>NW_026991721.1:31462906-32712906 GCF_029215605.1 Mirounga angustirostris | reverse complement strand
ATTGTTTCCTTCATTGTGCAGAAGCTTATCTTGATGAAGTCCCAATACTTCATTTTTGTTTTGTTTCTCTTGCTTATGGTGACATGTCTAGTAAGAAGTTGATATGGCCAAGGTCAAAGAGGCTGTTACCTGTGGTCTCCTCTAGGATTTTGATGGTTTCCTGTCTCACATTTAGGTCTTTCATCCATTTTGAATTTATTTTGTATATGGTGTAAGAAAGTGGTTCAGTTTCAGTCTTCTACATGTTGCTGTCCAGTTTCCCCAACATCATTTGTGAAGAGACTGTCCTTTTTCCATTGGATATTCTTTCTTGATTTGTCAAAGATTAGTTGACCATATAGTTGTGGGCCCATTTCTGGGTTTTCTTTTCTGTTCCATTGATCTATGTGTCTGTTTTTATGCCAGTACCATACTGTCTTGATGATTACAGCTTTGTAATAGAGCTTGAAGTCCAGAATTGTGATGCCTCTAGCATGTAACATGCCTAGTTATTAAGAGCAGACTCTAAAGCTATACTACCTGGTTTGAATCTTAGTTCTGCCACTTACTAGCTGTATATAAAAGAAAAAAAAAAACTAAATCAAACTCTGCCTTAGATTCTTCACTTGTAAATTGAAAATGGTAATAGTATTTTCTTGTTATGGTTGTTATGAAGATTGCATGAGTAAATACATGTTAAATAAACACTTAGAACAATGGAGAAGAAAAGTTTAGTTTTGACTGTGATTTCTATAAGGTGTGTGTGTGTGTGTGCATGTGTGTGTGATAAACAAAATTAACCAATGGCTTTCAGACTGACTATTCAACTTAATAAATGCTGCACTTAGTCCTATACAAATAAAAATAACAAGTCTTATAAACCTTTCCATGAGTGTTCCATAATGACTATGATTATCACTATCTCAGGCTCAGAACTTACTAAGAAAATACTGAACTGAATATATATTTAGCTTCTTACTGAGATAGCCATGAGGGTGTAAGAATTTGTGTGTGTGTATGTCTCTGTGCATACATCTCGTGTGTATGTGTGTGTGCGTGTGTGTGTGTGTGTGTGTGTGTGTGGTAGAGGCAAAGAGTAGAAAAAGAAGAAAACATGCCCAATCACAGTCATCATGCAAATATTTTTCAAGCATCTTCTGGAACTAGGAATGTAGGCCTTGAATTTACTTTTATTTGTTAACCACATTCAATTGGGCTACCAGGACCATTTTATCTTACACATCCTTAACATTTTTATACAATAAAAGTGTGGTATGAAGTCTCTCTCAGTAATGCTCAATAACCTTTTAAATTAGAACAACAAAGGAAAAGTCAAGTCTTAAAGACAAATAGCTAATATTTATGCTGGCATTCATTTTTAATGTGTACCTCTAGGTTTTCATCAGAGAATCATATTCATCCATATTAAATTGAAATTAACCTTATTGTTGTATCTGAAAATCGAAATTAAAGGGTTTATGTAGTTCCTAGAGCAGGGCAATATTTTGTGTTTAAATTTCATATTTTCAAATACATTTCATGCAAAAAGTCCAATATTTGAATATAGATAAAGAATAGAACATTTTCTTTCATGTCAGGTGATAAGCACCTGCATCTTCCCTCCCTAGTCAACCTCCACTTAAGGGACCTCTAACAACCCTGCATATATCCAGAAATTCAAAGAATTAAGTTTAAAAACTTCCTTATAGATCAGAGGTGTCTGGGTGGCTCAGTTAGTTAGGGGTCCAACTCTTGATTTTGGCTCAGGTCATGATCTCAGGGTCGTGAGACAGGGCTGCATCCTGGGAGTGGAGCCTGCTTAAATTTCTCTCTCTCCCTCTCCCTCTACCCCTCTACCTTCTCTTATGCACAGTGCTCTCACTCTCAAAAAAATAAAAAAAAAATCCAATAGACCAATATTCTTATCTCATAACTCAGTTAGTGTTTCAGTTAGAATTATAGTTTCAAATCTATAAGTGTGAATAGAATGTTTCATAATCATCTATGAGAAGTATCCAATTTAAAGTTCTAAATGGAGTTTGAACAATTAAAATTAAAAAAAAAAACCAAATCAAAATAATTCCAACTTTCCCCAAAAGAACTTCCCCAAATCATAAGAAGCAAGAGATGCTTGTATGTGTTGAAATTAATTACAGTTTTTTGGTCATGCTGATAAAATTCCAGTGAATTTGCATTACTGATCGATCCTGAAAGTAGTGACAGTCAAACCCATTTTCAAAGATAACTAGAACCTTGTTTTTCATCACTATATGAAGATGGTTGAATTATTCAGCATTTCATGAAATCATGGCAGTGTCTGTTAGGCTCTTTCACGGTGTTAGCTTTAGTGTATATTACATTTGTAATCATCTTTGGTCTTGCATTTATAAAAGCAAAAATATTTGGTGGATCTTGAAAAATTGTTAAAATCAATTGTATGTTTGCTAAACTCGGAAATTGTTTCCATCGGTTACAATCTTATCAGCAATTCTGATCTTATGCAGGCATTTGCTATATTCCTTCATGAAGAAGCAATTGTGCATGCAGTTACAACTTTTTTTCTGTGCCCTCTGCCGATTATGAGAGAATACCTCTGTGTGTTTGTGTGTGTGCATACATATGTTTTTCTTTAAGATACCTCAGTTATTACAAAATAGTAGCAAATTTAGTTTTTAAATTTTTTAAAAGATTTATTTATTTATTTTAGAGGGGGAAGGGAAGCAGTGGGAGAGAGAGAATTTCAAGCAGACTCCCTGCTGATCGTGGAGCCTTAAGCGGGGCTTGAACTCATGACCCTGAGATCATGACCTGAACTGAAATCAAGAGTCGGGCCCGTAACCAACTGAGCCACCCAGGCGCCCCGCAAATTTATTGTTTAATGTGATCAATATTACTGCATATTTTTACCACATAAATAGTACATTTAATAGATTAGACATCCATGATGTATTTGTAGTTTTTCAGACATATGAACTATACAGGAATTCTTTTTTTTTTTTCTAGTTCATGTTGGGAAATAGTTGATTGTTACATATTTTCCTTTATCTGTAATAATATCATACAGCATATGAAAATCTTTGTGTAGTCTAACCTGAACTTAAGTAGAAAACTGAGTTATTTTTTCTCTTTATATATATCTAGGACCTGAAATGTAGTGGATATTTGAGATGATTGCGCCTGAAGTAGGTTGTAATGAAGTAGATGAAAGGGAAGGAGAGTGAAAAGGAAAATTAATGACAGATACGTTTCCAAAATTACAAACTAATCATGTTTTGGAATTATATACTCAGTTTAACCTGTAAACTTAATTCCAGAATATAAAATTTATCTTATGGTATTTGAAGAGCATTGCCAACAAGAACTCAAATGCATAATTTAATTGTCATTTTTACATTAATTGATATGCAGTCCTAGAGATTTTAACGCCACACTTTGCTTTGCAAGTGTTCTAAATTATTAACAGTCTTTAAAATACCCTGGTCAACCAAAAAGCTATTGTAATGCTACTACGACTAATACCACTAATAACACTGATAATAATAATAATAATTATAATAGTAACAACAATCACATCACCCACAATAATAACAGGAATAATTATTTAGTTTATATGGTTTTTTGTGGTTAAAATATTTTATAATGCATATATTTTTAAGATTATCACAACAAAAGAGAGCAGATGTTATTATACTCTTATTCTAAACAAAGAAGAAGGAGGAAAAAGAAAGAAGAGAAGGAAGAGAAGGAGGAGAAGGAGGAAGATAATTATTAAAAATAATTTATTATAAATAATTACAATTATTTGTAATAATTATAAATAATTGATACAAATATTTATAATTATAGATAATTGTTATAAATATTATAAATAATAATTTAATAATTATTATTAAAATTTCATTCAACCAATTTCAAACTCACAGCGAAGTTGTAATACCAGTACAAAGAACACACATATATCTTTCACCCTGAGTTTGCATTCAAGCTTTGGCATTTGCCCCAGTGATATTAACTAGGAAGAAAAAAAAAAAAGATCCAGTCCAGCATCAGGTAACGCACCCAGGGCCATGCTTCTCTAGGATCCTTTCACCTGGAATACTGCCTTAATCTCTCCTTGACTTTCTTGACATTGAAATTTTTGAAGGTTTAAGCCAATCATTTTGTAGAATGTCCATCAATTTGTGTTCACCTGATACTTCCTCATGATTAGAAACCAGGTAGTATAAAGATAAGATGATGGAACAAATTTCATTTTAAGTCTTAAGGCATGATATTAAGAAAGTTTTCATGGTCCATTTCCCCCTGAGCTATAAACTATGCATTATTGAAAGATAGCTCAATGTGTAGAATGCAAAATGCCTATAACTCTCACACAAAAGACATTTAGTAAACCGAAGTGTATGACTATGAAATGTAGTGCGTTATATCCTCGTAATAAGAAGGCAAAGATTATGAGTTTCTCATGTTGCCCCAGTAGCTGCCCCAGTCAGCACCATCCAGCCTAATAGCCTTGAATAAGAATTCTCTGAGTCATGTACTTATAAACATTTATCAAGATATATCAGTGTGGGGGCACCCGGGTGGTTCAGTCGTTAAGCATCTGCCTTCGGCTCAGGTCATGATCCCAGGGTTCTGGGGTCAAGCACCACATTGGGCTCCTTGCTCCGTGAGGAAGCCTGCCTCTCCCTCTCCTACTCTCCCTGCTGTGTTCCTTCTCTCACTGTCTCTCTCTGTCAAATAAATAAATAAAATCTTAAAAAAAAAAAAGATATCAGTGTGCTAAACTCAGGCTTGGAATTTATTATATATTATCTTCTCTACTGCAGGCACTCTGAAATGAAGATATTGTTTTATATTTGTACACTTGGGGAAAATAGTTTACAGTTTTAGAAAGTTTCCTCCAAACTGTCAGACTATATTTTTACTGTCATTTCTAGAGATCCCCCGCCATTCCTTTAAGTTTTGAGATACTTGCCAGAATGTAACTTCAAAAATTACAGAGAAATCTCCCTCCATGTCTCTCTAGTTTGGTTTATCTCGGTTTTACTTGGTTCATAAGTTGCAGTTGCCGATAAGATGGGAGATTAATGGAAATTAACTTTGAGGTCCTTTATTGTTGGTTCAAAGTGGTATTAAATAGACTCCATATAGCTTGTCTGCCATATGAAGGCAGACCTGGCAGGCCAGTTTTTTTCTGGTCAAAGTTATCATGATAAATATGTTTCACACATCTTACCTTTTCTCTTTCTCTCTCTCTCTCTCTCTCTCTCACACACACACACACACACACACACACAAAGTTATACACACAAATCTTTAATGACTTTTCCCTTTTTCTAAATCTATACTTTAACTATGTATGTATCCATCCCTCCACCCATCCACCCAATGTTTTACAATGTTTCCTTCCTATATCCTTTAAAGGGGAAAACAATGTGAATGAAGCATATGGGTGTTTAGGGTCAGGTGAGACTGAGCATCTCAGCTTTGTAGACTTTAACTTTCAGGCTCCTACTCAAAGGAATGGGTCGGTGCCCTTGTTCAACTTGCTTAGCTCAACACTAGTATGTGAAATTTGCCTGAAGTCACACAATTGGTAGCATAGATGTAAACTAAGGTGACAGCTCTAAAGCCATCAATCTTTGTACTTTTCTGTGTTCCCAAAGGAGATGTAAATTATCTATTCCTGTTAATACTCAAACTAGTTATTCATTATTTCAAAAATGTAAAAATTTTCCCCTCCAGAAAATGAAAGGTTCTTTAGTTTTTATGATTTAAAAATAAGAGGGGACATCAGAGGGGGAGACAAACCATGAGAGACTATGGACTCTGAGAAACAAACTGAGGGTTCTAGAGGGGAGGAGGGTGGGGGGATGGGTGAGCCTGGTGATGGGTATTAAAGAGGGCACGTATTGAATGGAGCACTGGGTGTTATACGCAAACAATGAATCATGGAACACTACATCAAAAACTAATGATGTAATGTATGGTGATTAACATAATAAAATTTAAAAAAATAAATAAAAATAAGAGTGGATTTCTAGGTTCTAAAACATTCTCTTCCCCCCTTCCACTTCCCTTCCAATCTTCTCTCAATAAATATTTATTATCATTAACTGTGGGTAATGCAGTGTGTCAGGTGGTGATGATAAAGCTGTGAGCTTGATATAAACTGTTCAAATTGCATGGATTTCATGAATTAAAAGTCGTATGTTTTTTTTTATTTCAATCATGAGAAGTGCTGCAAATGAGAAATACAGTGTGAAACAAAAAGACAAAGTTGGAGACTTGACGAAATACGTGTTAACAGTCATGGCCAGGAAATCCTACTTTGATGTGAAGTGTCAGCTTAGCTTTGAAGTATGAATAGAAATGTATTGGGTAAAAAGAAGAGAAAGGTAAGGAGAGCAATACCTGTGAAGGCCTCGCATCTGGAAAGAGCACACTGTGCTCTAGGAAATGAAAGAAGACCCCAATGGATAAAGGGAGGAGGGAGAGAACCTAACCCAGAGGAAACTATTGACGGTTTTGAAAGAGGAGGCAACTTCATCAGAGGTAATATTTCTAAACTTCACTGTAAAAATGGGTCACCTATTTAATGATAAGTAGGAACTATGGTTTTTGAATAAAAAATGGTTGATCAGAGGCACTGGGTGGCTCAGTCAGTTAAGTATATGACTTGTGATTTTGGCCCAGGTCCTGATCTCACTGGTCATGGGATGAAGCCCCAGGTCAGGCTCTGTGCTCGTGGGGAGTCTGCTTAGGATTTTCTCTCTCTCTCCTCCTCCCTCTGCCCCTCCCCACACTTGCACATGTTCTCTCTTTCTCTCTCTCTCAAATAAATAAATAAATCTTGAAAAGAAAAAAGTTGATCAGTTTCCTCTCAAAAGTATTGACATGTATAATAAGTATGATATAGGGAAACAGCAGCATTTATTTTTTATGTTTATAATTTATCCTCAATTTTGAAATTGAGATATAACTGACATATAACATATTAGTTTCATATATACAACAATATGATTTGATATTTGTATATATTACAAAATGATCACAATAAATCGGAACAAGGGCACCGACCCATTCCTTTGAGTAGGAGCCTGAAAATTAAAGTTAAAAAATTAATATCCTTCACCATACATATTTATAAAATTTTATTTTCTTGTCCTGAGAACTTTTAACATCTACTCTCTTACTAATTTTCAAATATGCAGTGCAGTGTTATTAAACTATAGTTACCATGTTATACATTTCCATGGTTTACTTCTTTTAAATTGCAAGTTTATACCTCTTCTTCCCTACACCTATTTCTCCTACTCCATTCCCACTACCTGTGGCAACTGCCAATTTTTTCTCTGTATCTATGAGCTCTTATTTATTTATTTTTTTATAGATTCCACATATAAGTGAGATCATTTGTCCTTTTCTGTCTGATTTATTTCACTTAGCATAATGCCCTCATGGTCCATCCATGTTGTTGCTAACAGCAATATTTCTTTCTTTTTTATGGCTATATATATGTATGTATATATATGTATATAAATATGTATATATAAATATTCCATAGTGGCTGCACACATTTACATTCCCACCAACAATGCATAAGAGACTCCTTTTCTCCATATCCTCAACAATGTTTATTATTTCCTGTCCTTTTGATAAAAGCCATTTTTAAAAATTTTATTTTATTATATTATGTTAATCACCATACATCATTAGTTTTTTATGTAGTGTTCCATGTTTCATCGTTTGCGTATAACACCTACTGCTCCATGCAATATGGGTATTAAGACCCAGCACCGGGCTAACTCATCCCCCCACCCACCTCCCCTCTAAAACCCTCAGTTTGTTTCTCAAAGTCCATAGTCTCTCATGGTTCGTCTCCCCCTCTGATTTCCTCCCCTTCATTCTTCCCTTCCCAATATGATAATAGCCATTTTAACAGGTATGGGGTAATATCTTATTGTGGTTTTTATTTGCATTTCCCTGATGATTTGTAATGCTGAGCACGTTTTCATGAATGTATTGGCCATCTGTATGTCTTCTCTGAAAATACATTTATTCAGATCCTCTGCCCATTTTTAAATCAGATTGCTTGTTTTTGTTTTTGTTATTGAGTTGTATGACTCTTTTATATACTTTGGATATTAACCCCTTATCAGATATATGATTTGCAAAAAGTATTTTAGAGCCACATTTTCTAGAGTAAATTCTTTTAATATTTGGCAAAGTGTCCCTCCTCATAAATAATATGGATGGTATTGTCATTAATGTTGTCAACTTTTATTATTTATAGCCTTTTCTAAATGGTTTAATAAAATAGAATTATAATATCCACAGATATTATAGATATAGATTGCTCTAGGTAGCATTGACATCTTCACAATATTTGTTCTTCCAATCCATGAGCATGGAATGTTTTTCCATTTCTTTGTGTCTTCCTCAATTTCCTTCATGAGTATTTTATAGTTTTCTGAGTACAGATCCTTTGTCTCTTTGGTTAGATTTATTCCTAGGTATCTTATGGTTTTGGGTGCAATTGTAAATGGGATCGACTCCTTAATTTCTCTTTCTTCTGTCTTGTTGTTGGTGTATAGGAATGCCACTGACTTCTGTGCATTGATTTTCTATCCTGCCACTTTACTGAATTCCTGTATGAGTTCTAGCAGTTTTGGGGTGGAGTCTTTTGGGTTTTCCACATAAAGTATCATATCATCTGCAAAGAGTGAGAGTTTGACTTCTTCTTTGCCAATTTGGATGCCTTTGATTTCTTTTTGTTGTCTGATTGCTGTGGCTAGGACTTCTAATACTATGTTGAATAGCAGTGGTGATAGTGGACATCCCTGCCGTGTTCCTGACCTTAGGGGGAAAGCTCTCAGTTTTTCCCCACTGAGAATGATATTCGCTGTAGTTTTTTCATAGATGGCTTTTATGATATTGAGGTATGTACCCTCAATGCCTATACTCTGAAGAGTTTTGATCAAGAAAGGATGCTGTAGCGCCCCCATATTTGATTGCACCTCATTAATAGCCTTTCTGATTTCTCCTTGGTTAGATTTTAGTTCTTTTACTTCTCCAGAAAGGGTTTCTCTAATAACTTCCTTGCTTTTTTCAAGCCCAGCTAGTATCTTTAAAGTGATGATTCTGAACTCTAGATCTGACATCGTACTAATGTCTGTATTGAGTAGGTCCCTGGCAGTTGGTACTACCTCTTGTTCTTTTTGTTGAGGTGATTTTTTCCATCTTGTCATTTTGTGCAGAGGAGAATAGATTAATGAGAGAACAAAATGCTAGCAGGGTAACAACGTCCCCAGAAAATATACTCTAAACAAATCAGAAAACACCTGAAGCAGTGGGAAAAGAAAGGGAAAGAGAGAAAAAAGAAAAAGAAAAAAAAAAAAGAAAAAGGTAAAGATAAAAACAAACAAAAACGAACAAAACAAAACAACAACAACAACAAAACAGAATGTGATCAAATATGATCAGACTGGTATATAGATCAGTACCACACACTAGATTTTGGGTGTATTTTGGTCTTTTAGAAGAAAGTGCCTCCCAAAATTTTAAAGAAAGAAAAACTTATATATGTACAAAAATAAGGGTTGATATGATGAAGGGATGGAATATGACTGTAAAGATGGAAATTATAAAAAATTTTATAAAAGGAATTGATAAGAAGTTGTTTGAAAAGAGAAGAGGATTTAAAAAAAAAAAGAAAAAAAAAGGGAGAGAATGTGATCAGGTAGGGGAGTAGAAAAAAACCATACACTAGAGATTTAGGGTATATTTTGATTTGTTAGAAGAAACTATCTCAAAATTTTAAAGAGAGAACTTATATATATATATATGCGCCAAAAATAAGGGTAACTACTCTGAAGGGATAGAATATGACTCTAAAAATAAAAAAATAAAAACTTTTTTTTAAAGAAGGGATTGATAAGATGTTGGTTGAAAAAGGGAAAAAGAAAAATTCAAAAAAAAAGAAAAAAGACAGTTAAAAAAAAATTAACTTTGAAAGACTAAAGAATCATGGGAAAAAAACATGAATTCTATGTGCGGTATTCCCCTAGCGCTGGAGTTCGGCCGTTCTCATTGATCGGTAAACTTGGTCTTGGCTGGCTGTTCTCGCTGATCTTCTGGGGAGGGGCCTGTTGCCGTGGTTTCCAAATGTCTCTGCCGGAGGTGGAATTGCCCCGCTCTTGCCCCCTCCCGGCTAAGTAATCTGCTCGGGTTTGCTCTCCAGAGCTTTTGTTCCCTGCGAGCTTCCCGTACAGCTTTGGAGGCGGAGAGTGAAAATGGCGGCCTCCCAATCTCTGCCTCAGAGGAGCCAAGAACTCGGGGCCCCACTCCTCAGTGAGCCCCCAGAGGAAAGCCGTCAGTCACTCCCGTCTCCCCGGTCTCTGGCCACACTCCGTGCTCACCCGGCCTGTGACCGCGCGTTTCTATCTCTGGCACGTGACCCCGGGTGGAGTCTCCAAACCCGGCAGATCCCTGCAGTGCGCTCCTGCGCCTCTCCTCCCGGGGGAGGAAGGGGAGTCTCCCTGGATCTGCCGCTTGTTGGGTCCCTGCTGGAGGATCACGGTTTATGGCAACCCCGAGCTGAGAGCCTGCGCCCTGGCTCCGTCTCTGCAGCCGGCTTCCCCGCTCCGATACCTGGGAGCTCTGCCACACTCAGGCACCCCCGGTCTTTTTGTGACCCCGAGGGTCCTGAGACCACACTGTCCCACGAGGGTTCCACCCCCCACTTAGCCACTGGAGTGACGTCCCTCAGCGGAGCCGACTTCTAAAAGTTCCGAGTTTGTGCTCCGCGGCTCTATCACTTGCCAGAAGCGGCTTACGGAGGCCCCTCCCCCACCATCTGTCCTCCCAAATATCGCCTTGGATTCACTTCTCTGCACGTCCTACCTTCCAGAAAGTGGTCGCTTTTCTGTTCAGAGAGTTGTTGCTATTCTTTTCTTCGATCTCCTGTTGAGTTTGTAGGTGTTCAGAATGGTTTGATCCCTATCCGGCTGAATTCCTGAGAGGAGACGAAATCCAGGTCTCCTACTCCTCCGCCATCTTGCTCCGCCTCCCCCATTTTTCTCACTCTTAATTGGTTTTATCCCAATTCTGCCCACACATGGCTGCCACATCCTTTTGACAAGGGCTCTAATCATGTCATATCCTGCTTTAAAAACCCTAAGGGCTCCCATGATTGTTTTCAACTAAGTACACACTGTGTAGTTCAATTTCTGAACTCCTTGCTTGCCCTTACAGCATTATCTTCCATGACCACCTTATTTTACTCTACAGTACCAATCAAACCAGCTGACTGCTTTATTCCTGAAACACTTTGACAAAAGTGGCATGTCTTTGCTTACCATGTTTCCTTTGCTGGATTGTCCTTTCTCATTCTTTACATAATTCTTCCAAAATCCATCTCTCCTTAAATAATGAAAATATACATTTCTGTTGTTCTATCCCAAATAGATTTGATATCTATTACTTCATTCAAAATACATTTGTATCTTTGGGGTAAATACCCAGTAGTGCAATTGCTGGGTCATATGGTAGCTCTATTTTCAACCTTTTGAGGAACCTCCATACTGTTTTCCAGAGTGGCTGCACCAGCTTGCATTCCCACCAACAGTGTAGGAGGGTTCCCCTTTCTCTGCATCCCCGCCAACATCTGTTGTTTCCTGACTTGTTAATTTTAGCCATTCTGACTGGTGTAAGGTGGTATCTCATTGAGGTTTAATTTGGATTTCCCTGATGCCAAGTGATGTTGAGCACTTTTTCATGTGTCTGTTGGCCATTTGGATGTCTTCTTTGGAAAAATGTCTGTTCATGTCTTCTGCCCATTTCTTGATTGGATCATTTGTTCTTTGGGTGTTGAGGTTAAGAAGTTCTTTATAGATTTTGGATACTAGCCCTTTATCTGATATGTCATTTACCCCAAAGATACAAATGTAGTGATTCGAAGGGGCACGTGCACCCCGATGTTTATAACAGCAATGTCCACAATAGCCAAACTATGGAAAGAACCAAGATGTCCATTGACAGATGAATGGATAAAGAAGAAGTGGTATATATATACAATGGAATATTATGCAGCCATCAAAAGGAATGAAATCTTGCCATTTGCAATGACGTGGATGGAACTGGAGGGTATTATGCTGAGTGAAATAAGTCAATCAGAGAAAGATATGTATCATATGATCTCACTGATATGAGGAATTCTTAATCTCAGGAAACAAACTGAGGGTTGCTGGAGTAGTGGGGGATGGGAGGGATGGGGTGGCTGGGTGACAGACATTGGGGAGGGTATGTGCTATGGTGAGCGCTGTGAATTGTGTAAGACTGTTGAATCACAGACCTGTACCTCTGAAAAAAATAACACATTATATGTGAAAAGAAAGAAGAAGATAGCACGAAGGGAAAAATGAAGGGGGTAAATCGTAGGGGGAGATGAACCATGAGAGACTATGGACTCTGAGAAATAAACTGAGGGTTCTGGGAGGGGGATGGGTTAGCCTGGTGATGGGTATTAAGGAGAGCACGTATTGAATGGAGCACTGGGTGTTATATGCAAACAATGAATCATGGAACACTACATCAAAAACTAATGATGTAATGTATGGTGATTAAAATAACATAATAAAATAAAATTTAAAAAATTAAAAAGAAATAAAATTAAAAAAAGAAAAAACAAAACAAACCCACAAAATACAAATATCCTTATACTCCCTTTTATAATCTGAAACTTCTTTATAGTATACTTATTTCTGTAAATAATTAGAGTGCATACACTAAACACAAAGGCAACTCTTGCTCATTTTTACATCCCCAACATCACTATTTCAGTGCCCTGGTTTGTTTGCTGTTTTTAATTAAAGGCCAACTCCAAAAATGTTGAAAAATTTAAAATGAGAAGACAGAAGAAACTCCTATTTCCAATTTAATGTTCTATGAATTTAGGGGGTTGATACAATGTGAGATAAAAAGCAGGGACCTTACAGAAGGATGGAAATTATCAAAAAATAGAATGTGGGGTGAGACTTAGTGCCTTTTTTAGAGTCTGTGATTAAGTTAGCTCAGAAAAAGGCTAGTAGAAGAGGAATGTCTTTCATTTAGTTATTTTTTAACCCCAAAGCAAGCAGTTTGTGTGAACTAATTTATAATCTTTTGGTGAAATAATGTACTTTAGTTTATCTAGTTTCACTTAGAATTATTTTTATTAGTTTTTTTCTTAATAACGGCCCTTGAGCCGGGCGCCTGCGTGGCTCAGTTGGTTAAGCAACTGCCTTCGGCTCAGGTCATGATCCCAGGGTCCTGGGATTGAGTCCCACATCGGGCTCCCGGCTCAGTGGGGAGCCAGCTTCTCCCTCTGACCCTCTCCTCTCTCATGCTGTTTCTCTCTCGCTCGCTCTCAAATAAATAAATAAATAAAATCTTAAAAAAAAAAAAAACAGCCCTTGATTTTAAATTTTATCATAGTTATTATCTTTATAAAAATGTTTATATACTAACATATTTTGTTTATTAAAGCAAAAATTGTACCAAGCAATGTGAAACAGGCAAGGAATATTTTATCCAAGGCTATTACAATAGGCGACACAGGCCAGAACTAAAGTCTGAATTTAACTCAGCTCAAATAAGGAGGCTGAGCTAGTGGAAAAATACTGGAGAACTTTGGGAAACGTCTGTCAGTGGAAGGTGTGGAGCATACTGAGTTATTCCTAAATTTGCAAATGCTTTGCTCTGTGATTAAGCCGTCTGTGTTTGCTAATTGGTGCCTATCAAAGTTAGGTTTCTATTATCCCACAGGGCCTTAGAGATAAGGTGATATCTTGCTTGATGATCATTATTTCAAAGGGATGGCTCTCAGGTCCTTAACAAAGACATCCCGGAGTCTTAAAACTGGCAAGAGCCTTTAAAAAAAGTTTTACATAGGTCTCAAAGGGGCAGGGAAAGAATTTACAACTATAAGTTTTCTAAAGTAAAGGCCTGAAGAAAAAAGAAGTCTGGGGCCTAGAATCAGGAGGAAGCCTATCTAAAGTTTAGTCAGGCGATGAGAGATACTAGTGTTCTTTTGCCAAAGGCTGAGGGCACACCCTCTGATTCTGGGAACGTGCCTTCTTCTTTTTGCCACATGGAAAGAGGTTCAATAGCTGTTTTCCAAAGTTCATGGAATTAATTATTAAAAGTATTCAAAGCTAAGATAAAATGACCCCTTAATATATTGCAGCATCTTTCATTTGGTATTTGCAATTAATCTAGAAGGTGCTTACTACTATTATCCCAACCTTAAAAAGGACTCCTTTCATATGTTACAATATGGATGAAACTTGAAGATTTGGTGCTAAGTGGAATAAGTTAGTCACAGAAGCCCAAATACCATGAGGTATCTAAAGTAGTCGAACTCACAGAAGCAGAAAGTAGAATGGTGGTTGCCAGGAGCTGCAGAAGGAGGAATGGGGAGTTGCTGTTCAGTGATTACAGAGGTTCAGTTATGCAAGATGAAAAAAGTCTAGAGATCTGCCGTACAACAATGTGTCTATAGTTAGCAATGCCGTATTCTACACTTAAAAATATATTAGGAGAGAAATTTTATATAGTGTGTTTTTTAATCACAATTTAAAAAAAATAAAAAGAAATCAGCTCAGAGAGGGGTTTAAAAATATAGATACTTGCCTTTGGTGAACAATCAAATAAGTCAGATTCAAACCCCAGCAGCCCACAACAAAGCCTGAGCACTTAGCCATCAATTTTATTTGAAGTCCATTATACTCAGGGACTTTGGAGCACTCAGGATAAGGAGGGTGGGGTTGGGGAGGTGTGAGGTCACTTCAATAATCAAAATGTGAGGGGTAACGAGGGTGCCAACTGGATTCTATGGTATCTCCTAATTGCTATCTGTCCTAGGGCATAGCATTAACCTTTCTTTCTTTCTTTCTTTCTTTTTTTTTTTTTAAAGATTTTATTTATTTATTTGCCAGAGAGAGACACAGCGAGAGAGGGAACACAAGCAGGGGGAGTGGGAGAGGGAGAAGCAGGTTTCCCGCGGAGCAGGGAGCCCGATGCAGGGCTTGATCCCAGGACCCTGGGATCATGACCTGAGCCGAAGGCAGACGCTTAACGACTGAGCCACCCAGGCGCCCCTGATTTTTTTTTTTTTTAAAGATTTTATTTATTTGATAGAGAGACACACAGTGAGAGAGGGAACACAAGCGGGAGAGTGGGAGCAGGAGAGGGAGAAGCAGGCTTCCCGCGGAGCAGGGAGCCTGATGCGGGACTCGATCCCAGGACCCTGGGATCATGACCTGAGCTGAAGGCAGTCGCTTAACCAACTGAGCCACCCAGGCGCCCAGCATTAACCTTTCTGAGACTCATTCTTCTCATCTACACAAAGGTAATAGTGATACTTTCTCCATACTGTGTTCCATTAAGGTTAATATTAGACTATCCACAGCAAAGTTTTCCTAAGCTTTATGAATATTAAAAATTGGTATTCTAACTGTGGAATCTCAATTATGTGTTAATGCCAACCTTCATCCTTCACACCAGTGCAACCCCCTGCCATTGGAGATATTTAAGGAAAAGAGGAAACTTAAGGACACACAAATCTTAAAAGGTTAGTAATCAAATCCAAACATCCTCAGAACCAGATACACAAGGATCATTTACATTTGTCTTTCTTTAGAAGAACACTATCCAAAAGAAATATGACAGCCACAACTGTAACTTCAAATTTATTAGTAGCCACATGTCTAAAAAAAAACCTAAATAGCTGAAATTAACTTAATGCTAAACTTTATTTAACTCAGTTTCCAAAATATTGTCATTTCAGCATGTGGTCAATATAAATATTATTGAAGGGCGCCCAGCTGGCTCAGTCAGTAGAGCACCTGCCTCTTGATATCCGGGTCATGAGTTTGAGCACCACGTTGGGTGTAGGGATTATTTTAAAAATATATATAAGTATATTTCTCTGTGAAATGGAAATAATTATCTCAGTTGTTCAGATCGAGTCAATATTGATAATGGATTAAATGTTATATATATAAGTAAAAAAAATAAAAATAAAAATCAAAATATATATAAATAAATATTAGTAATGCGATTATTTACCTCTTTTTTTTCTGAGTCATTAAATCTGGTGTTTTTATTAGACTAACAGGACATTTCAATTTGAATGCTAAATTTCTATCTATGGACTTGATCTGTATTTAAATTTCATTAAAGTTAAAGTTGAAAAAGGCAGTTCAGATATCCAAGTTGCTGCAAAGATGCTTAAGTTTGTCCAACAAGTGAATTGAGCAGCAGTTTTAAAATTTGAATTCATTAAAATTAAACAAAATTTAAAATTCAGTTTCTCATTTGCACTAACTAGTTAAGTTGCAAAATAACCACATGTGCCTCGTGGCTCCATGTGGCTCGGAGGCCTATGTTCTCATTCCTGCTGCCACTGAGATTTTTCTGGGTGAGTGAATGGGGGAATACCATAAACAAAGGCCACATCTCTACATTATATGGTCTTGGACATTCTGATCAAGAGAAGACTTGAGAGAGGCCAAATGCAATCTATCTAATGCTCAAGTGAATCTTGGACTTCGTTTAGATCAAACAGTTTATTTTATACACAAAGTAAGAGAGGACTGGCAGAGAAGGCAACTTGCATGAGAGCACAGTTAATGACTGCCTGGCAGAGCTAATAATACAACCAGGAGTTTTGAGCCCCAGACCATTGCCTGCAGGACACAGGGCTAACAGCTGCTTCTGAACTAGGCAAAGGGCCATTGGAAAAGTTTTTGGAAGCATTTAGGTAAATGGGAGTTCCAAGATTAAGCTTCATAGGAAAACCTCTCTAGTAGGCTAAATATTTGAGAGCAGACCTAATACTGCACTCTGAACTGACTCTTCCAAGTCTGCCACTGGTTGAGACAAGGAAAAAGAGAGAATCTTACGGGGTAAAAAAAATCTGTCACTGCAATACCAGTGCCACTCAAGGCCTTTATAACTGTTCTGATGAGTCAAGGCTTGAGTGGAAAATGAATTGTAGTCATCAAGTCAACATTTTTCCTCCTACCTTCAGAAAAAAGATGAAGACCCAGGACCAGAAACTTGTAAAATAATACCTCTTATGATTCCTATGCCATACCTTCCAATTTCTACTTAAAGTCCTGAATGTTGGGATTAATCACAGATAACAGGGTTTAAAGAAATTTGCAGTGTTCTTTTTACTAAATGAAAGAATGTTGCATAGGGATAGAATTATGTGATGGTCTTTTGTAGTAGATCTATTTATTTCAAAGTCATTTACATTAATGATCAGTAATATTTGTTGTTTCACAACTCTTAGAAGGAGCGATCTATATATTTGATATTGCCCAAATCCTAGCATTAAGACTTCATCACATTTCCTTGGTGGGGATGGGGCAAACAATCTTCTGGAGGACCATGAGTTTCCCATTATTGTGCATTTGTGCACATGTACTTGCTGGGGATATGGCCCACTCCTTTTTTTAAAAATTAAAAAGTGTTTAAACAATAGACCTACTTAAGGAAAAAATCATGCTATTAATTTATACTTGGCAATATAACTGTGCATGAACCAAAACAGTGCACATAGCTAATGCATTCTTTCTTTTGAATTAATGTTATTATTATAAAAAGGATTATTTGTTATGCATGGGATGTGAACTAGCAAATTTGGGAAATCTCAATGTATTGTGTCAGTCTGCATAAGTCTGAAACAAATATTTTTACTGTATGCTAGATTTGCTAAGACAATACGGGTATTTCCACTCACTGATCATAACATACTCTCACTTAGAAAAGCTGAAAAATGTTGCCATTTTTTTCTTTAAGATTCATTAAGGGGATTGTGTTGTAAGTTACAGATTGGTTTGTTGGTGAAGCATAACCATGAAATAAAACAAATATATGGGATAGTTTGGGATTATTTGGGACAAAATTAATTTATGCAAATAATGCAATAATGTCATTTGGAATATAATTTCATTGAACACCAGTGGCTCAAATTTGAATAGGAATTCTATGACTTAATTTCAAAGTTAAGAATTGTAAAATATACTCCATTCAATGTCTCTCATACATATAATATAGACTTTGGCTTTGGTCTTTGTTTACAATGCTGCAATTATATCATATTTTAAACCAACCATATATATATGTAGTTGTTGAAACTAATTCTATTTTTTGTTCATTAATTTTCTAACTTTCTTTACTCAAGTCTATTACAGTGTGTTCACAATGGAAACAATGAGACCTAACAGGTTGAATCCATCATGGGAAGAAATCAAGTACTACCATATTTGACTCGAGAGATGTAAGATTAAGTTTTAAAAGGGCTTAATGGCACTCAATGTGAAATTGTGACATAAACATCTGCACAATGCTAATGCGTGCCACCATGAATCTTTCTATTTACCCATAATAAAAACTACCTAAACATTTTACTTTCAAGTATAGGAAGGCAAATGCTTTTTGGATGTGAAGTATGCAAGCACTCCTTTAGAAGGTGTAGCCAGGCTTTTAGAGCTTTGTGAATGTGAGCTGTCAGACACATGAATGGGTGACAAGCAGGCTCAGTAACCTGCTCATTCCTACTTCCACTGCATGAAAGCTGTTGAAATATAAGGAAAGTAGGATGTGATTCTGTAGTATTCTCCCCAGAAAGTAAATACAACCTATATTATAGAGGCATCATATTATATCACACTAAAACGAGAGGGTTGTTTTTTTTTTTTTATGTTAAAATGATAGAATTTTTTAAAATGTGAAGCTGAACCCTATTTTTTTTTTCCACACAAAGGAAATGTGATAGTTTTAATCCTAGGACTTAAGGAGATTCAAGGTTATAGTTCTACCCTGCTTGAACCGGAGAACGAAGGAATAATGATGACATTGAATAAATTCAGAATGAGAGCTTCAGTAGAGTTCACAAATTTCAAATAGTCTGCTAAAACTGTTGATGCTTGAAAGCAAATCAGGTTATGTCTAAAGAAATGAAGCAGAGAACAAAAGTAAATTAACCATTCAGTCTCTTTATCTCAAGCTGGCTGCCATGGAAGATTTTTAGAAAAATGAATGGATCAGAGCTCTCATCACCATAGCTCAGATATTTACATAAGTACACCAATGATACAAGGTAGAACCTTACATGGTTAACAAGAAGTAAACATAAAATATTCCACCATTTAAAGAAAGTGTAATTTACTTTTATGGTGTAAAAGGAAGGGGAAGACAGATTCAAATAAGAGGGGACATCGGTGCTGTACTTTGAAAGGTGGGTATGTCTTTGGTAGTGTGAGTATATGTGCAGAGGTGGGAAATTTTAGGATTACATTCAGCATGGCTGGAGTACACAGTACACAAGGATGTACAGTGAGATAGCCTAGGAAAAAGAGAATTTGACTAGTTTGTGGAGGACCCTGAAATGCAGGCTAAGGAATTATGGACTAATTAGGGAGACCACAGAGGTTTATCAAAAGTTGTGTGTAACTGAGTGACATGGCCAGAACATTGATTTTTTTCTTAAAGATTTTTATTTATTTATTTGGGGTAGAGAGAACGAGAGAGAGAGAGTGCGCATGCAAGGTGGGGAGGGTGGGCAAGGAAGAGGGAGAGGAAGAGGGACAAGTAGACTCCATGCTGAGCAGGGAGTCCAATGTGGGGCTTAATCTCAGAACTCTCAGGTCATGACCTGAGCCAAAATCAAGAGTCAGCTGCTCAACCACCTGAGCCACCCCGGAGCCCTGGCCAGAACACTGATTTTGGGAGTAAGGACAGTTCATATGCATGCAACTTGTACCTGTGCACAGGGCTCTCACTCAGAAGGGCCCCATGCTTCTGCAGTCACTATCTCAAAAACTGTAATAATTTTATCTTTGTTTTATAGGAGAAATCTAATGAGTTAATGGCGCATGTGTGGTGGGGAGAAAACAGGCTTGTAATATGCACCCTTGCTTATCATCCCACTTGTGATGCCCCATGAACACAAAATTCTGATTGAGCCAGGCTGCATGGAAGTTCAGCCAGAATTAAAGCAAGCATGAGATCAGCATGTTATGTCTAGAATGACTTCTAAGAAGGGGCAGAGGCAGACCTGAGAAGCCCCAATTTGCATTTAAGCTAGAATATGTGCATCGAACACAAAAAAGAAAGTAATTCTGTTTTAACATACGTGAACAACCAGGGAATCCTACCTTTCTTACTCATTATACTTTGTATTAAGTCAATTTTGTATTGACCTTTCTTACTCATTATACTTTGTATTAGCCAATCACTTAAGTTGAAAATGATGATACAGAAACAAAAGGGAAAGGTAGGACAACCCACAGGACCATTTCCTTTCAGTCTTTCCTTACTCGCTTAGTAAGCCAAATGTAGAGCATATAGGTAGACTGTTCATATATCAATAATTTAATGAAAGTAAAAACAGTTGATTTAGTTTTGTCACTTTTAATAAACACATCACTCCTATAGTACAATATTCAATAATAGGTGTTCCACATTCCCCTGCCCTTATATATTTATATCTTAAAGAGGTTCAAGCTCTAATAAGCTTAAGTTGTGGGTTTGTTGGTAGAGATGATAGACTATAGTTTTTAGACTACAGAACTTTAATAGCGGGTAAGTGGGATGGACTCCAGATGCTTCGTTTGTTATGTAACTACATGTAAGTTATGTTCCACTGTGAGATTGGGAGAATCGCTTTTTATCACTCAACTAATGCTTTCAGAACGAAGATCAAGTTTGTAGTGAGGGTAGTTCCTCCCGAGTAGGGTTGCAGCTGGCCTACTTGTTTTGTATTGAGCATGACAGAGCAACATATTCAGATCAGCCCTTACATTAATAAAAAACCATAATGGAATGGGGTAGAAAGGATCCACAAGACACCTGAAACACAGGGGAAAAGTAGCATTTATTATGTATCTGCTTTTTCCCAGGTATTTTGCTAGACATCTTATATAAGTCATCCAATTTAATACCCTTTTATCATCACACAGCCATGACAGATTTGTTATTTAATTTTTCTAAGATGCAACTCAAGCTCAGAGAGGTTAAGCAATTTACCCAAGGTCACACATCTCGTGCTAACTGTAATAATAACTGTACTAATAACACTATAACTGCTGCATGCTGAAGCTTTATTCTATTCAGCAATTTAATTTACACAAACTGTCTCCTCTGTGCCTCACAACAACCCCAGGGTGCAGTATGGGAAAAAGAGATGCTTAGATTAGGAAATGTGCCTAAAACCTCATATTACCAATGCTAGCAGTGGGAGTTGAATGCAGGGAGTCTGTCTCTGGAGTCTTTTTTTACCTACTCCCCATGATAATCACAAAACACATTTTGCATCTTCCAACAAGGCAAGGGATCTGCAGGTCTGTTCCTGACAAAGAAATAGGGATCAAAGAGAATCCAGGCAGGGAGACTCAGAGTAAGTGAATAAAAGCCCTTTTCTTGTAATTCCACTTGCTCTGTGTTAACTCCTAGTAGTTAAGTTTAAAAAAATACTCAATGGTATAAATATAGGGGAAGAATAAGGATTTGGAAAGCAGAAAAAAAAATCTTGGTTCAAATGTTGTTTTTTTTTTGCTGGGTAACCAAACCTTAGTTTCTTTATAAGTATGTGGGGGGATACTTCCAGTAGGCCATTGGAAAGTGGGGAGGGGGTTAAATGTGATGAATATGCCCAGTTCCTGTCACATGGTGGGCACTTGATAAATGTTCATTTTTATGTTATTTTTTGATCAGTGTTTTGTAATATGATTTTAAACGGTTGTTTTGAGTAGGTAAGTCAGCTAATATTTTGTCTATTTTTATTTTCTCGTATTCTGTGTTACTCTTTGAAGGGTATGTGGAGAGGCTGTAGCAAGAAAATGTACCAGTGAATGACAAAAAGAAAATACAGCACTAAGGGAGGTTTTCAGACACCAAAGCATTATTGAAGGAGGGAAGAACTAGGTAAGTGTTAAAAAGACTCAATCCCAGGAGTCGATGGCTATCAGAGACCTCAGTGAAAGCTGATATGAGCACATCAGATCTCTCAATGGAAAATAGTTGTTTCTGCTTCTGAACAGAAAGAACAAATCTGGCCCCTATTGCAAATTAAAATGATCATGGTTGTCTTCCCTCAAGATCACTCAGCTATCCCGTTCACCCTCACCTGGGAAAACAAACAAGTAAATACATACATGCATTTACTGAGGTTCAATATGAAGGAAATATCTTTGATGAAGAAAAAAAAAACAACAAATACAAATGCTAAATGAAATGACCTTGAGAGCTATGGATGGGCTGGTGACTACACTGGGCCCTTCCTCCTAGGAGAGGAGCCCACCTGAGTTCTCCATGAATGAGGAGCAAAGCAAGCCAATGTTGGTTACACCTGAGACTAAACCGTATCTGGGAGACGGCTCTGGGCTTCTAATCAAGAGGACATGACATTTTAATCGAATTTTTGCTGATTCCTAATTGTGTTACTTTGCGCAAGTGGCTTCGATATTCTGAATTTCTCTTCATTTATAAAATGTAAAAACATAGGTCTCAAGCTTTATGGTACTTAAAAATCCCCTGACAAACATGTTTTAAAATAGGATATACACAGGTTCCATTCTTTCCTATAAGGATGTGGTAGGTCAAGGGGTAGGGCCCAGGAATCAAAACCATTTTCAGGAACAGACTTAGAGTATTCTTTCATAAATGTTTAAATGTTTTATGTTCATGCTTTAGGGAACATTGACATTGATGCCTTTCAAGTTTATTATGATTATACATATATACCCACAGTTACTATTACTAGTTCTTTCTCAAAAAAATCATATTCTGCAATTTTAAAATTAAAATTTTGTGAACCATGAACAAGTTTCTTAGGTTGGTGTCAGGGATCATACTCATTCTCATACTTTTCCAGTTTCCATATGCTGCCCATACCCTCTTCAAGGAATTAGCCCTGGTCCTTTGATTCTCTTTAATAGACTTAATAGTTAGAAAATTTGAAATGGATCAGTGAGAGCTTAGGGAAATATTAAATTTTCAGTTTCAGGTATATTTAAATTACTTTTAAATGACTGGTTATTCTCAGCAGTTTTGCTTAAATGATAACATTGAAGTCAAAGGAAGGGAGAAAAGAATACACCTTCCCCTATCCCATTTCCTCCAGCTCGTAAATGTGCCTCAAATTGTTTAATAGCATATCTACAATTAAACAAATTGTGCATTTTACTTTAATTTAGGGATTAAGACTTAATGTTCAATTTAAATGGGTCTTGTAATGTTTCTAAATCCTAGAGGTAAAAAACATTTAATTTTTCTTAACGCACCGAGGAAATGAAAAGCAACAATGGGTTTTGCTTAGCACTGGGAGCCCTGCTCTGTTTTTCTGTTGTTACACTTGCTTGCCCATCCCTAGCCAGGCAGAGTTTATTCAACGGCATGGTATTGTCTAGGGACAACAAGAGGAGAAAATCTGTAGAAAGCAGTGGGTCCTAGAGCAGAGAAGAAAAACTTGTGCCAGATTTTCAAGTTAAAACTGAATTTTGGCAGAAATTTGCAAAATCCTTGGTTGCTACTATGCTATGTTTATTGTGTGACATTTTTAGGCTCAAATATGTTTTTGGTGGATTCTTGGTTAAAAAAAATTCTATTGGAGAAGGATTTGCAAATGACATATCAGATAAAAGGTCAGTAGCCAAAATATATAAAGAACTTGTAAAACTTAACACCCAAAAACCAATTAATCGAGTTTAAAAATAGGCAAAAGACACGAACAGACATTTTCCCAAAGAAGACATACAGATGGCCAACAGACACATGAAAAAAATGCTCCACTCATCATCAGGGAAATACAAATTAAAATTAAAATGAGATATCACCTCACACCTGTCAGAATGGAAATTAACAACACAGGAAACAACAGGAATTGGTGAGGATGTGGAGGAAGGGGAACCCTCTTACACTGTTGGTGGGAATGCAAACTGGTGCAGCCACTCTGGAAAACCATATGGAGGTTCCTCAGAAAGCTAAAAATAGAACTACCCTATGATCCAGCAATTGCATTACTAGGTATTTACCCAAAAGTTACAAAAATACTAATTTGAAGGGATACATGCACCTTGATGTTTATAGCAGCAATATCAACAATAGCCAAATTACGAAAAGAGCCCAAATGTCCATTGACTAGTGAATGGATAAAGAAGAAATGATATATATAATGGAATATTACTCAGCCATAAAAAAGAATGAAATCTTGCCATTTGCAACAGCATGGATTGAGCTAGAGACTATTATGTTAAGTGAAAAAAGTTAGTCAGAGAAAGACAAATACCATATAATTCCACTCATACGTGGAATTTAAGAAACAAAACAAATGAACACAGGCGAAAAAAAGAGGCAAACCAAGAAACAGACTCTTAACCATATAGAGAACAAACTGATGGTTACTGGAGGGAAGGTGGGCAGGGGATGGGTTAAGTAGGTGATGGGTATTAAGAAGGGTACTTGTTGTGCTCAGCACTGGGTGTTGTATGTAAGGGATGAATCACTCAATTCTATACTTGAAACTAATATTACACTGTGTATTAACTAACTGGAATTTAAATAAAAACTTGGAAAAAAAATTCCAGGAATGCCTGGCTGTCTCAGTTGGTGCATCATGCGACTAGATCTTGGGGTTATGAATTTAAACCCTACATTGGGTGTACAGATTACTTAAAAAAATTCCATAGGACTTTCACACTTGCTGTATTGGCCAGAGACCACATACCATCATTCCTTTGGGGAACACTTCATCAGGCCATCTGTAGGTTAACTACATATACAGCATTCTGAAAACTATGGAATTTTTTAATAAACAGGCTTGCCTCCAGGTATTGCAGAGCTGCTGTATAGCTTTTAAGGTCTTTGTATCAGTTGGTCTTTGTATATTTGTTATATAACACCTGAATTTAGAGTTCATAATGTAACTCCAATTTTTTTCTTTTTTTCTAATTTTATTTTCTTATCAGTAATGAGGGATAATTTATTAATTTGAGGGAATAAAATTAAAACTAATAAAGTATGCTAAAATTTATGAGAGGGAGATGGTCAAATCAATTATGCACAAATACAAAACTCAATCTACTCCATAATATTGTATCTGCTCACAACTTAAATCCTACCACCAAACTCGTAATGGTGTCTCCAGAGTACTTGGTTTATACTAGTAGACTCTTTATCATAGCCTATGTGGATACTTGCATAAGGCTTTCTTAGGTACTTTTAGAAGACTTCTCTTCTTGCATTAGATTATGAGCAATCTGTCACCAGTTTACATTACTCATCATCTAGCAAAATGTTTGCCTTCAACATATATTCAATAATATTTGTTGGATATAATTTCATAATTTTCAAGATAGCACTATAGATTGTAATACATGTACTATTTACTCTTCCACTTTTCAGATGAGAAAATCAAGGTGAAAAACAAAAGTGTTATTTGCCAGGAGCTACCTGGACAGGGAGTGGTTAATCTGTATCACAATCTGCAGACCTTGTACTGCCTATGTGTCTAACATCTACAGTACAAGCTCCACAGTTGTATTCAGGCATTGTTTAGTCAAGCATCTGGTATTTCACCTTGTGGTTTTTTTCTTCTTTTTTTTTCCTGAATAATAATGCAGTTTTAAAATATCGTTTTAATAAATGGACTGTGAAAATACAATTTGGTTCAAGCAGTACTATCATTGAAAAATTTGCTAAAAATGCAAAATCTTATTTTTAAGCAACATGATTCTTGATTCCAATTATTTCCCTTTAGAATATTCTAATATTATTCTTGTTTTTAGCCTCCAACCTTTCTCATTCTTATGCAAATGGTCCATGGGTATGGGAGTTGGTTTTTGAAAAAAAAATTTTTTCTCCCTTGTTATATGTTTTTCCTACATACTAGAACTTCTAGTTGCTTGCTTATATATTTAATTATCCTGAGTTATTTAAATGTATTTGAGAAAAGTTATAAGAGATTAAACTGTTCTCTTGCAATGTAGAACAAAATAATAAACAGAAAAACAGGATTGGGGGGTGCCTGTGTGGTTCAGTCGGTTAAGCATCTGCCTTCAGCTCAAGTCATGATCACAGGGTCCTGGGATGGAGCCCCGCATCTGGCTTCCTGCTCAGTGGGGAATCTGCTTCTCCCACTCCCTCCCCCTCTGCCTCTCCCTGCCTCCTGCTCGTTCTCTCTCTCTCTCTAAAATAAATAAATAAAATCTTAAAAAAAAAAGATCTATTAAAAAAAAGAAAAACAGGATTAAGACAATAGGCAGAGAGTATAAAATTGAATTCAAGTAAAAGTTGATGATGAAAACTTGATAATACACTCTATCTGCCTTATTATAAAACAAACAAACAAAATTATCAGTCCTTAGTTATTGAGATGGGAAAAATAGCTACAAATAAATGAAAAACAAACAAATGAAAAAAACAAATACCAATTCTTTGGCACAAGATCTTCCAAAAAATGGAGAATAAATGGAAAGAAAAAAACCATCTACTGAAGGAATATTTCCTCAAGAAGGCAAGATGTTTGAGGAAATTTTTCCTTGCCCTGTTGAATCATAAAAAGAAAAGCAATGAGAAGCAAAAAAACACAGGCTTGGAGGAAAAACAAGAGCAAATCCTTTGATAATCTCAAGGTACTGTAGTTAGTGTACTGACATTAGGGAGTGTAAGAAGTAAAATTCTCATACATTTATTATTATAGAACAGCTTTTAATAGAAGACTGAGGAAGGGGTAGGAGGAAAGAAACTAAGCTGATGAGCTCAACTGAGCTTAATTGTGCTCAGCCTTTTGCTTATGTGAAAAATCTTCATATAGGGAATCTATCATCTATCTATCATCTATCTATCTATCTATCTATCTATCTATCTATCTATCTATCTATCTATCATCTATCTATCTATCATCTAACATCTATCTAGTTTAACTTAATCTTTTAACAATCCTTCTAGAACATGATTATTTTGCTTGCTTTAAAGTTGAGAAATCAGAACATCAAGGGGATGATGTAATTTCCCCAAGTTTATACAACTAATAAGTGTTCAAGGAATTCCAACCTGAGAGAGCTTAACATAGATGTTTTCATTACACTGTGCTACCTTACTGAAGGGACTAGGAATTAATTCATGCTGTTGAGCAATTTCAACATGTACTTCCTGAGTTGAGTTGCATACATTATCTCATTTCACTGTGATATCAATGTTGAGAATAAGTGCCAATTTATAAATGAGGAAGAAAGGTTAAATCTGGGTTTCCCTAAACACTGATCCACCTATAAGTATTACTTGTGAAATTTTCCCACTCTCTAGATGTAGAAAAAAATGATGTAAAAAAAAATGAGAAACATGTTAACAAAGTGATTTTTCTATGAAACTCATTCTCTTCTTATTTTGAGATTTAAGAAGTAATTTCCTTTTCATTTTTGAAATTTTGGTAAAAAGGTAGCAGTATTATGTATGCTTATTGTTTCAATATGAAATTTCAAAGTTAGCAATTACAATATTATTCTTTTAAAATTTTACTGTGTTCTTAACATATATTGCATTATTTGTTTCAGAGGTACAGATCTGTGATTCAACAGTCTTGCACAATTCACAGTGCTCACCATGAGAGACAATGGACTCTGAAAAACAAACTGAGGGTTCTAGAGGGGAGGGGGGTGGGAGGATGGGTTGGCCTGGTGATGGGTATTGAGGAGGGCACGTTCTGCATGGAGCACTGGGTGTTATGCACAAACAATGAATCATGGAACGCTACATCTAAAACTAATGATGTAATGTATGGGGATTAACATAACAATAAAAACATTTTTTTAAAAATTAAAAAAAATTTTACTGTGTTCATTAACGTAGAGTTCCAATGAGAAATAGAAAAAAAATTTTAATTGATTAGACATAAGGGTAAACTTTTAAAGTTACAAGTTTTATTTAACATTTTATAGGGAAAAAAGACCTTTATTTTTTAATCTTTTAAAATAATTATTTATTTTGATAGAGAGCATGAGTGTGAGGGGGAGAGAAGGAGAGAATTTCAAGCAGACTCTGTGCTAAGCACAGAGACCTTGATCTCACAACTCTGAGATTACAATCTGAGCCTAACTGACTGCACCACCCAGGTGTCCTGAGAGACCTTTAAAACACTGATAAGATAATCAAAAGAACCATATTTCATGTGTGATGGTAGAAATGATTCTACTAGCTTCCATATCTTTTCTCAAATGAGATTTTTATTTATTTTTTTAGAGAGAGAGAGCACGTGTGGGGGGGGAAGAGCTGACGGAGAGGGGGAGAGAGAATCTTAAGCAGGGTCCACCCTCAGCATGGAGCCTGACGAGGGGCTTAATCTCACAACCTTGAGATCATGACCTGAGCCAAAATCAGAGTGGGACACTTAACTGACTGAGCCACTCAGGCGTCCCTCAAATGCGATTTTTATTCTCATTTGGAAAATGGAGCATTTACTTTCCTTTTCAATTTTCCTTTATCCCAACTTCAAAGCTTCAGTACCTAATAAATAGATTTTAATTCTCCTTCCACCACCATTTTTAAAATGATTGCTTATGGGGGCGCCTGGGTGGCTCAGTTGGTTAAGCGACTGCCTTCGGCTCAGGTCATGATCCCGGAGTCCTGGGATTGAGTCCCGCATCAGGCTCCCTGCTCAGCGGGGAGTCTGCTTCTCGCTCTGACCCTCCTCCCTCTCATTCTCTCTGTCTGAAATAGGTAAATAAAATCTTTAAAAAAATAAAAATAAAAAATAAATAAAATGATTGCTTATGAATAGAACCCTCCCTGATATACATCAAATTTTATTATTAGAAATAATTGAAGGAGGATTTCTATAGAACCGAACAACTCATGAAAGGTTTGGATCTTACTAAAATTCACCAAAATCTTAAAATTAAACCTTTTTAAACTTCTTGAATGACTATACTAACCCCTTAAATTGTCATTCTGTTCACCCCTTCTCCTAAGTCTACAAAGCACAAAATGACATAACTCTTTAAAAATATAAATGAAATCATGGCACCCCTCCCCCTAAAACCTTCTAATGGTTTCCCATTTAATTGATAAAATATCATCATCATGGTATACTAGACCTTACGGTGCCTTTCGTGGCCTCATCTATTATTCTATCTATGGCTCACTTGGCTCCAGTCACACTAGCCTCCCTGTGCCTGGAGGTTCTAAATATCCCTTGTCTTAGAGTCTTTGCACTGTTTTCTTTTTCCATGGCTGCTATTTTTCCAATATCACATGTCTTACTCCTTTTTAGGCTTCATTCAAATATCACCTTATCAGAAATGTGTGCAATGATTATCCTATCTAAAATAGTATCTCTATTCTATCACTTATTATCTCTATGTCTTTATTTATCTGTCTTCATATTTCTATTTCTTCTATAATATTTAGTACATGACCTTACATTATGTATTGATTTGTTGATTTTTTGGCTGCCCAAAATATAATCTACTTGAGAGTGGAGTTTTTATCTCTTTTGTCTATGGTTGTATTTGTGGGGTTTGGCACAAAGTAGTGTCTCAATAAATAATGCTGGAATAAATCAATGAAAAGCTAATTCTCTCATTGGTCTGATTGCTTCCTTGTCATAGCACTATAGTGAGAATCACTCTGAAATTAGCTTAATATATTTTCAGTATAAATCTTTTTCTGACCCTTGCAGGGTAATTAGCCTTGTGAACTAAGGCAAGTCATTCATCCTCCCTAAAATTGATCACCCTTGCCTATAAACTAATAAGATCCACACCTGCCTTCCTTACCTCACAAAATTGCTAGGTGGACCAAATGAGATAACAAAAGATGAAAATGCATTACAAACTTCCAAGTATAGTTCTAAAATGATCAAATTTAAAAGGGTGACTGAAGCATACCAAGTACAGCTATGGTATGTATATAAACTGGCCTAGTTTTATAATTTAATATCTTATTAATAGAAATACATGGAATGATGAACTAAACAATTTTCTTAGGATTGCAGCTTTTTATACTCAATTTTCTAGGTACAATTGGCAATACATTTTTTTTCTGGTGTAATCATTTGTTTACTTTGACATGTTTGGTATTCCTACAAGATTTTTACTGTGTGTGTGTGTGTGTGTGTATACCAACACCTCTTCTTCAGATTAAAAAAATAATGGTTAGATACACCCACTATAATAATGAACTGACACATTTAAAGAACTCAAGGCTACATGTCAACGGCAATACAGGGTAAGTTGAATGATGAGGAAGTGTTCAGAAAAGTAGGTGGGTGTTTGAAATAAATATTTAAAATTTAGTGGATATAAAGGTGTTCTCACTTTATTCTTCCTTTCCAAATTACTAGACTACCTCAGAGAGAGTATTAAAGAAATTAGATAAAATTAAAGAGTCTGAATACATAGAACACAAAGAAAGGAGAGGCATAAATTATCCTAATCAGAAATCGAAATAGTGCAAGGATTTGAAATAGAGATAGGTTGATACATAGATAGTAGATAAATGATAGAACAATTTATGCATATAAACATAGTATAGGTATGTTTCAGATTGGCCATATTATCTATGTTAGCCACAAAAGAATTATTCAAGGTCACATGAAAGTAGAGCTGAGATCAAAGTGAGATAACCAGTGTTGCCTGAACTATCTTAGCATTGAAATGTTAGATATGACACTTGAATTTGAATAATCAGAATTTAGTGTTAAAAATACAGATTTCTGTATCATACCCCAGATTTACTGCAAGAGATTTTCTCAAGGTAGATACTAGGAAGCTGCTTTTTTATTATGTATTCATAATGAATCAACACACTCAATTTTAAGAATCACTGTCATATATATGTCATACCATCTATGTAATTGATACTTTTTTAGATAGTTTCCCTTTATATGAACTCTACCTTGTTATCCAAATTTGTCTTGCTCCAAGGAAACGTAGTGGATTATAAATTCTTTACAAAGGAGGTATTTATTCCCCAACACTGGCTGTTTTTTCAGCAGTATTGCTTTTTTCCTCCTTCTTGATATACCTCTTGCATAGCAAACTGCATGCCAGACTGTGTCACTTAGTCTTCAGATTGGCAACTTAATGGGCTTTATGTCTTCTTCCTGCCTGAATGTATAATTATATTTTAGGTGGTAACTGACAACTGAAAATAATAATAATCATTCTAATAATCATTTAATCGTCCTCCATGTGGGATATCTGTGATGAGATCTCCATAGCAACAACCCCTTTTGGAAGCTACTGGTGTCAGTGTTTTTTGCTATATGCTTGTAAATCATAATCAACTGTGATATTATTTTTCCTTAAAAATAAGTTTTGATATTGACATTGTATTTTAAGTATTGCAGAAACCCGAGGATGTTTATTGGGGTAGAGATAAGAAGGAACTGGAGCTTTGATCATGAAAAAGGAAATCTGAGGGATGTTAAAGTATAATTTTCAAAAAGGAAAAAAAAATCATTACTCCATACAAATGTAAAATGTACAATCATTACTCCATACAAATGTAAAATGTAAAATCAAAGACTTATTTGATTCATTAATTAAGAAAAAAACCATTAAGATGTTGTGCACAGTTCAAAGAGCACTTGAGAAGCTAAGTGTCTATAGAAAATTTAACAAAGAAATGCCAGGTTGAGTGCTGATTTATACAGAAATCTAATTAATGTCCAGCAAAGCCATAAACCACAACCTCTCAGGTTATCTGTTCCACCAGAAAGACATTGTCTCTTGAACTGACAAAAAAATCTGCAAGTTAATTTCTGTCCTTACACAATTATAATATCCCAGTCAATATAAATTCTAGCAAAGTTGGAAGCCCAGAATTGCACTGAAAAAGAAAAAACAAAAAACAACAAACACTTCTTAATCTGTTTACCTATTTCCAAGTTTCAGATAATTTTTCCAACAGGAGGAAATAAGCTTTAGAAGTAACAAGTTTGTCTTCATTTAATTTGGAATTAGGCCAGTATCAATGGTTGTAAAAGGGCTCATACAGTGACAATTTGCGATGAGCTAGCCATTGGATAATCATTAAAGGACTTCAATTTCGATGATTTCTTGAATATAATATAGTGTTTGCTTCAGGCTCTTCTGTGTCTACAAGGAAGATTAAGAAATACAGTTGGGGGGCGCCTGGGTGGCTCAGTTGGTTAAGCGACTGCCTTCAGCTCAGGTCATGATCCTGGAGTCCCGGGATCGAGTCCCGCATCGGGCTCCCTGCTCAGAGGGGAGTCTGCTTCTCCCTCTGACCCTCCTCCCTCTCATGTGCTTTCTCTCTCTCATTCTCTCTCTCTCAAATAAATAAATAAAATCTTAAAAAAAAAAAAAAAAAGAAATACAGCTGGGATGAAATTCAGTGAAGAAGTTCTGTTTCATATCCCTTAAGAAAAAGCCAAATTCCATAGTGATTCTTATTTCAGTATCAGAAACTACTTTCTGAGGGCCCATACATATGGGCAATTCTGGGCTGAATCACTGAATTAAATCCTTAATAAAGACATGGGAGAACTAAAGAGAATAAAGTGAAAAATTCAATCATGTTACTCTTTGTTCTTATAATTCCAGAGGCTCCCAATGACTTATAGTCCAAACTTCTCCCCAAGGCTGACATAAGGCACTGCAGGATCTGGTTTCTGGCTATTTCTCTGACCTCTTCTCCTACCACTCATTGCTCCCACTGCTCTTTATACTCAGTCGCTGGGCACAGACTTTGAAAATATACTATGACCATTCCCAAGAACTGTAGTTATCATAGTTTATCTATGTGCCAGACATATTTCTTTATCTTTTTATTGTGGTAAACAAACAAACACGTTTCATGAGGTCTACCCTCTTAGCACATTTTCATGTGCACAGCACAATATTGTTAACTATAAGCACAGTGTTGTAAGGCACATCTCTAGAATTTTTTCATCTTGTATGACTGGATCCCTATAGCCCTTGAACAACTGCAATCTCACCCTCCCCCCATCCCTGGTAACCACCATTCTGCTTCTTGCTTCTATGAGTTTGACTACTTTAGATAAGTCATCTGAGTGGAATCATGTAGTATTGGTCCTGTTGTGACTGGCTTGTTTCATCTAGTTAATGTCTTCAAGGTTCATACATGTTATGTAATTACTATAGTTTTGTAATATATTTTAAAATCAGGAAGTGTGATGCCTCCAGACTTGTTCTGGCTCAATATCACTTTGGCTATTTATGGCATTTTGTGGTTTCATAAAAAAAGTTAGAATTGTTTTTTCTATTTTTATAAAACTGCCATTGAGGTTTTTATATGGATTGCATGGAAACTACAGATTGTTTTGGGTAGTATAGACATTTAATAATATTAATTTTTTTCAATCCATAGATACAAAATGTCTTTCCATTCCAAGCTCATAATGACTAGGTTATATATTGTTGAAAACAAGGAGTTTAAAAGTATCTTGATTTTGAGTAATGTGGTGTAACATTAAATCAGAGTAGAGTAGAAACTTCAATTAAAAATTAGTGTCAATGAATCAATTTAATTTATATCTACCTTACTCATTCCTTATGAATATATCATTCATATTATCATTTCATTTTTCTCAAAAATTGTCATTTTACAATACAGAGGCTCATGTCACCTACATATTAATCATGATATTACATGTTAAACATTGTCTGAAATTGGCATTTGTCCCTATCCTCCTAGAAACCCACACATACTGGAACACAAGTGAAAATTTCATTGAACATATTTTCAGTGGTCTAGAGAGCTTTCTTTCTTAGAGCTGAGGTGGCATTTATTTATTTATTTTTTGGTATGGAGAGAATAAATATCAATATTGATTATTAATCATTAAAATACAATATTAATCTCTTACCAATATTAATCTAATAATCTTGAATTATCAGTATCATCTATATATTAATCTATTTACCTATTTGTCAATCCACACATTACCTTTGAATTTAATTCTATATTATTTTGAATTACAATAGATTATGTATTACATTGAATACAGAATTTATTTTAAATGATGTAAACTAGTAACATGAAAATAGCCATTAAAAAATTTAATGCACAAATTGTTGGGGATTCACAGAGGAAAATCCCAGCTCAAGGACTCTAATGTTGAGTATTCCTGAAGGCAGAAAACAATTCCAAAAAGAATACCAACCATATTAGATGAAATAATTTAAAAAAATAATGATCGTCATCATCATAAACATATTTGTCAAGTGAACAGTCAATAAAGAACCCTGGCATGAATTAGCTATTCCTTTTGTTTCACACACATATAGAATATAAATTGAGCATTTATCAGTGCCTTAGGGATGTTTAGTAGGTGCTCAATAAATATTTTCTGAATGAATGAAATAAGGTTAAATAATGAAATGGAAATTTTTTTTTTTTTAAGATTTTTATTTATTTATTTGACAGAGAGAGAGAGAACGAGAGCCGGAACACAAGCAGGGGGAGTGGGAGAGGGAGAAGCAGGCTTCCTGCCGAGCAGGGAGCCCAATATGGGACTCGATCCCAGGACCCTGGGATCATGACCTGAGCCGAAGGCAGCCGCTTAACGACTGAGCCACCCAGGCGACCATGAAATGGAAATTTTATCCTGTTGTCTTTCTTGGGGTTATTTATTGATTCTTAAATAAAAGGTGATTTTGAGTGACCAAACTCCATTGCTACAGCTTTTTTTTCTGTTTATTTTGAGCTACTTTATTTAAAAGATTTCATTATAAAGACAGACCTCCAGTTTTGAAGCTAGTTAAAACCCTAGGGGAAATGGGCAAAATTAGGAAAGAAAGAAGACTATGTGGGATTTTATTGTTGTTACTGATTTGACACATAAAATTTAGGCAATTCAAGATTTTGACGTATGGCTTGAGGACACTAGGGATCAGGGACATGGGCTAAATGAAATATCAAAAATCGTACTAGTATAATGCATCTTTTTTTTTAAAAGATTTTACTTATTTACTTGAGAGAGAGAGAGTGCATGCAAGCACAGGAGCAAGGGGGGAGGGGGAAGGGCAGAAGGAGAGGGAGAAGCAGACTCCCCGCTGAGCTGGGAGCCCAATGTGGGACTTGATCCCAGGACCCTGAGATCATGACCTGAGCTGAAGGCAGACCCTTAACCTACTGAGCCACCCAAGCGCCCCTATAATGCATCTTTTAAGTAACATCTTCATTTATTAAGATATGCGTTATAAATTTATGTGTAGAAGCTTTTGGGAAGAGACTTATGCTAAACTCATTAAAACTATACTGTGTACAAAAAAAAAGAGACTAGACAATGAAAAAAAATAGTATCATAGACTCCTTATGAGAGCCAAACTGGGAAGATAATCTAGCTAGTCCTTGCTGATAATGTCCTTTCACTGAGAGTAGTTGTCAAATATAACAAGATTTTGATAAAAAATTCTGTGGAAGAGTCTTTTCTTGTACTGAGTTCCATTCAGATCTGATGAGCTTAGGGTAATTAAATAAATTACTTAGAGTAACATACTTATATGTAAATCATTGCCTCAAAACCAAAAATAGCCCCCAAAATACAGTTTCTTATTACTGGCAAAGGTTAAAAAGGGATACAACCCATTTTTTATTTTGTAGGAAATGATTCAATAGGCTCCAAATCACTGGGCCTGCAGGAGATATGATGTGATTTCATTAGACTTTGAGTGTGAAAATACAGAGCCACTACTGATTCACTCAGCTGGTATGGTGGGGAGGAATGGGGAACATCACTCCAGCAACATATAATTCACATTTTATCTTGATCTTTTCTATTGTTTTTCTAGTCTCTATTTCATTTATTTCTTCTCTAAACTTTATTATTTCCTTTGTCTGATAAATTAGGTCTTAGTTTGTTCTTCTAGTTTTTTGATGTGTAAAGTTAAGTTCTTTATCGAGATCTTTTTTGTTATTGTAGGTGTTTATCACACTAAACCTCGCTCTTAGAACTACTTTTGTTGCATCCCATAAATTTTGTTATGTTGTTTTTTTTTGTTTTTTGAAAAGATAAACAAAATTGACAACTCTTAACTAGACTAAGAAAAAGACTCAAATAAAGAAAATTATAAATGAAAGAGAGGACATTATAATGGACACCACAGAAATACAAAGAACTGTGAGACTACTATGAAGAACTATACACCAATTAAACTTGGCAACCTAGAAAAAATGGAGAAATTCCTAGAAACATACAACCTACCATAACTGAATCATGAGGAAATAGAATATCTGAGCAGACCAATGATGAATAAAGAAACTGAATCAGCAAACTGCACTTAGCAGCACATTCAAAAGACTATATACCATAATCAAGTAAAATTTATCCCTTGAATGCAAGGATGTTTCAATTTGTGAATCAATAAATGTGATACACAACATTAACAAATTAAGAATAAAAATCATACAATCACCTCAATAGATGCATAAAAAGCATTTGACAAAAAGTCAACATTTTTTCATGATAAAGAAAACTCTCAAAAATTAGATGTAGAAGGAATGTACTTCAACATAAGGTTTATATCTGACATACCCACAGCTAACATCATACTCAATGTGAAAACATAAAATCTTTTTATCCAAGATCAAGAATAAGACAAGGGTGCCCACTCACACCGATTCTATTCACCATAGACTGGAAGTCCTAGCCAGAGCTATTAGGTGAATGAATGAATGAATGAATGAATGGCATCCAAATCAGAAAGGAAGAAGAAAAATTGTCTCTATTTGCAGATAGCATGATATCATATATAGAGAACCCTAAATATGCTACCAAAAAACTTAGAACTAGTAAATGAATTCAGTAAAGTTGCAGGATACAAAATCAATATACACAAATCTGTTGTATTACTATATACTAACAGTGAACTACCAGAAAGAGAAATTAAGAAAACAATCCTATTAACAATAGCACCAAAAAGAATAAAATATTTAGGGATAAATTTAACTAAGGAGGTGAATGATCTGTATACTTAGGACTATAAGATATTGAAAGCAATTAAAGAAGACACAGTAAATGTAAAGATATTCTATGTTCATAGATTAGAAGAATTCATATTACTCAATATCCATACTACTATAAGCAATCTACAGATTCAACACAATCCCTATCAAAATCCCAGTGGCATTTTCCACAGAAATAGAAAAAAATGAATCTAAAATTGGTACAGAACTACAAAAGACCCCAGGTAGCCAAACAACCTTAAAAAAGAATAAAACTTGAGGCATCACATTACCGGATTTCAAACTACAGTTGACCTTTGAACAACATGGGTTTGAACTGAATGGATCCACTTGTATGTAGATTTTTTGATCAATACATCACTGTAAGTGCATTTTCTCTTATGATTTTCTTAATAACATTTTTTCTCTAGCTTACTTTATTATAAGAATGCAGTATATAATACATGTGACATAAAAAATATGTTTTAATTAACTGTTTATGTTATTGGTTAAGGTTTCTGGACCACAGTTGGCTACTTGTAGTTAAGTTCCATAAAAATGGTTAAAAATGGTAAGTTTTATGTTACGTGTATTCTGCCACAATAAAAATACAAAAATTAAAAAAAAAAGAATAGCCCAGAAATAACCCCATGCACATACGGTCAATTAATATTGACAAAGGTGCCTAGAATACAAAACAGGTAAAGGTTAGTCTCATCAATAAATGATGTTGGAAAAACTGGATATCCACATGCAGAAGAATGAAATTGACTCATATCAAAGACCATGCACAAAAATCAATTCAAATGCATTAAAGACTCAGAAACCTAAGACTGAAACCATAAATCTCCAAGAATAAAACATAGAGGAAAGTATCTCTTTGGATATGACACCAAAAGCACAAGCCAACAAAATCAAAAATAAATAAGTAGGGTTACATCAAATTAAAAAGCTTTTGTATCACAAAGGAAACAATCAACAGAGTGAACAGGTAACACTAAAGGGTAGAAAATACTTGTAAGCCATATATATGATAAGAGGTTATATCCAAAATTTGTAAAAAAAACAAAAACAAAAACAAAGCAAAACAAAACCTCCTATACCTCAAACACACACACACACACACACACACACGATTTTTGTATTGTCTAAAAATTGGGCAAAGTATCTGAATAGATATTTATCCAAAGACATACAAATAGCCAGCAGGTATATGAATAGTTGCCTAACTGCACTTTTCATCAGGTTTATATATAACCTCAATGAAATTAATCACAATGAGATAGCACCTCATACCTGTTAGAATGGCTATTATTAAACAAGCAAACCAATGATACAGAGAAAAGGGAACTCTGGTATACTGCTCTGGGAATATAATTTGGTATAGCCATTATGAAAAACAGTATAAAGTTTCCTCAAAAAATTAAAAATAGAAGTACTGTATGATCAACTAATGCTACTTCTGGGTATTTTTCCAAAGAAATCCAAATCTGGATCTTAAAGAGATATCTTCACTCTCAGGATCATTGCAGATTATTCACAATAGCCAGGATAGAGAAACAACCTAAACATCCATCAACAGATGAATATATTTAAAAAGTGTGGTATATTCATATGATGGATTATTAGTTGGCCTGTAAAAAGAAGGAAATCTTGCCATTTGTGACAACATGGATGAACCTGGAGAACATTATACTAAGTGAAATAAGCCAAATGCAGAAAGACAAATACTGTATAATCTCACTTATATATGGACTCTAACATAATCAAACTCATAGATGCAGAGAATACATGGTGATTGCCAGGGGCTGGCAGGGGAGATGATGATCAAAGGGTACAAAGTTTCAGTTATGCAAGATAAAGAAGTTCTGGAGTTTTACTACATAGCATAATGTCTATAGTTAACAATACTGTATTATAGGGCACCTGGGTGGCTCAGTTGGTTAAGCAACTGCCTTCGGCTCAGGTCATGATCCTGGAGTCCCTGGATCGAGTCCCGCATCGGGCTCCCTGCTCGGCGAGGAGCCTGCTTCTCCCTCTGACCCTGCCCCCTCTCATGTACTCTCTCTCATTCTCACTCTCTCAAATGAATAAATTAAAAAAAAAATACTGTATTATAGATTTTATGTTTAGAGTTCCTACCACACACATAATAACAACAATAATAATGGGGCAAAAGGAAACTGAGAGGTGATGGATTGTCTTTGGCCTTCATGGTGATGATGTTGCATGGGTATATACTTATCCCCAAACTCATTGAGTTCTATACATCAAAAATGCATAGTTTTTTTTTTTTCCTTTTAAATCATACCTCATAAGGTAATTTAAAAACAAAGGAGAGGGGCGCCTGGGTGGCTCAGTTGGTTAAGCGACTGCCTTCGGCTCAGGTCATGATCCTGGAGTCCCTGGATCAAGTCCCGCATCGGGCTCCCTGCTCGGCGGGGAGTCTGCTTCTCCCTCTGACCCTATCCCCTCTCATGTGTTCTCTCTCTCTCATTCTCTCTCTCTCAAATAAATAAATAAAATCCTAAAAAAAAAAAAAAACAAAGGGGAAAATATCAAAAAAAATAAAGTTTAGAAAATGTGTAATTCAGTTACCCTTTTACCTTTTCCAATTATATAACCACACATACCTAATACCTGTTAAGAAATTATGCTGTGTTATGAGCTTGGTAGAGATATGGGTATTGATTTGAACAAGTAATATTCTGGTTAGATATAGGGAAAATATTTCATTTAGTGTTTCAAATATGACTATGTAATTGAGTAAATGAAAAGAATCACTGTGAGAGATTTCAGGAGATATATTCCCTGTCAATGAAAAAGGTTGTTAAGACTTTTTTGAAAACAAATGAGCAGGTGATAAAACGATTCTATGCTGATCATATATTTAAATCAAGTTGGTATAAGAATGAGAGTTAATACCCTTAAAGGAGAGGAATCACACAATCATCAAGATAATCTTTATGAAGAATAAGCATTCAATAAATTTACCTATTTGGATAAACTTCAACGAATATGTCTATCATATATATTTTTTTCATTTCTACTCACTTCTATATTTACCTGTATCATGTCTTTTTCCTTTTCCTCTCTCCCTCCATTCTTTTTCTATACCTTATATACTTTCATATAATATGAGGCACTTTATTAGACAAATTAAAAAATGAGCAAATGGATGCAAATGAAACAATGGATGCAGTTTAGTAGATGCAGGTCAAAAAGACTGGTCATATAAGTTTAGTATATTTAAATTGTTGAGTATATTTTCAATTTGTTGAGACCTGACTTTGGAAAAGAACAGGAAAAGTTTGTGTTCTTTCTGAGGAGCCCGATGTGTGTTTTAGAATATTTAATACTCTCATGTGCATGTGTTCAATGTCACTTTTTCTACATACAATACTACTACTACTACTCATTCTGGAATCATTAATCAGGTATAACACCCACCTTGGAGACCTTCTCTGGTTCCATCAATCTATGTCAAGCCCCCTTACTATAGTCTCCTGTTTTAATTTATTTACTTATTATTAATAGCATATATCTTACTTTTGATTTACTCTTATATCCTGTGAAAAAAAATCTCCTTATATCCCAGTATTTTATCTGGGTCTTCATTGTCACCAATGCCCTAGAATATATTATCTTCCCGCATTTGGAGTTCTTTGAGGAACAATGCCTTTTTAATACTCCTGTGAATCTGTCTATGTAATTTTTATCAGAACCACAAGTATTTATTCATTTGAATTAAGGAAATTATTTTCTTCTGCCTTTTTTTTTTAAAGATTTATTTATTTGAGAGAGAGAGAGAGAATGTGAGCAGGGGGAGGGGCAGTAGCAGAGGGAGAGAGAATCCTTAAGAAGACCCCCGCTGAGCAGAAAGCCCAATTCTGGGCTCGATCCCAGCACCCTGAGATCATGACCTGAGCTGAAATCAAGAGTCAGCACTTAACCGACTGAGACACCCAGATGATCCTATTTTCTTCTGCCTTTAATGCTAAATCATAAACTCCAAATATTAACCCTATTTATATTTCATTAAAGTAATACTTAAAATACAGGTACATAATTTTGGAATTGTGGAATGTGATACTGTGAACTATAATAAAAATATATATATTTGGTCTTTGTCCTATTTCTAGCACAGAGCTTCTAAAAACCTTAGAATTTCCTAAGCGGTAAGAAAGATAAAGGTGTCTTTTATTATGTTAATGAGATGACTTTTGGAATTCCCCTAGGTCACCTAATGTTAGAGGCTGGTTGCCAGGGGAACCAACCCTGTGATCAAGGGTAGAATTTTAAGTCTCACCCCTTGACCTCTGCGGGGGGTGCTGGGGCTAGAGGTTGAATCTCTCTACAATGGTCAATGATTTCATCAATCATGCCTCTATAGTGAAGCTTCCGTAAAAACCCCAAAGGATGAGGTTTGGAGAGCTTCCAGGTTGGTGAACATCTGGAGGTGCTGGGAGAGTGGCATGCCTGAAGAGGTCACAAGAGCTCTGTGCCCTTTCCCCATACTTTGCTCATGGCATCTGTTCCATCTAGCTATTCCTGTGGTATATCCTTTTATAATAAACTGGTAATCTAGGATGTAAAATGTTTCTGAGTTGTGTGAGCCACTCCAGCTAACTAATTGAACCCAAAAAGGAGATCATGGGAACTTCTGATCTTTAGCCAGTAAGTCAGAAGTACAGGTAACAACCTGGACTTGCAACTGGCATCTGAAGTTGGAGGTGGGGCAGCCTTATAGGACTGAACATTCACCAGGGGAATCTGCTACTATCTCTGGGTATCTGAGCTGAGTTGAATTCTTGGACATCTGCTGGTGTCCGAGAAATTGCTTGGTGTTGTGTGGGAACATGAGCTGCCACATTTACATGCACATTGGAACTGGATCCAGAAACCCCCAAACTGGGATCATACTACTAGGGGTAGGTATAAAGCCATGCTAAATTTATTTGAATATATTTTTGATTTTTTAAAATATGTTGCATATGAAAGAATATTGAATGATACATCAAAAACATCGGTACCTACCATCAGTTAAAAAGTAATATAGTAATATATAATAATTAGTAATATAGTAATAATATAGCAATATAGTATATAAATATAACTAAAGCTTACTTTACTTCTCATCCTGAATTAAACTCTATCTGTGGGTTCTTTTGGTTTTTTTTTTTTTTTTTTGCTTTGTTTTGCATCTGTCTCTAGGATTATTGATTACTACAGTTAGTCATGGTCCTCTAGCAGGCAGCAATTTTGTAAGCATCAGACCAAAAACTTGACATTTAATAAAGGTTACTACACGATAGAAGCCCATTGTATAACCATTCAACATACTTCAAGAGTAGTTAGATTATTATAAAGTAATACTTAAGACTGATGGATACATCAGAAATGTTATACATTAAAGTGAAAGAAAATACATTATTATGTAGTATTATGGAAACATTAATGGTAGATTAAAGTTTACTTTATATCATATTTGCATATTTCTGTCACATCACATTTTTTTTGAAAAGACATTATTTGAGCAGTTATTCCCATAGCCTTTCTCTCTTCGGCAAGTTTGCAAATGTGTTAGACAGTGTGACCTTAATTGAACAGAATGTAATTGAACAAAACACACAAACAAGTAAATCTACTGTATCTAGAGGCTACACAAATCTATTTTTGCTTTTGACTTAACTGCTTTTTGAAAATATTGTTTTCTCTAACTTCAATACACTTAGAATTTCTACATGCCTGTCTTCCGTAATATTTTCTCCATCAGTGGTCCCAGGTAAGTTCACACAGAGGCAAAGGATACATCACATCAAAGACAAAGTGAAATCTTCTTACCTTTCAACAACTCTGAATGACCCCTTCTATTTCATTTATCTCACTTCATTTATTCAGAAAAATAAGCAATTAGAAAAAAACTGGTCTATTATTTATTATATGATTGAAAAGGTCAGAAGGAAGTGGGGATTCTTTATCCAAACCATTCACTATAGAGTAATGATACTGTCTGAGTCACTTCCAAAATTCTGAATAATCTTCTTGGTCTTCGCAGAGAGATCCTTCTATGGGAGACTTTTGTTGTCAATGTGTGACATATGTGATATCAGCCTTCCACTCATGTAATCCCTCCTTCAGTACATTTTTTGAGCAATTCCCCTGTGTCCTTTTCCTATGTTAGGCTCCAAGCAACCTTACAGATCTCACTGTAAAGCAAGGAGTTAGATGCTGTTGCCAAAGCAACAGTACTAATTTTGCTCTTTGTGTTTAATTTTTCCTATATTGATGGCCCAAATCCCAGGGTTTTATTTTTTCCTCATAAACAGGGCAAGATTTAAAATATAAAGTTGTTGCGCATTTTGCATTGTGTTTTTAGCAACTTGCTCATCAGAATCAATCTGATACATCCAAAACCGTGCCATGTCATTTCCCTCTGTCTTCCCTTTCTGTGTTTTATTTCTGAACTCATCCCTCAGGCTGCCTACTGTCCCATCATCTAACAAGGCATCTATGAGGGCAGTTTGCTCAAGGCTCCTGTTCTCTGAAAAACACTTCCTAAGTATAGCCTTAGCAGGATCTCTGGGAAGGCTCTGAGACTCGATGTTTGGTGTTCATCACTGGAAAGAGAGGTAATGAATGAACTGTAGTTCCTTCAGGCCATTCAGTTGTTTTATGCTCTCTTGGTGAAACCAACTGGAACATTTTAAGAATGACAAAGCATACTGGACTTGTCAGAGCCAGGGCTACTGGTTGTTTCTCTGACCTCTGGAGAAAATATTGTCATAAATGATCAGGGCTTAATGCTTTTCAGAACCTTTGCACTTTAATGAACCCCATCCTCCCTTACCAGCAAAGCTCTTTATTCCAGAAAAATATATCTACATCTTCCTATCTCTAGCTCTATATTCTCATAGATATCTCTATTCCTACCTCTATTCCTATTAATTGCTCCATAAATATTGCCACTTATCAAAACATGTTATATGTTAACTATATATTTAACTTTGCAAAGCACATTTATTATAAGGGCAATTTATAGATAAGAGCCATGTGTCTTATTGCCCATGGATGCCCTCATTGCACGGGAGTCAAGGACCCAAACCAGGCTTTGCTGGTCATAAACTGCAGGATCTTGGCCAAGTTTCTTCACTCTTGGTTTCTGGATCAGCCAAATAAAGAAATGGACTAAGTGATCACTAAAATCCCTTCCAACTCTAATCATCATTTCATTACACTGATACAGTAGAGAGATTATAGCAGCTCAATAATCATGTTTGGCAAATATATAAAAAGAAAGATATTTAAGAAGGAAAATTTTTCTGAGAAAGGAAAGGGTCCATGAGGCTAAAGTAACTCTAATTTTTATACTCTATTGTCCATGGGGACATCATTTTCATTTTTTCAAGAGTAAAATATTTAACCACATCATTTTCAGTAAATCTTTTCTTAACTGAGTTTGTTATTTAATTAAAATTTGTTTTAGGAAATCTTACCAATAGCACAGGCTAAAAGTACCTTTTGAAGAAAAGTTAAGTCTAGATGGAAATGGACAGAGGCTATAGGAGAAAATATTAGTAGGAAGGTGACAAGTGTTGAGAAAAACCTCACTGATTTGTGTAGTAGTCAAGTACCCAGCAGACAACACAGAGTATATCAAAGGTTTTCTCTGAAGAGGGTTTAATGGAGGGACTGCTTACAAAGGTATAAAACAAATGTAAGGGCTTAAGTTAGGTACTCACACTTTGTGTATTCAGTGTGAAGAGGACAGTAGCAATCATGAAGACACCGTTGCCACATCTAGACCTAAAATTAAAGAGGCATGAGCAAGATTACTGCAGCCAGGAGAGAAATAGTGGAAAATAAGCCACCCACCAGAAGCTGGTCCCTTAGAACACGGCCACTATCAGATGTATAGTAAAGCAACAAGGGAATGACAAGGACAGGGCATGGGAATCATTACCTCAATTTTTCTCTTCCTTTATTTTCTGATATCCTGCCAGTCCCTTCCATTGGCTCTCTGCACCTCAGAGGGTCACAGAACCCAAATGACATAGGTTATAGTGGTAAGAGCAAGTTAAAGAGGGTGGTAGATAAATATGTAAAAGAAACAGAGAGTAACTAGCATACCCAATCAGTTCTGCCATCCAGCATCCATTCACATCCTCTACTTGAGGAAGAAATTCACATTCCACCCCTCCCATCACCACCACCACCAATAAACACAGTTTTATAGAACTCTCCCAGTAATGGCAGGATGTTGTCAATTCAGTCATATTTTCAGCAGGAATTTAAACTGTAAAGAAGGGAGGTACCATGGGTACTCTATATAAAACTTAAGAGAGAAGAATTATAATAAATAACAATACCAACAAAAACATTGCTGTGATTTTTTTTCTCTAGCAGGCATTAAACTGAATTAGATCATCATAGCTTTTTTTTCCATCACTCATTTCATTTTATCCTTACCTGTTCCAACAACTCAACAGGTTGACTTCATTATTTTTCTTGGAGAAATATTTCTCACAGAAATATCTTCCTTATTGAATCACTTCAATCATGTATTTCATTATTAGTAAATGACTCTATCTTCATTATTTTTCAGTGAGAACTGTAGTTCTCATTGACAATTGTTATTTGGGAGTAACATGACTAGTGAATCCTATAGATTCTGGACATGGGTCTCCTTGCCAGCATTGTAGAGTGGTAACCCCATTTCTCTTTGGTAATCAGAATCAGTTGTCCCAGTCAGTACAGCAGCTCCTTCAATGTTTGTTGGTTCAGCTACCTGAAGGGACTAAAATGGTTTATATTGCACCTCATATTAGATAGAGATTCTATTCAACGATTAGGGTTTTTTTGCCTTGGTTTTATATTATTCCTATGAATTCCATGTAAAACATCTATATGTACTCTGCTAGGCATTTCCCCTCTAGCTCTTCTTATGAAAATAGAATTCCATCTTTTATAACTATCCCCAATAGAAACTTGAGATTGCTTCTTAGACTGTTGATAGTATGAGAGGAATCAACTGAGCTGATAATATTATAGTGCCTCTGAAACAAAAATACATTATATGTTAAAAAAAAAAAAAAGAAGATAGCAGGAGAGGAAGAATGAAGCGGGGGAAATCGGAGGGGGAGACAAACCATGAGAGACGATGGACTCTGAAAAACAAACTGAGGGTTCTAGAGGGGAGGGGGTTGGGGGGATGGGTTAGCCTGGTGATGAGTATTAAACTGGGTGTTATACGCAAACAATGAATCATGGACCACTACATCAAAAACTAATGATGTAATGTATGGTGATTAACATAACATAATAAAAATATTAATAATTTATTGAGCATCATTTTATAAATTAAAATGTCCAATCCTGAGTAGACAGCAACAAATCATTAACACACGCCAGATGAATGAGTGGTATATACATAAATTGTGACCCTAAGCTGCAAGGGAAATTGTATATTAACACTTTTGTGCCAGGAACAATTTTTAATCATTTGATTACAATTGTGATGAATTAATTACATTTTCTTGCAAACTATATATAATACTGATATATCTTTGTTTGTAAACAAAACTGAAATGCAAGACAGCAAATAAATTCTCATGGCCATCACACAAATGGCAGAATGGTGACCTGAAGGTAGAACATCCTATTATAAAATTCATTTTCCTTTGAATACAAAATGGAGTTTTCTATCTGCCAAAGTACTGACTGTTGTTTCTTTAAGTTCTGCACATAATAGAACTTAGTAATTTAAAGGAAATTTTGTTTAAAGATATCTGTATTCCACTTTCAAAGTGGAAATTTAGGAAGAGAAATTAAGGCAAATGAATTTGAGTATCATGTCAGACTGAGGATCTTTAATCACTATCATTTCACACAAAGGAGCCTGAAATTGCCTGAGAAGAGAAGTTAAGAATTGAGGTATGCTCTATAAAAAAATGCTAATGCTATAAAAGGCAATTCAGATGTGAGCCCATTAAGAGAAAGTAATGATTTAAAACGGTATTTTAAAAACTACATTTAGGGTAATTTCTTAAAAATTGAAGCTACTTTTGGGGGTAATAACTTTTATACAATCAGTTATTTTGAAAACTGCAATTGAGAAAATGGTATCAGTGTGAACTTCTTTTATTCAGTTTTAAATGAAAAGTGTGAAAATTAATATTATTTGGGAGAAAAGGACATTATATGAAATAATTCTAGCATGTATTCAATAAACTGTTGAATCTGATGTTTGAATCACCATCCACACGATATGGAACAATCTAAAGCTATTCCTACAAATAGAGCACATTCAAACAGAGTGATGACGATGATTTACTTTTTCAGGTGAGCTGTATTTCTTCATTTGTTTTCCTGGCTTTCAGCAGTCAAGCTCTCTCAAAGTACCTACATTACCTCACTGGCAGAATCACCCTGAAGGTAAATGTGGATAAATTACCAGGTCACAGATGATAAATGCAAGAAAACTCCTGGGCGGTAATTTCACTTCCCCAAAGATTGTGGGTGCCCAGAGAACCAAGATTATAAGTGGCTGACTGGAGTCTTTCAGCTGGAAGACACGTTCCAACCAAGTGACTGATTTGTCACTGAATCTTCGCTTTCATCAAAAAGTTACTACTGTGTCCAGACAATCAGGAGAATAAAGTGTATTTAGTCACAGAGAATATTCCATGCTTTTTCTATGTGCAGTGCTGTGGAGTAAAAAGGATACTATCTCAATATAATTGTAATAAAAATAATAATAATGGACAATTTGCTCTGAATGTTTTCTATGTCCCACTCACCAGCTAAGAACCTATAATAACCCTAAAAAGAGAATCCTCTTTATTATCATTATTTATATATAGATTAGAGAGGTTAAATGGCTTCCTCAGGTTTCCTGTGTACCAAAAGAGCCTCTTCCTTCAATTGGAATTATATATATAATTATATATTATATAGAAATATTTTATTGTATATAAATATTTTATAAATATTATATATAAATATTTTAATACAAATAAATATTTTAAATATATAAAATAGTTTAAGTAAGTATATTTATTTATAACATATAAATCATATGTAATTAATTTAATATACATAATATTTATATAATATGTTATATATATTTTTTCTTTATAATTCTGCCCAGATTATTTCATTTGTTCCTCACAGCTACCCATTTTAAAGTAGAGGAAACTATGTCTCAAAGAAGATATTTTTCCTAGCATGGAATTGTAATTGCCCACTTGAGATAATTTTAATCAGTGATCTGAAATGTATCCAAGAGGGCTCCCCATCCCTATAAACAACTAGTTCACTTCTTCAAAGAGGATCTTAACTGTTCAGATAACTCATGTTTGCAGTGGAAGTCCTCTTAATTTTTAGATATTGAATGACCAGTGAGCTGCATAGAGAGATTCTCTAGGATCGAGGGTTGTGAATGGATTTTTATTATAATTAGAGCACATCACATGCTCTAATTACAGGACATTTTTCAGAAATTATTTTAGTTTATACATTTCAGCTAATTAGCTTTAGTTAGTGTACATTACACTGAGCAATCCTATAATGTGAATTTTAAGTGTTAGCTACATATTTTCTGATGATGAATGCTACAGATTACAGAGTAGACTAAAATATAAATAACATATGATAAGATGCATCCTGCAGGCCATGGGAAAATGGGTGGCCTATACTCTATTCAGGTGATATAAAGAAGACTAAATTGCAGGTGTACAGAAAATACAATGAAAGCTAGAATAAATACAAGTGCCCTCTCTGGTAGCGAAAAAGCCCTTTCTTACAAGGATTTTCTCTTTGGTCTGGCAGTTTTAAAATTCTACACCTTTATTACCCAGGGAACGTTCAGAAAATGGGCTTTGGGATTCTGTGATTTCTTCAAGAATAAACATATCAGTGATTTGAAATATGCCCATAATTTTAGTGGCGGTACATTCAAAGGGTGTATCATTGCAAATATAGAACCCTATCGCATATGTAACATAAGTGAATTTGAGAGAGGAGGAATAAGTAACTACATTTTATTGTTCAGATGAGATACCTAAGGCTCACATTAAGTTGAGCTGCCCCTCACTGGTAAAACAGGACATCTGATGCTGATTTTTGTCAGTTAGATTAGAGTCAGGGCACAAAACCACTCTGTAATTTTAATGGAAAAAAATAATATAATATAGCCCTAAGTAGAAATAGGTCATTAATTTTTAAAAGATAAAAAAACTGCAAAGATTACAGGAATAGCAGATCTAGTGAACAGCCACTATCTCCATGGCTGAGGCAGAGGGTCCAAGAAAGAAGTACATGACTACCCTCAACACACCAAATTAAGACTTTGTTGGATAGGCTATGCCCACTAAATAGTGACATTTATGAAGATGCCACAGGCTGGGGCTGGCAAATGGGAAAGCACCCATTGTGATGCCAGAGGAACTCTCTAAGAAGTGGCCACTGGGGTGTTACTGAAATCCACTGGGAGGCATTACCCTAGATGTTCCACACACCTGGTTGCTGAATCATGCAGGAGCCAGAAGAGAGGAGCACACTTGAAGCAGTTAAGGAAACACTTTTCTCCTTCAATGGTCATCCTGCATCATCTAAAAAAACAAAACAAAACCACAATATTGTGCCAGCTGGCAAAGAAGAAAGCTTTACAGGTTCTAGCTGTGGTATCATAAAACAGGGCAAAGGAGATTAAATTTAAATTGAAGAATACATTGATAACTGGCAGATCACCTCATAAGGATGTTTTATGTATGAAAGATACTAAGATATTTTGAAAAAAATAGAAGGGGTATAAATATAAGATGGCACTGTCAATTTGCCATTAAACTGCAAAATCTATGCAGCATAATAATACACTGCTTTCTGCTTGATATGGCCAGAGTATATCAGCAATTCATTTATCTATGTGATGCTTATTTTTTTTTTTTTTTTTTTTTTTTTTTTTTTTTTTTTTTTTTTTAAGATTTTATTTATTTATTTGAGAGAGAGAGACACAGCGAGAGAGGGAACACAAGCAGGGGGAGTGGGAGAGGGAGAAGCAGGCTCCCCGCAGAGCAGGGAGCCCGATGTGGGACTTGATCCCAGGACCCTGGGATCATGACCTGAGCTGAAGGCAGTCGCTTAAACAACTGAGCCACCCAGGCGCCCATGTGATGCTTATTTTTATGTGTCAAACTGACTGGGTTTTCCAGATACCTGTGAAAACATTATTTCTGAGTGTTTTTCTGAGGGTGTTTCTGCAAGAGATTAGCATTTGAATAGGTAGACTGAGGGCAAAGGAGATTGTTCTCACCAACATGGGCAGGCATCATCCAATCTATTGAGGATCTTAAAAGAAGGGGAAAAAAAGGAAGAAGAGTGGATTTAATCTCTGCTTGAGCTGGTACATCCATCTCTTCCTGCCTTTGGACATTGTTGCTCCTGGTTCTCTGGCCTTTGGACTCAGGGCAGGACTTACATCATCGCGTCCCCCACTCCCCCCGTTTCTTGGGTCCTCTGTTTTGAACTGGAACTACACACCAGCTTGCAGATGGCAGACCACGAGACTTCTCAGCCTCCATAATCACATGAACCAATCAAATCTCTTCTTATATATCTCTATATATCTCATTGGTTCTGTTTTTCTGGAGACTTCTTATCAATATAATCCTTTTATATATATTCAACCATTTATTCATTTATGTATCAACCAACAAATATTTATTTACCAACTACGTGAATATTAATGTCATTGATTAACCAGTACATTCATTAATCCTTTAAGTCAATAAATATCTCAACCCTAACTGTTTGCAAGTTAGTGTTACGGGTACTGAGTGTTCATTTATGAACAAAATAGATATTTTAAAAATCTAGCCCTCATGGGCACAAAGAGTTGGCATTCTGACAGGGGTTGTGGGTGAAGCAAGTAGTAAAAATAAGTAAACAAATAACCATATAACATATTAATTGGAGCTAAGTGATATAGGAGAAAATTAAGCAGAGACAGCGGATAGGAATTCCAGGGGATTTTGCAATTTTAAATTCAATAGTCAGAGAAATCCTCACTGAGAAAGTGACACTTGTGCATCACATTAAAAGAGATGGTAAGAAAGCCATGGATATATTTGCAGAAAGAATGATGCAAGAACCCAGGAGAGGAGTATACCTAGTATATTTTAGGAAAAGCAAGGAATCCACTATGGCAGGGTAGAGGCACAGCAGTAGTTTCTTAGAGGACCATAGAAGAGTCTTAGAGTCTTAGAGGACCATAGAAGACATTACTAGGGCTTTTAAAATTTGCTTTGAGTGAGCCAAAGCAAATGTTTTGAGAAGAGTGACATGATTCATATTCTAAAGCAGCTAACTTCATATACTCTGTTGAGAAAAAACTATCTGGTAACACAGAAATGGAAAAAACAGGAGATTATAACAGTAATCCAGGTAAGAGATGATAGACAGTTGGACTATGTCAGTAATGAGATCCATAAAAAGTATTATTTTTCTTTTTAGTTAAATTATTTATCTTGCATTCTTGTTATCCACTCAATGCTTGGGTCTCCTCCAAATTCATATGTTGAAATCATAACCACCACTGTGCTGGTGTTAGAAGGTGGAGCCCCTGGGAAGTAATCAGGTCATGAGGGTGGAGCTCTCAATGAACAGGATTAGTGCCCTTATAAGAAGAGAAAGGAGAGTGTGCTTGGTCTCTCTCTCTCTCTCCCAGGTAAGAAAACAGGGAGAAAGCAGCTATTTTCAAGCCAGGAAGCAACCCTTAACAAACACTGGATCTGACAGCCCCTTGAACCTGGACTTTCCAGCCTCCAGAACTATGAAAAATATTGTTAAGCCACTTAGTCTAGGTAATTTGTCCAAACTGACTAGGACAACTCTGAATCAAGATTTGAAATGTCATCATCAGATAGGTATAGTCAATCACTCTGTTAAGTAAACATTCAAAACTTATTTGCCTAAAGAAGTACTAGCTTTCAAAGAAAGCTAAATTTCATACGTGAAGTGTCATTCCTCATAAGAATTTTAAATCTTTTTTTCCCTCTGTAAATGGATTCAGAATCTAGGACCATTATTAGAATAATAAATTCTAAATTTTATCTAATCCAAGACTGTATTTTATAAATCAGAATGCTGTGTTACATATGGCAAATACTCCTCACAAATGAGCTTATACAGAAAGGGGAGAGAGTATTGGTGTATGTCATAGAGGATTCCAAGGTGATGACCACCTGTAGGCACTGCTCAATTTCAAGTCCCAGGGGTGTCAAAAGAATATTTTTGCTTTCATCTTTTTATTCATTTTCCCCTCCATGGCTGTCCTTTATTGACTTGATTCTCAGACATAGTGGCCCAGAGTTTTGATAAAGATGTGCACTAGCATTAAGCTTACTTCCCATTAATTTTGTAACCTCAGTAAAAGCATATTTCTCTCCCAACAATTCTAGCAAAATTTCCAGAATCAATTTGGTTTGGCCTAGTTTGGGTCACTTTAACTAGTGAATGAATAACTGTGGCAATGGAGATATAATAACTATTGGCTAGATCTGGATGATTTCCATCATCAAATAGTTGAGTTTCTGTCTCATCAGAGCCAAATTAACTGAGAATGGAGTGGATTCCCCAAATAATGCTGCATATGTAGTAAACCGATGTGAATCATAGATGCTTTAATTTTATATACAGGAAGATTAAATAATTGGTGTCAGATCACAATGTGGGTCTACTAAAAAACCTGGCTGACCTCTTTAATATCCGAGGCATTTATCTTTTCATTAGCCCCAAGTTGTCTGTGGAACAGATTTTTTTTTTTTTTTAATTTTATTTATTTGACAGAGAGAGATACAGCGAGAGAGGGAACACAAGCAGCGGGAGTGGGAGAGGGAGAAGCAGGCTTCCCGCTGAGCAGGGAGCCCGATGCGGGGCTCGATCCCAGGACCCTGGGACCATGACCTGAGCCGAACGCAGACGCTTAATGACTGAGCCACCCAGGCACCCCTGTGGAACAGATTTTTAAACACATAATATCACACACAAAAAAATCATTGTTTGGGAAATGTGCAAGAGTTTGTAAAGTAACTAAAATTCACCTAAAGCCCTCCCCCTACCAAAAAGAATTAGGCTTATGTTTAATCTAAATAATTCATAAGGTAGTGGGAAAAAGAGTTCCTTTAATTCAATAAAAATATGTTTTTTATATCTTAAAAACATCTGAAAGACATTTCAAAGATATTGGCTAGACAGAAAGTATGCACATCATTTTTGGTATGTTTAACTCAAATATGTAAATATTTTGTATTCACACTCATCAATCTTAAACATAATCTTGTTGCCAAATAACCTTTATCTGTCTAATTTACATACATATGCAATTTTGTCATCAAAGATAAAATATGTCAATGCTATTGAGTTAAAAATGCAAATAATTTCTTTTTGTAAAGAGATATTTTAAACTGAAATGATTAAGACTGTCCCAAAATCTGGGGCACCAGGGTAGTGCAGTTCTGTTAAGCCTCTGACTCTTGGTTTCAGCTCAGGTCATGATCTCAGTGTCCTGGGATCAAGCCCTGCATTGAGCTCCCCATTCAGGGTGGAATCTGCTTGAGATTTTTCTCTCTCTCCCTCTGCCCTTCCCATTCATGCTCTCTCTCTCTAAAATAAATAAATATATCTTTTTTTTAAAAGGCTGTCCCAAAATCTAACTTCTTAAAACTTGTAAAATGATCTCCCCTACGTGTATTTATAGAGAAATCTCAAATAAAACGTTATCAAATAGTATGGTGGTCATTGGCAATATAAATTAAGATACAAGTATTTTAAGAGGTTTAAAGAATGGAAAAGCATTTATGTTCCTGGAGGAGAAGGCTAATTACTTATGTTTATAAATTTCTTCAGGTTTCTTAATCAATTTCAACTAATACAAATATAATCACAATAGGATTTTTTAAAAAATTATTTATTTTTCTAGAAAGAGAGAGAGAAAGCACAAGCATGAGGGGCAGGGGAGGAGAGAAAATTTCAAGCAGACTCCCTGCAGAGCTGGACGCAGGGCTCCATCTCACCACCCTGAGAACATGACCTGAGCCGGAACCAAGAGTCCAAGGCTTAGCTGACTGCACTACCAAGGTGCCCTCACAGTAAGATATTTTTAATTGACTAACAAAAAAATTATAACAACAAGGGGCACCTGGGTGGCTCAGTCAGTTGAATATCTGACTCTTGATTTCCACTCAAGTTGTGTTCTCATTGTTGTGGGATCCAGCCCCACATAAGGCTCCGGGTTCAGCATGGAGTCAGCTTGAGGTACTCTCTCTCCCTCTGCCTCTGCCCCCCCCCTGCTCTTGCATTCTCTCTCTGTCTCTCAAAATAAATAAATAAAATCTTAAAAAAAATTATAACATCAATTAGAAACTACAGTGACAAAAAGTCAGTGAATATGAAAACAAACAAAACAAAAAATGTTTAAAATGGAAGACTAATCACAGTATAATTTTTAGTTAAATAATAAAGGAGAAACAACAAAAGTATTTGCAAATGGTACAAAAAGAGAAATGTAGGATACAGATCAGAATAGAAATACACAAAGTATGCAAATTTATATGTGAAAATAATAGATAAATAACAAGATAAATAGAAAAAAAGATATTTGATGAATATATTGGTATAACCGGATGAACTGAGGAAAGTCATTTTAGAACTATATTTTATCATATGTGAAATGATTTAGGTGTGTTAGAAAATAAATACTTTTTAAAGATAGATAATAGATGCTAGATGCTAGACAGATAGATAATAGAAAAATAGATGATATATAAGTAGATACTGAAGAGAAGAATTTTAAAATTTAGAATACTAGTGCTAATTATTGCTTTATTAAAGCAATAATTAATATTAAATATTCTATGGAGAAGTTTTGGAAACACTACTATAATTCTAAGAGATTCCTAGTACATGGTAACATATTAAAGAACTGGAGAGTACAAATAAAAAAAAAACATTTGATTTTGTTTAACTTAACATATTTGTTTATGGGACACATTCCTGTAATATTTAATGTATCTCATTTTGCCACAAGTATCTAGAGAAACGACATTTGAGACATATTGGACTAGGAGATTGAAAAGATTTAAGTAATATTTATTTGATTTGAATGTAAACTTTTTTTTTTAAAAGATTTTTATTTATTTATTTGAGAGAGAGAATGAGATAGAGAGAGCATGAGAGGGGGGAGGGTCAGAGGGAGAAGCAGACTCCCAGCCGAGCAGGGAGCCCGATGCGGGACTCGATCCAGGGACTCCAAGATCATGACCTGAGCCGAAGGCAGTCGCTTAACCAATTGAGCCACCCAGGCGCCCCGAATGTAAACATTTTTAAACCTTGGAATGGAAGAGCTTAAATCAACAGAAACTCCATGGAGACAAGGACCATACCTTTTGCTCCATACAGATACATAGAACATAGCTCAGTTGATAGCTATTTCATGAATCAAAATGAATGAAGCAAAACTATTTAATTTATTAAAAAAGAGATAGGAGAATGAGGATTTTTTTATTTAAAATGGCAAGTGTTGATATTAATATACTGGCAGGTTCGTTCCTTTTCAAGATATAAAATGCTACAAAACTTACAACAGACAAACAAAGGGAATGAACAGATAATTTACCCAAGATTAATAATAAAAATAAATATATATGAAGCAATATTTATCCAAACTGAGAATTAAAATATTCAAAATAGTAAATAATGAACTACTATTTTCCCCACAGTACTTTTGGGAAAAATATACAGTAATTAATAACAATGAAATCAAGGTAAATTGGTACACTCATACATGGCATATGACCTTGTTAAATATATTATTTAGACTTTAGCATGCAGGCATATACATATTTATTATTTATATAATATACTCAAAAGCATATCTCTTAATGAGATAGTTCAAAGGAAAAAATAAGATGCTTATAATGGACATTATTTTTTTCTCACTAGTCCTTGGTTAGAGTTTATTTCCAGATTAACTTTGGAGAACTAATAAAAAGTATTCTCTGTGATTCTGGTAAAGCAATCTATCATGAAAAATTCTCTCTACTCCAACTCACAAATTGGATGGGTATTTAATCCAGACTACTTTATGAGAACTTACATCTCTGTGGTCCCAGGGATCATAGTGAGAATGAGTATGTGACCTCAACTGAGGTCATGAATGAATGAGAGTCATTCTTGATCCCAAGACATAAATGGTCATCTTTACTGGAGTTAGTAAATACATTTGAGGCTGACGTTTTTCACATCCATCTTTTCTGGATTCAAAAGAGGAAACTGACCGCATATTTTAAGCAATGCCAAGAGAAGAAAGGAAAGTTAAAAAGCCCTATATCACTTGAGCTCCTAGATCTAGCAAATGACTTGGCCAGCTGGCGTCATTCTACTATCTGAGAACTGGAACAATGCATATGTGTTCAGTTATCTGAGTGGCAGAAATCGAAGCTGCACATAGACCAAAAAGCATGGAATCCTTCTTTTCAAGGCCAGCTTAGCTACCCTTGTCTCTGAATAGCAAATCCACCAACAGTAGTGATCAATCTTGCATCTCCAGTATGGTACTATTTCCTGAGGAAACCAACTAGCTGCTTGATGACAAATCAATTGCAGTGTGCCCTCTCCATTCTGGAAAGAGAAGAAACTCCATCTCACTCCTGATATGGACTTGCCTTTCCTGACTGAAAAGTCTCAGCCAATACCATTATACAGGGGCTCATGCAATACCTGATCCAGGAGTATGGAATACCACACAAATTGGCACTTGACTAGGGCATGCCTGGTTGGCTCAGTTGGTTGAGCATCTTCCTTCAGCTCAAGTCATGATCCGAGAGTCCTGGGATCAAGTCCTGTGTCGGGCTCCCTGCTCAGCAGGGAGTTTGCTTCTCCCATTCCCTCTCCCTCTGCCCCTGCCCCCGCCCCCCACTCATGCTGTCTCTCTCTCAAATAAATAAATAAAATCTTTTAAAAAATATTAGCATTTGACCAGGAAACTGACTTCATTGCAAAGGAGGTATAGGAGTGAGTCCATAATCATGTGATTCACTGGTCATACTACATATTGCACCACTTAGAAGCAACCAGTCTCCTAGAGTGTTCAAATGATCTTCTTTTCTTTTTTTTTTCTTTAGTGTAGCTCAGAGGGAATGCTTTCTGAGTATCAGATTCTATCCTGCAGGATGTGGTAAATACACTGAATATGAAACCTCTACATGGTGCTATGTCCACAATAGGAAGAACACAAGAGTTCAGACAGAAAGGGATAGAAGAGTAGCTTCACTTACCATGATTTCCAATGAGTCACTGAGGGAAGTACTTTTTGTTCCTACAACTCTGGGGTCTGCAGAATTCAAAGTTCTGATCCCAAAGGGAATATACTTTTGTCAGGAAACACAGCAAAGATTCCTTAAACTGGAAATCCATGGTTATTGCCTGAGCAATTTAGACTCCTTTGGTCACTGAACCAGCATGCAAAAAGAGTAGTCACCAGCTTTGCATGGGTAATTGACCCAGATAAACAAGAATAGTTAGGGTTGCTATTATATAATTGGATCAGAGAAGATTTTATGTATAACACAGGTCATCTACTTGGGTACATTTTAGTAATCCCTTATCCAACTGGGACTATGAAGAGTAGGTATACCAATGTGGCCTGAGAAAAGTATGGTTAACAGGGTCTCAGACACTTCCAGAAAGAGGATTTGGTCCACAGTACCAGGCAATCCATTGAGATGAAGAGGTCTAAATGGTAAGAGAAATTAAGACTGTAAAGTGGAGGAGGAGAATAGTAAGTACCAATTGTGGTCCAGAAATCAACTGCAATGAGGGGGCTGTAGTTCAGCCCACTAATTTCTGTCTCTTCAGGAAGAAAGACCCAGAAAAGTTTGGAGGAGCAGGTCCCTGAATATTTATAGACAAGTTGATTCATGTGGCACAAAAGATGTTCTGTGACATTCAAGGTCATCTACTATTTTTATATCCTTTCAAGAAGAAAATTCTGTGCTATTACAAGAATAGAGTTAGTTGACTATCTCCAGCTGGAAGTGCACTGAGAATTCACCTCATGTTCAAGCCAATGCCATGGTCATACCAGACAGCCCTAAATCAGTGACTGATTTCTGTCCTATGCCTGACTTTTCTGACAATCTTTGCTCTGTTGAATGGCTCCATGTTGAATTGACCAAGACATTGTCAGACTGACATCATTACGAAGGCTTGCTCTGCCCATTTCTGATTTCTCTTCCCTGTCTTTCACTGATTGCAAATCCACATCATACCCTGAAGACTTTTTTTGTTCAATCTGACTTTCTTTCACTTCTATCTTTCATGGGAATCACTCACCAAAACCCTTTTACATTCCTAACATTGTCTCAATGTCTACCTTCTGGTGACCCAAATGACATAGATAATGACTCTTAAGGGAAAAAAGAAATTACTGATTCAAAAAAAGATAGAGGATAATTGTTGCAGAAGAGTCCATGAATAAAAAGGAAGCAATAGGGTTTAGTGTACATTTAGACAGAATAAGCAGCAAGACATCAGGTGGATAAGTATAACAGTAGGGATAACTGTTGAGGGATAATTGTAACAGCAAATAAATTATGATAGAGAAACCAGGTGAAATGATATGAATTCATTAAATTTTAAAATGAAATTTATAATATAAAACTGAAATACAAAAATAAAAATATGTGTATATTTTGTTTAAAGCTATGTTCAGTGTGCATGCGTATGAACAAAGGCTGTCAAGACAGACAGAAACATGCCTATTTTATTTGTCTGGAAGCTAATTACATGAATTAATTTTCCCTAGAATTTGCGTCATATCTTACTCTTCCCTAAGTACCCTCCAGAGAACTCTTTATAAGCTATTTTAAGAATGAATAGTTGTAGGAATAGTAACAAGAGTCTAAGGAGTTCAGTAAAATTGAAATTAATTTTTCCATAGTGTGACTGACATGTAAAGCAGTTCATTTCATAGCAGGAAATGAGATCTATATCAGCAGTGTGTGTTTATTTCAACTTATAGAATGAGTTGCTTTAATTAATACAATTTCTAAATATGAAATTTCTTCTGAGTCGGTAAAATAAATGTAGAAGTTTACAGTGTCCTTGGTGCTAATTTCTAACTTTTTCTTTTTTTATGACAGAGAATTTCCCTTTATGACTATCTAGATTAATTTATGATGAAGTCAGCTTATAAATACTGTTCATCTATTTCCATTAACCCAAAGCTGTTTTGTTGTTTTGACCTTCCCCAGCTTAGTGCTTAACTTTTCACAATACACTTAATTTCATTTGGTAACTAATGCAGCACATACAAATTACGTCAATTCGTGCACTATTTTTTAAATTCATGCACTTAAAGGGCTTCTAATAATGAGTGAAATCAATGTTAGTTAAAATGCATACACAAAACACACATACAAATGCATATACAGTTTCTCTTTTTTCTTTTCAAATCCCTTATATTATCAAATGGAAGCTATGATTCTCAATCCAGAAATAATCTTTGACTTTTCCCCTAAGCCCATATTCAACAGACTAGGAAATCTTGTGGAATTCGTGACTTTCTCGTGCATTGAATGTTTCCCCTCCTGAATTTTTTCACAATCAGTCCCTTTGATCAGACTCACTTCAGTCATCATTAGGAAAGCAAGAATAATATCCCATTGCCTCCTGTCCAGTGCTTCTCCAAATTCTACTCCTGAGCTCTTAAAATTCAAGAATTTTTTTTCTAATTTCACATTCACATGAGTTTCAGTAAGTGAAAAGTTTTTAATAAGCTCTTTCTACACAGTGTAGTTAGGGATGTCTGTGAAGAATTGAGGTTCAAGGAACAGAAGGAGGCAAGGGGTATCTTCAGGACACAATGCAAAACAGGCATTATTGAAAGAAGTGAAGGATGGAAGAAGAGAATGGGAAGAGCATCAGACTGCAAGACAACTCTGAGAAAGTTCTGGCAAGGCCTGTGGAAGTCTCTGAACAAAAATTGGCTCTTTAAGGAGTCCTATTTTAGTAGAAATGACCTGGTTCTTGTATCTTCACCATACTCAATATTAGGCTGGCAGTATCCTGAGGGGAGGTGTCAAAGGTAAAAGTTGTCAATCAACCATATTCCTTAGAACATGTTTTCTTGTACACCTAAGTGATGCATCTACAAGGTCTCTTCAGACTGTATAAGAGATTCAATTATTGTTCTGTAAATATCATTCAGAAATATTCACTCACTCTCCTCTCTCTTTCACTGCATCATATATCTATTGTTGAGTATATGCACTATGTTTATTGCAGCATTATTTAAAATAGCCAAGATATGGAAGCACCCTAGGTGTCCATCTATAGAAGAATGGATAAGGAAAATGTAATCTATCTATCTATCTATCTATCTATCTATCTATCTATCTATCTTCTATCATCTATCATCTATCATCATCTGTCTATATAGAGAGAGAGAAAAGAAGGAGAGAGACAGGTAGACAGACAGACACAATGGAACATTACGAGCCATAAAAAAGAATGAGATTGCATCATTTGAGACAACATGGATGGACCTAGAGAGTATTATGTTAACTGAAATAAGTCAGACTAAAAAAGACAAATACCTTATAATTTCACTCATTAAGTGGAATCTAAGAAAATGAATAAAAAATGAAAAACAGAATCAGACTTATAAATACAGAGACCAAACTGATGGTTGCCAGAGGGGCGTAGCGGGGATGGGCAATATGGATGAAGGGGAGTGGGAGATACAGGCTTCCAGTTATGTAATGAATAAGTCACAAGAATAAAAGGCACAGCATAAGGAATGATAATGTAATAGCAATGTAATGAGATAGATGGTAGCTACACTTGTGGTGAATGTAGCATAATGTATAACTTGTCAAATCACTAAGTTGTACACCTGAAACTAGTGTAACATTGTGTGCCAGCTATATTAAAATTAAGAAATATTCTACCTCAGGATCTTGTGGACCAGGACTTTGGGCAATATCCTTGTGCCTTTCTTTGATCAACTACTTGACAATATGCTCCAAGAAAGTAAGGATCCTGTCTCAGTTGTATACTATTATAACCCATAAATCAGTACATCATCTTATACAAAAAATAAATTATTGTCTTATACAAAAAAATAAATAAAACTAAATAAACAAACAAAAAAGGCTTAAGTGTATCACTGTTTCATAAATTAATATAAAATCTGATGCATTTGGGTAAGAAAGCAGACCTGAAACTTTCCTAATTCATCTGTCTTAATGGATCAAAGTAATTCTCAAAAATCATTTACATGAGTTCTATGAAAAAGATGAGAACTGACAACTTCAACTTTTATGAAGGATGAAAGTCTTAAAATCTTTCCAACTTACCTTAAAAAAAAAAGTAAGTGGCTTAGATACCTGGTCTCTTATTTCAGACATTATTTTTAGTACCAAGGAATACATTTGATATTCTTCCATTAAAAAAAAATGGAAAAGGATTTTTGACACAAGCTATGCAGAATAAATACACTAGTTTGGAAGAAACATAGTAGAGAACACATTAAAAATGGCAGCAAAGCATTTCTATAACTAGAAGTATTTTATTTTTTTGTGATAGTTAAGTCCAATGTTGCTGATGGCTGCCTCACCAAATTACCTAATTTTTCTGGGTCTTGGATTCCTTGCCTAACAGAAAAGATGTTATATAGAACCCCTGTAGTTCTGAGACTCTAATTATTAAGATAACATAAATTTATCACTAGTGGCAAGTAGCCTGCCCTTGTCATTCGTGTGTGTGTGTGTGTGTGATCTAAATATACATACATATAAAGTTACGATTTTATTTCTGATGCTTACCATAGGACTTTTTGCTCATAAAATGTGTGTCCAGGTCTCCTTTAGATTAGAAGTAATTTTCTAATTTGATGTTTCTGCATTAATATGTATCACTTTTTTTTAAAGTCCAGGTGAGCCTATCAGAAGCCAAGTAATTCACCCTAAATAAGAATGTACCTTCCTTTATTATTCTTTAACAGTAAGTTTAATCTTGTAAAATACCTCATTAGCCAATGACCTTATTCATCCTTATATACAATGCCACCAAGAAAAAATATATATATTGGTGAATATTATATTAGCAAAAAACTGGCAACTGTGACTTTTAATAGAAATTATTAGTAATATTGATATATCAGTAATGGTAGATCTCTTTCCAAGAAAACAAACATGAGTGATTTATTTAACCCTCAGGCCCCACAATGGATCCATCTTTATTCCTCCAGTGAAAGTACAGAGAAAATCATCCTTGGCTACTGTCTTGAAACGGGAAAGCAGAATCTGTGGTAGGTCAGAGACTATATATTAGATAATATTTTGCGGTCACTGGCTAGTGGGAGATATGGACAAGAAGGTAGGCAATTACAGTGTTAGCGTTATATGCCTCCTGAAAATTTCAAACACAAATATATAGAAAATAAGACAGTTATAATATTCTCTAACAAACCTTAACATTTACCATGTTTTTACAGGAATGGATTAAAGAGACAGAACAATGGCAGCCATTTGCAGGACTGTCATCACCTGGGACTGAGCACTTCCTGAGAGCTAGCTTGTTTTGTTTGGGGGAAAAGCAGAGAAAATCTTGTTTTCATGGCTACAAAGTTCAATATGTGTGAATCTGTCCATATCTCAGCATTTTCAATGCTGTCACTCAAGCAAAGGCAGAATCTCATGTAGATGTTGATAACTTTCTAAATTGTCCTATTTCGGGAACTTAATGCAATCTATTTACTTTTCCCAGTACACTCCTCTCCAGCTAACCTGTGTATCTCTTCTCTTGCCTTAAATCTGGCTTCCTTGAGAAGATTCCCCTGACCCTGGGCAGATTAGTCATCTCCATCATCTCAAGGCTACCCTGTATTTCTACAGAGCATTTACCACACTTATAATGAACTAGTTGATGACTTATGTGAGGATCTATCTAATTTCTGTATTTCCCTTCACCTCACCTGACAGCCCTATGAAATCACATTTTCTCATTCCTGTTCTCTGCTATATCCCACATGCATAACATAGTAAGTCGTTCTTAGTAAGGGAGGATTTCCAGTGATGGAAGAATCACAGACAGCTGCCAGATTGTCCTTGACTCTGAAATACTATTAACCATCACTTTTTCCTTCCTAATCCCTTCTTCGCTATAAATTCTTTGGTAACAGTTCCCTTTTATCTGTGAAAGAAGAAATCAGGCAATCTGAGAATAGCACCTGGCTTATAACAAACACAGACACAGTCCCTGTGTGCTTAGTAAAGACAAGAGTTGCTATGAATGCAATACAAAATATTTATAGAGATTATGGGTGAATGTCTTCTTTAGAGGTGGAAGATAAGACGTAAGCTTGTGAATAAATGCAGAACAAACACTTTATATTTCAAATTTCTTGGGGATGAGTTTTTCAGATAAAATGAGTATACTCTGACTACTCCTGTTAACATTCTATTCATCTTAACCACAGAACTGTCTTATTTACATTTGTCTGTACTGCGATATATATATTTTAGAATCTGTGGGTTAATACTAATCTTTCAGGCCATCATTTACCTGAGGGGCAAAGCGAAGAGCTGAATAAATTTACACAAGTGCAATTAATTTCTGGTAGAAGAAGTGAACATCTGCTTGTTTTCAAAGATCCTTCTGGCATTTAACAAGTGACAAAGCCTGGCATAAACAACTCAAAACAAAGGAGCTAGTTTACCTGACTTTAGCTTCCATTTCACTACCAAAATGGATGGGACAAGTTTCACATGTCACTTGTAGGAAGATCTTATTGGACCAGTTGGATCATTTAATCACAAAAAAACCCCAAAAAACAAACCAAAAACCCCCACCTTTGTCAACTGGCCTAAGTAGCCATAAAATGCTTTGTGTTGCATATATCACCTCTTTTTCTTTTCTTTCTCTTTTTCCTTCTTTTGATTCTCTTTCACTCTCTCAAGGAATTTTTCTGTCTCATCTCTCAGTCAGTTTTCATTTCATCCCGTAAAAAAGTGTAATCACTTCTAGTCAAATCTCCTGTAGGCTGAAAAACTAAATAGCTGTAAGAGTTAAAATTATTCCTAAAATGGAGTAAATGGGTTAACAGTAACAGGTTGGGGGAACTCTTCAATTGTTCAAGGACATGATTTTTAGTGCATGACCTTCATGACATCTATTGATTGGTCAGAATTATTTGGGAAACAAAGGCAGAAGAAAAATTATTAAATTTCCTTACTATCTATAGCCCATTGACAAGTCCTTGAAACAGGCAGTGATATTCCTCTAGGGACTCAGCAGCCTCAATGTTAATACTTGGCTAAGGGCAAAAGGCAATCTTAGCCCAACCCCCAGGATCCTGTAAGTTTACTCTAACTTATAAAAATTCCTTTGGAAACTTCCTTTATCTCTACCCCTCAAGATACATGTTGGCAGTCATCCCTCAAGCATAGGACCCACCAACATACATCTGAAGGATCTCATGACTGAGTTTTTTACTAAACAGTAATAAATAACCTTTCCTAAAAATAGCTAGCCCCATCAGGATCCTGTAAACCCTGTTTCCAAAATACCTGGGAGGTTTACACTATCCCTAACCCCCTCCCAACCTGAAAGTATATAATGGGCCACTCCTCAGGACCCCATTGCAGCTCTTTCTGCCCCTGGGTCCTGTCCCCTTGCTTTAATTAAACCACCATTTTGTACCAAAGACGTCTCAAGAATTCTTTCTTGGCCATTGGCTTTGAACCCTAATGTCTTTCCTACATCAAGAAGACAATTTTACTACTTTCTGGATTTAATTTATATTTAAGAAGACAGATGTAGTTGGGAAACTGATTTTTTTCTACATACATGGGTAATTGTATATGTAATTGAAGGGGTGCAAGATGAGACACCCCAAATTGTGCCACTTTGACAGAAAGATTATTTTAAGTTAAAAGTAATAAAAACCCAGCAGATGAAGGAAAAGCTCTCTGATGCCCCCACAACTACCTAAATTTACATGGGAAAGGAGAGCCTGTCCCAGGAAGAGAGCTGTTAACAGAGACTCCCCTTTACCTAAGATACTTATCTGCATAATAGAACAACCTTATTTTTCCAAACATCTCCTTTCACCTTCTTGCTAATGAGCTTTCTCCCCTTTGTGTCCTCATGTTCCTCCCCTCTACTTAGCTCATATAAACTTCATGTTGCCCCATTTTCTTTGGAATCTCCTTCTGTGTGGACTTCCCATACATGTGCCTATTAAATTTGATTTTCTCCTGCTAATGTCTCGTGTCAATTTGATTCTAAGTCCCGCTAGAAGGACCATAGGGCAGAAGAAGGTCTTCCTCCCCAACATAACACACACATGTATTATATTTTTTTAATAAACGGACATTTTTATATCACACACAGACGTACACATTACACAGTGGAGTCCATCTGTGAACAAATTAGTTCACTGTTTATTTTGTGATACCTTTTTTTCTAAGATTTTACTTATTTATTTGACAGAGAGAGACACAGCGAGAGAGGGAACACAAGCAGGGGGAGTGGAAGAGGGAGAAGCAGGCTTCCCGCTGAGCAGGGAGACCAATGCGGGGCTCGATCCCAGGACCCTGGGATCAAGACCTCATCCGAAGGCAGATGGTTAATTACTGAGCCACCCAGGCACCCCTATTTTGTGATACCTTTATTCTGATTCTAATTATTTAACTAATGGTTATAGTTCATCACAATTTTCTTCAAACAGAGAAGTCATTTAATACAACAATTAAATAATAATAAAATGATTATCAGAAGTTAATTTATTCAATTCCATCGTAAAAATTCATTTTGCAAAATGATAGCTGGTTGTAACGAAATACTTTTCATTTAGAGTTTTTTATCTACTACAATTTAGGCTTTATACTAGTAGTAGCTGTAGGGAGTATATTCAGGGATTAGAGTCAAGAAAACTACATAGAGGAGTATCTTTTATGCAAGTTGAATATGCAAGAATAAGTGGGGATATGTATTTTGACACTTGTCTTATAATAAGATGGGCATCCTAGCAATGGGAATTCTCCTGACCAAGACACTCAAATAAGAAACACAAAGTACTCACTTGAATGTAATAAAAGTATGAGTTCACGTTAAGACTCCTATATGAGTTCATGTTGAGACTCCTTATTATAAGTTCCATTTATATAGGTATTTTAATGAAAAGGATTTGGAAGAAAGAAAAGTGATTGCTATTTACTGAAAGCTACAGTTTAGCTTTTACATATGTATTCGAATTAACAAAGTAGGTGGCTTTTACCTCGCTTTGTGAATAACCATTAGTTTTAATGATTGTTGTTAAAAATCTTAAAGTATTAATGATCTTAAAGTATTAAAGAACAGTTCACATCTGTATGTCAGAAATAACCACAAAATTTACAGTGTGTGTAGACAGATGATAGATGGATAGATGATAGATTGATAGATATGATCTTGAGCTAAATGCTATTTTAATATAAACTTAAAGTAATTAAAATAATGTGATATTAATATAGCAACAGAAAAACATATAAGTGAAATAAAATACAGAAACACATATATGTGTGTACATATATATATATATATATATACATATATACATGTATATGTAACATTAGGAGACAGGAGAGGTATAATGATGCTATTTTGAGCAAAACAAATTTATTACATGTTAATGGTGACAATATTTCTCTCTTTGATATAATAATATTTTTTTAAAGGATGCAACAACAAAAAACAAAACTGATGTTTAAATGTGCTTTTTTTTCCAATAGATATAATATGACAAATGGATCAAAATACAGGTGCTGTTCCCCTTGAATAACTCCTATAGAAAAATCCTAATTTCTTTTTTTTTAAGATTTTATTTATTTGTTTGAGAAAGAGAGCGAGTGAGAGAAAGCACAAGCAGGGTGAGGGGCAGAAGGAGAAGCAGACTCCCCACCGAGCAGGGAGCCCAACTTGGGGCTTGATCCCAGGACTCCAGGATCATGACCTGAGCCGAAGGCAGACACTTAACGGACTGAACCATCCAGGTGCCCTGAAAAATCCTAATTTCCTATTTGTTTTTCTTCTTTCTTTCTTTCATGCACTTCATTATGAATATCTGGTTCTAGCTTCCTCCTATCTCTATAGGCTGCCCCCATATTCTCCTGAAATTTATCTTCCTAAATAACCTTCCCTTGCTATCACAACCCATCCCCAAACACAATGCTGTCAAATAAGCATTGCATAGTAAAGACAACCTCAAATATATACATATATATGGTGGTAAGATAGTTTTATGTATATCTCAATGGTTCCAAATCAATTAGACCTCCCCATCTGTCTTGTTTGGGTTCTGTGGAAATTTTATTTTCCCAACCGTTCAAAACTTAAATCTCTTTGGCTACAAAATCCATTTCTGATAGACCATTTTCGCTCCTGAGACATGGACCTATACCAAGATTATTCTTCTAAATTGGCTTTGTGACAGTCTTCTTTTAAAGCAGACAGGAGGATAGATGGGATAACAAGAAACTATTTATAGAGACTGATTTTTAAATGATTGACATCTAAATGCAAAGGAAATATGGTTTCATTTTCTCCCAATATGCTAAATCAAATCTGTCAACCTAAATTTCCCTCAACTCACTCTCCCTTTCATCATCCTAAAATAAGAAAATGGTTTCCATTAATCAGAGCACAAAGCTTGAAGACTACCTCCCTGTACCAATTTGTCATGATTTTCTATATAATATGGAACAAACCCATTAAATTATGTCCTTCTTTCAGTTTCTAATGATTAGTAGACACATTGGAAACAAAGGCCAAGAATTAGAATATTTTTTAGTATTTTTATTATTTTCCTTTCAGCTTTCTTGAACTGATGGGTGCCAATTCTTTCTTTGAATTTTAGTGGATCTTAGCCTGGATATTGGCAGTAGGAGATGAAAATTGAACTACACTGGGGCACTGGGTGGCTCAGTCAGTTAAGTGTCTGCCTTCGGCTCACGTCATGATCTCAGGGTCCTGGGATCAAGCCCCATGTCGGGCTCCCTGCTTTGCAGGGAGTCTGCTTCTTCCTCTGCCTGCCATACCCCCGCTTGTGCACTCCCTCTCTCTCTCTCTGTCAAATAAATAAACTATTAAAAAAAAAAAAGAAAATTGAACTACACTAATGATAATTTTTTTTACTCTGACTTGAAGTAGAGACTTCATTTTTTAAAAGATTTTATTTATTTATTTGAGAGAGACAGAGAAAGAGAGAGAGAGCATGCACAAGCAGGGAGAAGGGGCAGAAGGAGAGGGAGAAGCAGACTCCCTGCTAAGCAGGGACCCCGATGCTGGACTTATTCCCAAGACCCCGGGATTATAACCTGAGCCCAAGGCAGACACTTAACCAACTGAGCCACCCAGGCGCCCCGAAGCTAGAAGGCTTCAAAATTAGAGTATAAAGAGTAAGTCGTTGTTTTGTCTGTTTTGTTACAGGCTTTAAAAATTATGTCAAAATCTACTTTTATCCTCCTTTGACATTTCCCACACAACACCAAAACAAGTGACTGGAATCAATCATATAGTGGTAAAACGATCACTACCTTCTTTGAAGACAACTTTCATAATGTAGCAGAAACTACACTGCATCTTAGAGACAAGATTTAATTATGGTCAAATTACATATGGTTTATAATCCATGTGTTAGCAAAGATATAGTGCTTAGACATTTCTGTCCAGAAGATTTATATTGTTTAGTTCCCATGCTTCTGCTTTATAGGCAATAACTGTAGATTTAATGGCCCACTCTTTACAAGTAGACCACAGAAGGAATAAAATAACAATGAAAGGCCTTTGGAAGTTGAATAATATTTCTGTTTCATGCCTGCCACATGTAATTTGCCAAAATTCACTTGGCATTCAGATGACATAAGCACGATCCAAATATAAACATCCTAACAAAGAGTTTCACTTCAAATACACTAACTAAGGTCAGGGGGCAGTTACACAGAATGAAATGACAACACTAAAGGAAACATAGGATCATTTCTGATCAACATTTGCCGTCAAAAACCTCAATGTAAGCGTGTGAGTAATCTCACCCTCTCTAACCAATCCTTCCTTGCAAAGGTTTACCTATTTTTTGCACAAGTGAAAAAAATGGTAGAAGTTCCCTAACCAACAAAACAATGGTGTTCCTGATATGTCAACAGGTTTTAATAAAGTATCAGGGGTGAAAGGAACTTTAGACCCAGTTCATTCTGTTATACTGTGCATGCATTCTTTCCATAACATTGCTACCCAAAGCGGGGTGTAAGGATCAGCAGCAACCTGAATCATCTGGGACTAGTTAGAAATGCAGAATCATTGGTATGTGCATTCAAGTTGGAGAAGCACAGCTGCTCAATAATATTACCTCCAAAGTTTCACCCAGACCTACTCGAATATCTCCAGTTACTAGGAAATCACTCCCTAGAGTAGCTTTTTTGGTGTTGAACAGCTTCCAAAGTAATACAAGTTATTTCTGACATTAATTACAGCAAAGATCTGCTTCTCTGTTAACTTTTACCTAATCAGTCAAAAATCTTTCCTTTAAAGTCACTAGAAAACACTCAATCCCTCTTTTTCTTTCAGGAAAGTGTTTTAGATTACAAATAGAACTTGATCCAGTTTAACTATTCCTCAAATGTCATATTTAATCTCTCTTAACATGATGCTCTATGCTAAAATCTACCATATTTATTATGTGATTTCTAGAACTGAACATAATATTCCCAGTGTAGTCTGGTTAATGAGGAATTGGGGAGGATTATCTCTGCATTCTACATATTCTACCACTATTACTACAGCCTAACAATTAATTGCATTGTCCTTATGGAAGAGAGAGGGAGGGGGATAGCATCATTCTGCAAATTCCTACCGTATTTACAGATATCTAGAATCCTAATTACTTTCTACTTAACAAAGGGCTTTCTCTCTCTCTCTCTCTGTACTGCCCAAGTCAAATGGATTCCTTGTGCTCTGCACTCTCCTCCACTAACCCCAACTCCATCCACCAACAGAGGACACTGAGCCATTTGCCTGGATCCGTAGACCTTGGAAGAATGCCCTTTGCAAGATACAGGACAAGAAATTGTTGCACTTAAACGTGGGGTATATAGAAAGCTGGGCATTCAGAAACTGATGTTTATCTGCCTCTTACCTGAAGCAACTACTGTTAACTGTATTTATTCCCTTCATTTCTTCAAAATTATTAGATTCAGTACATCAATTGATTCAATCGAGATGATTTAGATAGGGATCTTTGTATGTTATAAATATACTATTTCTTCCAGGCTAATGTTTTTTTGAAGATGATGTATTATGGCATCATCACTCATACCTAAGATATTAAGATTTTGATTTATTATCATATATAACAGTTCTTAAAATGTATGATTTGAAATATTTTACTTTGGGCACTTATGGGTTAAAAATGTATTTTTCCTGCTGGCTGATACATAAAAACCTCTAGTAAATAAATGTGATTGGAAAATAGGTGCTCTGATCTCCAAACAACTACCTGTGGTGAGCAGAATGACCTACTAAAGGTGTCTCTGACCTAATCCTTATAACCTGTAAATATGTATTCGTTACATGGTGAAGGGGGCTTTGAAGATGTAATTAAGATTACTGACCTTAAAAAGATTATTCTGGATTATCAGGACGGTTCCAAATTAATCTCATAAGCCCTTAAGAACAGAGACTTTTGTCATGCTGGAGGCAGAAGAATGAGGCAGAATGAGCAAAGAGATTCAATGTATGAGACGGACACAGCACACCTTTGCTGGCTTGAAAATGAAGAAGGAAACATGATAAGGAAGGCAGGTGGCCAAAGAGTTGAGTGAATCTCCCTGGTAACAGCCAGAAAGGAAACAGCGATCTCTGCATGGAACTGAATTCTACCAACAACAAGGAACGCAGCCCTGCTGATACCTTGCTTTCTACCTTGTAAAACATATCTTATAACTGCACCCAGACTTCTGACCCACAGAAGTGTGAGATAATAAATGGGTATTGTTTTAAGCCACTACATTTCTGACTATTTGTTACAACAGGAGTAAACAATGCAACCCAGTTCAGGGCTTCAGGGGCTGTGTGCTCTCATTCCTAAGGCAACGGCAGACATTTACCACAGCATACTTTCTTCATCAGCTTAGACATAGCCTTAAAGTCCTTCATAACAAAGAATCCCTGTAAGCCATTAGAAAACTTTCAGAGAAGACAATGGATGAAACTACCTGAGTTTTGGATCATATTCAGCGAGTGCCTCTGGTACAGAGTATATTCTCCATAATTATTTTCAAATTGTTTTCTTCAACTTTATTTCCATAATAAGAAATAACAAAGAGGGAAAGAGGGAGAGAAAATGTGAAAATATGTGAATTGAGAACGAGCTCGGAGTCTTACTAAGTTGTGAACTTTAAATGAATCCTAAACCTTTCTGGTTTTTAATTTTTTCATCCATGGAAGGATAGGTAATATCTCAGGAGTTTAAAACATGTTTTTTTTCCCTTTCTTCAAAGGACACCTTATGTGGGAGGTTACTCTACACAGAGGGAAATAGAGGGAAATGCTGATCTTCTCAGGGTGGAGGGGTAGAGCACTCCAGCTCCAGCTGCTAGACTCTCCACTAACCCAGATTCCATCCACCACGAGAGGACACTGAACCATTTGTCTGGATCCCTAAATCTTGGAAGAATCCTGGTTGCAAGCCACTGGAAAATAAATTGTTTCATATATCTTTCATCTCCAGTGTTTCATGTTTTTTAAAAAAATAGACATAGAGAGAAAAAAGATGAAAATGAAGCCTCTGTAGCTTATGCTGAACCTTATGTTCCATTTACCATCAGATATGGTGCTGCCTAATTATCATGAGCACACACTTACGCATAAATGCATATATTCAGCACATATCATTGATAGAAACTAATGGCTATGTTCTCTGCCTTTCTGTAGACATGTAGTCTTATTTGTCCAGCGGGGTTTGTCTAATGACAGTGCCAGAGGTCAGTGATTCATTCTTTTTTTTTTTTTTTTTGATTCATTCTTTACCCAATAATTCATTCCTTATTCATATATGAGAAAATAGTCTATCTGGTACCAAATCTATACTTTAATATTAAATGCAATTTTTTAAAAAAATTCAGATACAAATATAAACTATCAGTGTGAAGTATTAGTATTAGGATTACACCATAAGAAATTCAAGGTAATGCTACTGTATTCAGTTATTGAAGTTCTATGAGAAGCAGACCATCTCGGTTGTGTTAAAGAGTCAAGATTAAATACTGCATTGATTCCAAGTATGCCTTAATTCAGTATAGCATCCTTATCCCTTGACATATAACTTAAAGGCATTCAAAATTTACAAAGAAAGATGAACTCTTTAGGCAACACACTGGATTAACTGATGAACTCTCTCCCTTCTCTATACCACAGTGACCAAGGTCCACCCTACACGGAACTTTCAGGGTAGTAGGCTGCTCTCCAGTATATCAGTGAACCTCATCTTCAGTCTTTGCACTGCCGGTTGCCAAGACAGTTATATAATTTGTGCTCATTATTGCAGTTGTACAATCAACTTAAGCTAAATTAATATGCAGGTAAATATAACTAAAGAAATAAAGATGGCTTTTCTATGAATGTATAAAGGATTAGTAGAAACCAGTCATTAAAGTAATTAATTCTTTTATTATGGACATTTGGGAGTAATTACAACAATCTTGCATCCAGATTGTTTCTCAAGTGTCTTGAAGTCTTGCTTCAGTGAAAAGTATAGAGTGCATCATGGTTGTGGTTATGTCAGACGGTCATAAAGAGTTTGCTGTGGAGGGCAACTGAATGTCCAGCTATATGATTCAAGCGTGAAGGCAATAGATATTGCATGCATATCTATAAATGTGTGAGCTTTACAGGCTCTCTGCTTTAACTGACACCTTTTTAACTGAGTCACTTTTCATTCTGATCCCTTCGGCAAAAATGCCTCCTGAGGCACATTAAATGACCAGCTTCATTAGACCACTAAAATTCATCACAACACTACAACACTGCAATCATTAGCACAATGGACAAAAGGGACTAGTCAGAGTGACTGGAAAGAGAGAGATGCCTCTCTTGACTGCTCACTCATGTGAACTGGCAAACCTGAACTCTTTAACCTATCAGAAAATAATTAAAATGTGTGATTTTAACCTTACTAACAGGTAACCTGAACAAAGCATTTGTGCTTGTCAGCCCATATCTTGGTTTAGGAAGCATTTTTTTCACAAAGAATTGAGAACTAGCAAATTACATCCTCAAAACAAAAGAAGAAAGCAACCTTAAATCATAAATCTAGGCAGAATAAAAATATATAAAATGAGTAGCTGGAAAAGTTTTTAAATAATAGCTCATTCTTCTTTTCTTATATCTCTCACTAATCAAGTTCCAATGAGCTAGGTCAATTATTTAGGGGAAAAAAAACAAGTTTATTTTAACTAATCTACTAAAACCACGTTTATAGTATTATGTGTAATGATTTGCATAAAATACTGAAGCAGCTATTTAGGACCCTTTGATGTTTAGATGCCCCATGAGGTTTATTTGTTTGCTTATTTCTGGCCATAAGTAGATTTGCAGTGTTAGGATAAAACATTTCAGGATTGGGGGAGTGGAGCAAGATGGCGGAGGAGTAGGAGACCTGGATTTCGTCTCCTCTCAGGAATTCAGCTGGATAGGGATCAAACCATTCTGAACACCTACAAACTCAACAGGAGATCGAAGAAAAGAAGAGCAACAACTCTCTCATCAGAAAAGCGACCACTTTCTGGAAGGTAGGACGTGCGGAGAAGTGAAACCGAGGCGATATTCGGGAGGATAGATGGCGGGGGTGGGGCCTCCGTCGGCCACTTCTGGCAAGTGATAGAGCCGCGGAGCACAAAATCGGAACTTTTAAAAGTCTGCTCCGCCGAGGGACGTCACTCTGGTGGCTAAGCAGGGGGTGGAACCCTTGTGGGACAGTGTGGTCTCAGGACCCTCAGGGTCACAGAAAGACCGGGGGTGCCTGAGTGTGGCAGAGCTCCCAGGTATCGGAGCAGGGAAGCCGGCTGCAGAGGCGGAGCCCAGGCGCGGGCTCTCAGCTCGGGGTTGCCATTGACCGTGATCCGCGGCACAGTCGGGCCCCTGCTCCTCCAGCAGGGACCCAAAAAGTGGCAGATCCAGGGAGACTCACCTTCCTTCCCTGGGAGGAGCCATGCAGGAGCGCACCACAGGGATCTGCTGGGTTTGGAGACTCCACCCGGGGTCGGGTGCCAGAGATAGAAGCGCGCGGTCACAGGCCGGGTGAGCACGGAGTGCGGCCGGAGACCGGGGAGACGGGAGTGACTGACGGCTTTTCTCTGGGGGCTCACTGAGGAGCGGGGCCCCGAGTTCTCGGCTCCTCCGGGGCGGAGATTGGGAGGCCGCCATTTTCACTCTCCGCCTCCAAAGCTGTACGGAAAGCTCGCAGGGAACAAAAGCCTGGAGAGCAAACCCGAGCAGATTACTTAGCCGGGAGGGGGCAAGGGTGGGGGCAATTCTGCCTCCGGCAGAGACATTTGGAAACCACGGCAACAGGCCCCTCCCCAGAAGATCAGCGAGAACAGCCAGCCAAGACCAAGTTTACCGATCAATGAGAATGGCAGAACTCCAGAGCTAGGGGAATACTGCACATAGAATTCACGGCTTTTTTACCATGATTCTTTAGTCTTTCAAAGTTAATTTTTTTAACTGTCTTTTTTTCTTTTTTTTGAATTTTTCTTTTTCCCCTTTTCAACCAACATCTTATCAATCCCTTTTTTAAAAAAAATGTTTATTTTTCATTTTTAGAGTCATATTCTATCCCTTCATAGTAGTTACCCATATTTTTGGCTTATATATATAAGTTGTTCTCTCTTTAAAATTTTGAGATAGTTTGTTCTAACAGATTAAAATATACCCTGAATCTCTAGTATATGGTGTTTTCTATTCCCCTGCCTGATCACATTCTCTCCCTTTTTTTTCTTTTTTCTGTTTTTAAATCCTCTTCTTTCTTTTTTCAAACAAATTCTTATCAATTCCTTTTATAAAATTTTTTAAAATTTCCATCTTTACAGTCATATTCCATCCCTTCATCATATCAACCCTTATTTTGTACATATATAAGTTTTTCTTTCTTTAAAATTTTGGGAGGAACTTTCTTCTAAAAGACCAAAATACACCCCAAATCTAGTGTGTGGCACTGATCTATATACCAGCCTGATCATATTTGATCACATTCTGTTTTTTTGTTGTTGTTGCTGTTTTGTTTTGTTTTTGTTTTTGTTTTTGTTTTTGTTTTTATCTTTATCTTTATCTTTCTCTTTTTTTTTTTTCTTTTTCTTTTTTCTCTCCGTTTCTTGTTCCACTGCTTCAGGTCTTTTCTGATTTGTTTAGAGTATATTTTCTGGGGACGTTGTTACTCTGCTAGCATTTTGTTCTCTCATTAATCTATTCTCCTCTACACAAAATGACAAGATGGAAAAAATCACCTCAATAAAAAGAACAAGAGGTAGTACCGACTGCCAGGGACCTACTGAATACAGACATTAGTACGATGTCAGATCGAGAGTTCAGAATCATCACTTTAAAGATACTAGCTGGGCTTGAAAAAAATATGGAAGTTATTAGAGAAACCCTTTCTGGAGAAGTAAAAGAACTAAAATCCAACCAAGTAGCAATCAAAAAGGCTTTTAATGAGGTGCAATCAAATATGGGGGCGCTAAGTGCTAGAATAAGTGAGGCAGAAGAGAGAATCAGTAATATAGAAGATGAAATGATGGAAAATAAAGAAGCTGAGAAAGAGATAAACAACTACTGGATCACGAGGGCAGAATTCGAGAGATAAGCGATACCATAAGACGAAACAACATTAGAATAATTGGGATCCCAGAAGAAGAAGAAAGAGAGAGAGGGGCAGAAGGTATAATGGAGCAAATTACAGCAGAGAACTTCCCTAATTTGGGGAAGGAAACAGGCATGAAAATCCAGGAAGCACAGAGAACCCCTCTCAAAATCAATAAAAATAGGTCAACACCCCGACATCTAATAGTAAAACTTACGAGTCTCATAGACAAAGAGAAAATCCTGAAAGCAGCTCGGGAGAAGAGATATGTAACCTACAAGGGTAGAAACATTAGATTGGCAACAGACCTATCCACAGAGACCTGGCAGGCCAGAAAGGACTGGCAGGATATATTCAGAGCACTAAATGAGAAAAATATGCAGCCAAGAATACTCTATCCAGCTAGGCCGTCATTGAAAATTGAAGGAGAGATAAAAATCTTCCAGGACAAACAAAAACTAAAGGAATTTGCAAACACAAAACCAGCCCTACAGGAAATCTTGAAAGGGGTCCTCTAAGCAAAGAGAGACCCTAAAAGCAACATAGACCAGAAAGGAACACAGACAATATACGGTAACAGTCACCTTACAGCCAATACAATGGCACTAAATTCCTATCTTTCAATAGTTACCCTGAATGTAAATGGGCTAAATGCCCCAATCAAAAGACACAGGCTATCAGACTGGATTAAAAAACAAGACCCATCGATATGCTGTCTGCAAGAGACTCATTTTAGAACCAAGGACACCCCCAGCTTGAAAGTGAGGGGGTGGAAAACCATTTACCAGGCTAATGGACACCAAAAGAAAGCTGGGGTGGCAATCCTTATATCAGACAAATTAGATTTTAAACCAAAGACTGTAATAAGAGATGAGGAAGGACATTATATCCTACTTAAAGGATCTATCCAACAAGAAGATCTAACAGTTGTAAATATCTATGCCCCTAACATGGGAGCAGCCAATTATATAAGGCAATTAATAACAAAAGCAAAGAAACACATCAACAACAATACAATAATAGTGGGGGACTTGAACACCCCCATCACTGAAATGGACAGATCATCTAAGCAAAAGATCAACAAGGAAATAAAGACTTTAAATGACACACTGGACCAAATGGACTTCATAGACATATTCAGAACATTCCATCCCAAAGCAACGGAATACACATTCTTCTCTAGTGCCCATGGAACATTCTCCACAATCGATCACATCCTAGGTCATAAATCAGGTCTCAACTGGTACCAAAAGATTGAGATCATTCCCTGCCTATTTTCAGACCACAATGCTTTGAAACTAGAACTCAATCACAAGAGGAAAGTCGGAAAGAACTCAAATACATGGAGGCTAAAGAGCATCCTACTGAAGAATGAATGGGTCAACCAGGAAATTAAAGAAGAATTAAAAAAATACATGGAAACCAATGAAAATGAAAACACAACTATTCAAAATCTTTGGGATGCAGCAAAGGCAGTCCTAAGAGGAAAGTATATAGCAATACAAGCCTTTCTCAAGAAACGAGAAAGGTCTCAAGTACACAACCTAACCCTACACCTAAAGGAGCTGGAGAAAGAACAGCAAATAAAGCCTAAACCAAGCAGGAGAAGAGAAATCATAAAGATCAGAGCAGAAATCAATGAAATAGAAACTAAAAGAACAGTAGAACAGATCAACGAAACTAGGAGCTGGTTCTTTGAAAGAATTAACAAGATTGATAAACCCCTGGCCAGACTTATCAAAAAGAGAAGAGAAATGACCCAAATCAACAAAATCATGAATGAAAGAGGAGAGATCACAACCAACACCAAAGAAATACAAACAATTATAAGAACATATTAGGAGCAACTCTATGCCAGCAAATTAGATAACCTGGAAGAAATGGATGCATTCCTAGAGATGTATCAACTACCAAAACTGAACCAGGATGAAATAGAAAAACTGAACAGACCTATAACCACTAAGGAAATTGAAGCAGTCATCAAAAATCTCCCAAAAAACAAAAGCCCAGGGCCAGATGGCTTCCCAGGGGAATTCTACCAAACATTTCAAGAAGAATTAATACCTATTCTTCTGAAACTGTTCCAAAAAATAGAAATGGAAGGAAAACTTCCAAACTCATTTTATGAGGCCAGCATTACCTTGATTCCAAAACCAGACAAAGACCCCATCAAAAAGGAGAATTACAGACCAATATCCCTGATGAACATGGATGCAAAAATTCTCACCAAAATACTAGCCAATAGGATCCAACAGTACATTAAAAGGATTATTCACCACGACCAAGTGGGATTTATCCCTGGGCTGCAAGTTTGGTTCAACATCCGCAAATCAATCAATGTGATACAATACATTAACAAAAGAAAGAACAAGAATCATATGATCCTCTCAATAGATGCAGAAAAAGCTTTTGACAAAGTACAGCATCCTTTCTTGATCAAAACTCTTCAGAGTATAGGCATAGAGGGTACATACCTCAATATCATAAAAGCCATCTATGAAAAACCTACAGCGAATATCATTCTCAATGGGGAAAAACTGAGAGCTTTCCCCCTAAGGTCAGGAACGCGGCAGGGATGGCCAGTATCACCACTGCTATTCAACATAGTATTGGAAGTCCTAGCCACAGCAATCAGACAACAAAAAGAAATCAAAGGCATCCAAATTGGCAAAGAAGAAGTCAAACTCTCACTCTTTGCAGATGATATAATACTTTATGTGGAAAACCCAAAGACTCCACCCCAAAACTGCTAGAACTCATACAGGAATTCAGTAAAGTGGCAGGATATAAAATCAATGCACAGAAGTCAGTGGCATTCCTATACACCAACAACAAGACAGAAGAAAGACAAATTAAGGAGTCGATCCCATTTACAATTGCACCCAAAACCATAAGATACCTAGGAATAAAGCTAACCAAAGAGACAAAGGATCTGTACTCAGAAAACTATAAAATACTCATGAAAGAAATTGAAGAAGACACAAAGAAATGGAAAAACGTTCCATGCTCATGGATTGGAAGAACGAATATTGTGAAGATGTCAATGCTACTTAGAGCAATCTACACATTCAATGCAATCCCCATCAAAATACCATCCATTGTGGGCGCCTGGGTGGCTCAGTTGGTTAAGCGACTGCCTTCGGCTCAGGTCATGATCCTGGAGTCCCGGAATCGAGTCCCGCATCGGGCTCCCTGCTCGGCAGGGAGTCTGCTTCTCCCTCTGACCCTCCTCCCTCTCATGCTCTCTGTTTCTCATTCTCTGTCTCAAATAAATAAATAAAATCTTAAAAAAAAAAAAATACCATCCACTTTTTTCAAAGAAATGGAACAAATAATCCTAAAATTTGTATGGAACCAGAAAAGACCCCGCATAGCCAGAGGAATGTTGAAAAAGAAAAGCAAAGCCGGCAGCATCACAATTCTGGACTTCCAGTTCTATTACAAAGCTGTCATCATCAAGACAGCATGGTACTGGCACAAAAACAGACACATAGATCAATGGAACAGAATAGAGAGCCCAGAAGTGGACCCTCAACTCTATGGTCAACTCATCTTTGACAAGGCAGGAAAGAATGTCCAATGGAACAAAGACAGTCTCTTCAACAAATGGTGTTGGGAAAATTGGATAGCCACATGCAGAAGAATGAAACTGGACCACTTCCTTACACCACACACAAAAATAGACTCCAAATGGTTGAAAGACCTCAATGTGAGACAGGAGTCCATCAAAGTCCTAAAGGAGAACACAGGCAGCAACCTCTTTGACCTCAGCCGAAGCAACTTCTTACTAGAAACATCACCAAAGGCAAGGGAAGCAAGGGTAAAAATGAACTATTGGGACTTCATCAAGATAAAAAGCTTTTGCAAAGCAAAGGAAACAGTCAACAAAACCAAAAGACAACCGACAGAATGGGAGAAGATATTTGCAAATGACATATCAGATAAAGGGCTAGTATCCAAAATCTATAAAGAACTCATCAAACTCAACACCCAAAGAACAAAGAATCCAATCAAGAAATGGGCAGAAGACATGAACAGACATTTTTCCAAAGAAGACATCCAAATGGCCAACAGACACATGAAAAAGTGCTCAATATCGCTCGGCATCAGGGAAATCCAAATCAAAACCTCAATGAGATACCACCTCACACCAGTCAGAATGGCTAAAATTAACAAGTCAGGAAACGACAGATGTTGGCGGGGATGCAGAGAAAGGGGAACCCTCCTACACTGTTGGTGGGAATGCAAACTGGTGCAGCCACTCTGGAAAACTGTATGGAGGTTCCTCAAAAAGTTGAAAATAGAGCTACCATATGATCCAGCAATTGCACTACTGGGTATTTACCCCAAAGATACAAAAGTAGGGATCCGAAGGGGTATGTGCACCCCGATGTTTATAGCAGCAATGTCCACAATAACCAAACTGTGGAAAGAGCCAAGATGTCCATTGACAGATGAATGGATAAAGAAGAAGTGGTATATATATACAATGGAATATTATGCAGCCATCAAAAGGAATGAGTTCTTGCCATTTGCAATGACGTGGATGGAACTGGAGGGTATTATGCTGAGCGAAGTAAGTCAAACAGAGAAAGACATGTATCATATGATCTCACTGATATGAGGAATTCTTAATTGCAGGAGACAAACTGAGGGTTGCTGGAGTGGGGGGTGGGGTGGGAGGGATGGGGAGACTGGGTGATAGACACTGGGGAGGGTATGTGCTCTGGTAAGCGCTGTGAATTGTGCAAGACTTTGAATCTCAGATCTGTACCTCTGAAACAAATAATGCAATATATGTTAAGAAAAAAAAAAAAGAAGAAGAAGGTAGCAGGAGGGGAAGAATGAAGCGGGGGAAATCGGAGGGGTAGACGAACCATGAGAGACGATGGACTCTGAAAAACAAACAGGGTTCTGGAGAGGAGGGGGGTGGGAGGATGGGTTAGCCTGGTGATGGGTATTGAGGAAGGCACGTTCTGCATGGAGCACTGGGTGTTATGCACAAACAAGGAATCATGGAACACTTCATCTAAAACTAATGATGTAATGTATGGGGATTAACATAAGAATAAAAAATAAAAAACAACAACAACAACAACAACAAAACATTTCAGGATTTCAGTATAAAAGCACACAATTCACATCTGGGTTTTAAATTCTTAAGTAGTTCCCCCATACCAAATGGAAATAATTTGAAGTTATTTTCCACCTCACATTTTAGAAAAAAATGATGTGATATTTCTCTTCATGGAAACTACCATATTTGCAACACATGATAAGTAAGGTCACGTATTTAGGTACATTGGGCCTAGTAGAGACCCTGGGTATTGACAGTTGTTTAAGACACACTAGCACCATTTTCTGTTCTCTCCACCACCTTTTCCCACAAAGTGAAGTGAGTCAGGTTTCAGTAATTCTGTTCAATCTGTGTGGCTATAAAAATAAGTTTCACATCTATGAACATGTGTCAATGTTTGTGTGCATGTGTATTTGTGTGTGTTAATATGACTAGTGAAGCATGAATTTGATTCTACCTCTGTTGCTTTTTCAGAGTTGGATATTGAGCCCTTGTTTTTGAAATCATTACAGATTTCAAATGGTCTGTGCATTTAACACATGGATGGGATCATTAACATTTAGTGAAAATTAATTGTTCCTAGATAGTTTTGTGCTGTGAATTCCTTTTGTGCTGAATTCTCGATCATATGTCATTAGAAGAATGTGATTTTGATAATTCTCATCTCAGAGCTTGTTGTTTGGTTCAAGCATTTAAATTTTTTATAAGGGTGGAATCCCCTCAGCCATCTCTTAATAATTTCTTAGACTGCAGATCATGTTAAGTTTTTTTAAATGAACTTATAAAAATGATGTCCCAATATTCTTGTATAGAGATTTTCCATGCCATCTTCTGATACAAAAGTATAAATACAAGACCAAAATAAAAAGACTGTGGTTACATAAGTTACCTCAGTAAAACCTGACAATATTGTTCTTCAGTTAAAAGAGGGTATTGTTGATAACAACGCGCAGTTTATACCAATCACATTTTCTCTCCCTTACCTTTGTCAAAAAACTAAAGAGCAGTTTGGTGCATTTAATGTTCCAAAGTAGTTTCCTGGAGTGTTGGGATTGATCCCTGTGCCTCCAGATCTTGGTCCCTGTAAGTCTGTCCGAGTCTGAAACCCACATCTACTCTTTAGGTGCTGCAAAACCGGACTTCTCAGCTCTCAAGAATGTAGGACATAGGGGGCGGAGCAAGATGGCGGAGGAGTAGGAGACCTGGATTTCGTCTCCTCTCAGGAGTTCAGCTGGGTAGGGATCAAACCATTCTGAACACCTACAAACTCAACAGGAGATCGAAGAAAAGAAGAGCAACAACTCTCTCATCAGAAAAGCGACCACTTTCTGGAAGGTAGGACGTGCGGAGAAGTGAATCCGCGGCGATATTCGGGAGGATAGATGGCGGGGGAGGGGCCTCCGTCGGCCGCTTCTGGCAAGTGATGGAACCACGGAGCACAAAATCGGAAATTTTAAAAGTCTGCTCCGCTGAGGGACGTCACTCTGGTGGCTAAGCGGGGGGTGGAACCCTCCGGGACAGTGTGGTCTCAGGACCCTCGGGGTCACAGAAAGACCGGGGGTGCCTGAGTGTGGCAGAGCTCCCAGGTATCGGAGCAGGGAAGCCGGCTGCAGAGGCGGAGCCCAGGCGCGGGCTCTCAGCTTGGGGTGGCCATAAACCGGGATCCACGGCCCAGTCGGGCCCCTGCTCCTCCAGCAGGGACCCCACAAGCGGCAGATCCGGGGAGACTCACCTTCCTTCCCCGGGAGGAGCCGCGCGGGAGTGCACCGCAGGGATCTGCTGGGTTTGGAGACTCCACCCGGGGTCGGGTGCCAGAGAGAGAAACGCGCGGTCACAGGCCGGGTGAGCACGGAGTGCGGCCGGAGACTGGGGAGACGGGAGTGACTGACGGCTTTTCTCTGGGGGCTCACTGAGGAGCGGGGCCCCGAGTTCTCGGCTCCTCCGGGGCGGAGATTGGGAGGCCGCCATTTTCACTCTCCGCCTCCAAAGCTGTACGGAAAGCTCGCAGGGAACAAAAGCCCCGGAGAGCAAACCCGAGCAGATGACTTAGCCGGGAGGGGGCAAGGGCGGGGCTATTCCGCCTCCGGCAGAGACATTTGGAAACCACGGCAACAGGCCCCTCCCCAGAAGATCAGCGAGAACAGCCAGCCAAGACCAAGTTTACCGATCAATGACAACGGCAGAACTCCAGCGCTAGGGGAATACCGCACATAGAATTCACGGCTTTTTTACCATGATTCCTTAGTCTTTTAAAGTTAATTTTTTTTTAACTGTCTTTTTGTCTTTTTATTTCTTTTTGAATTTTTCTTTTTCCCTTTTTCAAACAACATCTTATCAATCCCTTTTTTTAAAAAAAACACTTTTATTTTTCATTTTTAGAGTCATATTCTATCACTTCATAGTAGTTACCCATATTTTTGGCTTATATATATAAGTTATTCTCTCTTTAAAATTTTGAGATAGTTTCTTCTAACAGATTAAAATATACCCTAAATCTCTAGTATATGGTGTTTTCTATTCCCTGCCTGATCACATCCTCTCCCCTTTTTTTTTCTTTATCTTTTTTCTTTTTTTAAATCCTCTTCTTTCTTTTTTCAAACAACTTCTTATCAATTCCTTTTATAAAACTTTTTATAATTTCCATTTTTACAGTCATTTTCCATCCCTTCATCATATCAACCCTTATTTTTGTACATATATAAGTTTTTCTTTCTTTAAAATTTTGGGAGACACTTTCTACTAAAAGACCAAAATACACCCCAAATCTAGTGTGTGGCACTGATCTATATACCATATAGATCATATTTGATCACATTCTGGTTTTTCTTTTGTTGTTGTTGTTTTGTTTTGTTTGTTTTTGTTTTTATCTTTATCTTTTTCTTTTTCTTTTTTTTTCTTTTTCTTTTTTCTCTCTTTCCCCTTCTTATCCCACTGCTTCAGGTCTTTTCTGATTTGTTTAGAGTATATTTTCTGGGGACGTGGTTACTCTGCTAGCATTTTGTTCTCTCATTAATCTATTCTCCTCTGCACAAAATGACGAGACGGAAAAAATCACCTCAACAAAAAGAACAAGAGGCAGTACCGACTGCCAGGGACCTACTCAATACGGACATTAGTACGATGTCAGATCTAGAGTTCAGAATCATCACTTTAAAGATACTAGCTGGGCTTGAAAAAAATATGGAAGTTATTAGAGAAACTCTTTCTGGAGAAGTAAAAGAGCTAAAATCCAACCAAGTAGAAATCAAAAAGGCTATTAATGAGGTGCAATCAAAAATGGGGGCGCTAACTGCTAGAATAAATGAGGCAGAAGAGAGAATCAGTAATATAGAAGATGAAATGCTGGAAAATGAAGAAGCTGAGAAAAAGAGAGATAAACAACTACTGGATCATGAGGGCAGAATTCGAGAGATAAGCGATACCATAAGACGAAACAACATTAGAATAATTGGGATCCCAGAAGAAGAAGAAAGAGAGAGAGGGGCAGAAGGTATAATGGAGCAAATTATAGCAGAGAACTTCCCTAATTTGGGGAAAGAAACAGGCATGAAAATCCAGGAAGCACAGAGAACCCCTCTCAAAATCAATAAAAATAAGTCAACTCCCCGACATCTAATAGTAAAACTTACGAGTCTCACAGACAAAGAGAAAATCCTGAAAGCAGCTCGGGAGAAGAGATATGTAACCTACAAGGGTAGAAACATTAGATTGGCAACAGACCTATCCACAGAGATCTGGCAGGCCAGAAAGGACTGGCAGGATATATTCAGAGCACTAAATGAGAAAAATATGCAGCCAAGAATACTCTATCCAGCTAGGCCGTCATTGAAAATTGAAGGAGAGATAAAAATCTTCCAGGACAAACAAAAACTAAAGGAATTTGCAAACACAAAACCAGCCCTACAGGAAATCTTGAAAGGGGTCCTCTAAGCAAAGAGAGACCCTAAAAGCAACATAGACCAGAAAGGAACACAGACAATATACGGTAACAGTCACCTTACAGCCAATACAATGGCACTAAATTCCTATCTTTCAATAGTTACCTTAAATGTAAATGGGCTAAATGCCCCAATCAAAAGACACAGGCTAACAGACTGGATTAAAAAACAAGACCCATCGATATGCTGTCTGCAAGAGACTCATTTTAGACCCAAAGACACCCCCAGATTGAAAGTGAGGGGGTGGAAAACCATTTACCATGCTAATGGACACCAAAAGAAAGCTGGGGTGGCAATCCTTATATCAGACAAATTAGATTTTAAACCAAAGACTGTAATAAGAGATGAGGAAGGACACTATATCATACTTAAAGGATCTATCCAACAAGAAGATCTAACAATTGTAAATATCTATGCCCCTAACGTGGGAGCAGCCAATTATATAAGGCAATTAATAACAAAAACAAAGAAACACATCGACAACAATACAATAATAGTGGGGGACTTTAACATCCCCCTCACTGAAATGGACAGATCATCTAAGCAAAAGATCAACAAGGAAATAAAGACTTTAAATGACACACTGGACCAAATGGACTTCACAGACATATTCAGAACATTCCACCCCAAAGCATCGGAATACACATTCTTCTCTAGTGCCCATGGAACATTCTCCAGAATCGATCACATCCTAGGTCACAAATCAGGTCTCAACCGGTACCAAAAGATTGGGATCATTCCCTGCCTATTTTCAGACCACAATGCTTTGAAACTAGAACTCAATCCCAAGAGGAAAGTCAGAAAGAACTCAAATACATGGAGGCTAAAGAGCATCCTACTGAAGAATGAATGGGTCAACCAGGAAATTAAAGAAGAATTAAAAAAATACATGGAAACCAATGAAAATGAAAACACAACTGTTCAAAATCTTTGGGATGCAGCAAAGGCAGTCCTAAGAGGAAAGTATATAGCAATACAAGCCTTTCTCAAGAAACAAGAAAGGTCTCAAGTACACAACCTAACCCTACACCTAAAGGAGCTGGAGAAAGAACAGCAAATAAAGCCTAAACCCAGCAGGAGAAGAGAAATCATAAAGATCAGAGCAGAAATCAATGAAATAGAAACTAAAAGAACAGTAGAACAGATCAACGAAACTAGGAGCTGGTTCTTTGAAAGAATTAACAAGATTGATAAACCCCTGGCCAGACTTATCAAAAAGAGAAGAGAAATGACCCAAATCAACAAAATCATGAATGAAAGGGGAGAGATCACAACCAACACCAAAGAAATACAAACAGTCATAAGAACATATTATGAGCAACTCTATGCCAGCAAATTAGATCACCTGGAAGAGATGGATGCATTCCTAGAGATGTATCAACTACCAAAACTGAACCAGGATGAAATAGAAAACCTGAACAGACCTATAACCACTAAGGAAATTGAAGCAGTCATCAAAAATCTCCCAAAAAACAAAAGCCCAGGGCCAGATGGCTTCCCAGGGGAATTCTACCAAACATTTCAAGAAGAATTAATACCTATTCTTCTGAAACTGTTCCAAAAAATAGAAACGGAAGGAAAACTTCCAAACTCATTTTATGAGGCCAACATTACCTTGATCCCCAAACCAGACAAAGACCCCATCAAAAAGGAGAATTACAGACCAATATCCCTGATGAACATGGATGCAAAAATTCTCACCAAAATACTAGCCAATAGGATCCAACAGTACATTAAAAGGATTATTCACCATGACCAAGTGGGATTTATCCCTGGGCTGCAAGGTTGGTTCAACATCCGCAAATCAATCAATGTGATACAGTACATTACCAAAGGAAAGAACAAGAATCATATGATCCTCTCAATAGATGCAGAAAAAGCTTTTGACAAAGTACAGCATCCTTTCTTGATCAAAACTCTTCAGAGTATAGGGATAGAGGGTACATACCTCAATATCATAAAAGCCATCTATGAAAAACCTACAGCAAATATTATTCTCAATGGGGAAAAACTGAGAGCTTTCCCCCTAAGGTCAGGAACGCGGCAGGGATGTCCACTATCACCACTGCTATTCAACATAGTATTGGAAGTCCTAGCCACAGCAATCAGACAACAAAAAGAAATCAAAGGCATCCAAATTGGCAAAGAAGAAGTCAAACTCTCACTCTTTGCAGATGATATGATACTTTATGTGGAAAACCCAAAAGACTCCACCCCAAAACTGCTAGAACTCATACGGGAATTCAGTAAAGTGGCAGGATATAAAATCAATGCACAGAAGTCAGTGGCATTCCTATACACCAACAACAAGACAGAAGAAAGAGAAATTAAGGAGTCAATCCCATTTACAATTGCACCCAAAACCATAAGATACCTAGGAATAAAGCTAACCAAAGAGACAAAGGATCTGTACTCAGAAAACTATAAAATACTCATGAAAGAAATTGAGGAAGACACAAAGAAATGGAAAAACGTTCCATGCTCATGGATTGGAAGAACAAATATTGTGAAGATGTCAATGCTACCTAGAGCAATCTACACATTCAATGCAATCCCCATCAAAATACCATCCACTTTTTTCAAAGAAATGGAACAAATAATCCTAAAATTTGTATGGAACCAGAAAAGACCCCGCATAGCCAGAGGAATATTGAAAAAGAAAAGCAAAGCCGGCAGCATCACAATTCCGGACTTCCAGCTCTATTACAAAGCTGTCATCATCAAGACAGCATGGTACTGGCACAAAAACAGACACATAGATCAATGGAACAGAATAGAGAGCCCAGAAATGGACCCTCAACTCTATGGTCAACTAATCTTCGACAAAGCAGGAAAGAATGTCCAATGGAACAAAGACAGTCTCTTCAACAAATGGTGTTGGGAAAATTGGATAGACACATGCAGAAGAATGAAACTGGACCACTTCCTTACACCACACACAAAAATAGACTCCAAATGGTTGAAAGACCTCAATGTGAGACAGGAGTCCATCAAAATCCTAGAGGAGAACACAGGCAACAACCTCTTTGACCTCAGCCGAAGCAACTTCTTCCTAGAAACATCGCCAAAGGCAAGGGAAGCAAGGGCAAAAATGAACTATTGGGACTTCATCAAGATAAAAAGCTTTTGCAAAGCAAAGGAAACAGTCAACAAAACCAAAAGACAACCGACAGAATGGGAGAAGATATTTGCAAATGACATATCAGATAAAGGGCTAGTATCCAAAATCTATAAAGAACTCATCAAACTCAACACCCAAAGAACAAAGAATCCAATCAAGAAATGGGCAGAAGACATGAACAGACATTTTTCCAAAGAAGACATCCAAATGGCCAACAGACACATGAAAAAGTGCTCAATATCGCTCGGCATCAGGGAAATCCAAATCAAAACCTCAATGAGATACCACCTCACACCAGTCAGAATGGCTAAAATTAACAAGTCAGGAAACGACAGATGTTGGCGGGGATGCGGAGAAAGGGGAAACCTCCTGCACTGTTGGTGGGAATGCAAACTGGTGCAGCCACTCTGGAAAACTGTATGGAGGTTCCTCAAAAAGTTGAAAATAGAGCTACCATATGATCCAGCAATTGCACTACTGGGTATTTACCCCAAAGATACAAAAGTAGGGATCCGAAGGGGTACGTGCACCCCGATGTTTATAGCAGCAATGTCCACAATAGCCAAACGGTGGAAAGAGCCAAGATGTCCATCGACAGATGAATGGATAAAGAAGAAGTGGTATATATATACAATGGAATATTATGCAGCCATCAAAAGGAATGAGATCTTGCCATTTGCAACGACGTGGATGGAACTGGAGGGTATTATGTTGAGTGAAATAAGTCAAACAGAGAAAGACATGTATCATATGATCTCACTGATATGAGGAATTCTTAATCGCAGGAAACAAACTGGGGGTTGCTGGAGTGGGGGGTGGGGTGGGAGGGATGGGGGGACTGGGTGATAGACACTGGGGAGTGTATGTGCTCTGGTAAGCGCTGTGAATTGTGCAAGACTGTTGAATCTCAGATCTGTACCTCTGAAACAAATAATGCAATATATGTTAAGAAAAAAAAAAAAAGAAGAAGAAGAAGAAGAAGAAGAAGAAGAAGAAGAAGAAGAAGGTAGCGGGAGGGGAAGAATAAAGCGGGGGAAATCGGAGGGGTAGACGAACCATGAGAGACGATGGACTCTGAAAAACAAACTGAGGGTTGTAGAGGGGAGGGGGGTGGGAGGATGGGTTAGCCTGGTGGTGGGTATTGAGGAGGGCACATTCTGCATGGAGCACTGGGTGTTGTGCACAAACAATGAATCATGGAACACTTCATCTAAAACTAATGTTGTAATGTAAGGGGATTAACATAAGAATAAAAAAATAAAAAAAACAAAGGCAAAAAAAAAAAAAAAAAAAGAATGTAGGACATAACCTGGGGTGCAGAGAATCCAATACAGTCATGTCTGTTGGAAGAGAGCTGATCTCTTTGCCATCACTGTGCACCATGGGTTTGCTTTGAAAAATCAATCTTTAGGGATCATGATTTAATTATCTCTTAGAACCTCTCACACCCAGGTCCTACGACAAAACTGTGCATATGGCTGTGCTTGGCGGTATGAATCCACCTGGTGTGCATGGAACTGCTTCTCAGGCAATTGGCAGTTGTACTGGAATGAAAGTTTCATCTCGTTTTGGTATTGCATCCACACACTGAGTCAGTGCAGCTTGAGGAAAGCTCCCCGTCATCCATCAGCAGCAATGGATCAGGGGAAAAAAATCACAGGCTGAACTGGAAGACTTGCATTTGATTTTTGGTATCTACCATACACAACAGTGCAGCCTTCAGAAGGTCACCTTCACTTTCCTGGACCACCTTATCCTCATTCTTGAAATGGATGTGATAATATTTACATAATAATATTAGTAATAATAATAATTATGGAGCACTTACAGTATGCCTGGCATGATTCTAAGAACATCTAAAACTCACAACAAACCAATTCAGTGTATATGACTATTATCCCAAATTTAAAGTGAGTGAACTGAGGCACAGAGAAAATAAATAAAATAAAATGATGAAGCTGGCAATATCGTCAGATTCTTATTTCATCCTCTATATTAAAAGTCATGGCTTTTATTTATTTATTTTTTTAAGATTCTTTTGCTTTCAAACACGTTTTTGTCTTGGTTTCCATGACAACTCTTTCTCCTGGCTTGCTTTCTACCTGTCTGGCTGGGAAGGAGTGGATCTAGGGATTTGGATGTCACGCCATTTCCCTCTATGTCACATGGCTTCTCTATGCAGGGTCTTTACTTTTTTTGTCTGGCCTGTATCTATTCATCTTTGTTCTCTCCTAACTTGAGTTCATATGTGATTCATTATCACTTATTTTTTTAGTGGGAATTTGTAGTTTCAGCTTCTACTGCTAAAGGGTCCATTCTTTTTGTTTCCTTGTTCGACTCTGAATACTACAGAAAACCCTTCACCATGGCATATTGCTGCTCTGTGGTCTGCCACTTGCCTCTACCTCTGATCTAATTTCTTTTTTTAATTTTAAGATCTATTTTTTAGAGAGAGATAGAGCATAAGCAGGGGAAGGGGTAGAGAGAGAGGGAGAGTCTCAAGCAGACTCCCTGCTGAGTGTGGGAGCCCAATGCGGGGCTCGATCCCAGGACCCTGAAATCATGATCTGAAGTGAAATCAAGACTAGGTGGCTTACCTGACTGGACCGGCCAGCCAGGTGCCCCTGATCTAATTCCTAACTGTGGAGAGCGCTGACGTTCACCACTGTTACCAAAACATGTCAAACTCTATCCAACCTCAGATCCTTTGGGTTTTCTGTTCTCTTTGCCTAGAACGTTCTTATTTACATATGATTTACCTGGCACGTTCACATCTTTAAGGTCTATAAAACCATTTTCTATCACAATGCTCTATTTTATTTATATTCCTTGCAGCAAAAATGCCTATATCTCTATTTACTGACCTGCTCATTATTTATCGCCCCAAACTAGAAATTAAGAAACGTAAAGACAACACCAAGGTTGTTTTGTTCATGGCAGTATCATCAAAACCTACTACAATATCTAGCATGTGGTAGAACTGCACTAAATGTTTATTAAATTGGTTAAATAAATGAGATGAAGGAAAGTCACCATGCCCTCAGAGTTATTATTTATTGATGGCTCTCTAATAACAGAGTAAGACAAATGCATCTCCAATTGCCCAGGCAAACAGTCGAGTAAGGACAAATCACAGGCAAATGATGTGTGAGCTTTTATGTGTGTTTTCTTCAGCAAAGAATTCATGATTTTCATGAGATTGTTGAAGATTTGAGTATGAGATTTTAAAGATTTAATCATTGTCTCCTTATATAGTAAAAGCATAGTTATTTATCATGATTTTAGATATATAATTACTTCCAGAATTGACAGAACGATAGTGTACATAAAGTTTATTTTCTCAGATTTTCAAATAACTAATGATATTTTTATTAAATATCTGCTTTGTACAAGTATGGTATAAAATAGCCATGGAGTGGAGGTGAATTCATGATTGGAGGATTGCTAACACACTGCTAGTAGCTTGCAAGAAAGAGGTTTCTTATTTTGAAAAAAAAAAAGGAAATTTTTAATAATCTGTACACACTGTCACTCCGTATATATTATTTTTCATAGAGGAAACATTTCATATAAAACATCAAGCTACATTTGCTAACTTATCAAATTAAGCTTTATCCATATGCTAGAGAACACAAGAGACTGGCCTCTTGATAATGTTATTAACAAGATATAACTATGATGTAAATTTTATTCATCATATTATTGAGGCTCCTTCAAAATGGCCCTGAACCTGACAGTGACTTTGAAAGCCTGTAGCCTTTTAAATTCAATGATTAATTAGTTTTGATTGTCCCAGAAGATTTTGTGGCTGATTTTAAAGGGTAATCTCAAGCAGGATACCATGTAAATAGATGCATTATTCCTTTGGTATCACCACTTTCAAGATTAGAGACCCCTCTACCCCACTTTCTCCTTGATTCCAGCAAATACCTTGAATTTGTGGTGGGGAGCTTTTTACACCTAAATAAAATAAAACACATTTATTGGATACAAATAAACACTATGAGGAAAAAGAGGATAAAGTCTCATTTTAATAATAGCTCAGGGATCTAGGGAGACTATATTTGGAAAGTGCATTTAAGTCAGTCCATGTAAGAGATAACTAACTAAAACTCCAACACCTGAAACTTGGAGAGAAAATTTATGCCTGCAGCCATAATAGTGTAGGGGCACCAGTTACAGCTTCCTCCTCTAAATAAGAAGAAAAAATTGAGGAAAAAAATCTATGAAACTTTTTCTCAAACATTGAAACATAGGCAAAGTAGGGCTGTGATCTCTAAAAGAAGAAAAAAAAATGAGGTGAGTTTATATGACCAATCCTCGTTTTCTGCCTAAAGGTGATTTCTGAGCCACAGCACAGGGAGGGGAATCCAAGCAGAATGCAGTGGTTTCACGAAGCTGACAAGGGAAAGTTTGCAGAATGGGGAGGCTGAAGTGGCTAAATGTGCAGAGCACCTTAGATGTTCCCCAGGGGATTGGACTACTCAGAGAAAGCCCTCCATAAATCTTCACGACACTCCCACTCTGTATCTGTTATTGAATACTATGCACAGTAGATCAAAGTGAGTTTTACAGAAAATAAATGGTAGATGATAAAGTCATTGGCATAAGTGACTATTACAATCGTGACAGGAGACCTGCCCCCCCCAAAAAACAGACAAAACCCAAAGCCTCCAAATTCTTAAAATTTGGGGAAGAGGCACAGATATATTTTTATATATTTCTGCATATATATGCATACACACATACATACATACACATATATACACATACATACATATGCACATAAATATATGTACATTTCTAGCATTTCTGTTTCACTCTTAACTATATATGCCATAATTATACCTTTTTTTGATTTACTAAATATTCTCAATCTAGTGTTTCTAATTAGAAGTGAAATATTACCTTCTATCTCTGCAGACAACTGTTTATCTCTGTAGGAATTCTCTCTCTGACTTCTCGGTGGTTAGTGTTTGATTAGTAGACAATTCAGACAACTTTATTTTTTTAAAGATTTTATTTATTTTTTTGACAGAGAGAGACACAGCGAGAGAGGGAACACAAGCAGGGGGAGTGGGAGAGGGAGAAGCAGGCTTTCTGCTGAGCAGGGAGCCTGATGTGGGGCTCGATCCCAGGACCCTGGGATCACGACCTGAGCCGAAGGCAGACGCTTAATGACTGAGCCATCCAGCTGCCCCTGAACAACTTTTGTTATTGCCTTTCATGATGTCCATTTAAGCCTGTTGATTCATATTGTCTGATTTAAAATCAGATGGGCAGGGGTGCCTGGGTGGCTCAGTCGGTTAAGTGTCTGACTCGATTTTAGCTCAGGTCATGATCTCAGGCTCATGAGATCAAGCCCTGTGTTGGGCTCCGCACTGGGTGTGGAGCCTGCTTAAGATTCTGTCTGTCCCCCCCCTCCCCCTCACTCTCTCTCTCAAAATAAATAAATAAATAAAATGAAATAAGAATCAGATGAGTAAATATCCCATAAAGCAAAGCAAGCACAATCTAACAGATAGAGAATCAACTGCATGACCTCAGGGGTCATTCCCACCTTAAATTTGTGTGTATCTCTGATTTTTCTTTGAGTTTAAATCAACTCTGATGATACAGTGACTAACAATCTCATGAGGTTAGAATCCATTTTCTAGAGGTTTAGGTAAGCCTTTCAAAATCTCTGTACTTATATCCCTTTCTATTAAGAAGATATATATATATATGTGTGTGTGTATATATATATATATATATATGTTTGATATTTTTATCTTCCTTCCTTTTAAAATAGAGGGCTAAGGAGATCAATCTTGGTTCATTTCTCTTTAACCAATTCATGTATGTGTTCATGTGTTTCTCTTTCATAAATAAGATACCTGAGGCAGCTTACAATTCAATTACATATTGTAATTAGATTTTTTAAAGCATAACACTAGGAGCCTGGGAAATAAAATTAGAAGAAAAATGCTGGATAGAATTGTAGATGAAGCATGATAAGGAGACTATTAATAGTTGTTGAAGCTGAGTGATAGGTACACAGAGTCAATATAGTTTGTTTTTATATTGAATGAGTTTGGAATTTCCATAATAAAAAGATTTTTTAAGTGTATGGGCTTTAGAATTAGAATAATCTGGCTCAAGTCCCAGGTCTGTCAATGACTAGCTCTATGGCCTTGGACAAGTTTCAGTTTTTCTTATGCTCAATTTCTTCCTCTATAAAATGAACATACTGCTGTTTCAGTAAAAAGGGTTACTAGAAGAACAACATCACGTATTTCACTACCTAAGAACAGTTCAGAGCCAAGATTTATCCATGTGGTTATCTTTGCGTTAATTAAAACAGATTTCTTCCTCAAGACATCTTACTGCCATTAAAAAAAATGAATTAAACATACGTCGTTAGGTTGACTACAATATAAATAGGGTGCCAGTGTCGTGCAGAACAAAACACGTTCAACTAGATGCAGCAGCACTAAGTTGTCACCAAGTCAATGCTAAATATGTTGTGATCATTATTCCCAGTCATCAAAGCCTCGTAAGAATGGTAGGGCATTGGGACCCCGGAATTTCACATCAGTGAGCACATGCTAAAGGAGTCTGTGTCTCCTTGAGGCTCATGGCAAACCCCTACCCATACCTTGATCAATGTGCTGTTTTCATATATCCGAAGTGCCCTAGTGAAACCAAATTAGTTAGTCAGAAAGTGAGAACACTATACCACAACCCTAACCACCAGCCTCTCCGCAGGGATGGCACTAGCAGCTCCTTCTGACTACTTGGACCACTTTCTAAATTTTCCTTCTCTGATTTTATCCTCAACTGTCCTTTTTTTTTAACTATAAATTTTTTTTCTTGTAAACTGCTCCAAACCACTCTAATTCAGAAAAAAATCATATATTTAGATAAACACAGTAAATACAAATTCCATTTGAAATGGAAAATGGGCAAAGTTTCACATTTTCTGGAACTGCTGAGCAGGGAGACATTCACTTCATGAATTGTGGGACTGTGCTGAGTAGAGTACTAATGAGATATGGTGACTTAGCATGCTTTATAATGCGTCGATCCTGTTCTTTCTGGAATTGAGATTAGAGGATAACAGAAGTAGTTTCCACTGATTTTTAGGATATGAATGACATTATTCTTGATACGAATGTATCTCTTTTGAACCTCCACAAACCAAAATCACGCCTTTTACATCAACAAAAAATACAGAGCTGGGAATATCAATTGTTATTTTGATCTTTTATTTTTATTGACCCTAAAACCCACTTAGAAAGTAACTTATTAATTATGCTTTCTCATCATAACTTTAGAATGTTATTTATTTATATGCATAATTGATTTTATTTTATTTTTTATTATTTATTTATTTATTTATTTTTAAAGATTTTATTTATTCACTTGACAGAGAGACGCACAGTGAGAGAGGGAACACAAGCAGGGGGAGTGGGAGAGGGAGAAGCAGGCTTCCCACTGAGCAGGGAGCCCGATGTGGGGCTCGATCCCAGGACCCCGGGATCATGACCTGAGCCGAAGGCAGACGCTTAACCATCTGAGCCACCCAGGCGCCCCTAATTGATTTTATTTTTAATCAATATTAATTTTTATAAATAAAATACTGCCTTCTAAAATTTATTTTGATTAAATAAAATGACTAATTTATTGCTTTACTTTTTACTAGCAAGTCTTTAATTATTCTCGTAGAATTTTTCATTAGTCTGTAAGCAGTGTAAATTGAGATTATTAATCAGCTTGATTTTAATGTTATCGTCGATAAGGGCTATAATTATATACAATAATTATGTTAGGGGTTATAAAAGGAGTTTATTTTTGCACAAAGAATTTTAGTAGTAGAAAATATATTTCCCATGTAACATGTTTCAGTGTATTTAAATAAGATATTAGTAAAGACATTATTTTAAATACAATTACTATGTGGCAAGCAATTTGCATGCATTTTCTCATTTAATAAAACAAACCTATTAAATAGGTATCATTACTATTTACAATTTATAGATGTAGAAACCAAGGCACAAGATAGACAGGTAATTCTCCCAAGTCCCCAAGCTGGTAAGTGACAGAACCAATATTCTAACCTTGGTCTCTCTAGTACAAAACCCTCTGTCCTTATCATCATGTGTCACCTAGTAGGTAATGAGCCCTCAGCCTACAAAAGGCATCCATCCACAAGCTTATGTAGGTAGAATAAGAAATCTTAGAAGTGCAAGGGTTTCTATCTATGACAAAGAGCCGTTGAGCTTAAATATTATGATTCCCGTGTCTTTATAAATGAGGGAGATGATAATTCTTTTAAGGAAAAAAAGACTCCAAACCTCTTTACCCTAACACAATTATTTAAATTAACCTTGAGTTAGAATGTAGAATACAGATGAGTGTGAATGAAAAGCTCAGAGGCGTGTTTCATCTACAGTACTTCACTAAGACACTGAAATCCTCATGATGGGGTGAGGTACCTGAAGCTCAGAACCAAGGGGAGAAGGGCATGCTTTTACAAGTTAGTTGAGGCTGTTCTTCTCATCTTTATTAGAAAGAACATGCACTAAGAGGCGAAGACAAAGAGGAATAGGGCTGACAGAGCCACTCTTTGCAAGAAACGAGCTGACTGATCAGCCTCTGGAAGCCCTGGAATATTGCTGCCAGTGGCAGGTAGAAATTTAAATATATATCATTAAAATCACCAGAGGAGAATATTTAATCCAATAGTATATGAAATCACTAGGAAGCACTGTGCAAATGACTGAGCTTGCTCTATGGAATTAGAATACATTTTTTTTGAATTTTAAGCAAATAAGAAGATGGATGGATAGATAAATCCTAAATTCTAAAAACAATCTCAAAAAAATAAAAATAAAAACAATCTCAAGTTCTAATATTAATGATATTAATTGCCAGGACCTTATTAAGAGAGAACTGGTGAGACCATTAAATGGTTATTGTGAAAGCAAATGGTATGGATCTGATCCTGCTCAGATTTCTTTTCTCTATCCTAATCCTATGTCACCTTCTGATCTGACTTGCAAAACTTTGTGTTAAAACAAGTTATTTCTTGGGCGCCTGGGTGGCTCAGTCGTTAAGTGTCTGCCTTCGTCTCAGGTCATGGTCCCAGGGTCCTGGGATCGAGTCCCACATCGGGCTCCCTGCTCAGCAGGAAGCCTGCTTCTCCCTCTCCCACTCCCCCTGCTTGTGTTCCTGCTCTCGCTATCTCTCGCTCTGTCAAATAAATAAATAAAATCTTTAAAAAAACAGACAAACAAGTTATTTCTTGGTACTGGGTCCTCTATATTATTTATAAAGAAATCTCATTTTCTCTGTCTACAGCAGTTCAAACAGCATTTCCATCAGATACTTATATTGTTTTTACCTCTTTTGGTTCTTACTAGCTAATGCTTGATTTCATGTAAACCTGAAACTTAAGAAAGTTTCTTCTCAAAAACACCTACAAATGCTCTTGGGATTATTTCCTCTGTAGCTCAGCAGCATTAGGACTTGTACCAGAAGCAAACTTTTAGCACCAATATAATGTATAAATAGAATAATCTTTCCTTCCAGATCTCACCATGCAGAAGTAACTGATTTGACTCCTTCATTTATTAAACTATCGAGCCCCCCCCACTGCAATAAGACTTTTTACTATAAAAATAATTATAATAATCATTAAAAACAGCAATTACAACAATTATATAATCTGTAACTTGTTTTAAAACACTTCAGTGTAGGCAGTGCTATATTTTTATGCGTGTTAATTAGATCTCATCTCTACTGTAGAAGCAGTTAATAGATGGAGCTCTTCAATCAAATGAACTATGAGGGCTTCAGCTATGTCTAAGGGGTTCCTTCTAGGGTTTGTCAGTTGTTGTAGAGATATTAGTACTAGTTTTTCCATCACTAATATTAGTAGTGATGAGATTTATAGAATAAATGGTAATAGTGTACATATTGTACATATTGTGTTTTTATATGGCCAAGGATATAAGAATCTGGTGAGCTTAGCAATTTCTACTCTGTGAGTGGATCTGTTATCTGGGGGCTCAGATTAAGATGTACGCTCCTTTAAGAGAGGATTCCTTGTTTGCTCTAACCAGAAAAATTCACTCAATCTGCCACAATAAAAAACCTGCCTCAAGGGAACCTGTAATAAAGGTACTTGTGGAATTCCTTGAGACAGAGAACTTAAATTTCAACAAGCTTAAAGGATGAGGTTGTATAAATACTAACTTGTATCTGTACCTTCTTGCTAATAAATATTTCTATGTGCAGCAGATTTAAGCTGAAACTTGATTTAATGAAACAAAGCACCTGGTAGTAAGGCTGTGGTCACAACTTCCTACCATCCTCCTATGCTTTTCTGTAGCTGGTAATTACCATGACAACAATGCATCTAGCATTTACCACTTGAAAGCAACTTCATGCTACTATGTACCGTTGAGCAGGTTGTGTATAGCAACCAATCATCCACAAGTCATTATTAGGAGCCTATGATATTTACCACAAAGGATTCTATGAAGGTCAAACTGAATTAAGTCAATTTATAATAATAATAGCAATAATAAGCCAGCGTCTACTGAAAGCTTGCTATGAGCCAGACGGTATTGAATACTTTATATGCAATGTCGCATTTGATCTTCACAATAAACCTAGAAATTACATACACTTTATCCCTATATTCGGAAGGATAAGGCATACACTTTTATACACATACATACATTATGTAAACATAATCATTGCATTAATATAAATTTATTCATGATCTCAGATAACATGTAAAAAACCCACATCTCCTCTCACTGCTCTTCTTTGACTTCATAATAATTAAACATTTAATGGCTATTTAACGGCTGCTTGTATTAATTTATCATTTTTATAATATTGTATAATTCAGTTATTTCCAGTATTTTAAAAAAAAAATTAATCATAGAGAATGCACCTATAGGCATCTCTTTATTAAATTTGGGAGCTTCTGTTGACTTTATAATCATAAATGCCTGTATAACCATTGTTACATATTATATCATTACCTTTTGAAAATGATATACCAATTTACCATGGCTAATGTAACTATGGTACAATGGGTATTATAATTACAATTATGTTATTTTGTTAGAGTAAAATTGGGGCTAAGAAGTTATTTTAGTACACCTTTTTCTTCAATCACAAGGATGACTATTTGCTTTTCTTATGTTAACTGACTTTTTGTGTTCATTTAATTTTTCAAAATTCAGCACCAAGTGTGAATGGTTCATTTAAGCTTTTAAGAGTATACAAAGAAGTTAACACCAAAAAACCTGTTCCATAAGCACCTGTTTGGAGTTTCCTTGATGCTAGCTGTCTAACTGAGTAAGCTTAAAATGGTTAAATGTATGGAACAATGTGCTTATACTAGAAAGCTATGGGGGCGCCTGGGTGGCTCAGTTGTTAAGCGTCTGCCTTCGGCTCAGGTCGTGATCCCAGGGTCCTGGGATCGAGCCCCACATCGGGCTCCCTGCACCGCGGGGAAGCCTGCTTCTCCCTCTCCTACTCCCCCTGCTTGTGTTCCCTCTCTCACTATCTCTCTGTCAAATAAATAAATAAAATCTTAAAAAAAAAAAAAAAAGAAAGCTATGAAAGATCTTTAGAGGAGACCTTCTCTGGAGGCATCCTAGATGTATTCATATAAACCCATATCCAGCAACCGATATTTGGTTCTTATGTGCTCAAAATGTAATTCCTAAGATTTCAGTTTCTCCCGTGTATCACGTTCTCACTGCAATCTCTGCACATGTCATTTTCTGCCTAGAAACTGTTTTGATCCCTTCTGCAATGGACTAGGACAAATCTCAGCTTATCATCTCAGCAGAGGGAGCATCTTTATCTCTGCCAAATTAGGTTAGTTGGCCATTCTAGGCTCTGCCAACACCATGTTCTCTTTTCTTTTGTAACACTTGTTTAATACCTGTATATCTTCAGAGAGTATCTGTTCAAGAATGGCTGGGATTTATTTGTCTTGTTCATTGTAGTACAGTGTTTGTCATAGTATAGGATCTTGAGTATTTTTAAATGCATGGATAGATGGAGAGAAACGACAGATATATGGAGGACATCAATATTATTTGCTGTGTTATAAACCCTGAGCTCTGTTTCTTTATAGTAACTGTACTTCCCTGGGAGACAGTTTTTATCCCTCAAATTAGAGTAGACACAACTCTAGGGTAAGGGAGTTCAAATGTAATCTTCAACAATGGTTAAGATCAGGGGCGCCTGGGTGGCTCAGTCATTAAGTGCCTGCCTTCGGCTCAGGTCATGATCCCAGGGTCCTGGGATCGAGCCCCGCATCGGGTTGCCTGCTCCGCGGGAAGCCTGCTTCTCCCTCTCCCACTCCCCCTGCTTGTGTTCCCTCTCTAGCTCTCTCTCTCTCTCTGTCAAATAAATAAATAAAATCTTTAAAACAACAACAACAACAAACAATGGTTAAGATCAGAGTAAAGCACAAGACAGAGATGAGATTTATTCCAGGGAAAGAAGTCTTTAGAATTTATCCTCATTTCTAGACTCAGGAGATGTCAGTCATTAAGGGTTTCCAGAATCTGAAAATAGATTGCCTGGCAGGGGGCCTGCTCTCTAGGATAAAATTACTTTCAAATATATTTAAGGGATCTTTTTTAAAGGTTTAAAATGCTGCAGTGACCAGCCCAGTTAAAAATGGTCCACCAGACACAGCTCTCATGCTGATTCCCTGATGCCAAAGTGCAAAGTGTCAGAACATTCTGTAGGAGTCCCAGGTTGGCAAGAAAGTCATTGTCCAAATCTCACCCTAAAATATTATATTATTAAATCTTGGCCAAATAGGTTGATAAATTCTTCTTCTCTAGAGATTGTAATGAATAGAAGTGAGTAAACAGAGTTAAATTTAATCTAACACTGTGTATATATACTCCTAGCATTGATTTATTTTTAATTAAGCAAGAAAGGGATTAAGAAATTGTTGAAAAGTGTATATGTTTGCTCTTGAAAATATTTATTTCCTCTTTACAGAAGAAATGAGTTCCCAGTTTAATTTAATTCTGTAAGCTAAAAAGGTAGTTCAAGATTTTAAGTAGTCCTTTCTCAAGGAAAAGCAAATTCATAAAAGTGGGAACCCGGTTTTCTTATAAAAGACAACACAGAATGGGCACGTGGGTGGCTCAGTCAATTAAGCATCAGGCTCTTGATTTCTGTTCAGGTCATGATCTCAGAGTCTTGGGATGGAGCCCTGCATTGGGCTCTGTGCTCAGCGAGGAGTGTGCTTGAGGATTCTCTCCCTCTCCCTCTGAGCCCCCGCCCCCAACCTGCTTGCACGCTTTCTCGCTCTCAAATAAATAACTCTTAAATAAAACCCCAACACCGAAAAGTGTTAGATTCATGCTGCATGCCCTGCTTTAGCAATGGAACACATTATACTCAGTAGAATCATTTACATCACCACCTCTACTAACTGTTGTTCAGTCTTCTCTCTGTATAATAAAAGAGATCATTTGAGAAAATATATGGTTTTTTAGCAGTTTGCAAACTTTGGTTCCAGATTTTAATAAATAATAAACCCATTTTTTCCTAAACAAACTTTTGTTGTTTTATTTCTCTCTATGTAAATGAAGTTTATAATTTCATGAACAAAACAGGTATTCTCTTAATTGTTCTTATGCCAGAATTCTTTCTCTGCTTATTTTCCTAGGTCTTATCCTTGTGTTGCTACTTTTTTTATGTCTTTCTGTAAGCATGACAATCTATTTTACTCTACAGCCCGCATCTTTGTTGTTTGTATTCTGTACGAGAGAATTGTAGTCCATCTTTTTAAAAAGCTGTTTTAGGAAATGTAACCTCTGGCTCTGGGTTTTTCACAAAGCTACACTCACTGTGTCATTGGGGGCTTCAGTCATCTCAAGGTTTGACTGGCAAAGGATTTTCTTCCTTGTTGGCATGATTCAGATCCTTGCAGACTATTGTACTGCAAGCTCTTTTCTTTGCTGGCTCTTGGGGAAAGGCCACTTTCACCTCCTTACTATGTGATGCCTCTCCATAAGGCTATCTCATAAAAAAGAGCTAGTGAGATAAGAAGAGGGTGAGCAAGCCAGAAGTCACTGCCTTTGGCAACTTAGTATCGGAAGTGATAGCCTGCCACTTTTGCCATATTCTAGTCATCAGAATTGAGTCAGTAGGTCTAGTCCAGTCTCAAAGTGAGGGTATTACACGGGGAGATGAATGCCATAAAGCAAGGATTATCAGGAGCAATTTCAGAAACTGTCTACTGCCAACATAGAGTTGAAATGAAAAACTAACACTGCATTCACATGTAGAAGACATACTCATCTATGTAGAGAGTGCTACTGGAGCCATGAAAATGCTATTAGAAGTAATAATTGAGTTCAACAGGGTTATAAAATACAGTATTTATATACAGAAACCAAATCTATTTCTATATACTTGCAACAGCTAGTATTAATTTTTAAAATACCAGTTACAATAGTATCAAAGATATATTAAGTATAACAAGATATATGCAAGATCTATACATTGAAAACTACAAAACACTGCTGAGGAATTAAAGGATAGCTAAATAAATGCAGAGATATACCACCTATATTAATTTGTGAGATTCAATAAAGGTGCTAATTCTTCCTAAAATTGATCAGCAGACTCAATGAAATCCATATGGAAATCCTAGGTATTTTTTGTAGAAATTAATAAGATGATTCTAAATATATTTTTTGAAATGCAAAGGACCAAGAATACTGAAAAATTTTAAAGCAGAATAAAGACTGAGTAATCAAACTACCTGATTTCAAGAATCACTACAAAGCTAAAGAAATCATGACAGTGTTATATAGACCTAAAAATAGATATATAGACTAATATAACAGGATATAGGTTCCACAGCTCAGTATTCAGTTGATCTTTCAAAAATGCAGACAAATTTACCCAATGGAGGAAAGAGAATCTCCTAAAATTTTCTGTTGGAACAATCATTTATCCACATGTCAAAACATTTTAAATAACTAGAACTTTGCCATACACAAAATTTAACTCTAAACATATCATAGATCTAATGTGAAACCTAGAACACTAAACTTTTAGACAAAATATGTAAGAAAATTTTTGCAACCCTCATGAAATAAATTATTTCCTTAGATAGGACTCAAAAAGCACAAATCATACATTTAAGAGTGATAAACTCAATTTCATTTAGTTTGAAAACTTTTGCCCTTTCAAAAGATACCATCAGGAAAATTAAAAGGCAAGCCAACAGTGGGAGAAACTGTAACGTGTATATTTAATCAAAATATTTTACTAAAATGTATCAAAAAATTCTTTCAATGCAATAACAGCAAAATACTCAGGGTGGTCAATATATTTGCACATACACTTCATATAAGAAGGCATAACAATGTCCAAAAAGCACATACAAAGATGTTCAAATCATTAGTCATCAGGAAAATCTAAATTAAAACCACAGCGTAATACTTCTATGCATTTATTAAAATAGATGAAACTGGGACACCTGGGAGGCTCAGTTGGTTAAGCGGCTGCCTTCGGCCCAGGTCATGATCCCAGGGTCCTGGAATCGAGTCCCACATCAGGCTCCTTGCTCAGCAGGGAGACTGCTTCTCCCTCTCTCTCCATCTGCTTGTGCTCTCTGTCAAATAAAATCTTAAAAAAAATAAATAAAATAGATAAAACTTAGGAGAATGACAGTCTCATGTGTTGGCAATGATGTGAACTAAAGGGAATGTATATACATTGTGGCTGGGAATATAGGATGGTATAACTACTTTGGAAAATAGTTTAGAAATTTCTTAAAAAGTTAACCACATAGGGACGCCTGGGTGGCTCTGTCAGTTAAGTGGCTGCCTTCGGCTCAGGTCATGATCCCAGTGCCCTGGGATCGAGTCCCGCATCGGGCTCCTTGCTCAGCAAGGAGCCTGCTTCTCCCTCTGCCTGCAGCTCCCCCTGCTTATACTCTCGCTCACTCTCTCTCGCCCACACTCTCTCTAACAAATAAATAAATAAAATCTTAAAAAAAAAAAAAGTTAACCACATACTTAAATACAATCCATAAATTGTATTATTGGATTTTTTTGTGCAGACGAACTTTTCAGTTTAGGGAATGAGAGTGGGAAGGTCATATAGCCATTGATGAAATAAGGCTCTATGTAGTTTTTGGTCTTCTATCTGTTATAAGCAAATTATAATAAATGTTAGAATAAAAAATACTCGGAGTCTGGAACATTCTTACTAGAAAATAAGGTACACTATATATTGTGGGATTTAAAAAATATGCTATGCCTATTGAAAATTTATTTAATTTCCAAAATTGTTCATATTCTATAACTTAACGTCATCAAGATTTTTTACAGTCATTCATGACTTGAAGAGAAGTTTACACTCCTAACATCTGAGGCAGGAACTTAGTAGTTTAGTGTCAAAAGAGTAGACTGATTATGCTGCCATTCCTGAGAAGAAACATTTCTTCTAATTTATATTTCTCTGTTCATAATTAAATCAATACGTGAAGCATGTCTGGAAAAAACTGGGTCAGAAGCTGACCCTCTTTCTCTATCAGGGTAATAAGAGGGTAAAGGTTTCTGCAGCAAGAGGCATTCTCCCCAGTAAAAATATGTAACATGAGAGTCAGGAGTAATTTCCTCCCAAAGAAAATCAACATATTAAGCAGGAGAAGGCGAATAGTAAAATTAGTTACTAAACAAACCACATTAGTTACTAAACAACCACCATTAGTTACTAAGCAACCACAACAAATAGATCATAGAAGAACTAAACCTTTTCATTTCCCATATGGAAGTCCCATGGATCTTCTACGTGATATAAAAAGCCACAGTCACAATGATATATGTATCATCAGGGAGAACAGACTTATAACAGGTATATATGTTTATGAGCTAGTGTGATTCAGTATGCTTTCTGAAGCTCTGTTTCAAAAGTGGCTCACTTTAAAAACATGTCTGGTTGATAAACCATGCCTTATGATAAATAAGCCAGAACAAAGATAAAGTGATTAAAAGCATATCTCTTATGATCATAGGTTGAAAGTGTTTTCTTTGAATTACCTAAATCTACATGCAAACAGTTTTTTTTTTTTTTTTTTTTTTTTTTTAATTTGACAGAGAGAGACACAGAGAGAGAGGGAACACAAGCAGGGGGACTGGGAGAGGGAGAAGCAGGTTCCCGCGGAGCAGGGACCCTGATGCGGGGCTGGATCCCAGGACCCTGGGACCATGACCTGAGCCAAAGGCAGATGCTCAATGACTGAGCCACCCAGGCGCCCAAACAGTTTTTAATTTGATAAGTGCACTGAGGCATGTATTTTCAAAATGAATTCTGATAGTAAATATAACTATTAAAAAGGAAAAGGAAAAAAGTTTGGCCTGACAGACATTGGTCACCTTGGTTGAAGGCCTCTTCATCCTATTTATTTTAAACAAAAGAATAAAATCCGTTCTGGTTTGAAGTCATGAGAAATAACTCAAAATTTCAATCTCTCTACTCTGCTTTATAAGTTAATTCTCAATTTCTGTTGGAATTATTAAAATTATTTTTACTTTTGTTTAAGTGATGTTTTTATTGCTCTATTACCATGATAATAACAATATAAAATAATCTGTCACCCCCACTGTCACAGTTTACTGTTCCACTCTATGGGTTCCAAATAAGAGCTGCTATGTATAAATAATCTCATCTGATTTGCAAGGGCAGCTGCTGCTGAAATTTCGGAACATGATGAATTACAGTGCTATTAAGGCAGTGAGTGGGAGACAGGTTTATTGTGAGAAATGTTTTGTCACACTGTCCTCAAATTTTGGAAATTTTGCGGTAAGCTTTGGAATTAGAAGGTAAAGTTACTCTCATGGCTTTAGCGAGGGAAATTAATTACTATGTCTGGTAGCAAATAGCACTGAAAATTTTTCAGAGAATCATTCCTCTGCCCATTAGCATCTTTGCAATGAATTACCTCATTGCCACTTGGATGGGATGCTACAGTGCATTCTCCCTGTGGCATATAAAGATCAGGTTTCCTATCTTTAGTTTCATGCATAATTAACTGATTCAGAGAATAACCCCAAATAATTTATTCATATCTTTTCCTTCTCACAATCATTTTAGAAATGCCTATTGGCAAAATGTATGGCCCAAGTTCACTTAATCCACTTGCTAAAAAATATCTATAAGCAAATGTTTAAATAGTTAACAAATTCTATTGCAAACTACCAGAAAGAGAAGCTTTGTATTTTTGTTTGTTTTGTTTTAAGACAGTGGGCTGAAAATTCCTGAATCAATAGATAAATGTCATCCTTCAATTACCATCCTTTTAACTTCCTTGTCTGACAAAGGAGCTGATTTAGAACACGTGGTGATTGATGAGTCCCCTTCAGCACAATATATCACTGCTCTTTGCAGACATTTCCCATGCCGAGTAGAAAGCTAGTGTGTGCAGTCCAACCTAAGGGAATAATTAAATCATTTGTAAAAAAAAAAGAAAAATGTGTAGAGGTGCCATCATTGATATAAAGTGAAGGAGATACCCTGTCATTTTCAGAAAGAGACCTGTATTATGCAACCTTTCAGCCATACCCTTTATATGTCTGAGAGAAACTGTGAGATTGAGAAACAACACATGCTTTTCTGAAAGAAAGGAGACAGTACGAGCGTTTATAGCACCTCTGTTTTATAAAGGCTAATTGTCCCATGATATAAAGGAAGTCAAATCACTGTCATAATTAAACTGGGAAATGATTTCTCTCTGCCAAAGGATTTATGCCAGTGGCTTGAATCCATACCTCTGACCACTATGTTATCCTTTTGGCACGAAGAATTCAAGCAATGCTGATCATTCGTTCTGTGCTCATTAGTGAATCATCTTAGGCTTCTTAGAAGTGCATGACCTTGAAAAATAAAGTTAGTGAAGTGTGATAGAAAAGTAATATTCTGCAAAGACCAAAGTGGTAGCACATGAAGTGGTAAAATTTGATGGGAATGATACAAAATGAAAGTTAAGCATGCACCAAATTTCTTGGTTAATGCTTCATCTCTAGTGTATATTTTTAAGTGAATAAATGTAGACACTTTCTGAGTAAGTGACATAGGTCTCCGATTTTTCCATTCTTTTTGAGCTTCATTAAAGGCAGAGAACATCTTCTTTTGAGATGAGAATTCCCTGTTTGAATGGTCAGAACTTTGACTCTAATATGTGCACTTAAAAAATTTTTTTTTTAAAGATTTTTTTTATTTGACAGAGAAAGATAGCGAGAGCAGGAACACAAGCAGGAGGAGTGAGAGAGGAAGAAGCAGGCTTCCCGTGGAGCAGGGAGCCCGATGCGGGGCTCGATCCCAGGACTCTGGGATCATGACCTGAGCCGAAGGTAGACGCTTAACGACTGAGCCACCCAGGCACCCCTAATATGTGCACTTTTAAAATATTCTGCACATGAACATTTCGGGAGTATAGTAAAACTGTCATTTAGGTGTAATGGAAAAGTGAGAATTTTTATCTTTTACTCCTTCATTTTACAGTAAATTGCTTGAATTTGGTTTTGCTGTTTGTTCATTTTGTGTTTTTAATAAAATAACTGGTTTATTTTAAGGTCTTTTAATAGGAAAATACAAACATTTTAATTTTATCAAATATATGCAGATATTGTTTACTTTACAAAAATCAGTAGATAGCATTTGAAGTAGTATGTAATATTAGATCAAAGGAAAAACTCCTCTTGTAACTCTCTCTTTACTTTGGAATCCGACAGACTCAATTGGACAGAGCCAAGAACTGATCAGCCACAGAGTCTAACTCATACTAATTCAACTGCATTTAAGGTTATGGTAAAAATCAGAATGCTTTCAGATGACAGACTCCATATTATGACGAACGTAGTGGTGACCTTGAACAAAGGTCAATCACCCAGATGAGCTCAGTCGTGGTTGTTTGCGTGTGTGTGTGTGTGTGTATGTGTGTGTATACCTTGACAAACAATTGGGAGAAAATTAGAGAACTCTAAGTTAAATTGGTTACTATGTGATACTACGGATTTTTTGTGGATATGAAAAATGGTTTTATGATTACATAGAAAAATGCCCTCATTTTTGAAATTTGCTTGCCTTGTAACCAAGGTTGAAGTGTCATTATAGAAACAATTTCCTTTGATAGCATCCAGGCAAATGTGTGTTTATTCACTTTGAAAAAAAAAGACAAGTATTTAAGACAAAATATTATTGTGCTTAGGTTTTTGCCTGTGATGTCTCATATGAATGATCAACTTCTCCATAATCAAATCATTTCGGTCGTGATTTTTACTCTGATTTACTTATTCAAGTCAATAAATGAATAAAGTGGACCATGATAGATCAATGCTGAGAATGTGGCATGAAATAAAAATGATAATTAGTCCAAGTTTGTGCACCTGAGATTTGAAAAAAAAACAGCCAATGACCAAGAAATACTTATTTAAACTTTGATTAATGCATCTCTTAGCCAAACTGAGTCTTTTTCTTTATGGACTTCATGGTCAATGTCAGGTCAAAACAATAAGAAAATAGTTTAGATTCAGGGAAATCCAAAGAAAGTGCGTAGGAACCAGTGTTTGAAGCCCGAAATAATCGGTAGGTTAGAATTTGTTCTAAAAACAGAATCAGAGATTCTATAAAGCAGAAAACAAAGTCCCAAAGGCCATGGGGCCTATTCAGGGTCAGGGAATATATTTAGGAAGCAGGTCTCCAGACAAGGTAGGTAGGGAGGAATAATCAGAAGATGAGCACATTCCTACCCAACAACTCTAGTAGGTAGTGCTACTTTAAAACACCTATGTTTTAACTGCTGTAATTATTGCTTCTAAATTTCTGAATGGGCCGTAAAACTGCTCCCACATTTGAGCCTTTGTACAACATAGCAATCTCTCCCTAGGGTACAGTCTCCTCTCTTTTTCAGACTTAGGTAAAGTCTTCTAACCTCTCAGGTTTCCATGCCCATGTTATTTCTGAGCTCCCCTCTTGCATCTCACTAAAGAGTGGGTGCTCCTACCCTGCTGCTGTAAGACCATATTCTTACCTCTATCTCAATGCTTTCTTATGCACATTCTCATTTCCAGTCTGTTTGCCTGTCTTTCCTTCTGAACTACGAAGTCCATCAGGTTGAAGTCATAACTGGTTTATCTTTGTATACTTACTGAATTAGTAAATGAACGAAAATTTGAATTTAAAACTACATCTCAGAAATGAGCTATCAAGTCAGGAAATGACATGAGGAACTTAAATGCACATTACTAAGTGAGAGCAGCCAATACAAAAAGGCTACTTACTATATGATTCCAACAATATGACGTCTGGAAAAGGCAAAACTGAGGAGATTGTAAAAAGATCAGTGGTTGCAAGAGATAGAAGTGGGGGAATGGATAGGTAGAGCACAGAGGATTTTTTAGAGCAGTGAAAACACTCTATATAATACCATAACGATGAATAAATTAGATAACATATTTGTCCAAACCCATAGAACACCACCTGGAGTGAGCTATAATGTAAACCATGGACTTAGGATGGAAACAACATGTCAATATAGGTTCATCTATTGTAGCAAATGTACCCCTCTGGTGGGGGATGCTTATAATCGGGGAGGCTATACATGTGTGGAGGCAGGGGATATATAGGAAATCTCTGTACTTGCCCCTCCATTTTGCTGAGAATCTAAAATTGCTCTAAAAAAAGTCTTAAAAAATCTGGTCTCTATCTAAGCCATGTTATAATTTGTGAAGAACATGACTGAGATTCATAAGCAGAGAGTATATAATCAATGAATTTCCTCACATCTAAGTTTAGAAAAATAGAGCATTGTTCTGCATTCTAAATCTTCCAGTAAAATTCTTAAAGGAAAGGAAAGAGTCCCTGGCCTTTGAATGTACTTCTTAAAAAATTCAATCCCAGGGCGCCTGGGTGGCTCAGTTGGTTAAGCAACTGCCTTTGGTTCAGGTCATGATCCTGGAGTCCCGGGATCGAGTCCCGCATCAGGCTCCCTGCTCAGCAGGGAGTCTGCCTCTCCCTCTGCCTCTCCCCCTCTTATGCTCTCTCTCAATCACTGTCTCTCTCAATAAATAAATAAAAATCTTAAAAAAAAGAATATAAATAAAAAAAATTCAATCCCAATTTATAATAAAACATAAGTTCAAAGGTAAAATTATCAAGAATTTCTAAGCAGCCACAGTAAAGCTCATAACCAATCAGGGAGCCCTTCTGAGAAAGAGGTAGCGTGACCTGCGTGATTGCACAAGATGCAGCCCCATGAAACTGGCCCTGGACTTAGGTTCAAGGATGCAAAGTGAATTCCTGTCTTTAAGTAAGACAGAGGAGTTTTGAGACCACTAACGTGCCCGGATACGTAGACGAGGAAAGTAAAGCCAAGAGGCCAATTTCTGTAGGTTTACCAACTGTGAAAGGGAAAGAAAGCAGAGGATGGTTTGAGCCACCTTGGAGTAAGGTCCCGCTCAGGAGTGCTCACTCCATTAGAGCGGGAGTGAGGCTGTCACCGGAATCTCCCTAGCACAGATCCTTAGTAGGATGTAATCCAATGGATCAAACACTAAAGAATCAGTTTAGATATCCTTCGTCCCTTGGGAAGGAGTTACTGGCTCATTCATCAAAAAAAACAACTGAATTCAGGTTTTGGGTCTAATTATTCCTACATTCTCATTTACAAATAATTGGCCTAATAGTAACTCATCTAAAATGAATGCAATTATTCAATGATGTTTTATTAGTATTAAATCAGCAATGATGGAGTTAAATAATACTTTCTTCTAAGATCAGAAGCAAAGCAAGGATGCCCACTCTTGCCACTTATATTTAACACAGTACTTGAAGTCTTTAGAAGTTAATTAGACAAGAAATAAAAGGCATCCAAATGGAAAGAAAAAAAGTGAAATTGTCCCTCTTTGCAGATGACATGTTCCTATACGTAAAAAGCCCTAGAGGCTCCATTAAATAATTATTATAACTAATGGATAAATCAGTAAAGTTGAAGTATACAAAATCAAAATACAAAAATTAGTTCCATTTCTATATACTAACAATGAGCTATCTGAAAAAGAAATTAGAAAAATAATTCCATTTACACTAGTACCAATAGGATTAAAATACCTAGGAATAAATTAAACTAAGGAAATAAAACATTTGTATGCTGAAAACTATAAACATTGATGAAAGAAATTAAATAAGACATAAATAATTGGGAATTATGCATTCATGAATTGAAAAACTTATTTAAATGTCCATACTACCCAAAACAATTTACAGATTCAGTAAAAACCCTATCAAAATCCCAATGGTGTTTTTAAAAACATTATTTTCCCCCCTCACAACTTTGAGAATGTCATAGAACATATGCACATTAACTCAGAATCAGTTTCTAGATTATAACAAGAAATAATAATATTAATACTTTACTCTTCATTAACAAGACACTTTGGATTCCTGAAACACATTCAGTTGTCTTAGGCTAACAACGCCCTTTTATTCTTGAGCCTCTTGACCAAGCACAATGTTTTCATAGCACCAATAATAAATTTATTTTTTCTCTCTTCCTCCCACCCTCCTTCCCTCACATTTTTCCTCCCTCCCTCCCTCCCTCCCTCCCAACCTTCCACCCTCCCTCCCATTCTTTCTTTCTTTCTTTTCTTTCTTTCCTTCCTTCCTTCCTTCTCTCCTTCCTTCTTTTCAGATTTGTTATTTTTTAAACTTTGTATAGTGTGAGTGTCTTTGGAACTCATATCCTTTCATTCAGTTATTTATTTGATAAATATTTATTGAGCATTTTATTAGATTCCTAGGACTACCATAACAAAATATCATAACCTGGGTGGCTTAAAACAAAATAAATTTATTATATCAGAGCTTTGGAGCCTAGAAGCCAGTATTCCTTGTGAAACCTGTGGGGAAATCCTTCCATGCGTCTTCCTAGCTTCTGGTAGTTGGCTGGCAATCTTTGGCTTTTTTTTTTTTTTTTTTTTTTTGGTATCTGTATTACTTAAATTCCCTGTCTTCACATGGCATTCTCCATGCGTGTCTTCACATTGTCTTCTTCTTGCATGTGTCTGTCTCTTTGTCCAAATTTCCCCTTTTTATAAGCACAACAGTCATATTGGATTTAGGCCTACCCTAATGAACTAATTTTAAATTTATTATTTCTGTAAAGACCCTAGTTCCAAATACGGTCAAATACTGAGGTACAACGTGGGGGGGTCAGGAATTCAACATATCTTTTTGTGGAGGCAATTCAGCTTATAATAAACACCAATTATGTTCCAGATACTTTTCTAAAGTCAGACATAAAGTGGTGAAAACACAGGATCATTTAATTCTAGTGGGAGGCATAAGTAAATAAATATAAAAATAAATAAGTTATATGATGTCAGATAATGCTAAGTTAAAAAACAAAAACATAAAGCAGACAGAGCATAGGGAGTGTGGCCAAAGTAGGGGATAATATTTTATACAATCTTTTAGAGAAAGGACTCTCCAAAGAGGTGACATTTTAAAAGAAACCCCAATACATTGAGGGGCTAGACATGCAAATACCAGGTGGGGGAGTACTCCAGGCAAAGAAGATATCCTGGGCAAAGATCCTGAAATTGGAGGGTACTTGGCATGATTAGTTAACAGCAAGAAACCCAATGTGGTAGCAGAGGAAGCAAGTGGAAGGATGTTAGCATATCGGGATCATAGGAATAGTCAGTGAGATGGGCAGGGAAGAACTATGTAAAAGTGTTCCTTGATGTAAGTAAAGAAGAATGTATGGGGCACCTGGGTGGCTCAGTCGTTAAGCAGCTGCCTTAGGCTCAGGTCATGATCCCAGGGTCCTGGGATCAAGCCCCGCATCGGGCTCCCTGCTCAGCGGGAAACCTGCTTCTCCCTCTCCCACTCCCCCTGCTTGTGTTCCCTCTCTCGCTGTGTCTCCCTCTGTCAAATAAATAAATAAAATCTTAAAAAAAAAAAGAACATGTGACAAAATACAACATCCGTATATACATGTGTAACTTCCTGTTTTGATTCAGCTTTCTACTAACCTCACCTGGTCTGTTTAAATCACTCTAAGTTCCATTCTTGCCACTGTAAAAATGTTCACTATTTAAAATGCCTCTGAAATTTTATTTTCCTAATATGCTTCATTTGCCTTGACCTAAGGCAATCGTTTCACATAATTTCTTTAAATCCACATTTCTTTGTTATTGTAAATAATATAATCTGTTTAATTTTTCCTATTCCACTAACTTTAGTAACATTTCCTATGTTTTTCCTTCCAAGTTTGAGCATCCCTTCAAATTTCAGTCTGATCTTCTGTGCCTTTATTTCTTTATACTCAATCCAATGGAAAGCTTATCAAATCATATCATTTTCATATTTAATTTTATGCATAAAATTATGGAATTGAAACTAAAAAAATTCAAGATCTCTCTTACACCTACCTATAATTCCCATTGTTGGAATAATCCCACTTGGATATCTTAACATAAATTCAAACCCAGTTGCAAAGTCTCATCTTCTTCAAAAGAAAATTTAGATTTATTTCCTTACTGATGCTCCCATTTATTCCTGAGATGCTGTTATTCAAACAGTCTCACCTCCTTGCTATTCATCAATGTCATTTTTATTTTCCCTTTATTCTCTTATGCTTGGTCTTCAAAATCTGTCGATTTCTTTATTCAAAATACTGCTCTATTATATATCTTACTATCCACTGATGCAGTGACTCACAGAAACTGAATAATAGAGTTTCGCATGTGAATTATCTCGACAATACTACAAAGGCTGAGATTATTGTTTTTATTTAGAGTAAGACCTCTAGTGGAACCCAAGTACCCTTCAAATCGCGTTCTTTTTCAGATACATTTGCTCATATCAAACTAAATTACTAAATTAAAAGACAGTTGATAACAGTAGGGCTGACCGACGCTTTGAACAACATTTGTGGTAAAGTTTGCACACTGGAAATAAATAACTTTTCAACAATACCACTTCAAGCTGCCCCTTTTACTTTGACCTCTGTAAAGTCAGTAATGTGTCCTTTTTCATGCCTGATTTTAATAATTGAATATTTTATCATTTTTTCTTAGTCCAGCTTCTCAGTAATAATGTCAATTTTCTTTTTTTTTAAATAATCAGCTTTATGAAAATATAATTGACATGGCATACATTCACATTTACAGTGTAAAATTCAAGGATTTTTTGCACTACATTCATAGAGTTGTGTAATGATGACCACAAATGACCATAGAACATTTTTATCATGCCAAAAAGAAACACCATACCTTCAGTTATCAATTTCTAATTTCTTCTATATCCCCCAGACCTAGGGAACCACTACTTTCTCTCTATATTTTACCTATTCTGGATATTTCACATAAATGGAATCACACAATATCTGTCCATATGTTGTAACTAGCTTCTTTCACTTAACATAATGTTTCAAGATTCATCCATAGTGTAGTATATATCATATTTTATTCATTTTTTGGTGGCTAAATGATATTTCATTATATGGATACAGCATTATTATGTTTTCATTCCTCAGCTGATGAACACAGTTTTGGCTATTATGAATAAGGCTGCTATGAACATTCATATGTAAGTTTTTATGTGGACATCATGTTTTCGTTCTCTTGGAAATACACCTAGCATGGAATTACCCAAATAAAGCACATTTAATGCTAATGCCACCTCATGGTCATCACTCTCCTTTATCAGACCTGAAATCCCTCCAACTTACTACATCCCTCTCTTCAGAAAGAACAAGGCAAAATTTTGCATTTATTGAGTGTCCAACAAACTTTAATCCTATTTTGTCTGTTATTTAAAAAAATATAAAGTGCATATTAATTTTCCTATGTATTAACTGAAGGACTGAGATTTTAGGAATTATGATTTACCCAATGTCACAGTGAGAGTAAATGCTAAATGTGAAATTGGATTATGAAACAAAGTTTGGTTTAAGCTTATACCACTTGCCTGAGTTGCTTAAGAGTGACCATAGCTGAAAAGTATTCTTCTTATCATACTTTTGAAGAAGGTATCATTTTTTCATTCCTTTTTATATATGACTAGACTGAGACACAGGGAAATAAAGTATTTTGCCCCAACCAGACATCAGGATAGCAGAGGATGAGATTGATCCCAGAGCCCAGGCTCACTCAGAATCTGACTTTACTGCTTTGGGAAGGGAGGTAGAGGAATTAACTTTTGCTGAAAAGCCAAAAGGGGGACTCCGTCTGGAGAGAAAAATTAATATACACACAGCAAAACAAGAAAATAAAAAGGGGGTAGGAAGTTTGGTGTTAAGAACTGAATAGAGGAGTGAGTAGACTCTTGTTTCTAAATAAAAGCGTGATGCTATGCTAAGAAGGAGATGACATCCAATCCAATTTCAAAGGTTTGCATAAAAGGAGAGAGATATTCCCAAGTCCCTTGTAGCTACATGACTTTCTGAGCATTATCTTTACTTTTTGAGAATATATAATTGTTTCATTTTTTCTTGAAATCTGTATTTTCTGTCTGAATTTCAGATAAATGTTCACACTAAATTATTTGCATAAGAACAACAAGAAATGAACAGATGGCTATTTGCCTAAGTGTCTTTTATGTTCTGAATGCAGATGTAATTCATTATGTGTGGCCTCTTATAGAAGCTTCAACACAATACAAATTCAAAAGGCAAAAAATAGTCTCCAAATGCTATGTAGGTGTCAAAATTATTGAAATAGATTAAACATATTTTTGTGGTGGATACTTATTGGTGTGTAGATATTCTAAGAAGATGTTGAGGAAAAACTGCAAGGTGCAGAAATATATGTGTAATATGATAACACTCGTGCATGCTTGAATAATTCACAGAACAATATTTGCCTGTGAATAAACATATGTGGAGCAAGGCATAACACATGGATGGGAAAAATATACCCCACCTTTAGGGTAGTGGTTGCTTCTAGTAAAGGACTCTGAAGAGGCATAAAGAGGGCTTCAACTGTAAATGTATTAACTCTTAAAAAATATCTTGAGTAGGGCTGCCTGGATGGTGTAGTCCGTTGAGCTTCTCTTGGTTTTGGTTGGGGTCATGATCTCGGGGCCATGGGATTGGGCCCCACGACAGGCTCTGTGCTCAGTGAGGAGTCTGCTTGGGACTCTCTCTCCTTCTGCCCTGTCCCCCAACCTGGTGCTCCTGCTCTCTCTCTCTCTCTAAAATAAATAAATCTTTTAAAAAAATGCCTTGAGTAAATACGGCAAAAATATTGAAATATGTTAGCATTTTATTTTTTATTATTTTTTAAAATTTTATTTATTTATTTGAGAGAGAAATAGTGAGCGAGAAAGACAGCACAAGCTGGGAGGCACAGGAGAGGCAGAAGGAGAAGCAGACTCCCTGCTGAGCAGGGACCCCCCAATGCGGGACTCCATCTCAGGACCCTGGGAACATGACCTGAGCCGAAGGCAGACGCTTAATCGACTGAGCCACCAGGCACCCTATGTTAGCATTTTAATGACATAAACATATGTTAGTTTAAAGATGCCTCTCCCTTGATACAGTAATTTAACTCCTGGAAATTTATATCATAAAAATAAAAGTGTCAATGCAGTAATACTGAAATGACTTTATATGTGGAATCTATAAAAGTGAGACCTGTAAAAGAAGAAAAGCAAAAGTTGGACCAGTATGTATATGATGTGTTTTCTACTAAACTAGCATGGCAAAAATATGTGTACATAAAAAAAAAATGTGTAAAGAATTAATGCAGAGCTTGGAGTGGAGTGTGAACAGATTATCTATGAGACCCAGGAAGCAAGTGGAAGTCGTAATTCAAACTTCAACTATTAACCTCCGCTGTTTTTTCTTATGGGGTCTGACTGAGGTAAGATGCTAGAGCTGGAAAAAAAAAATTTTTAAAGATCTCCAAAAAAATAAGTATTGAAGACATGTATCATTTATACTCACTTCCAAGTTGATTATTTATACCAATGTCTTCTTTTATTTAAAAAGATAAGCATGTAAGGCAAATCTAAAATGTGCATTAGCTTATTAAAATTATCATCAACTCACTTCATATTATAGTGTCTTTGCAAAAACTGACCAGAGATTTATACAGCAACAAATATACATCAAATATATATCAAGAAGAAAAAGACGATGACAACAATGTTTCATATCAGAACTCAAAACCAGTAGACAGCAAAGCTCAAAGCAAGGAGTGCTGACACTTTATCTGGCAGCTATGATATATTACAGTGAGGATGAAGAAAAAAGATGGGAGGCAAGAAAAAGTGATGTGATGCGTGACTTTGGTGGCTTCTGCCGCATGATACTCTAGGACAAGAACAGCAGGTGATTCTGTAGGTGCATTCCATTGGCCCATGGACACTTTCCATATGGACAACAGAGAGAAACCAATCCAAACGGAGAATATCTGCCTGGGTCCCTCCCATCTCCTATTCCTCATTGTTTAATGTTCACTTCATAGGGCATTAACTCCTTTGCACTTCATGTTTCCATCCAAAGCTTCCTTCAGTGGATGCGCAGTATGTCAGGTCCCACACCCTACCATGCCATGCTTTATTCAAATCTGAAAGCTGAGGGGCAACACAGAATGGGTGGAACACAGACAACGAGAAAGAACAAGAACAAGAACAAAAACAAGAAGGGATAGTTGAGGGAATCATAGAAAGTGCACAAAAGCCCTATCCACCACAAGCAGCTTGAGTTAGAATGTAAATACAGACTGCTGACTCTAAGTAAGAGCTATCAGAATATTGCCTTTTGGCAGAAAAAATATTTCTATAAAGCAATAACAAAATAAACTTAGCCAATTTTGTTTGGGACCATGAAATATTTCAAGGGTACAAGGAAAATTCATTAATAGAGAAAAATAAATCTCTTAAATAGACCTGACATAAAGAGGTCAAATGGTTATAATGTGCTTATTCAAAGTTTAACAATACATCCTAATGAGTTAAAGAGAATATTTTTATTTAAAAAATTAAATCACAATTTCCACAATAGCCGAAATATGGAGAGAGCCCAAATGTCCATTGACAGATGAATGGGTAAAGAAGATGTGGTATATATGGACAATGGAATATTACGCAGCCATCAAAAAGAATGGAATCTTGCCATTTGCAACCACATGGATGGAACGAGAGCATATTAAGCTAAGCAAAATAAGTTAATCAGAGAAAGACAAATACCATATGTTTTCACTCATATGTGGAAATTAAGAAACAAAACAGATGAACACAGGGGAAGGGAAGGAAAAATAAAATAAAAACAGAGAGGGAGGCAAACCATTAGAGACTCTTAACTATAGGGAACAAACTGAGGGTTGCTGGAGGGGAGGTGGGTGGGGGATGGGGTAACTGGGTGATGGGCATTAAGGAGGCACTCAATGTAATGAGTACTGGGTCTTTTATGCAACTGGTGAATCTCTAAATTCTAGCACTGAAACCAACAATACACTATATGTTAACTAAATTGAATTTAAATAAAAATTTAAAAAAATAAAAAAATTAAATAGTACCTAAAATTTTTAAAAATTGTATTTTAATATAAGAGATGGTTCCAATAACAGTTTTTTAATTTTTAAAATTTCTTAAAAGATTTTATTTATTTATGTGAGAAAGCGAGAGAGAGAGAGCATGAGTTGGTGAGAGGGGCAGAGGAAGAGGGAGAAGTAGGCTCCCCACTGAGCATGGGGTTTGATCCTCGGACCCTGGGATCATGATCTGAGCTGAAGGCAAATGCTTAACCTACTGAGCCACCCAGTTGCCCTCTAATAACATTTTTAAGGAAACTTTGTTACCAAAAACCAAATAATAATGTTTCAGAACCAAGAGACACTTGCTATCTTTGATTCAGCTTAGCACTCCATTTTACTACACCAAAGAAGTGGGGATTTGAAATATGCTTCAAATTATTTCTCTCTGGATAATACTATGTTTTTCAACATTTTTAGGCAGAATAAATAATAGGTTCAAAAAAAGCATGATGGCTAGGAAGAATTCGACACATTTGAAGAACTAAAATAAAGCAGTATTTTACAAAACCAGTATTAATGAGTTTTGTTACTATTTTAAGTTTAAAAGAGAAGCTAATAAAATGTACATTTAACAGAAAGTATTGGCTGTCATGTCTGTTAGTGTGCGGCAAGAATGGGAGCTTAGAGATGATTCAAAAAAGAGCTGCCTCCCAAGGCTTTGTGCCATCCCAGGATGTAGTCCTCATCCAATGAATGAGTGGTCCATGCAGAGATGCAGAGGTAGCATTGTTTTCTTTAAATCAGTAGAATTCTGAAGGACCATCCCAGCTTCATATTACCTATGGGATTGGCTGGAAACTTCGTGACATCTGTTCTATAATTAAATTTCCCCTCTGCCACATCCCCACTTCCTTCCTTCCTTCACAGGTATCGTTCTAGAAGGTCTCCCTGTAATCTTCCTGCACACAGAACTTCAGAGTCTATTTCTAGGACACAGATAAAAGCCATAGATTTTGTTCAAATTCAATATATATAATAAACTCAATATACAGTCCTTCACCTGTCCTATTTAAGGTTACTACTGTTTGGAAAGAATACTTAATAAAGTACCCAAAATTCAGTGGAGGTTCATACAGCAGGAGAGAAAACTCAGGGGTAAGTTAACCAAGTCAAAAGAGGCTATCTGAAAGCACCAAAATTGAAGCTGCTTTGATTTCACAGTAATCTGATTCGACAACTCTTATGTCCAATGACTGATAGTAGATGATAAAAGCAAGCCCATCTCAGCCCAAATAATGTGCCCTTCTAGCTCCCAACGTATCTAGGATATAGGCCAGGGCTTTCATTGAGCTTATACCACAATTTCTCCTGACTTCATCTGCCCATGCCTGTTTCCTTCCACTCGCTAATGAAGGTAATGATCTCAAGTGTACTCCCTAGTAAAAAATCCTACATGCTAAATTCCGTCTCAGAATCCACTTCCCTGGGTACCCAGTTTGGGATAGCATTTATAATCTTATACTTTAAAAACTGATAGAGCCTTAAAAAGGAAGAAAATCCTGCCATTTCCAATGACAAGGTTGAACCTGGAGAACATTATGCTAAGTAAACTAAGCCAGGCACAGAAAGACAAATACTGCATGATCTCATTCATACGTGGAATCTAAAAAAGTTGAACTCATAAAAGAAGAGAGGAGATCGATATTTTCCAGGCACTGAGGGGTGGGGGAAATGGGGAGATGTTTGTCAAAGGGTACAACAGTTCAGTTCTGAGGGATGAATAAGTTTAGAGATCTAATGTACCGCATGGTGATGATGTTTAGTAATACTGTATGATACATGTGAAATTGGCTAAGAGAGCTGATCTCACCACAAAAAAGAACTGTAACTATGTGAGGTGACAGATATATTAATTAGCTTGACTGCACTAATATTCCACTTTATATGTATATTAAGATATCATATTACACATTTTAAATATATGCAATGTTTATTTCTCAACTATACTTCCATCAAGATGGAAAAAGTAAAACTTATAAAATTAAAAAAAATTGATATATAGGGAAGGTAAATAATCTGGAGAATAGGAAACTCTAAAAGGGAGAGTCCCATCTCTAAGGAGAGTCCAATATCAATCTGTTTCAGTTTTATCAGCAATTATTTATTGAATACTTCCTGCATGCCAGACACAGGTTTCTGTGCTAGGGAAACAAAGATGAAGAAAGAGAAGCACAGGTCCTAGTTTCAGAAAGCTTACAATCTAGTGGGCAGATGGACACTAGTCAGTCACAGACATGTTAAAATATACAATACCATGAAAGAATAAACTATGAGTGCATGTGACCGGGAAACTTCCTTGAAGGGACAGAGAAGATTTCCAAGAGGGTAAAATTTGAACTGAGATATGAAGATGAGTAATATTAAAAGGCTTCAGAGCATGGGAATGGGAAAGAATTTTAGGAAGAAGGAACAGTATGCACAGAGGCAGGTGAGAATATGACAAATGAAAGAAACTGAAAAGAGGTCAATGGGGTACGGCTTCCATTATGCAGGAAGAGTTGTGAGAAATGAAACTGGAGGCCTAGGAAAAGACTTAATTCTCTAAGACATTATAACCAGTGTTTTAGCTTAATATATCCTTAGAACAATGAGAATGATATGAAGGGTTTAAAAAAATGAAAACTGAAAAAGCAACCTTAAATACATAAGAATTTATTTGTCTTGCTTAATAAAGAATCTGGCAATATGTGATCCAAAGTTGGAGCATTTATTCAAAAATGTCAAAAAACCCAGACATCTTCTATTATCCTGCCCTCAAATCCTTAGAATATGGCATTTATACTCATGTGTTAGGATAATTGCTGTCATCTCTAAAAAGTGGAAAGTCAGGGAAGGGCATAAAGGGCAATGTCAGATGTGACCTTACTCAGAGACTTCTGACAATATTACATTTGCAGAACTTAATAGCTGTGCATAATTTGGCTACACCAAGCTGCAACAAGGGCTATGGTGAAAATGGAGTATTTTGTTTTGTCAGGCTTTATTATAGGAATCAAGGGAAAGGGTATCTTGGAAAGGCTTTTGTAGTAGCCAACAGTAAAAGCCAGAGAAGCAGGAGGAAAATGAAAAGATTATGGTATCTTTACAATTAAATTTTTTTTCAAGATTGATAAAGCAGTTAATAGTGTTTAATGCTACCAAAAGTTTGAGCAAAATGGTAATTAAAATTATCCAACGCATTCAGAGACAAACAGAACAATGATAACATTAGTGAGAGTTGTTGGCATGCAGTGAAGTTAAAGCAGCCAGACTGGATGGATGAACAAGAAGAGATAAAAACACAGAAGTAGTGCATACTGGTTGTGATGGAGAGGGAAGAGGATCATAATTGGGGATCGAAATAAGTTGGAGAGGTAGGGTTTTTTTTTGTCCATTTATATTTCACATGTGCAATGTAAAAACGCTTACACACCCTAATGTTCAAATCCATGTGGATTTTCACAATGGTGAGGAAGAGGTTGACAATACACATGGAAGAGAATGAGCAATACATATTGTTACAGCCTGAAGTGATGAAAGAATATGACATCCAAGGGTGCAGGTGGAGGAGGGACTGACATGGAAGGAGGACAGCTCTAGCTCCCACGTTAAAAAAGTAAGGAAAAGAAGAGTAAGAGTGCAGTTGCAGTGATGTATGTAGGTTTAACAGTAAAAGTTGAGGGTTTTGCATTAAAAAAAAAGGGTTCCAGTTGATGGCTAAATGCTCTAGGAATAGAATATGGGCTTTCTACTGAAAATATGGAGGATAATGTGAAGGTTGGAAGGGAGAAAACATAGTTTGAGGAGATAAGAGAAGGTGCAAAGCAGTTGCTGACATAAAATAGGTTGTTGGGAGAAAAGTAATAGAATGCAGATATCAATTTGTGATGGTTATCATGTATTTATAATCCTAACATGCTGCATAGTGTGCTATTTCCCCCCAGCAGCTCTTATTTGCCCATATACAAGCAAAGAGAAAGAAGATAACAGAACTTGGACTTGTCAAATGTACACAAAACAGGGAGAGTTTAGAAAATGTAGAGTAAAAAGAAATAAGTATTTAAACCATTTTAACCAAGTCTAAATAGTAAGGGAAGGGAAAACACGGTAGGACTGACAAGAAATAAAACAGGAGAGAGAATTTTGTTGCCATTGATGGTGTAACAAATACAGAGCCAAAGAGTCTCAATGAGGTTAAAAAAAATGATGACACTTGTCTATTTTTGCTTTTGTTGCTTGTACTTTTAGTGTCATGTCCAAAAAATCATGGCCAAAACCAGTGTCATGAATCCTCTCTCCAATGTTTTGTCATAGGCGTTTCACAGTCTCAGATCTCATATTGAGGTGTTTAATCCATTTTGAGTTGATTTTGTGTACGGTGAAGATAAGGATCCAGTTTCATTCTTTTGCATGTAGATACTGTTTTTCCCAGCACTATTTGTTGAAGAGACTACCATTTCCCCTTTGTGTAGTCTTGGCTCCCTTGTCAAAGATAAGTTGACCATGTATGTGTGGGTTTATTTCTGAGTTCTCTGTTTTTTCCATTGGCCCGTATATCTGTTTTTATGCCAGTGCCATACTATTTTACTTATTGTAACTTTGTAATGTGTTCTGAAATCAAGAAATGTGATGTCTCCAGCTTTGTTCTTTTTCAAGATTTCTCTGGCTATTTGCGAAAACAGAAGGGCAAATACCACGTGATCCCACATGTATGCGGTAACTAAAATAGGCCAACCTATAGAAATAGAGTAGAATGATGTCTAGGGTTTGGTGAAAGGGAGAACTGGGGAGGTGCTGTTCTGTCGGTATAAAGTTTCAGTTATACAAGATGAGTAAGTTCTAGAGATCTGCTGTGTAACTTTGTGCCTCTACTTAATAATGTATGTATACTTACTTTTTAGGAATCACATGAGAGTAGATCTTATGTTTAGTGTTTTTACTACAATTTTAAAAATGATTACTGTGGAAATGATGAAATTGTAAGAAATAACAAGTGTTGGTGAGGATGTAGAGAAAACAGAACCCTCATGCACCCCTGGTGGGAATGTAAATTGGTACATCCACTGTAGAAAACAGTATGGAGGTTCCATAAAAAATTAAAAATAGAAATACCAGATGATCCAATAATTGCACTACTGGGTGTTTACTCCCTCCCTCAAAAAATGAAAACGCTAATTTGTAAAGATATATGCAGCTTTATGTTTATTGCAGCATTATGTACAAGAGCCAAGATGTGGAAGCAATCTAAATGTCCATCAACAGATGAATGGATGAAGATTTGGTATCTATTTTAAAAAGAAATAGATAGATAGGTAGATAGATAGATAGATAGATAGATAGATAGATAGACAGATAGACAGACAACACAATGGAATATTACTCAGCCATAAAAAAGAATGAAATCTTGCCATTTGCAACAATATGGATGGATTTAGAGGGTATTATGCTAAGTGAAATAATTCAATCAGAGAAAGATAAATGCCATATGATTTCACTCATATGTGGAATACAAAAAAAAAAAAATGAATAAACCAGCAAACACAAAACAGAATCAGACCTACAAGTATAGTGAACAAACTGATGGTTTCCAGAAGGAAGGGGGCTGGAGAGATAAGCAAAAATAGATGAAGGGAGTAGGATATAGAGGCTTACAGTCATGGATAAGTCATGGGAATAAAAGGCACAGCATAAGGAATGCAGTCAATGATATTATAATTGTGTTGTAGGGTAACAGAGAGTAGCAACACTTGTGGTGAGCCCAGGGTAACATACAGAGATGCTGAATCACTATATTGTAGACCTGAAATTAATGTAATGTGTGTCAACTATCTTCAAATAAAAATTAAAAAAAATCTTTTCCCTAACTAAGAAGAAGAAGAAGAAGAAGAAGAAGAAGAAGAAGAAGAAGAAGAAGAAGAAGAAGATGAAGAAGCTAGAAGGATGACATATTATGGTGAGAGATCAGTAGAATTACTAATTTAGAAGACGGAATGGTTTAAAAATATAAAAATAGACATCAATGGAATATTATCCTGCTTAGTGCCATGTGATTTCATCTATCTTTTATGGGACTATAGGGCAAAGAAATACAAAATCACTTCTCTTTAGCAATGATTAACTCTGAAGTGCCATATTGGGAGGTCTTCAATAAAAATTTATTTCAAATTAAGTTATGATAGTAGAAGCAGCCAGGTTATGCCATTAGACTGACACAGGTCCACATTCTGCTTCATTTGCTGTCTCTATGAATTTGGGAAAATCATATAATCTTCATTTCAATTCACTCATAAATAAATTGGGGATAACAATAAATTCCTCCATGGATATTCTCAAGTAGTAAGCAAGACAGTAAATGTGAATCACTAAGCACATTGCGTGGCATTTAGTAAAAAATCAATGTATATCAATTTATTTTCTTCAATACTCTGAATGATTATTTGGGTGACATGAAAAATTTTATTCATTACAAGACCTTAATATATAATTAGATTAAGGGAGAAAATAGTCTTAATTGTGTGTCCAGTGGTATTATAATTTCCTAGCAAACTTAAGAAATATTTGAAATGGGAATGACTTTGAAATTATGCACTTTCACTGAAATTCATGATGATATAATATATGCCAATTTGGAAAAGGAAATAATTTGCTACCTTATATTTTATGGTGGCAGACTGAACCAACTTAAGGATGGGAAATGTGTTATGTTTATGTTCCAAATATCTGTGAACTATAGTAAAGATAAAATGGAAGCACTGAAAAATTCCAAATATGATTATTAGGTAGGTTAGAAGATTAACTTATTTTCAATAAGGTAATTAAATATGTGAAATTCAGTGGAGGTTCACATGACATGAAATTTGTCTCTGTTTCCCTTAAATAGCCAAAAATTTTACTTTTTCAATCAAGTACTTTTTCAGTCAGATCCTTTTCAACACTGATGAAAGTCAACAGAAAGTCTTAAGTTCAAGCTCATCCTATGTCCTTTACTATTTGCCTTTTGATTTCCTTTTACCTGGATTTCTACTATCTTAGTAGTCTCTTAACTGGTCCTTTATTTTCTTCAGCTTCCTAGATCACTCACAGCTGCTGGACTGACTTTTCTTATTTATAGCTCTGACTTTGTCTAGTTTCTGATCAGAAAACTTTATAACTTCTTATTGTACAATACAGAGTCAAAACTTTTAGTTTAGATTTAAAAACCATAGGGATTTGGCTCCAATCTACTTTTGAGTCTTGTCTCTCACTGACATATGAAATCCTATATAACACCACCACCTAAAATCTTATTTTTTTTAAAGATTTTATTTATTTATTTGACAGAGAGAGACAGCGAGAGAGGGAACACAAGCAGGGGGACTGGGAGAGGGAGAAGCAGGCTTCCCGCCGAGCAGGGAGCCCGATGCAGGGCTGGATCCCAGGACCCTGGGATCATGACCTGAGCCGAAGGCAGATGCTTAACCAACTGAGCCACCCAGGTGCCCCTGTTTGTTTGTTTTTAATTGAAAGTATGTGATTCACAAAATCCTCTTGTTGAGATGGACGTAAATTTTTAACTGTCCCAATACCCTTTTAACATCTCTACAAGATTCTATTCAAATTGTGATCTAGCTTAAACAGCTCCAAAGACAGAAACTCACTAGCTTCAAAACATTGACTCAGGAAGTTCTCCCTTATTTTATTTTATTTTTTAAACAATTTTATTTATTTATTTGAGAAAGAGAGAGAGAGAGAACACGAGCAGGGGGAAGGGGTAGAGGGAGAAGCAGACTCCCCACTGAGCAGGGAGCCCATGCGTCATTGGATCCTAGGACCTGGAGATCATGACCTGAGGTGAAAGCAGACGCTTAATGACTGAGCCACCCATGTGCCCCTCAAATCTTATTTTTCTCCAAAATTTTCCCTAATTACATTAGCCTCAACTCCAGTAAACTCTCTCTCTAATGATTTATAGTTCCTTTCAGATAATAGCTTCATTGCACCCTGTATAATAAAGATTACTATAACCTACTGCTTCTGAGACTTCAAAGGCCATAAGCAGGGAAACTTACTTTAAAGCTAATTTTGCCCTTTTTCACTGGATTGTTGGAAGAGGGGAGAGGCACGAGAATGACTCCTCCTAAATCTTGGAGAGAAGCTTAGCAAAATAATTTAAGTTGACATATTTTGTTATGCAAAAGTAAGCTAAAATTCTGCACTTTTTTTGGTGGGTGAAGAACTTCTAACTTCTAACTTAGGGGTAGACATTTCATAATGTTCGGTTAGGCAATGGATTCTTAGATATGACACCAGAAGCATGAGTGAAGAAAAAAAAGGTAAAATGAATTTTACAAAATTAAAACTTTTGTGCTTCACAGGATAATATCAAGAAAGTGAAAAGACAAACCACAGAATGGAAGAAAATATTTTCAATTAATATGCTTGATAAAGGACTTACATCTAGAATATAGAGTTCTTAAAATTCCACATACACACATGCACAAAATATAAACAATTTATAAATGTGGACGAAAGACTTGAACAGATATTTCTTTTAAAATAAATACAAATGATGGGGTCCTGGCTGGCTTAGTTGATAGAGCATATGACTCTTGATCTCGGGGTTGTAAGTTCGATCCCCACATTGGGTGTAGAGATTACTTAAAAATAAAAAAAAACTTAAATACACACACACACAAATGATGAATATGCACATGAAAAGATTATAAGCAACATTAGTAATTAGAAAAGTGCCAATCAAAACCACAATACACAACTTAATAACCACTAGGATGGCTCAAATAAAAAAAGACCGCAACAATAACCACTAGGATGGCTCAAATAAAAAAAGACCTCAACAACGGTAGTTGTTAATGAGAGTGTGACTAATGAAAACTCTCTACATTGCTGATCAGAATTTAAATGTTCCAGCCACTTTGGAAAACACTGTGACAGTTCCACATAATACTAAACACAGAATTATCATATAACTCAGTAATTCCACTCCTAAATATATGCCCAAGATAAATGAAAACCTACATCTACACAAAAATATATACACAAATGCTTGTTGCCACATTACTCATAATAACTAAAGAATTGAAACAAATGTCCATTAACTAATGGATGGATTAAATGTGGTATATCCATACAATGTGATATTATTCAGCAATAAAAAGGGATGAAATATTGGTACATATCACAACACTGCTAATCCTTGACATTATTATGGTAAGTGAAAGAAATTAGTCACCAAAGATCACATATTATGATTCTGTGGATATGAAATATCAATTATCTTTCTATATTTCCCATAGAAACAGATTAGGGGTTGCCAGGAACTGAGGGAAGATGAGAAAATGGGGAGTGACTAGTAAGGTCCAAGGTTGCTTTATGAGGTGATGAAATTAGAATAATGGTCACACAACTCGCTAATTGGTATACTGTAAAAATCTGAATTTCATAGTATGAGAATTGCACTTCAATAAGGCTTTTTTAAATTGGCTGCTGTTAGAGGAATTTTATGAATATATTGTTACTGGAGGGACCTGTGTAAAAGTTTACTGCAAACCAAAGCAGTAGAATCACAACAACTTAGAAGAGCTGTTAAAATTGATGGTGAGATGATGGGGGGTGGGGCCAGGAAAGATAGAGCAGTGGTATAAAGTAATGTTTGTTAAAGCAACAATTTAGATGAATTCATCTTTGTTTCCTTCAGTCTTTTTTTTTTTTTTAAGATTTATTTATTTATTTGAGAGAGAGTGCAAGTGGAGGGAGGGGCTAAGGGAGAGGGAGAGAATCTCAGGCAGACTACCCTCTGAACACAGAGCCCAATACAGGGTTCAATCTCATGACCCTGAGATCATGACCTGACCCAAAATCAAGAGTTAGCTGCTTAACTTACTAAGCCACCCAGGCACCCTGGTTCCTCCAGTCTTTCATTTACTAAATATTTTAATGAGTATACAATGAATGAAGTGGAATCCCATAGCTAATTCTTTCCCATTCTCTCGGTTTTATTCACTTTTTGCCTAAGGTTGCTGTGGAATAAAATTATTTAAATTAAATCAATTAAAACATTGATTAATCCTATGTTGACATTAGAAGAAACTAAAGATCACATTATAATTAGGGAAAATCTCTAAGGGAAAATTATCTTATTAATTAATCAACTAATTACTACATTTCTCAGCAAAATTTGAAAGAGTTAAAATTAAAGACTTCTGCAAAGCTTAGATGACCAGAAATCATGTCCTGATCCTAAGCCAAAGATTTTTCTTTCGAAATGTGAAATTGTAGAACATACGCATATTGTCATAGAGCATTCTGACATATTATAATAGTCATGATGCTGATTATGGTGGTGGTGGTTATGGTGGTGGTCATAGTGATGGGGGTGGTGGTAGTGATGTTCTAGAAAGGTGATACTCTAACCCATCTGCACACTAGAATCGTCTGGCATAGTTGTATTTAAATTTCTGACTATACCATACATGACTATTCTGTCTGAGTTGAGGCTTAAAGATCTCTTCATTTTAAAACATTTATGGGGGATTTTCTTGCAGACAGTATGTAAACTACCATTTAGGAACAAATGTCTAGATCTCACTAAACCACTAAACTAGTAGTCTATTATTAGCTTGTTAAGTACATTTTAGGACACTTATTGTGTAATTTTCAAAGGAATTGTGTACTTTGCTTATAAAAGTTAAAATTCACTTAAAGCTTCTATTATGAAATATTTTCTAAATAAACATAAATATAAAAGGAGAAAAAATCAAAATAAGACCGCATCATCCTTTGTGTATTCCTTTAAAATTTTTATATCTCAACCACTATCTTTCAGGAGGAAATTAGAAAGCCAATATTATTCAAGATTAAAAATTTAATAGATGCTATAATTTAACAATGCCCACCTGGAATAATTTACACATCAGCAGTGGGGACCACAGAGAATTATCTGACTTTTCTAAAGTCACTCTTTCAGGGTTTCAGAATTGGGATTTTAACTCTTTTGAACTTGAAGTTCAATACATATTATACTATCTGTTTCTTATACAATCAAAGAATTACAGAATTTATTTCTTGAGTTTTTTCTATAATACTAAAAATCCAGTAATTCCTTTCAAAACATAATTGTCATGAATATTATTCATAGGGAATAGAACAGTTTGCACATTCAACTAATGTATAATAATACAAGGTTTTCAATCTTCACTATTCAGTTAATTAAGTCTCCTTCCCAAATTCTTTCTGACACCTTGTCACCAGGCCCATTAACCCTATACTTTAAAGCTCCAGCATAATTAATTTATATTATTATGAAGCAATTGAACATTATGTATTTTATGCCATTCTTAGTCATTCAGCAATGGCTTGCCATTTTTAGTTAGTATTTATAAGAAATATAAGCTTTTCAAAAGTGGCTCATTATATGGAAAACACATTTCTTTTGTCTTTTATAGCCTTTTTAAAACAACTTTACTAGATAGTACCAAACAGAGTAACTCATACCAATGACCACACTATAGTTCAAGAAATGGCAACATGCTTTAGAGATTTATACATATCATGTTGATAGGAGAAAATTCTAGTATTTGCTCCAGAATCATCTTGTAAAATTGTATTTTCATAACAAAGGTTCTATAGACCATACAGTCTGGCAATTCATTACTTCTTTTCTACTCAAAGGTGCTTATGGTGCTGAGTAACTGACAATATTTGAAAACAATTTTGATACATTGGCATTTATAGCAGGTAAACTGCCCTGTTTGTGTTTTACCTGAGAATGTTCTTAAAGAGATAATTTTATTACACTTTTTTGACATTTCACTTTTAATATTGCTTGGAAAAATAGAACCCCATGTCAATAATAATAAATGGAGTGTTTACAGCAAAACAGGTATGTTGCAGTTCAGAACAGATAGAACAAAGCTAACAAATTTTTCACTGGAAAAGAAAAAAACTGACACTATCATGGGCCCAGGAGACACAAGGGTTATATATATATCATAAATAGGGTGTGTGTATATATATGTATATCTTATTGATATTATTAAAAAGCAATATAAATAATTTCATGATAAAAGTAGTTACTTGGGAAATAGTCCATAGACAGTAAATCCTGAAGGTAGAAGTTGACACATGTACTGAAAATCTCCTGTTGGCCTCTCCAAATAAACATTCATCATTTTTTGCTCTATTCTGTGTTCAAGGTAGCTGACCGATACGAAAACATTGGCACCCTGGCTTCTGGCTTTTGGCTTCTGTTTGAGTTTGACCAGTGAGAATACCAACAATAGAAAGAAAAGAGAGAAAAGAAATAAGGCCAGTATATTTGTTTCCCCAGCTTCCTTCCTGCAGGGCTGCCTGAGAAGCTTGATCAAAGACCACAGTAACTTTCAGATGATTCCCTCCACAAAGATTTGTCTTCATGTTCAGATAATTGCCTTTACCCATAGGGTGGTGACCATGAACTGCTGTTAGGATCCTCTTTGTATCTCACTGTAGCTTATGGCTTATCTACAACCTACCCATTCTTTTGTAAACTGTTCCTTAATTATATATACATTGTTCTTAAATCACCCAGATTTGAGTGTGCCATCTATTTCTTGCAATGATAGCAAATGATATAACCCATACCTTTTATTTTGCTTAACCCCCAAATGGTGCTCATTATATTACCCACTTTCCTTCCTTTTCCTGACTGTTCCTTCTATACTCCCTAGATTATTGTTCCATTATCCACACAATATCAAAGTCTGAAACTGTGTGTCATCCTAGATTTTTCCATCTCTTTTATCTTCTATCTAATACATAGCCACTTATGATTGATTAACATTGTTGTTTTGTTTTGTTTTGTTTTACTTAGGATATATCTCATCTTGGAACATCTTTTCTCTTTCATCTTCCTGGAAAATTACCATTTTTATTTTAAATACAAGCTCAAGTACATGTCTTCCAGGGAGTTCATTCTGAACCATTCACCAATGCCAGGTTTAGCTAATGATTCCCATCCTGCTTCAGAACCCCACTCTTGCCTCTATTTTTATGGGGTTGCATTTTATTTGTTGTGTGTTTCCCAAATCAGACAGAGAGCTCCTTGAAGGCAAAAATATCTTACTCATTTCCTATTCCTGAGGTTTATCAAAGTACTTGAGAAAGTATAAATGCTTAATGAATGTTTATTAATTAAATTAGATTCATATCAATATCTGGTTTGTTGTTTTTCATGTAACATTCTCTAGATGCCAGAATTCATAGGCCCTAGTTTCCATGGATGAGGGAGCACCTGGACCGGTACTTCTTACCTGTGGTGAGAGTTACTCACCACAGTTACTCACCACAGTTACTGAGGAGTTAAAGGAACAGGACACAGGAGTAAAGGATTTATTCAAACTCTCCAACTGACAAAATCTCAGTGCTGTAAGCAATGTGTTATAAACAGTCTTTGCAAACAGCTTCCTAACTTCATCCTTTCACTACCACTAAATTAGTTTGATTTCCAAAATAAATTTCTGGTATTTCAAATGAGAAGTTACCTTTATGAAAAAGGGGCACCCAACTGTACAGACAATAACTTGTCACAGCTTCTGGTTGATTTCACTGGGTCCTGCCTCTCATATTACTTTCCTCAAATATTATAGGTGAAGTTGGTGTCATATTTTGACAAGTGAATAATTTTGGCAACATGCACTCTCCTTTGATGCCTTGTTCTGACAGGCTCTACTTAGAGGACATGCTCATGGGAGAGAGAACATTTTACAGACAGATTTACTAGCTCTTTTGAGGTCTTCAAATGTAATAAATAGTTCTAAATTTTAAACAGTGCTCTATTTTTAACAACTAAAGTAAATGTTTTGCCTATGACACTTTGGAATTCCAGAGCCACAGGCCTGTGTAAATGTCCAAAACCATCTTTGTCTAAACAAGGGTAGCAGTGACTATCTGTCCTCTGCCTGCCTCATTTATACCCAGGATTATGTATTTAAGTGTTGGCCTGTAGATTATTTAATCCTTATTCAATTAAGTTAAATTTAGAGTGGCAAAGAGAAGAACTTTCCATATGTTCTCTACCTCACAGTCCTGATCGGGGATAGATGCTAAGAGACCAGTAGTAATCACTTCTCATCTATGAACAATTTTTCAAAATATTATTATCAAGAACTAAGAATGCTTATTCCAGAGCAGATTCTTCTTTTTGTTATGTTCTTTTAGAGGAAACATTTCTCCTTACCACAGACAGCTTAAGTAACAGCACAATTAAAAGATATGTTTTATGACTTTTTATCACATTAAAAGCTAACAGAATTAGACACTCATTTCCCGTATTCAGTGAAATGAAGATGAAAATGATTGATTCAATGTTTCTTGGAAAAGAGAAGCTTTTAACTAAACTCTATGGTCTATCTCCACAAACACACATAAAACTTACTTTGAAAGTTGAAATAAATTTCCTGGAGTTCTTATCTGATTTCTCTGCATGTTCTCATTTGGAAAACTTGATGAATTCAGTTATAATCTTCTATTCCTATATTGTCCTTCCTTAAGGCTTCTCTTCCAACAGCTTCTCTTCAACTTAACTCTTCAAAAAAATCTTTGTGGGAAAAAAAAAAAAGCTATTTAGTACTCCAAAATTTTCTTTTTTGATGAACCCAGACTTTCAAAGGCACAATCGTTTTTGTATTCTCCAGAAAAAAATGCAGATATTCATTAATAAGGTTTCTTAAAGCCTTCATATATTATACTGATTTAAAATTCTAAAGAAAATGCTTTTCTCCTATGTCATGAGAAATGCCTGGGTTGGAAGCCTGTAATAGCAGCAGGAAAGGTGGAGATCAGACAGATAGAGAGATGGATAGGTGCAGATATTGATGAAATAGGTATAGACATAGATGGACAGATATACTGTACATATTATACATACATTTATTTCCACTCTTTCCTTCTTTCTTTCCTTCTTTCTTTCCTTCTTTCTTTCTTTCTTTCTTTCTTTCTTTCTTTCTTTCTTTCTTTCTTTCTTTCTCTTTCTTTTTTTTCTTTCTCTCTTTCTTTCTTTTTAGAGAAGGGGGTAGAGGCAAAGAAAGAGAGAGAGAGAAAATCTTAAGCAGGCTCAATGCCCAGCTCGGAGCCCAACGTGGGGCTTGATCTCACAACCCTGATATCATGACCTGAGCTGAAATCAAGAGTCCAACACATAACCAACTGAGCCACCCAGATGCCCCTACATTATTTGTTTCTGAAAGCCAGTGTGAAAAGAAATTTGTAGAGAATATCACACTTAAGTATGATGCACCTGGATAGGTATGTAAAAGGGAACAACTGATATTATTTGAAGGAACTCAGCATTCCTTTGGATTTTAGCAACAGGCTAAGTGGGTTTGCATCCAAAATGAAAGAAATATGAAAATAAACTCATAAAACAAACACCAATTCCGAATTCAAAATAATGGATTACTAATGGAGAATTTAATAATGGAAATCAACAATAATTTTCTGGCTTTTACTCCTAGTAATAACACATTTAAAATATCCCTCCAGTTTTTATTTTGTTAATATTATTATTTTAATTCAGGAAACTCATTAGAAGGGATTAACTAAGAGAGATGATCGGTTTTATGTTGCAAAGAAATGCAGAGATAAAGTTTTCTGTCACTGTCCCCTGTATGAACTGTATGTTTGTTAATAAACCACTCCTCGGATACTATCTCCCAAGAGTGAGATAACAAATCAAAATAATCTTATACAGGATAAAACTATTTCCCAACCATCCACTAACCTATATATTCCTTCTCACACACAGATATTTGTATTTTTCCTCCAATCAGAATGTCTTTCCACTGATTCTATTTAACTAGGTTCTGTTAATTCTTCACAGTTCAATAAAACTTGATATAACACAATTTATTATTTGATTCATAAATCTTCCTTTAATGCATCATGTAATCACTTCAGAAATCAGGATTGTAATAGTCAACTGAGTTTTCAAAACTATAAATCCTTTGAAGCCTACATTTTTGTCCATTATTCCTTTATGTTAACCTCTCTCCATCCTCAGCGTCTATCACAAAGCTATAAACAAACTTAATCATACATTCCACTCTAAATCAGATTATAGGAGTAAAGCACCTAGCAGGGTAGCTGGTGTATATTAGTTAATCAAGCAATTTATTTAAAGTAAATGTTATCTCATGCTCAAAATTTGAGTATCAGGCAGATTTTTTAAAACATTTTTGGGGGGGCGCCTGGGTGGCCCAGTCATTAAGCGTCTGCCTTTGGCTCAGGTCATGATCCCAGGGTCCTGGGATCGAGCCCCGCATTGGGCTCCCTGCTCCGCGGGAAGCCTGTTTCTCCCTCTCCCACTCCCCCTGCTTGTGTTCCCTCTCTTGCTGTGTCTCTCTCTGTCAAATGCATAAATAAAAAATCTTAAAAAATAAATAAATAAAAATAAAACATTTTTTGGTATTCTATCTAATTCCTTACAGACTAGTACTCAGGGGAAGGGGGAAAATAGTACACAACCACACAGTGCTATTTCAAGTATGATTTATAGTGAAATTATATCTCTAGTCTTTTAATTTTAATTAATTAATTAATTAATTTAGGTTAGTACTCTGCATTGTGAAATTATATCTTTAAAGTGTCGAAAGGAATATAATTTATATAGTTGAAAAAATATATATGTAGTCAACATAGATTTCTTTTTACAATGAGAATGTCTTTCAAATAACAATGTCATAAAAAAATTAAGAGAATTTAGTGCCAGTAAGCCTGTATTACACCAAATAATAGAGAAATTTTATCAAGGGAATTATATAAGATGGAAACTCAGAACTTCAGGAATAAATGAGAAAATAAATGGTAACTGTATGTGTAAATATAACATTTTCTCTATTATTTTCTTTAAAATACATATAATTAATTAAAGAAAAATTTTGAGATCACACTGTGGATTTTATAGCATATGTAGATGCAATGCATATAGCAAATATTCTGTAAAGAACAGGGAACATGTAAGTAGAACCATGAATTTTCAAGGATTTTTCATTTCAGGTTAGGTGGAACTATGTTAACTCTAAGTAGATTTCTAAAATTTAAGGAAAGGCAAAAAAGTTAATAGAAAATAAAAATGGAATTATAAATAATATTTATTTAACTCAGAGAGAGTATGAGAATGATGGAGATATAACTGAGGGTCAGATTTTGACAGATCTCCTGTACATTGAGACAAAGTCTGGGTTAACATGAAAATCAGGAAGAACCACAGGGTGTTGATGTTTGGCCAGGTTTGGTTTCCCCTTTAGGAGAATCACTTTGGGTCCTATATGAAGAATAGATTAATGGGACATTTAGATAAGAGGAACATAAACCAATGAAGAAATGATTATAGGATCAAAGTAAAAATCATGCAAGCCTGAATTATGGCAATAGCAATGAATAGTATTGGAAAAGAAGGAAAAGATATCAATAACTTTGAAGAGAACAAAAGTGATAAAATTTAGCAACCGAATGGATTTAGGGTTATGATGAGGGTTAGAGGAATTTGAAATAACTCAAGGTCCTGATTTGTATGACTCATCTAACTCTATAACATCTTGTAATAAGATTCTTGAACTTCAATGAGAAGGAACATTTTCCTGTGACACTAGTTAAAGATGTCTATTCAGTGACTCCATCCTTGTTCCCTGAAATTCTTGGTGATACTGGTTCAGGTTGAGGAATGCCATCCTTGAGAGTTTAAGATGACCCTGATAGCCAGTTCTCAAGTCCAATATTACAAATACTTCCTGAATATGGATTGTGATTCCTGCATTGGTTAGGCAATTCTGGATGGATTACTGCCTGCATTTTGTCAGACATATACCTATACTCCCAGATGTTAAATGATAGGTAAACAATGACTCTCTTTTAGATAATTACAAAATACAATAAGTAATTAAATGTCAAAGGGAATGATTATAAGTGATGAAATTTACTACTCTCCCTGGCTTAAATAGCCAAAACATAAATGATAAGGATGGTCCTCTCCAAATATATTTTCTTGGCCTATAGTTACTGAGGTCAGGAAAAGTCATGAATACATTTTGACAGTCTTAACACCATTTACAGCTTATTTCTTTTTTAAGCAAATAATACTGACCTTCTGAGCATCTAAATATTGATTCTACTCTCTTCTTTGTTTTTGTTTTACTTCCCCAAATGTATAAGCCTGCTATATAAAGAAACCCATGCCTAGACTAAAAGGAAGATTTGTGTTTATCAATACTTGCTGTTTCTGAATGATGCATCTTCAAGTTTTTACTCTTTAATTATTACTTTCAAATAAAAGAGGGCACTAACATCATATAAAGAATTGCTCTGTAGGTATTTCTGTGTGTTATAGTGTAGTACTGGTGATATGTACATGCTGTGTGGGCTTTCCTGTGGGCTTGAATTTGAATTCTGAATCTATCACTCAATTTGGGTAACTCCTTTAACCTTGATGAACTTGTTTCTTCATCTTTAAAATTGGAATATTGAAGCCAACCTCACATGGTTGTGTTGAAAACCAAATGAGATCAAACACTTTGAGAAGGCTGTGCAGGAATGCCTAGAACACAATAACATCTTCCATCGAAATATTTAGTAATACCTGATGAGCTGTATGTAATTTTTAACCTCATATTATTCAATTGGATATAGAAACCTTGCTATTTATCCTGATGATTTTTTATTAAATCTTCTCTCTTTTTTTTTTAAAGATTATTTATTTATTTATTTGAGAGAGAGGATGAGAGGAGAGAGAGAGCACATGAGAGGGGGGAGGGTCAGAGGGAGAAGCAGACTCCCCGCGGAGCAGGGAGCCCGATGCGGGACTCGATCCCGGGACTCCAGGATCATGACCCGAGCCGAAGGCAGTCGCTTAACCAACTGAGCCACCCAGGCGCCCTATTAAATCTTCTTAATATTTACTTGATATGTATTCCTTATAAAAAGTTATTCAAAAAACAACAAAAAGTTAATATGAAAAATTAAGTAATGAGAAAAAATGAGTAATAGCATAATTAATTTTGCTGGCAACCTAAATGGCATTCACAGATAGATTTTTTTCTGGGAGGCCCTGTGAATGCCAGTGGGAACCTTGGTGTCAGGCAAATGTCTGCTAGAATCAAAGGAACGTTTCATCATGATGATATTCTACTATAGCTCCCTAGATAGCCAACACATGTCTCCCCATTAGAAAGATACTGGTGGAGTTCACCTTGCCCAGGAGTGGTCCTTTCTGACAAGAAGTCAAATGTTATGTGACAGAAACCTCACTCAGATATACTTCAAATAGATTAGATGCCACATGAAGCTCTGAACCATACAGGTCATTGCTATGAAAGAAGGACACATAGTGCTGAGCGACTCAGAGAATCTCCTTTGTTCAACTGCTAGGCAAGAGACTGTTCCCAGATAGGGCTGTTGTGGACTAAACTGTGTCCTCCCAAAATTTCTATCTTGAAACCTGAACTCCCAGTGCCTCAGAATGCCACTGTATTTGGAGCTAGGGCTTTTTAAAGAGGTAACTATGGAAAAATGAAGTCAGGTGAGTGGGTCCTAAATCAATGTAACTGGTATCCTTATAAGAAGAGGAGATTAGGACACAGACATACAGAGGAAAGATCATGAGACAGTACAACGAGAAGGTGGCCATCTATAATCCAAGGAGAGAGGTCCTCAGAGGAAACCAACCCTGTTTACACCTTGATCTTGGACTTTCAGCCTCAGAATCTTGAAAAAATAAATTTCTATTGTTCATGCCATGTAGTCTATGGTACTTTTTTATGGCAGTCTTAACAAACTAATACATGAGCATGAGCTCCAGCCCAGGTGGAACTTCATGCTGTCATTTCACCAGGTCTCTCAATAAAGTATGTTTCTCAAGGAAGCCAAGTTTGTCCTCTGAATTACAGAAAATTTGGTGTGACTCATCTAACTAAAACCATATGCCAGTGTCCTTAAATCCTTTTGTTGCCAGTGCTGTCTAGGCAGTGACTCAACACCACCTTTTTTTGACATTCTGAAACAGGAAGAACAGTCATCCTTTGATTTTAATTGCAATTAGCACAATTACATCTTTTATACCCAGGGAATGATCTCGTATATCTTGGCAACCAAACCAGCATTGGAATTTAAGAATGAATTGCAGTACTGTGTTTTCATCAGAAAGCAAGTGTCCAAAAAAATTAACCTCATTCTGATGTATTGGGATATTGGAGAATATACTCTCTAGATATGATGACCAGAGATTTTGAATTCCAAATAGAAACATGATGTGAAAAGGAATTTTCTTAAAAAAATATGGACTGTACAGAATTTACATGCATGAAAAGTTTCACAAATGTATAAATAGTAAATCCATTTTCTGTCCATTTAATGAGTTGCCATTACTGTAAAGAGAAAATCCTAGAAAATCAGAATTATGGGGAAAACTCAAGACGTACAGTGGCTGTGCCTCTAGGTAGAAGCTTACTAGCTCAGATTTCCAAAGGGAGTTTTAATAAGGAAAAATTGCTTGAAGAACATACAGAAATCTCTCTTTCTAGAGACTGATAATCATGTCCCAAGGAAGTCCCAGGCATATCAGCTTCAGGCAAGGATGCATGTTTTGATTAATTAAAAGGCCAGCTGATATGATGCAGGATAGTTAGTAAATGTTTACTTCATACAAAAATTCTGTGATCAATCTGCAGGGTGGGAAGAAGGAGCCATAATAACAGTCTTTTTCAGAAACAGAAAGAGGAAGCAGGCTTTTAGATGTCTTTCCTGATCCTTCATGTAGCATTATGATCATGGAAGAGAGGAACCAGGGGATGGAGGAGTCTCCCAGGAAAGGTTGTTCATGTGAAAGATCTTAAATTCACTTTTTATGAACAAGAGAGGAAAACAAAAAGCAAAAAGAAGCTGATATGTTGCAATGCCTACTTAGAAGTAATTTAAGACTCAGTTCTTTAAAAAGAACTTTTAGTTTGTATAGTTTTTTCTTTCTTTTTTTATTATGTTAATCACCATACATTACATCATTAGTTTTTGATGTAGTGTTCCATGATTCATTGTTTGCATATAACACCCAGTGCTCCATTCAGTACGTGCCCTCTTTAATACCCATCACCAGGCTAAGCCATTCCCCCACCCCCTCCTCTCTAGAACCCTCAGTTTGTTTCTCAGAGTCCATAGTCTCTCATGGTTCGTCTCCCCCTCTGATTTCCCCCCCTTCAAAAAAAAAGAAGAAGATAGTAGAAAGGGAATAGTTTGTATAGTTTTAATAATATTCTTTAACAGTGTCCCCAAATGGGAATATAGCATCTTAACCCAAAATGAATTTTATATAAAAACCCAAGGGATATACATAAAGAAGAAAGTCAGAAGGGCAAGTATAATGCAAAGAAGAAATAATTTCAGACTATTCCAGAACAGAAATCATCTCCTCAGTCCAGCAAAGGGGCTTTATTAGAACCTGGCAATGAAGATGTGAGTCTTCCAGATCCCTTGTGTAAAGTCTTTGTAGCTGTCAACTGTATCACTGTCAATGTTTTGAATATAATCTCATGCCAAAATTGTAATCAGTGATTTTACAAATCCATCAGTTACCAATATAAATGTCAAGAATTATAAACTTTGCTAGGTATTATTAGATGTGTACATCAAGACAGGTCAAGTTTACATGTATATCAAGATTCTGGCGCTTGGATTTGCTAACCTAGATAACTAGGTTTTCTTTAAGAACACTGTTGACAGTTCACTTGTTAGTTATTGTAAATGAATAAATTAAGTACTCAGTAGACAAACATAAAGGTCAGGGTCCCCGGCCTTTACCCTACAGTAAAGGAGTGAGTCAAACAAAAGAGCAACTAGTAACTTTACATTGTACTAGAAGAGTTATTTGTTACCTCTTTATGTTCATGTCATGGACTGGGTTAATGGTACAGTTTTATGTAGAAAAAAAACAATTCAAAGACTCTGGATGGGGGAAATAATAACCAAGTAGTTCAGATTATAGGATACCCATATGTTGTATTCATTAGATGTTCTTGTGCTAAAAATGTAATGAAAAACTGAACAAAGTGTAATTAACTTTAGTTTCCTCCTACATGTGGATGAAGTGGTAAGAGTATAAAAAAAATAAAATACAAGGACGAAAACCAAAAGCTTCTTTCCATGTAACAGTAGAGATGTTATGACCCCTTGCTATTTCTCTCTCTTTTCTGTCTCTTCCTTACACGAACTAGGATTAGCAAAATGTCCCTTGGCATTCACAAGTATGAGAGGAAGCCCTACCATTTTCCTCTCTTTCTAACAATCATCTTCTTCTTGGGACTTAAATTATAAATTGAAGTAGGTCTTGCTTTCTGAACATGTTTGGCTGCCTACGGCAATTCATTCTTTCTTCTGGTTTTATCACACACCCATATGAAAGCACTAATTGCTTCAGGACCTTGTACCAAGTGATTAGTTAGAAGATAATAAGTTATTACTATCTAGATGTAAGTTTAGGACTACAAAGAGTGTACTTACAATTTTAAGTACTTGTGCTCAAGTCTGTACTGCTACAAGGTCATGTCCTGGGGTTTATGAGGCAAGCCTAAGTAGAAGGAGGCACTGTTACATATTTGCCATTACTCCCTGAGTTTATGACTTCTTAGGCATCAAAGTAAAGCCTAGACAGAATTGGGGCATCGTTAATCAGCTGAATATAGCTGGGGAATACACAGAAACATATTTCCTCGATTTGTTTTACATTCATAATTTCTAACATCAAGTAGGCCCACATAGTCCTTCTCACAATCACCTTATATTTTCCTAATTCTTAAACTCTATTGGTCTGCTAGGTGATTATTTCTTATGAACTCCCCTTTCCTGATACCTCCAACATCTCTTTTCTATCCTCATTTTCTGCTTTTCACCTTGCTTTACCACATCTACCCACAGACTTGTACCTTTACCCACACGCTCTGCCTAGTCGCTTATTGTAGTAGGTAAACATTTTGTGTTCTTAGCAAAGCCAGTCACACCACTTGTGTACTAGTTCTCATGCTCACTTGCCTATAAAAGATCATTGCTCTAGGGATTACACTGCCCTATACTTATATCATCAATTTTCTTCTATTTGTTCTTTTTGCATCATACAAACTAGACATTGTTTCTCACATCCTTAAATGCATTTTCCTCTCACTCTAAAGTTCTTCTTTTATGGCAAAACAAACAAAAAAACCACTTTCCTTAAATAGCTGTCTATATATAATGTCTTCTCCCATTCTATCATTAATCCATTTTTATTTTTTTTCCATTTTTAAAGAGTTATTTTAGAGAAAGAGAGTATGTGGGGGGGAGGGAGAGAATCTCAAGCAGACTCCCCACTGAGCATATAGCTCAATGTGGGACTCGATTTCAGGACCCTGAGATCATGACCTGAGCTGAAATCAAGAGTCAGATGCTTAACTGACTGAGCCACCTCTGCGCTCCCATGAATCCATTTTTAATCAGCATACCACTCTATCAAAATAACAGTTGTCCAGATCTTCACTGTGTCCCACTTTACTACATCTGATTATACATTTATCATTAGTTAATGACACAGTTTAGTCTTTCCCTCCTCCTTGGAACACTTCCTTCTTGGGTTTCCAAGTCACCAGGTTCTGCTTGTTTTCTTCTCCTACCAGTCTTACTTTTTCTCATTCTCTTTTATTCGTCTTTCCTCATCGTTCTCATGTCTTAAGAATGGAATTCCTTGAGATCTATTAACAGAACACTTCCATCTATCCTAACTTTAATAATGATCTTATCAAGGCTCTTGCCTTTAATTCCATATATAGAATGATGACACCTAAATTCTAACTCTAGCTGAACAGCAGACTCCTATATCCACTTGCTAACTCAACAATTCAAATCAATTGTCTAATAATCATTTCAACCCTAGCAAGTCCAAAACCAAATCCTTAATCCCCTAATTCTACTGTGCATGAGGTCTTATCCCATTTAATGGCAGCTCCTTCCTTCCAAATGTTCAAAGCAAAGTATCTTGAATAATTTTTAAATACTCTTTTTTTACCCTGTGACTACATCAATTCATCAATGACATTTCTACCATCAAAATATATCTATCATTCATCACAGTCACTACTAACAATGGGTACAAACCCGAATCATCTTCATCTCACTTACAACAGTAGCCGCTAGCTGACTTCGGTGCTGCTGCATCCAAGGGTTAAGCGTCTTGACTCTTGGTTTTGGTTCAGGTGGTTATCTCAGGGTCTTGAGATTGAGCCCCTCATCAGGTCCATGTTCAACACGGAGTCAACTTGAGACTCTGTCAGCTCCTCTCCCCTGTGTGCATGCAAGCTCTCTCTCTCAAATAAATAAATCTTTTTTAAAACAGAATGATCTTGTTAGACATTAATCAGATCAGATCACTCTTCTGCTCAAAGCCTACCATACCACTCAGAATAAAAATCAAAGTCCTTACTACAAGGCCTACAAAGCACTATTATCTGGCTCCTTGTTAACTTTGACCTCTGGGTGTCTTCTAGTATTTCTAGTGCTTATTCTATCTGAGCCATATTTACCTCCTTGCAGTGCCTCAACATATTACTCCTGTTGCTACTCAAGGCATTTTTCATTTATTCTGCCTGAAATGCTCTCCCCCAGATAACTGCTTGCCTTACTACCTAAGTCTCTTAGGATCTTACTCAAATGGCATCTTCTCAGTGAAGACTTTCCTGACTATCCTTTTTAAAATTAAAACCCTACCTCTGGAATTCTATAGCCATTCCCTTATTAATTAATTAAAAAATTAGTTTTTTTCCATAACACTTCAAACTCAGAAAAATTATTTATTTCACTTATTTTGCTTTTATTCTTTCTCTTTCTCACTTTCTTAGAATCCTGTGACTCAGTATGGTTCCTAAATCAGACCAGCAGCGTTAGTCCACGGGGGCTTCTTACTAACACAGAATACCAGACCATACACCAAGCCTACTGAATCTCAATCTGCATTTTAACAAGATCCCCAGGAGAATGATGTGCTGGAATTTTCACAAGGCTAACATGTCTGTCTGCTTCTTTTTGGCATACAATGTTAGTTCAGTATCCAATAAGTTAGTGGATGAATTCCTTAGCCTTAATAACATGCAAGTGTTATCAAATCGTACATTCTACCCTAATAGCAAGGAAGGACTGAGAGGATGAGAAATGATAGTACTGGGTGAGGTGGAAATAACAGGAAAATTACAAATCTTGTGTTCTGTCAAGTATGATGCGGCTTTGCCTTTTGGAGATTGAAAGCAAAATTCCAAAGTGCACTTTAAACTTTAAGGTCAGTGTTGCACCCTTATTATTTCTCTGTGAAATAGCTAGAATTGTAGAATTTATAAGTACATGAGATGAGATTGCAACCAAAAGGAAAAAAAAAAGTTAAGACAGAAATAAAACATTCTATACTAAAGCCACAACTCAAAGGCATCTAACCTGAAAAAAGGAAGGAATAATTTGAAAATAGTTTGAGCCTTGGGAGAAATGTATTGCTTTACCTACTCAAAACTGAACCTAATATTCTTTTTTTTTTTTTAAAGATTTTATTTATTTATTTTGACAGAGAGAGACACAGTGAGAGAGGGAACACAAGCAGAGGGAGTGGGAGAGGGAGAAGCAGGCTTCCCACTGAGCAGGGAGCCCAATGTGGGGCTCAATCCCAGGACCCTGGGATCATGACCTGAGCCGAAGGCAGACGCTTAATGACTGAGCCACCTAGGCGCCCTGAACCTAATTCTTATAAATAACCAAGTATATAAACACAAACACTGATCATCTCAGGACAATACTCAAGTGGTCAGCACAGATTATATTAAAAGGAAGAAATATGACCAGGCTTTTGTTTTCCAAAGGTCCAAAATCTAATTTATGCTTTTTACTTAGTGAGATTTTCATGCTGTACAGAATTTATTGTGCTTATCTCCATCAAGTCTTCTAATTTGGGCCTGTTGATAATTTGCACATGATTTTGCTGACAACTTGGAAATTTTGCATGTGTGGTTTATATGAAATTCTAATAATTGCTCCCTCTTAGCATAGCACTGGCTTCTACTGTGAATAAATTGCCATCACTTACAAGTGGGTCAACAATGGGCAGAAAATGAAATATTCCTAAATTGTTACCACCCAATTAAAATGAGAGTTGCAAATTTTTTTGCACTATTTTAAGAAGTAATATCTTTCAGAATTACAAGTGTCTTCAGCTCTAGAAAAATTAAAGCACAAGGCGTGGTCCTAACTTGGAAAAATATGTTGATTTGGCTGTATACTGTAATTGGTGGGAAAGAGAGAAAATTTAAATTATTGATATAAAAATTTTTCAGTGTGCTGACACTTGAAATAATTATATTTTGATCGACATCTATGTCATTCAGAACAACATATACACAGCCTGAAAAGGGATTAAAAATAGAGAAAATACTACTCTGTTGATCTGAAAAAAGAAATTGAAGAAAATGAGAGGATAAAAGTAGAAATAACAAAAAGAACACATTTTACCAAATACAGGATGAGAGTACTTGCTGAGGAAGAAATCAAGAACTTAAAGAGGGAAATAGCAGCATTTCCAGTCCAGAGTAAGGAGGTCAGAGGTTGAAATTCTATTCTGTAAGACATCTTGCTTATTTCATAACATGGACCCATCTCTTAACCGTCTGATCCTCGGTTTCTTCCCCTCTAAGATGGAGAAATTAGTATGTATCATAAAAACCTCATTCTCTGATATTTACAAGAGTAAATAAGATGAACGATGCAAAATGTCATGGTAGACAGTCCTAAATTCATAAGGTTGTAACACTGGGTTTAGAGGAAAACTGGTGGGGAAAGACTATGTTTTTGTTCAACCCCTTTCATATTATCTGAGTTGTCATCTTTTAAATATGACAGAGGTGAGAAGTCACATAGCAGAGAATAAGAGTTACAGCAGAGTTGTATTTAATAAAGTGTGTAAAGGCACATGTATAAACATGTTTTCACATGCTAGCTATAACTATTATTTATTGGAGTCAGAGATGATCCAGAAAAATAAAAACACCATCAGAATTTCCTAAAATATTGACATAGGGGAGCAAGAGTTGCAATGAGATGGGGATTTGGTCATATTTTTGAGCCATTATTATTCCGTTAGGCCAAAGGTAGTAAGGACTACTACACAGGAATCATTTAGGCCAAACTCTGAATAATATATAATCTTTTATTGTGCTGTCAAAAATTTAAACAACTAATCAAATATGCCAAATGAAAATAGTGGTTTCAGTCGATAAACACCATAAATACTTATAGAAGCACATGTCATCTGATTACTCTTCATGTTTTTTTTTTTAAGATTTTATTTTTTTTTTTGAGACAGAGAGAGAGAGAGACTGAAAGAAGGGGCAGAGGGAGAAGCAGACTACCCTCAGAGTAGGGAGCTCAAAGCGGGATTCGATCCCAGTGGGATCATGACCTGAGCTGAAGCAGATGCCTAACCAACTAAGCCACCCAGATGCCCCAAGCTCACTAATTTTTAATTGCTGAATAATATTCCAGTATATGAACGTACCAGACACCGTTTATTCCTAACACATTAATAATATTTATTTTTCTATTGATTGAACATGGTATAAATCTGTATTTATTCAGGCATTTCATAATTACCCATGGCAATAGTGTGTATTTTCAGTGTTAATGTCTTGCACATCTTTTTAAAAAAATATTTACCCCGAAGGACTTTATATTTTTTGTGTTGTGAAGGGTATTTTTGATCTCTATTTATGATTATCCAATGGAAATATATAGATATTGATTTTTGTATACTGACCATAATCCTGTAACTATGCTAAACCAACCTATTAGTTCTAATATATATTTTATAGTTTACTTCATGATAGTAATACTATCTAAAATAAATGTAGTTATGCTTTCTCCACTTCAATCTGTACGCCTTTTATTTATTTTTATTGATTAAATTGAACTCCAGTACAATGTTGAATAAAAGTAAAGAGAGAAGACATCCTTGCTATATTCTCAATCTTGGATAAAAACAGTCTTTCAACATTAAGTATGATATTAGTTATAGATTTTCCAAAAATCCTCTTTATCAGGTTGAGAAAGTTCCATTTTTACAGTGTCAGAATGGTGATAGTGGGCTTGTCTTGCTTCTGATCTTACAGAAAAATGTTCACCTTTTACTGTGGAGTTTGATGTTAGCCCATGGTCTGGTTCTTCATGGCTTTTATTATGTTTCGGAATGCTACTTCCATATCCAATTTGTTGAGAGTTTTTTTTATCATGAAAGCGTGTTGAATTTTGTCCAATTCTTTTCTCTTTTTTTTTTGCATCTACTGAAATAATCATATGGTTTTCTCCATTATTCCATTAATGTGGTATATCACATTTATTGATTTGCACATGCTGCAACATCTTTGCACCCCAGGAATAAATCCTACCAGCTCATGGTGTATGATCCTTTTAATATACTGTTGTATTTAGCTGTTTTTCTTTTTCAATTTCCTCAATCCCATTTCCTAGGTCCCCAGTCCTTAATTAAACTAGAAGATACATAGCTCCAGAAATTTTATTAAATGATATTTTTTTTCTATCAGAAACTAGATGCTTTGAACATAAATATCATTTATCTTTGGTGTATTTATGCTTCATAAAATTTAAATCTTCTTTTAAAACTGTAAGTGAAGCTTAGTTTTTATACAGCTGTTGAATGAAATATGAGATATTTAAGAGCTTTCAAATGTTTTAAGCAATGAAAACATCTGGCTTTTGCCATGAGGATCACATGAGATGTCATAGAGTGATGTGCCACAGGGAGTTGCATGAGCAGCTTTAGTGGAATGAAGAAAGACTGGAAACACAATGCACAGCCAAGGGCTTTTTTCAACCATGATGTAGTTTAGGTTTGAAAGAGAGTGAAGACTCATGAATGGAGAAGAAGTGAGGATTCTAAGTGTTGGCAGAAAATTTAGCATAATTTGCTGATGGTTTGGATAGTATGACCAAAGGAGATTTAAATATTGCAGATATTCCGGGTTAGTGGAATCTCAAGCAACACCCATTAAGTATCTAGTCATAAACTTGATGTGTGTGTGTGTGTTTGTCTGTGTATTTATGAGTCATGACACATGATGAAAAATATCACCATAGCTAAATGCTTTGTTTTGTCCTATTTAGGCTCTGGTGCTTGGTAATCATAGGAGAAGGTTATGACTTTAGCTTGACTTTGACATCAATAAGATGTGCATAGTTTGGCAAATGCTCCATAAGGTGACCCCCAAAGAGACTCTTGTGTGATCCTTTCCCTTGGGTGTGGGCAGAACCCATGATTTACTTGCTTATAACACACAACACACACACACACAACACACACACACACAACACACACAATGCATGCCACATCTGAGCAGAGCAGAGTGGAGTGAGATGTGAGATGAGTGCCCTTCCTTGCTGGCTCTGAAGAAGAGAGCTGCCACGTTGTGAGGGAACAGTGAGTGGCCTCTAGGTGCGGAGAGTAGCACCCAGTCAAATGTCAGCAAGAAAACAGAGACCTCAGTTCCACAGCTGCAAGAAACTGAATACTGCCACCAACCACACAAGCTTGGAAGAGGACCCTAAGCCTCAGAAAGAAGTACAGCCCAGCTGACACCATGATTGTAGTCTTGTGATACCTTCAGCAGAGTATTCAGGTAAGTCACACTTGGACTTCTGACCCATGAAAATTGTGAGATAGTACCTGCATGTATTTTAAGCCACTAAATTTGTGGAAATCTGTTAAGTAGAGCAAACTAGTACAGATGGATAAGAAAAAAAAAAAAATGTAGAGCCACATGCCCTAAGATGCAAAGATCGAAGTAAGATTGACATATGCTTTATCCACTCATACACTGAATAAGTATTTCCTGAGTACCTACTGTGTGCTAGAGCCTCATCAGGAAACCAATAGGGGAATGGAAGTTAAGAGAGCTTCAGTGACTTGTCCAGGGTTCCAACTAGAAATGTGTAAGAATATAAGAATTCTATGGGGAAAATTATGCCATCTTTATGTGACATCGTGACTAGCAGGGTCTCTGAGCACTTAATCTCCATTTTTTGGGTATATCTTGTTCTAAATTGTTCCCTTCGCATTACAGTTTAAATTTTGTATAAGGTCAGCCTGAAAGCACTCATTTTCCCATTTCCCTAGTGTCTTGGGAGGCACCAGAATAATTAAAAAATAAATAACTGAGATTATGTCTGTGTAATATTTAACTTCTGAAACAAAAGTACACTGCTTCTCTACTAAGTTTACCAGAGTGTAGAACAGAATGCTGAAGTTGAAAAAAATAAATAGACTTTGAAGGAAAAAAAAAACCAAAAACCTGTAAGTGAAAGCAATACCAAATAGAGCCATACCTGTCTTTCTCAATCTACCTTTTTTAGTATAATTTTTAAAGGAAATTTAATATAATTTTTAACAGTGAACAATAAATTTATTTCACCATTAAACAATTTTATGATACATAGATTCCTAATAGGATTCAAGGTTAAGACAACTGTTGATCTAATCACCCATAGATTTTTCTTTTTGCATTTTTATGTTCCTACCATAAATGTCTATAATCCACCAAAAAATACCATTAATTATGATGTCTTTCAAAGTTAACTAACTATATTAAACTGGTTTCAATTTACCATCAATGAAAACAGAATCTGTGGCAGTTAGCAAATTAGTTGAGAACAGTTAAAGAAGCTTCAGGTTGTAGTGAAAAGAGGAAGACTTTCATATATATATCTATATATCTATATATATAGATATATATATAAAATTTCTAAGATTATTGATGTTTATATGTGAAGAATATATTTCAAAAAAATGAGGCCACTCCTAGATTATTTGTCATTTGGTGATGAATAGTCTTTCCAGAATATACACACAAAAAACATTCTCCTCAAGAGACTAGCAGTGATTATCCTTCCTGTTTATCATCTTTCAAAGACATATTTCATAGTGATCTGAGTACCAGAGAAAGACCATCTGACAACTGATGCTGATAGAATAGTAAATATAAGGTTTTTTAAAGCATAACTTTTTTCACTTTAGAGCGATTATTTCAGTTTCAGTTTAGTTTACTATTGAATTAAAATTGAAATATTTACTATTGAATTAAAGTTGAATGAAATTTCTTTGCATATTAAATGATTAACACTGCAGCTTTCTTGGGGCTGTAAGCTTCCTTTTATATAGCTTGGAATTCCCATAATGTCACTTTCATTGCATTCTTCTGATGCATTCTGCTGTCTTTAGCTAAACAAATTACTAAGGCAGGTGGAGATGCAAGAAATGGGGTTAAACCCTGTCTCTTAATTGGAGGGATGTCAAATAATTTTCTGCCATCTTAGTGTACCATAATCATCAAGCACAATAACTTTTGCATTTAATAGTGTAATTTATTTAAATCGTGTCCTGAAGCATTCCTACTATGTTCTATTTTGAAAGCAACCTAGCATTTCCCAAGAGAAAAATGAATCAGGGAGAAAACCTTGGTGTCAGTGAAAGTAATAGAGAACAGCAACAACAATCACAAAATCATGGCATAAACTATTCAGTAATGCCTAGAAACTCAACCTTTGAAGAGAACAGGCCCAGAGGAGTAACAAATAACGAACCTGGCAAACATCAATCACGTCTTGAAGGGGAAAAGAAGCAAAAGCAATCAGGGGCTCACATGCCAAGCTGTTTATATTGCTATTCCTCTCATTGTACATTGGATTAGAACACAGTGTCTGGACACATTGGCTTTCCAAATTTTACTAGCATGCATCTTGTGATGGAACAGAAAAAAAGTGTACATTGTGTCTGGAAAAAATAATACACCACTGGAGTTGATAATGGCAAACTACCCCCCCCCCATCCTTCACACAGAGCAATTATGGATCTGTGTGGCAGTATTTCAAAGCTGTGGATCAACTCAGTAACATCAGAGACTGTAGCTCCTTTAAACCAGTACATTCATGAGTAAGAGAAGGATGGAATACTGAGATTGTCTTTTAGTCGGGCTGCCTAACTAATCACTGAATAAATTCCAATGAATAAATAAATAAATACATAAATAAATAAATGAACTAACTACTTTAAACCATACCCAATACCTGTCTCCAAGGAGACAAAGATGAAAAATGAGAAAAATGTATGGAAGGAGTGCCCGACACAGGGCCAGACTCAGGGTTAGTGATGACTCAGTGGGAGCTGTGGCCTTGGAACATCTTTGAAAAGTCATTACTTTTAGGTATTGAAACTAAACTCCTATTCAGGCAGGCATATCATGGAGATGTTTTGCCACACCATGTAGGTCAACATCAAAAATAACAGAAGAGTTCTAGTTTTGTACCTTCTAAAACTGTATTATCAAATCACCTATATAAAATATCAAAACATAGATTTTTTTTCCTCTTGATGTTGACTAACTGGAGAAAACAGACAGCTATCAGGTCTTTACTGGGTGATCTCCTTGCAGCTAGTACTGTTATCACCACCACAGATTCCAAAAGAACTATAAAGCACAGCTTGTGCTTACAAAGGCTTTACACTCTAGTGTGGAGAAAAATGTTCACAAGAGAAATCCACGAAGAGCAGTTAGAATACCTGAAGAAAAACGAGAATCATGGAGTAAAAGACCACCACAAATTAATTCATTCATCCAACAAGCATTTGGGAAATAGAGATACAAATTTCAGAGAGACACAGTGATGCTGGAAGATGGTGCTCCGTGAATATTTTCACATTTCTGCACAGTCTGGGCTTTATGAATGAATAACAAACATGCCTTGTAAGTTAGAGATAGTATATTTCTCTGGAGGGACCGAATTCATATCCCTCCTGCAGCCATATGCACACTTCCAGGATAGAAATGTTCCTCTTCCCAGAAAAGTTGTGTTTTTATTCCAAGGCAAAAATATCTCTTTCTCTGGAGGAGAGGACAAGACGGGCAGATGTGCCAGTGCCCTATAGAAGCTGCTGAGTTTTATAATTTAGGAGTTCCTCTTCTCCTACAGTACATCAGCCCCTACTGGGTCATACTGTGGAGAACTGGGAGTGAGGAAGTGACACAAGACACAAGATGTTTTGTGAGTAAATGGTCTGTTTTTCAATCCAGAGGTCTCTTGTATGTATATACAAATATATATATATATATATATATATATATATATACACACACACACACACACACACACACACACATATATATATAATGTGTGCATATATACCACACACACACCCACACACATACACACACAAAATCCACATACTACACACTATGGCAGGCTAACTTGTTAGCTTGAAAATTTCAAGTAGGATAGCATATTAGATTCTTCATAGTTTCAAACTTAGTAAGTTACCTTCCCCAGAGAGCTGACATTTTGGTGGGGCTTATGGTTGTTAAATATGAATATCAAAGTGGCCAAAAGAGGCATCAAGATTCATTGTGGATTCTAAGTGCCTTGGCAGAAATAAACAGAAGAGGTATAAGTCAGAGAATATGCTAATAACTCTAGGAGTATGAAAGTTTTTGGTTTTGTCAGGTTTTTTTTCCCCTTAAGATTCAAGAAGAAATAAAAGTAAAAAACAATGAAAAGCGAAGAAGTCTTTCTTAATAAAACAAAATAGCATGCATTAAAAGCAGGGAGGTAATGATTATATAGTTCATTCAGATAATGCCAGATTATTAATTAGGAAGCAGAAGCAAAGTTTGTAAAATGGAGGGAATGAATATTTCTTGAGCTTCTATGTGCCATGTGCTAGATACTTTACATATATTAACTACTTTAATCTTCATTCTATCCCTGTTTGGGAGATTACTATTAACCACATTTTACAGATGAGGGAACTTAAGTAACATGCCAACCAACAGATAATTGAGAAACAGCTGAACTAGCCCTGAAATCCATGTTTCCTGACTTCAAAATCTATGCTCTTTCCATTAGGCCATGGCACTGAGTTCTTAATTATTGATAAGATAGACAAGATATTTTTATCAGTCTAGATTTTTCTGTACTATGTCAACTGGATATTCATCTGTTACCTCTTTGCCCACTTTGGGCAGATGTAAACTTAGTTTTGTTTTTTATCCATAATGTTAAATTTTGGACACTGCTCAAATAGGGGATAAAAATAAATATGTAGTGACTCTGAAGTTAACTCAAGTGTTCTTCTGATTTTTTTTTTTAAATGTATGGTGATTTCATGTGAACCTTCCCTTCCATTCCATGAAAAAGTCAGGGTTAATATATGAATATCAAAGCATCTTAAATGAATATCAAAGGGAAAGGACATTAATAAAGAAAACAATTACTTGATCAGAAAACCTACTACTACAATTACAAAAAAAGATGACCTTTTTTCAAAGAATATTAGCTGTCTAATATATAACTAAATCATGTAATTGATCAATGGACAAACAAATATGATATATCCATATAATGGAATATTATTCAGTCATAAGAATAAATACTGATTTGTGCTACATGAATAAACCTCAAAAATATATTATTCTAAGTAAAAGAAGCCAGGCCCAAAGGATAATAAATTGTGGTGGCATTTACATGAAATGTCCAGCATAGGCAAATCCTTTGACCAAAAGTAGATTAGTGGTTTCTAGAGGATGGAGATGAGGGGAATTTCAAGGCATGGTGTTCCTTTAGGGATGATGAAAATGTCCTGGAATTAGATACTGATCATGATTACATGGCATTACAAATATGCTAAAACCACTTAATTGTATACTTTAAAAAAGAGTGAATTGCATGTTATGTGAATTTTATCTTAATTTTTAATAGAATATGTGATAACCAATATCTGGTGCACAGATTGCCCATGGGAGACATCACTAACCTCTCCCAACAGTCTACTACCTTAAGCCTAATAGGGCTTCATAGTTGTTCTCAATATGGTAACTGATGCAGCTCAACAAATCAATTAGAGAATCTGTGTTGATACCTACCTGTCATCCCTGGATGAGTTTTTCTCTAAAGCATTTTCCAACCCAAGAATATACATACAGCATGAATTTGTACTGGAATTCCATATAACTCCAGAGTACACGTTTAATTAAGATGACTATTAACCTGGACAATGCAAAGTAATGGAGGAATTTCTCAATGTTAGAGTTTCCAGTGAACCATAAAATGTCCAACACCATGCTGGGAATAGTGGGGCTATAAAAAAAAAAAGTGCACCATATGTCTTTCTTTTATACCTTACAGTTTTTTTGCAGCAACTTATTTGCTCCATTTTATAGTTTGGAAAATGAAAGATAATTCACACATTCAAGTTAGAAACACAATGTAAATAAATGCATTTTTGTATTGAGAGTATCATCAGAGGAAGAACTATGGGTACACAGGGCAGCCATTCCAATCACTTTTCTCAAAATAGTCTTTCTATATTGGCTCCATCCATAATTGCTTCTTCCAGAAAACATTATATAGTATGCTGAGAAAGCTCTGGCCTGTGTCACTCAGTTAAAATAGTTTCACTTCATTATTTTCACACCAACATATTTTTCTGCCAACTACATGCATTCACCTCCTTTACCACCTGTGCCTTTTCTTTCTATTACATTATCTTTATTTATCCTCCAGGTATTTGAGAGACAATACTTGACATAACCACAGACTAATCTAAAGTAAAATATAAAGACAAAGAACTTAAGAACGACTTCTTGAGTTTTCACAAAGGAAGGATGTTAGCATTTGGAAAATGTTCTGTGATAACTGTAGCTAGGTTATGTGCTTTGCATTAGAGTCTCCTTTATCCACCTTCTAAATGGATTATTGAACCAAGGTCCGAATCACCTAATGTTGTGAAAGCCAAGTGTTTCCATTTCCGCATATTTAAGTGGAAACCAATAAAATTGCATGGCATTATAGTAAATTCAAAAGAATCCATTATTGTTAAAGACCACAAGGGGTGCAAACTGCATAGATGAGATTTGGAGCATAATAGCGAAGGAGGCAGTTATACACTCAAAACATAATATTCACAGATAAAACCATTAAATAGCACTCTGCAAAGCAAGACCACATGGTTGAGAAGACTAAGGGCTATTGTTTCTTTCATGGATTCTCTCCTCGTATTGGAAGCTAAGGTTAAAATATATATCGAAAACACTACCCATTCCTTGTGTGTGAGGTCTACATTCCTCAGAAGGAAATATTTGAATTCATTAATGGTACTGATTACTTAGAATGTATATACCAGTGTGTTTGGCTATTGGGAGTACCACTAAAATGCCACTAAGATATTCACTGCCCTCAAGTAGCTCAAGAGATGTGTTTGTGATGGGATGTGGGAGTGCCATATGTCCTCAACCATCCATCATGCAAAGCACAAGGTTTCTTTCCTTGTGGGGATTGCCATGTGAGATTTGTAGGCCATTGCAATGAATTTGACAATGTATCTATACAGGTCTTTGTTGATTGAATTCCTTAATTTTAATGGTGAGCTCCATCCCATGCTAAGACTGATGTTATTTATAAATGAAGACCCAACAGGGAAGGTGCAGTTTTAGGAGAGATAATAGTTTTCTTCTACATTGTTAATCAATCTTTTTCCTCTTTGTGGCCTGTACTTTAGAGGGTTAATTATCTTTAGTGGACTAAGTGGATTCAGCTTGATCACAAAGGAGAGAAAACACACAATCTTCTGCTGATATGTGCTTAGAGGAAAAAAAAATGTTTTAGAAAGGGGATTTCTGTTGTTTCTAAATGATTTCCATCACAGTTTACTAGGGTAAATGGCTTCATATATATTTCAGACAAATGAGGGAAAGCAAGCATAATTTTCCTATCATAGTATATCCTATTATAACCCTGAATAAAAAAAGGTAGAGGAAGGATCCTGGCTTTTACCTCAGCATATATTCCCAATTTCACAACAACCTTAATAGAAAACTCTTGCATAGCTTAGTTCTATAGAAATTAATCCACTGTAGGAGGTAATCATTGTGAGGTTTGCTGTGAGGATTGAGACAATGATTGCTACAGGATAAGCATGAGCTATTCAAGATGACTAGCATATTAGCTCACTAATGGCATGGGAGGCTATTATTTTAATTGTTACTTACCCTTGGAAGCTATTTCCAGATTCTACCTTCCAAACCTCCTCCTCTGTCTTTGCTGTATTGTTTCCCAGGCCCTCTACACTGGGTGTCGGCGTTATTTATGCTGGTTCTATCCTATGCACAACAGTCAAAAGTGCCAATTCTATAACTGGACCTGGACTTCAGTCTGGGTTAGAGCAATATTGTTCTTTTCTTCTCCATCCCCACACAACTCTATCAAGGAAGACTAGAATTTATTTTAAAGATAGTTACCTGAGGGGCACCTGGGTGCCTCAGTTGGTTAAGCATCTGACTCTTGGTTTTGGCTTAGGTCATGACCTCGGGGTCATGAGATCTATCGAGCCCTGCGTTGGGTTTGGGGGGTTGAGGGTGAGGATTCCACGCTCAGCGGGGAGTCTGCTTCTCTCCCTCTGCTCCTCCCCCTGCTTGCATGTGCTCACTCACTCTCTCTCTCTCTAACATAAAATAAAGAAAAAACCTTTAAAAAAAAAGATAGCTATCTGAGTAATCATTAAATCAATTTGGCCAATTTAGACAGCATAGTTAGAGGATGCTAGTTAAAGAAACACCAGAATCATTTGCCTCAATTGTCATGTTTGCATCTTGATATATTGGCAATTCTCTACTTCACTTCAGCAGAATATTAAAATGACAATAAACACATAAACTTACTCATTTTTTTAATTCAGCAATTACTTGTTGAACACTTACTAGGTCCCAGACATTGTTCTATATGGGATATATTAAGGTGCAAGTTAAAGAATATCCCTGCTTCATGAAGTTTCCTTCTGGTACTGAAAAAAGGATAATAAGCAAGTGAACCAATATTCAGCATTAATAGGTGCCATGAAGAAAATATCAGTAACTTTGAAGATGATGGCTGGAAATCAGAGAGGATAGAGTGAATCTCTTTAGATGGGGTGCTCAGGAAGTCTTGTCATGTCTGCACATGTCCTTGACCTTGAGGACACAGAAGATCCAGCCATATGTAGAATGGGCAAACTAGTAGTCCAGACAAAGTTAGAAGTAAGAAAAAGAACATCCTGTGCTTGAAGAGTCCATGGAGTGTTGAGGAAGATGGAAAATGTCAGTGTGGCTGGCTTGGTGCAGGGGGTGGTCAGAATATATACTAGGGATGAAAGGAGAGTGGAAGGCCAAGTTTCAATCATAGAGCACATGGTAACACAAGCTCCACTACAGAAATAAAGCACAAATATATAGAAGAAACTAAAAGAGAGAAGACAAAATGAAAGAGAAAAGAAAGAAACAACCATGGAGACAACTAGTAGCATTTCAACAGATATTTTAGTTTCTGTCTCTCAATATTTTTGTATTTCGGTTCTCTAATTCAAATTATTTTTCTATTTCTGCTACCTCTTTCACTGTATGTACTTTGGGAATCAAAGATTCTTCACATGTTCCTTCTCATATTCTAACCGTTCTATGCCCCTCCATTTTGCATATCCATGAGACACAGAGCTTCTTAATTCTCCTTGGGATCCCCTAGTTTAAATCTCTAAATATGGAGTACCAGCCATGTAGCAGGCCTAAGATAAGTTGCTTGGGCCCTAAAAAATATGTAAGACAGGGGCACCTGGGTGGCTCAGTCAGTTAAGGGTCCAACTCTTGATTTTGACTCAGGTCATGATCTCAAGGTCCTGAGATCAAGCCCCATGTCGGGCTCCATGCTGAGCATGGAGTCTGTTTGAGATTCTCTCTCCCTCTCCCTCTGCCCCTCGTCCCTACGCTCTCTTTCTAAATAAATAAAATCTTTAAAAAAATATGTGTAAGACACCATCACTGCCTTTAGAAACCTGATGTCTAGTTATTTATCTCTTTCAGGCATAGCCCTTATTTCAGACTCTACTGCTTTGGGAATGAGCTGATGGCCTGGGGTTCACATCTCTCTGATTTCATCTGAAGGGATAGGCCCAGATGGTATTGGCTTTATCAGATCATTAAGGCCCCTAATTATATTGTCAGAGTTGTGAGGAAGGAAACTCTAGAAAAGCATGGATTTTATCCTTATATGACATTCAAATAAAATATTAAAACTATTATAATAAAATAGGGTTGATTTAATCTGTCACTTATTTTTATCAGTTCATTTTGGACTTGTCCATGAAGAATGATTATTCTCCTAAGATAGTTACTATAGAGCTAGAGCAGTAGAATATAATGGGAAAAGATTGAAGGATCTTTTATACATTAGGCTCAAAATTTCAGGACTACATACTCTGCCTTCCAGATCCTGACAATTTTAAAGATTTTTTTTTTTTTTTATTTGACAGAGAGAGAGACAGCGAGAGGGAACACAAGCAGGGGGGGTGGGAGAGGGAGAAGCAGGCTTCCCGCCGAGCAGGGAGCCCGATGCGGGGCTCGATCCCAGGACCCTGGGATCATGACCTGAGCCGAAGGCAGACGCTTAACGACTGAGCCACCCAGGCGCCCCCAGATCCTGACAATTTTGATCTTACAGAGAGAGTATAGAACTCAACATCCTTTTAAATTGAAGGTTGTTCACTCCCTCACTCCATCCCTAGTTTCAGCTTTATAAGACTTTCTAAGTAATAAAAAGTGAGATGACAGAATCATAAATTCTAAGATGTAGAAAGGCTCTTAAAGGTCATCTCGCCTACGTTTTATGAGTTGAATGAATATCTTCTATACCATAAAAATTCAACATACTTGCCTGAATGTTGGCAAAAAAATTGTGATCAAATTTCACTCTTACAACTTTTGCTAGAAGTAAGGCATTAGACAAATGGTTTCTCTTAGAACTGTTAAATTGCTTTAGTGTGGTCTTTATTTCTATATTGCCAGCATGATACAATTACCATGACAACTTTGTTCTAAAATTTCTGGGTAATTCAATCTAACACAAACAAAATGTAATAGACTGACTACAAATTATAGGGTATAGGAAGATAATACTTCCCCCCAAATCTTAAAAAAATGTTAAAAATAATATTGTTCTTTAAAGGACAAATTGTGAGATCAATATATAATTGGGCAGCTACTAATCTACTTTCTGTCTCTATGGATTTTCCTATTTTGGACATTTCATATAAATAGATCATACAGTGTGTGGTCTTTTGTGAATGGCTTCTTTCATTTGGCTTAGTGTTTTAAAGGTTTATTCTTGTTGTATCATTTATCAGTGTTTCAGTCCTTTTATTATCAAAAAGTATTTTGTTATCAAATAATATTCCACTGCATGGTTATATTACATTTTATTTATCAGTTTGTCAGTTGATAGACAATTAGATTGTTTCCTCTTTTGACTATTATGAATAATATTGCTATGAACGTTTATGTACATGATTCTGCATGGGCATATGTTTTCATCTGTCTTGGGTATATACCTAGGAATGTTTTCATTTATCTTGGGTATATATCTAGGAATTGCTGTTAAATAGAATAAGTCTATGTTTAATCATTTAAGGAACTTCCAGATTGTTTTCCAAAACTCCCACATCAGTTTATATTCCCAACAGCAAAGAATGAGAATTGTCTAATTTTTCTACATCCTTACCAATAATTATTATTTTAAGTCTTTTAAATGCTGTGGCTTCAGAGACAAGTTGTGGGACTGAATTCATACTTTATTATTTGAATCACAAAAGTTGGTTTCAGCAAGGACAATCACAGATAATTATGTCTGTGTGTGTTTCAATCTAGATGCATAAAAACAAAGACGAATTGACAAAAAGGAGCCATAATCCCAGCTCCCAGAAAATTACACTATGAAAAGTGAAAACCCTCCTATCAAATATTAGTACTTTTATCTCAAAAGCATTCCCTATTAACATTTAGTTTTTCATGCTTTTAGAAGCATTCTGGTGTATATACAACATATATATATATATTTTTATATATATATAAAACACAGAAGCAGATATCTGTGTTTTTCCCTTTTGTACAAAATAGATCATTCTTTGCATACTCTAACGTCCTTTTCTTTTTTTTCAACCCAAAGTTTTCTTCAAATTGATATTTTATATCAATACAGAATGACTCATCTCACTTTTAAGTAGCTAGTCTCCAATTGTGAAACTATATCCTATGTGATTTAATCTATTACATATTGATGGACATCTTGGTTGTTTTCAATTATTTACTGAAACAAAGAATGCCACAATAAAATCCTTCTGCCTATATCCTGGCAACTGTTTGAGAATATATCTGAAGGAGAAATTTCTTTCAAGGGGATTGTCAGGCAAAAAGATATGAAGGTTTTAATTTTAGATACTTAAAACTAAATTTTTCTTCCAAATACATAGTCTCAATTATGGTCCAACTAAAAGCTTCCCACACCCTTCCCTTTCCCAAATATCATGAAAGAATATTTGAAAATTTGTAGCTAGATTTACTGTTTAGTTAGAGGTTTATAGTATTTACAGTGACACATACTGAACAGGGAGGTATTGATGCTTCTATAATTAAAAAAAAAAACGGGAGCAAATACTCTGCCCACTTTTAATTTTTTTTGGTGTTAAGTTATATAAGTACTTTATATATTTCAGATATTAACCCCTTATCTAATGTGTCATTTGCAAATATCTTCTCCCATTCAGTAGGTTGCCTTTTTGTTTTGTTGGTTTCCTTTGCAGTGCAAAAGCTTTTTGTTTTGATGTAGTCCCAAAGGTTTGTTTTTGCTTTCGTTTCCCTTGACTTAGGAGACATATCTTAAAAAATGTTGCTACAACTGATGCTAGAGAAATTACTACCATATAATTTCACTCATATGTGGAATCTAAGAAACAAAACAAAACAAATGAATAAACAAAAAGTGGAATCAGACCTAGAAATACAGAGAACAAACTGATGGTTGCCAGAGGAGAGAGGAGTGGGAAGATGGGCAAAATGCATAAAGGGAAGTGGGAGATACAGGCTTCCAATTATGGAATGAATAAGTCACGGGAATAAAAAGCACAGCATAGGAAATATAGTCAATGATATTGTAAGCACATTGCATGGTAACAGATGTTACCTACACCTGTGGTGAGCAAAGCATATGTAGAGAGATGTTGAATCACCAAGTTGTACACTTGAAACTCATATAAACTGTGTGTCAACTATACTCAAATTAAAAAAAAATAAATTAAATGAAAAATACAAAAATTTAAAAATGGGAGCAAAAAGATAAAAATGTCACCTAGAGTAAAGGCTTTTGTTAAATTTAACGTGAGAGCAAGAGGAATTTACAATTTTAATTTAATATCTTCTTAAGACTTGTGGATTAATCAGGAGTGAGTAATTTATCTTCTACTTTGATTTCTACACTTTGTTAGATTATTTTCTAGCTCCAGCTGATTGGTACATTGATCCAAAAACACTTCCATGGATTAAACAGCTATTCCCCCAAATAAGTGGTATTTACATAATGTAAGTGCATTAAAGGGTTATGCAATTACCCCAGAAATACGGAGAAACTAATGATAAATACATAAATGCACACCTGGGGAATGAGACCTCCCACTCATGTGAGTAACCCTAGTAAGTCCCTTCTCCCCCGGTCCCCAATTTCTTTGTCTAATATAAGAAGCAACAGATCCCCAGGACTCCTTGTCCTTACACTGAAAAAGGATATTCAATGATATTAGACTTTCCAGCCACAGAGAACTGCCCTGGGAATACTCACCAGCCCTCCTGCCACCACTGCCACCACCATCATCTTTTAAACATAAATTAAATGTAAGGGGCACCTGGGTGGCTCAGTCGTTAACCATCTGCCTTTGGCTCAGGTCATTTCCCTCTCCAGCTCCCCCTGCTTGTGTTCCCTCTCTCCCTGTCTCTGTCAAATAAATAAATAAAATCTTTAAAAAAATAAATTAATTAAATGTAAGACTAAACGGCCTTTGATGGTGTCTTTTTCTGCCAAGGGCTGGCTTCTTTACAAGATTTCCACTCTAAATGGATTTTAGTCCTGCTAACATCTCATGAGGTATTTTCTCTCTCTCTCTTTATGGAGGTGGGGGAGAAACCAACACATTAAGAGCCATACTACTAAAGATGGTGGAGGCGGTATTCAAACTTGTGTCTGTCTGACTTTGATTCCCTGAAAATCTGGAGTGTATAGCAGGACAATTGGGATCCCATCCCACCAGCCTATGTTCTGCCTCAAAAATCAATCCCAAAATTTCAGAACATATGTTTACTCATACATAGGAGGACCTGTCTTCCCCAGTTCTGCAAGAATTTATTATAGGTGACGATTCAACAAATTTAGGAATGGAAGAAAGGTACTTAGACACAGATAGCAAAATGAGCCGGGGTAGATCTATTCCACATTTCTCAGGAGTGTTAGCCTCAGTGTAAGAATCAAGCTGTGCAGGAGGTGTTTTCTCAGCCAGAAGAGGAAATAAACTTCAGGGAACATTTCCCACTTGTTCAGAGTATTCTTTCAGAGATTACCTTTTGCTTTATACTGCAAGTGAGAGGGAGGCATATTTACTTATGATAAACGAAAATTATATTCTGGGCTGGATAATCTGCAGAAGTTTGTTACTCAGATGTTATATTATTTATCAGGTATGTTATCTTTCCAGGAATTACTATTGATGGAATAAGGGATAATTTAAGTGGAAGGTCTATAATTTCTTTAACTTCTTATGTCCAAATTCCTTTCTCACTTTCTTTTCATGTCTCACCCCTATTTTGCTAGTCTCTTGATTTATGTTTTCCTGCAAACTTTGCAATCTATTACATTGTAAAGCAACTATCCACGTTATTTATGTTATGTACGCAGAATTATTGTCTTTTAAAAATGGGTATTCAGGAGAAATGTATCCTGTTTTTTTCTTTGACTACCTTTTAAATGGTAGTTTTTAAATTTTACTCTCAGTTTTATTCTGCCTTTTAAACATGTTAAGCCTAGTTAGTAAGGCAACTTTATCAGAAGAGCTTTTGGAATCACAGAAAAACTCAACATGCCCTAGGAATTTTGTACACTATTCCTAGAGATCTTTCAAATATCTGGCATCCTGTCATGATGTGTCATTCACTTGAATAAATATAACAATCCTGCATGTGTAAATATCAAGTAAATCCTTTAAAAAAAGAACTCTGACAAGCAGTTCATAATTACCAAATGCAAGATAAGGTTACATGTAATCCACATTTGGTGCTAAAATCTGAAAAGTTAAATGAATGCAAAATTACCAGCTAACATAAGAAAGGCAGATAATAAATGCAGTTAAAATGTCATCTTTGAGAGTAATGATGTGTATAAATGTACATGTCAAAGAATGTATAGAGACATTATTTTTACACTAACAAATTGTAAAAACTATAATGATAGTACCCACTGCTAGCAAGATGCAGTAAAACTGGGGCATAACTATACTACTTTTTGCATTATAAAGTGGTAAAAACTTTTTTTTAAAAAAACAAGGTAATATGTAGCCATAGTTCTAATTACTTCATATTTTGTCCCCAGGGCATTTGTTCAACAATTACAGCTCAACAGAAGGGGAAAGTCTAAAGCACAGAAATGCTCACTTGTGTATCATTTATTTTTAAAAAGAAAAAGCTTATGAACAGTTGAATTGTATAATACATTGAAATCATACATTATTACAACTGGTATTACATATCTATTGAATTGTAATTACTATAAAGAGTGAAGAGAACCATGAGGGAGAAGTTTTTATAAGGTTATATGAAATCATAAAATAAAGTTATATTTATATGATTATTATAATTGTGTGTATGTGTGCATACATATATGCATTTTTATCTAACCTTCCCCATCAAAAAAAATGGAGAAAAACATGATTTGCTTCATAACTGTGTTGTAAAGATTAAATGTGATAATGAAAAGAAAGTGCTCAGAGCAGTTTCTAACTCACAGTAAGCCTTGTATAGATGCAGTCTATTATTTTTGTTTGTTATGAACTGACAAAAGCCAATTTGAACTTTATCGCTGTGGTTTATTTTGGGTAGATAGGGCAGATAGCCTAGAAAACCATATTAGTTATGTGATAGATATTAAAATTTTAATTTAATTAATTTTAGTTCATTTACATTTAAATAGTCACATGTAGTTAGTCTCTATCAAACTGGACTGCATAGCTCTGCACAGTCGTGGGACACAGAACCGAAACTGAATCCTAGGTTAAAAGCTCCGCTTAGGAGGACTTGCTGCTAAACTCACTAGATTTGGGATGTCTGGGTGGCTCAGTTGTTAAGCGTCTGCCTTCAGCTCAGGTCATGATCCCAGGGTCCTGGGATGGAGCCCCACATCGGGCTTCCTGCTTGGCAGGAAACCTGCTTGTGTTCCTGCTCTCGCTATCTCTCTCTGTCAAATAAATAAATAAAATGTTTTAAAATAAAATAAAATAAACTCACTAGATTTTTCTAAGATTTTATTTTTTTATTTGTCAGAGAGAGAGAGCGAGAGAGAGATAGCACAAGTAGGGGGAGCGGCAGGCCAGAGGGAGAAGCAGGCTCCCACTGAGCAAGGAGGCTGATACGGACCAGGTCAATTCCAGGACCCTGGGATCATGACCTGAGCTGAAGGCAGACGCTTAACCGACTGAGCCACCCAGGCGTCCCTCACTAGATTTTTATATTCTTAATAATATCAAAGTGCAATATTTCTAATTAATCCCTGTATCTTAATACCATGTATCTCATCAATGCAAAAATATTTATCATCATTAGGAAGTATTTAATTTGTAATATTCAATATTAATAAAATATGGGACTTTGATAAAGATGAATAACTTTTTCTAATGTTATGTAAGGAAAAATAATATTTAAAATTATTTTCTAAAATATGCATTAGAATAAATTAAACAGAAAGTGCCAAAAAAGGAATAACATTTCCAACTCTGTTTTTGAATTTGTAAAGTGTGCCTTTAGTTAGTGCAACTTCAAAGCAGAGATATAATATCAAGCAGACAGTCAACCATTTTGTAACATTTAGTGGAAAGCAGTTCTGCTTTCTCAGTTTAAGAAAATAAGGGCAACCAAACTGGAAAGAGGATTCAATAAAGTTTACTGGGTCTCACTACCTCATTAGCTTTCACACAGCCTCACAATTCATAAAATGTGCCTCTGCTCAGCAATTCTGGAAAATAGGAAGCTAAACTCATTTTCTTTTTCAAATATAATATGTAATTACAATTATATGTATGTTTAGAATGTATACCTTGTTTTCTCCAAATCAAAATAATTTGGAGCAGTTTACAAGTATAACAAAATGCAAGACAGGGCAGTCAGGGATAAAGGTCTACAGAAATGCTTGAAATTGAAATTGAGCTCAAGAGTCAGGAGAAACAGCTAAGCAGATAGAGGCATACTTCAGAGATAATGCAAGTTCTGTTTCAGACCACCCCAATAAAGCAAATATTGCAATAATGCTGTCAAATGAATTTTCTGATTTCCCAGTTCATATAATAGTTACGTTTACAAAGTAGTGTCGTCTATTAAGTGTGCAATAGTAATATGTCTAAGAAACCATATAAACATCTTAATTTAAAAATACTTCATTGCTAAAAAATGCTAACCATGATCTGAACTAATTAATATATTCAGCAAGTTGTAATCTTTGTGCAGGTGGAGGGTCTTGCCTTGATGTTGATGGCTGCTGACTGATCAGGGTGGTGGTTGAAGGTCTGGATGGTTGTAGCAATTTCTTAAAATAAGAAAACAGTGAAACTTACCACATTGATCAACTCTTCCTTTAATGAATCATTTCCCTGTAGAATATGATGTTGTTTAATAGCATTTTACCCACCATAGAATTTCTTTCAAAATTGGAGTGAACCCTCTCAAACCCTACCACTGCTTTATCAGTTATGTTTATGTCACATTCTAAATCCTTTGTTGTCATTGCAACAATTTTCACGGCATCTTCACCAGGAGTAGATTCCATCCAAAGAAACCACTCTCTTTGCACATCCGTAAGAAGCAACTCCTCATCCATTCAGGTTTTATCATGAGATTGCAGCAATCCTCACATCTTCAGCCTCCACTTCTAATTCTAGTTCTTCTGCTATTTCCACCACATCAGAAGTAACTTCCTCCAAAGAAGTGTTGAATTTCTCAAAGTTGTCCATAAGGGTTGGGCTTAACTTCCAAACTCCTCTGTTAGTGTTGATATTTTGACCTCGTCCCATGAATCCTGAAAGTTCTTAATGGCATCTAAAATGGTGAATCCTTTCCAGAAGGTTTTTAATTTATTTTGCCCAGATCCATCAGAGAAATCACTATCTCTGGCAGCTACAGCCTTATGAAATGTATTTCTTAAATAATAAGACTTGAAAGGTGAAATTACTCCTTGATCTGTGGGCTGTAGAATGAACGTTGTGTTAGCAGGCATGAAAGTAGTATTAATCTCACATCTCCATCAGAGTTCTTGGGTAACCAGGTGCATTGTCAATGAACAGAAATACTTTGAAAGAAATCTTTTTTTCTGAACAGTAGGTCTCAGCAGTGGGCTTAAAATACTCAGAAACTCATTTTGTAAGCAGATGTACTGTCATCCAGGCTTATTAATTGGCCTAATTTCAATTAATATTGTTGTATCTCAGGGAATAGGAAGTCCCAAGGAGAGGAAGAGAGAGGGGAACAGCTGGTCAATGGTGAACACACACATTTATCCATTAAGTTTCCCATTTTACATGAGCTCAGTTCATGGTGTCCCAAAACAATTACAATACTAACATCAAAAATCACTGATCACAGATTACTGTAACAAATATAATAATAATGAAAAGGTTCGAAATCTTGTGAGAAGTACCAAAATGTGACACAGAGCTCAGGGAGCCAATGATGCTGGCAAATGCTACTGGAAAAATGACCCTGATAGACCTCCTCGATGCAGGGTTGCCGTAAAACTTCACTTTATAAAAAATGCAGTATCTGTGAAATGCAATAAAACAAAGTACAATAAAATGAGGTATGTCTGTAGACCTTCTTCCAGGGGATACTCATGATTACAATTTAGCACCTCATTTCCTGGATGCTAAATAAAAAGGGTAGACTGTAGTATTTTGTTTGTACTATTGAACTAATTTTGTCTGAGTAATGTTGGATAGAAAAAAAGCCAAAATTATTTAGGGCATGGTTCAGCATGGAAGATATGGACTACCACCCAGTAATCCTTAAACTCACCTATCATTCACAGACTGGTTGAAATTCCTCCCAATTTGTAAGGCTTTGTAAATAGGAAATTATCACAATCATGTACTGAGCACCTACTCTGTATCAGCCCTTTGGGGGGTGGCTGAGTATTGTATACATTGTATACTACATAACCCCAGGGGGCACCATTTTCTTGGTGGTCATTGGAATTATTTATTATAACAATTTACTAGTAAAGTGTATTGAGAAAGAGTCTTCTTCAAAATCATACGAAGTTATCACTTAAGCTACCAGTTCTCAGAGCTGCGCTTAAATATTACATACATTATCAAAATATTCTTATAATAAAGAAATATTAACTTAATTTTTCAGATTAAGGAACTGAAGCTAAGAAAAATAGGTATTTGCTCAAGATCAAATAGTTGGTTACTTGACAGAACTAGGATTTGAAACCAGGACATTGTAATTCTGAAGCTAATACTTTCAACCACAGTTCCAAATTAAAACGCTGAATATGGAGGGGTTTCAGACAAAAACATTTAATGTGAATAAAAGGTCTAGAATTATATTTAGAATATATCTGGTAGCATTTACCAAGTTACGCAGTATATAGAGCAGTTGAGAGGAGCATCTGCCATATTGATAGATGGTAGTTTGTCATTCATAGAACACATAATATCCACCAACAAGCCAGGGCTCTCTCTCTGGAGAAGTAGATTGTTTTATGTAAATTATTCTGAAGACATCATATTCTCAGAAGAAGACAATATGTGAATGCACTTCACGTTTGCTTGTCCAATATGACTATTTGTTCCTAACCTATAGACACAAATTAATGCAAAAGGGTTTTTGATAAATGTAATAATCACAGTTGTTACAAGAAATAATTTTCTTAATATAACAACTCACTGACGGAAAAATCATTTCCAAGGACTATTTCTTGCCAGTGTGTATTTTCCAATGTTCATGTTTGAATGCATCTGTATTTTCACATCTTGCATGTATAATTGACTATTTTCATATAAAATCAGCTGACAGACTCCTGGACTATTGACTACTCTGGTTGCCAGAATGCTTCTGTAACTATAGAGTGGATATTTGAAGACTGAATGTGCCCTATAATGTTGATATCACATTAGAAGCAGCTTAAAGATGTAATCCTCAGTTACACTGATTTAACTGAAGAATATACTATCCTTGGAATTCCCAGAACAACATATTAATCTTTCATATCCAATGTCTGATGGTCTTTATTACACAATGATGAACATTAGATTGTTGTGATGAATCGTATTACTTGAAAAAAATAACTATTAAATCTTTTAGAATATAACTAGATGCAGTAATTTGTAACATCCATGAAATATGTTCACTAAATACTCCATGAGATTTATGTCTTTTAAAAGTCACAATAAACCCAGGATTAGGAACCATTATTAATATTTTACTGATAAGGAAGTTAAGACAGAGAGAAATGTGTAACTTATTTAAGAATCCAAAGTTATCAAGTGCTGGAGTCAGGAAACAAACACAAGTCTTTATCACTCCAATGCCCTTACTGTTAAACATTATTCTGTAGTGTTTATTCATATTTGTCTTTTAATCAAATATCAAACCATATATAAACAAAGTCTGAAATGTAACTTGTGCTGCTGTTTCATCAATTCCATATTAACCCCTTTGTTTTATGCTGGTATCATTCTTCCTGAGATGGAGCTTCCTCCCCAAAATTTCCAAAACGTGGCCAATGGATTATTCTCCAGAAAACAGGTCTAACCATGCATAATTCCCTTGGTCAAAAGAGTGTCTCCTTATTGTATATTAACTAAAACTAACCATCCCTAATTCCTGGCTTCAACACTTCATTGTCTAAATATTATCTGAATATTTATTGAAAATGAAGATTCCCTAGCCATATTTCTAGAATTTTTGTTCAAGAACATGTATTTTTTTTAGAAGCCAATTCTTTTTTTATTATTATGTTCAGTTAGCCAACATATAGCACATGATTAGTTTTTGATGTAGTGTTCAACGATTTATTTTTTTTAAAAGATTTTATTTATTTATTTGACAGAGAGAGACAGAATAAGCAGGGGGAGTGGGACAGGGAGAAACAGGCTCCCACTGAGCAGGGAGCCCCATGTGGGGCTCGATCCCAGGACCCTGAGATCCAGGACCTGAGCCGAAGGCAGACATTTAATCGACTGAGCCACCCAAGTGCCCCCAAGAACATGTATTTTTAAATAGCAGCTCTTTAAAGAATATTGCTCAGCCTGGCATTTATTAATTTTGACCAAAATATCTCTACTTCACACACCAGCCCCAGCCACACGTCCCTTTGATCATATACTTTTTCTTTTGTCCTGGGCTTCTAGGGAACAACATTCTAGAAAGGTGGTTAGGGTTCTGAATTCACTGGCAGTTTTAATACAACGCACCCAACCACACAGACCCATTATAATACTAGCTCTCCTCCCTTTCTCTCCTTCTTCAGTGTATACTTTGCAGTTCCCTTTTTGGCCCAGGCCTGAAAAAATAAATTTGTCTGTTTTCCACCTAGACATGCTCATCCCAAAGAGCTAATGATTTGTGCAAAACCCTTAACTCCACACCTCACAGCCATCTGTTGTCCACACTTTACTACTTTAACAGTACGCCATTCAGATCCTGGTGTCCAGTTGTCTCGGGATGCCTAAGCTCAGTTCTCAGGAATAGGCCACCATCTTTTGGCTCCCCTAAAATGATGATGCTATTGATTTTTTCTCAGATCGGTGCCCTTCTTTCTCATGCTCTAGCCTAAGCCACTATCATCTTACCATCTTTCAAGTCCCTTGGGCCTTCAGAGAGTATCATAAAAGAACCCACCATATTCATTTTTTTTTTCAATTATTTTTGTAAATTCCTACGAGCTTTCACACTAATCTCTTCTCTTGCTGGAATTCTATCCTCTCCCTAAAGTAGTAGTCAAAACTCATTCAGCATCTGCAAATGGTTTATCCTACAAAGATAAATGCCACTGGTTTCCTTGCTTACCCATATACTGTTACTACAGGAGGGCAGGGTGGGCTTCAGTGTCTGTAGCCTCTCAGGGATGGGAGGGGAGCATTGGTGGAGCTGGTGGAGTTTGGGAAAGAGGGTCAAGGTCTTGTTTGTTTTTTGTGTGTGTGTGTGTTGTTGTTTTTCTTCTAGAGAGGGAGAGAGGGGTAGGAGGGGCAGAGGGAAAGGGAGAGAGAGAATCTTAAATAGGCTTCATGACCAGCGTGGAGCCTGATGTGGGGCTCAATCCCATGACCCTGCGATCATGACCTGAGCTGAAATCAAGAGTTGGACGCTTAACCAACTGAGCCAACCAGGTGTCCCTAGAGGGTCAAGTTTGAAGGAAAGCATGCTGAATCATTCTAGCTGTGCCTTGCCTTTTCATTGATCAGCTAAAATAGTACCACACCAAAATGATTAATTCAGTTTTAAAATCTCATATTACTCCATCATCAAGCATATTTGAAAAATTCCGGTCTTCTTTTTGAGGAAATTTTGACTTCATATGAATACAAATACCGACCATACTGTGTCTTGCCCTAGCTACTTCATATAAGTTTTTGTTTATTTGAAACTGGAGATAAACAGACTTTGATATTTCAAGGTTAAGCATAGTTTAGTGGCTTATTAAAACATTTTCATATAAAACCACATTCGTTTTTTTACCTTTGTGGACAATCATATTTACTTTAAGTAGCTTTGTATTTTAGGACATAAATATATTTCAAACATAATTTTTGCCTATCCTTTGGGTTGATCTCTTAATATACTGCATTTTCCAACTAATTCCCACTTCCTCAGATAAAGTATTAGTGATAAAAATAATAATACAGAGCACACTTTTCACCTGGAATTCTTTATCCTTTCCCTTCCCCTTCCTCTTCCCTTACCTGTCCTTCTCCTTCCTTCCTTCCTTTCTTTTTCTTTTTTTTCTTTCTTTCTTTCTTTCTTTCTTTCTTTCTTTCTTTCTTTCTTTCTTTCTTTCTTTCTTTCTTTCTTTCTTTTTTTCTTTCTTTCCTTCTCTTCCTTCCTTCCTTCCTCCCTTCCCTCCTGTCACATTTGCATCACCTTGTCATATATTGTCTATAGTTAGATGAACAGATTAGGAAGCTGAGGGTCAAAAGAAAGGAAATAAGAATTTATGCTGTTAATAAACAGTTACATAGAGATATGGAAATAACCCATTTCCTGAAGCCTATCTTTCAGCTATTGAATGCTCATCATGTCTTCTCAAGCCACTCACATTATATTTACAATAACAATGAAGGAAATTGTGTTCTGTAATACTTTAATAGTAATGTGCTCATCAGTAACTCTGGACCCTACAGACCAAGGATATCATTATATTCTGTGGTTGTCCCAACACATAATACCATCAAACCTAAAGACCAGGTATGGAAGGAGTAAATGAATTTCCTAGTTAAATAGAGCATTTTATCTTTTTCCTTGAAATTATTAATAATTTTTCCCCGAGAACACAGTTTTTATTGATTTTCTTATTTACCAGTCATATAAAAAATAATTTATCAGTACAGTTCTGATGTATGGGATTTTTCATGATTAGTGCTGCTTTTTATCATCTATCTAGAAAAAGTTTACATGATACATACTGTCTTCCTGGCTGCCTATGTTCTTTCTTCTCTCTCTGTTGGTCTCTCCCTGTCTCTCTAGTAAGTGGCAAAGTGGAGGATCCCATGTGTTTTATGGCAACTCTTTTTTGAAATTAGGGTAGACTGGATGGAAATCCTAGATTTGGCAGTAAGCTTCATAACACTGATTGCATTAGGTTTTGATATGTTTGTATAACAAATTACCACAAACCTAATTCTCTGCTTAAGGTCTCATTAAGCTGAAATTAAGGTGTCAGCCAAAGCTGAGGTTTCATCTGAGACTAGGGGTCCACTTCCAAGCTCATGTGGTAGTGAGAAGGATCAATTTTCTTGCAGCTACAGAATTTATGGAGGCTGCTTCTTTAAGAAAAGAATCTCTCTGACCTTTAGACCTTGAATTGAGAACTCACCTGATTAGGTCAGGGCCACCAGATAATATTATATTTTATTATCAAAACAGATTATGGATCTTAATTCCATCTGCAATATTACATTTTACCATATAGCATAACATAATCCCAAAGCAATATTTTCTCATATTTAAAGGTCTCACCTTCACTAAAAGGGAGGACATTATTTAATGTTGTGGATCTTTGGGAGTTATATTAGAATTCTGCTTACCATTCTAAGTAAACTTGATAATTACTATGTTTTTAGCTTCTTGACTTAATATGAAAGGTTACTGAAAGAACTGAGTACTGTAATTCACACAAACCACCCTGTATATTGCTGCATTATCTGCAATAATGATCTATTACTTGAAAATAATAATTTTCAAACCTACGAACTCCACTGTAGACTTATAAATGTCAAACTAGAGGCAGAAGGACTTTAAGAATTTGAGTGTGTGAGTTCGTGTATCCCCTCTTCTTGACAAGAAGCCTCAGGTTTAGGTCTAAGTAAGTAACTCAGTGGAACTAAGAAGAATTAGTAAGAAAAAAGTAAAAATATACTGAGTAATATCACTAATAATATGAATCAAAACCAGCATTTTGTAAAACAGTAAAAGAAAAAAATGATGAGATAGAAAAAAATATATACTGCTGAATTTATAATTTTTTAGACATTTGTATTAGGGTTCACTCAAAGGAGAATCACCATAAATATTGTGGGAATAATGGAGTTATAAGAGAATTAGATCTTATACACAATGGGAGTTGATTAGGGAAGTGAGAGTCTGGAATAGAAAATTCGAGGAGTATAGAAAGAGACCTTAATCTGTCCATCTAAATCCCTGGCTTGAGAGAACAAGGACATTAGAAGAAGAAAAGTGCATCAACGGATTAAATAAAATCACAACAGAAGAGTTTGTATTTAAGTCTGTGGGAAGCTGTTCCTTCTGTGAAGGTGCTGCCTCTGTTGGTCTCTAGCCAAGCACTTGGTGGTACACCTGGGCCTGCCATTTCTGAAGATGGGAAGATTAGTTAAATATAAAGTCAGGAAGCATGAGTTCAAATGGAGCCCAATGAGTATTTCTGTGATTGTCGATCTTGTATCTAACAGCAGTGACCTTCCAAGTGTAATGCTTCTGTTTCATTTCTGCCTTTGAAATTCTGTGGAAGTTTCTTTTTTGGCCAACCTAACTTGGAACCATAAGGCAAAGTTGATACCAGGAATATAGTTCCCAGTTTCACAAATTGACATTGTGCAATTCATCAAAACATCAGCTTAACAGAAATTAATCATGAACAAATTCAACTCTAACTGTAAGTTCAATAAACCAATTAAGTTATGGCTATTTATGAAGTCTATGATATGGATGGATTATGGATATAATTTTCATATATGGATTTCTTTTTTTCTCATTTAATTAAGGAGGGCATGTGAAAAACAAATATTTATTGAATCTTACCATAGATAGGTCGATATAGTAGGATAACTGCATAGATTGTCTCCCTCAAATCTAAAAACAAATTTTCACAATTCAATATTAACATACCTTTTTAAAAGATGTCAAAACTGAGCCTAGGAGTCACATACAAACTTTGATTTATTTAGTATTGTTTGTTGCAAGATGAGATAGGCAAAACAGATTTGCGACATTGTATACCAATAGCTTACATGAATCTTCCTTATTGAAATAAAGACAACGATAGAAATAGAATTATTGTAGAACTTATCTGTTAGGTAGTTCAATGCTCTTATGTAAAGTCCTCATATAATGCACTCTCCAATGGATATAAATGCAAACATCATGACAACAAAATATTCTGAATTTGTAATCTGCTTTTGACCTTTAGAGACTGATGATCTTAGAATAAGTTACATAAACTTTTATAAATCTCTATTTCTTTGTCTATACAAAAAGGATAATGATATCACACATCTCACATTTGTTTAGAGAATTAAATGAGAGTGTAATAATTTCTCACAATATCCAGGCAATATTAAATACTCAAATAATGTTAGCTACTACAAGTGAAATTAAAATATTAAAACTTTGTCCATCCGTCCATCCATCCTGGACTGCCAAGTAGTTCAGCAAAGATAAATGTAATGTCAAACTACAGCTATCATTAATCCAGAAGATTTTGGAATAAAATACTCACATATCCTGTTTGCCATTGTATTTTATTTCCATCTCATCAGTACTACTTCACATATCTTTTATGATAAACTCGCTCAGAAAGTTTTGGGAAGAAGAGTGACAATAAATTAATAATTAAAGAAATACCATTAGCCTTGTCTTTCATGGGCAATAATTTTGCCCACTGAGTACGACATTGCTACTATTTTTAATTTGGAATATTTACTATGCTTGGGATATTACCTTGCAATCAAAATGTTAGAAGCCTTCATAACTCTCTGAACCATATAAAACCCAATGATGCATTTCTCATAATGGCAAGGGCAGATTTTTTTTGTGAATCTCTCACGAAGCTGAGCTTAGTAATAATTCACCTACTTTCTGAGAGCTGCTTTAAGCAGCCTGTGCATATCAAAACTTGAATTGTAAGCCATTTGGAGGAATGTAAAAAGTCAGCAATGCATGCAATGGTGTCAGTGGCTCCTTAAGAAAATTCAACTAAACCAGTAAGAAAACCCAGACGATATACTAGTGATAGTGAGAATTGTTTTTCATTAAATTTAATATCAGACAAGATTGACTTTATTCATAATCATTAAATAGACTTATTTCCTATAGTTTTCTATTAACATTATGTACTGGGACTCCTTGCCTTTTAAGGAAGCAACAGGATGGAAAAACTAGTAATACCATTTCATGGTTCAGTGCTATAAAACTGCTGCACCTAATAGAGTATTGCCTGAGGCAAGCAGATACACAGACAAAACAGTTGAGAACAGTCCCAGGACACCTAAGAAGTTAAATGGCATTACATTTTAGAGTTTGGCAAAGTGTGCATACAATTCCCCTAAGAGTTGCTGTCACACTATTTCAAGCTGTTCCCTTAGAATGAAAATGCTGACAAACACCGAGAAGGCAATCAAGAGCTCCTGGGAACAGAAGTTCCTCTGGCCTTAACAGAGTCAACACAGTACCAAGTGACTCTTTTGGTAAGATTATTTTCTTCCTGTAACGTATGAATGAAACATGTCCTTCTAACTGCTTTCTATGGCAGATGCTCTAAGTAACTTCTGTATAAAATGAAAATAAGAAAGGGTAATCTATAAGTGTATATCCAACAATTAAGCAAGCTAAAATTTATTAATGTCAGCTTTTGATAGGTTCTCAAAAATAGTCATTATTATTATTTCAGCTGAGTTTCTATTAAGACTGTTTTAAATCATAAGAGCAGGGTCATTTATTTTCTTCCAACAGTGACTACATGCAAACCAAGGAGAGTTCTGGAGACAAATTAGGCAATTGGTAGGAGAAAGCAGAACAAAGAATGTACCTTTCCTTATGTAACGAATTTTCAAAAACTGATATTATAGAAACATAAAATAAGACTCAAAGATTCCAAAATTATTTTTCCTGAGTCACAGCTGAGCAAATTTAAGAACCATAACTGGAATACCTTCTGATTACCAATTACTATATTGCATATTCAAATATTGATAATGACAGAGTTTTTACCTATTGTTTTCATGTACTTTATTAAAACCTTAAAACTGTATTCAATACAGCCCTAATTTTAAATTAATTTATTAATCCTTAAAAAAATTGTATAGCCCAACTTTTCTTGTGTTTACGTTCCTCAACATTTGAGATCACATTTTCCCTTATATTTACACAAAAAAAGATGGGGAGAACTATTTTCACATTTGATGGTAATTCCAAGTGTCTACCAAGATTTCTGTAAATTTTCAAAAAGGATCTATTGGACAAATCTCACTGCAATTTCATATTCTTTTTGAATCTGAGGAATTATTTTTTCTCTCAACTACTCTGCATGTTTTCTTCTCTCTACCTTATTAATGCAAATGTGTTGTCTTAAAAAAAAAAGATTTTATTTATTTATTTGACAGAGAGAGAGCACAAGCTCTCTGACACAGAGAGAGCAGCAGGTAGAGGGAGAGGGAGAAGCAGGCTCCCCACCAAGTAGGGAGTTCAATGCAGGGCTCAACCCCAGGACCCTGGGATCATGATCTGAGCCGAAGGCAGACGCTTAACCGACTAAGCCACCCAGATGCCCCAACGTGGTGTCTTTTAATCCCCATAGCTCATCAACTTAATAGATTTGTGGGTAGCATATTTTACTGAAGATTTGAAATCATGATGGGATTTGGATATAACATTATTAAATCATTTGCAGAGCATATAAGAGATCAGTAAAAATTTATATAGGTATATATACAAACATACATGAGCATGTATATGTGTGTTCATCCCAAAGACACTCCTGCCAAGACAATTTCTCACTTGTCAACCTTCTCCAATATATCTCCTAGGACTCCCTTATTACTGTGATTCTGATCCTCTCCTTTCTTACCCTATCCTGGCAAACACTGACTCTACGATGCTGTAATGAAGTACATTCTAGCATGCAAGTTAGTTCATGTGATTCCTATTGAAAAAGTTTTAATGTTCCTTGTTGCCTTCAGAATAATCTCTATCTTGCCTAACATACAAGGTGATACTGAATGGTAGCCCTGCTTATGGTAACTATTTTAATTCCAGTAATTGTCATATCAAAATTAACTTTCTTTTGGTTAATACTTTTATTTGAAACTAAAAACATAACAAAAAAAACCCCCTCTTATGAGTTACATTATACATTTAACACAGAATTTTTTAAGTTAAGTGCATCAAAATTTCTCTGCAGTCACTTAGGTCTTGGGCTGTGCCTGCCTTGGACCACAACAGAGGCAGATGCAGGGCTTGGCCACAGTAAAATGTCCAGATTCCAAAAGGAATATTTCATTATAGCAATTTAATTAACAGATTTCTATAGTTCAGCAGAATTCTTCTTTTAGTACCAAGGAGCAAAGTGACCCACAGTAATAAATGAGTTGCTACAGTTAATTGCTAAAAGTTAAACAGGATGAAAAGAGCTGTTCATAAAGTAATATATAATAATGAGGAAATATAACAATAGTTAAATATGTCAAATTGGTTATGAAATGAAGAAGACTTAAATGTATAAAACTATAACAAAAATTATAATTAGTTATATAAAACAAGTGACAACTGAATCATAATCAATAGCAATATGTAGGTTCATTTTATTAAATGGCATCCCATATTTTATGTTCATGATGTCTTACTAGAGTAGAAATTGCATGTACTCTAGCTAGGAGCACACAGAAAGCACATGTTATGTGTGGGTTGGAGTAGTTTATACGGCTTTTGAAGTAAAGTAGGATCCAAAAACGACCCAGCTTTATTGTGTCATGTATATCAAATGACAACGCAACTAGTAATTATACTTCTTCAATGCTTCAATAATAGGAGAGTTCATTTTTAAGGTCATCTCAATCACCAAAAGGGAATATCCTTTCATTTTTGATAACATTTTTATTAAGGTGTTTATTTTATATTCAATATATTGTACACAAAGTATAAAATTGAATGTCTTGACAGATGTATATGCCCATGAATCTATCACCACAATCGAGAAAATGAGCATACGTGTCATTCCAGAAGTTTCCCTGTGCCCTTGGTAATCCCTTCATTCTGCCCCTACCTAGACTCTGAGCTCCACATTCTCAAATCAGGGAGTCCACTGACCCATCATTGCTCCCATTTCCTAAACACTGACTCAGAAACTTTTTCAAGACAGAACTTTGGAAACATTTTAGAGATTTCCTTATTTGTTTTGCAACTCTTAGGGATCATTGTTCTTCTTATCTGATGCCTAGTATCTTGAAAATTATTTTTTTCACTTATTTCGTCTGTTTTGTTATTATTGTTATTGCTTCAGATGGGAGCCTAAATATAGTCCCTATTACTTTAGCTCGTCCACAAGACTATGCTTTCATTTTTGATTAATTAAACACCCTCTTGTTTTTTGAGCAGCTCACTTTGCATAGGAACAAAAACACTCCTGTTATCCAGGAAATTACAAGGGTATAGAGGTTACCTCCCAGGAGCCTGCGACAAAGGCTAACCAGATACTTTATTATATATTATCCATATTAATTTATGTTTTCCTGACAGTAAATACAAGATTTCTGGATCAGAGACAAATCAACTATTTACTTATAGAATACTTTAGGGCTAGTTCCCCATGTTCCTTTTCCTCGTGGCATAACATAGTACATGCTATATGGACCTTGCATATACAGGAGAGGAATCCCAAAATTATGAGTCTCAGAGCTTTTATAGGAGCTAATATGTCATCCCCTCTTCTCCTGAGAAAGGGAAAGAGTGCTTGGAATGTAAACAAATCTTCTCTTGGGGGAAGGGGAATGGAATTTACTCTGAGATGTAAGCATTTGGCTTCAGGAGAGACTATATATATATATATATATATATATATATATATATATATACACACACACACACACACACACACACACATGTTATCTGTCTTAGGCTGTCTTATAGGCTGCTCAAGCTGCCATAACAAAATCCTATAAACTGGGTGGCTTAAACAACAGAGATTCCTCTCCTAAAGTACAGACACCTCTCTATGTGTAAGGTCTACCTGGCATACAATGTATTTGACCTGCAAATATGGTTTCTACTTGTACCATATATTGACCGCCCCCTCTGCTACTGACACTGTGTTGTACATCCCCCAACATGCGCATGTGCACACGCATGTACTCATACACATCTACACATAAGCAGTCCAGTGCATAGGGACCCTTCAGTGAGAACCGACCATATCACAATTACCTATCCCAATATTAATATTTTATTCCAGTTTAATCATGACTTGGGGTTCTGTAATGCCATTAATGAATTTATTCAAGTTGTACAGATTATTGATATATGACAATTATTTTATATTTTAAACATGTACATGTATGTATAAACTATAATGTAATATACTATGCAATATATTTGTGAATGCAGTATATTTAGTTTCTTCATTCTATAGCAGTAATTAAAATATGTAGCTAGTGTTGTAAAGAGAATTGAATCTCTATGCCTGCTCTATATTCTTATTTTTCTAGTTTTTACAGATTCTCTTTCGCTTTTCTCCTAATTCTTGTTCTTCATAATTTTGTGCTGGGATTCTTAATATTTTAATTCAGAAAATACATTTTTCTTTAAAATAATTCTTAATCTATGAATTAATAAGTGCTCAAAACTCAATTATATAAAGTCTTGATTAACTGGTATCTTCAGAAACTTTGTTTTTATTAGATATATGCAGCAAAATGCTAGCTGTTCTGTATTTCTAAGAATAACTCCTGTCTTTAATCTGAGTATTATATGCTGGGAAAAAATGTAAATATTTTCTGCATGATCAGGGTTTTATGAGCAATGGAAACTGACTTTCACTTACATATAATTGGCCAGAATCTGGTCGAATAGCTACCTCCAGAAGTAAGACTGCTGGAAAATCAGGAAATATGATTGATGGTAGACTCAGCTCAATCATGATCCAAGACCCAAAGAAGACGCACTGGAAAGAAAAACAGGCATTATATAGGGCCCTAATATATTCCTACATTTTGCAGAGTGGTTGAGAGAATTAAATGAGGATGTATGCAATTACCTGTCTCAAGAGGAGTACTCAATGAAAATTAGAAAATGTTATATAAAGTGCTTTTTCCTACCTAATATTACTCATTTACATGGTACTTGAAAGCAGGAACTCTTTTAAATTCATTTTTCAATATCTATCACTACCTAGAATATTGAAGCTAAAATTAATATCTTAGCAATTAGTAGATTTATATGCATTTTTTTTCATTTTAATTCCTATGACTGTCACTGTTCGTCACTTGTTACCATTTGTTGGGAAATCCAAAATTAGATTGTAATATAAGCCTAATGAGAACTGGAACCATGGGTATTCTTTTCCTGAGTAAATTCTTCATATGGTTAAGTCTTCCACCTGTTTCTGAATTAAAGTGGGCAGGTATATATTGAAATCAAATGCAATTTATGCTTCGCCTCTTTAAACAGAATATTAGGTTGATTGACTAGGTTTCTGACTAGGTTTCCTTAAGTTGTCTTGATGAAGTCATAACCTTTGACTTCTTATTTGCTTTACAGACTGTCTACCAAGACTTTCTAGTCCGTACTAAGATATTCTTAGTATGCATCTTATATACTTCTTCTGACCTTTAAGGAAAAAGTCACACCCCTTAACTGAACACAGAAGAAGAATTAGAAATAAAAAGAGACTTTTCCTTGGATATCTTCAAATTGATTATGAATTGCTAATAGTTTTCTAATATTTTTGGTCAAGATGAAATCCCAGTAGATGAAGCACACATAATCATAGACTTCATGTTACAAGATGGAAATTGTTAAAGGAATCCTTGGAACAGAAGGATATACTCAACTTGCAAAATAAGTCAGGTCTTTTTGGAAAACAAAAATTATTTGTCATGACTAGCTTTTTCTAAAAACTTTCCAACAGAAGACATCTTGAATACCATTTGAAGAGAGATTCTGAGGCCCATCAAGTCTGGGAAAATTGGGTGAAACATAAACACATCTGTTTATTGAAGATTCTTTAAAAATTATTATTCTAATATAAATGATAATGTGGAGCCCCTGGATGACTGGGAAAATAGAGTTAAATGAAATTACTTCCTGAGGCATTTGTAGGTTCTTTTTTGTCAGTTATGCTACAATATTTTTTAGTTAAGAAATATATCAAATATACAATACAGAAAAATAAAAACCATAACCTATATGGATCTTTTTTCAGTTAGTGACTGATAATATAACAGCCATATAATATACTCCATAGGATTTCAATCCTTTTAAACTTGAGATTTGTTGTATGGCCCAGAGTATATTTTTATTTTAGTAAATGCACCATTTGCATGTTTAAAGAATGTATATTCTGAGGTTTTTGTGTGGAAATTCTTACTATTATCAACTAGGTCAAATTACTTCATAATGTTTGTGAAGTCTTTTCTATTCATACTGACTTTCTGTATACTTTTTTCTACAATAATGAGAGAGGAGTTCTGCTGTCTCCAACTAAAATGGAGTACTTGTCTCCCTCCCTTCAGTTTTCTGAGTTTTGCTTCACCTATATTATAACTCTTTTATTAACTACATGTCCACGTATGGTTGACTTACTCACATTGAATTGACCCTATCATTTGATATGTCTCTCTTTATAAAGCTTAAGAATATTCTTTAATTTGAAGTATATTTTGTATGATATTAATATCCCACTGTATTTATCTTTGGCTAGAATTGGGCATTTCCCTTTCATCTAATCTGATAATCTCTGATCATTTTTTTATCTGATCACAAGTTTTGTCACCATAAACTACAAAGCTTGATCTCTTCACCTGTGTGGACTCCTGATGTGATTTTGGAAATACATTTAGATGAAATTCCTTTCTTATGTGACTGTAGTTCAGATTCTGACAATTATGCTGGAATAATATTTTAATTTAGAAATACATCAAACATATAATTTCAGAAAATAACAAAACTATAACCAAGATGTAACAGGGGTTAATATTTTGCCCTTTGTTTAAAGAATTTTAAAAAAAGCTTTACATTTCAGAGAAATAGATGAATTCCCCAGATAATTTTCTTCTGCTATCTGAGTTACAATACACACCATTCTGAAGGGTATGAGAAATAGGAAAGTCAAAGGCTAATACAACATCAGAAAATTGTTAGTTTCTATTATCTCTTTTGAGCACCATCAAAGGTTTAAAGTGGTGGAGCTAAGTTCTGTTACGCTAAGTTCTGTTATCCATCTCGAGAGGCCATACCCAGGTTGATGTAGTATGATGCAATACATCTGGATCAATTCTGCAACTTTAAAGAGGAAAAACAGGTGAAGAGAGGAGAATTAACTACTCAATGCCATTCGATCAGTGACAAATCAGAGACTAGCTCCCAAATGCATGAAAACCAGGCTACATCCATTGCTCTGACCACCATATATTTGTGTGTTAAGGGTAAAGATATTCCAAGTAGCATTCCTTCTTATTCTCTCCTTCTAGCAAAGAGTAGGCATTTTTACTTCAGTATTTCCTTCCCTCCTCTTCCTGAAGAAAATGCAGCAAACTTCGGAGTTCTATACCCTAGGGTTTGGACCTATGAGTATGTGGGACTTAAAAGCCCCAGGGAGATGGTGCTATGGCAGAAGTTTAGCATCATCAAATTCAAGCAACAAAAACCAAATCTAGGATCTCTATACTGGGGTCATATTTAACTTGGCAACTCAGCATATAGCAACAATTCCAGTTTTCTCAGGTTTAGTACTATATGATGGTTATATTCATGGAACAGCTCCTCCTTAGAAGTTTCTCCTTCCTTATTTGCATCCCACTGAACTCTTCCCTAGGATCCTTATTTATGAAAAAAAAAAAAAAAGAAGAAGAAGATATGGCAAATGCCAGCTATCAAAAGGCACTTTTTCCCTCTTACTGCATCCTTGGATCCATGCATTCAGTAAACATTTATATTAAAGGTTGTCTAGATGTCAGACCCAAGAAATATGTGATGAGATATAAAGGAGGAAGATAGCAAAGACATGAGTAAAGACTTAGTATAGAGGATGAATAGTTGAATGTAGACTAGCCTTCCTGGGGTGGAGAGAATTTGAACCAAGTATTGAAGGGGAAATGAAATTTCTTAGGAGAGAAAAGGAGGAAGGGCATTGCAAGGTAACAGTACAATGCAAAGCTTCCCTGAGGTCTGGTTACTTGTCTCTTAGGCACCTTTGGGTCATTTCAGGTAGCTCCATCCTTCAGCCCTCCTTCCCACCCTAACCACTGAATTTCTTGTTGGTACCAATGTCAGGGTAACCACACATTTCTTATTGGCATATGGAGTGTTCTTTGAGCCCCTGCATGAAACACAGTTCCCTCTGATGGGTTTTCTTACATAATATATCAACTTTAACATGCCCATTACTATGAGCATTTCAATTCTTTCTTCCACCATCTACCATGGCATTTTGGCATTTTGGCATTTTTGCCTCATTAGTGTGGGCCATTGCTTTTTCTACATTTTTTTTTGGACCACCATAGCTTCATATCTCTATTATCTGCTAGGGTCTTTGCCAAAGTATTGAATTCTGTAATCCATGAGAATGCTTCCATATTGATAAAATCTACTTTATCGAAATATTTGTTTCATTTTTTTTTAAGATTTTATTTATTTATTTGACAGAGAGATACGGTGAGAGAGGGAACATAAGCAGGGGGCGTGGGAGAAGCAGGCTTCCCGCAGAGCGGGTAGCCCAATGCGGGGCTCGATCCCAAGACCCTGGGATCATGACCCAAGCCGAAGGCAGACGCTTAACGACTGAGCCACCCCAGGCGCCCCAATATTTGCTTCATTTTGCTTGACTCAGCATCCTCAGAATCCACTTTCATGTGTACACTCCTAGCTCTTGCCAGTGTATCTTGGCTAGGTCACTTAGAACCTTGAGCTGATTAGCCATTGGATAAGGGCTAACTTCAGAAGTAGTGGTGTCTGCACGTGACCACCATGTGGCCTAAGTTTTAGCTTCATATAAAGCAATGCTGTAATTAAAAGGAAACAATAGGTAGATCGATCTAAACATATGGTGAAAACCATGTTTCAACTACTATAGAACATAGGTTGAAATTTATTTATAATGAATATAAAAGGCTTAGTAAAATGTATAGGTATTTCAACATAAAATGATATAAAACTTAGGAGATTGAGAATGGCATGAAATTATGAAAAGTTAGAGGGGAAATAATAAGGGTATGATGAACTTTTATTGTTTCCTTTAATCTTATTCCCCTGAGGGTCTCACCAATTTCCTGGGGAGAAGGCTCAAGACAGTAATTTCAGAACTTTACTATACTTAAAATACAGATTCCACCTTTTTTTTTCCTTCCCTGCCCTCTATGTGTATGTGTGTGTGTATGTGTGTGTTAACTCGCATTAACACAAATTCCACAGAGTGAATTCTTATTCTCCTCGTCCATTCTAGTAGTTTTATATACTATTGAATTTAAAACCCTCTTTTAATATAGTTGAAGATTTACATTTAGATTGCTGATCACCAATGGTATCAATATTCTGATGCTTCCAGTGGCAGAGCAGTTGATTTGACTCACCTCTTGCAGAGTGTTGCTCCATCAGCCATATTCCTCTTAGGTTTGTCTCTTATTATATGACCATGAAAATAAGATTAGAGCAGTGGCCTTCAATAAGCCAGTCAAGAGAGCTTAATCTCTATTACCTGTGGAGCTTTCTAGATCTGCACATGTCTTGTCTTCTTCTCTCTCCCTCCCAAGGCTCAAGTACCTCACTTCATTTAAAGCAGGGTGGAGGCAAGGGTAAAAATAATGTAAGAATCTCAGCATCTGTGTAGAAAATTTTAGATTATGTAAGTTTGAGCTCTTACCCCAAGGCTTCAGAATAGCATGATTACAAAGAGATAAACAATTTTTCTTTTTCTACATTATAAAAACAATATAACAAAATCATTAAAAGTTATATAAATCTCTACAATAATGTAGAAGGTAGAAAATCCTTACTCAGAAAATGTTTTGCTTTCAACTACATGAGGTGGTAAATGATTTCAGTCTTTGGACTGATGATATCCTAGAGGCAACAGAATTCTTAAACTTTGGAAATTTTGCCATAAAGTTTGGTGTTGAAGACTTTTGGCTTGAAATCTGGATTCTTTCACTTACTAGCTATGTGATATGCAGAATTCTTCCTTTCTTTGTGCCTCTGTTCCTGGTCTGTAAATCAGGGACAATAATAATGTCTGCCACATGGGTCTACTATGTATGAAATGAGATAATGTATGTCATTGCTTGGTATATAGTAATTCCTTTGTAAATTATAACTTTACTATTATTTTATTTGACTAAATTTAAAAGATCATACATGTGTAATAAAAAAGATTTATTTTTCCGTGCTGAATTTATCACATTCTGGACGTGATAAAAATGTGCATGTAGTTTACTTTGTAATATAATTATTGCATCTATTTTAGCCATTATTTCTGGCATTAACAATAAGCTGATTGATAATACATATTTACAGTGATTAAACACAATAAAGAAATTTTATAATAACATTTAAAGTTGATCACCTTTAAAACTTGGTACTAAAATATAAAACAATGAATTAATCATGTTAATTAATCTTTATTAATTTCAGTAAGATCTGGCTAACTTACAAAATCCAATATTAATTAAAATAAATAGTATTTATGCTCACACAGTTAAATGAATTAGTCTAAGGCTTGCTGAGAAAAATAACTACAATTAGCAAATAACTTTCTAAAGATTTTTCAGGTTAAAAAAAAGTGCTGGGTCAAAAAACATGCCCACCTCTGCATTTCTGAATTTTGTTTAAAAAGGTATCATTAGTCTGTACAGTTACCAAGTAGACATATGATAAAATCAAACCAAATATTATTTATTTCATGTCATTCAAAGGAAACTATATCTGCTTATCCTTGAATCTCAGCTTCAAAAAGCACAAGGAATGTAACTGTGGGAGGAAGGTGGAATAGTTTGTTGAGTCTAGCTACCTCATTAGCATTTCTATGCTCAACACAGTCTCACAATTCATAAACTGTGCCTCCACTAAGCAATTACAGAAAATGTGAAGCTTCACTTATTTTTCATTTCAAATATAATTTGTATTTGTCGGTGTAATTATTTAGAATTTATGCCACTTTCTCCAAATCAAAACTATTCGAAGCAGTTTACAAGATAAACATAATGCAAAATAAGACAATTAGGGATAAAAACCAAATGCAACCCTGGAAAGTGAGCTCAGGCTGCCTGCCTCTTTCTCTAGGGTGAATTATGCCTACAAAGTTTGGCACTGGGAGCCCACTACACAGTTTCCTAGTAGGTGAATTAAAATGGTCTAATGAAGCAAATTTTGGACATAGAAAATATGAGATTAAATTAGGTCAGAGGGAACTGGGAATATTGAGTGTGTGTTGATTATTCTCAAATTTATTTCTTGTGCTCTAGAAATCTCCTGATGCCTGAAACTGCAGTGTCACTGCTTCCTACTATGGTTTTACAGCTTCACTCACTGAGAATTATTATACAGCAATGCATTTGCATGTATTTTATGCCAGACATCTAATACTGATGCATACAGTTTTGAAGGATGTGTGCCCCAAAATACCAATGGCATCATTTTCCTTGAGGTCACTGTGAATTTGGATTTTTATTATAACATTTTCTTGGTAGATGACAGAAAAGCGTTGAGGAAGGAAACTATTTTTTTATATTCACACAAAAATATTACATGGTCAAATCATACCTCTGAATTACGCTTGGAGTGTTTCAAGTATTACTATTGATTTTGTCCTTTGTTTTGAGGGAGTATTATCATAATTTTCAGATGAATAAATTGAAGTTTGCAATGTTTGAACTTTTTGAGAACACAAAGCTAGGCATTTACCAAGCTAGGATTTACACCAAGGTTTACCTGACTCACATATATACATATATATGGTTTTTTTTATACATATATATGTATACACACACACACAAACACACACACATATATATGCTCTTTACTATGAAAAGTTTAAAATATATGCAAAATAAAGCTAGAATCTATGGTAACTGCCCATGTATATGTACCTACTTAAAAAGTTATTGCCATTATTGTCCTATCCTTTCCTCCAACCATCTGTAACCTCCACACAATTAGTTTTTAATCACGGTTATATACTGAGCAGATGAATACTGGACAATTATAACTTTTTAACATTTTAGTATGAGTCAAAGTTGAATATCTGTATTGTAGTCTGGAAAGTATACGAAGACTCTTAATAATGCCCAGGAAAATTGAGTAAAGCATCAGTAATGATGTTTAATGATGCTTTGTTACACAAAGTGGCATCCTATCTCCAACAACAGGTAGAGATCTATCAACAGACATGATTTATTTTACATAGTTTATTCAGAAGAGATCATAATCTTAATAGGGCTCAATGTGAGAATGCATGACATATTTACTTACACAACAAAGGTATTCATTCCTAAACTACATATAAGGATCATTTCTACTGAGCTGAATTGGCAAATTATTTTAATTCAAAGACATGCTAGTAGATAAAATAATTTCAAATAATTTACAGCCTGGAGTTCAGAATGTTCACTTGTGAATATGTCTACATTTTCATCTCTTATATCCATAGCCAACCATTTTCTTCTGAAGTCAGCTGACTTCAGAACAATCTAGGACTCCCTTTTTTCTCTAAGCATAAGGTATACATTTAAAATCTGGGAAGAGTCTCCTAATACATTTAATCCAGTTCTTCCACATCTCTAATATCTTTCCCAGTCTTATAATGTGGCCATAGAATGTATATACTTGGGAAAACATTTAAATATCACACCAAACCAAGCAATTGGGTATTATAACCATCCCTGTTGTATTAATGAAAAAAACAAAATTTAGAAAGGCACATAACCTATTCAAGGTCACACAGCTACCATATATAGAGACAGCTAACCAAATCAAGTGTCCCTTGTTAACTTGCCTCCTAAATTTTGTTTACTTCTTTCATTTTTGGTCCAAATCAACTATTAAATCATACAGAATCAAGTTCTAAAATTTATCTCACACCTGTGTCCTAACATCTATTCCTATAGCAACTATTCTAGTTCAGACCAACATCATCCTTCCCTGAACCATACACATAACCTCCTAAATGGTACCCCTGTTTCTATTTTCTTTCCCTTCCAACTGTCCTAAAAATGGCCAATGATTATTTTTCCTAAGCTATAGCTCTGATCATGTCATACTCCTGCTCAAAAAGTGTGACTCCCCATTGCCTACTGAATAAAAAAATTGCCCTTAGAATAAAATCCAGAATCCCTTATTATGGCTTTTATAGTTCTTGACCTGGCCACTACAGTCTTACTTCACTCCCCTTTTATTTCAGGATTCCCAGCCTTCTCTAAGTGATAATCAAGTGTCAGTCCCAATGTGGGCAGGTATCATCCAATCCAACGAGGGCCTGAATAGAACAAATAGAATATGGAAGAACCGAGCTTTTCTGCAAATGGTTTGTCCTCTCATATTAAATGTCATTTGCCCACTGACTGCCATAACACTGAGGAAGAGGCTCAATTTTGGACTATTTTGGACCTAGATTGTTCTTACTCTAATGGCGGCTGAAGATTGGGTACAAACTGGAGGATTTAAGAAATAATGCTAAGTCCTCTGGTCTGTCTGGATTTGTTCCTCCTATTTAGTATCTAAATCAAAATAGATCTGTACTGCAAGGAATATTTGCTTTCTGAACCACCTCCTCCATCTCACCTTTTTTTTCCTCCAACAGATATTCATATTCTTGCTGTTAAAGAAACTTGGACTGTATTTCTTATGAATCAATATCTCAATCAGTATTTATTGTGCTAAGAGTGAGAACTATCTCTGTTTACCCTGAGTTACATTTCCAAGTTGCTGTCCTCCCTTTTGCCTCTCCTGTTGAAGAGACCATATACATCTCAATAGTCCTTTAAAATTGAGTTAACTGTTAATGTCTTCTTCTGACCATTTCATGTCAGGCAACACCAGGAAAGCATCCCTAATACTCAGCAATAAAGCCAAAGAACATTCAGCATGTGTTTGTTTTGTTTGTGTTGTTTGTTTATTTTGGTAAAATACTCCAGTATTTTATTTCAGAGCAAGAATAGGAAAAACTGAATAATGGAACATACATTTCATGGAATTTCCATTCCTTCTTTCCTCTGTTATATTTGTGCCATTATGTCCTATTGTGTATTGTTTATATTTGAATGCATCAGAATCGGGAGCTGAGGGCTGGGAAAGGCAAAGAGGTATTTAATCTATTATGAAAGGTCCCATCTCCCTGTGGAAAGGCTCTTTCCCTAAAGCAAACCTTTCTGATAGTGAACCTCTCTCATGTTTGCTAACCTATTCCAGCAGCATTTTATGGTAACTGTGTAGACAACACATTTCCCTAACATACAGGAAAGTATAACTTTAGGACAATGTTAACTTAGTCGTAACTCCTAATGTGTAGGCTTTGGGATTTACTATTGATGGTGCAGATTGTTTTTCATTAAATTTAAGTAATATTGACTTTGACCACCATAATAGATAGGACTAACAGTCTATATTTTCTAGTTACATGTGCAAAGAGGTCCCTTGTTCTTTAATGAAACTGCAGGATGCTAGTCATTTCATTTCACCACTAAGTGCTATGGAACTGGTACACCTAATGACATCCTGATAAGGCAAGTAGAAATATGTATAAAGAGTTTGAAGTATTGCTTGGAAATTTTGGAAGTTGAATAAGCTATTCCCCTAATTAATTAAAAAAAAAAAAAACACTGTTAGAACTCAATTTTCCTATCTAAAAGAGAATAATCAACCCTATTCTGTAAGGTGTATGGAAAACTAAATGTCAAAATTAATAAATAATTATTTATAAATTATAAATACATAATTATAAATAGCTGCTCAATAAATGATCACTGTAATTATTTCATGTGATTATTCTTTGAGATCACAGCTCCGGAATCACCACCTTTCCATCAGAGGCTTCATGCAAATTTAGCCAGATTTGTTCAAAAAGTTGGAAATTATGCAGAGAGAGAGGACATATATCATATTCACCTGTTGTATTCTCATAGCTTTTAGGAGGTGATCATCTTATAGTGCTTATAATCAGAACACTTTGGAATATGAAAGATATGGAAAAGGAGACTTAGTCTAATTCATCTAAAGTTACACAGTGAGCAAGTATCACAAATAGAACTAGAACCCACGTTGTCTGACTGCCAGCATTTTATACATTATATTGAGAATATGTCATAGTTTGTGCAAAGCTTTTTCACTAAAAATTCTTTCAAGTTATCCTTAAAATTACAACTTAAATAACTCTAGCTTGTATATATCTACATTTGCTAGGATTTGGGGATCACTTTCTCCTTAGTATTTAGGGAAGAAGTAGAAAGCTAAGGGGAGCTCCTGCCAAACACAGTAAGTCCAAGAATCTCACCCATAGTTTGGTGAAACCCCTGGTGGACCCCCGTATCAAATGTCCTACTCCTTTTGACTTCTTAGAAGTATTCTATCTTGACTCTTATGGATTCTCTTCTCACTTTTCCATGTCAAGCCAAATGCCAAAAACTCAAGGCAGTGGTGGATTGTATACTTTACAAGGAAAACAACAGATAATGATGGTATGCCATTAGATAGGGCGCCTGGGTGGCTCAGTCGTTAGGCGTCTGCCTTCGGCTCAGGTCGTGATCCCAAGGTCCTGGGATCGAGCCCCACATTGGGTTCCCTGCTCAGCAGGAAACCTGCTTCTCCCTCCCCCACTCCCCTTGCTGGTGTCCCCTCTCTCTCTGTCACTCTCTGTCAAATAAATAAATAAAATCTTAAAAAAAAAAAGGAATGTCATTAGGTAATGGGATTATGAAATTATATGAATCAGAAAAAACAGTACAAAATAGGTAATTGTTTATTAAAAAGTATTTGTCTCAAGTTTTCCAGTCATTTCTGTCACCAACAATTTCTCACTTGTCAGTTTCCCACTTGTGAAGGTTAATTTTATGTGTCAACTTGACTGGATCATGAAGTGCTCAGATATTTGGCTAAATCTTATTTTTGGGTTTGTCTTTGAGGGTGTTTCCAGGTAAAATTAGCACTGGCATTAGTGGACTCAGTAAAGTGATTTGCCCTCCGGATGTGTGCAGGTATCATCCAATCCAACGAGGGCCTGAACAGAACAAACAGACAGAATATGGAAGAACTGAGATTTTCCTGCCTGATTGCTTGAGGTAGGACACCAGTCTTCCATGCCCTCAGTACTCCTCGTTCTCAGGTCTTCAGACCCAGACTGGAATCTACATCATTGGCTCCCCTGGTTCTCAGGCCTTTGGACTTGGACTAAATTATACCACCAACTTTCCTAGGCTCTCTAGTTTGCAGACAGCAGATTGTGGAACTTCTCAGCCTCCATAATTGCAAGAGTCAATTTCTTGTAATAAATATCTTCCTGTGTAAATTCTTTTGGTTCTGTTTCTCTAGAGAATCCTAATATACCCCCTCCTATATTTTACCCAGGATTTCCTCTATGCTATGATTGTGTTTTTCCAATAGTTATTCACCAGGTTATTGCAATAAACTCTTCTTACTAGTCTTTCTCTCACCTTTGCTTTCTCATTTTATCACTTCCAAACTGTACTCTGTATTTCTGCTATATGCCCTTTCTAACATATAATCATGTCAGAATGGTTCAGTGGCCTATTATGCTTCTAGACAACATCCACATGTTTTGAATAACCCATGAAATACTCCTACTATCTGATCTGTATCAGTTAAGTCACTCATCTCTCAAACTGTAATACATATTTTATCTGAAAATAACATAAGCCCCATGAGACATCTTATATATTGAATACACAATTTTAAGTATTGCTATCTTACTTCTCTTCAGTAGACTGGGATATGGACTCTATAACTGACTCAGCCATGTAAAGGCAGCCTGGTTCCCACAGGGCTAATTCATTAAAGTAACACATACATTTGACTCCCAGTCACTACTAATTTACATTTATCACTAAAATTTAAATTAGATGGGAGAAGATGTCAATAAAAAATTTACCTAACCTACAGAATAGTGAAGAGATATAACAACACTAAAATGCATTAAATTGATTATAAACTAAGGAAAACAGGAATATATATATCTAAAACTATAACACATATAAAGTAAAACAGAATAGGTTATAGCTTGATCATAATCATTAATGATAATTAGGTCTAGGCAATGAACAGATAAACTGTATGCCACACTTTATGTGCTAAAATTGTTCAATGAAAGAGCGGTTTAACGAAATTTTCATCAAAGTAAAGCATCCCCGGGATTGGGATATAAAAATCCAAAGGACATTTGGCTTGCTGTAGAGTAGGAATAACTCACATAGTTTTTCTGGAATCTAGGTGAAATGGAACAAAACATTCCATTTCTTTGTGTTATATTTATAAAATGATATTCTGATATGCTACTGGCTTTCCAGGTACCTAAATACTGGTAAAAGAAAACTTTTTGAAAGAACTCAAACATTTCAGTTACTGAAAAGGAAAAACCTTGACTCTCTTATTCTTCCATTTTCATGTTCCCTTGATTCAAAATACTTTGGAACCACTAATTAAAAAAATCCTTAATCCTAAAGGCTGAGAAACAGATTTGGGTTGTAGGGAATCAATTAGTATTTTGACACAATAAAGTTCTGCATGAATGGATAGTTACCAAAATGACCTCTTTTATTTCGCTCATCTTCCTCAATGTCAGGGGCTTATTTTATTTGTTCTTTCAATTTGTTGGAATAGCCCTTAGAAAGCTTTTGGAAACAATGAAATATTGTTCAGGCTATGCATGAGGATACTGTGAATGATGTTTCTATGTAGTAGTAAACTAATGATCGTTTACAGCATTGAGCATCATGCAATTAATTTTGCTAAGAAAATGGAGAAGTCAGTCTGAAACCTTCCTGGCCAGGTGAAAGCTTTTCTGAATAGTTCATGAGCGTCAGGTGACATCAGTGTTTTTATCTTTTATCTTCAGTACATTTTTTTAAACGATTTTATTTATTTATTTGACAGAGAGAGAGAGAGAGCATGAGCAGGGGGGAGGAGCAAGGGGAGAGGGAGAAGCAGACGCCCCGCCAAGCAAGGATCCCAACACAGGGCTCCATCCCTGGCAGACACTTAACTGACTGAGCCACCCAGGTGCCTTATCTTCAGTACACTTTTTAAGAAACAATGAACACTCAAAACTCATTATTTTTTTTAAAGATTTATTTATTTATTTATTTTACAGAGAGAGAGAGAGACAGCGAGAGAGGGAACACAAGCAGGGGGAGTGGGAGAGGGAGAAGCAGGTTTCCTGCCGAGCAGGGAGCCCGACGCGGGGCTCCATCCCAGGACCCGGGGATCATGACCTGAGCCGAAGGCAGATGTTTAACGACTGAGCCACCCTGGCGCCCCTCAAAACTCATTATTGTACTTCTTGGAATTACTGATATTAAACTTCTCCTCTTAGTTAGTTAACAAATGTTTTCCTCACACACCTATTCGTTCACACATTTAATAAATATCTACCAAGCAACATGCATCCTCAGTGCACAAGTTGAAGTTTAAACATTTGGTGTGAAGGATTAAAAGTAGTGCTGCTAAGTTTCTGCTACTAACTAGTATTAAATGGTGAAACACAGAATGAGTCATGACAATAAGCAATAGGAGCCAAATTTGATTTCTAGACTGAACAGCAATCCAGGTGCAACTCTCTCAAATACAACAGCATATGGCTCACTTTTCCAGTAAAGATCCTCAGAGATTAGAACAAGGATAGCAGAAGAGAACAGGAACCCAGAACAGTTAGATCATGAAGATTAAGAAGTCACTCCTGGGTGAATAGAAAAGTTAGCATTTTGTTAATAGCCTTACAGAGAAGCAAAGAATCAGAAACTAATTGATCAGGACAGATCTGAAAATAAATTTTGAGCATTTGCAAACATCAGAGTCTGTGCAATTTGCGAATAGAAATATAAATAAGAATATTGCAAAACCTTCATAGTTAGTGAGGGCCAAGAACTGTAAGCTACACAGAGGAGCATCTGCACACATTGAAAGGAGAGGACTTTATACCAGGCAAAAATACTGGCTAAAAAATTTATTCACTTCTAGCAAATAAGAAGCTATAAGCTTCTGTACAGATGTTATGTATGCCTACCATATCGATATATAAAATATTTTTAACCTAGTATTTTTAACTAACTTGAATACAATTCAATAGATTTGATTAATGGGAAAGAGAGCTCAGATCATCCCAAAAGACAATTAGTTTGGAAAAAATTCATAGTTATGAGAGGCAGATTGAATGTAATACGGTCACTTCCCTGGCCCCGATTACACTTATAATCATGCCTAACTGTAGCTCAATCTCTTATATGCACATGGTGGTGTTGGCAGGTGTTGGGCAGGGGAACAATGTACTTCTGACATATGGTGTATACTCCATAAATGGTACATTTAGAAAATATATTTGAAGCTCATTTTGTAACTCTATAGAAATAGAATCATCTGACCTATTGATCAGTGTTCTGTCTATCCATAAGTCTTTATTTTCTAATTTACATTTTGAAGCTTCTAAGAGGACACTTAATTTTTTTTTTTAATTTTAGTCTATTTTATCAGTTCAGTGCTGCCTCCAATTTTTTATTGTATGGCAAAAGGTCACCCACAGCCAAACACAAAAACTGGTGAGAGAGGAAATTAAGATTCATTTCCTCAAATTTGCCTTCAGATTTTGTATTGACCTATCAAAAAAATTAAACTTTATTTTTTAGAGCATTTTAGGCTCACAGCAAAATTGAATGGGAGGTATAGAGATTTCTCAGATACCTCACATGCACAGCCTCCCTCCATTATCTACATCTCTCACTAGAATGGTATGTTTTCACTAAGGATGGAACTACATTGACGATATCATAATTGCCCAAAGTCTGTAGTTTTACCTCTTGGTGTTATAAATTCTATGGGTTTGGAGAAATGTATACTGACATATATCCATCATTATAATGTTATACAGAGTATTTTCACTGCCCTAAATTCTTCTGTGTTCTGACTGTTCATCTCTCCACCCTTTTCACCCCTGGAAACCACTTATCTTTTTATTGTCTGTACAGTTTTGTCCTTTCCAAAAGTCGCATTAGTTGGAACCAAACAGCATATAGCCTTTTCCAATTGGCTTCTCTCACTTAATAATATGCATTTATAGTTCCTCCATGTCTTTTCACACTTTGATACCTCATTTCTTTTAGTGCTGATGAATATTTTTTAAAGTGAAAAATATGAAAAAAATAGCCCCAGATACCCATAAAAGTAACTAAATAGATCATCTTAATGGATCTTGACAGGCTTGCTGAAAATTGTTGAAAATGGACTCAAACAAAATAAGATTTTCAACAATTACATTAACAGAGCCCATTTACGCTCAAAGAAAAATCACAGATCTACATGCATGCATGACAGGAACGACCTCTGAGGTCATGCAATCCATTATTTAGCTACCGAATATTGTGCTCTACATTGCTTCACAATTTATTTTGTCCATCTGGTTTATCATGTCAGACAATATGAAAAGACACAGGATAAAATGGCCTTCAGAGAGTATAATCAGCAATACCCCAGTGATCAGCTACACCAAGGTTGGCTCAGTGACAAGTTATACAAATTATTAGCACATCATTCATTGGCTGCAGAGAGATCACAGAGAGAGAGTGTCCTCAGAGATGTCCAGTTGTCTTCATAGATAGGCGATAATTTTTCTCTCATGATTTTTAAAAAGCTTAGATAAGAATATGCACTAAGCAAAGAAAAATTTTAATTTGGGGAAAATCAATTCAGAAAGACAGATGTACACCCAGCTAGTATTTCTTTGCCTCTTCCCTTATCTTTAGTAATCCCTTTTAAAAGTTTTATAGTTTTCTGGATAATAGTGGACCTCAGTAAATACCTCTCTCCATATTAGAAATGTAATTTTCCTATAGGATATCATTGTTACTCTATGTCTGTGAAATGATCCTCGATCTCCTGGATGAATTGTTACCCTATCCTCTTGTATCCAATGGGATACTGATGGAATGAGTACGGACTTTAGAGTCCACTCAAGCCTCAGCTCCCTCCCTGATTTTGGTGCCACTTTGAGTCGGTTAGTGTGTCTAGACCTTAGTTTTCCCTTTATCCTCCTACAAAAATATAAAATAATAATATATGGATTGGAAATGTGTCTAGCGATATGTAACGGCAACAAGATATTACAGACTTAAACAGGGGTCAATTTCCTCACAGGGCATCCAGATGTAAGGCACTGCTGTTGTTGATTCTGCTTCTTTTTGATGCAGAAATGCAAATTGTTTTTGTGTCCTATCCTTTCATCCTCAGTGTGCTGAAATTTATCCTAATATCTGTTGTTTCAAAGTCACAAGATCGCTTCTGCTCTTCCACATTTATTATTAGGGTTCAAGGCAGGCAGCAGAGGAGGAGAGATGGGGTCAGGTGTGTCTTTCTTTGTTTCCTTTTATTAGAAAAGCAGAACTCCTGTCAAATTCTCCCCTCCACCCAGAAGATTTCCCCCTTAGTTATCACTGCACAAAATTTAAACATATGGCCAGCCCCTGGTTTCAAGGAAGGCTCAGAAATCACAGAACATGATTGTCCTTGGCTATGACCAATCATGATGCATCACAAGACTGAACATATTGAGAGAAGGAACTTATGTGTAAGTTAGTAGCAGTAGATGCCACTTACAGACTCTGTGGAGCTGTTGTTAGGATTAAATGATAATATCTGTATCTGATAATATTCAAAGTAAATGCTAAACAAATGTCAGTCCCATAATCTTGCTTACAGCTGCGTGCTTACCTCGTTCTAGCATATCTTAGGGTATTAATTATTCTCTGAGGACAGAAACCATATTGAATTAATCCACAGACAACACATACTACCTAAAATAGTGAACCTGGAAGCCATATCTTGGGAACTAGTACATATACACTTAAGCTTTTAACTTCTGTGGTTATTATTATATATTACTGTATGTTGACATTTATTTGAAAACACTCAAATTACACTTCATCTTTATGAGGCCTGGGACTACAGAAGTTCTTTTCACAGCTTTGCAGGTTATGAATCCTTATGTACTATTTGAAAAAAAAAATACTATTTTCTCAGTCATATAGTCAATTCTAAATGATACCTGTCATGATTAGATTTTTTTGAGAAATCTTTAAATACACTAATTTTTTGTTTCTTGCTGGACTAATAATGCACTGGACTTTATGTTACCCTCTTCTTTATTTTATTTTATTTTAATTTGAAACAGAGAGAGAGAGAGCAAGCACAAGCTGGGAAGAGGGTCAGAGAGAGAGGGAGAAGCAGACTCTCCACTGAGTAGGAAGCCCGATGCAGGGTTCAATCCCAGGACCCTGAGATCATGACCTGAGCCGAAGGCAGATGCTTAACTGACTGAGCCACCCAGGTGCCCCACGTTCCCTCCTTCTAATATCATTTCATATTTACGAGATATTTAAGGAAAAATTACTAATTCTATATCTGACACAGTTATTAATGTAATGAATTAAAATCGACTTTTTATATCTTCATGATAATAAATATTATCACTGTTTTTAAGTATTTTTATCCTAGAATAAACCCCAAGCAAGAAATAAGCAAAATCATAAATTCCCTGAAATCAAAATAAAACTATGAAGTATCTGAATTGAAAAAAAAAATGACAAGCATCAAAATATATCAAATGAATTTATAACACACAAAATATTAGTCATTATGAGCATTGCCCATTCCATAGAAAATGTTTGAGATATCATTCACACTAAAAAAATGTGTATTCTGGTCAATTAATTCTAGGAAAAACTGGTCAGCATAATATTATATAGATTCGTTTTTTGTTGTTGTTTTGCTTTGTTTTTGCATGGCTCCTAGAATCTTTAATACATTCATACGCTGTGCATCTCAAGAGAAGATATGGCATACAATGTTTTTCAAAATTACTACATCAAAGAACTCTTATACAAACAAATGCACAGGACTAGTGCTTAGAGAAACACATTTTGAAGAATACCGACTGAATTACCGTGTGCAGAAACACTCCTGTCTGGAAGACTTTGTTCACACTACTTAACAAAAAGGCCTCCATTTTCAATTACAGCTCTAAGCAAAAGGCTTGCTTCTAGACAAAAAGGGACCTTAAATCCCATTACGTGGACCAACAATATGGAATCAAGTAGCACCAGAGCAGAACATCTGATCTTGTAGAGAAAATGCAGACCCTGGAGTTTAGAGAAATTGCTTTTCTAGTAGAGGGCAGAGGCAGGAGCAGCATGGTGCTATTACCAGGGGTAAAAAATAGTGAGAACTGTCTGCAATAAGATCCCTAGAGTGAGGAGTGGGCCTTTACATCTAGAGCAGAACAGAAGAGACAAGACCACACATTTTCTGTGTTCCAGATACACGGACACAGATACAGACTGAACTAAAATTAATTCTTTATCCATCACAGTTAAGACATGCTAGAGACACAAGCCAGAGCCCACTGTTGTATATTGCTGTCATTTTAGTTCATTTATACATTATTTGAATAACACGGTTTATACATTTCTTAACACAAAATGTGGATTCAAATACTCTTATAAATTCTTTGACCATTCTCATATAATACACTGTTAAACATCCTCTAGAAATTGCCATAGTACATAGTTGCTAAATGGTGTTGCTCTTACTTGGTTATTGGATGAGAGAATCTTGAAATCTACATGTGAAAAAACTAATAGAGGCTCTCACGGAATTCTGTGTATTTTAATATTGCATCAGTTCCTATTTAGATCACAATTTCTCATTAGAAAAAATATGTATAAATGTTTAGGTGCTAACTTTGATATTTTTTTCCCTCTATAATCCATGAAATTCACTAGGATAGAAACTTCATGGGGTCATGGATCTTTGCTGTGCTCTTTTCCAAGTAACTAGAACAAAGGTGTTCAGCAAGTTTTTGTTGAATGGTTAAACTAATAAAATTTAAATCATGTACTTAATAGCAAATAAACACAGAGACATGCACACCCACATTCAGCCAGCTGAGAAATTCCTGCTTTTTAGGTTCCTTATCTTCTAGGTCTCCAGATTGCAGTTCACAAGCCTATGTTAAACCCTGTCAAATGTTTAGCAATTTGGGAGAAGTGCCAAACATGGTTTATGAGAAAAGAAAAATCTATTTGTTCCCAGAGAAAACACCTTTTATATTTACTCAATTTAAATTTAGGTAATCTCAAGTAAACATAAATTTTGGTAAATTTCTTGTAAACACAAAAGGCAATTAACAAATGTTAATTAGTGAGTTGATGATAATCATCATACAAAGCACAAAACTTAAGGTAAAGAAATTCAATATGCCTCTTAAAGTAAGCTTTAAAGAGGTGATCTCCAGAGCTACCAATTTGAAATGAGTTGTGAGAGAAAAACAGGAGATTTCAGATGATAAGAATTAGAGATTCTCATTCTTGGAGTTGCTTTAGATATTCCTTAGAACATCAATCCCCATGACATGTTCAAGTTCTGTCTGTGATGTCCTTGATAAATAACCCACTGGATTTCTGTCCAAACACGGTGTTTGAAAGGTTATTGAGTCAAATATTACTTAAAAGTCTCTACCTCAGTTACTTGGACTGAACTTCACTCTTTTTTTAAAAAGATTTTATTTATTTATTTATTTATTTATTTATTTATTTATTTATTTATTTATTTTAGAGTGGGAGAGAGAGCACGCTCAATGGGGGAGGGGGGTAGAGGGAGAGGGAGAGAATCTCAAGTACTCCACTCGATCCCACAACCCTGAGATCACAACCGAAGCCAAAACCAAGAGTTGGATGCTCAACCTATTGAGCCACCCAGGTACCCCCTGGACTTTACTCTTATGGTCAGCCCCAAAGGTGGAAAATTCTTTAAGAAAGTCACCTGATAAAATTACTTCTGCTTGTGCTACAAATAATGTAATCACATACATAGTCATGTTTTTCCTCTCAGAATGCTACAATTAGATGATTTGTTAAACTTTACTTTTTATATTAGTCATAAATTATTCTGATGAGCAAATATTGAAAAAACAAAAAAGAAGTGAGAAAAATCATTTACTTCTAAGGGATCCCTGCCTTCAAAAGAGCCCAGACAGACTATAAATCAAAGGCTTTAACCCTTCCTATATAAACCTTATGTCCCTGGAATAAGTGCCAAAGACAATTCAGATACTTCATATTTACTCCAGTGCAAACATCCTTTATATTTTCACATTTTAAGCTTAAGTAGTTAGTAGTAACAACTGTCATACTCCAAAAGAAACTCCTAAAAATGAAGACAATAAATACTAATTGTAAATATAAATAAAATTTTTAAAAATAAATACTAATTGATGAAATAATGTAATAATCAAAGGAGCCAGGAATCTCTTACTGAAAAGAAAAGCAAAGACACCAATGGGTTTCACATCCTGGGTTACTGATGTGAAGAAAATCACTAAATTATGGAATTTCATGATTGGATATAGGTGATCCAGTCTACCTTCAATGAAATGGCTTAAATCCTGCCTGTAATCTATCTGACCACCTAGCATTTGTTTATAAACACCCAGCACCTATTCTAGAGTGGTAAGATGATCACAAAAAACACAAGCAAGAAAGGGGCAAAGGGCATATTAAAGATGCATCAAAGGTCAAAGGCAGTGAATCTAGAAGTGGTAGAACAAAGGGAAACTTTAGTACAAATCTTTTCAGAGGCCTCTAGCTAAGAAATTGACCTAACAACTTTTTTTTTTTTAATTCTCAATGTTTATTTGAACATATGAAATGAGTGAACCTGTTTCAGAAAATTCTTTATAGAAGTGGGTACTAACATATTGTTTTTATTCTCACTAGTTTACTTTCTAAAGCAATTATTTTCAGGTAAAAAAGGAATCTTTGGAAGTAGTAAGAATGTTGCATAAAATGACAAGTCTAACAGAGACTACTTTGCAAATCTAAGAGACACTTTTTTTTTTTTTAAGATTTTATTTATTTATTTGTCAGAGAGATAGAGTACAAGCACGGGAAGCTGCAGGCAGAGGGAGAAGTAGGCTCTCCGCTGAGCAAGGAGCCCAATGCGGGACTCAATCCCAGGACCCTGGGATCATGACCTGAGCCGAAGGCAGACGCTTAACTGATTGAGCCACCAAGGTGTCCCTAAGAGACGCTTCTAAGTGTACTTCCTAAGCCATGAAATCATCTAGCCATATACGCATACATGTATGTGCATGCATACAACACTAATGTATTTTGACAATTATACAGGATAAGACTGTAACATTAAGAGGGAAATTTAAAACACTCTATAAAAAACTACAACTTAAAGCAGTTGTAGGAAGTCCTAAAAACATTAAAGTACAATTATTCATGGCCTTTTTTTTCTTTGTACTCTGACTCCAGTAGAATATCACCCACCCCCCCTTATTTCATATTTTCTTGCTCTTAGGTCATTTTAAAGCAATAATAAGTATTAACAAGTAAAGAAAATTTTAAAAAGCAAGAACAAAACAAAACCTAGATTAACTTAAAAGTATGTAAAACAACAAAAAGTGCATTTTTAGATTGGGAGACTAAAGAATGACTAAAGATGTTGTACGTGTACATATTTGTCACTATATATATATATATATATATATATATATATATATATATATATATATATGAGAGAGAGCACAGAGCCCAATGCAGGGCTCCATCTAAAACCCTGAGATCGTGACCTGAGCTGAAACCAAGAATGTGACGCCTAACTGACTGCGTCATCCAGCCACCCCAGAATAGCTCAATTCTTGAAACTGGAATAAAGTTATCCTGCATTACTAGTGCCTGAAGTCACCAGGCAAAAGTAAATAAAAATCTTTTCTGGGGCAAGTTATAAATACCCTTGGTCTTGAGTTATTTTCATATACAATCTGTAAATGTCATTCCATAACATATAATCAAAGCTAACCTGGTAAAAAAGGAAACAGGAGAAATCAGAAACTTATCATTAAGTAATTTTCCTAGTTAAGCGACTCCTATTAGGCAATCCCATTTGTTTCCCACAAGTCCATATTTCCATTATCCTTCCTGAAACAATGGACCCTACCTGATACTATGTATTAAAATGTTAATAAATAAATTCCTGCTTGTCTGGGATGAAAATGCATTTATGTTATAAGAGCAAAGACTTAGCATCCAGGTAAACTCCTAGCTGGGGTTAGAGATGGGTGGGCACTGGCTGGTAATTATATGTTACAGTCCATTTGGGAAGCTATTCTTCGTGTCAATTGAAGTTTAAAATAAACCTTCTTCTTGCCACAATTTACAGAAATTGCAGAACTCAATAGGAAGAGAGGAGAGAATGGAGTTTAAGAATAAATCTTATGCATTGAGCAAACAGCTAAAGAGAGAGATTGACAAGAATTTTTCGGCACATACTGGAAGGAAATATAATTCTTAAAAATACCATATGCACATATTATAATTATAGAGGATGAAGAAAGATATACTTATATTTTACTATGAGGATAAAGACCCTGTATAAGAAAACCATATTCTTGCAAAATGTGAAAGAACAAACACATAATGAAAGTAGAAAAGAAACATCAAAGCCTGTAGTACACACAGAAGATTTCAGATTGGACCAAAAGAGAAAATTCCTGAGCCACAGTGGATATTTCTTATACATTTTACTGATAAAAGTATTATAAGCCTTACCTTTAATTTTCATAGTGTTCTTAGAGTTCATTGCAAAATTAAATTACTTCAGGGAAAATACAAGAAACTTGTAACAATATATTTCTATTATCATTCATCCTCTATGTCTTTGCTTTCATTTATTATATATATGTAAGGATAATACATAAGCTAATCACAAAAGGACAAATACTGTATGATTCCACTTAATACGAGTTACCTAGAGTAGTCAAATTCATAGAGACAGAAAACAGAAGAGTGTTTTAGTTTTAGTTTTGCAGGATGAAAAGAGTTCTGGAGATGGAGGGTGGTGATGGTTACACAAGCAGTGTGTGAATGTGCTTATTTCCATTCAACTGTACACTTAAAAATGGTTAAAATTCTAATTTTTACACGTATTTTACCGCATTTTTTATTTTTTATTTTATTTATTTATTATTTTTTGTGGGGGAAGGGCAGAGGGAGAGAGAGAATCTTTTTTTTTTTTTTTTAAGATTTTATTTATTTATTTGAGACAGAGAGAATGAGAGACAGAGAGCATGAGAGGGAGGAGGGTCAGAGGGAGAAGCAGACTCCCCGCTGAGCAGGGAGCCCGATGCGGGACTCGATCCCGGGACTCCAGGATCATGACCTGAGCCGAAGGCAGTCGCTTAACCAACTGAGCCACCCAGGCGCCCGGAGAGAGAGAATCTTAAGCAGGCTCCACACCCAGTGTGCAGCCCAAGGTAGGGCTCCATCTCACGACCCTGAGATCATGACCTGAGCTGAAACCAAGAGTTGGATGCTTAACTGACTGAGCCACCCAGGAGCCCGCATTTTTTTAAAAGAGGAAATGAGCACATATGTGAAGATTAAATATAACTATATATCCATATACTATTTCAGGGGATTTCCAGACCCTCTGAGACTCAAATATTATATCAAGGTTCATAACTTCTGATGTTTAGAGTTATTTTCCTATTTATGCTAGCATAAAGCTCTACATCCAATTTATGTAGTAAGTAATAGAATATGAAAGTATACGTTAAACGGAAGGGATATAAAGAACAAATAACCTTATTTATATACTTCTCTGGTCAATATGGAGATGTGTTTGACTTCTATTATGAAACTACTAGACTATCAACTAAAAACAAATATAAGAAACTGTAACTATATCCCCTCTACAAAATATTTAGTTTAGTCCCACCATCAGTGTCCGGGTTTGTTTTGTTCATTCACAAAACAAACCTGGACACTGAAGTCATGACCCTTGAATTAGAGCAGAGAGAATGTTAATTAGCAGGTAAACAATTGAATGCAGTAGTAAGATATTTTCAAAAAATGACAAGTTCTATATATAAAAGAGAAGAATGTGATAGGGAATGAGTGTGGAGTTTACTTTGGATCAAGTGACTGGGCGGAGACAATATTTGAACAAAGACCTAATCGATGAGAAAACCAGCTGTGTTATTATAATATAATAAGAAATACATATTTTGGCCTTTTTCTCTGGCTCCTGGCCAGAGCTCCTAAAACATATGTAATTCCTTAAGCAATAAAGATGCTAAAAGCATCTTTTGTTCTATTATCTGGTCTTTCACCTTGTTCCAGACACAGAGCTCCTAAATCCCTTAGAACTTCCTGAGTAATAGGAACATCTGTTGTTCTAATGAGGTGAACCAAGGGCTTCTGGATAGCTTCAGGATGGGGGGTGGTCACCTTAAGACCAAGTCATGTTTAGAAGCTTGGATCTTTCAGCCCAATTCTCCATCCTCTGGGAAGTGGTGAGGAGCTGGAGATTAATAAATTATGCCTATGTGATGATGCTTCCATAAAAATCCCTGAACTGTAGGGTTCAGAGGGCTCTGGTTGGTGAACACACCTATGTGTCGAGGGGTGACACACCCCAGTACTATTGGGGCAGAAGCTCCTGTACTCTGGACCCTTCCAGACCTCACCCTTTGTACCACTTTATCTGGCTGTTCATTTGTATTTTTTTTTAAATATCTTTTGCAACAGATCAGCACCAGTCATTACATTGTTTTTCTGGGTTCCATAGCCACTCTAGCAAATGATCAAACTTGAGGAGGATATCTAGGTCTTCCACATCAATAGACCATAGTTTTCCCACTCAGCCTTGCACCCTAGGAGAAAGCTAGCCCATCTCCTCAGTTGGTATGTGGACACAGTTCCAAGATCAGATGAAATTTTTCACTCACAGAAAAATGTCAAGAATTGCTCCAGGTGGCAACTCCACATACTACCAAGTAAGGCTGCTAAGTGCACAACTCCTTCAGAACCTGGGTTAGGGAATACAAAGAAACAACCAAAATATGAAACCTATAGATTAAATTTCAAAGCTAAAGTTGGAGGGCAGAAGAGAATTGTTCTCTTCCAAGCAAATTCTGTCAGTATCTCAAGGTTTTCCTCTCAGAGACAAACTAACATTGACTAAGGCTCTAAAAACATGTTAAAATCTATCCAACCCTAAAAGGAAACTTCTGTAAAATATTAAATGCATTTACACCAAATTCTCCTTAGCCCTTTATATCGGAGTGAGAAAAGTGTAATTGTTATGAATTTTACATCATAATTCACTAAGCCCCACTCTTAAACAAAAGGAAGATATTTTTTAAGCTTAATTAAGCTTGGATAGCTATGCAGGGCCCTGACAATTTTACTTTGCATTTATACTTCATGTATCAGGAGATTTTGAAAAAGAAAAAAAATCTCTACAGGACTCTTAGGAAGTCATTTTATATAATAATTTTCTTTAAAAAGAGCAAAACCTCAACAGTAGAGGCTAAAAAATCTCAAAAATTATTATTAAATGATGGTAGAAGAGATAACCACACTTGTTAAAAATTTGGGCCCATAATCACAAAGCAAATTCTGAAATGAGGAAGTCAGAAATCATATGCCTCTGCTAACATTTGGTTGGGGATTTAGCACAGAAGGAAGCCAAAGAACAAAACCATCAACATGGCAATTAATTTTGTACAAAATGTTAATGACCCAATCAGTTACATGTGGAAACCATTTTGGAAATTCTGTCATGATTTAAAAATCAAGGAGTTAATCATCAAACCCTTGCTGGGTGACAGGCTGTCCTGGCAGACCAGCAAAAAGCTGCAGACAGTATTACATCACCAATCATCAATCATCATTAAAGCACACACATATACAAATATTTTTGTGGCTATAGGCATTGAAGAGAGATATTGCAACCAAATTCTTTCACTTTTTAGGGACAGGTGAGGAGAGAAAGGAATACTAATCTTTTTAAAACATCTACTTTGAACTAAGTAATATATTAGACTCTTTAAATATTGTATTTTTTATACATTGGATATTTGAAAGTTTTAATAGGATAACCTACATCAAACAGACTTCTTCTAAAAAATGACATGTAATTAAACACATAATTATTTAATTTACAGAGGTTATATGATAATTTATAGGCTTAGGTATGAAGGGTTACACTTTTATCCTGAAATGTTGGTTGATTGCTTTGGGTATCAGCTAAAATATTAATTTCCTAGAGGGATTGCATTCCTGGCAGCTGATTAGAGAGAAGAAAAAAACAGTAAAGGAAGGGGCATCTAAATATTGGAAGGTCCTGAAACTTTGCTCTAGAGTATTAATCCAAATAATCATTCACAGAAATTTAACTTTTAATAGGCTATGTAGAATAAATCTACTTTTTTCTCATTTATCTCTTTTACTGGAACTTAGTTGAAAATTCTGTAGAAGAAGAGCAAGCTGATCTTTAAGCTCCATTCCCAAATATCATATTTATATAGTTCTAACATGCATGGATCTGTCATCTTTTTCTTCTTCATTGAAATATAAATAGCTATCTCTGAGTTCTCTGGCAATAAAATATTTCTAAAAGAAAAGCACAGTCCATAAAATTCAAATAATTCTGTTATGGCTACTTTTAGGCAGATAAAAATTACAAAAAAATAGTAACTTTTTCCCCACTTTCCTCCCAATATATTAGCTAAGACATTGTTTGATTTCCCACTATCCAACTCTAAACATGTTCCTGATTTGGACTTCATATGCATAATCAAGTTTTTAAAAGTCTCACTTTTTTGCTCAATAACTAATTTGGCACATATAGATTTAAAAAAAAGTGAGAAGTTAGAGACACAGCCTAGCACTGTCATGGGAAAAATGAACTAGGCTTCTGTATGTTTGAAGCCAATAAAAGTCCTGTAGGATGATTCTGTTCACCTGTGTCTTGTCACATACTGCTTTACAGTGTAATTAACATGCAATGTTATATTACTTTCAGGTGTAGAATATAGTGATTCAACAATTCTACACAATACACATTACTTAGTGTTCATCACAATAAGTGCATTCTTAATCCCCTTCACCTATTTCACCCATCTTCTCCCCCTAACCCCAGGTCCCAGCCTCCCCACCTCCCCTCTGGTAGCCACCAGTTTGTTCTCTATATTTAACAATCTGGTTTTCTGTCTCTTTCTTTTGTTCATTTGTTTTGTTTCTTAAATTTCACATATGAGTGAAATCATATGGTATTTGTCTTTCTCTGACTGACTTATTTCATTTAGCATTATACTCTCTAGATCCATCGATGTTACTGCAAAAGGCAAGATCTCATTCTTTTTTATTTGCCACATACTGCTTTATATCTTCTAAAATAGTTCATTATTCTTCTTTGCTTGATAAGCCTAATGCAGCCTTTAATACTTATTTCAAACTAATATTCTCACTTGTGTACTTCTCTGTGCTTGTTTATTCTTCCCACTATGATTCTATATCACTTCATACAGATTTTTGTCATAATAACTATCACTTTAATAACAATTACTTATGGCAAAAATCATTTTTCCCCTCAACTATGTTACATGGGGATAAAGAGTATCTTCAGTGACTAGCAAAAATATTGGCAGATCTTGTGACCAAGAACTATTTCTTTTAACCATGCAGTCACAAGTGAACATTATTTTCTGAAATTATTTTTGAGCCTCATGTAAGGTCATGTTCTCTACCAGAGAAAGAAAATGCCTTTTAATTCACTTTTAATTAGTTATTTATTTTTATTCTCTGAACCACTGAATATGTCTTTCAGTCATCTGCAAAGGCCATCCTTTTGTGTAAAACCAAGATGATGATAAGAAATACTGTAGCAATTCTCATGAGCTCATTTCCAAATATAAGTATTACTATATTCCCTAAACTTGAAAGAACAGAAAATACAATGGCCCCTCAAATGTGATAGAACATGAGACATAACATTAAATAACAAGAGTCACAGATATTGTGAAACATAAATAATTGTTTTATTGGGCCCATAAAAATATAACTTTCTCAAGTCTTTTTTCAAGATGGAGAACTTAAAAGCAGAGGTGAGCAATGTATACCACCTTTATCTCTAAGGATAAAATAACTTCATCACCTGAGATTGTGCTTTCCTCTTCTAATTCCAAAATATGGCCCAAGATTTCTCTCTTGAGAAAGAACCTGTGTCCCGGTATTATTCCAACTTATGTTTCCATGTGTCATGCCCAGTTTTTTAGAGCTTGGCTCTCCGATTGTAAATAAAACCAATAGTATATATCTTCCTAGGACAGAATAAAAAACTATAGTATTTCATTTGGAGCGGTTCGGTTAATCAGATTTTGTGATATAGTCCAGCCATTAAAACTCCAGACATAGACTGTAAAGCAAAACTAGATTTGGAGTTGGGTCTGGCTACTAGTTAGAGTCAGACCTGCAAAGACCAGAGTCTGGAGTTAAGGAGGGTCAGAAAAGAGGAAATGGAAGTCAGGGTCACTGGATATCAACGTCACATGGTCTAAGTAAGCTCAATGATGCAGGACACTGTAATGAGAGGTAAGGAAATAATATAATAAATCAATCTCAAGCTCCAGCGACACATGAATGCTTGGGAATACTAGCTAAATTTCTCTACCTAATATTTTCTCCTCATAATATTAACTCACTATATATATCTAAAACTCTATACACTAATTAGATAATGATTATATAATTCATATTCTTTTGTACAGATGAGAAAAATGGGACACAAAGAATTTAAGTAACATGCAAAAAATAATAGCTAATAAATGCAATTCAAGCATGGGCAGAATGTTTCAGAACCTGTGTAATCTGCCTCATGCTCTATCACAACTGGTTGCAATGGTACAAATCTATTCTATGTGCTCTTCCTGTAACTCCCAGTGTAACGTTGGCATCAGGTCCCTGGAAAAAAAACAAATATTGCCTTATGGAAAAAAGAGGGGAAGCAAATTTGGAGGTGGGGAGAGAATCAGATTAACAGAGAGGCCTTCAAAACCTAGCTGCCTGATGGAATCAAAAGGAATACATAATTGACTCTGTTTCTTAATAGATAAGAACAGTTGACCCTTGCACAACACAGGTTTGAACTGTGCAGGTCCACCTGCAGGTGGATTTTTTTTTTCCAGTAAATACAGTGTAGTACTGTTTTCTCTTCCTTAGGATTTTCTTAGTAACATTTTTTTTTTCTCCAGCTTACTTTATTTTAAGAATACAGTATATAATACACATAACATATAAAATATGTGTTCACTGACTGTTTATGTTATCTGCAAGGCTTTTGGTCAACAGTAGGCTGTTCATAGTTAAATTTTTGGTGAGTCAACAGTTACATGTGCATTTCTGACTGTGCAGGAGTCAGCACCCCAACCCCACATCATTCAAGGGTCAACTGTAGTATGAAATGGCCAACTTTGCCACTATACAGACCTGGGTTCAAAACATCTATCTTGCAGTTCCTTGAGAGCCAAGAAAAACAATCACCTTTAAAATTCACTTTCCCAAATCCTATGAGGTTGATATCACCTACTTTTTAGAGTGAAGATTTATATAGAATTTATTTTAAATACCTTCTAAATTCAAGTTTTTAAAAAAATAATTGTTTCTCCCTTCAAAATTATTGTCATCTGACATAGTTCCATAAAGTAAAATAAAAAGCTGTCCTTACATGAACTCAAATTTTCATTAATATTCAAAGATGCTAACATGGATGTCAAGATGGGAGTGCAAATGGTTAAATTCCACTGCTTTGAAGTTCAAGAACAGATAAATAACAGCACTCACTTGAGTGCCCATTTATTCAAAACAGAAAACAGAGGTAATTATCACTTACATTGATGTAGCTCTACAACAGAATTCAGATCTAAATCAAACCTCAGTCAATGCCCTACTTACACAGATGAGGATACTGAAGCTCAGAGAGGTTAACAGACTTTCTTGAAAGTTTTGCAGCTGATTAGTGATAGAGGCTGGATTTGACTTTGTTTTGTGTCAAGAGTGTACACCAGAAGAATCACGTCTTTGGAGTAAAGCTAATAGCAACAGAAGAAGAGGGATAACAATACACACAGAAAAAGATAAAGCAGGTACAAATAAAAAAACAAAAACCTTCCTTTCAAATATGGAAATTTTTAGACTTTAGTAAAGATATTCATTTTTTCCCAGGAGCAAAGTCTTAAATAAAAATGATTTCATTCATAAATGTCCTGTAGTTCTGACTCAATCACTTTACATATACAAATAGTAATATGTATGTTAATTTGAGGAAACAAATCAAGTCAGTAGCTAAGCAAAACAGAGGAGTCTTAATTTCAGAGATCTACTTACAGTTGCACTTAAACGTGGAAAGAGAAAGGAGGAGGGAGCAAGGGAGAGAGTGAGGGAGGGAGGAATGGATGGAGGGAAGGAGGAAGTGGGGAGGTAGAGAAGGAGGGAGAGAGAGGGACAAAGGAACACAGAGAGAGAAAGAGAGAGGGAGAGAGGGAGAGGAAAAGAGGGAAAGAGAGAGAGACAGAAAAAGAGGGAGACAGAGAATATTTCCATGGGTGTAAATAATTTATTACTCTAAACTCACTGTTTCACCCAGTATTCTCTATAAACATTTCATATTCCATCCCTAGAAGGAAGAAAATATTTTGCTTTTGGCAATCTTAGCAAATGCCTCCACTAAAGAACCAGAGAATTTGCTTATCTTTAAAACACAATTCGTCATAATATGTACTTTCCTACTAGAGGGGAATTACCGCTATAGAACTTAAAAAACAAAAGAAAAAAGGGTTTAGGGAGGAAAATATGCAGACTAATTCTACCTTAAAAATCAAGAAATATTTTACAGCTGTACATTATTCTTTTTTCACTTGGAAAAGAGTTGTTACATGAATTCAGTAAAAATTTTTAAGCAGTAGAAGAATACAAACAACCTCTGGGACTCTATAGCTTAAATAAAACATGCATAGCTTGCCTGTTGAAAAAGTAGTGGTCGTGAATGTATTTATCAGACATGAAAATGTTATTATCTAAAACCCAAGATGCCATTTCGCAGCAGTCTGCTAGGAAAATATGCAACCTGGATGTCAGTAATAGTCTCTAATTAATGCCAGAGTTGCCTTCCACCAAAGTTTTTCTTGACTCCGTTTTATTGTTTGTTATTGGTTTATGGTATATGAGATACTTTTAGAAGATTTAGAATCTTGTTGAAGAATAAACTGATAGAACCATTATTTAAAATGAACTACATGACATTAACAGGGTGTCCTGAAGAATAATAAAGTTAAAAAAAAATCAAACCATCCAATTAGACCTCTTTTTTTTTCTGTTTTGAAGGAGGCCTGAAAATTCTCTTTATGAGGAAAATTATTTAGACCAAAGAGAAATGCAGTGTTAGGATCTTCATGCTTAATAACCAATAATGATTTTTGCTAGCAAGAAAGCTACTTGTTACTAACAAATTAGACTGTCTAAATAATCACAACTTCTCAGGGCTAGAAGGCACCTTATATGTCACTTCATACGACTGATTAGTTTTATAGATAAGGAAATTGAGAACCAGGAAGTTAAGAAATTTGCTGAGTTAGGTTATAGCAATATTCACATCTCATATCACACAGAATAAAAATACTTGTATTATGGTAATGCTTTTCTACCATTTTCAGTGTGTGTTTTGTCATACTTCTTCAGCCAGTGGTATATTTAATCTGCAGAGATTAGACTGGAAGTCTTTTTTCCTCCATTTTTTAATCTTATAAGAATAAAAATGAGATAAAATTAAAAGTACGAAATTTTACCTATACTTTTCCCGATTTATGCAAATAGGTAATCCTTCATTGCCTATCAAATGCAGGCTATTTTTTTTTTAATTTTTTTTAAAGATTTTATTTATTTGAGAGAGAGAGTGAGAGAGAGCGAGAGAGAGCACAAGAGGGGGGGAGCGGGAGAGGGAGAAGCAGACTCCCTGAGCAGGGAGCCTGATGCAGGACTCGATCCCGGGACTCCAGGATCATGACCTGAGCCAAAGGCAGTCGCTTAACCAACTGAGCCACCCAGGCGCCCTGCAGGCTATTTTTTTTAAAGATTTTATTTATTTATTTGAGAGAGAGAGAATGAGAGAGAGAGCGCGTGCACATGAAAGGGGGGAGGGTCAGAGGGAGAAGCAGACTGCCTACCGAGCAGGAAGCTGGATCCAGAATCGACCCGGGACTCCAGAATCATGACCTGAGCTGAAGGCAGTCGCTTAACCAACTGAGCCACCGGGCGCCCCATGCTGAGCTATTTTGAAGAAGAGTTTTCTCTTCATGACTTTTCTTCTAAATAACATTCATTTTTATAACTTCCAGTTAAAAATGGATAAAGTAATGTCACACACATACCATTTTCTCAGCTATAATTTTCAAATGAATTGGTTCCATAAAAATCATTCCCCAAATGAATCACTGTTTTTCTTCCAAATCAGCCTACATATACTTTTTAAAAATACACTATTGAATCATTACCTGTCTCTTCATTGGCTCACATCTGGAGTGACATTTATAGCATTTCCCACTTATTAAATGTTCACTCTCTAGCAATTTCAGGCTCCTCTGTGTGGAATTATAGTGATTAATGGCTTCATTCTCACATGACCCTCAATCACAATGGAACAAAGTTCATTAGCTGCAAGATTGTGCTCTAAATTTTCAGATCAATACAAAAATAGAATTAAAGTATCTTTCAAACAAACTTTACTCAAATATATAGTTTTATTGCATGCAATATCTAGTGGAACATCAGTCGACACTATGCCAGCTTTACAATACTTTGTGTTGTATTAAAAGAAACATGGCAGTTGGAAGAGTAAATTCTGCTTTCAAATAAGTTTTGCCATTCGCAGTGCTTTGACCACATACAATTTCTTTGCTGCCTATACATCTCAAGTATCTTTATAAAAAGTAAGGATATCAACAGTATAATATCAGATACACAATTAAATGATATAATTAATGCATTATAAAGGTTTTTGAACTATCTATAATCTGTCTAGCAAATAAAAGTTGCACAATAAGTAAAATCTCATTAACGGGTAAGGATCATATATATGAAATTACTCATTCATCCATAAGTGTCTAAAATGCTATCTTTGTCCTCATGGAACTAACTTTTATAAAAGAGTTCTTAATAATTGTTATTAACTAATGAAATGATATGTCATTTCTTATGGTATTGATATTCCAAGACACATGGTTAGGAATAATTATGAAGAGAAATAGATGTAACTGAGAAAAAAAAGAGAGAGGGAAGTGCATAGCACATGAGTAGATGTTTCCATTGCAGTAAGAGAGAGCAAAGGGACACAGAGGCAAAATTCCATAACCCTTTGAAGTAAATCCGGGACTATGAGGCATTGACAGTTGGCACTTATGTGCAAAAACCATGTCAGGTTAGAGCAATGTGAGAGATACTGATTAGCACAGGCATGATAGTACCATGAAGAGAGCTATGGCCATATATATATCTATATATAGATATATAGATATAGCTATGGCCATATATATATATATATACAGATATATATATATATATATATTTGTATAACGTGGAAAGGGATGAGAATTTGATTATAATTTTCAGACAGGAGAGTCCACTATCTAGACTTGGGCAATGCAATAGAGTAGATTACTGCATAAAATTATTGACTCCCCAAAGTACATACTCTATTTAAAGTATTTACTTCCCTCCTGTTAGCGGGCTCTGTCATGTGGCTTGTTTGGCTTCATGGTGGGAAGAATGTGCATTCCCTGCTTAACTTTGGACATGCTTATTCGACCTGTGGCTTGTGAGATATTAGCAGACATAAGGACAGCAGTGTCTTGATGTGTTTGAGTGGCTGGACATATTCAGCATGCCTCCCTGGACATCATGAGCACAGCTTCCCTTGCGCACTGAAACCCCATCCTGTAAGCCCAGAAGAGAGTCCTTACTAGAAATTGAATCCACCAGAACCTTGACCTTGGACTTTTATCCTCCAAAACTGTGAGAAAATAAATTTCTGTTGTTTAAGCCACCTAGTCTATGGTATCTTGTTATGGCAGCTTTAGCAAACTACTATATATGGAAATAAGATCATCTAAAGAAAATGTGGGTTTCCTAGCAGGAAAAACAAACAGAAATAAACAAAAAATACACTGAGCTGTTGGGAGAGGGTAAGCATAATATGAAGTGGGTGGTGGAAGAAAGCAGCTTTGATTAATTCTGCCTCCTTGAAGCTAAAAATGAAGCAGTGATGTTTTATGTTAATTTTTAACTCCTTTTTACTTGCTCATCCTCTATGAAGATTACTGATAGTAACTCACTTTCAAATTTAAATTCAGCTAGCAGTGTAACTGAAGAGATACCATTTCTCCAAGTCTTCCCATTATCAAATACTCCCAGGTAAAGAAAAAAGGAATGTGCATAATTCTAATCTCCTTTTAAAAGTATCAGACTTTCTGGTAAATAGAATAATATTTTTCTAGGAGGAGATTTTTAGCTGGATGTCCATAATTACAACTGCTTATGGGAAATAAACCTAGGATATATGGATTTATGGGGCATGATCTCCTTGAAAATGTCATATAAATAGGTTACTATCTAAGGTATAAAAAGATGTTTCATGAACCAAAGGCTACCCATGTATTTCATTAATAAAGAAGGACATGTAGAATGTTCCTGAATGTGCCAGACATTTTCCTGTTTAAACTGTGTCTCTTGATTGTTTGTATCCTTGAAATCATCAGGAAAATCTAACACTAGACAACATCTCTGATGTGTGTGAATCTGATCTGACAATCTGATCTTGTGTGTTACCTCACCCCATACTTTTGTCCCACCCTACAGCCCAGGAGACAAATCTCTATAGACTGCGCCTATGTATTTTGGTTGGCCAATGGATGCCACTGACAGGATTTTAGAGTGTAGGCCTAGGAAAAAATTGACATATTGATACTCACACCTGCCTCCACCATTGTCTTCCTGCCTTGCAGTGGGTCTGACAGAGGCAATGACCCGAGGTACCAGCTCTGTGAGACAGCACCTCTTCCATGGCTTATTTCTAGGCTTCATTACCCCTCTTCCCTCCTCTTGCTCTTTTAGGCCTAAGTAAACAGTTTTCTGATGTGGTTACTATGTAGCTGCCTCACATTTTTTGTTGGATACTTTATCCTGTTTATACCTCTGTAAACTGCCTGACATCAAATATTTGAGTGTGAAGATCCATTTCCTGTCAGGATCCCAATTCCTACAACCATCAATGAAATTTTCTGTGAACTCAAGATTTCTTCCTAGTAATACTATCTTCTTTAGTCTCTGCCTAATTTACTTCTAGACTAAAATTTCCTTTTGAAAGAGAATTTTAGTCTCTGTTTAGCAAAGACTTCAAGCTTTTTGTCTTCAAATAACTATATCCAAACATGAGATAATTTACTTAAACTATGTTTTTGAAAAATGATGGTGAACTCAGGATTCATGAACTGGAGACAATGGAGCTAGTTAAGCCTGGATGATGTCTGTTTTCCTCAGAGGAATTTTTCTTCTTAAATAGCCTACTTTTTCTACTTTTATACATTTGTAGAGTATTCTTGAATTGCTTCAGTTTTTCTAACTCACATTCATAGATTATTGGAACTGGAAGGTGCCTTAGAGATAATCCTGTCAATACCTTCAACTGGCATACAAAGAAACTCTGACCAAGGTTGAGGAGTAATTTGCTTCAAATCCCATAACTCTGGTCTGGTTCTCTTCCTCCCAACATAGCATTTATAAAAATGGGAGAAAATTCAAAAATTCCTGATGATAAATTTCTCCATACATAAAATTGTTATACCTTTCTTACAGGGTATTTTTTCTGATTACAGTAAATATAAAATATAGACAGCTATACCTGGTATGATAAGTAATCAAAAATGTTTATTTTGGTATGACAGTATAGATAAACCACTTAAAAATGGGGCGTCACACTTGTTGAAGTTATAAATAATTCGGTATTGAAATATGTTCATTAAAACATAAGGTTCTTGGAATGTGAAATAAATCAAAAGTATATTCTCTGCCCGCACCAATCTTGCAAGGTTTTAGTAGTATATGCATGTTTTAAATATATGGCAGAATCCTAAATAATCTGGTATAGACTACAAAATCAATTAGGATCTCAGGAAGGAGGCATAGTAAATAGTGTGAAGAAACCATAAGGATGCCTGATGTGAGCTGAATGTTTAATAGTGTCTAGAAATTGAGATGACATAGAGGACGAAAACAGCCATTTAAGATAAGAAGAAAACCACAAAGTCATATAATTTTATCCATGCACCCATCCATCCATCCATCCATTTATTTATTCCACAGATATTCGGTACCCACAGTGTGACAGACACAATTCTAAATAGGAAAGTAAACTAGTGAGTAAAAAAAAAAAATTCCTTCATTATGAACCATATTCTACTGGAGGATATAGTCAATAAAGAAATATACAATCAAATATATGCCAGATGAGAATTACTATAGAGAAAATAACACAGTATAAGCATATATGAAATATGTTGGGTGGGTTTGTTAGGTAGAAGCTAGACTTGAGCAGTAGAAGGAACGCCTGGAAGCAGAGTCCCAAGTCTTAGAAAGGGAATGATAGAGACTTGAGTTGGAGGCAAGGAAGGTAATAAATAAGTTACACATTATAAACCCAGGGGCACAACATCCTGAACTAGTGGCTTCCAAGACCTTGAGGCTGATAGACCAAAGGCCACAGGTGCAGAACATGCGTGCTCCTCTTCCACCTCTGCCCCAAGGTAGCCTGTAGACTTGTTATAATGCATTTGCATTTCAGGAACAGCCCTTCCCCCATGGAGAAAGGCTTCCATGATGGTTCAGGTATAAAACTTGTAGGGTCAAAAACTCCCCCTCCCAACCTGTGGAAGGAGTTCACCAAATGATTGGAAGCAACCTTCATTAGAGATCAACCCCCTGTATGTTACAGATCCTTCTAGCCCAGAGAGACCCAATAAGATCCACTTCTAAAACAACCTAGGGGCAACCTCAGGGAGCCTGCCTGCTTTCCCACCTTGAGACTGTACTTTCGCTTTCATAAACTGCTTTGTGCTTGCTACTTTTCTTCTGTCTTTACTCCGAGCACAGATTCCCACCTAAATAATCTTCTGGGGAATCCAAGGACCAACACCTCCATTCACACAATGCAGACTCTCTTACCCATAACAGGTTGTTATACTGTGTGGTCAGAGATGGCCTCACTGCCATTTGAGCAGAAGCCAGATGAAGTGATGAGACAGCCACAGAATTTTTGGATGAAAACTGTAGCAAGAGCAATAGGTCCATACCTGGAGGGCTAGTTCTGTGTGGTCCTGGATACCATTTCAAGGAGTCCAGGATAGAACTAGTTCTTTCTAATCTTTCAATGATTTTGACAGGATATAATTCTCTTCACTTTAAATCCTTTACTGCTCCTGCTCCTTTTTAAAATACTTCGAGTTATTTCTGTTTTATTCCTTCAATCCTGACTGGTATAGCATTTGGAAGCAGAACTGCAGACCCACAAAGATGAAAATACGAGATCAGTTATTGCCTTACTGATTATATCTGCTACTGGTTATACCTGTTAGATTATTGAGGAGACATCAGCATTGGTAGAAAAGAGGAATCACTTGGTCATTTTCATAAAATGGCAAAAGACTAGCAAAAGGTTACTCAAATAATCAGCCTGTGATCATTTGGAATAAAGTATATAATGAAGGCAAGGCTTTGACAGACTCAATACCACCTATAAGAATCTATTATGAAGCCAAACAGAATATAAGAATTGGGGTAGGGGTGAATTGATAATTCTGATATCACTGGGATCTTAAAGAAAATAAACAAAAAGCTTAGAGATTAATCATCTGCTTAGAAGGCATGATTAGATGATCAGAACTATTATGACTATACTTTAAAAATAAAGTTGATCTCTTATAGCCACCAGGATGATATACTTGAAAATCAGTTAAAATTTTTCTATATGTTGTTGTTTTACAATTTAGGTTAAATTAATAATATCACCAGGTGTCCTATTTGAGTTAGGGACCTTCAAGGAAAGAGTCAGATCTTGAAAACAGAAATGCAAAATGAATTTGAATATCATGAATAAAACTCTGAGTATCTTACCAACAGTAGCAATCACATTCTTCTGTGTGATTTGTCCTGCCTTATTTAACAGTGATTTGGAGTGGGCACCCAGCTAAAGAACAGCAATTCTCTTCATTCTCCAAGACCATCACCCTCACTCCCTCCAGATTATAATGGGACTCTCATCCTAGTCTTCTTCAGTTAGGGGAAAAATTCAAAGTCTGACCCAGAAGTAGACAGATTATATATGAAAAATAAATGACAAGAGTTTGCTAATTTCTATCAGCATAATTTGTGAAATATATGTTGGGATGTATTCTGGCTCTGTTAAATAAGAAAGAAGAGAACATAATATCAGATCAGAAAACACTTACAAATATGAGTGAATTCACTAAGATTTTGGATCCATTGTGTTAGCTCAAGTAACTGGAAATGACTAACAATTTTCTCATAGTTGGCTAAAACCTATACTGAGCAGTGGCCTAAAATAAAAACTGAAGTAGATATGATTTTAACAAAAAACAAAATCCAAATTTATGTCATCTATAACATACCAAGCTTAAATATAAAGACATCTAAAATAAAAGTAAATGTATGAAAAAAATATATATCATGCCTACAAATAATCAAAAGAAAGTTGGGAGTGGCTACACTAATATCAGACATATCAGTATCAGATAAAGAATATTACCAAAAACAAAGAGATTCAGTTCCTAATGATAAATTATCAAGAGATAATATGTTTACATATTTGATAACAAAACATCAGTATTCATAAAATCAAAACCAATAGAACTTAGAGGAGAAACAAAAAATCCACTATTATAGTTGGAGATTTAAACATTATCCCCTCAGTAATTAATAGAACAAGTAGATGAAAACCAGTAAGGACATAGAAAATTTGAATACAACTGACCAACTTGATTTAACTGATATTTATAGAAGACTCCACCCAACAATAGCAGAATATACATTTTTTGCTACTACACACAAAACATTTACCAAGATAAAACTACATCCTATTCTGTGCCATAAAATAGTTACAATAAATTTTGAGCAACTGAAACACACAAATATGTTCTTTAACCACAATGGAGTTAAATTAAAACTTAATAATGGAAAAAATATCTGGAAAGGGCCATACATTTGGAAACTGAACAATACCCTTTTAAATAACCCATGGGTCAAATAATAAATCACAAGGGGAATTAGAAAATATTTTGAAATAAATAAAGCTTAAAAAATGACATATCAAAAATTTCAGGATGCATCTAAGGCAGTGTTCTAAGGGAAAAACTTAGCATTAACTAGGAATCAGGAGAGACTGGAGACAAAAGAACAAGTACTATTTTTATAAAAGGAAAAAATGTGTAATTAAAGACCATTTGCTTGAGGGGTGTCTGGCTGGCTCAGACGGTAGAACATGCAATGCTTGATCTTGGCGTTGTGAGTTCAAGCCCCACATTGAGCATAGAGCCTAGGTAAAAAAAAAAAAAAGACCATTTTCTTGGAAAGACATCTATTTTGGGCTCATGCTTCTGAAATAGCACCACTGTGTATCAAATGGGTGTCTCATTTATTAAAAAATTCTGATTTGGCACTGTCTTAATATGTTTCTAAAAATCAGAAATTCAATGATAATAGAAGAGAAAAAAGAAGTTCTAAAGTGGAAGACAGGATGCCTAATCAAGGCGATGCCTTTCATTCCACTTGATGTAGCTGATGGTAAGTGTTCAGGTTAGGAGTTAGTCCTTCCAAAATTGATGACCGCGTCTCTAGACAAGCCACATTCCTTCTCTGAAACTTTGTTTCTTCAACTATAAAAGTGAATGAGTTTATTAAAATATATAGTCCCATCTATCTTGAAAACTGTATTTTTATTTGACGAATATCATTAAGCTCTTGCTAACATGTATTTTATGTGATGAAGGAAATACAAAGATTTTTATTGTCTCTTTTCTCAAATTGCTTACAATCTATTGCATAAAATAAACCTTATACAAGTATTAGAAATGCAGATTAGTCTGTGATATAGATTAAAACATAAGTTTAATCCAAATACTGAGGATCAGAGAAAAAAGAATTAACATTTTTCTTAGGGTAGGTCACAGAATTATGGATATTTGTATTTGCATATCATTGATTTGGTAACCTTACTGAGCATAGCTTTTTTTCATATTCCCCATATTAACAAATGACACCCAATCTTTAGATGTCCATAGATTTATGGTAAGAAAATAAAATCAGTGTCACACTATGACATGCCCTAAAGTCAGGTCTTACACAGGAGAGTTACCTAATAGACAAGTGCAGCCAACTGGTCTAAAAAGTGTGACAACTATTCACCAGGTCTGCAATATCAAGAAGCACAACTGCTTCTTTAAAAAAATATATATGTATATGTATATATATACATACACACACATATATCACAGTAACGAGGTTTGTATGAAGCAGTCCCTTCAGACTGTTTAATGTAGTGCAGCCAGAGTGATGTTTCTAGACATGTGTTCTCTGGGTCAAGTTACAGCAGAGCACATTTGGCCTAGGGAAAAAAAATTAGTCAAGCTTATGTCAAAAACTCATCAAAGCCTGCAATTGGGACACATATAGTAATTACTGCGAACAGAGCAAATGAAGGTTTCACAAATCCCTGAAAAAAATCAGTTTTAACTTGCAAGCCTGGCATAATTTTCTCTCTTTTGCTCCAGGACTTAAATTTACCCATTTTTCTTTTCTTACTGTCCCTAGGCAACGACTTGCTATGGAATAACTCCTTCTGGTAAGGGATGTGCATGAGAATGTAACACCAGGACACCAAGACAGTCCTCATAGTGCTTGCCATATTTTTTCTTTCCTTTCCCTCAGTTCATTAAGAAAAAAAATGAATATTTGCTACATTTAGGAGTTAGAAACACTGGAAAACACATTCACATTGAGCACTAAGTCTTAATCCTTAAGTGAAAATTAAAATAAAATGCCCAATTTCTTCAATTCCTGCTATACTATTAAACAATATGAAGCACAATTTAAAGCTGCAGGAAAATGGGATACAGCAGGTATATCTTTTATTTTCTCCATGTGACTCCAATATTATCCTTTAAAAAAAGCTGAAAATAACCAATCATTTCAAAGTAAATTTAAACATACCCTAAAGTGAAAATTCAATATGCCCCTGAGCTCTCCATGATCCATTTCAAGTTTTCTAAGTCTGTAGAAAAAAATACCAAAGAATCCAAAGGCCATTTCCTAAATGGCCCCACCAGATTTACAGAGGATGCATGCAGCATATAGAAAGAACCCGAGAAGATATCTCAGAATAAGCATGGCTTCTGAGGCAAACGTCGACTATTAAAGATTCAGAAAACTAGAATATAAAAATTGTAGAGCAAGTTGCTAATAAGGACATTAATGATTTTAATATTTATTAAAACTCTGTACAGTTAATATTTATTATAAGTGACCATCTCAAAAAATTTTTCAAGATATTAACATCAGTGTTTCTCAAAGTGTGGAACAAAGACCACTGACAACAGACATGTGCCATTGTTTACAAGTTCACCATGTACTTATAATTCACATCAAAATTTGAGAACATTATCTACATTATATGCATTAGGAAAGCCAACATTCAGAATAATAGTCATTGTCCAAAGGACAAGCACATTCAGGATTCCAAGTCTATTTGATTTCAAGGCTTTCTCCCCTATGTGACTCAGTCTCATGTATTACCAAAAGAAATTGAAATGCTTCTCCTTTGTTATTTATTCACTAAAATATCAAGTGTGCTCCTATTAGCTTTCACTGAAGTCTCTCATGGCCACCGAAACTTGGAATTGAAAGGAATCCTAGCATCACCTAATCCCTAGACTACCTACCCTTCACAGTCCCAATGCTTTGAATATGAGTGAATATTTTTCATTTTTCAATGGTATAACTTACTACCTCAACATGTGACTCCTTCTATTTCTAGATACTGTACTTCTCAAAAAGAATTAATTTTATATTTAATTGAAAGTCTCTATTGCTATTTCTACTGGCTAAATTTAATTCTGCTGTGAAGGTGTATTGTATTTAGTTCTGTAACACCACTGGTATTGCTACTATATTTAAATTGGTCTTAATTCTAACTTCTCCACCAGTGTACTCTAACACCCAGTATTGTTACTGATACATGACACAAACAGTTGTATTGAATTCACGCATGAGTGTCCACTACTAAGTAGTAATTCACATGATACTTCTATTCACAAAATAATAAGAATTTTGTGAGGTTTAATCTTTGGGAATTGTGGAGACATTTCATTTTGAGAATCTAATCTACCCAGTCCAAGTAAGTGTAGGTTATGTTAGCTCTTTCACTGATCATCTCTCTGACACACATGTAAAAAATGTTCAGCTTGGGCATGAGCTACCTACTACAGAGACCTAATTATAATATCACCAGTAAGCATATAAGACAGAACGCAAATATTCAGTGACTCATGTGAGATCTCACCGTAGGTCCAAATGTACACTAATAAATGCAGCTTTGGTTCTTGCAATCATTCTAGATGAAAACACCTTAGGGGCTTAGAAAATGTTTATGACTTCTTAAAAGTCCTTTTTCCAAGAACTGAGGTCATTTTGTCCATATCTAGATTTATGTCAACATTTGATATTTTTGTATATGAGCAGATTGTGAGATTGTGCTCTCAGTCAGGGGAATACATTACCTAGGAGCTAACATGCAAATTCTAGTCCAGAAGTCAACTCATATGGAAAGATTTGGTTTATTTTGATTCTTACTACTGCCTCTCCCTACATCCTCTTCCCACTCACAGAATAGTAAGAGGAATTAAAAAAAAAAAAAGTAGACAAAATTATTACCTAGTAATCTAAGATGGTGTTATAAAATAATGATTATAAAAATAAACTATAACATTTATCAGGAACTTCCTATGTGGCAGGTGCTATGAATGTCAATTTCATTTCCCTCTCTGAATGGCCTCCTGGTAAGGCATTATCTACTTCTAAAAGATGACAGAAATTAGGCTTAGTCACCTAGCAAAGAAAAAGCATTTGAACCCAGATCTCAAATGATACTTCACTATACCATTCTCATTCTGTGATGTGCTGGGTAAGAATGAAAAGAGATTACTAATTTTTATCGGATAATCAAAAACTTCTTTGTATGCAATTTCCATAATTAATTCTCCTGTGCTGTTGTCAGTTAAAACACTAGAACTTTTGCAGAACCAAACTTTATTGGTACTTTATAAATAACTGGGTGATGATGCAGCCTCATTCAGAATTAGTTAAAATTTTAGTTAAATTAGATTTCTTGCTTTATAGGGAAATAAAAACTGTGCTTTGTGACTTATCCCAGCAAGGCACTGAGGTGGCTTTGAAAATAGAACACCTATAGATAAGTCCCGGCTCCATCATTTCTAATGAGAGGCTTTAGCCACCTCACATAATCTAAGTATCAGTTTCCTTAGCTGTAAAATGGGGATAAGGTTAAAATTTATATCCTGGGATTTGTGAGGCTCAAAAGAGATCATGTAGTACACTTGTTTCCCAACTCGTTTGCATACTGGAATCACTTGGGAGAGCTTTGAGAACGACCTTATGCCTGTATCCACCACCAGGTATCACAGCTTAATTGGTCTAGTGTGTGACTTGAGATTTAGAGGTTTAACAAGATCCCTAGGATAAGTAAGGCATCTACTCTTCTAACACACCGATGAGCACTGTGTCTCAACATATAATGGTTCTGTTATTATTACAGATAACACCAGATATGTAACCTTGAGGAGTGATCAGCCTGTCTGAAATGGAGTTTCAACATATGTAAGGTAAAAAACAGACATGATTATATTTACTAGATGCCCAGCAAAATGCCTGGGTAGGAGCACAGAGAATAAATGTTATTCCCTCCCCCCCCCCACCCCCGAGGTGCCTGGGTGACTCAGTTGGTTAGGCATCTGACTCTTGATTTCGGCTCAGGTCATAATCTCAGGGTCATGATGTCAGGGTGGTGAGATCCAGCCCTGTGTTGGGCTCCAGCCTGGGCATAGGGCCCACTTAAGAGTCTCTCTCTCCTTCTCTCTCTGCCCCTCCCTGCCCCATTCAGGCATGCGAGTGCTTTCTCTCCCAAATAAAAAACAAACAAACCCTCTAAATGTTATTTTCCCCTTTTGCTCCCAAATTACCTTGTGAATCTTCTTTATCTATCATTATGAATATTAATAAATTAAGAACCAATCTGAATATAGGGCTCTGGGTTCAATGCAAAGCATATAGCACTATATCCATTCTTACACAATTTATTCTTGCTATACTGAAAGAATTACTCCTTCCTGCTCTGAAATCTCCTGCCCCTATACATTTGCTTACATAGTCAAAAACCTACCCTTTTTTTAAAAATATAGCTCAAATGCTCTGCCAAAAGCATTCCTTACCTCCTGTTATTCCATTTATGGAAGTAAATCACTCCCTCCTCTGAACCTATAGATCAGTTTCTACCCCTCCTTGACATTCACATGTTTTCCTTTGTATTATATTTGTATATCTTCAATCTCTAAGATTTAAAAGCAAGATTGTTGATTAATTCACTTTTTTTTTTTATCCTTTTTGGCAGCTAGCACAGGAAGGGGGCTAAACTGGTAACTTTCTTATTACAGACTCCAGCCTAATTTTATTTAAGCATCAACAGTTTCTAACAGCAGACATTTCCAATCCTGTCAACCATACTGAAGACTGAGTTTGAGTGTGTCCAAAAGGATCACTGACAGTTGCAGTTTTTCAAGCGAAATTATCTATAAGCTTGATTCTCTCAAAGTCCTAGCACTTCATCACATTTCTGGGATATGGCAAAACACTGAGCACAGCTTCACATGTTATGAAACCATCTGCTATTATCACCAACAGTATAAATATAATTTCCTTCAATATGATGCCTCTGTAGTCCAGGTTTTATTTATTTGCTAGAGAGATTACTATAGTATTGCACTTCTTGACTTCTTTTTCCAACAATATTCGTGTAATGATTATGGGAATAATAGATTGCTAAACCTACTAGTCATCTATCAGAGAGTTGATCTTCCTAAAAGCCCTAAATCCCATTCCAAATTAATGGAAATCCCATATACTTTTTTTTTTTTTAAATCAAAGCCAATTATATCTTTAATAAGGTTTTCCATTTAAGGGACAGCAGCTACATGATTCTGTAGTCAAATTTGAAACTCTCCCATTTTCTTGGAGGAAAATGTTATAATTTAACCCTTAGAAACCAGACTTTATGTCATAGGTAGTATAGATTAAATTACCATAATTTAGAGACTCAGATTCTAAGACTGCAATAAATTGAATTTAAGAATAAGAATAGAAATACTGACTCATTAAAAGACTAACATTAATTCTGAGTTCACACAGGAAAAAAAATCTCATGTCATTAACTTATTTATCTCTCTCAACAAATTTTTTTTTAAAGGGAGAAGGTAGAAGGTCTTTATTTCACCAACTTGAAATGTACATCTGTCTTAAGAGATTTCTATATGACCTTGAATTTATAAAGATTTGGCTTTAAGTTAATGGAAATCCCATATACTTCTAATAGAGTCAGTTTGCTCTCACACTTGGTGAGAAAATTCTAGATGTTATATGTCATATATGAGTACACAGTTTCATAGTGGCATGGACTAGCATTTTTAAATGATTAAATTTCTGCTTTCGTGCTAAGGGCCATTAAACCCTTGTTCAACTAATATTATATCTTGAAAATTCCACTGCACGGAATATGGATTTTCTTCCTTTGTTGACTAAACTTGAAGGATTTCTTTGTTTTGGCGGGTTACTGTGGTAGCTGGAATAATGATCCTCAAAAGATATTCACACCTTAATCCCTGTGACCTGTGAATATGTTAACTTTAAATGGTAAAAGGGATTTTTCAGATGTGATTAAGGTAACTGGACCTTGAGATAAGGTGATTATCCTGGATTATCCAGACAGACCAAATCTATTCACTGGAGTCTTTAAAATTGGAGGATTATTTCAGGCTGGAGTAAGAGAGATGATAGACGAGGTAGCAGAGATTTCAAATGTGAGAGAGACTCTATCTTCCTTTATTGGCTTTGAAGATGGAAGAGTGCAAAGAGCCAAGGAACACAGGTGACCTTTAGAAGCTAGGAATGGCCCTCAGTAGACAGTCAGCAAGGATACAGGCCTTCTGTCCTGTAACAGCCTGGAACTGAACTGTGCCAACAAACTTAATGAAGGGCACAGATTTGCCACTAAGAACCTCCAGAAAGGAAGACGCCTTATTGATTTCGATTTTAGCCCGTGAGAGCCATGTCAGACTTCTGGCCTACAAACTGTAAAATAATAAATATCAGTTTTAAACTGCTTATGGCAATTTGTTATTGCAGTATTTGAAAATTAATACACTTTGAGGATGCTTGAGAAAGAATAAAGTAGACAAAATTTTTTAAAAGACAAAAGAAATAGTTACAACAAATAGACTGGTTAAGGTAAAATATGCCTGCCACATTGCACACAAAGATTAACATAGAAAAAATTATATATATAGTATGTGTGTCTATCTATCTATCTATCTATCCATCATCTATCTATCTATGTCAGGGTCCTAGCATATTGAATTACATAGAATTCTTTTTTTTTTTTTAAAGATTTTATTTATTTGACAGAGAGAGATACAGCGAGAGAGGGAACACAAGCAGCGGGAGTGGGAGAGGGAGAAGCAGGCTTCCCGCGGAGCAGGGAGCCTGATGCGGGGCTCGATCCCAGGACCCTGGGATCATGACCTGAGCCGAAGGCAGATGCTTAACGACTGAGCCATCCAGGCGCCCCAAATTACATAGAATTCTTAACTTTAAAATTATATTAAGCATTTCTTAATCAAGGTTGTATTTATTGTTACCGAAAGTGATTATTTTCCAGTATAAATTATATTTCATGCATAGCAGGATTTTATTTTAAAGACAATTATCATATGATCTCGCTGATATGTGGAATTTAAGAAACAGGATCATAGGGGAAGAGAGGAAAAAAAATAAGATGAAATCAGAGAGGGAGACAAACCATAAGAGACTCAAGCATAGGAAACAAACTGAGGGTTGCTAGAGGGGAGAGGGTGGGGGGATGGGGTCACTGGGTGATGGACATTAAGGAGGGCATGTGATGTAATGAGCACTGGGTATGATATAACACTGATGAATCACTGATCTCCACCTCTGAAATCAATAATACATTTTATGTTAATTAACTGAATTTAAATACAAATTTAAAAAGGTAAAAATTTAAAAAATAATTAAATTAAAAAAAAAATAAAGTTGTCTGTTTCTCAACAGGTAGAGGACTTACCCCTTTTCACTATTATAGTCCCCAGAATGCTTGGGACATAACATAAGCTCATTAAATTTTCTCAGCGAGGCAAAGAATATTTTCTTGTAATATCTCACTGTGATTTAGGGCATCACCCCAAAACTTTATTAATGAAGATGTGGCTTCAAGCATAAAATAAATATGTTCTCTTGAAGAATATTAAATGTCATTCTAATATATATCCTTTTGGAAAGGCTAGAGGAAAAAACGCCACCACTGTTTCGGATCTACGTAAATGAGAGTAGGTCATGCTCAAGGGATGAAAACCACTTAGTCCTCTCGGCAGGTCTTGTCCTGCAGTTAATATAGATGTATCATAATATTTCAGTTTGACCCAAAACATTGAGATTATCCACTCAAATTTGCTTTCTTTAATCCCATGATCCTGAGGCAATTTTTTTTTTTTTATTATTATAAACTGGCATCTTGAATAGGCTTGCCTTAAAAGGAAGAACACCTGGGTTGCTTTGATACTCTGGTCTAAGTTCAGATCTATTTATAAGTATTGATTAATAATTGAATTATTCATAAATCAGCACTTTTTATTATTAGGAGCATGGAATTTTTAGAAAATTATATGAAATAAATGGACCATCTTTTCAACAAGTGAATTTAAGCAACAAATCTACATACAATGTTAGGAAAATTATAATCCTCCAGAAGTATTTCCATGGATGTTAAGTAAAATTAATTAGAAATAAATAGATCCAATGTACAGCATAGTGACTAGAGTTATAGTAATATATATTTGAAATTTGCTAAGAGAGTGAATCTTAAATGTTCTCAACTCCCTCGAAAAGGTAACTATGTGAGGTAATGGATGGATGTTAATTAACTTGATTATGGTAATCATTTCACAATGTATACATATATCAAATCATAATGTTGTACTCTTTAAATATATACGATTTCAATTGTCAATTATAACCCAATAAAAGAAAAAAGAAAACAAAAATAATAAATAGATATGGTCTAAAGAGCATATATATAAATGTAAAATATATTTAGGTGTTATAAAGGGCTATTTTAGAAGTGATAAATATAAGGACTCAGCAGTAGAAGGAGGAAGTGGGATGGGTGGTGATAGGAGGCTTACCATATACTATTTTAGATGTTTCTTTTTCTAGAGTACTACCTTCTGTATGTAGAGGAGAGTGAAAACTAATGATTTAATTACTGCTATTTTTTTTCATTCAAGGCCACGCTGTAGAGTGACCAATTAAAAAGGCAAAAATAGTAGCAATGCATTATAAGGTTTAATAATATACATAAAAGTTACGAAAAAATAGGACAAAGAATGGGATGGAGGGAAATGAAGTATGTTGTTTCAATATGCTTATTCTATGTATACAGTGGTATAATATCATAGAACATTGGGCTGTTATACATTATAGATGTATATTGTCAGGGGTCCTCAAGACCACCTCAGGTTTCAATGATTCACTGAAAGGACTCTCAGGACTCAGCATATGGCCAGTCTTGCAGCTAAGACTCATGATAACAAAAAAGATTCAATGCTAAATCAAAAGGAAAAGTCACATGGGATGAAGTCTAGAGAAAACCAGTTGCAAGGTTTGAAAAGCCTTCTCCCAGTGGAGTCACAAAGAATGCCACTTAATTCCTCTACCAACAAGTTGTGAAAATATATGTGAAATGTTGTCTACCAGGAAAGCTCATTAGAGACTAAGTGCTTAAGGTTTGTATTAGAGGATAATTACATAGGCACCCTCTGTCTCTCCTATTCCAAAATTCTAGACTTTCAGAAGGAAAGCAGGTCTTCAATGCAAATTATTTTGTTTGTACATAGAGATTACGCACAGTGAATGATGAAAATCTTCCTGACATCCCAGTTCCCAGATGGTAACCAAGGGTAAACCTAGCAAGCATGCCATTCTAAGGACAGTGGTCTGAGGCTTGCTATGTTAGTTTTTTTTTTTTTCTTCATAATTATAAACCCTAGAGCACGAATTAAAAAAAAAAAAAAAGTAGCTAATAAGCCAAAAGCAAAGATAAAAGTGAATCATCAAAAATAGTAAATAAAGGAATATATGGAAAGAGAAATGGGAAAACAAAGAAGAGAAGGTACAAACAGAAAACAAGTAGCAAATGGCAGATGTCAATCCAATGCTATAAACAATTTCTTTAAATAAGCATAGTTTAAATCTGGGCTGTCCAATATAGTAGTCACTAGACAAGTCTGACTATGGATTTCTTGAAATATGGCTAGTCTTAACTGTAAAATACTGATGTTTTATAAGTCATAAAATATACATAAGATTTTGAGGACTTAGTAATAAAATAACTCAATATATCTGTAGCGATTATATGCTGAAAATATATTTATTTTTTGTTGCATTGCCCCCTTTATTATTATATAGTGTGCTCCTTTGTCTCTTGTTGCAGTCTTTGTTTCAAAGTCTATTTTGTCTAAGTAATGCCACTCCAGCTTTCTTTTGACTTCCATTTGCATGCTATATGGTATTTCATCCTCTCACTTTCAATCTGCAGGTGTCTTTAGATCTAAAATGAGTATTTTGTAGGCAGCATATAGATAGGTCTTGTTTTTTTTATCCATTATACCACCCTATGTCTTTTGATTGAAGCATTTAGTCCATTTACTTTCAAAGTAATTATTGATAGATACATATTTATTGCCTTGATATCTTTGCTTAAAATAAAATTTTATTAAAATTATTGCACCTATTTCTTTTTACCTCTTTAATACTGCTTGAAAAGTTTTAAATGTCTGTTCCTGCATTTGAGGTTTGCATTATATCTCTTTTGGACAGCACTAATCTAAATAATCAAATTAAAAGCCAGATTGTCAGTATGGATAAAAAAGCAAGATGTCAACTTGATAAGCCATTTTGAAGAAAACCTCTTCAAATATAAATACATGCATAAGTTAAATTTAAAAAGATGGAAACATACCATTTGATATACCATTATATCATGTATCATTATATCATTCATTTGATATAAACAAACACTGATCAACTGCAAAAAAGTGAAGTGGCTATATTAATATCTCACAAAGCAGACTTCAGAAAAGCAATGTAATTAGAAATAAAGCGGGGCATTCACATAATACTCTTCAACATATGTGTCTTATTATAGAGCTCTAAAAGTGGTGAAGCAAAAAAGTCACAGGATTGAAAGAAGTAGTCAAATTCACAATTACAAGTAGCGAATTCAAATATGCTCTTTCTGTAATTCATAGAAAAAGCGATCTGATAATCAGTAAGGATACAGAAACCTGGAACAACAAATCAACAAACTTGACCTAATTGACATTTATAGAACACTCCACACAACAACAGCATACATTATCTCAAGTGCGCATGGGACATTCATCAAAACAGGCCATTTCTAGGCTATAAAACAAATATCAGGATATTTAAAAGTATATTCTCTGAATAAAGTTGAATTAAATGAAAAACTGAAAACAGAGCAATATCTAGAAAACATATGAGTATTTGAAAATTAAACAGCACACTTCCAAATAAACCACGGGAAAAGAAGTCATAGGGAAAATAGAAAATATTTTTACTTAAATGAAAATGAAAGCATAGTACATCAGATGTGTGGGATGCATCTAATAAAGTACTTTAAAGACAATCCATAGCTTGTATAGAAGCATAGTAAAAAAAAGTGATCTAAAAAACTCTTACAAAAGAGCAAGATAAACCCAAATTAAGTATAAATAGTAAAGATAAAAGCAAAAATAAACAAAATAATAAAAATAAAAATAAGCAATTAAATCAAAAGGTAACAATAAAATCAGTAAAATTCTAAATGTACAAACCAAGAGGAGAGAAGACTCAAATTATCAACATAAAAAAATACAAGTGATGACAACCCTAATGATGCTCAGATAAAACCATAACAGAAAATATTATTAACAACTTAATGCCAGTCAATTCAATAATGTAAATGAAATTGAAAAATTCCTTCAGTGATAAAAACTACCCAAACTCTCAAAACTAAAAGGATAACCTTCATTTTGAATAGCTCTATATAAAATAAAGAAACTGAATTTATAGTTAGCAAATTCTTACAAAGTAAATGCCAGGCTGGGGTGCCTGGATGACTCAGTCAGTTAAGTGACAGACTCTTGATTTGGCTCAGGTCATGCTCTCAGGGTCATGAGATCAAGTCCTGATTGGGCTCTGCACTCAGCAGGGCGTCTGCTTGAGATTCTCTCTCTCCCTCTGCCCCTCCCCCTGCTCTTTCTCTCTCACAAAAATAAATAAATCTTTAAAAAAAAAAATGTCAGGCCTAAATATCTTCACGATGTATGGTACCAAACATTTAGAAAAACATTTTTATTTGTATACACACATTTATTTTATATATGTTTTATTTGTAAATAATTAATGTATTTATCTTATATAATATATAATAGTTATTCATGTGTTTTATTTATATTTCATTTCTTTATATATATATATTTAAAGATTTTATTTTTATTTATTTGACAGAGTGACAGCAAGCATAAGCAGGGGGAGCGGCAGGCAGGCAGAGGGAGAGGGATAAGCAGGCTCCCAGCTGAGCAGGGATCATGACCTGAGCCGAAGGCAGTTGCTTAACTGACTGAGCCACCCAAGTGCCCCTATATATATATTTATATATCATTAAATATAATATACATCATTTATATATCATATATATCACTTACATATATCATTATATGTATATTTATCTTGTAATATATAAACAGAAAGAATAACATATTATGGCCAAGTAGAGTTTAAGCTCAGATATGCAAGGTCACTTAAACATTCATATATCAATCTAATTCATGTGAATGAAGTCAAGGGGGGTATATAGTTATTTTACTATAAGCAAAAATTCATTACACATTATATTATAAATAATACCTGTTCATAACGAAACCTCCAAGAAACTAGGAATAGAAAGCTATGTCTTCAGCCTTAAAATACTTTCATTTTACAGTGCATTGAATGGCAAAAGATAGAAGACAGCATGTTCCCTAAAGACTGGGAACAAAGGGATGATGTCCACAATCAACATTTCTATTCAGAATTATACTGGGGTCCTTGAAAATGAGATAAAGTAAGAAACAGGAACAAAAGCATATATTGAAAATTAAGAAGAAAAATTGTCTTTGTTCACAGACCTCATAATTTCCTTTTTAGACAATCTTGAAGAATCTAAAAAAAGCTACTTGAAATGATAATGAGTAGCAAAGATGCAGGATTAATATATCAATAAAAATGTTTATTGTATTTCTATACATTAGTGAACAATTAGAAATTAAAATTTAAAATGCCTATCATTTATAATATTGTTAAAGGATCAACTTTTTAGATAAAATGGAGATATATATAGCTGTACAGAACACTGCTGAGGGAAATTAAAAATATCTAAATATAGAGAGGAATACTGTGTTTACTTATTGCAAGCCTAAATATTGTTAAAAGTGCCATTTGTCTTCCAGTTGATCTATATATTTATTACAATCCCTAATAGCGTCCTGGGAACTTTCTTGTAGAAATTTGGCATATTGATTTCAGACCTTAATGGAAATACACATAAATTTAAATGGCCAAAACAGTGCCTGGGTGGCTCAGTCAGTTAAGTGTCTGCCTGCAGCTCAGGACATGAATATATGTAGATATTTACACATATACATACACATACCTATTTACATATATGTACCTACATATATGCACCTACAACTACACATGCATAAACACACAGTAGAATTTCTAAATGATATAAACAAGTAAATTTTTAATGCTGAACACCAGCCCTTATTTTGATATCTCCTGTCATTTTAGTTGTCTTAAACTTTTTGGTTTTCTTTCCCCCTAGTAAATTTCTCAGGTAAGGCTCAAAGCTACAATATTCTGTGAAGGTTTGCTTTTGATAGTTTTGTATGTGTCTTCATATTTCACGGTCAAGTATATTTTAGCCATCCTCTTTTAACAAAATTTTTGTAATGATTTTTTAATAGTAAAATTATTAAAAAATAGTAGAGTTCTAAATAGTCTTTACCCAGTGTCCCCTGTTATAAGTATCCTATATCACCATGGTACATTTGTTAAAACTAAGAAACCACCATTGCTATGAAGTTTTCCTGACTTCATACTTTACTAGTTTTACCATTAAGGTCCTTTTCCTGTTCCAGGATTCAAGCCAGGATGCTATATTACGTTTAATCATCGGGTCTCTTTAGTTTTTTTCTTTTTTTTATAATGACTTTTGCAGACTTTCCCTGTTTTTGATGACCTTAACAATTTGTAGGAGTACCAGTCAGGTATTTTGTGGAAGGTCCCTCAAATGGGATTTATCTGATGTATTTTTTTTCATGATTAGACCAAGATTATGTGGTTTTGTGAGGAAGACCACAAGGGTGAAATGCTACTCTCATCACATCTTGTCAAGGGTATGTGCTTTCAACACAAGATGCAGGGAACTTATATATGAGGCTTGTCTGATAATTATTGCTATTACCTATTACTTAATTACTTATTACTGATAATATTAACCTTGATTACCTGGCAGAGATGTGCTTCTTAGGCTTCTCCACTGTAAAGTTACATGTTTTTCCTCCTACCTTACTATATTTTTTGGAAATTGGTCATTAAGTTCAGTCCCTTTCACAACATGCCTCTATAATTTTTAATCTTTTGAGCACTCCCTTCCTTTTTGACGTTACAATATTTTTTTTAGGTTAAAATAAACTTCTACTAATTTTTTAATTAAATGTTAGAAGAGATTTATATACAACTCAAAGGAAATCTTCACAAAATAATTGTCAATCCTTGTTCAATTTTAATTGTTCCTATATAGACTTGGAAATTTTGCAGTGAAATAGGGTTTGCAAAATATTTCTTTTAGAAAGCATCACAATGCTAATTTTCGGAAAAATAATGCTTAACACTGAAATCTCTATTTGCAAGTGAGTGAGCTCTCAAATACTTGTATTCTTTATCCCACTTTCAAAATAATGGGAAAATGAAAATTAAACTGACTTACTGAGGAAACAATCAACAAATATTCTGTACATTCTTAAATTCATTCAAAATTTTTTAAGGTTTTTTTTTAAGATTTTATTTATTTGCCAGAGAGAGAGTGCACAAGCAGGGGGAGCGGCAGGCAGAGGGAGAAGCAAGCTCCTCGCTGAGCCAGGAGCCGGACCTGGGGCTTGATCCCAGGACCCTGGGATCATGACCTGAGCCAAAGGCAGACGCTTAACTGACTGAGCCACCCAGATGTCCCAAATTTTTAAATTACTTTAAGAAGCAGTGCCATTATAAGTTATCAGCAATCACACTATGTACTTGAATGAAATAAATGTTAATTAAATTAACATTCAAAGAATGAAAATATTGTTGCAAAGTGGTTGTAAGATATGTTAAAGAAGTCTTTACTACACTGAAGGCATGTGGTACAGGTTATAAACCCTACAGGAGATACTCTCTTCACATACAATAATGATAATTCCTTCCTTTTTTTTTTTTTTTTTTTTTTTTTTTTTTTTTTTTTTTTTTTAGATTTTTTATTTATTTATTTGAGACAGAGAGAATGAGAGAGAGAGAGAGCACATGAGAGGGGGGAGGGTCAGAGGGAGAAGCAGACTCCCTGCCGAGCAGGGAGCCCGATGCGGGACTCGATCCCGGGACTCCAGGATCATGACCTGAGCCGAAGGCAGTCGCTTAACCAACTGAGCCACCCAGGCGCCCGATAATTCCTTCCTTTTAAAAATGAATAGCTTCTCTTTGATAGTGTTGCTGGTATAAAAAAAGATACAAGTTCAAAATGTGATGGCAACATGCAAAAGTGGCTAAAGAATATCTTATATTTTACCTCCCCTGTCCCTAAAATCAACCATTTCTCCAAAGAACACTGGTTCATTTTATTGAAAAACGGTATTTAGAAACCAGTATCTGGATGCCAGTTATGCTTTTTGCTACTGTGTTTGCCACTTTAGCCTTCATTTTTAAGGGCCTTAAAATAATATTAATATCTATTATATATGCAGTTAAGTATATGAACTCAAGTATGTTAAACTGCATTTAAAATTCAATACACTCAATTTTCTTTTCATTACTTAAGTTATATGACTAAAAATAAATCCCAACAGATGCTTTTTTCCCCCAGAAAACAAAGGAAACCTGTAAACCCCAGAAATTTATTCTTAATAAAAATCCACAGGCCCTCTGCATCTATTCTTGCTATAGAAAAAGGCCTGACAGGACACAGATATGAATTACAAGCCCCTGATGAATACAAAGACAAAACAGAGACAAATTGGTAATGGTTCAGAATTTAGTGTTTTTACAACCAACTCCAGAAAGATAGACTCACCAAGAACTTTCAGAGATAGGTCCTCTAAGACATCAGTAATCTTTTGGCACCATCCCTGAAATAGACCAAGTATTATATGTCTTTTAATGGATGAACTGACCTGGATCTCTTTCACTTCTGATAAATGGAAAGGGGCCTAAAATTAATCCCACCTGGTCCTTTGGCATCATCTAATGTGACCATTACAAAATACACTTCAAAATGGAGCCCTGAGACAGCTTGACTGATGAATGAAAGCAGCCTCATCTGTTTTGTGTGATGAATGAACTAGCTATGCCTTGTGCCAAAGACACACAGACTTCCAAACAAATGCCCAGTCTGGTCCCCTATTAGAAGGATGCCACGCCAAACTGATATATTTGGATCAACTCCTCTACTGAGGGGATTTATGGACACCTGTCCCTTCTTCAGCTTTTTTTTTTTAAAGTAATTTCTACACTCAACGTGGGGCTTGAACTCATGAGATCAAGAGTTGTATGCTGTACTGACTAAGCCAGCCAGGTGCCCCTACTTCTTTAGCTTTGATATAAATTTCTTATATCTTATCCTTAAGATACTTTACCTGCATTTTACCTGGAATATGAAGCATGTCATCAATGAGGTTATGTGTAGGCATGTTCAATTTTCTACTTTAGTTCTGAGATATTTGTATTTGGATGCAATATTTATCATAAATGAAGATCACCTCAAAGTGTAGCCTATCAAGGAATTGCTTACTTTTAAAAAATTATTTCTAGTAGCTACATATGTAATTTGAATACTATTATAAATGCAAGGCTTTTAAATAATACTTTTTCTATTGTATTTTTAAAAGCTCCCTAAAAATTCTAAGGAATCATCAAGATTATGAGTTAACCTCACAGGCAGGTCTGTTGTCTATTTAAACTTCCCGAGTTCTTGATATAGGAAAGGTTGAGGCTCAGATCACAGGTTGAGACTCAAGATCACAGGAGTGAGTAAGCAATAGAATTCACCTAAGCTTGGTGCATTCTTTACTAGGTACGTGATCTGAGCGTTTTACATGAATTATCTCATTTAATCCACTCAATAAGCATATGATATGGGTATTATTATCAACTCTCTGTTAGGATGGGGGAAACCAAATCATCTTCAAGGTTACACAGCCTGTACAGGGCCAAGCCAGTACTAGAAATCAGGCATCTAGTTCCAAATTCCACGTATTAACCAGACAAGTCCAACATAACACTGGCCCTGCTTTCTTTATTAATGAGCTCACTTAACAGTTCCTCCTCTGTTCCACTTCCTCACTGGGAGCAGTGGGAAGGCAAGTAGAATGTGTGAGAAGGAACATGGCCATCTAGTTCAACCTTGGTGGCCTGAGTTGGAGATACCACACTACTTAGAAGTATTCATGAGCCAGAAGTGATGGTTTAGGACCAATGGAAATTCGGATTGTTCAGTGTCTGCACTGTATTCGTGGATAAATCAATATACTTTGGGGACTCAGATGAAGATGCTTGTGAAAGTTTTCTTCTGGTTGGCTGATTTCTCATCAGCTGAGACTCCAGATGAGAAGGAGCTTTTGAGGTCAGGATAAAGAAGGTATGAAATAATCACCTCACAGACAGGGAAAGGGGATGTACCAAATTAAGAAAGCAGGATTTGTGGACAGCACCAACGGCATATTTGAGACTAAATAATCATGGATTTACCAGTATGATGAGGTTTCCTCTAGCCACGTCCAACTAATGTAAGTGAAGTAAGAGTAAGCAGAAAGTTTATTTTGCTAAAATTGGTCTTTTTTTTCTGAATAAGCAAAAGGAAGGGAGTTGAGGGTGTATGCAAGACACTGATTATTATGGAGGACCATTAGATTTAATCAGAGATGGCGGAAAATATAAGATATAAATTCCTAAATTGTGACTGGGTTCTACTACATACTAGCTGTGTAACCTTGGAAAAAATCACATAACTTTTGTTTCCTTATTTAAAAACCAACGACAACAATAAAATTAAAAAACAAAAACAAAAACAAAAAAACTGACAAAAAGGAGTCCTGTTCCACTAGAGTGGAACTAGAGTGTCTGTGAGTTTTAAATGCAAGTACTTTTAAACTGTATGGAACTCAGGAAATAGTGGATTTCATTTAGAGATGTGGAAGGTGAATTAAAGTTGGTTACATGTCCAAGAATACTTACAGGGACCTTCCTCAGGCATTACCAGACCTTCTCAGGTCTAGAGAAAGGCTTTAGTATCTGTAATTCCTACATTTTCCTGACTCCTGTCCACCTGTAAAGTCACCTGGAGCTGCCCCTTCCCATGCCTACCAGCAGGAGCTGTCTCACGGGTACTCAGAAACAAATCCTCTTTCATAGAGCACTGTACCACCACCACAGGTCTCAGGTCTCCTTCAGGTACTCTGAGGCTTTTAGAGTTCACAGACCTGGCTGTTCTAATTTTCTCTCAGGAGATATTCTCACCAGAGACTCTCTAGTCTCCTACAAACAGGGAGAATTATCTGAACACACTAGTTCAGAAAGATGTATACACTAGTTTAGAGATATGTGCTATGATAGGCTAAATAATGCCCCCCCCCCCCCAAAGATGTCCATGTCCTGATCTCTGGAATATTTGAGTATGTTATTTTACATGGTAAAAGGCACCCGGAAGATGTAATTAAGGTGTTGAGGTTGGAGAATATGCTGGTTTATCTGGGTGGGCTCAATGTAATCACAAATGCTCTTCTAAATGGAGACAGGAGGATCAGAGGTCAGAGATAAAGACAAGGCCATATGACGATAGAAGCAGAGATTAGAGCGATTCAGAACCAAAGAATGCCAGGTTCCTCTAGAAGCTAGAAGAGGAAAGAAACAGATTCTCCCCTAGCCTCCAGAAGGGACCAGCCCTGCCAGCACTTTGATTCAGTCCAGTGATACTGATTCTGGATTTATGACTTTCAGAACTGTAAGACTGTGGGTCATTACATTTGTCATATATATATTTACCGCATTAATAGGAAACAAATACATGTACACCGTGGGAGTGGTCCATATTCTTCCCTGCAAGCTACACCGCACTAGACACATGGTTGCACCAGGGCTGTCACGCCAGTTCTGGAAACCTACTTATCTCTCCTTTTCTTTGAAATGCAGAGTAGACACCACAGGCCATGATCTCCCTGTTCTCTCTCCCTTGACTCATGGTCTTCCTTTGCAAATACTTAGCAAGCTCCAGTTTCCCACCATTCATTCATCTGAAAAAATCTCTTGTCTCTTGTAGACAAAAAAACAAATGATCTTTTACTCTTCTGTCTCATGGAGTAAGAGCCCCCAAATCTAACACAGCCTTTATTTTTCCTCTCTCCCATCCAGGTCCACTCATCTACCCACCCCCGCTTCAGGTTTCCCTAGCCAGTTCTCTCTCCTCTCAATTTAATAGCTGCCATTTATCCTCTTTGCTAAACCTCCTTTTCCAGTAGTCTCCTTCCCATTTTCTCCTACCATCTGGGTAAAAACATGTTCCTATTTCCCTTCCCTAAATCAGCTCTACTTGACTCGTTCTTGCCCTCCAGCACTCTATTTTGCCTCTCGTTGTTAATCAAGGTTGCCAGATGAGTTGTCCACATAAGTCACTTCCATTTCCTCTCCAGGTACCCTCAACTAAATTCTTGGCAATCTGCTTTGCAGTCCTTCATTTATTACATGCTACTTACTCTTGTCACTTAAGCTCAATGGTACCAACTTGGTCTTCATCCTCATTCTTGACCTCCTTGCACCCTCATCTTCGCTCTGGGAAGTGTGAAATGAAGGTTAAGAGAATGGGCTCTAGAGTTGTACAGGCCTGGACTAGAATTCCAACTCCATATTTAATATTTATGAGCCTCAGTCTCCTTATCTAGAAATGGATGCTTTTTTTCATCTCACACAGAATTGCTATGAGAATTAACTCTGAAAACAAATTAGATACTCAAAGTGATTTTTATTATCTGACTTCATTCTCTTTGAAACACTCTCCTTCATGGGGTTCACTGACCTTGTACAACCTTTTTGCTTCCAGTAGGTTAACAGGAGCTTTATTCTCCTAAAATCGTCTGGTGTTATCTAACATCATGGCCTGAGCACTTTCTGTAAACAAAGAATTCCACTAAGCATTTTACATTCATGAATTTATGTGGCCTCACAACAACCCTCTGAAGTAGATATCATTATAGTCCTTATTTCACAACTACAGAGATACTGTCATCAAAATGGTAGGTTACTGAACAAGGTTACTCAGTTAGCAAGTGCCAGAACAAGTATTCAAATCCAGGCAATCAGCATCAAGACCCTTTACCTTTTACATGACTCCATTTCTCTAAAATTTTGCATATTACCAGAGCACCTTCTTTTACTCTTCTTCCATAAGCTATCTTCTCTTTTTCTAATCACATCTACTCACGAAAATTTGCTCTCCAGCAGACATATCCCAAATCTCAGGCTCCAGCCATAGTCTTCTCACTGGACTCATTCGCCTAGAATTCTATCCCACAGAAGGTCTCATGTATACTTGAAGCATCTTTGATGTCTTGTTAGCTTGCCTATTGCCTCAAGCTCATTAAAGACTTCTTTCTTAAACTCTATTACTAACTCCTCAGTAATTTCCATTTTTCTGTGCATAGCACCAGTTTATCCTGTCTTCCTGCAATTTTGCCCTTGCTCTTTTCCTCTTGACTTCAGTACCTCTTCTCCCACCACTACTGCTCAGGACTTCCTTCTGATTATTCCTCAGATTCTTCACAAGCCAACTGTCCTGATTCTACAGGTCAGCTCTCACCCTACCACAAGCCTTAATTGCCTGACCATCATAACTGCCTCCCTGTCACTTTTCTTTATTTTACAAGGTTCGCTGCTATTATCCTAACTACTACAGTGTCTGAAATAAGTATATCTGTTTCTGCATACAACTGTGGGTTACGAGTTTGCAAACTTTACATTGGAGACCTGTAACTGAGCTGGAGGGAGAAGGTCTTGAGAAAAGAGAGTCCCAGTAATGACAGCAAATGGGATCTATTCAGTTATTTCATTATTTAACAAATATGGGTTGAGTGCCCCCTATCAGCCAGATACTAAGCACTGGGATGAAACAGTGAAAAGAATTACACAAAATCCATGTTCTCACAGAACTTTTAATCTAGTGTAAGAAAGATTAAGCAACAACAAAAACAAAAGCACAGTTTTATCAGATAGTGATCAATGACATAAAGTTAAACTTATGTAAGGATAATATGGAATGACTATTTGAACATGTATTGCTATTTCATATAGGTTGGTCAAAAAAGGCATCTCTAAGAAAGTGATATTTGAACAAACAGTTGAAAAATATGGGAAAGCAAATATACAGGAATAAGCACTAAGGGCAGAAGAACAGCAAACAAAAAGGTCCATGGTGCTCTAGAGAGGTATCATAAAATAAGGGAGTCATTAGCTATTCACACTTAAATTAACTGAAATTAAATAAAATTAAAATTCATTCCTTGATGACACTACACACATTTGAAATATACAATAACCACACATGGCTAGCAGAAACTGCATAAGGTAGTGTTTTCCCTTCGTTGTAGAAAGTGCCACAAGACATCAGTGCTTTAGAGGAATAAGACATCCACTGTTGCTGAAGCAGAATGAGTTAGATAATGTGGCAGAGGATGAGGCCAGAGAACTAGTAAAGGGATAAATCATAGCTATGAGCCCCTACAATTTATTGTTTATGTGCTAAGAAGACCTCTACATCCATGATCTTATTTGATTATCCTTATAAACCCATGAAGTATAGACACCCATTTTAAAGATTAGCTAATTTAGACTTAAACATTGGAAGTGATTTATCTTCAGTCAAACCACACATAATGAACAGAGAGGAGGCTTTAATTCAGGTTCAGCTGATTCTAAAATGCTTAGTCTTAACTATTATATGTTACTTAGTAGGTAAAAAAAAATGTTTAACCTAGGAAAGCTCTGGAACAAAAGCATGTTTGAATATTAATCAAGAGTCATGGGGCGCCTGGGTGGCTCAGTTGGTTAAGCGACTGCCTTCGGCTCAGGTCATGATCCTGGAGTCCCTGGATCGAGTCCCGCATCGGGCTGCCTGCTCGGCAGGGAGTCTGCTTCTCCCTCTCCCACTCCCCTGCTTGTGTTCCCTCTCTCACTGTATCTTTCTCTGTCAAATAAATAAATAAAAAATCTTAAAAAAAAAAAAAAAAAGTCATGTGAATTTTTTTCACATAATTATTTTTCTTATAAAATTTGAATAAGAAATACAACAAATTATTTTTAAAAACACAGGTGTGACTGAAATATCTTTCAGAAGCTAATGGTGCTAGGGAAGATAACTAGAAATATTTAGAGTTGAAGTAAAGAACAACATTAACTAAAGAGAAGTATTGGCCAGTAATAGTTGGTTTTCTCTATGAAAATAAAACAAGCATTTCATTTTATTTTTTTAAAGATTTTACCCATTTATTTGAGAGAGAGAAGGAGCAGTGGGGAGGGGCAGAGTGAGAGAGAGAAGCAGACTCCCTGCCAAGCAGGAAGCCCAACATGGGGTTTGATCCCAGGAACTGGAGATCATGACCTGAGCTGACGGCAGACACTCAACTGACTGCGATCCAAGTGCCACAACAGGTATTTTATCTTAATGAAATTTTAAATTTTTTTTTTTTAAAGAAGGAAATTCTTTTAAGATTTTATTTATTTATTTATTTTAGTGGGGGAGAGGCAGAGGTGGGGGAGGAGGGAGAGAATCTCAAGCAGACTCTGCACTGAGCATGGAGCCCAACATGGGGCTCTATCTCACCACCCTGAGCCAAAACCAAGAGTTGGACACTTAAGTGACTGAGCCACCCAGGCACCTCCCCCCTTTTTTTAAAGTAGGCTCCATGCCCAGTGTGGAACCTAACATGGGGATCTTGAACTCACAACTCTGAGATCAAGACCTGAGCTGAGATCAAGAGTTGGATGCTTAGCTTGACTGAGCCACCTAGGCCCCTGAAATCTTAAACATTTATTTTATTATTTTATTTTATTTTATTTATTTTATTTTATTATTTTAATTTCATTTCATTTCATTTCATTTCATTTCATTTCATTTCATTTCATTTCATTTTAATGTTATGTTAGTCACCATATAGTGCATCATTAGTTTTTGATGTAGTGTTCCAGGATTCATTGTTTACATATAACACCCAGTGCTCCATGCAATACGTGCCCTCCTTAATACCCATCACCGGGCTAACCCATCTTCCCCATCCCCCTCCCCTCTGAAACCCTCAGTTTGTTTCCCATAGTCCATAGTCTCTCATGGTTTGTCTCCCCCTCTGATTTTGCCCCCTTCATTTTTCCCATCCTTCTAATGTCCTCCATGCTATTCCTTATGTTCCACAAATAAGTGAAACTGTATGATAATTGACTTTCTCTGCTTGACTTATTTCACTTAGCATAATCTCCTCCAGTCCCATCCATGTTGATGCAAATGATGGCTGAGTAATATTCCATTGCATATATGGATGACATCTTCTTTATCCATTCCTCTGTTGAGGGGCATCTTGGCTTCTTCCAGTTTGGTTATTGTGGACATTGTTGCTATGAACATTGGAGTGCATGTGCCTCTTCTTTTCACTACATCTGTATCTTTGGGGTAAATACCCAGTAGTGCAATTGCTGGGCCATAGGGTAGCTCTAATTTTAATTTTTTGAGGAAACTCCACACCGTTTTCCAAAGTGGCTGTACCAACTTGCATTCCCACCAACAGTATAAGAAGGTTTTCCTTTCTCCACATTCTCTCCAACATTTGTTGTTTCCTGCCTTGTCAATTTTTGCCATTCTAACTGGTATAAGGTGGTATCTCAATGTGGTTTTGATTTGGATTTCCCTGATGGCTAATGATGTTGAACATTTTTTCATGGGTCTGTGAGCCATTCATATGTCTTCTTTGGAGCAGTGTCTGTTCATGTCTTCTGCCCATTTTTTGACTTGATTATTGACTTGAAATCTTAAATATTTTGATCTTATATATGGAGAATCCATTAGGTAATACACTTTGTCAGTCAAGAGTGTCAAATATTCTCAAAATCAAATAAAAGAGAAAAAGGGCAGTGTTTTTTTCACAAACATTTGTGTATTTCTAATCTCTTGGAAAATATAAAGATATCTGGATCCTTCTGCACACATATTTTAAAGGAAATACAATACCATAAAATTTAATTAATACTTCTATGCTTTAGTGAAGCCCATGGATAAAAAGTACTATCAATTACAAAGTACTATCATGATTATTCTGATAAATGCAGATTTTAATTTTCTACACAATAGATGTCCCAGATTAAAGATGTGATACCACACAAAATAAGAGCTACTAATTATTAGGCACAAAGAGACAGCTCAGAGACAATGGATCACTTACATTCTGAATTCAATTGCTATTAGTATACATGGGAAATGTCAAAATTACTTTTTTTTTTATTCTGAGGGCCATTTAATTCAACTGCAACAGGGCTCCTTTAAGCCATATTTTTTTTTTTAAGATTTTATTTATTTATTTGAGACAGAGAGAATGAGAGACAGAGAGCATGAGAGGGAGGAGGGTCAGAGGGAGAAGCAGACTCCTCGCTGAGCAAGGAGCCCGATGCGGGACTCGATCCCGGGACTCCAGGATCATGACCTGAGCCGAAGGCAGTCGCCCAACCAACTGAGCCACCCAGGCGCCCTCCTTTAAGCCATAATTAAGTATCATCAGGTGGATGAAGAACAGTAATTCTAGTCATTTAGAATCACAGTACTTGGGGTGCCTGGGTGGCTCAGTTGTTAAGCGTCTGCCTTTGGCTCAGGTCATGATCCCATGGTCCTGGGATCGAGCCCCGCATCAGGCTCCCTGCTCAGCAGAGAGCCTGCTTCTCCCTCTCCCACTCCCCCTGCTTGTGTTCCCTCTCTCACTGTCTCTCTCTCTCTGTCAAATAAATAAATAAAATCTTAAAAAAAAAGAGAGAGACACAGTACTTTCACCCCCCAAAATACACACACACACATATACACAACACACACACACAGAGTTTAGAATACACACATCTTTGAAAATTATAATATACTTTGATCATTCTGAATATTTACATACATAGGGACAAAGTTTTATAGCTTTATGCACATATATTTATTCATCTTTATGTTTCAATAAATATTTATTAAATGCCTATTAGGTATAAGGCATAAGTTAGATATAGAAAGGCACTGAATATCTGACAGAAACAGTTCCTTTTCATAGATGAACAAGGTTAGGCAATTAATTACACAATGAACTAATTTCTAGCCAATGATAGTTCTACAAACTTACAGCACATTTTTGCATTTGTATGTCATCATTTTAACATTCACAACATTTTATGTATCAAAGATTTAGTGCAGACATTTTAAGCAAAAGAACTTAACAATGGTCATTTTCATCCCTCGTAACTGAGACAATGTGGGCATTTTAGCTCATCGCAGTTGTGGTACATAGTGTGGGTTTTAACCCTGGTTTCACCATCTGTCAGTCTTACTGCTGGACTCTCTGTGCTGGTTCTCTCATTTATAAAATAAAATAGGAGAAAATAATCAAACATACCTTGTAATATTGTTTTTTAAATGAGTTTTTCACAGAAAGTCCTGAGAACAGTATCTAGCACTTTGCAAGTACAAGAGAAATGTTAGCTATAATAATTATTAGCAGTAGTAGTGATGACAGAGATTTCATTGTTTCTTCTTCTCAAGAGAAAGAGAGAAAATAGACACCACAGTACTGCTTATGAAACAGTTAATGATACAGCATTTATATTTGTTAAAAAAAACTATAGATAAGTAAATAAATAAAAGGGAAAGCAATGCAGAACTCACTGCATTTTTAACTCACAAGTCGTGTTTTACAGATGCTAAGAGAAATGCACACTGTAAACCCAAACCTTGTAGATAATCTGCCTCAGCTAATTAAGATATTATAGTAACATGTCCTGGAAGATTATAGTTGGGGATTGAGAAGAAGCATTCTTACGGAGAAAAGAAAATTTTAACTAGTTTCTTTGCAAGTGGATGTCTTCTAGAAATGTAATTCATTATTTTGGACATCTAAGCTGAGAGGACAAAATGAATCAAGGGCTGAGACATGAAAGTTATAGTTTTCATTAACAGTCCAATGTTAATAGGGAACAGAATATGTGAGGCTGAAAGTTAAAAGGGCCATACATAGACTTGATCCAGTAGTTGCTGGGTAATTAAGCAGGCTTCCAAACTGTAAATTGTGATTCGCTATCACATTCTACGCATACCTGAAGCCCAGTGTGAAATTTGGCCTGTACTTTTGAAGAGTTTACAAGTAGAAAAATAATTTGTGTTTTCTGTTGTTGAAATTTAAAGAAAAAAATTATTGAAGATCTGAAAAACAATTCCTAAAAGACTGACTTTTCCAAAAAACTGTAGCTATACAATACATTTACATGCATTAGACACAAATACGAAAACCTTAATAATTTGTGTTTTGACATAGAGAAAGAATATTGGGGGGAGGGAGAAGGAGGGATGGGGAATAATCATATTTCTTTTCAATATCTACTTGTCTATTCATGGTTTACTATGAAGCTAGATAACAATAAAAGCTATAGTAGTCTCAAAAGACAATTGAAGAACCACATAATTGGAGAAGGAATATAAATGTTTATCATCAATTAGAAAGCATTCAACATTGTTATCATAATCATATTTAAAGTGTGTTGAGGGGAAGTCTGAGTGGTTCAGTCATTTGGGCATCTGACTCTTGATCTCAACCCAGGTTTTGATCTCAGGGTTGTGAGTTCAAGCCCCATGGTGGTCTCCATGCCTAGCATGGAGCCTACTTTAAAAATAAAAATAAAATAAAATGTGTTTGGGGACTAAAGTCTGCATGTCATTAATTGCAATTACCAGCAAAGTATATCTTGATTTGGTGAAATAAACAGCACTTTTAAAATTAAGCTAAGAATATTAAAAATTATTTCTTGAAATGAAAATGGTCTGGAGAAAATCAATGGCAATGATAATGAACGATGCATTTTCAACCTTCTCAAATTTGTGAGTGTGTGTGTGTGAAAGAGAAAACATTAACGATGTTATTACCGGGGGCTTTCTGCTTTTGAATGTGTGGCATAGTGCGCAGATTATCCTCATGCTGTGAACACCTGGAAACAACAGAAATCTATAAAACAACTGTTGTGACACTGACTGAGATTGCTGCCTGGAGGCATTTTTCTCAGCACAGTGATTTCTCTGAGTTGAGGAGAGGAAGGGAGATCAGAGTGCAGGAAGGATGAAGTGGTGAGAATTTGCAAGGCAGAACTCTGAAGAGGTGTCCCTGAGTCACTGGTAAGTATAAGGCTCTGAAAGTACACAGTGCATCTCCACAAAGCCAGGCTAAACCACTCTAAAAGCTCACACATGTTGGGAAGTTGCTCTTGCTCTGTACAGTCAAAATAGAGAGCACTTGGAGAATTCCTTTAACATTCCCTAGTGCCTCCAGATAAACCACATTCTGTAATAGGGATGACCTATCACTGGAGTGAAGCCTTCTCTGAATCTTTTTAGTAAAGTAAAAACAAACAGGACTTGGAGAGGTGAAACTCATTCCCAACAAGCTCAGTGTCCAGAAAAATACCCATTATTTAAAGGAATATAAAAAATTCCAGACATTAAAAGTTAAACATCCAATACAAATCTACTAGACATGCCAAGAGACAGGAACATATGACTCTTAAGCCAAACAAGAATAAGTCAAAAGGGTTGGGGTAAGGGGTGGGGAATGACAGAAATTTAGGAACCAGAAATAAAGATACCATAATAGTTATATGTATATGGTAGGGCTTAAAAGATAGCACAGACATATTGAAGTGGGAAACAGAAGATACTAAAAAAATAAAACACTCAGAGGGGCGCCTGGGTGGCTCAGTCGTTAGGCGTCTGCCTTCGGCTCAGGTCATGATCCCAGGGTCCTGGGATCAAGCCCCGCATCAGGCTCCCTGCTCGGCGGGAAGCCTGCTTCTCCCTCTCCCATTCCCCCTGCCTGTGTTCCCTCTCTCGCTGTGTCTCTCTCTGTCAAATAAATAAATAAAATCTTTAAAAAAAATAAAAAAATAAAAAATAAAACACTCAGAGACAAAAAATACAATATCTGAAATAAAAATTCAACTGGATAAAATTAATAGAAGACTAGAGACTACAGAAAGAAAGATCAATGTACTTAAAGATATATCCATAGAATTTATAAAAACTGAAACATTCATACAAAGGTAGCTGAAAAAATTAGTAACAATTTAATGAATGTATAATTAGAGTCCTAAAGAAGAGATGATTAGTGAGGGGGAATTAAAGGAATGATGAATGAATTTTTTCAAATTTCATGAAAACTATAAAAACAACAGGTCCAAGAAGCTAAGGGGGGAAAAAAGCAAAACACACATGCACACAAATGTGCACACACACACACATGCATGCAATAATACATTAAAATAAAATTGCTGAAAACCATCAATAAAGAAACTATTTAAAAAGCAGCCAAATGTGTGGGGGGCCTGCAGGGGAGATGTGTCTACTCTACACAGAAGTAAAGATCAGATTGATTATAGTTTTTTTGTCAGAAAATATGCAAGCAAGAATATAATGGAAAGGGGCGGAGCAAGATGGCGGAGGAGTAGGAGACCTGGATTACGTCTCCTCTCGGGAATTCAGCTGGATAGGGATCAAACCATTCTGAACACCTACAAACCCAACAGGAGATCGAAGAAAAGAAGAGCAACAACTCTCTCATCGGAGAAGCGACCACTTTCTGGAAGGTAGGACGTGCGGAGAAGGGAATCTGCGACGATATTCGGGAGGATAGACGGCGGGGGAGGGGCCTCCGTCGGCCGCTTCTGGCAAGTGATAGAGCCGCGGAGCACAAAATCGGAACTTTTAAAAGTCTGCTCCGCCGAGGGACGTCACTCTGGTGGCTAAGCGGGGGGTGGAACCCTCCGGGACAGTGTGGTCTCAGGACCCTCGGGGTCACAGAAGGACCGGGGGTGCCTGAGGGCGGCAGAGCTCCCAGGTATCGGAGCAGGGAGCCGGCTGCAGAGGCGGAGCCCAGGCGCGGGCTCTCAGCTGGGGTTGCCATAAACCGTGATCCGCGGCACAGTCGGGCCCCTGCTCCTCCAGCAGGGACCCAACAAGCGGCAGATCCGGGGAGACTCACCTTCCTCCCCCGGGAGGAGCCGCGCGGGAGGGCACCGCAGGGATCTGCTGGGTTTGGAGACTCCAGACCGGGTCCGGTGCCAGAGATGGAGGCGCGTGGTCACAGGCCGGTTGAGCACGGAGTGCAGCTGCAGACCGGGGAGACGGGAGTGACTGACGGCTTTTCTCTGGGGGCTCACTGAGGAGCGGGGCCCCGAGTTCTCGGCTCCTCCGGGGCGGAGATTGGGAGGCCGCCATTTTCACTCTCCGCCTCCAAAGCTGTACTGAAAGCTCGCAGGGAACAAAAGCCCCGGAGAGCAAACCCGAGCAGATGACTTAGCCGGGAGGGGGCAAGGGCGGGGCTATTCCGCCTCCGGCAGAGACATTTGGAAACCACGGCAACAGGCCCCTCCCCAGAAGATCAGCGAGAACAGCCGGCCAAGACCAAGTTTACCGATCAATGAGAACAGCAGAACTCCAGCGCTAAGGGACTACTGCACATAGAATTCACGGCTTTTTTACCATGATTCCTTAGTCTTTTAAAGTTAATTTTTTTTTTAACTATCTTTTTGTCTTTTTATTTCTTTTTGAATTTTTCTTTTTCCCTTTTTCAAACAACATCTTATCAATCCCTTTTTTTAAAAAAAACACTTTTATTTTTCATTTTTAGAGTCATATTCTATCCCTTCATAGTAGTTACCCATATTTTTGGCTTATATATATAAGTTGTTCTCTCTTTAAAATTTTGAGATAGTTTCTTCTAACAGATTAAAATATACCCTAAATCTCTAGTATATGGTGTTCTCTATTCCCCTGCCTGATCACATCCTCTCCCTTTTTTTTTCTTTTTCTTTTTTCTTTTTTTAAATCCTCTTTCTTTTTTCAAACAACTTCTTATCAATTCCTTTTATAAAATTTTTTATAATTTCCATTTTTACAGTCATTTTCCATCCCTTCATCATATCAACCCTTATTTTTGTACATATATAAGTTTTTCTTTCTTTAAAATTTTGGGAGACACTTTCTTCTAAAAGACCAAAACACACCCCAAATCTAGTGTGTGGCACTGATCTATATACCATATAGATCATATTTGATCACATTCTGGTTTTTCTTTTGTTGTTGTTGTTTTGTTTTGTTTGTTGTTGTTTTTATCTTTATCTTTTTCTTTTTTTTTTTCTCTCTTTCCCCTTCTTATCCCACTGCTTCAGGTCTTTTCTGATTTGTTTAGAGTATATTTTCTGGGGACGTGGTTACTCTGCTAGCATTTTGTTCTCTCATTAATCTATTCTCCTCTGCACAAAATGACGAGACGGAAAAAATCACCTCAACAAAAAGAACAAGAGGCAGTACCGACTGCCAGGGACCTACTCAATACGGACATTAGTACGATGTCAGATCTAGAGTTCAGAATCATCACTTTAAAGATACTAGCTGGGCTTGAAAAAAATATGGAAGTTATTAGAGAAACTCTTTCTGGAGAAGTAAAAGAGCTAAAATCCAACCAAGTAGAAATCAGAAAGGCTATTAATGAGGTGCAATCAAAAATGGGGGCGCTAACTGCTAGAATAAATGAGGCAGAAGAGAGAATCAGTAATATAGAAGATGAAATGCTGGAAAATAAAGAAGCTGAGAAAAAGAGAGATAAACAACTACTGGATCATGAGGGCAGAATTCGAGAGATAAGTGATACCATAAGACGAAACAACATTAGAATAATTGGGATCCCAGAAGAAGAAGAAAGAGAGAGGGGGGCAGAAGGTATAATGGAGCAAATTATAGCAGAGAACTTCCCTAATTTGGAGAAGGAAACAGGCATGAAAATCCAGGAAGCACAGAGAACCCCTCTCAAAATCAATAAAAATAGGTCAACGCCCCGACATCTAATAGTAAAACTTACAAGTCTCATAGACAAAGAGAAAATCCTGAAAGCAGCTCGGGAGAAGAGATATGTAACCTACAATGGTAGAAACATTAGATTGGCAACAGACCTATCCACAGAGACCTGGCAGGCCAGAAAGGACTGGCAGGATATATTCAGAGCACTAAATGAGAAAAATATGCAGCCAAGAATACTCTATCCAGCTAGGCTGTCATTGAAAATTGAAGGAGAGATAAAAAGCTTCCAGGACAAAAAAAAACTAAAGGAATTTGCAAACACAAAACCAGCCCTACAGGAAATCTTGAAAGGGGTCCTCTAAACAAAGAGAGACCCTAAAAGCAACATAGACCAGAAAGGAACACAGACAATATATGGTAACAGTCACCTTACAGGCAATACAATGGCACTAAATTCCTATCTTTCAATAGTTACCTTGAATGTAAATGGGCTAAATGCCCCAATCAAAAGACACAGGCTAACAGACTGGATTAAAAAACAAGATCCATCGATATGCTGTCTGCAAGAGACTCATTTTAGACCCAAAGACACCCCCAGATTGAAAGTGAGGGGGTGGAAAACCATTTACCATGCTAATGGACACCAAAAGAAAGCTGGGGTGGCAATCCTTATATCAGACAAATTAGATTTTAAACCAAAGACTGTAATAAGAGATGAGGAAGGACACTATATCATACTTAAAGGATCTATCCAACAAGAAGATCTAACAATTGTAAATATCTATGCCCCTAACATGGGAGCAGCCAATTATATAAGGCAATTAATAACAAAAGCAAAGAAACACATCAACAACAATACAATAATAGTGGGGGACTTTAACATCCCCCTCACTGAAATGGACAGATCATCTAAGCAAAAGATCAACAAGGAAATAAAGACTTTAAATGACACACTGGACCAAATGGACTTCACAGACATATTCAGAACATTCCACCCCAAAGCAACGGAATACACATTCTTCTCTACTGCCCATGGAACATTCTCCAGAATCGACCACATCCTAGGTCATAAATCAGGTCTCAACCGGTACCAAAAGATTGGGATCATTCCCTGCCTATTTTCAGACCACAATGCTTTGAAACTAGAACTCAATCCCAAGAGGAAAGTCGGAAAGAACTCAAATACATGGAGGCTAAAGAGCATCCTACTGAAGAATGAATGGGTCAACCAGGAAATTAAAGAAGAATTAAAAAAATACATGGAAACCAATGAAAATGAAAACACAACTGTTCAAAATCTTTGGGATGCAGCAAAGGCAGTCCTAAGAGGAAAGTATATAGCAATACAAGCCTTTCTCAAGAAACAAGAAAGGTCTCAAGTACACAACCTAACCCTACACCTAAAGGAGCTGGAGAAAGAACAGCAAATAAAGTCTAAACCCAGCAGGAGAAGAGAAATCAGAAAGATCAGAGCAGAAATCAATGAAATAGAAACTAAAAGAACAGTAGAACAGATCAACGAAACTAGGAGCTGGTTCTTTGAAAGAATTAACAAGATTGATAAACCCCTGGCCAGACTTACCAAAAGAGAAGAGAAATGACCCAAATCAACAAAATCATGAATGAAAGAGGAGAGATCACAACCAACACCAAAGAAATACAAACAATTATAAGAACATATTATGAGCAACTCTATGCCAGCAAATTAGATAACCTGGAAGAGATGGATGCATTCCTAGAGATGTATCAACTACCAAAACTGAACCAGGATGAAATAGAAAACCTGAACAGACCTATAACCACTAAGGAAATTGAAGCAGTCATCAAAAATCTCCCAAAAAACAAAAGCCCAGGGCCAGATGGCTTCCCAGGGGAATTCTACCAAACATTTCAAGAAGAATTAATACCTATTCTTCTGAAACTGTTCCAAAAAATCGAAACGGAAGGAAAACTTCCAAACTCATTTTATGAGGCCAGCATTACCTTGATCCCCAAACCAGACAAAGACCCCATCAAAAAGGAGAATTACAGACCAATATCCCTGATGAACATGGATGCAAAAATTCTCACCAAAATACTAGCCAATAGGATCCAACAGTACATTAAAAGGATTATTCACCATGACCAAGTGGGATTTATCCCTGGGCTGCAAGGTTGGTTCAACATCCGCAAATCAATCAATGTGATACAGTACATTAACAAAGGAAAGAACAAGAATCATATGATCCTCTCAATAGATGCCGAAAAAGCTTTTGACAAAGTACAGCATCCTTTCTTGATCAAAACTCTTCAGAGTATAGGGATAGAGGGTACATACCTGAATATCATAAAAGCCATCTATGAAAAACCTAGAGCAAATATTATTCTCAATGGGGAAAAACTGAGAGCTTTCCCCCTAAGGTCAGGAACGCGGCAGGGATGTCCACTATCACCACTGCTATTCAACATAGTATTGGAAGTCCTAGCCACAGCAATCAGACAACAAAAAGAAATCAAAGGCATCCAAATTGGCAAAGAAGAAGTCAAACTCTCACTCTTTGCAGATGATATGATACTTTATGTGGAAAACCCAAAAGACTCCACCCCAAAACTGTGAGAACTCATACAGGAATTCAGTAAAGTGGCAGGATATAAAATCAATGCACAGAAGTCAGTGGCATTCCTATACACCAACAACAAGACAGAAGAAAGAGAAATTAAGGAGTCGATCCCATTTACAATTGCACCCAAAACCATAAGATACCTAGGAATAAATCTAACCAAAGAGACAAAGGATCTGTACTCAGAAAACTATAAAATACTCATGAAAGAAATTGAGGAAGACACAAAGAAATGGAAAAACGTTCCATGCTCATGGATTGGAAGAACAAATATTGTGAAGATGTCAATGCTACCTAGAGCAATCTACACATTCAATGCAATCCCCATCAAAATACCATCCACTTTTTTCAAAGAAATGGAACAAATAATCCTAAAATTTGTATGGAACCAGAAAAGACCCCGCATAGCCAGAGGAATATTGAAAAAGAAAAGCAAAGCCGGTGGCATCACAATTCCGGACTTCAAGCTCTATTACAAAGCTGTCATCATCAAGACAGCATGGTACTGGCACAAAAACAGACACATCGATCAATGGAACAGAATAGAGAGCCCAGAAATGGACCCTCAACTCTATGGTCAACTAATCTTCGACAAAGCAGGAAAGAATGTCCAATGGAACAAAGACAGTCTCTTCAACAAATGGTGTTGGGTAAATTGGATAGACACATGCAGAAGAATGAAACTGGACCACTTCCTTACACCACACACAAAAATAGACTCCAAATGGTTGAAAGACCTCAATGTGAGACAGGAGTCCATCAAAATCCTAAAGGAGAACACAGGCAACAACCTCTTTGACCTCAGCCGAAGCAACTTCTTCTTAGAAACATCGCCAAAGGCAAGGGAAGCAAGGGCAAAAATGAACTATTGGGACTTCATCAAGATAAAAAGCTTTTGCAAAGCAAAGGAAACAGTCAACAAAACCAAAAGACAACCGACAGAATGGGAGAAGATATTTGCAAATGACATATCAGATAAAGGGCTAGTATCCAAAATCTATAAAGAACTCATCAAACTCAACACCCAAAGAACAAAGAATCCAATTAAGAAATGGGCAGAAGACATGAACAGACATTTTTCCAAAGAAGACATCCAAATGGCCAACAGACACATGAAAAAGTGCTCAATATCGCTCGGCATCAGGGAAATCCAAATCAAAACCTCAATGAGATATCACCTCACACCAGTCAGAATGGCTAAAATTAACAAGTCAGGAAACGACAGATGTTGGCGGGGATGCGGAGAAAGGGGAACCCTCCTACACTGTTGGTGGGAATGCAAGCTGGTGCAGCCACTCTGGAAAACTGTATGGAGGTTCCTCAAAAAGTTGAAAATAGAGCTACCATATGATCCAGCAATTGCACTACTGGGTATTTACCCCAAAGATACAAAAGTAGGGATCCGAAGGGGTACATGCACCCCGATGTTTATAGCAGCAATGTCCACAATAGCCAAACGGTGGAAAGAACCAAGATGTCCATCGACAGATGAATGGATAAAGAAGATGTGGTATATATATACAATGGAATATTATGCAGCCATCAAAAGGAATGAGATCTTGCCATTTGCAACGACGTGGATGGAAGTGGAGGGTATTATGTTGAGTGAAATAAGTCAAACAGAGAAAGACATGTATCATATGATCTCACTGATATGAGGAATTCTTAATCGCAGGAAACAAACTGAGTGTTGTTGGAGTGGGGGGTGGGGTGGGAGGGATGGGGGGACTGGGTGATAGACACTGGGGAGGGTATGTGCTCTGGTAAGCGCTGTGAATTGTGCAAGACTGTTGAATCTCAGATCTGTACCTCTGAAACAAATAATGCAATATATGTTAAGAAAAAAAAAAAAAAGAAGAAGAAGAAGAAGGTAGCGGGAGGGTAAGAATGAAGCGGGGGAAATCGGAGGGGTAGACGAACCATGAGAGACGATGGACTCTGAAAAACAAACAGGGTTCTAGAGGGGAGGGGGGTGGGAGGATGTGTTAGCCTGGTGGTGGGTATTTAGGAGGGCACATTCTGCATGGAGCACTGGGTGTTGTGCACAAACAATGAATCATGGAACACTTCATCTAAAACTAATGTTGTAATGTAAGGGGATTAACATAAGAATAAAAAAATTAAAAAAAGAAAAAAACAAAACAAAACAAAACAAAACAAAAACTAATGATAATGTATGGGGATTAACATAAGAATAAAAAAAAAGAATGGTTTGAGAGAGGTGATGGAGATTGTTGTGATATGAATGATATGAAGTTGATATCTTTACAAAAAAATAAGTTTTTCAATCAATAAAACTAAAACAACCTCAGATATCTATTACTAAATTATGAAAATTCATGAGTACGTTATCATTGATATTGAATACAAACTCAGAGATGAAATCAACTATTGTTTTCCATATTAGAAAAATTAAATATGTATATTATATCAGTTATTATGATTTGAAAAGTTTTTATTTTGATTTTTCATATTACCAAGTATCTCAAAGCTTTCTCAATTACTTAGCTTGCATTGGAAGCATTTTTATTGAACTATGTATATTATTTCTATAAGTTATATATAATGAAAACTAAATTATGGAGAAATAAAGAGAATAAATAAGAAAAAAAAAAAGAATATAATGGAATATCTCAGAGTTTAAACTGTACAAAGTAAGTCTTTTAAAAAGAAATAGAGTTTACAGTACTTCTAGGAAAACACACGCTGTTTGGAGTACCCTTCTCGACCATTAATATTAAGATGGAAACGCAAGGACAAAACATATTCAGGTTGACAGAACTTTAGAACTGGCGACCTTTGTAATCAGGTATGGAAGAAGAGTAAGTGATGCCAGCAGATTGGTAGGAAAGATCTAATAATTTTAAGAATTTCACTATAACCAGAAGAAATATTTATAGAATGAACATTTTAATGATGTGTTAGATATCTGTAACAATGACCCCAATTAAACATAACTTGGCTTGCCCACACTTCTTTGCAATGTGAATGTGTGGTTTTTTCCAACAAGTAGATGATTTCTTCACCTTTTGAATGTGGAATAGCACTGTGACTTACTTTGAGCCATATAATGAAACAAACGTAATATCCTGTGAGTTTCTGAAACTAGGCTTTAACACATCATACACTAAATCTTTTGAAATCCGGAAACCACCTTGCTGTCAAGAAGCCGAGTTTAGCCAACTGAAAGGAAGAGAGGTCACACGGAAGAACACTAAGGCAGCAGAGCCTATAGCCTGTATAAACAAATGCATATGAAGCAAGTCATATTGGATCCTCCAACTCCAGTCAAACTATCAATATTTGAAGCTTCAGAAGTAATCCCTGGAGAAAACCAAACAATTGACTAGGTGGGCAATAAAAAAAAAAAAAAAAATTGCCAAAACTAGTAAATCCTTGCTGTTTAGAGTCACTAAGTTTTGGGCAGCTTTTTTTTTTTTTTTTTTTCCTTCAGAGCAATAGATAACTGAATCAGAAATCAATTCCAGGTGTGGGATGCTACCATAACTAAAACCTAAAACATGTGGCAATGGCTTTAGGATGAAGTTGGAGGGGGAAGGCTGGAAAGAAAGTGAGACTGCTGCTGGAGGCATGAAGAACAGTGAGAGATTTGCTGTTAGAGGTTGTTGTAATTTAGAAGGTAGAGAAACTACTTAGTGAACATACACAGTTAGCCAAAGCAATTTCCAGACAGAGTGTTCCAAATTCCAATTGGCTTCTTTCAGCTGCACTGACAGATTGTTAGGAGAAAGACAAATTAAAGGGAAAAAAACCCCAAACAGTTCTGTTTCTAGAAGAGTCTAGAGTAAATGAAGAAGAGCCAAAGTGATTTTCTGAAGCCAACACAAATTTTCAAAATGAGAAATAGCCTTAGAGTAAATATGGAATTAAGGATGAGTATGTAAGAACCCTTGTTAAAATCTTTGACATAATTAAAACATTTCTTTGTAGAACTCCTCTAAAATGAAAATGGTTCTGTCAAAAACATTAAGGGCAACGTCTCACAATTTCCTCACAGTTGGCCCAAAGAGGAGAGACCTAACTCAAAAAACACACCCCAGTTCATTATAACTGCTCTTATGAGAACATGTAAATTACTTCAAATAAGAAATCTTAAAAAAAAAATAGTTGAGTTCCCCAAATTCTCCAAATTATTTCAGAAACACATTAAGACTAGAACTGCTTGTCTTGGAACAAACATTTTACCAAATGTAGTTCTCCCTACTCCCCCTTGCAAGAACTTTCAAATCAAACTTTGATTTGCATTTTGATGCAACTACATTGCCCAAGATAGATTTTTAATCTACCCTAATTTTCACACATAACTCAGTGATTAAAAAAAAAAAGAAAAAGAAAAAAAGTTTTCTAGCCGATTGAACTTGCAAAATTCCTCAAAGTGCAGGTCAGTTATACTCAGGTAGCTGAAAAGTTTTTACAATAAAGTGCACTATTGCATAATTTGGCAGTATTATACATGTTTAGTAATGAAATTACTAACTTCTGCCAAAAAAAGGTCACAAAAATATAAAGAAAAAAATAGTAAGTCAACCAATGAAGCCACCCAAACATTGCAGTAGAGAGTATCAAGGTTTAAGGTGACTAATCTCTTAGGCTCTCTACCCAACAGATGGTATTTAATAAAAGAATGTAGAAATCTAAGGAAACATTGAACACACATGGTCCTTAGTAGAAACTGGAAACAAGGAGACTCTAGGGAACTCCAGATGATTTAATTTTGAAAACCTCTACTGCTTGTTTCCTTTGACATGGGAATTAGCTTCTGCTACGTGCTGTCCTAAGGTACACCATCCTGAAGACGACGGAAAACTACTGAGAAGGGGGCATTTTTCTCCTTTCTCTTCTAAAATTTATTTTCCACATCTCTCCTGATCCTATTAAAAACCCATAAATAAAATACTTCACACTTTCACTATAGAGTCCCCTTCCTACCTTTGAAAAATACACAAATTTTAAAAAATCCCTCTGTTTTCATATTTCAGGCATCTGCTTATGAACCAGAAAGACTGGAATCAGGATAAAGGAATAAAAGGCAGGAGAGGGAGTTCATATCAGGCTTGTAAAGCTTTAAAATTTAGCAGCTTAGTAAAATATCCAGAACAGACTGATCTCAAACTAGCCTATTCTATTACTTAAACACTGTATCCAATTATGGCCACAGAATGTGTCAATAGATTTGCCTGTCTTACTCCTATTCAATCTATAGTCCATTTGTGGTCTTTAAGATGCAGTCTACTTCTCATGCATTCTGCATGCTCATTCTGTGCCTTCATTACATACGAATATTTGAGAGTTTGTAAAGATTTTTAAAGCTACCTCTTCAAAGTATTTACTTTATAAATGAGGAAAATGAGCTTTAGAAAGAGTAAATAGTATTTCTGTAGTATAAGTAATATTAAATGACAGACTTGGGGCAGATATCTATGTTTTGTGACTTACTCAGGATTCATTCTACTATAGTATGGTCCTTAGGTTGGTATACGATTCACTTTACAGGAAACTGCCAAGCACTTCTCCAATTTGGTTTTATAATTTTACCCAACAGAAACACATAGAACCTCCAGTTTTGTTCTATACCACATCAACATTTGGCATTATCAGGCTTTTATTTTTTAGCTATACTATTAGTTCTAAAGTGCTATATAGTTGTTTTAATTTGTGGTTCCTTGATGACTGCTTATGTTGAGAACCTTTTTTTATGTGTTTATGTGCCACTGATATACCTTCATTTGTGAACTATTATTTAAGAGTTTTTTTCCAGTTTCTTTATTTTTGTTAAATTATCTTTTCATTATTAATTTTCATGAGTTCTTTTCATTTTTTAATATAAGTCAATTGACAGAAATGTGAGAATAATTTTTTGCCTTTTGTGTGTTTACCTATTCATTTTCTTAATTGTATTTTTGGGTAGAAGAGATTGGATGAGGGAGATTTCTCTAAACTTTTCTGGTAACTGACATCTCAAAGAGACTCTGATGGATTTCTCTTAGCTCTCTTGCTCTGATCCCTGCCTTTGGAGGGTGGCTGTATCTGCATTTGTGGGAGGCCCTGGCCACTTCAGCACTCTGATTTTTTTTCAAACTATGACTTTTTTAAGATTATCTGTCTTGTTTTGATTGTAAGGATGAGAATGAAAGTCTCTAGTGAATTTCTGTACCCTAACCAGAAGGGAAAGTCTGTTTCATCCAATTTTAAAGTATCTCTCACAAAGTTAGAAAACATAAACAGATCACTCTTGTCTGGCAGGAACTCAGCTGAGCAGGTGAGACAGCTGAGCTGTCAGGTGTTAGAGTAACTGATTAAAAACAAGGAACCAAAATGAAAGTAACAGTGAAGTCTCTCATCACTTACGGTGAAAATATAAACCAGTCTAACCCAAAGGAGGTGCCAACTCCCCCCAGTTCCATTTTCCCCCATGGAGCAGCATGCCGGTCAAAGGTCAGATAGATCAACACCGATGTGGGGCTCATCTCACTGCTTAAACAAAGGGCTCCTGAATCCTATGGACCCTGAAGGACAAAGAGGGCAAAGGGGAAGAGCGAGGAGTGGAAGAGTACTGAGAAGTAAGTCAGAGTGGAGAATCATGTCTTCAAGGTTTTCTTCTCCTCCCTTTCACCCTCATTAAGGAGGCCTAGTATGGCCCGGGAACCATACTTCTCATTGCTTGTCTTTGGAGAGAGAAATATCAAATACCTGATACACAATGGTGTTTAAATGATAGAGTATAGGATGTTTTATATCTAACAATTTAATCTAGTATCATTTAAGCCTTCATGATCTGTAATAACCTGTGTTTGAATCATAGTTTCAGCAGGTGATGTTGGAAAACTCCATTTCATCACCTATAATATGCAGATAATAATAGAACCCATTCCACAGTTACTGTTACAATACTTGCAAAGTTCTGCAAATAGGCCCTGCCATTTTGTAAGAGCTCAATTAATATTAGCTTTTTTGTTTTGTTTTCTTCTAACTTGCTTTTATCCTATTAATTCCTAAGGCATTCAGTAAAATCTTGGTAGGAATCAATTACCAGCCAGAGTCTGCAAACTTTTTAGAAAGTAGCTGTAGTGCAAGATGGGGAACCTTGGCTTCATGAAGTACACAAATAATTTTGAAGGGATGAGAAATATTCAGGCTGTCTCTCATCTTTGTGCTCCAATCCAGCTCTGTTCCCAAAGCTAGTGACCTCAGAGATTTTTTTTTTTTGTAACAATCACAGCTTTCTTGTCCCTATATTGAAGGAAAAAAGGCAGGAACCAAGAATAATGAAATAAAGGCACAGATTTTTTAGACAGTCTTGGTTACCAAGTCTAATTTATTAGCTACGTTAACAAAAGCAAATTACCTGAACTATTTGAGTTCTTCACCTATATATAATGGGGAAAATAAAACTTATTTAGGGCATATGAACATATATTTTAAAAACTGAGTATAATTCTTAGCATATATATAAGGCATTCAATAAACAGTAGCTGTTACTTTAATTACTGTAATACCAAAGAATGATAATCTTGCATATTGTGAATATTTAATGCTCAATCAATTCTTATCTGAATGTTAACTTTGAATATTTGGTTATCCAAATCTTTTTATCTGTTGCTATGAGACAAAGTTCCAATTCTTTAAATAAAATTTTCTAATGTACATTTTTTTCCCTGAAATGTAAGTTTATATTATAATCATACTAATCTTGTTTTGTGATATATATTAGATTTCATAGTCTCTCTGAACCCAAAGAAATGTATATATAAATTTTTATGACCCAAGGGAATCAGACATATTTATTATTTACTATTAATCTTTCCACAAGGTCCTGAGTATTTCAGTTTTCTCTTCATGGCAATTAAATAACCAAATGCTTTTTTACAGTGTGGGGGAGGCCTGTGCAACTTACAAATGAAACCTTTACTTGTTAAAACCACATTCTCTAGGTAGTGCTGCTTATCTGAGGGGTCTACTCTGGGCTCCTGAAACTTTATTTTAGGGGTCAGGCTGTGGGTATCAAATGCAGGTACTGGTACAGATTCTTTAACTTTGGACTGCATAAAAATGGCAAATAAATTTTTGGTCATGATTGAGCCCCAACGTTTGTGGACAACTGGACTGAAGGAAAACACGGCTCAGCCACAACAGCAGGGCACACATATCACACATAGAAGATACTCATGAAGCTCCAGGTTCCAGTGAACAGAGACACTGAACACAGGGCACTATAGTACCTCCTCTTCATAAGACTATTACTTTCAAGTGGAGAAGACATAGCTGTCTTTCCTAACACACAGAAATAGATACAGAGAGTCAGACAAAGTGAGGAGACAGAGGAATATGTCCCAAATGAAAGAACAGGACAAAATCACAGCACAGCAAAAGATCTAAGGGAAATGGAAATTAGTAATATGTTTGATAGAGAATTTATATTAATGATCATAAAGATACCCACTGGACTTGAGAAAAGTGTAGGAGACATCAGTGAGACCCTTAACAATTAGATAAAAAAGAACGAATCAGAGATGAAGAATAAAATAATTAAAATTAAAAATACACTAGATGGAATAAATAATAGACTAGAAGAAGCACAAGAATGAATCGGTGACCTTGAGGACAGTGTAATGGAAAGTAATCAGGCTGAGCAGGTGAGAGGAAAAAAAATATATATATATATGCAAAGTGAGAATAAACTTGGTAAATTGGTGCCTCCACAGGGGTAATAACATTTGCATTATAGGAATCCCAAAAGGAGAAGAGAGAGCAGGGGGGCAGAAAATTTATTTGGAGAAATAACAGCTGAAAAATTCCCACATCTGGGGAAAGAAACAGAAATCCAGATCCAGAAGGCACACAGATCCCCCCCAAAATTCAACCCAAGGAGGTCCACACCAAGACACACAATAATTAAGATGGCAAGAAGTAGTGATAAAGGGAGAATTTTAAAAGTAGCAAGAGAAAAGAAAACAAGTACATCCAAGGGAAGCCCTATAAGGCTATCAGCTAATTTTTCAGCAGAAACTTTGCAGGCCAGAAGAAGTGGCAAGACATATTCAAAGTGCTAAAAGGAAAAAAATCTGCAGACAAGAACACTCTTTTTTTTTTTTTTTAACATTTTATTTATTTATTTGAGAAAGAGCGTGCATGAGTGGGGGTAGGGGCAAAGGAAGGGGTAGAAGCAGACTTCAGCTGAGCAGGGAGCCTGATGCAAGGCTCGATCCCAGGACCTTGGGATCATTACCTGAGCTGAAGGCAGATGCTTAACCGACTGAGCCATACAGGTGCCCCTTGCCAAGAATACTCTTATCTGGCAAGGCTATCATTCAGAATAGACGGAGAGATAAAGAGTTTCCCAGACAAACAAAAGTTAAAGGAATTCATGACCACTAACCAGCCCTACAAGAAATGTTAAAGGAGACTCTGAGTGGAAAGGAAAGACCATAAGCAAGAGTAAGGGAAGTAAGAAGCACAAAATAAGTATATCTGTAAAAATCAGTCAAGGGACTCACAAAATAAAAGAATGTGATATATGACACCATATACCTAAAACATGGGAAAAAGTAAAGAATGGGTTCAAACTTAAGCAATCAGTAACTTAATATAGACTGCTATATAGAGAAGATGTTATATACACACTGAATAGTAACCACAAATAAAAAACCAGTAATAAATAAGCAAAAAAATAAAGGAATCCAAGTATATCACTAAAGAAAGCCAACTAATTGTGAGAGGAGAGAGCAAGAGAAGAACAGAACAGAGAAAAAACTACAAAAACAATCATAAAACCAGTAACAAGTGGCAATAAATACATGCCTATCAATAATTATGTTGACTGTAAATGGACTAAAACACTCCAATTAAAAGATATAGGGTGATGGAATGATTAAGAACAAGACCCATCTATATGCTACCTACAAGAGACATATTTCAGAACTAAAGACATGCAGATTGAAAGTGAAGGGATGGAGAAGCGTTTACATACAAATAGATGTGAAAAGCAAGCCTGGGTAGCAATACTTACAGACAAAATAGATTTTAAAACAAAGACAGTAACAAGAGACAAGGAAGAACGCTATATAATAATAAAGGGGGCAATCCAACAAGAAGATATAATTGTAAATATTTATGCACTCGACATAGGAGCACCCAAAAAAATAAAACAGTTAATAACAAACATAAAGGAACTAATCAATAATAATGCAATAATAGTAGGGGACTTTAAAACACCACTTACATCAATGGACAGATACCTAAACAAAAAATCAACAAGGAAACAATGGCTTTGAATGACACACTGGAACAGATGGATTTAACAGATCTATTCAGAACATTCCACCTTAAAACAGCAGAATACACATTCTTTTCAAGTGTACACGAATATTTTCCAGAATAGATCACATATTAGTCCACAAAACAAACCTCAACAAATTCAAGGAGAATGAAATCATACCATGCATGTTTTCTGACCACAATACTATGAAACTAGAAGTCAACCACAAGAAAAAATCTGGAAAGACCACAAATACATGGAGGTTAAATAACATGCTACTAAACAATGAATGGGTCAACCAGGAAAATTAAAAAGTGCATGGAAAAAAATACAAATGAAATCACAACAGTCCAAAGCCTTTGGAATGCAGCAAAAGCATTTCTAAGAGGGAAATTTATAGCAATAAAGGCCTACCTCAAGAAGCAAATTGTCCAACAAATTGGACAATCTAGAAGAAATGGATAAATTCCTAGATACACTTAACCTCCCAAAATTTAACCAAGAAGAAACAGAAAATTTGAGTAGATCAATTACCAGCAATGATACTGAATCAGTAATCAAAGAACTCTTAACAAACAAAACTCCAGGACCAGATGGCTTCACAAGTGAATTCTACCAAACATTAAAAAATAGTTAATATTATTCTTCTCAAACTATTCCAAAAAATAGAAGAGCAAGGAAGACTTCCAAATTCATTCTACAAATCCTGCATTTTCCTGATACCAACACCAGGTAAAGACACCACAAAAAAAGCACTACAGGCCAATTTCTCTGATGAACATAGATGCAAAAATCCTCAACAAAAGACTAGCAAATCAAATCAACAGCACATTAAATAATCATTTATCACGATCAAATAGATTTCCAGGATGCAAGGTGGTTCAATATTCACAAACCAATCAATGTGATATATCACATCAATAAGAGAAAGATAGATATAAACTCCTGAGGCAAGGAAAATAAAACCAAAAACAAAACTTGCCAAAATTAGAAAGCTTCTGCACAGCAAAAACAAAAATCAAAACAAAAACAAAAACCAATCAATAAAACTAAAAGGCAACCTATGGAATGTGAGAAGATATTTGCAAATGACATCTGGTAAAGGTTTAGTATCCAAAATACAAAAATACAAAAAGAACTTATACAATTCAACATCCCCAAAACAGTAATCCAATTAAATAATGGGCAGAAGACATGAACAGATATTTCTCCAAAGAAGACAGATGGCCAACAGACACATGAAAAAATGCTCAACATCACTCATCATCAGGGAAATGCAAATCAACATCACAATGAGATATCACCTCACACCTGTCAGAATGGTTAAAATAAAAACACAAGAAACAACAAATTTTGGTGAGGATGTGGAGATTAATGAACCCTCTTGCACTGTGGGTGGGAATGCAAACTGGTACAGTCATGGTGGAAAACGGTATGGAAGTTCCTCAAACCAGTTAAAAATAGAACTACCCTGTGATCTAGGAATCACACTACTGGGTATTTAGCAAAAAATTCAAAAACACTAATTCAAAGGAATATATGCACCCCTATGTTTACAGCAGCATTATTTACAGTAGCCAAATTATGGAAGCAGCCCAAGTGTCCATCGACAGATGAATGGATAAAGAAGAAGTGATATATATGGATATATATATATATCCAGTAATATATATATCAATGATATCCAATAATATTCCACTATATATTCATTCAAAAAAATGAAATCTTGCCATTTGTAACAACATGGATAGAGCTAGAGAGTATAATGCTAAGCAAAATAGTCAGAGGAAGACAAATAGCACATGATTTTATTCATGTAGAATTTAAGAAACAAAACCAACAGAACAAAGGAAAAAGGAAAAAAGAGAGAGAGAGAAACCAAAAAACAAAATGTTAACTATAGAGAACAAACTGATGATTATCAGAGGGGAGGTGAGTGGGGGCATGGGCAAAATAGATGATGGGGATTAAAGAGTACATTTATCATGATGAACACTGAGTAATGTATAGAGTTGTTGAATCACTATATTGTATACCTGAAACTAATATAATACTGTATGTTAACTATACCGGAATTAAAACAAAACAAAACAAAATACAAATTAAAAAAATTTCAATTTTGAAGTCCAGTGCCCCTACACCAGCATATGAGTTACTGTACCTATATCTTGTGTGTGAGGTGGTCAATTAATTAACCTTTTAAAGGAAGAATATAAAAATTTCATAGTTTTTTAAGCCAACCTTCAATAGTACTAGACATACAATAGCTACTAAATAAATTATGCTGAATTATTTTTATCACCTTACTAAATTATAGACACTTTCTTGGGAATGCCTGTGAGAAACATATTTAATTTTCCAACCAGGTAATAATGATATAATAGATGAAAATGTGTTTCCTAAAGTGAATTATGCCCAAATGCTGTTCTTTTCATTTCTATTCTATTCTATTACATGAAAAGAGACTGGCAGAATAAGGGATTCTATGGAGCATTGTCTTGACAGTTGATTTCAAATTGCAGTCTATATAAGAGCTACCAAAGCGACAGCAATTTCAGTAAATTGATGTAATTTTAATGCCGATCTAGCCTGATTGTTTTTTAAGAAATCAATAACAAAACACGGTCCCTGAAAAATGACTCTAAAGCTTACTTATCTTACTGCAGAACAGGTCTCACAGGATGTATGTGAATCTGTGGCTTAGCTTCAGAGTTCCTAGACTGAGACACCTAAAATTTCAAGTTTGAGATTAAGTGAGAATTATATAGCCTGGTTCTCAGTATCTGAAGCTTCACATCTAAGGGCAATTTATTCTTTTTGTGAACATTGCTAGATATTATGAACAGAACGGAAGGATGGCTATGCTATGCATATTTTGTAAGTTCTAGATCCATTTTTCATACTCTCCACCTTCCTCTACCGAGTGTTCCAGAAGTGTTATTTTTATGGTTTTGTTCTCTAATTTCTATTTGGTTTTGATCAATGAAAAGTACTAGCTAGAGACTGGAGAATGGGATAAAAAGAGAAGTTCTCCTTTCTGGACTCTAGGCCGGCAAAGAATGATTTCCTCTATTAAAAATCATCTCTTGGGGCGCCCAGGTGGTTCAGTTAGTTAAGCGGCTGACTCTTGGTTTCGACCCAGGTCATGATTTCAGGGTTGTGAGATCAGTCCCAAGTCGGGCTCCGTGCTCAGCAGAGTCTGCTTCTCTCTCCATCTCCCTCTGCCCACCCCCTTCTCCCTCTAAAGTAAATAAATAAAAATCTTTAAAAAAATCGTATCTCTTGATTTGTGGTTCTTTACAGCCAGATTGCTCTCAGGTTCTGCTAACAGCTCCACCTCTTAGTCCCTTTAAAAAAAACCAAAAAAACAAAAAACCAAATGTGGTTAATTACACTGACAAAGTGGTTACTTAACTGCTGCTAGCCTCAGGGTGCTTCATCAACCCTTGTTGGTTTTCTTTAACTCTGTCCACATTCTCTTAATAGTCCTTCTATCAAGCTGTTATTTATTAATCCTTTTGAACTTACACTTATTTTCCTGCTAGGAATTTTATACATTGATACCAGGAGTGGACCCAAAAAACAAACAATCAAAATGGGAATATGGGCCTCCAGTAATATGTCTTGCGATGGCATTGTGATTAGAAAATTTACAGTGATAATGGTATTGGAAAGTAGTACAAATGGAGGACAAGATATGGGAGTTAGAGTATCTTAGACAATTTAGTATGACATTGAAGAATAAAGAAAAATTCACTTAGGGTGCTGCTTCTCACAAGAATAGGGGCTACACAGAGGAATGGAGAAAGTAAATGCTTTTAATGCCTACTTCAGCACAGAAGAAAGACTATTCACCAGTTTCAACAACTGTTGAACATTCTCTGGGTCTGAATATAAGGGGTGTAAAGTTGCCAAATCAAGTAAATATTCAACCTGTCCAATTTTCTTATAGTGTAGGGGAAAGACTGGGACTCTGAGATACAGGATGGAAACATCTGATCTGACACAGTCAAGGAAAAGGACTTTGAACATCTAAATCCCACAAAACTTCTTTGCTAAAAAGAACATACTCCTACCTCCTCTCACGACCTAGTCTAAGCCCATACTGAGAGCTAGATCCCAGCAGAGCTGGCACAGAAAAACAAGGGCTGGTCCAAGAGGAGTTCGCCTATAGAACAGAAGTACAAGCTCTTGCCAATTTAAATCAGAAGGATCATGAACACATGTATGGATTTTTTTTTTATTTGTCCACATGCACTCACTTTAGATTTAAAGTATTGGTCAGCATTATGGGTTGTATTAGCTTAGCTATCTCAATCCATCTGGAAAAAGCCATTTTGATAGATCCATGGAATAGCCTGTTGAAAGCTTAAGAATAACAGGTAGGAGGAAACACCCTGCAAACATGTGGTTCCGATTTGAAGGATGTAATTTATGCTCTAAACAAGTGAATAATATAAGGTGAATTCTACTTTATAGCTACGTTACTACGTATCCAGGAATTCAAAGGTAGAAATAAAAGTGGCTCTTGGCACTAATCATTCCACTGAGAAATTTCTGCTTTCTATTCCTTTATCTTTTGGTTCAATAAGTTTAGAAGCCTTGAACTCAAATGGAAGAATGCCTCAATGTAGGAATATAGCCATGGAACATTCAAATCTTCATGTGGGACTTCTCAGGCCATTAAACCAAGAGGCAGAGAAGAGAATCATTGTATTGGCCCAGGAGCTTGGTATTGTTTGTTTACAAAAGAGAATTGGTTTGTGGGAGCAAAGACTGCATCTGAAACCATTGAATACATTGGGAAGCTTCTTCATACTTTCTTGCCAATAGTGTTAGTTAATGGAAATCTGTATCATGCAAATAAAGACAAAGCCACCAAGGACTCATAGTAAGAACAGATAAAGGTTTACTATGCTCTATTTTTTTTCCTCCTAACCCTATTCAAACCTCTGTAAATCTTCCATTCATTAAACACCAGTTTTGGGGAGGTGGTTCATCTCTTTCTTTTAGGGACCAGAAATTACATAATGATCAATGTAAGAATTACTGAAACTAAGAGATATCAAGGAATTGTGATATCCAATAATGCCTTCATCCTTTAAAAACAAAAATCATTTCACTTCCTGGCTCAAATTATTCCAAGTTCCTGCAAGGCCACATATAATTCAGCTGCTGCCTCTTTCACTGATGTCAATTCCTATCATTTCTCCCCTTGCTCACTCTGGTCCCACTACACTGGTCTTGAAATTGTTGGAAGATGACAAATTCATTTCTACCAAGGTCTCAACTTAAGAACATCTCCTGTTAGGGCTTCTCATAACTTACTACATCACATCCTTTGGATAATGCTCAAATTTTACATTTCAGAAAAGCTTTTTATAGATAAACTATTTGAAATATAAGTACTTTCCTCATCATGATCTATCCCCTCTTCCAGCTTTATTTATATTACAGCACTCATTATTCTAAAGGTCATGCTAGTTATTTATCTGCTGACTACATTATTGCTCCTCTTCTCCCAGAAAACAAAACAAAACAAAAAGCAAAAAACCTGTGAAATCAAGAACTTTGGCTTACTTTTATATCTTGAACATGTAGGGCAGTGTCTGGCACTTCATAGATACTTAATGTTATCATTATGAATACTGTCTCTAAAGTTTCATAACATATTCTTCATCTTTGTGTGGTTTGGCCTAGAGCATTAATTGTTCTATGAACCTGTATCTTCATCTATAAAAATGGGAAAAATTAATACATACCCTGGCTATCTATGCTGATGCATGTGAAAGTGAGTGGATATTAAAAATCCTGATTTATAATTCTCAACTTCATCTCTCGACAACTAGTCCTTAAGCTTTGATTAAACTGTAGTATGCATCACTTCAGACATGCTATCTAATCCATACTTTTTTATGAATAACCAGGACTGCTATTGCTATAAGTGCTGAATTATATTTAATTTTGATGTTTATGCTATATACAAATTCAAATATCCTATCAATATTGAAATGAAAGTTACTGTTAAATAAGCTCTGCTCCTCAGTCTGTTTAATTTCTTTACTACTATGTTTTATCTGATTTTCAGTCATAGAATTTCTTAGGAATCAGTATGCTATATCTAACAGTGAATGGTTAATTTCTGTTGTTCTTGGGCAATGTGATAATCTTTGATTACTAAGGAGTTAAGGTTACACCACTGTAGATTTACTGAGAGTAATTAAAACTTTAACTTAGGTAACCGCCATAATTGATTGCATTTAGTCATCTGTACGAACAGGATTAGTTAAGGACAGTTTTAAAGGAAACTCCAATTTAAATCAGGCCTATATGTATATCATTTAAAGACAAAATGTTAAAATTACATGGCCTACTAATTAATGTAGGTCACTACACATAGGAGGAAAACAAGAGTTTGGATTTAGATAAAATTGAAATTTATTAAAAGCCTATTTACAAATGTGCTGATGTGCAACTTAACATACACAATCACCAAAAGAGTCCAATGAGATAGATGTTGCTATCCACATTGGAAAGATTAGGAACTGTACTACAATCTTGTCAAGGGGGCAATTCTATAGTGAGAAGATGGTCTCTCTGCTTCTGGAAACCAATTATTTCCTCTCTTGTAAGCTTAGAGACACTATTTCAGGTCTCCACTTTAGACAAAGATGCTAGTGATAGTCCACTTGTATTTGGAAGGAGAGCCTTGCCAATCCCTTTTGGCATCCCCTTCATTCTCACTGAGCAATCTCCCAAGAATAGAGATCTCTAACTTCATTGCATATATAGGGCACCAGTGTAGCTAGCCTTTTCTCACCTTCTTATTCAGCTATTCAACTGAGTATATAATGGATGTGGGCTGTACAGTCATTATTTATCTGCATCTGGTATATTTCATCATGATATTCACTAACAGAAAATCTCTTCCTTTAATATCTGCTATTCAGCAGAGTTAATGTTTTCTATTTTATCAGAGGCATAAATTAGTAGTACTTGCACTGTTGAACTACTTTCCTTGTATGGTTTTCCTATTTTCAATATAGAGAACACTTTTCTGAGTGCCTTGTTAATGATTAATCATTATATGTAACATTTGCATGGGTACTTTATGATTCATAAAGCAGCTTTACCAAATTGTCTCATGTTACGTCTGCATACTACCATTTACATACAGGAAAAATTTATTGAGAAATTATAATGTCTTTGCCCCTAAGGTTTTCAGAATAGTTGGGAAAAACAGAAAAGTAGGAAAAAGAAGTATGAATTATAGCGTGATTCAAGTTGTTAACACTGATCCACATGGTAGCACAGAGAAGTCTAGAGTGGAAGAATTGAGTGAAATATTTCTGAAAGAAATTATGAAACTGCTTAAGAGCATAATGTTGAACAAAAATCAAAATGGCTGCACTAATGGTTCAGCAAAGCTTGATTTTAAAGTAACCTTTTTCCTCTCTTCCATAAATCTCTCCTCCCTTTTTAGATTTTTGTTTCAGGAACCCAGTGCCACACTGAAAATGACTAAGGAGGTTGGCAGCACACATACAATTCCTGTCAAAACCGGCTAGATCCTGTATTTCCCTAAAGCCCCCCCAGTCTCTTCCTCCATGGAGGGGGGGGATCTTATGGTTTTTTAAGGCCATAGCCTGCTGTAGCCTCCTTTTCCCGGCAAAGCAATAAAGCTATTATTCCTCTTTATCCCAAATTCTATCTTGGTATTATAGAGAAACACAGAGGTCAGTTTTCAACAACAATTTCTTTCTTCCTTACTTCTTTAAAAAAAATAGGATCTCTGAAGCCACCTTGAAAATAGGTTGATTTTCTGAAATACAGGCAGAAGTGCTATATTCCCTACTACTGAACAGGCCTCAGGTGGATGCTGATTGTTGCAGGGTTTCTTCCTGATAGATCCATCTGGGCAACCCCCTCCATTTTATTACTAATGGAAACAAATGACTGACACATTGAATGTCAGGGTTTGGATTCCAAAGCTTCATCACTTCTAATCTTTTACAAGCTGTTTTACTACCTTTGTCTTGACACTTACTGCAATAGTGTTTTGTGGACAAGTCACAATATTGTTCAGTAATCTGAGTTGTTTTAGTGTTTGCCACAAACATTTCTGTCTGCATTGGGTGGGGTTATACACAAGGTGTCCTGACAGAATGATGAATCTTTCAGTCCTAGACATTAGGCTCTCTGCATTTCACCAGCCTAGAAAACACTTATTTTTTTTCTTTTATCAATAAGTGATAGAGAAAGGAATGTTTCCAGATTTTTTCAATTCTCATGAGGTTTTTCTAGATGGTATATTCAGGATTAACTCAAAGAGCCTAAGATCTTTTAAATCCATTCTGTCCTCATTCCACATCATGATTAGCAACAGTGCATATTAAAGCAAAGATTTATAGTAAAATATTCATCTCATATTCTTCATCAATTTCTGAAAATACTGGCCAAGGGAAGATGGATAACTGCTAAGATATAGAGGTAATGCATTTACTTGCCTAATGTTATACTAGATTTATGTCTTCTTTCTCTCCATCAATATAAATTTTAAATGACTTTCAGGATCATCTCAGGTTCTACATCCTCCAGGGTAGCTTCGAGCAGAAACGATATAATTAAAAAATTTCCTCTGTTCTAACTCATCCAATCATCCTCAGGAGTCAAATAGACCTGTACTGAAATCTTGACTTCATTTATCACTAGTTATGTGACTTGAACAAGTTACTTAACTTCTTTCATCTCACCTGAAAAACTGACGCTCAGAGAATTTCAGTTAAGGTTATTATGAGATTTTTATGCAAAGCATGTAGGATAGCATGTGCATATATTGTTTACTAAATGCTCAATAAATCTTAGCTGTCATCACCATAATCATTATCACCATTCTTAAATTCTATCTCTATCTCTTATTATTTCTACCACTATTTGGTTCTTCTTGCATTATTTCATTCTCTGTACATGCCCATTTTTCTCTTCAACAAATTTATAACATCTGTGATGGCAAAATCTGGATTTTTACATTATTACATGTCATAAATAAAGAAAAAAAACCAATATAGGCAAGTAACAGTCTGAGAAATCACTAGGATGCTTCAAATAAATACAGACGTTTCTTTTTATTTACAAGAAATTGGCAAGCACATATGTATACACATGTACATGAAAATGAGAGAGGGAGAGACAGGCAGTGGGACAGACTCCTGAATCATCCTCCCTTGCAAAACAGTTTTATTAAAGAGAAAACAGGACTGTAGGCATAGTTTAAGAAATGAGGGATAAAACTAGTCTTTATAATAAAGTTTAAAGGTGAGCACTGATGAAGTAGATAAAGTAGACTGAAGCCATTTTATGTGGTTATGGTGGGGTGTGTTATGGTGGGGTGAGGATGAGTGGTCCTTGAGTGCTTCAAAGAAGATTCTTCACAGTGTATTCAGTTTGGGACAAGAGTCCCATTTCTGAGTGGGTATTCAGTTCGTATATTTTGAGTGTGGAAATATCAATTAATTTGGATACAATAGATATGAATCTGAAACAGAGTCATCACTTATTAGTAGTGTTATCTTCATTTACTTAACTTTCTTGCATCTTATTTTTCTTGACTCTACATTAAGCAAGATAAGATTATTTACCTCCAATGATTTTGGTGAGGATGAAATAAAATTCAGGATTTGAAAGCACTTTAAAAAGTAATATATAGGCCATACACATGTTTATAGCATTGTTATCATCTTTTGGTGCTGTCAATGTTGTTATCATAAGACCATTATAAATAATCTGAGCGTGAGTTAAAAGATATACTGAAGAGGATAATAAATGGAGACAGAAACCTTGGGCAGACTCTTGAAGTTTTGTAAATGTGAATAAACAAAAGCTTTCATTGAGTTGTTGAACGCTGAAGTAGCTAGCTTTCAATTAACATGCACTCCAACTGTATGGTTTCAAGACTGAAGGACCTAGAAAGATGTTGGCCTCATTTAGATTATTGTCATATCTAGAACCCACTTTTACTTATAAGAAACCAGTTAATATTTCCAGAGTGTATGATTCAATATCAGTCTGGAAACTTTCAGGTATTTCAAAAAAGGCAAACGAATACAGGAGTACTAATTTAGTTCCTGCTCTATTCAACAAATATTTATTGAACACTTGGTCTAGCTACTCTATGCCAAGCAATGATAGCTTCTGCAGTAAAGTATGCAGTAAATGCCACTTTCTTTGATTCCATAAAACCTAGAGTGTATTGGAAGATATGCATACTTTAAATAAATAGCTATGAAAATACATAATTTAAAACATTTTTTAGTGACATAAAGAAAAAAATATAGTGTGTTAAGAGAGTAGGTAAGGGAGGCCCACTGAGATATGAAAGATGGACAGAAGAAGGTAAGATGAAGAAGGCAGATAGAATTGCCTGTTGAATCAGTCAGGAGAAAAAAAAAAAAGATGTGTTCAAGGAATTTAAAGATCAGTGGAACAGTGATAGAAAGTAGAGAGTAATGCAGGATGTTTATGGAGAACACTGAAGGAAATCTCCAAGCTTCATGTTTTTATGAAAGGGGACATCATGGGGCACCTGGGTGGCTCCGTAAGTTAAGTGTCTGGCTCTTAATTTTGGCTCAGGTCATGATCTCAGGGTTGTGAGATCAATCCCTATGATTTTAAGATTCCCTCTCTCCGTCTCCATCTACCCCTCCCCACCCCTCCTCACACACACACTCTCTCTCTAGAAAAAGGGGGGGGGCATTAATTATAGTATTATGAAATAATTACACTCTTGCAGAAGAAAAAAGGAACAGACAGGACTCAATCCCCTTCCTCTTTCTTTTTCTCTGAGGATTACTTTTAAGAAGTACACAATTTCCTATACTTCTCCATGTGAAATGTTTCACAAGTGGACCTTCCATGAGTTTGGCCTGCCGTTGTATAGCTGAGCATATTACCACGTGGTTAAGTCTAATTTTGGAATAAAATATTTGTAAGCTCATTTGGCTAACATATCTAAGCCATTTATGGCAATCTAGGCATTATCAATAGTAAAGGTCACATTTTAATTTACTTTGTACTTACTTTGTCCCTCTCATAATTGTTGTGAACCTTAGCTGAGGAGAAAAGATGGATTATTATATATTGGCCACTCAGATTAAAACACAGATACAAATCAGATCTGGTGCCTGTCAAGCCTTTTAGGTCATTAGTAGAAATTTAAGTCTTAATTATCATTGCAATGAAAAACAAAATGATATAACTTATACAATTATTAATGTTTGCTCTGGCCAATCTGAAGAATAATTTCAGGACAAAATGAATTCAGTAATGTTAAGGAGTTATTAAAATAATTTTGGTAAGATATGTTTGTTGTGTACATATGTAAGAAAAATAATATTCTAAGATTTAAAATTTTATGAATATATATATATAAGAGCTGCCCATAATTATCATGCTTACACATAATGCATTTTAAATTCATTGATCAAGGTATGACACATGGAAAGTTTTCAGTAAACACTGGTGAATAAAGAAATGACAGTTGGCTATCTGCGGGGAAACAGCATATACATGTCATAAAACGATCAATTAAAAAGTGCTTTTGAGGGCCACCTGGGTGGCTCAATCGGTTAAGCGTCTGCCTTCAGCTCAGGTCATGAGCCCAGGGTCCTGGGATTGAGTTCTGAGTCAGACTCCTTGCTCACAGGGGAGCCTGCTTCTCCGTCTGCCTGCCGCTCCCTCTGCTTGTGCTCTCTCTCTCTCCCTCTGACAAATAAATAAAATCTTTTAAAAATGCTTTTGAAAATATATTAATGTCCTTTTCACTTTTCATGCCTCACACTGTAAGATCATCCTCTTTTCAGTCAAAACAATTCACAGCCTTTGGTTCGAAATTATTAATGCAATGTTGGATGGATAAATAAACAATTAAAGTTTAAGAATCAACTTCCAAACTGAAAAAAAAAAAAAAAAACAACTAAACACATAATAGTCCTGACATTACAGTATTATTGAATGAGTAAGATATTTCCTCAATTGCAAAAGCTCTGTATCAAGAGCTATTTAAATGATAGAATTTCAGTATAAAGAATATTGTAGAAAAGACAGGAGATTGATATAAAGGAAATTTCCACCAATTAGGAAAAGAAAGTAGAGGAAATAGAAAGCTACCCTGAGAAGGAAAGGGAAAAATTTAAATGTGAGAAAGGATCTAATATTTTTGTCACCTCAATTTCTAAAGAATTAAGATTCTTGAGACCCTAATAAATTCCTAGATGTTTTGAAAGAATCAGAGAACATTCAGATACTGCATTTTCCTGCTATGTTCAACATTGATAGAGCTTCAAATTTAAAAACTATGCCATGAAAAGATGAAGATATGATCTGTTCATGACATGCAAAAAAGTCCTCTTATGGGGGTGCCTGGGTGGCTCAGTCATTAAGCGTCTGCCTTCCGCTCAGGTCATGATCCCAGGGTCCTGCTTGTGTTCCCTCTTTCGCTGTCTCTCTCTCTGTCAAATAAATAAAAAAAAAATCTTAAAAAAAAAACAAAAAAGCCCTCTTGTGACTCTGGAAAAGGATAAAGAGATAGGGAAGTGCTGAAAGGACTTGGCTTGGTATGGCTGTGAGATGTGAAGGGGCCATAGAATTCAAAGATTTAATTTATTTATCTGAGAGAGAGAGAAAGTGAGTGAGAGAGAGCACAAGCCAGGGGGAGAGGCAGAGGGAGAGGGAGAAGCAGGCTTCCCACTGAGCAGGGAGCCTGATGCGGGGCTCAATTCCAGGGCCCCAGGATCATGACCTGAGCCGAAGGCAGATGCTTAACTGATTGAGCCACCCAGGCGCCCCTTGGGGCCACTGAATTCAAGCATCTCAGGACCAGAGGTTAATGACAGTAAACATAATCTCCACCCTACTGAGGCCAGCACAATACTTCAAATGATAGGTAGGATGAAACATAGCTTGGCGGACTCTAACACAGGGACATGGAATCGGGCCACAGCATTCTCATTGCCATGAAAATGTCAAGACCCAGAGGAGAGTAATCAGAATTAAGGTCTATACCTCTGTCTCTTAAAGGTACATAACCTCTGTGCTGACTGCATCATTTTGGCAAGAAGGGAGTAAGGGAAACACTTAGGAGAATAGAAAAGAACCCCGTTAAGGAGTATGGATTTTGAACTTACTGAGAATTTATTTCAAAGTGACTGAATTGGCCAGAAGTTGTCTCTTTTATACCAAAAGAACCTGAGTTTACACTTCACTTGTGAGATCAATTATTTCTTCCTTACCATTGAATAATCACAATTTACACATGCAATGGCTACTGGGAAGTCATACATTAGTTAGTAGGAGTGATAGATTATTTAAATCTTTACCACCACAATAACAGATTATGCAAAAAAAATCAGTAAAACAAATAAAAAAATTAAAAAAAAAAACAAAACACCTCTGTGGCAATAGTGAAATAAGTATACTTTAAAACAGAATAGAACAGAGACCTGGCAGGCCAGAAAGGACTCGCATGATATATTCAGAGCACTAAATGAGAAAAATATGCAGCCAAGAATACTATATCCAGCTAGGCTGTCATTGAAAATTGAAGGAGAGATAAAAAGCTTCCAGGACAAAAAAAAAATTAAAGGAATTTGCAAACATGAAACCAGCCCTATAAGAAATATTGAAAGGGGTCCTCTAAGCAAAGAGAGAGCCTAAAAGTAACATAGACCAGAAAGGAACACAGACAATACACAGTAACAGTCACCTTACAGGCAATACAATGGCACTAAATTCATATCTTTCAATAGTTACCCTGAATATAAATGGGCAAAATGACCCAATCAAAAGACACAGGGTATCCGACTGGATAAAAAACCAAGACCCATTGATTTGCTGTCTGCAAGAGACTCATTTTAGACCCAAAGACACCCCCAGATTGAAAGTGAGGAGGTGGAAAACCATTTACCATGCTAATGGACACCAAAAGAAAGCTGGGGTGGCAATCCTTCTATCACACAAATTAGATTTTAAACCAAAGACTGTAATAAGAGATGAGGAAGGAAACTATATCCTACTTAAAGGGTCTATCCAACAAGAAGACCTAACAGTTGTGAATATCTATGCCCCTAACATGGGAGCAGCAAATTATATAAGGCAATTAATAACAAAAGCAAAGAAACACATCGACAACAATACAATAATAGTGGGGGACTTGAACACCCCCATCACTGAAATGGACAGATCATCTAAGCAAAAGATCAACAAGGAAATAAAGACTTTAAATGACACACTGGACCAAATGGACTTCACAGACAGATTCAGAACATTCCATCCCAAAGCAATGGAATACACATTCCTCTCTAGTGCCCATGGAACATTCTCCAGAATAGATCACATCCTAGGTCATAAATCAGGTCTCAACCGGTACCAAAAGATTGAGATCATTCCCTGCCTATTTTCAGACCACAATGCTTTGAAACTAGAACTCAATCACAAGAGGAAAGTCAGAAAGAACTCAAATACATGGAGGCTAAAGAGCATCCTACTGAAGAATGAATGGGTCAATCAGGAAATTAAAGAAGAATTAAAAAAATACATGGAAACCAATGAAAATGAAAACACAACTATTCAAAATCTTTGGGATGCAGCAAAGGCAGTCCTAAGAGGAAAGTATATAGCAATACAAGCCTTTCTCAAGAAACGAGAAAGGTCTCAAGTACACAACCTAACCCTACACCTAAAGGAGCTGGAGAAAGAACAGCAAATAAAGCCTAAACCCAGCAGGAGAAGAGAAATCAGAAAGATCAGAGCAGAAATCAATGAAATAGAAACTAAAAGAACAGTAGAACAGATCAACGAAACTAGGAGCTGGTTCTTTGAAAGAATTAACAAGATTGATAAACCCCTGGCCAGACTTATCAAAAAGAAAAGAGAAATGACCCAAATCAACAAAATCATGAAAGAAAGAGGAGAGATCACAACCAACACCAAAGAAATACAAACAATTATAAGAACATATTATGAGCAACTCTATGCCAGCAAATTAGATAACCTGGAAGAAATGGATGCACTCCTAGAGATGTATCAACTACCAAAACTGAACCAGGAAGAAATAGAAAACCTGAACAGACCTATAACCACTAAGGAAATTGAAGCAGTCATCAAAAACCTCCCAAAAAGAAAAGCCCAGGGCCAGATGGCTTCTCAGGGGAATTCTACTAAACATTTAAAGAAGAATTAATACCTATTCTTCTGAAACTGTTCCAAAAAATAGAAATGGAAGGAAAACTTCCAAACTCATTTTATGAGGCCAGCATTACCTTGATCCCAAAACCAGACAAAGACCCCATCAAAAAGGAGAATTACAGACCAATATCCCTGATGAACATGGATGCAAAAATTCTCACCAAAATACTAGCCAATAGGATCCAACAGTACATTAAAAGGATTATTCACCACGACCAAGTGGGATTTATCCCTGGGCTGCAAGGTTGGTTCAACACCTGCAAATCAATCAACGTGATACAATACATTAACAAAAGAAAGAACAAGAATCATATGATCCTCTCAATAGATGTAGAAAAAGCATTTGACAAAGTACAGCATCCTTTCTTGATCAAAACTCTTCAGAATATAGCACAGAGGGTACATACCTCAATATCATAAAAGCCATCTATGAAAAAACTACAGCGAATATCATTCTCAATGGGAAAAACTGAGAGTTTTCCCCCTAAGGTCAGGAACATGGCAGGGATGTCCACTATCCCCGCTGCTATTCAACATAGTATTAGAAGTCCTAGCCACAGCAATCAGACAACAAAAAGAAATAAAAGGCATCCAAATCGGCAAAGAAGAAGTCAAACTCTCACTCTTTGCAGATGATATGATACTTTATGTGGAAAACCCAAAAGACTCCACCCCAAAACTGCTAGAACTCATACAGGAATTCAGTAAAGTGGCAGGATATAAAATCAATGCACAGAAGTCAGTGGCATTCCTATACACCAACAACAAGGCAGAAGAAAGACAAATTAAGGAGTCGATCCCATTTACAATTGCACCCAAAACCATAAGATACCTAGGAATAAAGCTAACCAAAGAGACAAAGAATCTGTACTCAGAAAACTATAAAATACTCATGAAAGAAATTGAGGAAGACAGAAATGGAAAAACGTTCCATGCTCATGGATTGGAAGAACAAATATTGTGAAGATGTCAATGCTACCTAGAGCAATCTACACATTCAATGCAATCCCCATCAAAATACCATCCACTTTTTTCAAAGAAATGGAACAAATAATCCTAAAATTTGTATGGAACCAGAAAAGACCCCGCATAGCCAGAGGAATGTTGAAAAAGAAAAGCAAAGCTGGCGGCATCACAATTCCGGACTTCTAGCTCTATTACAAAGCTGTCATCATCAAGACAGTATGGTACTGGCACAAAAACAGGCACATAGATCAATGGAACAGAATAGAGAGCCCAGAAATAGACCCTCAACTCTATGGTCAACTAATCTTTGACAAAGCAGGAAAGAATGTCCAATGGCAAAAAGACAGTCTCTTCAACAAATGGTGTTGGGAAAATTGGATAGCCACATGCAGAAGAATGAAACTGGACCATTTCCTTACACCACACACAAAAATAGACTCCAAATGGTTGAAAGACCTCAATGTGAGACAGGAGTCCATCAAAATCCTAAAGGAGAACACAGGCAGCAACCTCTTCAACCTCAGCCGCAGCAACTTCTTCCTAGAAACATCGCCAAAGGCAAGGGAAGTGAGGGCAAAAATGAACTATTGGGACTTCATCAAGATAAAAAGCTTTTGCAAAGCCAAGGAAACAGTCAACAAAACCAAAAGACAACCGACAGAATGGGAGAAGATACTTGCAAATGACATTTTAGATAAAGGGCTAGTATCCAAAATCTATAAAGAACTCATCAAACTCAACACCCAAAGAACAAAGAATCCAATCAAGAAATGGGCAGAAGACATGAACAGACATTTTTCCAAAGAAGACATCCAAATGGCCAACAGACACATGATAAAGTGTTCAGTATCGCTCGGCATCAGGGAAATCCAAATCAAAACCTCAATGAGATACCACCTCACACCAGTCAGAATGGCTAAAATTAACAAGTCAGGAAACGACAGATGTTGGCGGGGATGCGGAGAAAGGGGAACCCTCCTACACTGTTGGTGGGAATGCAAGCTGGTGCAGCCACTCTGGAAAACAGTATGGAGGTTCCTCAAAAAGTTGAAAATAGAGCTACCATATGATCCAGCAATTGCACTACTGGGTATTTACCCCAAAGATACAAAAGTAGGGATCCGAAAGGGTACATGCACCCCAATGTTTATAGCAGCAATGTCCACAATAGCCAAACTGTGGAAAGAGCCAAGATGTCCATGGACAGATGAATGGATAAAGAAGAAGTAGTATATATATACAATGGAATATTATGCAGCCATCAAAAGGAATGAGATCTTGCCATTTGCAATGACGTGGATGGAACTGGAGGGTATTATGCTGAGCAAAATAAGTCAAACAGAGAAATACATGTATCATATGACCTCAGTGATATGAGGAATTCTTAATCTCAGGAAACAAACTGAGGGTGCTGTAGTGGGGGGTGGTGTGGGAGGGATGGGGTGACTGGGTGATAGACACTGGGGAGGGTATGTGCTCTGGTAAGCGCTGTGAATGGTGCAAGACTGTTGAATCTCAGATCTGTACCTCTGAAACAAATAATGCAATATATGTTAAGAAAAAAAAAAGAAGAAGGTAGCAGGAAGGGAAGAATGAACGGGGGGAAATCGGAGGGGTAGACGAACCATGAGAGACGATGGACTCTGAAAAACAAACTGAGGGTTCTAGAGAGGAGGGGGGTGGGAGGATGGTTAGCCTGGTGATGGGTATTGAGGAGGGCACGTTCTGCATGGAGCACTGGGTGTTATGCACAAACAATGAATCATGGAACACTACATCAAAAACTAATGATGTAATGTATGGGGATTAAGATAACAATAAAAAAATTAAAAAAAAAAAAAGAAAGTTACACACCATTTTAATAGCATCCCAACCGTTATACTATTTTGACGGTCATTCAGTCCACAAGAATGATCTTTCTTACAAAAAAAAAAAAATCGTCATTTGTTTCTGATGCCTACGGGATAGAGCACAATGTTCCTTAAAATCTTTCTTAACTTGACCTATCTACACTTACAATACATATTTTAAGATCTATTGTACAGGTTTTTATTACCCAGACACATACTGGCTTTAATGATGCTTTGCCTTACACATGCCTTTCGTTGGACATAATAGATATAAATTATAAATCTAAAAAAAAAAAAAAGATTTCACCTTGGTTAAAATTGAAATATTCTGTAGGTCATATTGGTATTTGAAGTCTTAAAAAGAAAGAATCTTGCTGATATAAGTACTTTGAATCCTTAATGTACTGAATTGGTAAGATAAAGAAGGCACTGTTAAAGTTGTGAGAAGCAAAAAAAAAGGGGCATATTTAATTCACATTTACAAAGGCTTGGTCTTTTTTATAGTTTGCCAAGAAAGATACAGAATCTTTATGATATTTGGAATATAATGTCCAGCATCAACTCATATGATGACTGCAAATACTTCCTAAAGGTAATCTCTAGAATACATTACATAATGGACCTATAAAGTAACTCTATTGTAAGGAATTTAAAAAATTGTGAATGAAACTCACCATATTCATTATGGACATCTCACAATTATATAAAATTTTCAAGTTCTTCTATGGGTCACAGAGTTCCAGAATTTCCAGGTACTTGATTATTCACTTCAGGTTTACTGATAATAAAATGTTCCTACCAGAGAATCACTACTAAAATATATAAATCCTGATTTAATTAATACATGGTATAACCTCTCTACCCAACTCCCATTTTCTTTTTCTTTTTTTTCCTTCCAACTCCCATTTTCTAACTATGCAAACTACAAACTCCTAGGAACCTAAATACTGTATTGTTCAGAACACTTGTAGCACCTCCACAACTATAAATCCTTTATGGAAAAAATAGAATAAATAAAATAAAAATAAAAAATAAAAAATAAAAATAAAACAAAATAAAGTAAAATACATATAGAATCATGTCTTTTAGATAGTTAAGGCCTAAATGTATATATATTTATGTATCTGTCACACTTCCTACATGTCAATGAACACGTAACTGTATGCATGTATAACACATACAAGCATCAGCTTTAACACACAATTTTTAATTTTCCTGGATTTGTGAAAATATCAAAAGATACTTTGTGAATATGCCAAAATATATTTAATTTGGATCTTCATTATAGTTCGTTATAATTTTTAAGTGTTTATATTCTTAAATAAGCATAGAATATTAGGTAAAAAGAAAAAAAAACTAAAATACTAAATTTATTCATGAGTCTCAACATCATAACCTTTTGTTTTTTTCCACTGTCCTTCCTGATATTACCTGTGAGCTATCATCTGATTAAATCACACACAAAAAAATCTTTACCTCAAAGTTAAGTGCATCAACTACTGGTTTCTGGTTTCAAATCGTTTTAGTAAACTGAACTATGGTGACCTTTAAAAAATATATTTAATATATTTAATATCATGTTAACCCATAGAGACTGTGCTCTGTATTTTTATTGTTAAATCCTGTTAAACCTTGAAGCATCATTCAAAACTAGAGATTTAATAAATGCTGGCTAGAAATGTATGAATGTTTTGGTTCTGTTTACTGCATTGTAAGCAGTAAATAGCCTTTATAATTGGGAAATATTGCTATTTCTAACCTTTTAAAACATGGAAATGGAAAGACAAAAATGTCAAAGTAAAATGAAGATTTTTATTAAATTTAGCAGGAGAAAAGGAAGAATGAATTTTTATTTAATGCTACCTAATAAGGAAATTACCTTCCAGGTTTGATTTTTATTTTTAGAGTATGTTTAGCTATAGTTAAATTCTAGCTAACTAGGATATTACTGGAGTTAATTATCCACCAATTATTTAAAATAATTAACAAGCTGGCAAAATATAAATGTATTTCCATAATCAAGGTAAATTGAAGTGATGAAGGAAAATAAAATACCTAGTACACTAACACATGGATTAGGAATAATAGGAATATTAGCAACTGTGCACACAAAGAAAAAAAGATTCTCAAGAGGATATATACCTATACCCCTTGGCATCAGGAGAACTGGGACTCAGGCTTTGCTCTTAACATGTCCCTTCCCCTTTTCTGACTTACTGCCTTTTCATCTGTATAGTGATATGGCAGATCTGCATGGTCCCTTCCTGTCCTAACATACTGTGTGTGGTATCATAGAAAGCTATTTGGTCTTTATCCCTGGTTCCTGGCACAGAACTCTGAAAACCCTTGGAATTTTTTGAGTGATTGGATGATAGCAGACTGTCCTAATGAGGAGGTCTCAGATAGGTGGGGTCCTTAGCTTGAGGATGGGGGCTGCTTTCAAGAAAGTTGAAGGTGTGATTAAAGAGTTGGAACTTTCAGCCCTATCCCCTGACTTCCAGAGAGAGGAAGGAGTTAGGGACTGGAATTTGCATTAATCACCAGTCACCAATGACTCAATCAATCATGCCTATGAAATAAAACCTCCTTTTAAAGAAACAGTAATAACAGAGTTCAGAGAGCTTCTGAGTGGTGAACACATCGAGATGCTGGGAGAGTGGCACTACCCCACTACCTATGTATTTTAGAATATACATGAAAAGGAAGGAGACATTGCATTTTAGGGGTTCTTTTCGTCTTTGAACCAGGTGTTTTATTGGAAGATTTCCATGAGGGAACTAATTTTAATCCCTTCAATAATACCAAGTTATGGTTTATTATATTTTATTATGTAGGGAATTAAACATGAGACCCAGAAAAATTGAGGAGATATAAAATCAAGAATAATGGAGTTGTGATTTGGACTTGGATATGCCTAATGACAGTGCAGTAAAAGACTATGTGTGGTAAGATAATGGAGTGTTCATCCCACCATTCTCTCTCTTGCCTCAGAAATTGTCCTAAGTTATAGAATATCAAAAAGCATTCCTTTATCTACAAACTCATTCACTCATAGTCATAAATGTCCTTACCTGCTATATATATCAATTGAAAAAGGGTTCTGATTTGATTAACCCAGGGTTAGAAACAAGGCCATTATCCACTTTAGATAAACAACAAAAACAGTATGGGCAGACCCTATACCATATTTCCAAGGAAAGTGTGTCAGTTTTAGCTTCAATGGAGAAGTCTAAATGTAGACTATAATATGTGTGTTGTATTAGCCAGATAGGATACCAACCTGAATGGATTTACACTCCTTCATAACATTCCTTTATCACTTAAGCATTTCAACAGAGAGGCATCTTAATTATGACCAAATTAAATTATACCATAGGGTAGTCAAATGGGTAGGGAGACCCCTGGCTCAAATATAATATTTATCAATTCTGGTACTAATGTCTAATGACTAGGGAAATCATCTATCTTGGAAAACAACTGGGAAATGCAAAAGAATTAATAATTCAAGATTTATCTTCATTTTTCTTATGCCAGAATCCCTTTCTCGGTTTCTTTCCATGTAACTCACTCTTACTTACCTGGTCCCTTGATATATATTTTCCTGACCTTAAGCTTTAAGGTCAGCATCTATGTTATTTGTTTTATGTATTTCAAGAGAACTATAGCCTACCTGTTTTTTTTTTTTTTTAATGCATTTTTTACAGAATTGCAAATTACTTTGTTTCTCGATTTTTCCCTTTCAAATGCTAGTTTTCCATACTTTTGCCTCTCCCCCCTTATTAGTCATTTTGAGCACAGTCAATAAGGCAGCTCTGGATTAAGAGAATCATGGCAATCCCTAAACAACTCTGGAGAGTTTTCTTCTTTGTTTCCCAGTAATCTATCAAATCTGGAGTCATCTTATAATGATGTGCCAACTCATCTTAATAGATGCATTAGTGTTGTAAATAAAAATGCCTAATTAAACTGTTTTTTTAACTCTTATAACCAATTAGTAACTAAATACTAAATATATACTTTTATATTTAGTACTAAATTTTTAAAAGTATAACGTATGTACAGAGGTCAATTACAAATGAATAAAGGCAAATAGTAAACACACTAAGAATATATTCACTGTTTATATTATCAAAGAAATGTGTATTAAAACAACCCTGAGTTAACAATATTAAAATAAAATATACTAGGGGCGCCTACATGGCACAGCTAGTTAAGCATCCAACTCTTGGTTTTGGCTCAGGTGATGATCTCAGGGTCCTGAGACGGAGTACCATGTCAGGCTCTGCTCAGTCAGGAGTCGGCTTGAGATTCTCTCTCCCTCTTCCTTTGCCCCTCCTCCCTCTGCTCTCTCCCTCTCTCTTCCTCTGCCCCTCCTGCTCGTGCTGTCTCTCTAAAATAAATAAATAAATCTTTTGAAAAAAATAATAAAAAATAAAACAAAATACTAGCAATATATTTATAATGCCTACTGCAAAATGTTGCAATAAAATTGAAGAGTAGATATAGTACTACTGATATTGTAAAGTTGTGTAAACTTTTCAAAAAACAACAAAGTACTATATGGCAATAGTCATAAAAACATTTCCCCATGCATTTTATTATATGCTTGTAACTCAACAGAACTCAAAATAGTTAATGCATAGAGATGTTTATCAATGTATTATCTATTGTCAAAAGGGAAGACAAATGACTGGAAGCAACTAGAGTACACAATATTAGTGAAATGGTATACTACTACAACTTATTACTATATATAGTCATTAAATGTATAAGTATTATGAAGACTAACAGGACTAAAGGTACCATTTTGGGAAAATCATGTTTAAAATGTTACAAAATATCCTTGCCGTGTCGCAGGTGCCTGCACTGCCAACTCCTCCTGGCCTCTCTTCACCCAGCCAAAGCCTGGGGGACCAGAGTGGGGACCACGTTCTGACACTGGCTGACGGCCTTCAATTACCTCAACTGCAAAAATGAAACAGAATTTAGAAACTGTATTGTTCGGCTTGAAGGCCAGAAAATCAGACACTACAAGATTGAAGACAGAGGTAATTTAAGAAACATCCACAGCAGGGACAGGCCCAAGTTCTTTGAAAAGTATCTCAGAGATGTGAACCATCTGTTCAAGATTCAAGATCGAGGAGAAGCAATTGACTGGCTTCTTGGTTTAGCGGTTAGACTTGAATATGGAAATAATGCTGAAAAATACATGGACGTGGTACCTGATAATATAAAAAATGCTGACAATGCAGCTAAAAATGCAGAGCCATTGATCAATTCCGATGTAAATAATCTCGATTTTAAGGCTGTTGTAATGGCTTTGGCCAACCTTCTTCAGATTCAGCGTCACGATTACCTGATAAAGCTTAAGGCAATTCACATTTTGGTACAGGAGCTCCTGAAAAAGGATGCAGTTGCTAAAGCAAATCAAAGAGGGCTTGCTGTTGCTTTAGACAAACATAGTCTTGGTTTTGACACAAGAGATGCAGTTCTGAACGAAGCTGCTCAAATTCTGTGGTTGCTGCCTATGGAAGAGCTCAGAGAGCTACAGACAAAAATTCATGAAGCCATAGTAGCTGTTCAGGCAATTATTGCTGATCCAAAGACAGACCACAGGCTGGGGAAAGTTGGAAGACAAATATTTTATGATTTCAGCTTCTCACCTACTTAGTGCAACTGGGAACCATGTATGCTCTGGCATGTGTTTGGAAATCAAATGTCACATTTTCGAGGGAAGGATCCTAGAAAATTGACTATGTTTCTAGGTATTTACTATCGTTGCTTTCTCTTTAATAAAGTTCATGAAAGTGGGAAAAAGTAAAATGTACAAAATAATAAAATATATATATATACATAAAATAACATATACACATAAAATGATGTAATTATACAATGACTGCATCTATAGAAGCTTACCATGAACCAGATGCTGTTCTGAGCCCTTTACACAGATTATCACAATTAATCCTTACAACATGTTATGGATGTCAATAATATTTTGTCCCCATTTATCAGATGCTAGCTATTATAGCTGTTAATGTCGAGATGTGAACTAAGCCAATTTCACTTTCACAGTTGTTGGGTTCTTTTTGGGAGAGACTGGTGACTGATTATGATTCTATTTCTCTGTCCTCACAGATTCACTACCATATGGTATGTTTTAATGAGATTTAAATTGCATCTTGAATTTTGTTACACATGGAGACACTTATCAATGAGAAGATATACACACATATACAAATGTATACCACAGAAGCTCCACATCCTCTTCTGGTAAAACAGGTGAAGTCTCAGTTCTCTTTCTTACAGAACATTGAAATATCCTTTGAATAGTCCTTTTAGTCAGATGCAACAATACTGTAATAGCAGGTTTAGCAAATTTTCTGGTCTCATCAGGGAAGATTTATCTCTAAGGTACAAGGACACAGGATCCAATCTGAGCCCAAAGCTAAGAGCTCCGCTCTAAGGATACAGGGACCTATTTGGATTTTCTGGCAAAGGTGTCTATAGAATCTTTATAAACAATCCACATATCTTGACTACCAGAAATCTCTCCATAGAAAATTACTTCTCATATCATTTAGTAACTAAGGAACATTCAAGTTAAGACCATATAGTCCAGATTTAAGACTTGTAGTACGCCATCCTGGAGAATGCATAACTGATTAAATAGCTTCAAATATTAAGTAATGGCCCTGAAGAACAGATTGCAACTAACATAGACATATATATTGCACAACTTATACTAAAGTGTTTTAAAGCAACACTTTACAATTTGACTTACTAATTATTTTGATTTACAATTATTACTGTGCATATGAATGTACAAAATATAATTATAAACCATCTTAGGTTGTTGTAGCAGGGAAGAGGGAGTGTACCTATAACACATAAAATAATAGAATAAATCATTTCTGCACAGTTTATGGGACTTATAAATCCCTGCTAAAAGTCCTTTATTACAACTCTAACTCTGGGAACTTCAGATGAGACACTCCAGGTGGCAACTACAGGTACTTTTAGAGAAAACTCTCCTAAGTTTCAGCCTTACACAAAGCTGTACAATATCTCATATAAGCCAGAATAAGCAGAACAATACATATACCTGATGAGCTATTACAGACAAAGAGATTGGGGCATCTTCACAATGAGTTGAGGCTCCATTACAAAAAAAAAATAGCCACTTCAAAGCAAAGTGATATAAGAGCCAGATGATTAAAGGATAACTTAGAATTAGGACAAATTTTAGATGAAAGAATCTAGATGTTATCGCTTCCTAGCTATTTGCCTTTGCTATATTCCATATGGGTTTCACCAATTCTCTTTTGAGGAAGCATCTTATACCAACTCCCTCATGAGGATCACATATAAAATACATGTTTGCATTGACTGTAGTTGTATAATGTGGATCAGTTATTCTCACAGTCCTTTAAGTGATTTTATTTTATTTTTTAATAATTCTTCTGTTGCTAGAGGAAGCATACTTTATGTAACTTCAGTTATTTATTTTTTTAAAGATTTATTTATTTATTTGAGAGAGAGAGAGCATGAGCAGGTGGAGAGGCAGAGAGAGAGAGAATCTCCAGCAGACTTTATGCTGAGTGCAGAGCCTGACGCAAGGCTGGATTTCACGACCCTGAGATAATGACCTGAGATGAAATCGAGTCAGTTTCCCAACCAAATGAGACACCCAGGCACCCACAGAGTGATTATAAATAGTGTTATGTTAAGCAATTTCTTCTGTGTTTGAAAGATATATATTTAAATTGCCTCTCATTAAAGGCATCAACATTCTAGGGTCTCCAGAGAGGGACAGACAGGCAGGCAGTGTACTCCTTGAGTCCTGTTTTATCAACCTTTTTCCACTCGACTCTTCCTATTACTACATGACTGAGCAAATAATAAGAAAAGTGGCACTCAGCTGGCCAGTCAAAGAGCAGCATTTCAGTCACCTGTGGGGCTTCTCAAAGTTGCACACATCCTCTCTTCTCCCCTCCCCCTTCCAGAGTTTCAGGCTCCTTGTCTCATTCCCAAGGGCTGGAGGCACAGGTGAGATATTATAAAAATCTGAGTTATCTGTGTTAAGTGCTGCAGATCAAATAAGCCTCTAAGCCTTATCTGTCCCCACCCTTACGCAGTGGTGCAAAGCAATGCCATGGTCCTGGATTACTGCTGGACCTCAGTGTCAGTGCCGCAGCGGGGGCCACGGCTGGCATCCTTAGACTCGCTGGGCTCTACGGCTTCATCTTCTACCTGCTTGCCTCCATCCTGCTCTCCCTGTTCTTAATTCTCAAAGTGGGAAGGAGATAGAACAAATATTTTTAATTAAGAAGACCTTTCTTTACAGGAGGTCTCATCAGAGGCCTCTTCACCATTGTCCTGTTCTGGACATTATCTATGGCATGGTGCACATCTACTGAATGGGGGCAGGGGGGTAACTTTTTTTAAAAACCTGATTGAGAGGACTGTCGCCAGAAATTAACATCATGTAAATTTAGTTTTTAAATTGTTGATTTCAATGCTTGTTCTATAACATTATCATTTATATCTGAAGACAAAGAGCCTATAATATTCTTCAGATTAAATGAAGTGTGAGACCAAAAAAAAAAAAAAAAAAAAGAATAATTTAACTCATTTGGTTAAGGAGAAAGCAGTTGGGTTATTTATTTTTCCTTAAAACATTTTTTCCCATTTATGGAGACACGATAATAATGCTGTTAAAGTTATACTGCCCTATTCTATTCTATAGAAAAGCTGTGGTTTTCCAGATTCTTGCACCATTTTATAAAGTTCATGGATGGCCTCTCACTTTATGTTAACTGCAAGTTACCTACTGGCAACACAGTGTGGTGTCATGAGCAGAGGATTTCATGCTAAAGGCTGGGTTTGGAATCCTGCTTCTGCCACTTATTAGCTTGGAGGAGCTATTTGTTTTTTGTTTTTGTTTTTTGCCTTGGTTACCTCATTTGTAAACTGAGGATAGTGATGCTCTCTACCTCATGGGGATGTTCTTAGGATTAAATGAGAAAAATGCATGTAAATTGCTTGCCACAAGTAATTCCTAAGTGTATCTAAAAATACATAAAAAGTAAGAACTTCAGAAAACAAATTATGCTCTTGGCTCTGTACTTGGTGTTGTTAAAGTTACTCCTTCAGTTGGTGTGGTTGCAAAGCACATTTATAACCATACCAAGGAGAATGGCCTTCATTAATAACATTTAGTAGAGAACACCTCTGCTGTCCTTGAATTCTAAGTACAGAAATAACACAAGCTTGTAGAGTCTTCACATCTCATTAGCATTCCTTTTCTCAACATGGTTCTACAATTCATAAAGTGCTCTACTCAGCAAGTCCAGATAATGTGAAGCTTCGCCCATTTCCCATTTCAAATATAATTTGTATTTATGAATACATTTATTTTGGATTTACACTTCATTTTCTCTAAACCAAATCATTTGAAGCCTCTTACAAAGCAGACATTATGCAAAATAGAACTACTAGGAACAAAAGTCTAATAAAAAACATGGAAAGTGATCCAGGACAACAGAGATGCTGCCAGACCCCTTCCCTGGGATAGGGGATGATTACAGTGTTCATCACGGAGAAGCCACTTCACAGGTTCCTGGCAGTTAAAGAAAGTAAAGGGAAAATGTAGTATATTGTTCTAATTGCCTAAAAAATGAACATGATTTAACTAGAATCTTAACAGAAAAGTAGAAAATTGATCAGGTTAGGGTAGGAGTGGGAGTGACTGTCCCCCAGTGAAATTCAATTTTCTCTCCCATACACTGTCTCATCTAAAATTCCAATTCCATAACTTCTTACCATCGTTCAATGGCTTTGGTGATGGGGAATTATAGCAATTGTCTAGTTAGCATGTAGTATGTATCAGAGACTTAGTGCTACCGCACACAGTTGGGCAGGTATACACCTCACAACACTGGGGTCACTATTCATCTTACAGTCACTATAAATTGTTACATATAATTTTTTGTTCTGACAGGTAGCAGGAAGATGTTTTGAGGAAAGGAAACTTTCCTAATTCACACACAAACACATATGCACAAAACATCACAAGGAAATGGTGGCTCTGAACTATGCTTAGATTGTGGAAGATGTTATCCGTATGTCCTATATTATAGCAACCCTCTCTGAAAGGAGAGTACCCTCACTTCACAAAGAAACTGAGGGTTAGAAAGACTGAAATGTGTCCAAGGTTATAGAATTAGTCACTAACAAGCCCAAAAGTAGAACGTAGGTCTATCTGATTCCAAAGTCATACTTTCTTTTCACTTCTTACTAGAAATTCCAAATCTATACAGAATTAATAAAATATTCATCACTTCCATAGCTATCAACATTCTTTCATTCTTCTTTTATTTATATCTTCACCTATTTCTCATTTTCCTAATCAACTCTTTTATAATCACCGTTCTGTACTAATAAGAGGAATATGAAGTGATTATCAGTCACTTATACAGTAGTGAGAGCAAGGTTCATGATTAAATTTAGTTTACCTGCAACACTTAATGAAGGACTGGAGACTTGAGAAATAATCAGCGGGGCGCCTGGGTGGCTCAGTTGGTTGAGCGACTGCCTTCAGCTCAGGTCATGATCCTGGAGTCCCAGGATCGAGCCCCGCATCGGGCTCCCTGCTCAGCAGGGAGTCTGCTTCTCCCTCTGACCCTCCCCCCTATCATGCTCTCTCTCTCTATCTCATTCTCTCTCTCAAATAAATAAATAAATAAAATCTTAAAAAAAAAAAAAGAAATAATCAGCAATGTTCCTAATCCTTTGTTATACGTGTAGCACAGTATGTTCACCTATAGAGGAGGGCTGTCTCAGCAAAGATATTATTATGAAGAGATTATATTCTCAGCAGAAATCAATGTGAAAATGCATGTTACATTTACTTATACAACATGATTAAATGTTCCTAATATACATAGTAGGATTATTTCTACAGGACAGCTGATCAATACAACATTCGCAACATTTTTAAAGGCCAATTTTCTTAATACAAGGACATGCTGCTGGGCAAAATAACTTTGTTAGTAGTATGCAATGCTCAATATTTATTTTTATTGCATCTGCATTTTTATATCTTCATCTATAATTGCCTATTTTCATATTAAATCAACTTAATATTGAAAAATTTAGGACTTGATTTGTCAGAATGTTTTGTAAGCACAAATCATATATTTAAATACTAAGAATTATGCTTAATAAGTGTAATCTGAACTTGAAGATCTGAGTCCCATCACTTGTGATTTGGCTACAAATGTACAGTGCATAGAGTTTCATGATCCACTGTCTTATGAATGTTTTTACATTGTGCTAAACTCAGAATTCTAGAAATAATAACATTTCCCTAAAAATATGATCAATAATCTCACTGAAATAGCTATAGCTATATTACATAGCATATCATAGACACACTAGTATTTACTAAGCCTGTCTTATGATGCATTTAAACTTCACAAGAAATCTAGCAGTTGTTATTTATAAACATCCCTTTTCATTGATGAGGAAACTAAGACCAAAAAAGGCATAAAACTTATTCATGGTCATATACCTAGTAAATGTTAGAATCAGGAAACCAACTGAAGTCTTTCTAAAATTAGATCTCTTACTGTGTTGCCTCTCTTTATCTTTCATTCCTGGACCAATTATCAAACCATATATGTGAGATTATGAAATATACATAATACCTGTATGCTCTACCATCAATTTCCACTGCAAACACTCTACTTCAGGTCAGCCTCATCTTTACCTGAACTATACACATGGCATTCTAAATGGTTCCCCTGCTTCCATTTCTTTCCCTTCAGACTGTTCTAAAAATGGCAATCCCTAAAGCATAGCTCTAATGATGCCATTTTCCTTTTCAAAAAATGTCTGTCTATTCATTGCCTTTTCCTTTTTTAAAAAAAATTTTTAGGGCGCCTGGGTGGCTCAGTTGGTTAAGCGACTGCCTTCGGCTCAGGTCGTGATCCTGGAGTCCTGGGATCGAGTCCCACATCAGGCTCCCTGCTCAGCAGGGAGTCTGCTTCTCCCTCTGACCCTCCTCCCTCTCATGCTCTCTGTCTCTCATTCTCTCTCGCAAATAAATAAAATCTTAAAAAAAAATAAAAAATAAAAAAAAAATTTTAAAGATTGCATTTATTTATTTGAGAGAGAGAGCACAAGCAGGGGGTAGGAACAGAGGGAGAGGGAGAAGCAGGCTCGCTGCTGAGCAGGGAGCCCAATGTGGGGCTTGATCCCAGGACCCTGGGATCACGGCCAGAGTAGAAGGCAGACACTTAACTGACTGAGCCACCCAGGAGCCCCTATTCATTGCCTTTTCACTTGTCAGTGTCAGGGGTGAATGTTATAACTGAAAAGCCTCGAAAGCCACTTAATCAAGAAGTGGAATTTTTAACTAACATTCCTATAAAAACGCTTCCATATCATGACATTAAAAACTTTTAAAATGTTCTATATAAACTTTCCTCCACATACCAGACAAACTATCCACAGTTTTGATTATCTACTGTCAACCTTGAAAATAAAATAGTCACTTACTTAACCAACAAAAATGAGTTTATTCAGGAATAGGAGAGGAATTGCAACATGGGACATGTAAACTATGGAGAACCATAGCCAAGTCTGAAGTATAAACTTTTATAGAGGAAAGGAGGGCACTGGGAGGGGCTATTCAGAATGAAGTTTCACTGGAGGCAAATGAGAATTTGGGTTGTGGTGGCTTTTTATTGGCTGAGTTGTGGTAGTTTTTCATTGGTTGGGTTGTTACTGGGCAAGGAGAGAATCTTTCTTCCTGCTGGGTTATGTAAAGTAAGCTGCTTCCTACGGGGTATGTAAAGTAAGCTGCAACAAGTAGCTTCTGAGTGAGAACCCTCCCTTCATAGCTTCCCAACTCCATTTAGAATTAGGTTTCCTTTATTCATTTTCACATTCTTTTTCTTTTTTTCTTTTCTTCTCTCTCTGAGTTCTACTGGGAAACACGCAAAAGAGGCTTACAGGCATCTGACACTACCCACCCAGCTAAATGCATTGATTCTTTTACTTGTCTTTTCTCTTTCTCCATTTTCTTATCGTAGAACTGTCCTCAGAGAAAGGGCACCATTGTATTTGAGGTGTTTGACATTCCCTTTTTCAAAGACAGGGAATGAAAAGTACAGATCTTTGCCAAAAGCTAGATCTGTCTTTTCAAGACTGAATATAGGCAATTACAAAGGCTTTACCTGGAAAGCATCATGTGAGAAAGCTGCCCTCCCCACACCAGATTTGGTGCATAGTCAAAGCTACTGGGCAGTCTTTTTTTTTTTTTTTAAGATTTTTACTTATTTATGTGACAGAGAGAGACACACAGCAAGAGAGGGAACACAAGCAGGGGGAGTGGGAGAGGGAGAAACAGGTTCCCCGCTGAGCAGGGAGCCCAACGTGGGGCTCGATCCCAGGACCCTGGGATCATGACCCGAGCCAAAGGCAGACGCTTACGACTGAGCCACCCAGGTGCCCCGCTACTGGGCAGTCTTTAAGGGGAGCTGTAGTCAAGGACTGAGGCCCTTCTGGCTAATTATACTCTTTTTCACATTTGCACTCCTAGCCCAGGGGCCTTCTATATAGAACTCTGTCCTTTTTACTCTATCCTTCCACCAAAGTCTTCTCTCCCTATAGCACTTATCCACTTTGATTCTTTCCAGGTTTATACTGCCTCATGAACAGTAGTGTAAGATAGACTACATCATCATCTCCCAGTAGACACACCTGTATACACATAGCATAGGGAGGATTAAACACAATTTAAGTGTGTGAAACTGACAGATTAGGAGACACTTCATTAGATCATACCATGCCATAAAAATCATGACATTTCATTTGCTCTGTGAAAATATAAACTTCTCATATCATTTTCCAACCTACATAATCTATAACAAAATAAGTAGTTGCAATCCTATTACCATAAATTTTCTACAGAGTTTAAAATCTCTGAATATATCACCTGTATTGCACAATATACCAAACTACTGAAGGAAAGACCAGTGCTCGGTGACATGTGTAATTGATAAGACTATATCAGACCACTGAACCAAAAGATTCCTCAAAGATTTAGTATTTAGAATGACAATCTACCAACCCACTGAGCCATTTCTACAGTGACCCAGGTGGTATATCAAAACTGAAACCCACCCATCCTTACTGGCAATGTAATAGAAGCTAGAATCAGATGAGAGACCTCTTCTGTCTTGCTTGCAGCTGCTTATGCTCTGCTTTTTTATTACTTGTTAAAAGCCAGAAGCATCTTTGAGAACAATCAGATGTTCATCTCCTCTACAAGCAACTTAATGACTGTTGTGTCAGTCTGTTCAGATTTCTCCCCATTTCACATGCTGATAAATGATAGCTGAAAGACTGACCAAGAAACACAAACTCTATACGTATATGGAAAAGAAACATAATGAAAAAAAAGTTCTGTGCTGAGGGCAGACTGAACAATAATGAGCATTCTTCTGAATGCACATATTTTGCCTGACAAGTCTAGCCCCCATGAAAATCTGAGTCTAAAATGTCTGTCCTAGATTTGTTCCCAAGCTTATAACTCATCTTCTCTGTCTATGGAAGACATTGACCTGTTATTTTCTACACACATTTGACATTCTTTTTATTGACAGAAGATATTTTACCTGCTTCATTCTCAACCAATGCTTTCTCTAAACACTATGCCCTTCAAAAAAGTTGCTCTATTGATTTAAGCAATGTATTAATTTTGATAGCTCACTCGACTTATTCCTTTGTCGTAACTGCATTATAGGGTTGTTTCTACAGAACATTTAGCAAACAGGGATTAGGAAGAAAAGAACCAGGCTAGTTCTCTCTTAAAGATCTACTAACACACAGCACCTTATCACTGTGCTTTCATCACCTGGAAATGACTTGCTGTGTTAGTTATTTTTGAGAGTACTTACTACTTGATGAATGCTGTTTTTTCACTGGGATACAGCAGTGAACAAAGGAGACATAATTTCTTTTCTTATGAACATTATGGTACATATGGGACTATAGAAATTAGACATTTTAAAAGTTACAACTTGAAAAAGTTATCTGAAGACATTGAAGAAGCATCAAGATTATATCATAAATTTCCATTCCAGAATATGGGGTGAAGGGGTCTTCTGGGAGGAAGTGAAATTTCAGTAATATATGAGATGTATATTAGCTGGGGAAGAATGGTCCAGATAGAAAATCAACATGTGTTAATATGCTGTGGTGGGAAGAAGCTTGACAAAACTGAGAAACAGAAAAAAACACATGTCATTAGATCACAACGTGGGAAGTCAGGGCAGGCAGGGGCCTATAAAGCAATGTGAAAGATTTTGACCTTTAGAAGAAAAGCCATGGGGAACTACTGAGAACCTCTAAATAAAGAATCTGTGGTGTGAAAATTGCACTGAAGATGGATAATACTGAGGATAGGAAATACCAGAAGCGGCTTTTATCAGAAACACAGAAGAGTTGACAGGGGTTTAGCCTGAGGTGATGGCAGTGGGAATGGAGAGAAATAAACACATTCAAGACATATTTAGAGGGCGCCTGGGTGGCTCAGTTGGTTGAGCAACTGCCTTCGGCTCAGGTCATGATCCTGGAGTCCCGGCATCGAGTCCCACGTTGGGCTCCCTGCTCAGCAGGGAGTCTGCTTCTCCCTCTGACCCTCCCCCCTCTCATGCGCTCTCTCTCTCTCAAATAAATAAATAAAATCTTTAAAAAAAAAAAAGACATATTTAGAACCAAAATTTATGGGATATGATATTGATTAGATATGGGGATGAGAAAGAAGATACCAAAGGAAACTTGAAGGTTTCTTAGCTTGAATAATTACTGCTCCTAAAAACAATAATTTTTAGCTGTGTAAAAAAAATGGATTATGAAATCATATTCAAGAAACAAAAACCTTATTCAGTGTCAAGTTTTACTGTAATTAAAGGATAAAAGCCACAATTAAAACAGGGAGAAAGTCAGGTTTTCTAATGCTATCCAGACTTTTTGTTTGCATTTAGATGCACATTGTACATACCGAATGTAAGCAGTCTTCAATAAACGTATATTTTCAACAAAAGTAAGCAATGGCTCATAAATTCACAGATTCCAGATTTATTTACCATAAGAAATCCTAGACAGATCAAGCTAATCAGGTTGGAAGCATTCCATAATGAAGGATTCTCATGGTAGTAAGTACCATGAGTGTTTTGTCATATCCATTATTAGCTTGTTTACAAGAAAATCTGATCAGGTTACTTTTCTTTCCTGAGCTTCACACAGCAATAGTAGAGAATGGATTGCAGTCCTTTTGTTATCCCTTTCCTTCCCACTGTGCATAGAAATTTATACAAAGTATCTATTTTACTTTACAACCAATACATACTAGAAAAAAATAACCACTTTTTCTTTAAAAATTCTAGAGAATTTTATACTTTAAAAAATGAATTAGAAATATTGTCTTTAATGCTAACAATAGCCCTATGCAGTAGGTAGTATTATTTTAAGGACAAGAGCACTGATATTTAAAAAAGTTACATAATTTACTAAGACAGTTCTGATTCCAATTTCTATATTCTTTTCTCTATACCATAGTGCCTCCTCAATACTTTTTATTTATTTATTTTTATTTATTTTTAAAAAGATTTTATTTATTTATTTGAGAGAGCAGATAAGAGAGAGAGCACAAGTGGGCAGGAGCGGGGGGAGGAGCAGAAGGAGAGGGAGAAGCAGACTCCCCTGGGATCATGACCTGAGCCGAAGGCAGACACTTAACCGACTGAGCCACCCAGGTGCTCCCTCAATACTTTTTAGATGGTAACTTTAAACAAGAACTAAATGCAAATATAAAATTGTATACTTTCTTCAAGTTTGAGATGGATATATATGAAATAAAAATAAATGCTTGAATGCATGATTTAATTTTATTTTAATGGCCATTTCAAGAATCAAGAATCTGTCATTTACTTGTATACAAAAAGGAGTATTTTTCAACTTGGAATAGAAAGGCTTATGAATTAGGAATATACTAACTGGATTACTGGAAAAGACATGTAAATAGTCAAAAGCAGCAACCATCTTATTCTAATGTATCAAGAACTGCATTAAGTAGCAACTAGGGATACCTGGCTGGCTTGGTAGAGCATGTGACTCTTGATCTTAGGGTTGTGGGTTCAAGCCTCACACTGGGTATAGAGTTTACTTAAAAAAGAAAAAAAAATAACTACATTAGAGTGTTTCATGTGAATAGTGTACACTGTAAAACTACATGCAAAAAACCTATGTGCCACATAGCATTTGAAATTTCCTACTGAGAGGGAAATTTTAAGAATAAATAATCTCTATATACCAGCTAATATATCCCCAAACCATATGGTTTTACAAACCTTCTGGACTAATATATTCAATTACGAATTTATAGGGACAAAAGTGATCTATGGATTATTAATAAACTTCTCTAAATCATAGAATCTGTGTTGAGATCTGTACCAAGATTTTGGAAGATTCATCTGATGCTTAAATCAGCCATGCAAATGATTCCTAGAAACACCTTCAAACAACATGAGATTTCATCGATCCTCAATATCCTTAGTAATGGAAGTCTTCATTGGATCTAAACGGAAAGCTCCTAAGGGGAAAAATTCCTGCCTTCATGGAAGGAAGGAAAACCATGTTTCTTTCCTACCCTATATATCTACAGACTAACCCTCTACTACTGACCTCCCCCCACCATACTAACAGATGCACAAATATATACACATCTTCCTCCCAATTATCTTTTCACACTATATGCAAGAACCATTGGTAAAGCCAGTACTTCTGTCTGTTTAGTTTACTTGAGGTTGTTCAACTGTAATCAGGTGATATTTTTGGCAACCGTCACTTTCATTTCCTTATCATCCAGGATTCTAGATTTTCCATAAGCATAAGCATAGAAAATAGGAAGAAAATATCATTTTCCATTGACATTTTTACTCCTCCTAAGTACAATTCATAGAACAAATTTAAATGGTTATAATTATTAATAATATTCACAATATTTAAGTAATAAACAAAAACAAGCTTAAGCTGAAAAACAGCACTAGAACTCAAAACTTCTCACTAGACTTTGAGATAATTTTTCTTTTGATGTGAAGAATTCCCTAAGAATGATAGAAATGTAGTTTGATTGTGATTCATTCAATAATATTAACCTCTGCTTAGTCTAATACCAGGGTTTCTCCTCTCTCTCTCTCCCTGTCTCAGAATTTTGGAAAACACTTAATAAAAATTTACTACAGGAAAGGCTAGCATCTGTCTAGGGATATAGAAAGCTGGAAGGAGAGTCATTTCCACCCTTATAATAAAAAAAGGGGAGCACTAATTTCAAATGTAAGATTTTTATGACTAAGGTCTGAGATTCTTATTTATAACATAATGATTATAGTTTCTAACACTGTGTTATATAATTGAAATTGTCTAGGGATATAGAACTTAAATGTTCACACACACACACACACACACACACACAGGTAAATATGTGAGGTAATGGCTGTGTTAATTCAGTGAGGGAGAATCCTTTCACAATGTATATCAAATTACCACATACATTTTAAATATCTTCTAATTTTTTTGATTATATCCAAATATAGCTGAAAAAATGCAGACTTTTAAAAAAGCCCTTTAAGTAGCTGAGGTTACAGAGCAAACAACTGGCTCAAAACACAAGGAGAGATGGTGTCTCCAGGGACAGAGAAAACATAAGCAAATATGACCTAGGATAGACACAACTAGGCAGCTAGAACTAGAGTTCAAATAGAATAGCTAACAAATCGTGAAAGTCAAGTATGGATGGGCAGGATCACTGAAAGCCCAGGGTGTTGCAGACATTGGGGGGATTTCTACCCTCTTTTAGAAGAACTTTACTTCTGGAAAAGTGGTAAAATTAAGTATGAAGGAAACAACTACAACCAGGGTAAAGGCAGAAGATATTAGAAGGCCACATCTGCAAGGCCAGGAACTAAGACCAAGCCTAAATCACCCCCCTCCACACTACCTACTACCAACTTAAGGACTTTAACAAGTCATAGCAGATTACTGAAGTAAGAGGGAGAGGAAAGGAACAAGAACATCTAAAAAGAATGTGTCTGAGGCATAAGAGAAAGGTAAGATCTAAAATTTAGAAGCAAAGAAACACTGGTCTGGTAAACCACAGTGATTTAGTTTAATGCCATCCTCACCTAATCTAACTCCACCAAAATAAAATATTCAATAGTCATTAAAACAAATAAATGTGTTTTTCTTATTAAGCAAACAAAATTAATATACATACCCTTGGCTAGAATATAATAAAAACTTCTTCTCTCTTTCTGCCAATGCTTGTGTGAAAATAAATTCATACACAAACTTTGGAAACTGGCTTTAAAAGAGAGATAAAAGTTTATAAATATGTTTATGATCTAGTAATTTTACTTTGAGGTATTTTCTATTTAAAGTAAATAACCTTCCATAAAAAACTTGCACTCAAAGGTGTTTATTACAGTGATTTGTATAACAGGAAAATAAGCAGAAAATAAGTCAATGGTGGGACAAAAATAGTATGGTTAATTAATAATAATATAATAGTCTGATGATATATTTTATAATCATAAATATAATGTCTATAAACATCATTTAGGAATGTAGAAGTGTTTATTCTAAAACAGTACAATATAAAATGTATGGCAAATGTTGTAATTATGGGAAACATACAGTACACATAAAAATGAAAATAAATATACCAAACTGTTAATATAGTTGTGTCTAGGTGGTGGGATTGCAGATGGTATTTTAGACACAAAGCCATGCTGCTTTCCATTTTTTTGTGGTGATTCCTGGGATTAGCAGACATTATTACGATTATCAGTTCATAATTGTGGATCCTTTAAGTACTGGTTCTCAGGTTTCTGCACACCTGGGGAGGATGAACAGGGGTGTGGATGCCATAGGAGATGAACAGAGCTGTGCTTAGCAAGCACTCATCAAAGAACACAGACAATGTCTGCTTAACTTTTGCTTTTTTATCACTTATTACAGACCAAACACCACAGAAAATAAATCTGAATGTGTGTTTGCTAGGATAATTGAGAAACAGAGAAAGAGAGAAAGGCTAAGAGAAAATTCATCAATCTGTTAATGATATAATGATGGATATATCTGGGTGGTAGAGTAAGGTAGAGTGGTATTTTTACTTCTATTCATACTTTTCAGTATTTTCTAAATATACAACAATCAACATGAACTCTTAATTATAATCACAAATTCAATAAAGAGTTTAATAACATTAATCATATGTGTTAGTTTATTAGGCCTACCATAACCAAGTACCACAGATCAGGTGGCCTAAACAACAGATATTTAGTTCCTCACAGTTCTAGAGTCTGGACATGTGAGATCAAGGCAGGTTTGTTTCTTCTGAGGCCTCTCTCCTTGGTTCTGTCTTTGCATGATCTTTCTTCTGTGCTTATCTGTGTCCCAATCTCCTCTTCTTATAAGAATACCTGTCATATTGGACTAGAGGCCACCCTAATAATCTAGTTTAAACTTTATTACCTCTTTAAAGATCCTATCTCTATATACAGTTACATTCTGAAGCACATTCTCTATATACAGTCACATTCTGAAGTACTGGGAGTTAGGACTTCAATATAAGAATTTTGAGGATACATGATTGTCCTACACCCAGCCCATAACACCCTTATAGTTATTTGTTCTTAAGTTAGTAGACCTCATATCATCTTGTACTACCCTCTCTTCCATCCCTTCTCCTCACTGAACAGAGGAGGAAACTAGAATACTTAACTGAGTTAACTGTTTAAGAACGCCTAAGCTAAACGCCTAGGGTTAGGGTTAGGGTTAGGGTTAGTCAATATCTAATAATAATCTGAATGATTTTATCTGACTCCAAAGACTCTGCTATTTGCATCCTGAAAAGTGCCTACCTTTGCAGCATCCACATTCCTTAGAAAAGAGCTAGCACAAAGTGGGGTAGGTGTGAGCGAGGAATATGAGCACTAGCCTCAGACACACCTGTGTTTAAATTTCAGGCCTACCACTTACTTGCGGTATGACCTTAGAAAAATGACTTAATGGCTTTGGATTTCATTTTTATCATAAGTAAAAATCAGGATAACAATATGTAATGTTTATCATTGTTTTAAGTGGTATAGGCAAAGATGTTTAAAGTATTAGACATTTGAGGGCACCTGGGTGGCTCAGTTGGTTAAGCGACTGCCTTCAGCTCAGGTCATGATCCTGGAGTCCCTGGATCGAGTCCCGCATCGGGCTCCCTGCTCGGCTGGGAGTCTGCTTCTCCCTCTGACCCTCCTCCTTCTCATGCTCTCTGTCTCTCATTGTCTCTCTCGCAAATAAAAAATAAAATCTTAAAAAAAAAATTAAAAAAATAAAGTATTAGACATTTGAAGGCACTGTAGTTCAGTACCTCTCTCTCTCTTTTTCTTGCTTTCCTCCCTTTCCTTCTTTCTTCCTTTTTGGTTTGATATCTCCACTGGATTTGAAATAATACAAATACATACCTACATATCTCTCCATCTAAATCTTCCCCTTTCTAATGGGAACATGGGTGATCTATCACTTTCCCAAAATATGTGGTCATGTATACAGCAACTGTTTATCTTTACAGAGTTGGCCTATAGGACAATGCACAGGTTCTTACATTTCCTAACTATAAGTTTTCAAATGGAACAATGCCTGGAAATAGGATCCACCTACAACCTATGTCAGATTGAATCCCAAGTTAATTTTCTTAAAGAAAGAAAATTTTCAGATCTCACTTTTCTCTTTTCATATAAGATGAACAATATAAATTTGACTTTGTTAAGTATAGGTATAAATGTAATGAGGTGTATAGGTTGACTGGTTATACAAAGGAACTACTTTTCTGTATTTAAAAAAATAAAAAAAATAAAAAAATAATACTTGAGCTTGAGAACTGTGCAAAAAAGAAAAATCAGAGAGAAAGCTCAGTTCTTCAAACCATTTCTATCATCTTAATTATTTAAAAATTCAACTTCTTTAGCAAACTACCTGTATCTGGAAATTCAGGTAATGAAATATGCAGTTTGATTAGAAAAATCATGCACAAATACAGCTATTTCAATATGCAGCTCGTCCATTCAATTATACAGGAAACCTAGGGAAGGGCACTCCTGGGTCTGTAAGTTATGAAATGGAAAGAGCTAAGAATGTATCTTTATTAACAATGATTACACTCCTGCTCTCCAACAAACATACCTCCAACCAACACCACCAGAAGAATCAGTTTATTTCTGTTCTTCTTGACCATGAACTGCCACCTGCCAATTGTGATAATATAATACCACACTCACAAGGAAAGTACAAAATTATATATTACAAACCCTGTTAATTATTTACCTCTTTGCATGAAAACACTACAAAATAGCCTGTGGTGGGGAAATGGAGGTGTCATTATTTCTTGTCTCCAGTAATCAGCAGAACTCCTTTGTGGTGGGAGCAAACAGGCTTTGGAGCCCATGTAATGGAATGTGAATCACAATGTCTCTGGTTGTGATAATGTAGTAAGTTAAAGCATGTAGAATTTCCTGGACTGTGCTATCTTATGGAAGAGTGAAATTAAGCAGTAATAACAAAATTCTGAATTGCCAACATAAAATTTTGACATGAAAACAAATAAACCAATAAACAGAACAAAGAATATTTCAACACTATTTCATAGAACAAAGGACATTTTAACATCCAAAATATTGAAAGAGTGATCAATTCTTTCAAAATAGGTGATCATTCTTTGAACTGAAGTTGGGGGTGGGGAGAGAAAAAAAGACTGATTCATGGAAATGTCACTAACACATAATTAATTATTTCATTTTTCCATGTCCTCTACATCTCTGGACTACTGAAGACTTCATCATATTTATCGGCAGATCAGTGCTTAAAAAGCACAGACAAAACTGATTTGTCTTTTGTTCCTCATTTGTAAAGTAAAAATACTGCCAATTATTCTCTAAATACTGACTCAAATGTAACACGAGATAATGGATGTAACCACCCTGGGGAAATATATAGTAAGTGCTAAACAAATTTGAATTACTCTCTTGACCCCTTTCTTGATTTAACACAGTTAAGGAAAAGAGCAAAGTGCCCATTCCAGGATAGGATTCATTTATCACTTACTAGCTGTAAGAACTCGGGAAAATAAATGTATGAGTCTATAATAGGCTAAATGATGGCCCCTGAAGATATCAGGCTTTAATCCTTGGAACTTTTAAATGTTATTTTTTTATGGAAAAATGGTGTTTGCAGATGTGATTAAGTTAAGGATTTTGAGATGTAGAGATTAACCTGGATTCTCCAGGTGGGTCCTAAACACAATCCTAGGTTTTATAAGACAGAGGCAAAAGAAATTTGATAAACAAAGAAAAGGCAGTGAGAAGATGAACAGAGAGATTTAAAGATGTTGGCCTTGAAGAACAGAGGGATGAGAGCCCAAGCCAAAGGATGGAGAAAGCCACCAGAAACTGACAAAAACAAGGAAGAGATTTGTCTCTAGAGCCTCTAGAAGGAGGGCAGCACTGCCATACCTTGATTTCGGTCCAGTTACGTTGTTTTGGGACTTCTGGCCTCCAGTATCATGGGAGGATAATTTCTGTTGTTTTAAGCCACCTAGTCTGTAGTTTGTTATAGCAACCACAGGAAAGTAATACAGGTTTCTTAAGATGACTGGGTAAGCTGATCTGATATTTGTGTCTTATGGAGAGGAGACAGGGGAGTGGAAGAATAATAAAGCTTCCTCGAGGTAAACTACCCATGAAGGAGGGATGGTTTTCATTATGATTCATGTACATCTTTCTTCAACACAAACATCTCATTAATAAATGACAAGGCTAAACACAGACCTTTCCCCTTTCATCTGAACCTTTCATCTGAACCTGCCAGACAGACCCTTCCCCTTTCACCCCTAACTAATTTTTTATTCTTTGTCCTCATAAGCAATTAACTAAAGTGAGAACTCTGTCCCCCTGAAACTAGCTAAGGCAGAGATAAACATTTCCTATTTAGTAAACTGAATGAGTAAAATCAATTCAATGACCTGGTATATTTTGACTTTAACAGAAATTATTTATCAAAATAAAATATGTAATTACTAGGGCCTAGATCAAAGGGCGCTATGACTGAATTAACAGCTTTTAAAGATAAAGTAGATGCAGTAGATTAACAGTTATTCTTGGCACCTCTTAAAGTTGGATCATTGCCCTGCCTGTTGCCCTAACCCCATTATTGATATTCATAACTTCATTCTACATTGCAAGAGAGACCAATTAGAATTACTATGACCTTTTCCTAGTACATTCTAAAAACTCAGTGTAAATAAGTCAAATGCATAATTGGACAACCAGAAATTCTAACAGCAAGAACTATCTGTGACACATTAAGAAACAAAGCAGAGTAAAATAAAATAAAACTTCTTACTTCTCTCTGCTTATTTACTTGAGAGATGAAAGGGGTCAGCAGGTAAAAACAACTATAATTTATTTCAGAGGGAAAAACTGGAATTAAGTACCACATTGCTTAGAGTACTTCTGCATATTCAGCCAGTGTTTTAACAATACCACCTTTTATGCATGTATTAAAAATTACTGTCTCAATATATATAACTATTAAGAAAATGTCAGAAATGGAAAGAAGTTATAAGAAAATAAGATGCTAAATCATAGCAATGACTTTGAGCCAGTTGAGAGCCAGTATTAAGAGTATTAGACTGGAGAGTGGCAGTTCAAATAAAGACTCTCCACTGAGTGTTCAGGTGACTCCGGGAAGGTCACACTCCTCTGAACTTTAATTTACTCATTTGTACAGTGAAAGAGTTCTATTTGTTTAAATCTCTGATCTCTCTAGGTTGAAATGATGAAATTTTATTCAATACATTTTGAATGTCTGTTAGAGCAAGGACATTTATTGGTAGGTACTGAAAAGAATAAACAGATTCTTATAGCCAATATTCTCAAAATTCTTTAATCTACTTCATGTAGAGAAACCTCATAGAGGTAGGTGGATAAATAAACCCTTATGTAAGTAAATAAGGTAGATGATAATATCAGCTACACTACTTGAATAAACAAAGTACCATGAAGGTAGAAAGGAAGAAGCCAATATGCATCTTGTTTGAGGGAGTCAAAGAAAAATGGATTCAGATTAATTTGTACATTTGCACTTTTAATAATAACTTTAAATGTTGCCTACTTTTGCTTCAATTTTCTTCCTCCAAATGAATATGGCTACTATTTTTAAGATATCCATAAGATTTCTTATATCAAAGAGATGTAATCACATGACTTTATGCTTTATAGGAGGGCAGATGTGAAGATTGGTACTTGATGGGAAAAGCAGTCTCTTGGTCCAGAGACCTCAGAAACTATCTAACATGTCTAATATCTGGAGGCTAGTTAGACTACCCTTCTTGAAAAAATACCACAGGAGTGAGTATACTGTATACGAAGCCAATCTTTCCAGATGGCTTGATGCATTGATGCATCTTAGCCAGAATGACAATGATGTGTGGTCACTGAGACTGATATAGCAGGAAATGAATGGCTTAGGGATTTTATTTTACTTTATTTTATTTTAAAGATTTTATTTATTTATTTGACAGAGAGAGAGAGAGAGAGAGAGAGAGAGAACAAGTATGTAGAGAGGCAGGCAGAGGGAGAGGGAGAAGTAGGCTCCGCGCTGAGCAGGGAACCTGATGCGGGGCTCGATCCCGGGACCCTGGGATCACAACCTGAGCCGAAGGCAGCCACTTAACCGACTGAGCCACCCAGGCGCCCCAGAGATTTTATTTTTAAATCAAATATCTGCCAACAATTCATCTGAGCCTAAAATACCACACAATAAACATGATGTAATATCAAATGAGGATTTCACAAATTATTGCCAAATTCAATTTTAATTTGAAAAAGCTGGCAAAGTTTCTCTCCTCTGCTCTAGGACTTACTTTCTACTCATTCTCTCCTCTCTTTGTCCTTATACAGTGCCATGCTGTAAAATAAACTACCCTGTTAAAAAAATATGTAAGCAGGTATAACATAGGAAACCGAGCATGAGATCCCAGTGCCAATTTAAAGCCACTGTTACTTTTCATTTCCTCAGTATGTATGAAATGTGTGTGTGTGTGTCTGTATGTGCGCTGGTGTGTGTGTGTGTGTGTGTGTGTATAAACAAATGCTTTTTGCCTCTGAGAATTGGAAATGCTGCAAAACTTATTTAAATCAAACATTAAAGCTCAATCCGTAAGGTAAAAAGGACTGCAAATTTTCCTTAATTCTCACTATACTATTAAATAATATGAGGCACATTTATGAGCTGGAGAAAAATGAGTTGGAGCAGGTACATCCTTTTCTTTTTCTATGTCATTTCAGTGTTATCATTTAAGCAAATTGCTGAGACTCTATCCATTTTAGAGTATCCTGAACATATCCCAAACTGAAAATTTTACATTCCTTTAAGCTCTTGTTGATCTATTTCATGTTTTCTCTAACTATTAAAGAAAAACCACATGTAAGCTCATTTTCTAAATGACCCTGCCAGGCTTCCAAAAGTTACATGCAGTATGTGAAACCTGTAAATATATTTAAGACTCAGCATGTCTCTAATACCAACTTAGGAACCTTTACCATGGCTCAGGTAACTTAAATATTAAGATTACTAAGTAAGTGTTTTCTGAGATGACGCTAATAACTAATAACCATAATGTTTTGAAAGAAGGCAACACACTTGATAGTATTTATCACTAATCAGAGTATTCTAGGTAAATTTAGGCAAAACAAGAAGCAAAATTTAGGCAAAACAAGAAGCAAAATTTAGGCAAAAAAGTTACCAAAACTTCAAATAATTTTTCTACCTTCTTCCTATGGGCTAGGAAGACAGCAGGATTAGCTTCTTTCTATTGGGAATTCATAAAATGCAATAAGAGGGTCCCCCCGAATCAGGATTACTCATATTCTGTGCTGCTTAGCTTGGTGCTATCATGATCCTCATGCAGTAGACAAAGGTTTTTTTTTTAAGTGGGACTCCGCCTCAATAAACACTTATTTGCGGCCCAGCACAGTTCAAGGCACATGCAATTGGAAAGTATGTCCTGTGTGTACCCCTACTATTCACCCTCCAAACAATTTTCAGGGTATCTCCATGAAACATAAATCTTATACTGTTCATCTGCTTAAAACCCTTCAATGCCTCTTCTCCATTCTACTTATTGTCAAAACAGGTGGTATATTTAATGTGTGTCTTAAAATATAAATAAATTTAGTATACCCAACTCCAGATGTTTCATTTTAAGATAAATATATTCAAGTAAAATGAGACTATAGTTTAAATATTGCATAAATAATAGTTTGGACAGTATAAAGACTTGGCAAAAATTGTGATAATGGGATATACCTTACTAAAATTGAAAAACATTGGTCTAGAATAAAATCCAAACTCCCTAGTGGAAAGCAATGTATTCCATTCATTTCTCTATGTTTCTGGCCTTACCTTTTTAGGACTCCATTCCCTGTCTTCTGCAACCTACAATCTTAACATACCTCTAGGAGTTCCCTGGGCCTCCAGACCATTTCATTTCTTTCTGATTTTTCTAGGGTTTCTGCACAAGCTGTGCCCTTCCTCTGGAATGCTATCTCCTTGTTTGGAAGCTTCTCTTTCTCTCGGGAATGCACTTGCACTAAGGTATATTCTCCAAACGATTTCTCATAATACTTGGTTTAAGAATTAATTTCACTAGGATGACTTTCCTAGTCCCTCCTCCAATTCTCTTCATCCTGTAAATTTGGCCAATTCTCCTGTGCCCCCACATTACTTTGATCATTCTTGTCATAGCATTTGCTATTACCTACTCTGTTAACTCTTTTTATATTCATGTCCTCTATTTTTAAAAAATATTTTATTTATTTATTTATTTATTTGACACAGAGAGAGAGAGAGCATAAATAGGCAGAGCGGCAGGCAGAGGGAGAGGAAGAAGCAGGCTCCTCACTGAGCAGAGAGCCTGATGTGGGGCTCAATCCCATCATGACCTGAGCCAAAGGCAGATGCTTAACCAACTGAGCCACCCAGGCATGCCTATTCAGCTCCTCTATTACACTGTATCCAAAGAACTCAGCCCCATTAATGATACAAAACTCCAAACAATTATGTTGAACAAATGATTTGTGTCCACTGCTAATTAGTAACTCATGAAATGCTTCTATTCCTAAAATAATAAGAACATTGTTAGGTTTTTATCATTCTGATATTATCTTTTTTTTTTTTTTTTTTTAAAGATTTATTTATTTGACACACAGAGAGAGACAGCTAGAGAGGAAACACAAGCAGGGGGAGCGGAAGAGGGAGAAACAGGCTCCTGGCTGAGCAGGGAGCCCGATGCGGGGCTCGATCCCAGGACCCTGGGATCATGACCTGAGCCGAAGGCAGACGCTTAACGACTGAGCCACCCAGGCACGCCCATTCTGATATTATCTTACAAGAAACTTGTTTTTGACAATTCATTTCCAATGCATAAAATGATATTATGTCAGCTATTTCTGTTAATAATTTACCATATGTCCACATATTCTGAAATATTCTTCTCTTTAAAAGGTGTACCTTTAAATTCCCTACTCTTGAATGTGTATTGGACTCTCTTCTAGTAAATAGAATATGGCAGAACAAAAGGCATATTCCTCCCAATATTAGGTTATAAAAACTATGAATTCTATCTTGGGTGTATTCTTCTTCCTTGGATCTCATACTCTAGGAAACACCATGCCATCAGAACCACGTGCCAAGGAAATTAAATCTCCTGCCAACAGCCACAATATGAGTCTGGAAGTGTATCCTCCAGAATCAGTCAAGCTTAAAATGATTGCACACTAGCTGACACCTTGATCGCAGCTTCGGGAAAAACTCAGAGACAGATCCACGAAAATAAGCTGCAGCTGTTCCCAGATTCCTACCCCCCCCCCCACCACAAGGCTATAAATAATAAGTACTTTTTGTTTTAAGCTTCCATTTTTAAAGAAAAGTGTTATGTATAAATAGATCACATCAAGCAGTTGACCTTGGGCACATTGCTCAATCTCTTTGAGGATATGTTTCCTTGCATCTAACATTAAAACTATTTTAAAGGTTCTCATCACATTAACAGACCTATGTGACTTGAGTAGCAATATGCCCAGTAATATTAAGACAGGCAATAAATGCTACATATTTTTCCCATGACCTAAATGCCTTGTGGCTTTTCTTTCTAAATATGGTTATTCCAGAATCAAAGACGAATATGCATATAGTCTATGCGAAGCATTGTGCAAAACAAGGAACACATCTGTGACTCCTGCATTGAAAGGACTCACTCCAAACTGGATTTTGTTTCTCAAGTCACTAGCCTATTGGTAAATGATGATTATTATGACAAAGTTATAAATGAATGGTCACATCAGTGTTTTGATAGATTTCACAACCTCATTACATAGTGGGCTTGTATATAGTGGTTACATATCGGATAAAAGTTTCAGGGATGACTCCCACCCACCCATAATCAAAACCCATGGATAAGTCTATAATATTCATCAGAAAACCCACAGTTAGAGAGCCTAATTAAGTATGTAAAGTATCTTGGTAGAAGAAGAACACCTACTGATGATTATTACACAAAAAAAGATTTATTTTTTCATCTATATATCTCAAATTGTGGCCCACAAGCCATTTGCCTCTTAATCATTAGATGCGTGTGTTGGGAATATTCTTTGTTAAAAACAAAGGCCCTGAGATCCACACAGTTCTTATTTTCACTTATAATTTCTTGCCAATGTCAATGATTGGGAATATTCCTTAACAACAACAACAACAAATAAAACAAGACAAAAAAGATCTCTCCAGTGACTTTTCTACTCACAAAAATTTGAGGATATTGATTTATAGTGGCGCTTAACCTTATCTGTACATTAAAATCTCCTCTGGAACTTTTAAAAGCCCCCCAGGTGATAGTAGTACTCTAGAGATAAGAACTGCTGATTTAGACCTTGCAACCTGATTCAATTTGCTCATTTGCATCATCCATTTGGCTCAAACATATTTGACTTTGCAACCTCTGAATTCAAAACACTATCTGCAGTAAAAACTATAGTTTCTTGTTACAAGTTACAAGTCTTTATCTGGAAGAAGTAGTTGGAAAGAGAGATGTTACAAGTCTTTATCTGCAAAAAGTGGTTGGAGACAGAGCTTTCCATTAGTGCAGGCTACTGAAATGATCTGAGTGGCTTGTGGAATTGGTGATGAGTGAAAAGTTATGAACACAGGAAAGTACTGCAGACAGAAAAGACAGAGTGACTTGAAAATTAAGACAAAACTCCATGATTTTAGTAAGTCCTATTTTCTATAAGAAAATCAAACACTTTAAGTCACTTAATTAAATCAATAGCAAACACAGAACTTTTCAAATGTTTCCTTTCCTAGGAAACATATTTGGTAATTTTTTTAATTTCTAGGAAAATAGGCCCCCTTTACCTCCTAAACTAAGTACAAACCCCTTAGTTTGCTATTCAATGCCCTCTACAACCCAGTCCCAAACTCTTTTCTTTCCAGGATCATATCCCATTACACTCCCTAATGGATCCAATACTCTAAGCTATGTTGAATTCATTTTTTTTCTATTTCTGAAGTTTCCTGACTGCACATTGTACACAGTGTCAATAATGAATCTATCTTTCAAAATAGAGATCAAATGTTAAATCCTGCTTGAGAATTATGACTCCCTATTCCTGTCTCTTAAAAATAAATACACATAAAATCCTTAAAAAAATCAATCTACCATCCCCTGAAACTGTGGAGCATTATATTTCTATTTCTTATTAATCAAGTTATGTTCTATCTTATTTTTGTACATGTTAAAATATCTTAATACCTTGGGGCACCTGGGTGGCTCAGTCGTTAAGCGTCTGCCTTCGGCTCAGGTCATGATCTCAGGGTCCTGGGATCAAGCCCCGCATCGGGCTCCCCGCTCGGAGGGAAGCCTGCTTCTCCCTCTCCCACTCCCCCTGCTTGTGTTCCCTCTCTCGCTGTGTGTCTCTCTGTCAAATAAATAAATAAAATCTTTAAAAAAAAAATATCGGGGCGCCTGGGTGGCTCAGTTGGTTAAGCGACTGCCTTCGGCTCAGGTCATGATCCTGGAGTCCCGGGATCGAGTCTCGCATTGGGCTCCCTGCTCGGCAGGGAGTCTGCTTCTCCCTCTAACCCTCCTCCCTCTCATGCTCTCTGTCTCCCATTCTCTCTCTCTCAAATAAGTAAATAAAATCTTTAAAAAAAAAATATCTTAATACCTTAAAATATCTAAAAACACAGGAAAATTTTACTGGGTAATTTTTCCCCCCTCACCCAGGACAAGAGACTTAAATGATTCAATTATTCTTATATCCTGCCTTATTTTTTTAGCTGAAGCCTGATTTCTTTTCAAACAGATGTCCATCAGTACTCCTTCAGATTTTTCACTTGCATTGATGACTTGGTTTTGAGTTTATTCAACACTGTTTCTCATCTGCAAGCAGAGTTGAGCTAAAAGATTTTGAGAAGGTCCATGAATTAAAACTTCGTAACATTTTTGAACTGCTTAAAAACACAGAGCAACCCTTTACACTTTAAAAACTTGCTCCTGTTTTTATTTCAAAGAAAAACTCTCTTACTTTAGTAGGAGATCACTATAATTATGATTTTACTTAATTATTAGGAAGAATAATATAGAATCACATGCTGACTCTTTCATATTATAAGTTTCCCATGCCATAGTTGTGGGATTGGGCAGGTGGCTGAACCTGCTGGTCACCCACTCAATTCTCTGAGAGTTCATGTTCAAAATGCTCTAAAAGCCTGGTAACAGTTTCTAAGGGGAAAACTACCTAATTCACATCCAAAAACATTTGCTTCCTCACACTTAAAGGTACAAAGCTTAATTATGGATATTATATGCAAATAGTAATTCTCACATTGGCATGAACTTTTTTAAAAAAAGCTTATGTCTATTTTTGCAGTGAGTGCCATAGAACCCTTTATGAGTATGTCTTACATCCTCTCTCTCTCTCTCTCTCTGTGACAAATAAATAAAAACTTAAAAAAAAAGGGGGGACATCTGGGTGGCTCAGTTGGTTAAGTGTCTGCCTTTGGCTCAGGTCATGATCCCAGGGTCCTGGGACTGAGTCCCTTATCTGGCTCCTTGCTCAGCGGGGAGCCTGCTTCTCCCTCTGCCTGCCACTCCCCCTGTTTGTGTGCATGCTCTCTCTCTCTGTCGGACAAATAAATAAAATCTTAAAAAAAATAATATGTCTTACATCTTGAGACCCATATTCATTATTACTTGTATTTTGTTTGTTTGTTGATTCAACTTAAAATGCCTCGATTTTTCCAGGGCATATTTTTTGAGGTTTAAGAACAGACAGGGAGAAAATAAAGATAAAACAAATATATATAAGGAGATTTAACAAATAGATTCAATATTAATATTTATTAATATAAAAAAGAATACAATTATAACATTATAAACATTAATGAAACTAAAGTATAAATTTGTATATATTAGAGACCCTGGACCCTCAGTGTTTTATAAAACTGATACTTTAAAAAATAAATTTGCCATAAAATATACCTTAACAAATTTAAAACAATAGAAATCATAATGTCTGCTCTAATACTATAATGGAATTCAACTAAAAATTAATAACAGAAAAGTAGTTGGAAAATGCCAAAATACATGGAGATTAAATAACACATAGGTCAAAGAAGAAACATCAATACAATCTAAAATATATGATCAACTAAATTCAAATGAACAACTGACATAAAAATTTGTGGGATGCAATGAAAGCAGTGATTAGAAGGAAGTTTTTAGCACTGAATGCATATATTATAAAAAGAAGAGCGATCTAAAATTAATTATCTTATGGAACTAGGAAAAGAAGTAAAAATTAAATGAAAAGTAGAAAAAGGAAATAATAACAATAAGGGGACAGGATTCAATGAAATCGATTATAGGAAATCAAACAGAGAATATCAACAAAGCCAAAAGCTGATTCTTTGAAAAGATTAATAAAATTGGTAAGTTCTTAGCCAGTCTAATTAAGAAAAAAAGAGGAAGGACATAAATTACAAACATCAGAAATGAAAGAAAAGATAATACTAAAGATACTCTGGAAATTAAAAGAATACAGGAATACTATAAACAATTCTATGCCCACAATTTTCTTAATCTAAATGAAATGCACCAATTCCTTGAAAGACATAGTTTGCCAAAATTCACAAAAGAGAAACACAATCTGAATATATGATCAGCTAAATTCAAATGAACAACTGATCAAAATTTGTGGGATGCAGTGAAAGCAGTGTTTAGAAGGAGTTTTTTAGCACTGAATGCATCTTTATAAAAAAGAAGAGAGATCTAAAATTAATTATCTTATGGAACTAGGAAAAGAAGTAAAAATTAAATGAAAAGTCAATTAAAGAAACTGAATCAATAATTAATAACTTTCTAAAAACAAAAAGCTCCAGGCTCAGATAGGTTCACTGGTGAATTCCATAAAACATTTAAAATAGAAATCATCATTATTTATGATCTCTTTCAGAGGATAGCAGCAGAAAGAATACTTCCTAATTCATTCTATGAGGTCAGCATTATTCTAATACCAAAACCAAACAAAAAAATTTACAAAAAACTACAAACCAATATCTCTCATGTACACTCATACAAAAATTCTCAACAAAATATTAGCAAATTGAATCAAATGATGTATAAAAAGAATTACATACCACAACCAGTGGGGTTTATCCCAGTTATGTAAGGTTGGTTTAACATTCAAAAATCAATTAATATAATCCATCACATAAACAGACTGAAAAATTTTAAAAAAATACATGATCATCTTAATAGATGCATAAAAATCATATGACAAAATCCAACACTCTTCATGATAAAAACTCTCAGTAAACTATGAATAGAGGAGAACTTTCTCAACTTTATAACAAACATCTACAAAAAACTCTATAGTTAATATCATACTTTATGATGAGAAGCTTGACACTTTCCTACTAAGATCAGGAATAAGACAAGAATGTCTCCTATCATCATGCATTTTCAGCATTATTCTGGAAGTCCTACATAATACAATAAGACAAGAAAAGGAAATAAGAGGTATATGAATTGGAAAGTAGGAACTGTGTTTGTTTGCAGATGACAGGATCATCTATGTAGCAAATCTGAAAGCACAGACAAAAACATGCCTGGAATTTAAAAGCAATTATTGCAAGTTTGCAGGATACAAAATTAATATACAAGAGTCAAGAGGTTTCCTATATATCTGCAATGAACAGTGGGATTTGAAACTAAAAACATAGCATCATTTACATTAGCACCCCCCACAAATGAAATACTCAGGTATAAATCTAACAAAATATGTACAAGATCTACATGAGTAAAACTATAAAACTCTGATGAATGAACTCAAAAAATAAATAAATGGAGAGTTATTTCATGTTCATTGATAGGAAGACTCAATATTGTTAGGTATCAGTCCTTTACAACCTGATCTATAGATTTAAAGCAATCCCAGTCAAAATCTCTACAGTTACTTTGCAGATGCTGACAAATATATTCTATAGTTTAAATGGGGAGGTAAAAGACCCAGAATAACCAACACAGTACTGAAGAATAACAAAATCGATACTACCCAACTTCAAGACTTACTGTAAAGTAATCAAGATAATATGGTATTGGTAAAAGAATAAATAGATCAATAGAACAGAATAACAGGAACCCATAAACAGACCCACACAAATTCAGGCAACTTATCTTTGACAAAGGTGCAAAGGCTATACAATGGAGCTAAGATAGCCTTTTCAGCAAATGGGGCTGGAATGCAAAAAAAAAAAAAAAAAAAAAGGAAATACAGGTTTTACACTTTTCACTCACACACACAAAATTAACTCAAAACAGATCACAGACATAAATGTAAAAAACAAACAAACAAAAAAACAAAACTATAAAACTTCTTAGAAGATAACAGGAGAAAAACTATAGAGACCTTAGGTATAGTGATAACTTTAGAGAGAACCCCAAAGACAGGATCTATGACTGATAAACTGGACTTCATTAAAATTTAAAAACTTCTGGTTCTGTGAAAGACAATGTAAAAATAAAGTATATGGGAAACATCTATACCTTCCTCTCAATTCTAAAACTGTTCTATAAAATAAAGTCGTTTAAAAAATCAATCAATCAATAATCCTTATTCAGCTTTTCTGGGAATACATGATGGGACTGTATCCCAAAAGAAATTACTGTTATCATTAAATAGCTAGATTTTATATGAAATTCTGTTTACCAAAAAGTAGAAAATTATCCTTTAAAAAAATATTTTATTTATTTATTTATTTATTTTAGAGAGAGAGCTAGAGAGAGGGGGCAGGAGGAAGAGAGAGTCTCAAGTAGACTCCGCACTGAGCACAGAGTCCCACACGGGCTTCCATCTCACGACCCTGAGATCATGATCCGAGCTGAAATCAAGAGTCGTTTGCTCAACTGACTGAGCCACCCAGGTGCCCTGAAAATTATCTTTTTTTTTTTTTTTATTGTTGTAGCCCCAGAGTGAGACACAGTAAGTGCTCACTTACTATGCTTTCTGTATTCTACAAACATGGAAAGAATATTTTGTCCCTGTCATTGTGATGCACACTAAAGTTCACACTCATCCTGATGTTGTACTAACTTTTTAAGCTGTGATTTACCGTCTACAATGATAATCTCTGGAAAACACAATATGCTATTTAAAAATGCATCCTTTAAACAAATGCATCCTTTAAGAATCCTGTCATTGTTATCATTGTCATCGCCATCAAAAAATAATTCTCAAAAAACCCCCCAAAATTAAAATAATTAAAGAATCATAAAAAATAACTCTCTAGCTCTGTCTAGGTGAGAGTATGTCATTACTGCTAGATGAGTGTATCTCCAGTCTCTTGGCAGATCTAGTCCTATCATAAATATATATACGTTAGGCTATTGCAGCTTGACAGAAGGCATTGACAATACCACAAGAATTTGCTCTAGTCCCATATTCATGAACTAAAACATTTTAATATAACTTGGTTTACTTCAATTAAAGAATGCACTAGTCCTACTGACATTATGCATGTACTGTTATATTTCCATGTGTAGTTTAATGAGATAATATTCTCCTTTAATTACTGTTTACATTTTTGTTTTTGTTTTTTCTTTGGGAGGTCATGGACCATTTTGTAAATTGGATACAATCAGCAGTGGACCAGATGCCCAGAAAATGCAGATATAAGCAAATGTATAAATAATTAGAGAAAACTCATGATATCCCAGAAAGTCATCTAAGAATCCTGATTTAAAATAATTATGATACCTTAGATGTATTCCAAAAGAAAAGCCCATAATTGTGTCCCATAATAATTTCATAATAAAATGCTTTTATTTTCTTATTTATTGAAAAGAACACTGCAAATTCCCTGAGAGCATTTTAGCCATGATTAATCTCAAAATTTAAGACTTCAAAAAGTGAGAGAATGGAATAGGGGAGACAGAAAAAGATGCTATTTCAGAAGTATGTGATTTTAGGGGTTCATTTTCTCCACAGAGTAAGTAGGGGAAACTACTGATTTAATCATTGATTTGTTTTTCATTCAAGTTCTGGCAAGCAGTGAGCACTCAGAAAAGCAGCTGGGTTACTGATGTGGCACTGTTAGATGTTCTTCCATGCTCTCCCCTTTTCTTACTGTCTCAGAATGGCTAGGCTTGGAAGAATCAGTGCAGAGTGGCATGAGGGCCAAGGGAAAAAACAAATAGTCACATTTCAAATACTTATGAAGAAGGTTTCCTACGTCTTTTCTTTATGAGAATAAATAGAAGAAGATAGCTGGATTCTGTTCAACTAATTGTCTCCAAATTTCCTGTTAGCTTGCACTTTGTTGGGGCTTTATTCAGGAGTAACTCATAACTGAGTCCAGCAGAAATGGGTCTAGGGCTCACAGCCTCTAGTTTTTAAAACTGGCATTGCCAACAATCCATGTGCTCTCAGTCAAAATACTAACCACTTTTCTGGATTTTTATTTGTAAAACAGAGTATGTTTCTCTTAGGTATTACAGAGGTTAAATATGTCTATCATAGGTTTTCTCCTGATCTGAAACTCTATCCACTAAGTAATATATTGATGTGGCTTTTGTTTGTAGGATCTCTTCTTTCCCCAACTAGAGTGAAATATTTCAAAGGCAGCAGCAAGGATGAGAATGTGAGACTGAAGAGTCTAGAAAAAGATAAATGTAGATGATTCTTATTTATCTTCGGCACTTGAGAAAATTTTGCTGATGTCTATAGTTTTCCTATGTGCCCCAGGAAGCAGCAAGATTGTAGAGGCTGAGCATGGACCTAACACTGACTTGAGATTACACAACTGAAATACCAGTTACTGCCATCTGTAAAATTTCAAAAGAGTTTCCCTTGTATGATCTTATTTAATCTTAAGGGAACGCAGTGGGGGAGAAATATTACAACTGCCCTTCACAGATGAGAAAAACAAATCTCAGAGATGCTAACTGACATGCGCAAAAATACAAAGCAAAGAAGTGATGTCATAGAATCCAATCAAGATTCTCTCAGGGGCCCTTCATATCCTAATTTTTAAGGAACCTCACATCTTGCCAATCATACCCTACTTATTCCAAGTGACCCAGAATCCCCAAATAAATAGAAAGCAAAAAAAGGCTGTTGACTAAGAGTTCAGGCTTCACAGCAAACTGCTGGCATATGAATCCTGGCTCTGGGACCTGCTTTGTCATCCCAGACAAATTACTTAACCTTTTTCAATTCCTTCTTTCTTAAAGTTAGGATGGCACCTACCTTCTAGGTTACTTATGAAGACAAAATGCAAGAATGTAAAACACTTAGCACAGAATCTTGCATGTATTAGATGTTTACTTAATCTTAGCTTTTAATATTATCAACAATGCATTTTAACTGCTGTGCAGAACAGCCATCTGATTGCTTTTTTGGTACAGAGCAATAAGTAGGAGGAATATGTCCAAGAATCAGGGCGGTGTAATCAGCATCGGGCTGTAAAGTGGTAAAAAGAAAATCGCAGGAAAAAGAGATGACAGAGTGAACAAAAGGGAGCCTGGAATTAACTCTGCAGAAACAATAGGTATATGAGAGCCTAGAATTAAAATATTCAGTATTTAGATTAAAATAATATGACAGAAAAGGCATCTATGGGTGAATATGGGAAAGGTTTGACCCTGAATGAAGACCCTGCTGGAGTTGATGAGAAGAAATACTTGTTGATACTGGGGACAGAAAAAGAAGTCTAGGACTTTATAAGAAAGAACGACTACTCAGTTTAGTGCTTTTGTTCCTTAGGCAAAGCTGGTTTAATTATGACTTCACTCTCATCAGTTAGTGAAGTTACTGAAGGCTGAAGAAAAATCACTTCAGTGAATGCTAACATGTTTGTGTCCAAAATTTTGTCTGGAGTGAATATTAGGGAGTAGAGTCAGAATATAAATAAGACCCACTGATATGAAAATCTACCCAGGCTTGTTCAACTACGTTACTTTCCATGCAGTACTGATATTTTCTAACAAACAATTACAGACCCCAGCAGGGGTATCAGCTATGAAACTGATGTTTCTAATAAAATAAAATAAGATCACTTAAGAAAATCATTAAAAATGAATTGATCAAAACATTCAGAGACAGAAGATAAAATAAAGCACAATATTTTACTAATACATTTCTTCAACTGACACACCCAAACTGCATGGTTTGGAGTACATACATACACACACACACACACACACGGAAAGCTATTACTCTTTCTCTTAACTTATTAAAGATTAATTTAGTCATCAAATTCTAGAAGGCACTTACTATTTTACCATCTCTCACTCATCTTTCTCTCCTTTTCTTCCATCTGTAGGACCCCTACTGATTTCCCATTTGTATCTTTTCTCAGAATCAGTAAGATAATTAAACTGGAAATAAAAATTTATACTCTCTAATCCTATACATTACTTTCAACAATTTTGGAGTCCACCTTTAATTTAAGACAAAAACCAAGCCAGGTTCTGTGCTGGATGCTGGAGGTAGATACCAGGATGAATAAGTATTGCACCTGTGCTCAGAGTATACACAGTTCAATCGCCATTTAGATTACAATAAAGCAGATTAAATAATGTAAAAGGGGACACATGCAGACTTCTATTTGGCTAGAAAGAAAGGAAATCTATTTGAAATAATAACCATTATTATCTATTCCAAATCAAATCTATTTGGATTAATAACAAAAGCATTATAAAATGGGTAATTGCTTAAACATTTCATTAATTATAGCTATAAATTAGAATGATTAGGGTCAGAATGGGAGAGGACATTCCAAGAAAAGGAAAAAAATATGAACAAAGATATGGAGCTAGTAGTCAGTTATGGGATCCAAGAACAGGAAGCTGCCCCTTTGGCTAGTTTATATGGCGGGAGTAGGATAGTCATGGAAAATAATGCTCCAGAACTGGGTAGGAATTTGAGCTACAGAATTTGTACTTTACTTAAGTAATGCATGGGGAGTCTTTTATTTTATTTTATTTATTTATTTATTTATTTATTTATTTATTTATTTATTTAAAGATTTTATTTATTTATTTTGAGAGAGAGAGAATGAGAGAGAACACATGAGAGGGGATAGGGTCAGAGGGCAAAGCAGACTCCCTGCCAAGCAGGGAGCCCGATGCGGGACTCGATCCAGAGACTCCAGGATCATGACCTGAGCCGAAGGCAGTCGCTTAACCAACTGAGCCACCCAGGCGCCCGATGGGGAGTCTTTCAGAGGTTTTAAAGCAGAGATGCAATATTATTCATTCCCTGTCAGAGGCAAGTAGTAGCAGTTTGTAGGCAGAATTAGAATAGGAAAAATAAAAATAGGCTGAGCAAAACAGCAAGATGCTATTAAAAAGACAAGGTAGGTGACAACAAAGGGTTAATATCTACATAACATGCCTATAGGGATCTCAAAAGCTACAGAAATTGGTCAGTGATCCTATGTTTTCAGAAAATGTTACGACCTGCACTTTTGGGAGAATTCCACAGAGAGTATCCAGGAGAAAAAAAAATTTTTTTGAGGAAAGATGAGGTTTTCAGTTTGGATTAGAGAGTGCAAAGTGCTTGGGACTTCTACATAGAGACATGCTATTGGAGAGGAATAAAAAAATAATAAAACATACATTAGCAAGGGTCAAAAGCAACCATTTATTCTAACTAAAATCTACTGAACCACCTACACATTTCCTTTCATAGCCCACAAAGTACAGGTGCTCCCAGGCAGTAAAGCCAACAAGAATTAATGAGGAATAAATAAGGACTAACACAGAATGACAGTCTCCCCAGGCATTCAGAGCAGAGATCGCAGCTGTAAGTTAAAGAATAGAATTAAATCCCATTAACAGGTAAAAGAACAATTTTAGAGTATTTTGTTGTTGCTGAATAATGAGAAAACTGAACAAATAGTTCCAATTTTTCCCTATAAAATTTATTATATAACCATATTATAACAGTCTAAAAAATTGAAAAAATAAAGCATCTACTCTTCTAGCAATAACTGCTTTTATTTCTCTGTATTGTCTCCAAGTCTTTTTTGGTCATATAGATTTATATTTTCGTAATCACAATTATTTATAACCCACACCATTTTGGATTTTGCTTTTAATGTTTCCAGGTTGCCATATAGGCTTCATATTTATATTCAGTGTCTAAATAATATTCCATTGAGTGCATCTGAGAAAATTTATAAAAATCACTCCCCTGTGATGGGAGGCTTGGGTTGTTTTCAGATTGGGTTTATTTTAGCTAATGTGGTGATGAATATCAGTCTTCTTGTTATCAGCCACTATGATAACTAGTACCAGAAATCAGTAGTCTACATGACTCTCTCTCCTGATAAGCTGGGAGCCCCTACAATGAAGACATTTTACTGTTCTCACTATTGTATCATACGTGCTATATCTAGTGCATATTTTAAGCGCAAGCATTTTTTGTTAAATTGCTTTTCTTCTTTTGATCATTTTTTATAATACACTTCTTAGGATAAAGAGGAGAATGAAAAGTAACTGCTGAGGAAAATAGATGTTTTATGTTTATAACCATGTTATTAAAATGTGTCAACTTTATTTACTGCAGTACCATGAGTCAGCATGCATTTATTAAGCTTCCGCACTGTGACAGCATTATGCTAGGATACTGGAATCAAAGTCAACAACAAATAAATATAATTATTGAGTTCACGATGCTCACAAACAGTAAATGGACATCTCTTCTCATCATTTCTTCTCTCTTCCTACTAGTAACTGATCTCCTTTTGGAGAGTAGTCTCTTCCTCACAGGATACAGAATGGAGCATATAGTTTGGTGCATTCCACACCCAGCTTTACTTTACATATGGACTCAAGATATGGGAACATTCCTCCACAGAATTTAAATATTGAAGTAAGTATAAAGTGATTAAAAATGGGTGGGTACCCTCATTTCAATAGGGTTCTCTGCTATAAAACCACTCTTACCCACATGCTACCTGACCTATGGGATTGCTTTTTTCTATGCCATTCCGGGATTTTTTTTTCTCTCAATGTCTCTGATATTGTGAGCTTCCAATGTTCTGCCAGTAGCAATATGTGTTTAAGTTTGCCAAAGTCACTGTTTTATGTTTGTAACCAGAGAGGCATAGATGAAACTAGTAATTAAAAGCTAAGAAATGAGCACAAGTGGTGGGATAAAGATTTACAACAGAAACAGAAAGGAAAGATAACTGTCCCAGTCAGGAAGCTCAGAGAGTAATAGAACCTCACCAAGATGGATGGAAGGTTTAACCCATTTAAAAGTATTTGCTAATCATAACAGAGGACTCAAACAGATAAAACCAAGTGTGAAAGAGGAAAAGTAACAACTGATACCACAGAAATACAAAGGATTGTAAGAGACTACTATGAAAACTGTATGCCAACAATTAGACAACCTATAAGAAACTATAAACATACAATCTTCCAAGAGTGAATCAGGAAGAAACAAAAAATCTAAACAGAATAATTACTAGTAATGAAACTGAATTGGTAATGAAAAGAACTCCAAACAAACAGAAGTCCAGGACCAGATAGCATCACAGGTGAATTCCACCAAACATTTAAGAAGAGTTAATACCTATCTTTCTCAAACTATTTCAAAAATTAAAGAGAAAGGGGAACCTCCAAATACATTCTAGGAGGCCAATATTACTCTGACCAAAACCAGACAAAGACCCTGAAAAAAAATTTACATTTAAAGTTTTTTTTCTTTTTAATTTTATTATGTTATGTTAGTCACCATACAGTACATCATTAGTTTTTGATGTAGTGTTCCATGATTCATTGTTTTCATATAACACCCAGTGCTCCATACAGTATGTGCCCTTTTTAATACCCATCACTGGGCTAACCCAGCCCGCCACCCCCTCCCCTCTAAAACCCTCAGTTTGTTTCTCAGAGTCCATAGTCTCTCATGGTTTGTCTCCCCCTCTGATTTCCCCCTCTTCATTTTTCCCTTCCTTCTCCTAATGTCCTCCATGTTATTCCTTATGTTCCACAAATAAGTGAAACCATATGATAATTTACTTTCTCTGCTTGACTTACTTCACTTAGCATAATCTCCTCCAGTTCCATCCATGCTGATGTAAAAGTTGGGTATTCATCCTTTCTGATGGCTGAGTAATATTCCATTGTATATATGGACCATATCTTCTCTATCCATTCCTCCGTTGAAGGGCATCTCAGCTCTTTCCACAGTTTGGCTATTGCAGACATTGCTGCTATGAATATTGGGGTGCATATGGCCCTTCTTTTCACTCTATCTGTGTCTTTGGGATAAATACCCAGTAGTGCAATTGATAGGTCATAGGGTAGCTCTATTTTTAATTTTTTGAGGAACCTCCACACTGTTTTCCAAAGTGGCTGTACCAATTTGCATTCCCACCAACAGTGTAAGAGGGTTCCCCTTTCTCCAAAACCTCTCCAACATTTGTTTCTTGCCTTGTCAATTTTTGCCATTCTAACTGGTATAAGGTGGTATCTCAGTGTGGTTTTGATTGAAATTTCCCTGATGGCTAATGATGATGAACATTTTTTCATGTGTCTGTTAGCCATTTGTATGTCTTCTTCAGAGAAGTGTCTGTTCATGTCTTCTGCCCATTTTTTGACTTGATTATTTGTTTTCTGGGTGTTGAGTTTGAGAAGTTCTTTATAGATCTTGGATATCAGCCCTTTATCTGTAGTGTCATTTGCAAATATCTTCTCCCATTCTGTGGGTTGCCTCTTTGTTGTGTTGACTGTTTCCTTTGCTATGTAGAAGCTTTTTATCTTGATGAAGTCCCAAAAGTTCATTTTCCCTTTTGTTTCACTTGCCTTTGGAGATGTATCTTGAAAGAAGTTGCTGGGGCCGATGTTGAAGAGGTTACTGCCTATGTTCTCCTCTAGGATTTTGATGGATTCCTGTCTCACATTGAGGTCTTTCATCCATTTTGAGTTTATCTTTGTGTATGGTGTTAGAGAATGGTCGAGTTTCATTCTTCTGCATGTGGTTGTCCAATTTTCCCAGCACCATTTATTGAAGAGACTGTCTTTTTTCCATAATACCTATTCTCCTGAAGCTGTTTCAAAATATAGAAACAGAAGGAAAGCTTCCAGGCTCATTCTATGAGGCCAGCATTACCTTAATCCCCAAACCAGTCAAAGACCCCATCAAAAAGGAGAATTTCAGACCAATATCCCTGAGGAATACGGATTCCGAAATTCTCAACAAAATCCTAGCTAATAGTATCCAACAATACATTAAAAGGATCATCCACCACGACCAAGTGGGATTTATCCCTGGGATGCAAGGGTGGTTCAACATTCGCAAATCAATCAATGTGATAGAACACATTAATAAGAGGAGAGAGAAGAACCATATGGTCCTCTCAATTGATGCAGAAAAAGCATTTGACAAAATACAGCATCCTTTCTTGATTAAAATTCTTCAGAGTATAGTGATAGAGGGAACATTCCTCAAGTTCATAAAATCCATCTATGAAAAACCCACAGCGAGTATCATCCTCAATGGGGAATAGATGAGAGCCTTTCCCTTAAGATCAGGAACACATCAAGGATGCCCACTCTCGCCACTATTGTTCAACATAGTACTAGAAGTCCTAGCAACAGCAATTAGACAACAAAAAGAAATAAAAGGTATCCAAGTTGGCAAAGAAGAAGTCAAACTCTCTGTCTTTGCAGATGACATGATACTTTATGTGGAAAATCCAAAAGACTCCACCCCCAAATTATCAGAACTCATACAGCAATTCAGTAATGTGGCAGGATACAAAATCAATGCACAGAAATCAGTTGCTTTCTTATACACTAAGAATGCAACTGTAGAAAGAGAAATTAGAGAAACAATTCCATTTACAATAGCACCAAAAACCATAAGATAACTCGGAATAAACCTAACCAAAGAAGTAAATGACCTATACTTTAGGAACTACAGAACACTCATGAAAGAAATTGAAGAAGACACAAAAAGATGGAAAAACATTCCATGCTCATGGATTGGAAGAATAAACATTGTTAAAATGTCTATGCTGCCCAGAGCAATCTATACCTTCAATGCCATCCTGTTCAAAATTCCAATGACATTTTTCAAAGTGCTGGAACAAACAATCCTAAAATTTGTATGGAACCAGAAAAGACCCCGAATCGCCAAGGAAATGTTGAAAAAGAAAAACAAAGCTGGGGGCATCACATTGCCTCATTTCAAGCTATATTACAAAGCAGTGATCACCAAGACAGCATGGTACTGGCACAAAAACAGACATACAGACCAATGGAACAGAATAGAGAACCCAGATATGGACCCTCATCTCTATGGTCAAATAATCTTCGACAAAGCATTTAAAGGTTTAATTATTTATTTTAGAGAGTGAGAGAGAGAGAGAGGCAGGGAGTGGCAGAAGGAGAGAGAAACTTTAGCAGTCTCTGTGCTCAACATGGAGCCCAACACGGGACTCAATCTCAGGAGCCTGAGATCACGACCTGAGCCAAACCAAGAGTGGGACGCTTAACCAACTGCACCACCCAAGCACCCCTAAACATTTACATTTAAAACTCTGTTTTATGTGTATACACAGACACACACACACACACATATTTGAAACTATACATATGTATATATTTCAGTTAGTATGTCTCTAAATGTTTATTCTGTTTTCTCATAAAGTATACATTCTGGAAAGGGTCTCCATTTTTAATAGGAAGTTAGAGGCAAGGGATATGCCCAGAATATAAGGAGCTTTCTCTAGAGACTTTTGCATTTGGGATGCTGAAATGAGCCCTAGCTACTTAGAAGCCAGGACAATAAAAGGACCTGAATTAATTATTTACACACACAGAGAATAGGAGGAAAGAAATGACAATGCAAATTTCCCTCTTCCAATAATATGTTGAAAACTTTTCTAGTACTTATCTATTGAATATCTGGGTCCTTAACTTTCTAGCTTATGTGTTAACTTTGAAGTTATCTCAACTCACTTCAGTTAGGAGAAGTCCCATACATATATTAATTTTAATAATAAAAATGTATACATCACTATACTAGTCTGAGCAATGAAGTATGAAAATTTGTAGTTTCAACTTTAATGGAAAAACTGATTATATTTAAACATTATAAATGCAACCCCCAAATATGCCTTTTCTGTAAGTGGCTGGCACTAACTGAAAAAAAAAAAAAAAAAAAAAAAAAAAGCTTTGAGTCTGATGAATTAATTCCAGAATGAGACTGAACCCAGAGAAAAATGATTGGACTTTGGAATCAGAAAAACCTGAGCTGAGTGTTGATCACAGCTTAACATTCTTCCCTGGGGAAGAATCAGTGCCATCCTGCTTTTACAAAGTGTTTCTGTACCTTTGAGCAGAATGTTAGAAGGAGAACCATCTAGGCCAATTATGTTTAACTATTTCTGACATTTTGTTAACTGGGGAATGGTGGGGAATGGTCCCCCCCCCAAAAAAATAAAAGGAAAATCAAAACCACACTATCCCAATTACACTGTATGTTAACTAACTGGAATTTAAATAAAAACACTATCCCATTTTTCTCAACTTATTCTCTCACACTCTCACAATCTCCCTGGTTATGGATGACCAATTCTGTCTGCAAAAATCTTGAGTCTTAATCAACACAATGGTGTCATATATCCAAGGTTTCCATGAACATGATTTTAGGTTGTAAACCATTGCCACAGTTACCCACATGTAGCAAAATGCTGATGAAATTATGGTTACTCTTTACACACAAAAACATTTTCATGTATGGAACAACAGATACTCATTAAGTACATATTTTCTTCATGTCATTTATAGGCATTATACAAAAAAGTTTTACTGAAATTAGAAAAATTATTTTCCTGTTATTGCTAAGAAAAAAATATGCATATGATTGTTTCACTAGTGTTCTATGACATCCACCAGTTTGTTAAATTTATTTTCACCTTTCACATAATTAACTTCAAGCTTAAAATAAGAATTGAACTCTTACCATACATCAGACATAAATACTGTAATATGAATAGCTTGACTAGACATAAACTCAAGCCTTTGCAAATTATACAAAAGTTAGGGGAGAAAATGAAATGCAGAAAAACAATCAGCATAAAATAAGTGTTGTGTCAGAGATAGAACTATTTCACTTTTTATAATTTAAGTATGTATGGTAAACTTATAAGTTCCCCTAATAAAGAGGTAGAAGTACACAATATATAGGAGGAAGTGAAAGTTGGTGATTACAAAGCTAAGAGGAGAAATATCTGAAATAGAAAAAAATCTAGAATAAAAAGGAAAATAAGGCAACAAGTTATTTAAAAATATTAATAAAATAAATAATTCTTAAGACTAACAAAGATTGATAAACAAGTTAGCATAAATAAATAATAACAGAAATCAGAATAACAATGTTGCTGTATTTAGGACATTTCAAAAAATAAAGAGAATACTCTGAAAATCTTTAAACTGATACATCTGAAATCCTAGATGAAAAAATATAACTTAGCAATAAGCACTGTAAAAAAAGGAAACTTACATGGTAAAGCTAAAATTGCAATTCCTTGAGAAAAAGTGTACAATTCAACAAATGTAAAAAAAAATCATTCATGTTGAAATAAATTAAGTCACCTCCCTAAATAACAATTAACCTGAAAGTACTCCAAAATTGATTCAATATTTAATGTGAAAGAGTTTATGAAATTTGGAAGAAAGTAAAGATATTACTGGCATCAAGGTTACAGAAAGATTTTTAAAAAATAGGAAAATAAATTGAAAGATTACATTTACTACATTAAAATTCAGAACTACTGTTCATCAACAGAAATCTTAAAGAAACTGAAAAGAGAGACTGAGAGAAGAATAACTGCAAGTTCAAAAAGGAGTACTGGGAGTATAAAGTCAACTTATGTAAATGAATAAGAAAAAATAAAAAAATTAATAAGAATAGGAGCATATTGAATAATCAGGCATGTTTCCAAAAAGAAAAAAAAAAAAGGAAAGAAAAACAAGCACAACAGTGAATTAACCTAAGAAAAGATGCTCAATTTCATTAGTATTCAGGAAAATATAGTTAAGAACATCACAAGCTACCATTGGCACTAACAAGACTGGAAAAATTAATAAGTTATATAATAATAGCTGTAGGTGAGGATGTTAAAAAAGAGTTATACTGCCCCACTATTGAAGGGATAATTTAAGACCTTTGTGGAAAACATTTGGGCAATAAACTATAAAGTTCAATATGCACATAGTCTTTCATCCAATCATTTGACTTCTATGCTAGAATATACTTGAGTGCCGTGCTGTCAAAAACAATAGTTACTAGCTTCAAATGACACTTGAAATATGGCTAGCTTTGACTGAGATGTGCTTGCTATAAAGGTAAAATACATAGCAGATTTCAAAGACTTAGTGCAAATAATATAAGGAAAAATGTATCACTGGTGCTTTTATAGCTTTATGTTGTCAAAGAAAAATTACACCAGAAGCAAGGAAGACTTTATTCAACACTATTGTATTAGGGGAGAGAGACTGAACACAACTATCCTGAACCAAAGGCAGAAGAGATTTTAAGCGCTAGGGTGAGCTAGTAGAAAAGTACTGGAGGATATAAACTGGGAGGTTGTTCAGTGTGATTTGGCTGTGTTTGCTAATGGGCACCTAACTAAATTAGGCTCCTACCCTCTCACAAGGCTGGGAGGACAGGGCCTCTATTTTTCTTGGTGATTATATGTTCAAGATGCCAAGAGGAGCATTAGGCTAGTATGTCAAATGAAAATATTTTGGACATAGTGTACCCAAAATAAAATTTATTGTTAAAATTACTTCCATCTCTTTTAATCACCAAGAAAAATAGAGGCCCATGTTCTTATCTAATTTTACTAAAATATGTACAAGAATTGTCATAGCCATCATTTTTTATAAGGGCAAAAAAACTAAAATTAGCCCAGATGATAGTTTTAAAGGGACATTTAAACTCGTACCATAATGGGGATTGAAATTTAGAGCATAAATATGGCTAATGATCAAATGTGAGAGCGTGTGTTTCATATGAAAAGTCATGGCTATCATTAAAATGAATATGATTCTTTGATAGAATGCCTTTATGGATGGGGTAAACCCACTGAGAAAGAAGCAGCCTCTCATGTCATAAACTGACCACTGAAAGACCATTTCCTCTTTTATTCATTCAATTTTTAATCACTTTTTTTTACTCATCAAACATTCATTGATCTTTACTTTGTACTGTTTCTTGATAAAAAAAATTAAAGACACTAAAATAACTAAGATATAGTTTAGCCTCAATGAGTTTGCTCTTCCTAATGGACCCATCGGCTACAATGTGTTTACATATGATACATTATTGCTAAATCTCAGAAGAGTCAATCACTCCAAACATTGGTATGGAATAGGGAGACAGGTTCAATTGATACTATTAGTACCAACAGTGAGCAGCTAATATTTACTGTTTATTGTTGAGGGTATGCTCTCGATACAGTATTCACTCAATCCTCATTTTCAAAGTTGAACACTGCTAAATAATGAAAAAAGTTTCTCATACACTTAATATACTTCCAATAATATTTGAGTAAGAAATATTGACAAATTATTATAACACAAGATACTGAAATACCCTAAAAAGGCGCATAGTGAGAATGACTACAGAGATGAAAAAGATAGTGGAGCTGGAATTACAGCTTAGATGGATATTTTCACTGTGTGAACTACAGTGGGCATTTCCTTTGGTAGAATTCTTAAATCTTTAAATCATAAGTATGGAAAATTTGTTAGAAAGGTAAAACACTTGGTTAGTGATGGATCTCTCAACTGTTTTCTAAATTAAGTAAAAAAGAAAATAGCATTTTTAAGACTCATTTGGGCATTTCTAATACCTAATGAAATATAGTAGTATCATGACCCCCTCCGCACATATTTAAAAGAAAATTAAACCCCAAATAGGTTTAATTAATATCTCCAAGTTTTATTAAAATCCTGTATGAAAGGCTCTATAAAATTATGAAGTACAACTATTAATATTCTGAAAAATGCATATTTTAGATTTACTACTTAAAAGTTAGAGGTCTTAGATTTAAGAATGTTCAATACCTTGTAACATGTGGGCTGCTGATCAGTAGGCCAGTGGGTCACATTTATGATAAATTTAATTAATTGCTAGTGGTATTTATGAAAAGTTAAAAAAAAAATCATGGCATGTCCTTTTCTGCTGAGGGTCAAAGGAAATTATGTAATTCATGTGCCTCATGCCTCTTTTTTATTTAAATCTTAGCATGAACAACTGAATGACCTGGGCCATCTTGTTAGTTCAGAATCACAACATTCCTTGATGTCCTCCTACCCACAAAGAAATCTGATCTAAAATTCCAGAAGTTGACATAAATACAGAGCTGTAAAGACAAAGTGTATATATATATATGTATATATATATACATATATATATATACATACATATATATATACACACACACAAACTCATTTAAATTTCAAAAAAGTTTTTTGAAAGCCTATAATAGTGTTCCATGTCATGTGTTAGATACTGAAAAGCACTTTTGAAAAAAACTGCCTTTGCTCATAACTGAGGAGGGGCAATTAACTGCACAAAAAACTACAGTAGTTCTTAACCCTACATAAAGTAGGTGGGCCTCATCCAATCAGTTATAAAGGCCTTCATAGAACAGAAGGCTGACCTTCTCTTAAGCAAAAGATAACTCTCCTGTGTGATGGGCCTTAAAACCAGGACATCAGCTCCTCCCAGTTCTATAGCAGCCTTCAGGCCTTTGTACTTGAACTGCAACATTACCACTATAGATTTTGCATTTATCAGCCTCGATAAATGCATGAGCCAATTCCTTACAATAAAGAGATTGCATATTATGTAAAATAAATATATATTTATAAAGATATGATATATAAAGAGATTGCATATTATATAAAATAAATATATGTATTATATATTACACACACACACACACAAACACCTTGTTGGTTCCATTTCTCTGGAGAACGTTAACTAATACACATGATTACTTTTCAAAGGAGACCAACAACAGTATGGAGAGAGAGGGAACTGGAGTTAGACAAGCAACTGGAAGCAAAGAAAACAGGAGGAGGCCAGGGCAGTAAGCCATACAATTGATGATCTGAACATGAACTCAATCTGAGGTTTTACAATGGAAAGCAAAACTAAATACAAAAAATAAAAAAAGCATCATGACCATGGATTATCAAAGCATTTTTCCTTTAATATAAGAAGAAAGCCCCTTAAATTTGTCCATGACAATGGAAAAAAAAGACAATGCTCTAATTCTTGGATAAAAAGTGGTTGTTCTTTTTAATCTCAGTGTGTTACTCTTTTAGGAATTTCTGAATTCAGTAGAAAAAGAATGACGTTCTTAAGATTCTTTAATTATGATTTCTATAGCTGCTCAGTGAGACTGTTTAGGAAGATGGTTTTAATCAAAGTTTGGTAGGCATCTTTGTCCAAAGAAGGCCAGATAGACACTGCTATATTTCTCCATCTTTTACTGTTCTAAAGCTGTTTTGGTAGCCTGGGGCTGATGGAGAAGTCCCTTTGCAGGGTGTAACTACAGTGGAAGAGGCCTCACTTTGGAATGGAAGACTCAGCTAAGTAGCTGAGTTTGAGTATCATTTTTCACAAGAAAAAAAAAAAAAAACATTATATATACATATTTTTTTAAGATACTGGCGCTTTAACCCAGGGCCTCCCTTCTTTATTATGTGAATAATAATGATGAATAAATAGCATGGGCTGATTTCTCATCACACTTTGCACATATTGTCATCTAAGATGAATTTGATATTGCATTTCTGAAAGTTTACAAGGATGTCACTTCTGTTTTCTTGAACAGGAAAAATAGCTCTTCTTTCACCTGCTCTTATTGCACTGCTTACATCTCTTCCTGTAGTTTACTGTGGAGCTAATGGACAGCACACTTCTGCCTTCTAAAACCCTAACTGAAGGTCTACAGATAAATGAGGGAGAAGGAAGAAGACATGGTAAATGGAACTGTTAAGGAAAAAGGTATTTTCTACTTTCCCAGTGGCTTGGGAGTATTATTAATTGTGCCATAGAAGGTACATCTAGATTTTCTAAAGACATTTTTTGGGAGATAAATGGTACTTTCAAAATCAGGCTAAGAATGGCAAAAATCTTCTTGGCCTAGAAATAACGTGGGGAAAACGACGGCAATAACTATAAACACAATGCAATTTCATTTTCCTTAGAAGAAGAATGAATGTTAAAAATGTTATGGCTAGATATTTTTATAATGAATCTTTTCCAAAACAGTGGATATAAAGAACTGAAAAGAGATGAAAAGATGCTAAGGAGGCATTTAGTTCACACCTCTCTATTTCCAGTGAGCACTGTACTGCAATCATTTAAGCCTATTGCTGATATATACACGTATAAAACTGAGAGGAAGAGAAGGGGAAGATGATGAATAAAAATTATAGTCTGTTGGACTCACTGATTCTTTTAATAGGCTTTACCTGACTGAGATTTGACTTGGGATGTGTCTAAGCTAGTTGAGTTATAACAACCCTGTAGGACAAAGGAGGATTAGCCGACAATAAAGAGAATCCCAAAAGAATTTAAACAGAGATATCTCCCCTAAGCCAGATTTTTCCTCAGCTCCTACCTCTACAGAGTCACTCCTTCTTCATATGAATACAAATACTCTATCAGTAAATGTTTCTTTTTTTTCCAAAATCACACAAAAACAAAACATTTTATGCTTTTTTTTTTGCTAGATTTGACTGTGAGCTTTTCAAAGGCACAGAATCACACATTTCTTCAATATTTTATGGGAACAAACACTTACTGATGTGGCAAACAAAGGCAAAAGAAAAAAAAAAAAAACTTCCTTATTGCCTACAGCCCATTTACAAGTCCTTCAAACAGGCAGAGTGACCTTCCTCCGGGAGCTCAGCTGCCTTGATGTTGACACTTTGCTAAGGGCAAAAAAGCAATCTTAGCCCAACCCCCCAGGATCCTGTAAGTCTACTTTAACATATAAAAATTCCTTTGGAAATTTCATTTATCTCTACCCCCCAAGATATATGCTAGCAATTATCCTCCAAGCATATGATCCACTGATATACATCCAAAGGGTCTCATGACTAAACAGTAATAAATGACCTTTTCCTAAATGGTCCCCTCAAGCTAGCCCCCTCAAGGTCCTGGAAACCTTGTTTCCAAAATTCCTGAGACTTATGCTATCCCTAACCTCCTCCCAACTTGAAAGTATGTATCAGTCACCTGTCACAACCCCAGTGCAGCACCTTCTCCCCAAGGTTCCTGTCCCTGTGCTTTTACTAAAAGCACCTTTTTGCACCGAAGACATCTCAAGAATTCTTTCTTGGCCATCGGCTCTGAACCCCAACATTTCCTACATCACTTACCAAGTACAAAATAATTTTTTGGAGCTAAATAAATTATTATAGGGTTTTATCTATTCAGAATGAGGAAGTCTTGGGTATGAAGGGGAGAAGCAGATGACATGTTATTTCTTGTTCAATTATTTCCTAAGGATGCTTACGTGTTTTAATGGTACTCTATGACATCTTCAGGAAATAAGATTCTACACTTTCTTCAATATTCTATTTCCTTGTTTATTTGGATTTCTCATATTTGACCTTTGTTTAACCTGAGCCATTTTTCTGCAACTTAAGCCTATTCCTTCTGTTTTATTCTTCTAGAGCATGAAATATTTAACAGCAAGCATGAATAGGAGGAGGAGGAAGAGGGGAAGGTGAAAAGGAGGAGGTTAGAGGAGAGAGAGGTAAGGTAGTGGGATGGTTAATTTTAATTTTATGTGTCCACTTGACTAAAGGATGCCCTGATAGCTAGTTAAACTTTATTTCTGGGTGTGTCTGTGTGAGTGTGTGTGTGTGTGGGGGGGGGGGTCCAGCAGAAATTAGCATTAAATTGATAGACCCAGTAAAGAACATGGCCTTCAGCAATGTGAGTATCATCCAATCTCTTTAGGGCCTGAAAAGAACAACAGAATGAATGGAGGGTAAATTTGCTCTCTTCACTTGACCTGTAACATCCACCTTCTCCTATCCTCAGACATCAGTGCTCCTGGTCCTGGAGCCTTCCCCCTTGGACTTCTACCATCAGCTCCCCTGGTTCTCAGGACTGTTTACCTGGACTGGACTGAATTACACCACTAGTTTTCTTTATTCTCCAACTTACAGATAGCAGATTGTGAGACTTCTCAGACCCCATAATCATGTGAGTCAATTCCTATAATAAATCTATCTATCTATCATCTATCTATCTATCTATCTATCTATCTATCTATCTATCTATCTATCTATCATCTAAGGGTTCTTGTTCTCTGGAGAACTCTGGCTAATATAGAGGAAGACAGAGAAGGAGAAAGAGGAGGGGGGAAAAAAGAAAGGAAAAAGAAGCCTGGTTACTTGATTTGTAGAAAAGATGATTTCCTTGATATGTTCCCCCAGGGCCTGGCCCTAGAGTTTGGGTGCAAATAAGAATAAATCATTTCACGTTGATATAGTTTGGATATTGCAGGTTTAAAAAGTCTCACCTTGCAGTTCTTCTATTTTCTACCTAACAGCTGTTTCTTCTTTTGCAATTGGATGTTGAAGTGAAATAGATGGGTTTGTAACCACTGACTTTTCTCTTAGTCCATAACGCTTAAATGTTGGCATAGGTGATTCAATATAAGAAAACCACTGGGGTTTGGAGAAAAGAACTTGAATTTTGTAGACACAGACAACCAAAATCAAATTCCAATTGTGCCATTTGTTATTTGTATAATTTCTGTCAAATAACTTAATATCTGGTTCTCACCTTCTTTATTGATACAATGGAAAATTTAGCCCATAAGATTACTTAAAAATCAAATATTTGTGCTCAAAACCTAGTAGGTATTCATCAATTCATCTCCCTAAAATAAATGTTAAATTTGAGTTTAAAAAAAAGTCTGAAGAAAGGGAAGATGAGCTAAATTAGGCATAATTATGCAAAAATATATTGAAAGTATAATTTATAGAAATATATTTTTGCTTGATGAAAATGAAATTGACAAAAAATGTAGAAATTTTAATAAAGGGTCATCATATAAATTGGTCTAGTTAGGCACCTTAAAATTACAAAGCAATGACATAGTTTAAATCAAATATAGTGAAAGTATATCCAAAAAAAGAAACGTACAGTAACAGAAACAGTTTTAGGTACTATAAATGAGATGTAGAAGCATTCCTCAGATTCTCTTATAATTTATCCTTTCAATGAATATTTATTGAGTGCCTTCTGTGTACCCAGTGGATCTTCTTATGGACACTTGGGAATCATCAATGAACAAAGACGACACAGGTTCTGACCTCATGGAATTTCAGTTCAGTTAATTAAATTAATACAATTATGGGGCGCCTGGGTAGCTCAGTCTGTTAAGCGTCTGCCTTTGGCTGAGGTCATGATCCCAGGGTCCTGGGATCAAGTCCCTCATCAGGCTCCCTTCTCAGTGGGGGTCTGCTTCTCCCTCTACCCCTCACCTCACTTGTGCTCTCTCTCACATTCTATCAAATAAAGTCTTTTAAAAAATAAAATAAATTAATATAATTTATGACAAATACGACTTTCAAAATCACATTTACTCTTCAGGAAAGCAGGTTGGATAGTCATTCACTACTGATAAACATAATGAGGTAAATATTTCAGAATTAATGACCAAAAAACTATTTCTTTCTGTGTACTTGGCAAGATCAACACCTTTAGCAGTACGCTAGTCAAATATTATCTGTGAATTAGCTGTATGCCAACTATAATTTGGAGTAGATGAAACAAAGGCAAATATACTAATACTCCTCCCCTTGAGATGCTCCCAGTCCAGTCAAAAGGTCATACATAGAATTACAGTACCATTTCAACTGCTTTTAAGTAGTCTCTACCTCCAGCCTTATCCTCAAATTCCAAGCCAACATTGACAAGCCTGTCAGTGTGATTTCTAAGACACATTTCTTGTATATTTTATATGCCATAATAGGTCTCCACAATAAACATAAATAAAGCACTGAGGGGCACCTGGGTGGCTCAGTCAGTTAAGCATCCGACTCTTGATTTTGGCTCAGGTCATGATGTCAGGGTCATGAGATGGAGCCCCAGCTCCAGCTCTGCACTGAGCATAGAGCCTGCTTAAGATTCTCTCTTTCCCTCTCCCTCTGCCCTCCCTGCCACGCCTGTGCTCTCTCCCTTTCAAAAAAAAAAAAAAAATTATTTAATAATGATAAAAAATAAAGCACCGAGGACCCAATGTTTCCACAGTTTTAAATTATCTCTTTACTGTATGATTTAGTATATGATCCCTTTATTATATTTCTATTTCACTGTATTTCTGTTCTATTGTAACAAATTTCTACAAACACAGTGGCTTAAAACAACACAAATTTATTATCTTCAAGTTCTGGGGATAAGTCCAGAACTAGTCACACTGTGCTAAAGTGCTGGCAAAGCTAGTTCCTTCTGAAGGCTCTAAATGGAGAATCCATTTCAGTGTCTTCTTCAACATCTGGGGGCTACCTGTATTCTTTGGCTCTGGTCTCTTCTTTGTATTACTTAAACCTCATGCCCATCTTGTTACATCTCCTAATAGTGACTCTGATTCTCCTGCCTACCTCTTATAAGGATCCTGTGATTCCACTGGGTGTACCTAAGTAATCCAAAGCAATATCCTCACTTCATGATCCTTAATCAAATTTGAGAAGTCCCTTTTACTATGTAAGATAGCATATTTACAAGTTCGGGATTTAGTGTTTGGGAATTTTTTTGGGAGGCCACATTATTCAGCTTAACACAGCTATTGTGAAATGGTATTAACATAAAATAAAATGTATCTTTACTTATAATTATCTTTAGTATATAAAATTCCCTAACTGTAATATATAACAGAAATAAAAGGAAACTTATAATAAAATATGCATTTGAGTATGTAGATGCTTTGGCACAACTGCACTAAAAATATAATTATGCAGATATCTTCATTGAAATGTAAAAGTACCATGAATATGACAGAAATAATGATGTAACATATTGACATATTGATATTTTCACACTGGTATGGGTGTACTATGCTGGCAATTCAAAACAAGATTTTTCAAAATGAACAATACCTGATAAAGTTCCAAACAAACATGGGAGATTTACATGGTAGTCTTATTCCTAGAAAATTCTGTATATATTAAAATGTGCAAAAGTGTTTTGTGTTTACATGTAAAACAGTTTTGGATCAGGCTCGGATAATTAAAATTGGTTTTCACCTACATGTATATTTATACACCATAAACACTCAACCACCGCTGCTAGTAATATAAAATGGTGCAACCACTTTGGAAAACATTTTGGCAATTTCTTAAAAAAAATTAAACCTACACCTGGCAAATGATTGTGCCTTGCATGCCTAAATATTTACCCAAGATAAATAAAAGTAATTATACAAATACATGAATATCGATAGCAGCTTAACTTATAATAGATAAAAACTAGAAATGACACAAATGTCCATTAGTAGTTGAATAGATACACAGATTTATGGTATATCCATGTAACAGAATACTATTCCACAATACAAAAACTGCACTATTGATGTATCTATGAAAATGAATGAGTCTTAAAAGAATAATGCTGAATAAGAGAAGATAGATGCAGTGGGAGAGAGAGAGAATGCACTGATCTCTGATTCCATTTATACATGGTTCTAGTAAATTACAAACTAATCCATAGTGATATAAAGGAGATGAGCTCTGTGGGAGAACATAAAAGGGTGGGTAGAGAGCTTATAAAGAACATGAAGAAAACTGTGGAAATGACAAGTACGTTTTTATCTTCCTATAATGATAATTTCATGGGTGTATACACATGTTAAAAGTTTTAAATTGTACAATTTATATATATATGTATATATATATATATATACAGCTTATAATTCATTACTTTTACTGTAATAAAGCTGAAAAAATGAACTTTAAATTGTTTATGGCTAGAATAGTTGTAATACTCTATACAAACATTTTGATTAAATTTTTAAAAAGATCTTTGCATGTTCCCTTATTTCATTTATAAGCCTCTCTCCAGAGCTGAACAGAGGATTTACTTCATGATCAGGCCTACCCCTCTCCACTGTTAAATTAACAGCACATCCAAGGTGATGAGTCAGTCCTTTTACCCCTATAAATTTCAGATCATCTTCTATGGGATTCTTTGATCCTACATGTATGTTTGGGCAGGAACTCTCCAAATCCCTCTTTGGAAAAATCCCCTAAATGTGTCAATTGGGGCATCCCCATTATTACCCAGATTCCACATCTTGAGGTGGTCATGTTTCCAACATGAGTCAAGTTGACTACAGATTCTTTCTTTAGGAACCCATAGGAAGAGCGTTGTCTGATAAATACAGGGTGCCTAGTTAAATTTAAATTTCAGATAAAGAACAAATAATATTTCAGTTTAAGTATGACTGTAAATTATTTGTTTATCTGAAATTCAAAATTAATTATTTTGTACTTTTGTTAAATCTAACAACTCTTCCTGAAGCTACTAAGTTGTTTTTGGCAAAAATAACAGAGAAACACTAGGCATGTGAATAAGGTGTGGGATGGTTAGCCATTAAAATACATTATTTTAATGTACATATTACTAGAGGTTCTTGATGGGTCAAGTTGTATAAATATAATTGAATTTATTGTTTATATATTTATTTTTAAAAATTGTATTTGACAGAGAGACACACAGCGAGAGCGGGAACACAAGCAGGGGGAGTGGGAGAGGGAGAAGCAGGCTTCCCGCTGAGCAGGGAGCCCGATGAGGGGCTCGATCCCAGGACCCCGGGATCACGACCCAAGCTGAAGGCAGACACTTAACGACCGAGCCACCCAGGCGCCCAATACAGTTGAATTTATGTAATAGATTTGTTTCCAGTACAAATGTACATATGACTTCGTAGAAGTTTTAGGGCATACTAGCCCTAAATGTTTAAGATTTGCAAAATTGAAGTGATATGAGAGAAAGAATGTTTATCTATATGCTCTTGACTAATTAGTAGATCACTTATTTCCCTCAGTTTGAATGAGTAGAAATTGAAACTAGCTAACTATGTCTAAGAAAGTGTATCGGCATTATCAAGGTGATGCAATAGACAAAGGTGAAAATGTAAGTCAGGCAGCTCATTTTCTCAATGTAAAAAAAAAATCTAACTTTCTCAGTGCAGGGTAGGGTAAGCCAAGTAGTTCATTTGTTTTCATCTTAACTTGAATGTGTAAGTAAACAAGGATGTGGCTGTAATTTTATTTTATTTTTATTTTTTTGTGGCTGTAATTTTAGACTGTGGTTATAATCTGGAGAAATTTGAATCCTGACAGAGATCATCTTATTCCTCTTCTGATGGAGAGAGAAACCAATCTTCTGAATGAGAACATGAGACAGATCTCCCTACCTCACATAATGATATAACTGCCTGTTGACCCCAGAGTAGAAATAAACTACAGGTGAATAAATTTATTCTCAGCCTCAGCCACACAGACTTCCTTGTTGATCTTATGGTGGGGTTTGGTTCCTGAGACTGCATCTTCCCATTCCCGCTTTTACTTTTATTATTATTTTTTATTTAACGTTCTTAACAACACCATGAGAACAGTGCTAAGAAAACTGAAGAACAAGAGAGAGAAATTAAGGACAGCATTTTGTTATGGCCCTCAACCAATTAAACACATTAAATTACTGTTTTTATAGTTACCCTACTCTGAAGACTTCCCAGCAAAATGTTCTTATTTAAAGCAGGTACTTTTTGTATGTACAGAAACTTCATTCTGTTTTGTTGCCCTACATTCATTCATGCATACTACTCAGGTTATTTCTAAAATTATATGTGAGATGACTGCACAGAGATTAAGACCAAAATTTATAAATATTTTTGCTAGTACTGAAAGATTGAAAATATGTACACAATGCAAATCCAAATAAGCTTCTAATGGAAATATATGAAGAAGATATCCCAGAGCATATTCACTGACATTGATTGAAATTTTATCTGCAACAATAAATTTTTCTGATTATCATTTCTGAGAAATGTGTGATCCCATAAACAAGCCCATCTGAATGCCTCCTACATTTTTCCTGTGATGTGCCAAGAGAAATAATAAATATTAATTTTTATTTCAACAAATATTATACTTATAGTAAATCACTCAAGCCTAGAAGTCAGGAAATTCCCACACATTCAGGTTTATAACAAAATAGTTAATGTAATGATAAACTTAACCAAATATACTGTGAGTTGGACATAAATGTAACACATCTATAGAATTATAAAACTGCTTCACTCAGAATTATCAGACTGAATTAAACCAAAACTTTGTTCCTGCTTTGAGTCAAATAACTACCTGCAGTCAAGATGTACGTCCTCTGTACCTGCACAGAACTGGGTAGGTGGCTTTGCACTTTACCAATACCAATCCCATAGCACTAATCTTTTATTTTTCATGAACTGAAAAGTATGCTGTACTTCTGTTTGAGTTTCATTAGGTTAAACACTATAAAGGTACTCTTTTCAAAGAAGAGGGATATTTTTAAAAAAGAAAAAAATGGAAAAACATTAAAAGCAGAGATACTTTCTTCTCCCATCTTTCTGCCATTTCCAATGGTAAAAGATAACAATACTCAAAGCTCTGAGTACACTTTTTACATTATAAAGTCTTTCCATACCTAGTAATAGTGATTTTTTTAAAGATTTTATTTGAGAGAGGGAGAGAGAAAGAAAGGGAGACAGCAAGCAGAGAGAGGACAAGCAGACTCCACACCGAATGCAGAGCCCTACATGGGGCTTAATCTCATGACCCTGAGATCATGACCTGAGCCAAAATCAAGGGACATTTAACCAACTGAGCCACCCAGGCGCCCCTAAAGTGTTCTTTTTATGATAACCTCTGTGGTGTAGATAAAACACATTTTCTTATGTAAATAAGAAAAAAATCTGCAAATTCTAAATTATTTAGCAATTTGGAAGTGTTTCCCATTTTAGTATTTCAGAGACAGATACCCTAAGTCTTGGGCATGTACATACCTCAAATTCATCTCAGATCCTTTCATATGTTCATGCAAATGGAATTTTCAACTCAGTTGAGACTGGCCTGGTCCAACATGATTTGGGTATACCAAAATAATTTCAAGACGGAAGGACAGTTACCATCCCATGTCAGAAGATTTAACCTAGATTGAAAGACATAAAATAAAATTAAAAAAAAATGTAAGTATCAAATTCAAGTTTAAGAAAAATTTTGATTTCTTTCATTCTACTTTCAATCATTTATTTAACACTAAAATATTAATGAATAATCTGTAGTAGGCCCTGTTCTAAGAACCGTGAATACGAATAATCTTAAGATTTGGTTCCAGAATTGAGAGACTCAGAGTTTATTTGAAGAGATAGGAAATGAATGTGATGTGGGTCATATTAATGGTGCTGACCAAGAGATATGAGAACACAGAAGTAATGAACTCTGCCTCAGATTTTTAAGAGCCTGAACAGTTGAGTTGAATATTCAAGGTTGAGGATACTTTCTTAAAAAAAGATTTATTTATTTATTTATTTGAGAGAGAGAGAAAAAGAGAGAGAGAGAGAGAGACTGCAAGTAGGGGGAGGGGCAGAGGGAGAGAATCCTTAGGCAAGATTCTCTGCTGAGTGAGGAGCCCTACACACAGGGCTTGGTCCCATGACCCATGAGATCATGACCTGAGCCAAAATCAAGAGTCAGATGCTTAACTGACTGAGCAATCCAGGCACCTCAGATCAATGATATTTTTTTAAAGACAGGACATTAAAAAGAAAAGAAATAATATATTAAAGAACAGATTTGTCAGATGGTAGCATATTCTGATATTCTGGAAATGGCATATATTAAATGAGATTCTAGTCTAGGAGTCCATCAGAGTGGAGGGAAGAGAGGAGACAGAAAAGGCAAGCTAAAAAAAAAGGCCATTTAAAAATATATTTTATACTATATTAAGGTGCCTGAGATTTTTCCCAGTGATAGTAACAAATCCCTGAAAATTAAGGGGAGTATAATTCAGTTCTGAATTTTAAAAAATCACTTTGGCAAAAGACATCCAAGGTCTATTTCCCAAAGCCTCTCAAATTGTAAGAGCCTTTCTCTCTAAGTTGCAAGTTTAAAAATATATTAGAGGGTGCCTGGGTGGCTCAGTTGGTTAAGTGACTGCCTTCGGCTCAGGTCATGATCCTGGAGTCCCTGGATCGAGTCCCGCATCGGGCTCCCTGCTCGGCAGGGAGTCTGCTTCTCCCTCTGACCCTCCCCCCTCTCATGTGCTTGCTCTCTCTCATTCTCTCTCTCTCAAATAAATAAAATCTTTAAAAATAAATAAATAAATAAAATAAAAATATATTAGAAATCACTTTTAATGAATCATTTTTTACTATATTATTTTCAAGACAAACTTAACATTATTTAGTTAATCTTACATTAATGGTTCCATTGCACTGATAAAATGTACAAAGTAAAAACATGTCCATGAAGTTCTTAAGATCTTGTTCTTTTTGTCTTTTTTTCCTTTTGCTTTCTAAATTTGTGTATTCTCTATAATACAGTCTTTAATAATCAATAGCAATTTAATGAGCAGAGTTTAAATTTAATTGTTCTTGATTAAACAAACATTTAAATATAAATGCCCAGTGTACCACATCCAACTAATCTGCCTTTTTTTTTTTCCCAGTAAGTGGGCCTGAAAACCAGAAAAGATCAATAAAGAGAAAGTTATTCAGCAAAAAATGTTTCCTTTTTCCCTAAAATGCAAGTGTCTAGGAGTGATATATTGAAAGCCAACTCTTTGTTTTGTGCCTAGTCCTTTTTGTGCTTTGTGAACTCCACATTCTGTAAATGACAGAAGCTGATTCTATACAAGTTCAGCTAATATAGTTGACTTTGCCTCTTCTCTTTTCCAGCAACTGATAGAGTAATTTTATCACGTTATCAGATGGACACAAGTTCATATGGGTGGCAACTATGAATATTTTATAAATGATAAAATTCACAGTGTGGTACTAGTTTGGGTAAGCAAGACTATGGTCTGGAGACACTGGTCACTTAACAACAGAGTTATTTTCTACTGTAGATGTCAGATGCCAGATGTAAAAGGGCCATTAAGATAATGACAGAGCTAGGGGTGTTTCGTTGGGTCCAAAAAAATGGCTTAGCAACTGGGATCAAACTTATGACAAAATTATACACCATCGCTTGTTTAAAAAGGTTTTTGGTTAAAAACATTAAATTATAACTTTTAATGTTAGCAAACTAGAAAGAGAAAAGTGGACCATATAGTTTGGAAGAAATGCGTATGCACCTGAAGATGATCCTCAGATGAAGGTGGAGCATTATAAGCGCACATTTGACCAAAACGAGGAGCTAGGGCTTGATGACATGAAGACAGAGGGCTGTAAAACAAGCGTGGCCACACCGCGGTAGCTATGAGTAGTTCCCAAGCCAGCTTCCAGTGCTGCTCAGACCAAAGGGTTATTTATTACTATTGGGAAAAGCTGGGGTGTCCTCCTATGGGGCCTTGCCCATGTGGGGAGGACACCTAGTCTGAGAGATGTGGGCAGTTTTGTGAACAATTTGTGATGAAAGTGCAAGCCTGTTGGTTTACTTGACCGTATTTGGAAGGTTTTGAATTGGCCTGGGAAGAAACCCAGAAATGAACCATGGGGCATGTCATTATCCCCTTTTTCCTATCAACTTTTTACCCTCCCTCCACATAATGCTCTCTCCAGGGCTGGAACTCTGAAGATGGAAGAGAGCTACATCTGGAGTTTAGGAGTTGGTTGGGGAATATAAAATACTGGCTTTCAACAGGAAAAGAGTCTTCGGAGGGGAGAGAGTTCAGTACAGGAGAAGAAGTTCTCATTGAAGTGATGGATTTCCAACAAAAAACAAAAAAAATTTTTTTTTTCCACTGTTCAAAATTTATCTGGTATTTTAGTTGGTATGACACTTAGTTGGTTGCATTGTCTTTTTACATTATATGGCCATGTACACTATATTCTGACATACATGGTACACAAAATAAGATCCTTTAGGACAGTTATGTACAGTACATGCAATATTGAATTTATACATTGGATCCCAGGATGTGACTGACTGGAAAAGACGGACTAGGCATGTCAGGTGTTGGGGAAAGGAACCCGAAGTGACAGAACACACAGTAAAGACACATCCGGTGTGAAGAGCAGCCGCAGCTCTGGCAGTGGTGCCTCTGAGGTGGTGGAGCTAACTTACGTTAACCCATTTGGGGCTACAAAGACATATCATCCAGCATCAGGATACAGCTGCAGGGTTTGGTGAACCATTCCTATTTGGAACTTTAGGAAACTGACGTTTTTTCTTAGGCCATTTTAATATTACTTGAGTTAAAGATCAGATAATAAGGACAATATACACAACCTCTAACTAAAATCCTGCTGTAGTCTAGACAGTGAAGTGGTACATTAGAAAACTTTAAAACTGCAGCTCCTTTTGGATCCCCCAAAATGTATCTGCACTCTTCTTCAAACGGGCCTTTTCCTCAGGAAGCGTAATGGGTAAACTCCAGATCTTGGCTATAATCATTAAGCAACATGGTTCTCAATCTTTAGGGTATAAGGAATAATCTGGGGTACTTTATCAAAGCTGTAAATTCTTGGTCCCCAATATGAGAGATTTTGATTCAGTATATTATGGGCTATGGTCCATGAATCTGAATTTTCAATAAAAATCTAAGTTTATTTTTATACCATGCTTCAAGAAACTGCCACACCAGATGAGATAAGAGGTAGATGAAAAGACCCAGTCCTTTGGCCATAAATCAGAAGCTTCAATCTGAATTGGCTGAGGTCAGGAAACAGGCATTTCCTGGAGACTGTCTTCCAAATTATTTCTATAGAGCAATCAGCCTTTTTGGTGCAATTGAATAGTTTTTCTACCAATTATTTACTGAGTAAGTATCTATCATTTGCTAATCCTTGAATAGTCATAATCAATGTACAAAAAAAAAAAAAAAATAACTGGCACTGTCTCTGGTTTTAAGGATCTTATAAAGTCTCAATGGGGGCGCCTGGGTGGCTCAGTTGGTTAAGCGACTGCCTTTGGCTCAGGTCATGATCCTGGAGTCCTGGGATCGAGTCCCACATCGGGCTCCCTGCTCAGCAGGGAGTCTGCTTCTCCCTCTGACCCTCCCTCATCTCATGCTCTCTCTATCTCATTCTCTCTCTCAAATAAATAAATAAAATCTTTAAAAAAAAAGTCTCAATGGGACTGAACTGTATTTTATATAGATCCTCAGAAAACAAGGAGTTGCTCAATTCCATTCTCTCCCATATGAAGGCAATGGAGCTTCAGAAAAGGCAGAGGGCAAGGTAATCTGGATTAAGATAGCTGGACTAGACTTTTGGAAGGGAAGACTTTATAAGTGATAGAGCTACTTTATTCAATTCTTTTCCATTTTCCAAGGCTAATTACAGCCCATTTTATAGCATCTTCACATGTATTAACACATATAATTCTTGTTTAGAAAGCTTGAGATCAGATATAGGCATTGCATCAACATGATGCTTCAGGTGCTTTCTTAACTGCTTTTTAGAAGCAATTTCATTCATTGAATCCAAAGAGTTATTGAATACTTACTATGTGTCATACATTGATAGGAGTAAAGCATTAAGCTATACACCCAAAAACTCTTGCTCCAGTGGAAGTTACATTCTAAAGGAGAAAAACAGAAAACTGACAAAAATAAATTGGTAAAATATGGAAAGGTGGCAGTGTGGTCTAAATCCAATGTATTTTGCTTGAATAACTAGAGGACGAAGTCTTCAAGAAATGCTGTAAAAAACCAAAAGCATTTTTCTTGTAAATATTTTGTATCATCATTATTCATTTAAAGCCTTTTTAAAAATGGACTTTAGAAACTGAAGTTTTTGATGATTCAGACAACACCACCGAAATTCTACTTTGCTCTGTTGTAAAGTGATGGGAATGGAAAGATTTGCTTATCTCAGTGGTTCTCAAATTTAAATGTATGTGTGTAGAGAGCAAGATGGGGTCAGTCATGCCAAGCAGTGACTCATGTCAAGCAGTGATACAAGCAGCCAAGGACATGGCAGCTAAGACCACATGTCACGAAAACCAGCACAGACTGACAATATTAAGGACTGAAACTGTAAGGCCACGTAAACCTGGAAGAACCAAGAGCTGATAATCATTGTAACCAGAGGAGACCTATGAAAGCCCAAGACTGATTAAACTCCTTTAAAAAGGGAGGACTTTTGCAGCAAATTGTCAGACTCTCCAGACCCTGACCCTTCCACATCTGACCACACTAAAAAAGCAACTGCTACCAAAGGCTCTGCCCAACCAATCTCTAAACATAATAAAGATCTTTCACTGCTTGAACATAAGAAGGAGTAGGTGCCAAAAGCTGACACAGACCAGACAGAGGCCTCATCTCAACTATGCACTCAGTATGTGTTTGGTTTGTTACCTTCTTACCCCTTATTGTATCTGTGTGACTTTATACTGTGCTTTGCTTTGTGTGATGTGTATGAAGCCAAGATAAATGCATAGCGAAATGTCACTGAGTTATGAACCCTGAGCCTGCTATACAATTATGTTAAACTTGCTTTATGATTGTGAACATTGTGAAAAGATGCAACTCATGTACATGACTTTCTAGCATGCTCGCAACAGTGTGAAAATCATCCTAGGGGCTCCTTTAAAAAACTGATGTCTGGAACCTAACTGCAAGGATTCTGAAGATTTTGTGTGAGTTTGGGAAATCATCTACCTCTAATTGTAGGTGATTCTATGTACAGCAGGGTTGAGAGTCACTGGCACAAGTAAACAAATAAAGAAAACACGTATGTATAGAAAATGTTTAACCATCTAAGGAAAATGTATTTTCCCATCTCCAGTATACAAGATGCATTTGAAAATAGTAACATACATTTTGTTTAACCTAGTCTATAATTCATTTTTTCTAACATTCAGATGGTATTGCCTACGCGAGTCTGTACATTCGCTACAAATGAAAAGCTGCCTTCTAACATTCCCCAACTATGGAGACTTTACAAACTGGGTTACTATAAATCTTCCATCGTCTTCCTCATCTTTCAATGAATACGAAATCCTTCTTGGTTCCACCTTGATAAATTTGTAGAATAAGCTGACAAAGCAACACAGTACTTGATTTTACTCTTCTAAGCAAGAATAAAATGTTCCTTTCAGTTTGCCATTGCATCTGGAACATTAGAGACGACTTTACTGAGTTAAGGTAACATCTGAAGTGGATTAATGTGATAGACACAGAGGGGCAGTTGATCATTAGAAAAGATGTCAGATAGACTTGTATATAGTCTCCTTCAGAGCTTTCATTCTAAACAAATAAACAAAACCAAAGAGGCATCAAGTTCTATACAGGTGGCTTTGGCTATTCTTTGTCTACTTCCACCTTCCCCTTCTCATACTCTGCCCTCAATTTTCACACTGGAGTCCTATACATAGTTCAATAGTAACGATTTTATAGATTAAGGTGAGTTACATTTTATTCCATATTCAGCCTGCTTCCAGGAGGGTGATCATTTTTTCATGCATTTGGAACCCTCAGTAGTCAGAGAAATATTTTACTTGTTTCTCATGCATCGACATAATGATTTCAACTGCAAACTTTATACTAAAGGGGACATAGTCTAGTCTCACCCCAAAGTGGAAAAGATCTGCCTTACAATTCTGTCATCTTTCATCGTTCTGTGAGATTCAGCCTCCCTTATTCAGAATCTCTCCTCAAACTATTCAAATCAATCAGTATTGTACTCAATTTCCTTGTAATTTTTTGGTCCTGATAAAAATTTTTCTTCTTTTCTCACAATACCTCTGACTCTTATAAGATTAAGTAATCTGATATGATAGTGAATAATATTGCTAACATCTCCAAATCAGCATAAATATCATAACACCCTAAGTATTTGATTATTCAAAGATTCATTTCATAGTTCAAATCCTGTGAAACTAGATTATTGTATTGAAGAAACCAAGATTCAAAGATTCACATGGTGGATTTCTGGATTAAGCATTAAGGCAGCCTGAACTAACGCAGACATCCCCAACAACCTCTATATCTCCCACACACTGCTAAATATTTAGAAATTATGATGTCATAGAAAAGATAGTAATAAGAAGCTGAACTCAAATTTAAAAAAAGGAAATCTACATTTGTGAAAATAAAGAGAAAACATAAAACTCAAGAGGTAAAATGATAGTCTGATACTTTAATAGGATGAGGTCAATGTGGGGTATGGATACAGACCCTAATATGAAGATGATACATTAACATCCATTTTGAGATGTTATGTCCATTTGGAGATATGAGCTTGAGATGAAGGAGACATAGAGGAAGATCCAAGCTCCTCTCAAACCTGTGGACAAAGTTGGGAACACAACAGATGTTGATGCTTCAAGTCACCCACTGAATCAGTGAAACAACAATTTATGCTATTTCTATCTGAAGAAATAATGTACATCCAACAAAACCTCTGCCCTTTATAAAATGCACCAGGAGGGACACCGGGGTGGCTCAGTTGGTTAAGTATCTACCTTCAGCTCAGGTCATGATCCTGGGGTTCTGGGATCGAGCCCCACATTGGGCTCCCTGCTCAATGGGGAGGCTGCTTCTCCCTCTCCCTTTGCACTAACCCCCCCAACTTGTGCTCTCTCTCTCTCTCAAATAAATAAAATCTTTATTTATTTATTTTTTTTGAAGATTTTATTTACTTATCTGACAGAGAGAGAGACAGTGAGAGTAGGAGCACAAGCACGGGGAGTGGGAGAGGGAGAAGCAGGCTTCCCGCCGAGCAGGGAGCCTACGTGGGGCTTGATCCCAGGACTCCGGGATCATGACCCAAGCTGAAGGCAGATGTTTAACGACTGAGCCACCCAGGTACCCCTCAAATAAATAAAATCTTTAAAAAAATAACGAAAAGTAAAATGCATCAGGAATATACTTTTGGAAAACTAACTTATTTTTTTGAGAAGTTTTAGTCTCACAGCAAAATGAAAGGTGCAGAGGTCTTCCATATACCCTTGCTCCAATACATACATAGTCTTCTTCGTTATCAACAATCCCCACCAGAGTGGTACATTTGTTACAATTTATGAACCTATACAGTGACACATCATAATTACCCAAAATCCATAGTTTGCATTACAGTTTACCTCTTGGTGTTGCAGATTCTATGGGTTTAGACAAAGTATAACGGCATATAGCTATCATTATAGTATCATACAGATACATACAGTATTTCCATTGCCTTAAAAATCCTCTGTGCTCCTCCACACCCCTCCAAACCCCTGGCAACCACTGATCTTTCTACTGTCTTCATAGTTTTGCCTTTTCCTTAATGTTACATAGTTGGCAGTCATACATTTAGAAGCCTCAGATTGGCTTCTTTCACTTAGTAATTTCCATTTAAATTCCTCCAATGTTTTCTCATGGCTTGATGGCTTCTTTCTTTTTAGCACTCAATAATATACCATTATCTAGACATACCAAAGTTTACTTGTCCATTCACCTACTTTCACCTACTGAAAGACATCTGGGTTGCTTCCAAGTTTGGCAATTATAAATAAAGCTGCCATAAATACCCATGTGCAGGTTTTTGTGTGTACATAAGTTTTCAGCTCTGGTGAGTCAATATGAAAGCACAATTGCTGGATTGTATGGTAAAGGGTATGCTTAATTTTGTAGGAAACCACCAGATTGCCTTCCAAAGTAGCTGTACCATTTTGCATTCCAACCAGCAATGTATGACAGTTCTTATTGCTCCACATCCTCTCCAGGATTTACTGATTTCGTGTTCCAGATTTTAGTCATACTAATAGATGTGTAGTGATCTCTCTTTGTGGTTTTAATTTGCATTTCTCTAATAACATATGATGTGGCACATCTTTTCATATGCTTATAGACAATCTGTATATATTTCTTGGTTAGATGTCTGTTAAGATATTTGGACCTTATTTTAATTTTTTTTCTTACTGTTGAGTTTTAAGAATTTTTTGTAATTTTATTTTCTTGTAATGTCTGTCTGGATTTGGTATTAGGTAATGCTGTCCTTGTAGAATGCATTAGGAAGCATTCCTTCTCCTATCTTCTGAAAAAGACTGAAGAGAATTGTTATAATTTCTTCCTTAAATGTTTGGTAGAACTTACCAGTGAACGTATTGGGCCTGGTGCTTTGTTTTGGAAGGTTTCTAATTACTGATTCAGTTTCTTTAATAGATATAGGACTGACTATTCAGATCATCTATTTCTTCTTGTATGAGTTTTGGCAAATTGTGTCTTTTAAGAATTCAGTCCATTTCATCTAGGTTGTCAAATTTGTGGGCACAGAATTATTTAGTATTCCTTTATTATCTTTCAATGTCCATGGGATCTTTATTAGTAACCTGTGTCCTCTTTTTTTGTTAGCCTGCCTGGATAAAGGCTTATCAATTTTATAAATCTCTTCAAAGAACCAGCTTTCAGTTTCATTGTCTATTTTTTTTTTAAGTTTTCATTTAAATTCCAATTAGTTAACATATAGTGTAATGTCAGTTTCAGGTGTTCAATTTAGTGATTCAACACTCCCATACAATAGCTGGTGCTCATCACAGCAACATGCAAAAGAACAAAACTGGACCATTTTCTTACACCATACACAAAAATAAATTCAAAATGGATTAAAGACCTAAATGTGAGACAGGAAACCATTAAAATCCTAGATAACACAGGCAGTAGTATGTCTCCTGAGGCAAGTAAAGCAAAAGCAAAAATAAACTGTTGGAACTTCATTGTCTTTATTAATGTCCTCTTTTCAATTTCATTTTTATTCCTCTTCTAATTCTCATTACTTTTTTTCTTCTCCTTCCTTTGGATTTAATTTGATCTTCTCTTTCTAGTCTCCTAAGACAGAAATTTAGATGACTGATGTTAGATTTCTTTTCTAATACATGCATTCACTGCTAGAAATTTCCTTCTAAGCATTGTTTTGCTGTATCCCACATATTTCAAGTTACTTTTCATTTCATCCAAAATATTTAAAAATTTCTCTTGAGATTTGTCATTTGACCCACGTGTTACTTAGAAGTGTGTTGGTCTTGGACGCCTGGGTGGCTCAGTTGGTTAATCGTCTGCCTTTGGCTCAGGTCATGATCCCAGGGTCCTGGGATCAGAGTCCCACATCAGGCTCCTTGCACAGTGGGGAACCTGTCTCTCCCTCTGCCTGCCGTTCCTCCTGTTCATGAGCTCGCTCTCTCTCTCTGACAAATAAATAAATAAATAAATAAATAAATAAATAAATAAATAAATAAATAATCTTTAGGGGGGAAAAAGTGTGTTGGTCGATCTCCACTTAGTTTTAGATTTTCCAGTTATTTTTCTCTTTTTACTTTCTAGTTTAGTTCCATTGTGGTCAGAGAACAGCCAGTAAGATTTTTATTCCTTTGAATTTGTTGTTTTCTGATGCAGAAAATGGTCTATTTGGTGAATGTTCCACATAAACTTGAGAAGAATATATTTTTTGCTGTTGTTGAATGAAGCAGTCTAAAGATGTCAATTATATCCAGTTGGGTTGATGGTATTGTTGAATTCAACTATGTTCTTACTGATTTTATGCCTGCTATATCTGTCCATTTCTAATAGAAGAAAGTTGAAGTGTCCAACTCTGATAATGGATTCATCTATTTGGATTTATATCAATTTTTGCCTTACAAACTGTGATGGTCCTTTGTTAGCCACTTACATGATAAAGATTGTTATGACTCCTTGGAAAATTGACCTGTTTATCATTTATGTAATGTCATTCTTTATTCCTGATTTACTTCCCTTGCTGTGATGTCTGCTCTGTCTGAAATTAATATTGCTATTCCTGTTTTTCTTTGATTAGTGTTAGCATGATACAGTTTTCTCTATCCATTTACTTTTAATTTATATGTGTCTTAAAGTGGGTTTCTTGTAGAAAACATATAGTTGGGTCTTATTTCTTAATCCACTCTTACATTCTCTCCTTTAATTGGTACTTTTAGATCATTGTTATTAAAAGTAGTTAATAAGTAGTTGGTTTAATACATATCATATTTGCAAGGTTTTAAAATTTTTTCCCTTGTTCTTTCTCTCTAGTTTTGCCTTCCACTGCTTTTCTAGGTTTTTTTTGTGAAGATTTTACAAGATTCTATTTTCAATCATTTCTTTACACAGAAGTAACACTTTTTTATTTTCCCTAGCGGGTACCCTAGAGTTTGCAATAGACATTTACAGCCAACCTAAGAGTACTTTCAAATAATACTACATTGCTTCACAGGTAGTGTAAGTACCTTATAATAACAAAATAATTCTAACTCCCATTCCCTTGTACCATTGCTATCATTCATTTCATTTATAAATAATCATATACACACATACATAATTGAATACATTGTTGGTATATTATTTTAGACAAAGTGTTACTTGTTATTTGACCTTCATTTAGTCCTTCTTTGATGCTTCCCTGTATGTAGATCAGAGTTTTTAAGGTATATAATATTTTCCTTCTCTCTACATAACATTTTTTTTTCTAAGATTTTTTAAATTTATTTATTTGAGACAGAGAGAATGAGAGAGAGAGCACATGAGAGGGGGGAGGGTCAGAGGCAGAAGCAGGCCCCCCGCCCAGCAGGGAGCCCGATGCGGGACTCGATCCAGGGACTCCAAGATCACGACCTGAGCCAAAGGCAGTCGCTTAACCAACTGAGCCACCCAGGCGCCCCTAAATAACTTACTTTTAACAATTTCTGCAACCAGGTGCTGACAACAAATTCCCTCAAATTTCGTTTTTCTGAGAATGACTTTCTCTTTCAGTTTTTTTTTTTTTTAAGATTTTATTTATTTAATTGTCAGAGAGAGAGAGAGCACAAGCAGGGGGAGTGGAAGGCAGAGGGAGACGCAGGCTCCCCGCTGAAGATTTTATTTATTTATCTGACAGACAGAGAGATAGCTAGAGTAGGAACACAAGCAGGGGTAATAGGAGACGGAGAAGCAGGCTTCCCGCTGAGCAGGGAGCCTGATGCAGGGCTCGATCCCAGGACCCTGGGATCATGACCTGAGCCGAAGGCAGACACTTAAGGACTGAGCCACCCAGGCGCCCCTTTCAGTTTTGAAGGATAATTTTATAGTTTAGAATTCTAGGTTGGTAGGTTTTCTCTTTCAACACCTTAAATATTTCATGCCACTCTCTTCTTGCTTGAGTATCTTCTGACAAGTCAGATGCAATTCTTATCTCTGTTCCTCTATAGGTAAGGTGTTTTCCCTCCACCCCCAACTTCATTCAGAATTTTTTGTCTTTGATTTTCCATAGTTTGAAAATGATATGCCCAGGTAGCTTATCATGCTTGGTGTTCTTCGAGATTCCTGTGGTTTGGTGTCTGACATTAATTTGGAGAAAATTCTTAGTCACTTTTGTTTCAAATATTTACTCTGATCTTTTCTCTTTCTTCTTCTGGTATTCCCATTATACGCATGTTATATCTTTTGTAGTTGTTCCACAATCCTTCGATGTTCTGTTCCAATTTCCTTTTTTTTTTTTTTCCCATATTTTGTTCTCTTTGCTTTCCAGTTTTCAAAGATTCTATTAATGTATCCTCTAGCTCAGGGGCACCAGGGTGGCTAAGTTAAGTATCCAGCTCTTGATCTCAGTTCAGGTCTTGATCTCAGAGTCATGAGTTCAAGCCCTGTACTGGGCTCCATGCTGGGCATGGAACCTACTAAAAAATAATAATAAACAAATAAATAAATAAATAAATGTGTAATCTATCTCCTTTAGCTCAAAGATTCTTCCCTCAGTCATCACCAGTCTATTAACAAGCACAACAAAGGCATTCTCCATTTGAGAGACAGAGAGAGAGAATGTGTGTGCACATGCAGGGGGGAGGGGCAGAGGAAGAAGAAGAGAGAGAATCTCAAGCAGACTCCCTGCTGAGCACAGAGCCTGATGCAAGCAGGGCTCGATCTCACGACCCTGAGATCATGACTTAAGCTGAAATCAAGAGTCAGGACTTTTAACTGACTGAGCCACCCAGGGGCCCCAGGAATTCTTTACTTCTGTTATGATGTGCTTCATGTCTAACATTTCTTTCTTAGGATTTTCATCTCTCTTTGCATTGCTCATCTGTACTTGCATACTTCTACTTTATCATTAAAGCTTAGAGCATATGAATCACAGTTGTTTTAAATTCCCAGTCTGATAATTCCAACATCCTTGCCATACCTGGTTCTGATGCTTACTTTATTTCTTCAAATTGTTTTTCCCTTTTATTATGCTATAAAAAGGCCTTCAGTAATGTGGTGGTTAAGGTGTGGGGAGAAGGGAAGTGTTCTATAATTCTGTTATTAGGTCTTAGTCTTTTAGCGAGCCTATGCCTCTGGACTCTGAGCTCCGCAGATGTTTTTCAGTTTCCCACCACCCATCCCCTTAGGTATGACAGGATGTCTAGAGTTAGCTAGACTTGAATATTCCCTTCTCCCAGGTTGGTTAGGCTCTGATAATACCCCAGGAGGTTAGGCTCTAGTTAACTGGTTTCTTCTGAGTACAGGCTTTAAGAAGGACAGTGTTCTGGCTTATTTCAAATGGTTTGTTTTCCCCTCTTCTTGCTGGAAGCATGAAGAGATTTTTCTCTGATATTTACTGCAAGAAACTAGTCAAGCTCCTGAAGGTAAACTCACAAAAGTGTGGTGTATGTCTGTGATTATGTCCCCCTGGAGTTTTTAATTCTCAGATTCTTCCACACTGAGCCTCCAGCAATTTATCAATTAATTCTACGTTTTTCCACCCTAGCACTGGTTCCCCCAGTTGTTTTCACTTGTGAGTCTTTGCTTTAGCATGCTGTGATTCTCTGTATTCATGTCTCTCCACTCTTGGGCGCAATGGTTTGCCCTGGGTCTTTACCTCTTACAGTTCCAAGAATAGTTGTTGATTATTCAGTCTGTTCAGCTTTTTGTTGTTCAGACAGAGCAGCAATTTCCAAGCTCCTTACATTGGATCCAGAAACCAAAAGTCAGAAATATACTTTCAAAATCATCCTCCATTTTTTTCTGTTTATAAAGCTTTCCAGTAAATAGAATTTTGAGGTTAAGGACCATAACTAGGTTCTTCAGAGTACCTAGCAGTATGCTTTCCACTCATGTGTGATGAGCGCTAATACTTACCATTGAGATAAAATTGTCTGTGGTTAGAATAACTGTTTAGGAAATCTCACATTCTGTGATCTTTATAAGAGATAAACAGCTTTAATGGAAGCAGCTACTATAGTCACTAAAGATGTGTTAGAAATAAGACAAGTATGCTCTTTCTTCTCATTGACTTTGCCTTAAGTTGCCAAACATAGGATCAAAATCTAAATTGCAGGTAGATAGTGGAACGTGGAGAGGATGGTGTTGGATACATAAAATATAGAAAATATGTACACACATACACGTTTTTTCAAATTTGTCACTTTGGATTTGTATGCCAAGGTCTTTGACTCACTCACGTTCATCATCCCATTATTCTCTATCACTGAAGTTTGATGGTTTCCTTCCTATACTCTATTATTAGTTTTAATTTTAGTATATTTATATACCAATGCACATTTTACATATACTTAGACTTAGCATAGTTCTCAACACAGACAAGGCATTCAGATCATTTTTTTAAAGATTTTATTTATTTGAGAGAGAGAATGAGAGAGAGAGAGAGAGCATGAGAGAGGAAGGGTCAGAGGCAGAAGGAGACTCCCCACTGAGCAGGGAGCCTGACATGGGACTCGATCCTAGGACTCCAGGATCATGACCTGAGCCAAAGGCAGTCACTTAACCAACTGAGCCACCCAGGCACCCCTCAGATAATTTTTAATACATGAACTTAACTAATACAATGGGAAGACTTTCCTAGGATGGCAGTAAAAGAAAGTTATAAGCAATTTAGTTGAAGAAAAAAGAACATAGATGAAATGGCTCTTTCTATGGGTAATTTGCAATCATCCTGACTGACTCTTTACTTCTCAGTCACCATAGAATAAGATGTCATGGCATTGAATGTCATGTCAGGAGTGAAATCAGCCAGTTGGCATTGGAAAATGTAAGCATGATCCTTCTTTTGCATATTACAGTGTGGCAATGGGAAGAGACTGAATGTTACAGGGTTTAGAGTGTCTTGGCCTGGACCCAAAGCCTACTTGGCTTTGTAAAATAGACTTGAAATGCTCATATTGGGCAGGAAGTATTGATGGTTATTATCTCTTAGGCCAAGAACAATATTTTCTCTATATTTATATGCTGGCTCCTCTTACTATAATACATACCAAAACATTATGTCTGTGTGAATTAAAGATACATGCTGACTTAACTGCCTTATCATGATAAAGCACGTTTCTAATAAATAGAACTTAGGTGCTAAAACAAATGGATCACTACACTTATATTAATGGTTTTAAGCTATTCTTTAGCAGACATTACACAGACAAGGCAAATTTTTCAGTTTTTAATGGTCTGAACATTGATGTAACTGTCTGAACCCACAGGGTTGGTGATATTGCCAAGATCACCTCAAGACCAAGGAATCAGCAGGACAAAGCATGCTCTCACCTTTCATGGCTACAGTTGAGCTACTTTCATTCTTTACAATAGCAACAATAAAAACTACTTTATACCACAGAGACTTAGATTAACTCAGAAGTCATTCCTCTGTTTCAACCTGTTCTTAAACTTTTGGCTCTGATTTAATTGCCCTTTTGACTACAGACTTGAGCATTAGCACCTCTGTATTTGACTTTAGCTCTACTTTTGGACTATTCTGTACATCTCCAAGTTCTTCATTCCCACAAACTCACTACCAATCCTCCACTCTTACCTCCCACCCTCTATCCCAAGCAGGCAGACTCAGGTTATCTTTATTATACCCTATCATGAACCAACCAGCTTTCCTCCCAACCCAACACATACCATGTTCCTGTAATATAATGGAGATAGTTATGGACACTATTCAGGTTCAGCTTTGACTCAGTCCTATGAGCAGGCCCTGGGCCATCTTTATATAATACAACATAATTGCATTTCCATTTTTAAAGCCTGATCCATTCTGTAGTGAACCAACTGACCATTATTTAGCCTCAAGTTCACTAGACCAGATTTCAGCTAAATTTTTATGCAAATCCTATAAGCCTTAACTTTCCCTGGATCTTACAAAAAAATAAAATTCACTCATTCATTAGCATGTTCGTTAACTATCTATTCAATCAATACTTATTATGTTCCTATTATGTATTAGTCATAGGCCTAAGTACTTCACTGTGTCATAAATGGATCTGATTATTTAACTTACACCCCTTTAAGTCCATGTGTATCACCTCACTTCTTTATGTCTTTGACTCATTTTTTAAACGGATGTAATAATGCATACCTTTTCTAATGAGTGGTAAGCTTGAGCTATGATACAATTTTTTTTTAAGTAAAGAGCTCCAGACAAATATATGGATAATTATTCCTTCAGTAACTTCTGGGTTAATCTAAGTTTCTATGGCATAAAGTAGTTATTATTATTTTTGTAGTAAAGATTAACTATAGTTTATATGCTGTTCCCTACTTAATAATTTATAGCACTCTAAACTAAAGGTTGATTCTTAGATCTTGAGATTATTGTTTTTATTAGAACTATTAACTGAAATTTCCTACATTATGCATATTTCAAGAAAAAGGCTGGTAAGGGGCGCCTGGGTGGCTCAGTCGGTTAAGGGGCTGCCTTCGGCTCAGGTCATGATCCCAGAGTCCTGGGCTCCTGAGTCTCCACTCAGTGGAGAGCCTACTTCTCCCTCTCCCTCTGCCTGCCTCTCTGCCTACTTGTGCTCTCTCTCTCTCTATCAAATAAATAAATAAAATCTTTAAGAAAAGAAAAAAGCTGGTAAATGAAGATGTGACTTTTGTATTATTTCTGAGGTATTTAAGAATTTTGAGCCAAATACATCTTTTTTAGGTTCTCTGAAGAGAGTAAAAACTCATTATAAGAATGATGGAGAAAGGGGGTGCCTGGGTGGCTCAGTTGGTTAAGCGACTGCCTTCAGCTCAGGTCATGATCCTGGAGTCCCAGGATCGAGTCCTGCATCGGGCTCCCTGCTCGGCAGGGAGTCTGCTTCTCTCTCTGAACCTCCCTCCTCTCATGCTATCTCATTCTCTCTCAAAAAAAAAAAAAAAAATCTTTAAAAAAAAAAAAGAATGATGGAGAAAGGTACGTAGTTACTGTATTAAGACTATACTTTCCATCCATTTGGAAGCGAGCACAGCATTCTATCCTGAATTTAAGGCTGAGGTTACAGACATCATATTTATTATGCTGAGCTTTGTTACAATTAGCCAGCAGTTAAGTGAAATGTTTTACATTTCACTGTACCAAACTGAGTGACAAGCTCTGGATGTAAAAGAGGAATTCACTATCACAGAAATGCAGTCTTTGATCTTGTTCATTAATAATAATTATTAAATATGCTGAGTACTGTCCATATGTCAGGCATTGTTCTAAGTGCTTTTCATTTATTAATTTGTCTTATTCTTCAATGAAATATATGAAGTAGGTCCCATTATTATCTCCAGTTACAGGTGACTCATAAAGAGGTTGTGGAATTTGCATAATAGCATTCATGACAAAGGTAGTCATTTTATTTATTTTTTTTCCATTCATTGTCTCTATTTTCCATTTGTTTTCTTGTTCTTTACTTCTTGGCTAAACATTTTTTTTTTCAGAATTCAATTTTGACTTACCTACAGTGCTATTGGGTGTAGGTCTTTCTCTTGTTATCTTAGTGGTTGTTCTAGGTATGTTATATATATTTTTAAATTTTAGGTATTTTATAGTATTTATAAAATATTTATATTTTCTATAAAATATATAGAATACATATGGTGGGTTTGGGTCCACAATTTTTTTCTCTAATATTTGTTGACAGATTATTAGTTGTGCTCTAAATAGTAATATAAGTAGATTTATAAAAATAATAAAAATAAAAAATAAATAAAAATAATGTCAGTTATTTTCTAGGGGAAAAAAAAAAAACCTCTCTAGAGTTTTTAGTTGTACTTAGTGGAAGGAAAAGTGAAATGAAGATATATTTGATCTTTCAGGAAAGAGTCCAAATACATGTTTTAAGACCCTGAGATTACTCGTTATCTGAGATGCAGTAATATGTGACTCTGTATGTGTGTGTATGTGTGCACATGTATGTGTGTTTGTGCACACTTGTGTTTTCAATCAGGTTACATTTTCTTTTTGTCATTAATTTAGTAGTGGTAACTGAAATTTATGGAAATGTCTTACAAAAAGAACACCAGTGATTTTAGAAATACATATAATCTATACCCCACGCTTCTTTTTAAATGGTGCCATAAGAAAGGACACACCAAAAACTCAAAATAGCCTTTATCCTAGGCAGAGGCACAAGTGAAAATTCCACATATGTCTCTGGATATTCAACACCAAAGGTGTCCTACCCTCTAAGATCCCTTTATTATTTTTAAATGAGAATATAAGTGGATACTCTACAAACTCTTTCTCCTTCCTTAGGTAGATATGTTCTCTCTCTCTCTTTTTTTAAAGATTTACTTATTTTTATTTGAGAGAGAGGGAGAGAGCAAGCATGGGGGGGGAGGGGCAAAAGGAGAGGGAGAGAGAGTGTGGAACCCAACATGGGGCTCAATCCCAGGATCCTGAAATCATGACCTGAGCTGAAATCAAGAGTTGGACGCTCAACCAACTGAGCTGCCCAGGTGACCCAAAATGTTCTTTTTTTGATTATTAATTTACATACTGGGAAAAATAGTAAAGACTCTATTCTATAATTTATTCTCTTTGACTTAATTGGAATGCTTCCTAACTCTTCAAAATACTTTTTGAAGCCAAATATGTTGCTCAGCTTTCTGGGAAGAGCATATTCTGGGAAATATGCTTTAAGACCTGAATTGATATCTGTCATAGCACCTATATACCTATATACCACAGCATTATCTTCATGTGCCTAGGCTGGCTTTGATCTATCTACAGACTCATTTCTCACCAAACTAAAATCACAGTGACATTTTCTAATTAGTTAGAGCATGTCTCAAGCCTTGTGATCAAACTGATACTATTTGCTCATATCCTATCCTCCTTCACTGATTGAAATCTTACTAAGTCATCCAAACTTAGCTAAATGCCAACACCCTCAGGAGGTCTTCCTGTATTTTGAAGACATACTAAGTGGTTTCTTCTTTCAAAACTGTAAACATCTTTGTCAGTTTTATCATGATACCTATTATGCCTATAGACACATCTACCTTCTTCAATGCACTGCTACATAATTTTAGGTAGAATAATATCTTCCTTTTTACTCTATTACTCCTAATAACTAGCACAGTTCTTCACATACTATTGTACTCAGTAAACATTTTCTAACAGGATAAAGTGGTTTTATTTTACTAACTGCATCATTCAATCTTGTAGGCAATACTTTGCTTCTGAAAGAAGCTCCTGGACAGTTTCTGCCTAAAGAATTGTATTCTAGTCTGATTTTTAATGTGCCATCCAAGGTAACATGACAATAGTTACTTTGGGCTACCAGAGGAAATATATTTAATTTTGTTCCCTGATAGTCTGGTAAGATAATTACCCCCACAATATTATTTGGTTCTGCCTGCAAGTCAGTAACCCTACTGAGCTCTTTACAGTCTTATGATGACAGATGGTGAGGGAAGAAGATGAAAGAATGTTCATTATAATTTGTGAAAAAGAGTTTAAGGAACAAATAAAAGAGGAGTCTTGGTCCTTCCATGGAGCCAAGAGGATAATAAGAAAAAGGAATATAAAAATAATTGAGGGAAAGATATGGAAGACATATCATAAAGCCAACTAAGTATGAAACAAGGTGCCAACAGAAGATGACTTTGGGTAATTCTTGAAAAGAGTATTAAAGCTAATATCATGTTATGCCTATATCACCTGTTTTTATAGATAAGTCAGTTATATTTAAAATAACTAGGACCAAAAAAGCAAAACAAAAACAAAAACCAAACAAAAAACCAAACAAAAAAAACACCAAAAAAAACCCTTGAAATCACCTAAACTTTAACATAAAAAAACACTATTTATTAAATATTTACCATGTCCCCACATCATATACAATCTTATTTGAAAACCATTACAAATATCTGAGGAGATAAAATTATCCTTATTTTAGAGATATGGAAACTGAAGCAATAATAAAAGCAGCAAAAGTGCTAGTAAATATTTGTAAACACAAAGTACTTAACTTCATTTTATCTGTGAGGTTTTCTTGGAGCGGTTAAACCACGATTCTTAAGGTCATAGAATTATTATGTGGCAGAGTAGCGTTCAAACACCAACTGGTCCAACTCAAAAACCGTTGCTTTTACCACTGTATTATAATGTAAATATAATCTGAAGTTTTTCTGTGTATTCCCCAATATAATATTCACAGATTGAAAAGAACATGTCCTTTTAAATGTTAGAGAACAAGTTTAGGGGCAAATACATGGAAACTGTCAAGGAATCAACCATGTCATCAGTTTTCCACGTATTATGAACAATCCATTGCTCTAGGCTAGAGAGCAATGACTCAATTTCTATTATGGAATCTTAAGTACTACTATACAACATTCTTCTTCAATGGAGATCCTGGTCAGCAAGGCATGGTGCAAATGACCTGGAAGGAGTGGAGTCTGCTGCTCAAGGGGTTTTAAGGCAAGAAATTACAGTTATTAAATTACTGTTTCTAATGAGTACCTTTACTAGAGGAATAACAGAAGACAACTCAGTTAACTGTGTAGCCAAGACAAATTGGGTAGTACGCTTCAGCGTAAGCTGAATTCCAAGCTTAATGAATAATGATGAGGTATTAGAAGTGAAAGGGAAAACTTCCCATGGGCGTGCTCTGGGGAAGCCTCTAAGTAACATGCCTAATTGTCAGTAGAAGAAACTAAGGATGTGGGGATTTCTTTCTCCTGTTTTTGCCCAATCAAATTGTACACAATCTTAATTTAAAAACCAAAACCAACAAACAAACAAACATGTTTTGAGCACCAACTCTGTGCCAAGCGCTATGACAGATGAATAAAAATACAGAAACAAAAAGAAACAGAACTTTACCTTCCCAAACTATTCATCTCTAATCTAGGCATCTGGACAGCAGAGAAGAAGATGTAAGAAATGCAGAAAAAGTAACATATGTAGCAAAATATGTAAATTCTGTAATGAAAGTATATATAAATCAGGTGTATCTAACACAAAGTCCTCCCTCCTCCATAAACATTTCTAATATTTACCTAGAGCTTAGTAAACTTGTTTTTTTTTTTTTAATTCATATTTTACTACTGCTGGATAAACATAAAGTATTAAATGGTCAACCCTTTCATTTGTACATATGCTCTTCACATGAAGATCATAGCTGGAAAGGATGTATTTTGACTTCATATTTTACTATTGCTAGAAAAACATAAAATATTAAATGGTCAACCCTTTCATTTGTGTACATACGATATGAAGATCATAAGCTGAAAAGAAGATGCGGGGCTCAAGAGTGGGAACACAGTGAATTGAGGGGGTTGAATAGGATGATGGGGATCTATAATTAGTGACTGCTTAGAACAGGACTAGAATGCCGTGGGTCTGTTTGGATTGACTGCATTCCTGTAGCTGGATGAACAGAGGGGAGTCAGTCAGCTTCATTTTTAATAAAGGCTGAGATAGAGTTAGATACTGAATATCAAAGGGTTCAGAAGTCGATAACAAGCTAAATAAAAGTGACTGAGTTTTGCAATTATAATTAATACCTGTTAAATTTGTCATATCTCTTAATAACGTCTGCATTTCAAAATCGGAGAAGGACAAATCAGGAAGAAAGCCCAAAGGTGGAACTGCAGACATGGGTCTGTGCTATGCTGGAAGGTTTTTGTTTTGTAATTCCTTGTTTGTCTCTTCCCTCTGCCCTTTCCATCAAATAGTGTCAGTTTCTCACCATTCGAACTGTTCAAACACTTTATCCTGTTTTGCATGGATCCATCCTTTCATGTGAATACTACACAGTTTCCATACTTATTGCAACTCAGAAGGCTAGGATATAGCAATCGTTTCTAATTCAATGCGGGTCCTGAAAGCACCTTTCATTTGGCAACAGCCTTCTCAAACTGTTCTTGTTGAGATAGTCAACAGAGGAAGCTCTACGGAGAAATGTGACATGATTTTACATTCGATTTCCCCTAAGTAGGAGATAGAACCTACTTGGAAACTTTCTCCCCCGGTGAGAGAGAAGAAAAGAAAGCAACTTTCGTCCCTCTAAGTTACTTGAGTTGCCTTGGAAACAATTCTGATGCCTGACAGGAAGAGTTTTATCTTTAAAGAGTGATAGTATCTCTCAATATAGTGGTTATAATTTATCAAGAGAAAGAAATAAGGCAGAAAAATGAATTCTGTTTTACATTCAGGGAAAAGAACAAGGCTTGGATGGTAAATTTCAGTTTTCAAAGACAGTAAGAGGATGATTCTCTAAGGGATGGGCTTGTGAAAATGTGCTCAGTAATATCCCAGGAGAATGGGCCCTTGGAGTATTTACTGAAGCCAAACTGGACTCTCCACTGGGTACAAAATATATGGAAATTTTTGCTCCATCACTGGTACCATATTAATAGTGGCAACAATTCTAGTTTTTGAGAATCCTTGAAAAATATGATTAAAGTTGTAAGTCTTCTCCCTAGGGTAAAAATATGTGTACCTACCTATAGAAACCATTATATAACTCTAAGAACTAATATCTAAAAATCAGCATTGATCTAACATTCACAACAATTCTAAGATGTAGGTCAATGAGCCCTAGAAAGGTAAAATAACTTATCCAAAGATACACAGCTGGAGCAGAGCAGTGCCAGGATTCCAGTTAAGTCAATCTGGCTATAGAAAGCAAGTTTCCACTGCACTATAATCTACAGTCTTATTGGTAATATATGCAGAGAGTCAAATTGTGCATGAGTGTAAGGAAAGCATTTATTTCAACTAAGCTGTCTAACCACAGAAGGGATACTTCCCTCAGAAATGAACTCACCAATACTGGAAGCAGTTCAATAAAGAGTCTGATGCTCTACATCAGGAGTTGGCAAACTTTCTCTGTAAATAGCTCAATAGTAAATATTTTGGGCATTGTCGGTCATAAAATCTCTGTCACAATCTTTCAGTTGTACAGCTGAAATGTAAAAACAGCCACAGAGAATATATAAATGAATAAACGTGACTTTGTTCCAATGAAATTTTATTTATGGACACTGACGTAAGGATCTCATATAATTTTCAAGTGTCCCAAAATATAATTCTCCTTTTGATTTCTTTCGTCCATGTAAAATACAAAGGCAGTTTTTAACTAGAAGGACATGCCAAGACAGGCAGAGGGCTGGATTTCTAGATTTGACAGTTGATGCTGTAGCAGAACCTCTTTTAGAAGCCATGAGTCTCACTTATCTTGAACAAAGAGTTAAAAAAGAAAACTATGGTATGAAGTCAGTGAGTAAAGAATTTCAAAATTATGGCACTATAAATATATAATTATATGCCAATTAAGTATGTTATATATTCATTCAAAATGTATCCACTGAATGCCTGCGATAAGTTAGGGACTAAACTAGGAACTTAACATCCATGGGTGAATTAAATACTATTCCCACTATCTTGGACTTTACAGTCTGGTGAGGAGTGGCTGTAGGTGGGTATACAGACACTAAACAATATACATACACAGATATACAATTACACATCATGTCAATTCCAATAAAAAAAATAATGCACTGGAAAAAGATCATTCTCTCTGTCCTATGTTAGTCTAGGTTATCTTTCTCAAATGGTTTTGTCAGTGGTGTGCTGATAAGCCAGCTCTGGGAAGGGAAGAAGACTTTATTTGTAGTTTTTATAATTTCCTTGGTATAAATATTCCCCACCATGGATGATTTCAAGCTCTCAACATGATGCCACTAAATGCAGAGTTGATAAAAGATGTGCATAATCCACTCTTACCAGCAGTATAAAAGAAGCTCCAGCTAACTCAGGCTGTGTCCCAGCTAATCAATGATCCTGGACAAGGGCACTACCTATGTGAATCACATTTTCTTTATCTGTTAAAAATAAAAAGTTATAATGATCTGAGCCATAAAATAACAATCTATATCCCCCCTCACAAAATTATAGAAAACACTTTTTTCCATTAAAAGATCTGTATAGTAATGGAGTTATTATTGCCATTAATATTAACAACAAAAACACTTTTAGTTGAGAGGGATCAAAGAGTCCAACATTTATCTTGACTCTACTATATAGCAATGATATAATCTTGAGAAAATGATGTAGGTTTTCTTATAAGTCACAGTTAAGTAAAAAAGAGAGCATATAACATCTAAGATTATGGTATATAAAGGTCTTATAACTGACACATTTGTGATTTACAAATATTAGCTATTATTGTTATTTCCCTTATATAAAATCATAAAACTGTATCTTGAGTCTAGTTTCTTCATCAGAAAGAAATTAGGTAACTACTCACAGGGGTATGATGGGGAGCAAACACATTCTGGTAAGTGGAAAGCGCAACAGTAAGATGAAGAGCAATGGAGAGAATCAGAATATACTGAGCACATATTACTGCAAATTTAAAGTAAATCACTGCATATTTACAAAGATTCTTTCTACCACCCACAGAACACTTCTGCCACCAAATGTGAGGGGGTTTTCCTATCAACAAATAATTCTTCAACTCTCCAGACACCAGCTGGTTCCTACAACTTAATTCACCAGGATTTAGCATGAGATTTCCACAAGTTAAGGGCTCAGTCTCCCAAGACTGCCTATACTTTAGATGCCAGTTCTGGGCCTCCTGTACTTCTGACTGCTTGTCTATAATTGGGGGTTGCCACTACTCCCTCTTTGGGTTTGGTAATTTGCTAGAATGGGCCAAAGAACTCAAGAAAAGAGTTTACTTATTCTCACCGGTTTATTATAAAAGGTACAATTCAGGAACAACCAATGGAAGAGATGCAGAGAACAAGATATGGGGGAAAGGGCACAGAACTTCCATGCCTTTACTAGGTGTGTTACCCTCCCAGCACTCTGATGTGTTTAGGGTTCTTTAAACCCTAAATGATGATGTCCAAAGAGCTTCAGAGTTGTAGATTTCATTATGTAGGCGTGATTGATTAAGTCAGTGGCTATTCCTGATTAACTCCATCTCCAGCATCTCTTCCCTCCTCAGAGGTGGGACTGATAGTTCCTACTCTCTCATCAGGCTTTGGTCATCTCATTATCATTCAAAAGACCCTCTTCCATTCTAGAGATTCCAAGGGTCTTAGAAGCTCTTGTGTCAGAAACTAGAGACTAGAACCACATATTATAACAAAAGATGCTTCAAGTACATCTATCAATCAGGAAATTACAAGGGTTTTTAGGAAATCTATGCCAGGAACAAGAGACCAAGACAAAATATGTATTTCTTATTATATCATAATATCACACAAAGCCATTTTAGCTTCATATAATTCACAAGATATACCTGTTTTATGGATGGGGAAATTGAAGAAGAAAGTTGGAACAAATGCCAAAAATCACAAGGGCTTGGGATGCCTGGGTTGCTCAGTCAGTTAAGCATCTGCCTTCGGCTCAGGTCATGATCCCAGGGTCCTGGGATCAAACCCCGCATGAGGCTCCTTGCTCCGTGGGGAGCCTGCTTCTCCCTCTCCCTCTGCCTGCCACTCCCCCTGCTTATGCTTTCTCTCTCTCTCAAATAAATAAATAAATAAAATATTTGAAAAAAAATCACAAGGACTTGTAGGTGGCAAATCTGAGATTCAAGGTTTGATCTGTTTCTCCTCAAGGTTTGAATCCATTTGCTGTGGAATAAGCTGTTACATGTTTCTAGGTGAACAGCTTTCCCAGTACGAGTCATTTCCTCACATGTCATTTAAAGAATACAGAAGAATTGTCATATATTGAATGGAGCACTGGGTGTTATACGCAAACAGTGAATCATGGAACACTACATCAAAAACTAATGATGTAATGTACGGTGATTAACATAACATAATAAAATAAAATTTTTTAAAAAATGACTTTTTAGAAGGACAGTGATCCTCTAGGAGACTAGATGAGAGAAGTGTAAGTTTGTGACAATGGCTATTTAGGTGTGGTGTGGAGACTTCTTATAACCAGTGATGAAGAGTCAACCTTCCCTGGTTGCTCCCTGGGAGGGCATTCGTGACAACTGAATTCTGAATTCTTCTGGAAGGCTCCGCTTCTAGGCAGATGAGAGATTTCAGGAACTCAAATAAATGCCTTCTGCTCAAAATAATTTTGGTGCCACACATACTCTGGACCCCTTCACTTCTTCGGACTACGTGACACATCACCTTTCTTTTTCTGGTGATCACCCTCCCACTTCTTTACTTCTGCGAAAGTCTTGCTAAGCATTCTCTCTACCCAGCATCCTTCTCATTTCAAACTTCCTTTTCAGGTTAACCATTCCTTCATTACTTCTTGTTTGTTTGCTCTCCATAGCAGACCTCTCAAGCATGTTTGCCTCCCTCTACTCTTCTTTTCATGGGGAATACAAAAGTTAGTAATAAAGATTTTCTTTCTCAGTAGTTTAGCTACTTCTTTCTGAAGGTAATTAATGGACATTTATCATGTCAGGGGCTCTCTTAAAAAGGCACAGGAAGGGCGCCTGGGTGGCTCAGTTGTTAAGCATCTGCCTTCGGCTCAGGTCATGATCCCAGGGTCCTGGGATCGAGGCCCGCATCGGGCTCTCTGCTCCGCGGGAAGCCTGCTTCTCCTTCTCCAACTCCCCCTGCTTGTGTTCCCTCTCTTACTGTATTTCTCTCTGTCAAATAAATAAATCTTAAAAAAAAAAAAAAAAAGGCACAGGAAGGCATATCAATTTTCTTGCTCTTCCCCCTTGATATGAAGTTGAAAGCCAGAGACACTCACTGTCCTTTTACCTATAGTTATCTTAAGATTCCATTTCCTTCTTACTTGTTGACTTTTTATTAATCTGAACATTTTAAAAAAAATGAACACATTAAACTAAAAATAAGGAAAGAACAAATTGACTTTCTCTCTGGCCCTCTTGACCATCATACCCACCCCCACAGTTTTTCCAGTCCAAACTGAAGGTCTCTGGACAGCTGCCTCCCTTCTACCGCTGGCTTAGAGATAATAAATGCTGGGCTGACATGGTGACATCATAGTTTTGAATTTTGCTCTGTTGTTCATCCAGATTATGACACATCATTCAGAAGCTGATAATAATTCATCAATCTACCAAGCTAGATAGGTAATATTAAGGGACACATTTTTCTGACACGGGAATGATACTGTGAAAAGCATCTGCTGAGCAGGGAATCAAAAATTGGGATATCAATAATTATTTTTGCTAAGACATTAACTAGGTGTTTCATTATGAGTATTTTTTTTGTACTCCAAAAACTTATCCATGATAACTTGTATCACTTCAATAGAGCGGCAGAAAGAGTAAATTTATATAAAAGCAATTTAAAAAAATAATCTTAAGCTACCAGCAGGAGTTTCTAGTGCATGAGGTGTTTAATAATGAAAAGCACATCAGTAATTCCAACAGTGTGTATTCACTAGGACCTTAATGGTACCATCATTATGGGTGACAAGGGGCAAATTTGACCTATTGCAAGAGAGGAGGAAAGGAAAGAGCATTGCTGTGAACTCAGGCCTGGAGATTCAGGTACATTCTAAGAGATAAATCATACCAGGAAGTTTCCTGTGGTTTGGACGTTGGTCATTACCACCTATAGGTATTCTCTTTGCAATTGCTACCTGCTTTTAATGGGTTAGCAGCCAAACCTGAGTTTCTAATGACAGTCAGTAAGAATTCTTCACAGGCCAGAACTCTCAAGTTTAAATTTATGTAGATAAGAATCATTAAAGTGTTTGTTATAAATGTACAGTCCCTACCTCAACCTCAGAAACTGCTGATTCAGACAGAGTGCATGCCACAAGCCACAAGATCTTGTACAATTGAGCCCCACCCATCTCTTCCACCTCAACTTGCACCAGGTGCCCCCTTCCTCTTTCTGCTCCAGCCCTTTCTTTTTGCCTGCATTGTTTCCTCTTGCCAAAACTTCTTGGTATATGTTTTTGTTGTTGTTGTTGTTTTTTTGTGTGTGCCTGAAACACCTTTGCCTTCTTGTTTCACCTAGTAAATTCCTAGTTCTAATTTAGAAATTAGTTAAAACTTCCACTTCTATGGGAAAGTATTCTCTAACTTTCTAGGCTCAGTTGAATATCTTGATAAGTTCTCTCTCATGCCACATTGCTGCCTCTCAGTAGTAATTTTATGTGTTTATGAAATTACTTAAGTGATGTCTGACTCCTCCTCCAGAACGTAAACTCTATGCAAGCAAGAAGTTTGCCTCCTCACAGTATCACAAGTGTCTATCACAGAGCTTAGCACATAGTAACTGTTCAATGTGTCTGTGTAATAAGTTCATTTTCATCAAGTTTTTTGTTATGATTCTCTGAAAGTGAATCTCTATAAATAAAACTGAGAAATAATGACTAAAGAAAGTAATAACCTACCTTACCTCTAAGAACCACCTGTAAGGAAAAACCCACTATATTTTTCGGGAAATAATTCTACGTCCTGAGCAAACAAAGACTCATAGGTAATTGAAAATACAAGTCCAACGTGCCTGACTTAAATATGCTACACCATGTACATTTGGAAATTAATCATCCATTTTTCTATAACATTTGTCTTATGTGGTCTTAATCAAGACTATATACCCTTTTGGGAAGTTTATTTCATATCAGGTATTTTTCTCTGACTTGTTTTAATTGATCAAAGCTATTACAGTTTTTAATAAGAGGATCCCATGTGCTCTGACACCCTTATGCCAACATGACTTTAATAATACTATTGGGTAGGGCGCCTGGGTGCCTCAGTTGGTTAAGCGGCTGCCTTCGGCTCAGGTCATGATCCCAGGGTCCTGGGAATGAGCCCCATGTCAGGCTCCCTGCTCAATGGAGAGCCTGCTTCTCCCTCTCCTTCTGCCAGCTGCTCTGCCTACTTGTGCTCTCTGTCAAATAAATAAAATCTTAAAAAAAAATAATACTATTGGGCATCGTCTGGAGTCCTCATGTAAGCATCATAACTATACCACAATGAGAAAGTATGTCAACTTCCTTCCTTCCTTCAGCAAAATTGTATTCTGCCCTTAAGCAATATTTAATTCCTCTGGTTTTAATTAAGTATAAAACAGGGTCATTTGCTCGAAAAATATGTTCTTTAATTGTCTTAGAGTACCTTTTTCACATTCAACAATTTCACAGGTAGGGCATTTTTATCAGGATATGAAGACTGGACATTGCTATAGTGAAATCCTGGACTCCTCCAGGGCTGGCAACATAATGTGCAGGACCCAGTACAAAATGAAAACGTGGGATCCCTTGTTTAAAAAGTAGGGGGAACATGCTAGTAGTGGAGCATTTTTCTGTCTTCATGGTCTGCCTCTCAATGTATCATGTGTTTTCATTGACTAATGTTCCAAGTAAAAGAAAAATTAAAATTTTTAATTAGCATATATATATTAGCACACACACACACAGCCATTCATCTATATCGTGCAAGGCCAGTTTTGAATGCAAATGTTTACAACATTTAACGTGCATGAGGAATTATTAAAATTAACAGAATTCCTATTTTGTTGCTTGATGAGGGAGGGTGCCCACATCATTTATATGAAGACTGAAAGGGGGAAGAGAGATTCCTCCACCACCCCCCCCCCGATAGAGCTGGTCAAGGGAGTTCTCTTGGGCACTCCTGGGGCAAGTGCAGACACTCACAGATATCAGGAGGCCTCACTCTACCACAGGCAAGGGTTCTAGGTCAACCCTTCCACCAGCAGCCAGACAGACGTGCCATGCCCTGACTGGGGGCGCTACGTGCCTCCCCTTTCAATGAAACAACATGCAACTTGTGGTAGATGGGTGCCTCCCAAGGTTTTATAAATCTCTGTGTCAAGACACTCAATATGGGGATCTAGAATAATAAGGGAGAAGCTCACCACTGTCTAGAGATAGCTTCTGGCTTACCACTCACCGGATGCCTATGATGCTGCCACCATGGGACAGGTGCTGCCCTACCCTTAGATGCTGTGGGGCATAGGGACCAAACCTGACCCTCCTCACACCCACATCCAGGCCCACCAGGAGAAAAAGGTGGCAGCAGTCATAGGGTGGAGCCAAGAGAGGCCCAGGACACTAAGGGATAAGGTAGTAGGTGGCCCAGAACCCATCCAGCAACAGTTAGGACCATATGGGAGCCCAAACTCCAAGCTTCCTGTATATGCTCCATTGCCCCATCAGATTTCACTTACAAAACACAAATTCAAAGATAAAAATACTAATAATTTCAAAATAGCAACTGCCAAACACTAAATCCCAAGTGAAAGGCCCTTATTGTGGGTCCCTGAGTTACTGCAATAGTTAGACACCTATGAAGTCATTCCTGTATCCTTCCTTTTTTGAATGGACAGATGCTAAAGACCATATGATATAAGATAACAGGAAGATAGAAGTAGATCTTTTAGAATAGACGGCAAATACCATCATGCCAAGCTGATTTATTCTGTTTTTCTTAGCAATGTTGCTGGCATGACACCATTCATCTGGACAGTTTTCACACTGTTCGGAAGAAAAATGAAACTGAGTAAAAAGAAAAAAAAAGTTTAATTCTGTCCTAACAGAAAGAACTTTTGTTGGCCTATAAAAGTTTTGGTTAACAATTTACTATTCAGAGGTAGGTATGAGATATTGCAGAGATTATTGTCTGTATGGCTTTTTGACTAGAAACAGATAAAATTTCCAAAATTACTGGCATTCAATTTGGTCTCTGTCTTCTTTAAGTCATCCCTGGATCCCAAAGGGGCACAGTTACCATAACACAATCAAGATCTATATGACTATGATTCTAGAGGATAAGACTTGAAAGTTCAGTTACACAAGCCTAAGGGGATATAAGGCAGATTACAGATGCCTTACATTACTCCTTATAAGCTACAGTTCAAGTAATACTTTTAAATGGTCTTAACTTATATTAGAGATCTAGATAAATTTTCCAGCCAGCCAATAATACAACTGACAGAGACTCTAATAATTATTCCATATAGAAATGAAGTATTTGGGATCAGCTTGAGTGGCCTTCTGTGACAGATAGATGAAGAAGTATTAAAAGAAAAAAAGATTATAATTATTGAGCAGCAGAAGTAATCATCACCCAAAGAAAATTATTTGTGTTACTTAAATGTTATTCTATCCATTCTATAGAAAAATGAATGACCCCACCCTGATATGATTTTATATTATCTTCAGAAGATACTGATATGATTTTGTTGTATGTTCTTTCTTTCTATCTATCTATCTATCTATCTATCTATCTATCTATCTATCTATCTATCATCTATCTATCTATCATCTGTTTTTGAGAGAGAGAGATTGCATGCGCGTGTGAGCAGGGGAGGGCAGAAGGAGAAGCAGAGGGAGAGAAGCAGACCCCCACTGAGCACAGGGCCCTTCTCAGGGCTAGCTCTCACAACCCTGGGATCATGACCCTGAGATTATGACGTGAGCCAAAATCAAGAGTTGGACCCAGGCATCCCTGTTGTCTGTCATTTTAAAGACAGTGTCAAGTATAGTGCCTTTGTAAGGGAGAAATGTATTCACTCTCTGAAGAAGGATATTGACTGTTCAGGCTCAGAGGGGAGGAACAAAGGATACAGAGCTTGCATTTTCTGGAAGCTATGTACTTAACAAAATGCTCTTGAGGAAATTTTATTTATAGTAAGTCCCGCAGATGGTCCCATGAGTTGTTGCCCCCTAAGGGTAGGAAGTTAATGGCGATATAAATTTCCCACATATCTTTCTCTACTTAATAAATCTTTATAGAAATACTTTTTATGTTGAGTATCTTTCATATGTAAATTTCATATTATAATAGAAATCTTTGAAAAATTAGGATACACATTTAGAATTTATTTTGACTCATAAAACTCAGCAACTTCTTAACTTTAATATTCTAAATAAAATGGGTAAATGAAAAAAGTCCTACATTGATATACATAAATATATATACCATATACATATTTTGTATACAAATATATAAATATATATATAAATATATTTATATGTGGGTGTGGATGTGTGGGTGTATGTGTGTAGGTTTGTGCACACATTCACATTTGTGTGCATGAATTTTCTAGGTATCGAATTTGCCTTCATTTTTCACTAGGCACAACCTACACAAAGGTTCCAGCTCTTATTTTATATGAACAAATGGGAGAACATAATAAAAACAGATTTTTGTTTTGATATTAAAATATAAGACAGTGTGCAATTATAATCTATTTTGTTGACTTTAAATTTTAACAATTCATAATTATTAATTCCTCCATATTATTTTACAGTCTACAAAAACAAAATGAATTTTATGCATGCATATAGCTCACATATTGAAATACATGAATAAGTAAATTATTTTAAACTCAGAAGGAGATATTTATGGGAAATAAATATATTGAGTGTTTTTGGAGAAAATCTACTAGCATTTATTCAATTATCATCACATCATCAATTGAAGCAAACTTTAAGATCATTTAAACAAATTCACACATATTTCACACAAGGAAAGTGAAGTCCAATGATTTAAATGACTCATTTCTTGGATCTGTTTCTTTAGTGACAGAGAAACAGTCATAACCCTGGCCTTCCAAATTCCACTGCAGTAATTTTTCTCTAAAGCAACATGTTTCTCCAAATAATAGTACCTCCAATTATTTCCCATCATTTTATTTTACTTTATAAGTAGACTCCACACCCAATGTGGAGCCCAATGCAGGGCCTGAATTCACAACTCTGAGATGAAGACCTGAGCTGAGATCAAGCATAGGACGCTCAACCCACTGAGCCACCCAGGCACTCTGCCTTCTATCAGTTTAAATAAGAACATCCTGCTGTTTAATCCCAAACTTTTTTCTTTTTTAAGGAAGGCAACTAAAATTTATATTAAGTAAATGGTATATACATACTGTTTTTGTTCAAATTAATCTTTTTGGGCTAATTGTAAATTTATATGTAGTCATAAGAATAATATAGAGAGATCTCATACACCTCAAAACAATTTTACCCCAATTGTAACATCTTATAAAACTACAGTATAATATCATAGCCAGGATATTAGCATACATTCAAGATTGAGAATCTTTCCATTACCACATGATCTTTCATATTACCTTCACATAGTCACATTCACTACCCTTCCCTACCTCATTCCTGACCCTCCAGCAGTCACTACTATTTTCTCCATTTATATAATTTTGTCATCTCAAAATTGTTATATAAATATAACCATACAATATGTGATTTTTGAGGTTGGATTTTTTCATCTAGCATAATTCCTTGGAGTTTTATCTAGGTTTTTGCACATATTAATAGTCCATTTTTTTTTTTTAAGATTTTATTTATTTATGAGAGAGGGAGACAGACAGAGGCAGGCAGAGGGAGAAGCAGGCTCCTTGCTGAGCAAGGAGCCAGATGTGGGACTCGATCCCAGGACCCTGGAATCATGACCTGAGCCGAAGGCAGAGGCTTAACTGACTGAGCCACCCAGGTGTCCCAACAGTCCATTATTTATTGCTGAGCAGTGGATGCACCACAGTTTGCTTAATCTTTCACCTACTGAAGGACGTATGTGTTGTTTCCAATTTGGGACTATTACAAATAAATACCTTATGAACAGCTGTTATGTTTTTATGTAGACATAAACTTTCATTTTTCATGTGTATTATATAGCTTATATAGTATAGACAGCTTATAGTATATCATATATATAGTGGATACTGCAAGCATATATACTAATATACATACTATATATAAAATACATTGTAACACATGGTGTATACATATAATGTATATTCTATATTGTATAAGTTTTCTACTGCTGCTGTAAAAATTTACCATAATCTTGTGACTTAACACAAATTACTATCTTACACTTCTAGAGATCACATGTCCTAAAATCAAGGTATCAGTAGACTGGTTTCTTCTGGAAGCTCCAGGGAGCATCTGTTTTCTTCCCAATCCATTTTCTAAAGGCTGTCCTCATTTGTCACCTTTCCTCTTTCTTCCATCACCACTTCATCTTCTTTCTTACGTTGACTCCATTGCTTCTCTTATGAAAACTCTAGTGATTACACTGGTCCATCTAGATAACCCAGAATTATTCTGCCATCTCAACACCCTTTACTGAATCACATCTGCAAAGCCCCTTTTACCATGGAAGGTAACAGATACACAGACTCTCGGGATTAGGAGATATACATCTTTGCAAAGACATTATTCTCTGTACTATATATATATCATAATATATTACATGCAATATGTTTATATCAATCTATATAAATATTGCAAATATATAATACATATGCATTCATACACATACTTACTAGATATTTCCTGTCTTTTTCTCTGCTGCATTTCCAGCTCTGGAATAGTACTTCACTCACACTGAACCTAGCTCAATAAAACATTTGATGAATACACAAAGAAGACCCTGTCTCTTCTGCAACTGATGGAAAATATTTTCTAACAAGCTTCCCTCACTTAAAGAAAAATAGAACAGGGGTTTAGTGATGTGTATATTAAAGCTTGTTTAGAGGCAAATGACAATTATGATCACTGGAACATCAAACATTATTAAATCCACTGCAAATGTCTTTCAGTTAACTGTAGAGATTTGAAACTGTCTTAATTGTGGTCAAAGTTTTGTTTTTACGAAAGAGAGGGAAGTAACATGGAGGAATACTGTCCTAGATTTAATTGCAATCATTGAGGAATAATGGTTGAGATGGTAGACCGGCTGAGACTCCTGACACTGGCCTTTGATCCACTGAGTGAGGTTTATTACTCAAGGAAAGACAGCATAGTTGGATCAGACATATATCTTGGGTCCTGTTTCTAAAAGACAATATAAATCACAAAGAATGGGAAAGGATAAAAGGGATGTTCCAATATTACTATTAAGAGCTAACTCTCTCTTGTGAGGTGATGCATGTGTTAATTAACTCAATGGTGGTAACCCTTTCACAATGTATATGTATATAGAGTCAGTATGTGCCATACTTTAACATTCTATAATTTTGTCATTTATAGTTCAATAAAGCTGAAAAATAAATAGCTAACACCTTGAGTCAGTTGAGTATCACCTGAAGAAAGGAATTAGGGATTGAACAAACTGCCAGTGGACACACAACTCATTCATAATAAAACCAGGGTGTGAACTTAGGTATAGTGTTAACCCCAAAATATATATTCTTTTCCTACTAATATGAACTCATAAACATTTTTTCTGCCATTAGAATCTTTTTATACACATGGTCTACAAATAATTTCATCATGTCCTGTATTTTCCTTGCAATGAAAAAGGTTCGAAAACATTGATCTCTGTTATACCTCCCTATACCTCACCTACAGTTCTCATCATCTTCCTAACTATTCCATCCCTTACTGTGCCTTCAAGTAACCTTAAAACACATGTTGTCTCTTCCTAATAGACTGTCTTAAATGTTTGATGCAAACAGTAAAAGGAAGAAACTAGAAGTTAGTTAGAAGGAGATTTGTTTTGACTTTTTTTTTTTAAGAAAGCCAGTTATATGATAGCAAACAGTTAGTGTCCAAATAAACAAGGACAAGTCTGTAACACAAATCCTGTTTAAAAGGACTAGCAAGATCTAGGGTCATGTATAGTATGAGAACAATTTCATTAAGAAAGTAGTGGTGGTTTATGTTTATAGAAGAGCAGAGTAATCTCAAGAAAGCAGGATCACAATTTCAACCAAGTTTATTGCTCTGAAGTCATTCACTTGATTATTCACTTCACTGACAAAACTTTTAAAAAATTCTCAGAAAAACTTTATAAGGTAGATATTGTTCCAACTTTATAGAGAAAGAACATAAACAGATTATTTGCTGGATCCTCATTTGGATTTTTAGCTCAGAAAGCATCTGCTTATGAATGTCTTACATCATCACTTTATCCACCACTGCCAACACTTCCTTTAATCTTCATCATGTAACTGCTTATTTTTGTTACAATTATCTGCAAAGAGAGAGAGTTTCACTTCTTCCTTACCAATTTGGATGCCTTTTATTTCTCATGTTGTCTAATTGCTGTGGCTAGGACAACTTTCAGTACTATGGTGAATAAAAGTGGTGAGAGTGGACATCCTTGTCTTGTTCCTGACCTTAGAGGAAAAGGTTTTAGTTTTTCACCACTGGGTATGATACTGGCTGTGGGATGTTCATAGAAGGCCTTTATTATGTTGAGATATGTTCCCTCTAGACCCACTTTGCAGAGGATTTTTATCATGAATGGATGTTGTATTTTGTCAAAGGATGTGATGGCTTCACAGGTGAATTCTACCGAACATTTAAAGAAAAAAAAATTTTTCTCAAACTGTTCCAAAAAATAAAAGAGGACGAAAACTTCTATATTCATTCTGTGATGCCAGTATCACCCTAGTACCAAAATCAAGTAAAGACACCACAAAAAAACAAAACAAAAACACAAAAAACCCTGAGAACTACAGGCCAATATCGCTGATGAATACGGATGCAAAAATCTTCAACAAAATATTAGCAAGCCGAATCCAACAATACATTAAAAAATCATATGCCACGATTAAGTGGGATTTATTCCTGGGATGCAAGGGAGGTTCAATATTGCCAAATAATCAACATGATATGTCACATTAAAAGAAAAAGGATAAAAACCATATGATCATTTCAATAGGTGCATAATCATTTAATTTTTAATTTAATTTTGCTTTATATTTCTTTAATGGAAAATGTTAGTTACATTTAGGGAAAAATATATATTTTTTTAAAGTTGACTGATTTTGAGGAATTGAAAGTTTAGCAACTAATTTTTTTTCTGTACTTACAGTAACTTAGATTGAATGAATCAGACACGCTGAAGAAAACTGGAAAATGAGAGATTGGTGATTTTTCAAGTCAAAGGCATATGGTACAGATCTTTGTCTGCAACAAAGACTAGATGTGGCAATTTTCTCTAATTGCAAAGTGAAATGCAGTAAAAACCACTGTTCTAGCAATAAAATTACCAAGTACATCACAGTTCCTTGATCTGGTTATTTATTTCATTCCCAAAATGCTGCTCATCATACATTGCACAGTATCTTAACGTAATATGAACACAGTTCCAGGTCATTTGTACAAATGTGGAAAATAAAATTCATTATTTTCCTTTTTGCTACTAGTATATTATACTCTCTCTTGGAACTGATGCTTTAAAAAATGGTAGACATGGGCCAGGTTGTAAGTGCATAAAAATATTTTGACTCTAAGCTAGGTAATTTCCCAAGTACTCGGAGTGATTTCAGTTGAGTTCTCTTAAACAGCACTGATTCAATTCTCAACAGACTGGCATCATAGGAATACCAGTCAATAGGAAATTTTTCCAAAAAACCTTCCAGATGATGATAAGATGATCTGTCTTGCATGTGGGTAGTTCAAGTTCTTTGTGTCTAATAAGGAGACACCATAAGTGGTTTTTTTTTAAGAGCCAATGGAAGAATTTTTTTTTTTTACCTTTATAAAAACAGGTAATTCTGTTTATTTTCTAAACAGGGAAATATCAGGCCCATTTTGTTTCTACACTATATCCAACATGTGAGTTTTTAGTACTAGGTATAGTTCTAGGGTCCCAACATACCATTTATCCCTTTAGGTTTAATAACCAGTATCCTACAGGGAAGAAAGTGGCACATACATACAATCATTACAGGACTTGAAACTATTTGTTTTAAGAGGGTAATTTTTTAATCACTTTTAGGAAGTCATGAATAAGCCCTAAAAAAAAAAAAAGTCTTTCAAAAAGTGTCAGGAATTAGAAGAGAACATATTAAAAACTGAGGAAAAATTGATTTTTTTATTCATTTGCTTCATTTCTCAAATATTTACTGAGTGCTGGCTAGATATCATGCTGTGTTATATAATAACATCTATCAAGTCTTTTTGTGAACTACTTCTTCTTCCCTTCAGGCTTCAACTGGAACATCTTTTCCACAGAGAAAGCTTCCAAGAGTGGACCTTGTATTATTTGATCCCCTTGTTATATACCTCTGTATCTATATGATGTTCATCTTTCCCAATTCTCTGTAAGTTTCTAGAGATTAGGAATCATTTCTGCACTGTTTATCAACCTACCTCCATCTACCATCTATTATTGATATGCACATAGCAGTTACTGAGTAGTTTGATATATGCATCTTGCACAAATTTAAATAATGAAAAATATAATAATTACACATAAAATGGAAATTTGTTAAAATATATTCTCTATTAGAGAAGCCCATGACTTGGATAAAGCCTGGTACCTGTAAAAGTCATGAAAATTTTCATGGGAAGGAGACAATAAGGTAAAATGTACTCTGTAAGGAAGATAACCAGGGCCAAGCAGATACACATACAGGCAGGTGAAAAGAAAAGAAAACAAAACAAAACATATAAGCAGTACAGCATGTTCGGGGAACTACAAACTATAGCACAGACTGTGAGGTATATAGAGTGCCAGGAAATGAAGCCAGGAAAGCAAAGTTGTCTAATGGTCAGGCAGCAGTGCCGACTACAGCTGCTGGATCAACCTTGAAGTTGATCACAGGTTCATATACTACATCGATATGGAAACAATGAGTCAAATGGATTTCCGTACTTTAATATCCACAATGCAGCAGGCAGCATGAGAGCCATGCTTCTATCAGTTTCCCTTGTCACCAAGGCCCATGGGGAAGACATGAAGCAGGTCCTGGTGAATAATGTACACCCAGTGGGATCTACAGCACAGCTGAGGAAACCAAGCTTAGAAAACTCAATTTTATAAAGAGAAATCTGATCAACCTTTGCCTGGCAGGGAGGCAGTATCTTTATTATGCTGGTAAGGAAACATGTCTACTTTTTGACCAGGGTTTGCTATGCAAACCTCCTTGTGAATAAACTCTGTCACAAAACATGTACAAATGTCTTGGAGAACTGCCTCCCAAAAGTGGTGGCAACCTGTTTTTGAAAAGGCTTCCTTAATAATGCAGGCATTTTCATTTATATTTTTCTGTTGATGGGGAGATAATAAGGACATGCATATGAATGAATAATGAAATCAGAGTTCTGTATGAGAATAAAAATTAAAAAGCTAGTGTCAAGGATGATGAGTGAGAAGTTGCTTCATGCCTCAAATATCCAAATGCTATATGCCTAGGATATACAAACAACCTAGTTACCAGACATATCTTTTGAGATATATATACAGAAACTCTGAGCAGAATGTAAATTTATAGTTATGGCTAGAGTTCAAAACTTCTCTGCGTTTCTTTAGAATTTTGCCTGCATCAATTCACAACTTTGAATTACTCTTCACATTTTATAGCACATAAAACCTTTATGGCATATAATGTGACTCTTTTGTTAATCTAATTCATAATACCTTCCCAAAAGCCAGACTTTCTTTTTCCAACTTTCAGCACAGAGATTTTTTTCTCTCCTTGCAATGACTTATTTCAGAATGGTAACTTTGTAAGAAACAACAATTGTCTGTCTGTTACAAAGTTAAATTTCCCAGTTGCTTTATACTTAGATCTTTCTGTAGTAAAAATGTTCCCACGATTTTCTCTTTGAAACATTAATAAAGCTGAGGGATGATGTTAGGTATAAAAAATGAGAGCTGTAATCTCTGCTTTCTTGATAGGTACTACATTAAAATTAGTCGTAAGTTTAATTCATGGAGCTGGTGGATATTTGAAGAAGACTGAGAATGAAGAATGATCTAGTTATGAAGAATGGATCTAGTTTGCTCATTTGATGTTTACTGGGTGTTTTATATAGCCTAGGCCTTCTCTTACGTTTTTCTAGAATCATAAGAAAGCAATAACTCTTGGTGTATACCTTTAAGGAACTTTTAGCCTAGTTAGAAAAACAAATGGAAGAAACCCTATAATAAAGCATGGAAACTATTATAATAAGTTAAATCACGCAGTGGCATGAGGTTTACAAAGCTGTATCAGGGAAGCAGAATGAGAGCTTGGTCTTGAGGCATACATAGAGATTATAAAATAGAGTCTGGAAAGAATGACAGAAAGAATGGCACGTCACATTAAAGAAAATATATGAAAATATGTGTCACATTAAAAAAAACTAGAATGTGTGTGAGGGAGTCATAGAAAAAGGACAGGGTATTTGGGGCAGGTCACAAAGGGTCTGGATGCCTTACTGCAAAAGAGCTTAGATTTTATTTTTTATAGATGACATAAACCAACAAGAAACTTTTCACTCCTGTTCTAAAGAGGGTAATTCAAAATTCATGCGGAAGCATACTAGGAGGAGACAACACTTGGTGCAAAGTAGGACTACAGTTGAAATTAGGGCATTCAAAATGTGAGAATGGTGAAAAAAAAAAAAGAGAGAAGGGATTGAGATGTATTTCTAAAATTGATAATAATTGGTAATTGGGTGGTTGGGGTATGGGTATGGAAAACAGAAATAAATACCATGAGATTCAGAGCTTAAACTAGAAATATATTAGTATTTTTTAAAGACTGAGTATTAATTGGATAAGATAAAATAATATGAAAAAGGTGATTAAGAGGTCATCCAAGTTGTCATCCACCCATCATGTATTCTATGAAGTAGAGAACTTTATATTAAACATATATGTGTATTAGTAAATTAATGGACTATATGAACCTAAAAAACAGATATGGACACTCTAATTTATGTTTCTCTTTGCACTTAATCAATTTGGAAATCAACAAACTGGAGCATAAAAGGACTTGGCAGTTTTTCTAATAGTGTTGTGGGGCTAATTATCAGTGAAATCAATGTCCTGAATACCAGAAATATCCTATCTTGAAACTTTGCAAAAATAAAACAACAAATAAATCATGTGTTTATTTTCTTCCCTTGTGGAGTAGGGAATAATTGTTTGGTCAATATAATTGATATGTCATATTAATAATTAACATTCATTTTGAAATGTAGTACTAACAACCACATTTTCCCAATGCTGACACACTGCCTAGAAAATAGTGTGTCCTTATAAATATTGGCATGCATGCATATATTAAAGAAGAACTCAGTTCTCCAAATGTTATCTTCGGGCTATATTATGGCTATAGAATTTTGAAATCTACACACTAGCCTTTAATAATTCAAGCTATCCTTGTGTTAACTATTTTAATAACATCATAAACTTCAAGCAGATATTAAGCTTATAATAATAATAAAAAAGTACTCAAAAGTGCTCAGGAACGTTTTTTCAGATTTCCATAGTTTTTATTTACCATCCTTTTTCCAAACTCTTCCAAGTTCCCATACAGGCGGGATACCATATTACATTTAGTAAATTTTAGTAATGCTACAAAACAGTTCACAGGGAAGATAGCTGATTCCCTGGAATCAGAGTCCTAAGTCTTCTGTCTTGAGGACTTCATCTGCATCTCTCAGAGATGCATATGCCTACTGTACATGTGTGAGAACATCATTTAATCACTAGAGATTTCTCTGAGTCAGACAGGCCAACTTTGGCAACCATACATTGTTTCTTGTAGGAAAAAAAAATCTCCTTTCATTTTAAACCATGTAAAGCTGCAGGAGTAATCTAATTTCAGGGGTTTGTTCTTCAGATAGGAAAAAAATCCAGTAGGTGGTTTTGAAATCATATGGCAATTATTTTGTGAGACAATCAAATTGTTTCACAAATGTCATCTCATCAGCAGTCACATCATCTCATCGAGGTAAGTCAAAGAACAATTTATCCCTATTTTTAAAGGTAAAGAGAGATTAACTAAGTGACCCAGCTGGAGAGCTGGAAATAAACACTGTAGCACCAGCTCTGTATAAGAGCAACTGACAAATGACTACATGACAGATAGGTTGAAGAGTCTTCATAGTTTATACAGTTTATTAAATTTATCCTGGCATCTCCACTTACAAGTATAAAATGGGCTTAAAATGAAATCTGAACTGAAGAGTTGGGTTTTGTTTTTTATTTTTGTTCAAGATAGTTTATTCTTACTCCTTTTGTAAACTTCCTCTCATCTGTAGATTTGACTAGACAGGAACATCAAGGTAACACTCTAAATCAATGAAATGGACAACATATGAACAGAAAATGTTCCTAGTGAAATTCAGTTTTATAGTAAACTTCATTGTTCACCATATTAAAATATAATATTAAAAATGTCTTCATGTTGTATACCTTACACTTACACAATGTTATATATCAATTATATCTCAATAACGCTGGAAATAAAAAGAATGAGAAAGTTTTCTGATTAAAAAAAAAAAAACTTCAAGAGATGATGGTGGCACTTTGCAGGCTGTTACTGGCTATTCCGTGGGGGCTGGGCAGCTGCAGTTGTGGAGTAATCATGGGCAAGAGACTTTAGGGTCTGCTCAAGGTTACCTAATAAATGCAAGAGCCACAGGAACTGAAATTTTTAACAACTTGGAACTACTAGGTCTCGATTCATTTACAATTATTGATGGAAATCAGATCAGCAGAGAATGCTGAAAACATTATTTTTTCCTATAAAACAGCAGTGTCAGCAAGAACTAAGCTCAAGTTGTGGAACTCTTGTAAGAATTAAATAACAATGTATCTATTAAGTTTGTGGAAGAGAGTTCAGAAAACCCAAGCAATGACCATTCTTTTTGCTGTAGGTTTACTATTGTGCTTGCAACTAGGCTCCCTGAAAGTATACTATTACATTTAGCTGAAATCTTCTGGAATTCCCACATCCCCCTTTTAATGTGTAGGCTATATATGGCTGGTTGGCTATAGGAGGATCATTATAAAAGAACATCGAGTAATAGAATTTTACTCAGATAATGTATTAGGAGATCTACAACTAGATAAACCATTTCCTGAGTTGAGAGAACATTTACAGCCTTACGATTTGGATCATATTGGGGGATGGAGGGAAGGCCCATAGCCATACTCCATTGATTGCTATAGCTAAATATTTAGCACAGTAGAATAATGGAACAAATGGATGACCACCTAAAATGTGTAAGGAAAAAGAGAACCTCAGAGATTTGATTAGACAAAGGATTCTAAAGAATGATACTGGGGCTCCATAAGATGAAGATAATTTTTAAGAAGCTTTTAAAAATATAAACACAGCAATAAATACAATTCAGATCCCAATCAATACTAAAGATATAATTAATGATGATTGTTGCATAAATATCAGCAAACAGACTCCATCTGTTTGGATTTTAGCTTATACCTGAAAGGACTTTGTGGCCAAAGAGGTCCAAGGATACTTACCTGTTTGAGGCACAATTCCCTATACAACTGCAGATTAGGGTGCACCCATAAAGCAGCAAACCACTTACTATTAAAGCAAACAAAGATGCTTCTGCTGTGGTAGTCATATTGACAAAATGCTGCAGTCCACAGGCCAGGCAAGAGACGCCATTACAAAGTAAGAATTAAAATTATTCTGCAGCAATCTTCCATTTCTTCGAGTTTTAAGATATACATCCTTAACTAAAGAATATGGTTTGAACATCATTAACGAGGATGAAATTATTTCCAGTTTGGACATTCCAGATAATGGGACTGTGTTGTACTTAATCGTATGGGCTGTTAAAATATTTCATTAACAACATGGCAGACAACCAGGGGTACTTAAACTATCAGACTGAAGAACAACTTCCTTTAGGAATACAGGTATTCCATTTCACCTGTAATGGTGAAAGATGATTATGATTACAAATTTTGCTAATGGGGAGCTGTTGAGTCACATGATGACTGCATTCTTTGGAAGAGCTGCTGCCCAAGGGTTTAATCACAATTACCACTAAACCCTGTAAATTTAATAACACAATTATGTCAGCATGTCACAAACTTCAGCATCCTTCTGTTTATAAAATAAGCACCCTATGTAGTGTGCTTATGACTGAAACTGTAATTGTCTTCAGATTATGCTCTAGTCCATAAAAGTCTCCTAAGGGAGAGCTGTTAAATTGTTGTTTCCTTAATAAACATTTTTCTCATTTACAAAAGGAAATATGTATTTCAAGTGATTCTGCCATCTAATGACACAGAAGAAAACTGGTACTGTCTTATACTCTTTATTATATCTGGGTAAACAGTTTGGATGAAAACCCAAAGCCCATTTTCCCCACAGGGGAATTCAATAATTGTGGATGGAGGAGGAGAAACAATCACTTTCCCTTCTTGAATCACTCTGTTTCACTTGACTTTCTGGATCCCACCCTGACTAGATTTTCGTCCTACACGTTGACTGTTACTACTCAGAGTCCTTGGCAAGTTCTTCCTCATATCCTTAATATCAAAAAATTAGAGTGCTCTGGGGTTTCATTCTTTTTTTCTTCTTCTTCTGGGGCTTCATTCTTAAACACTTCTCTATCTTCTACCAACATGTATGTTTTGGGTGATGGAATCCAATTGCTTTACTTTGAGTATCACCTCTGAAAGAATAAATCCAGGTGTACACTTTAAGCCCATTTCTCCTTCCTACATTGTAGATACACTATGTAACTGCCTACATGTGGTAGTGGTAGTTTTGTACTGTGTCAATTTGGCTAATCTGGGTTAGTATTTACAAGTTAGGGTTGATGACAAGGGGAGAAAATGAGATGTGGAGGCAAAGCAATGGCCACCAAGCAGGCCTGGTGCTGCTAACACACATTTTTGCTGATCTCGCTCACTTTGTTAATGAGGAAATTCACAGCATCCATCTTTTCTAGCTGTTACATTTTCTCTTTTCAACTTCTCTGGTTTGCGACAGAGCACATCGTGTTCTCTATAGTGAAGTGATCTGACTTCTCCAAGCAAACTTCATCAGTGATATAAGAGGGAGTAAGAGAGAGACACACGTTCCAGTTTGTTCTCACAGGTTCCATTTTGCCATTGTAGATTTTTCCATATTGTTTTGGTGTTTGTTTTATACTGATAATTCTGTTTCACTGTCTGTTTTCTCCAAAACTGTCAACCCTGCTTTTGAAGAGTGATTTCAGGACGACCACCACCACATACGAAAAGTACAGCTTTCACAAAAAAATTCTTCATCAGTTCCAATAATTTTGGAAATCTAATCTCTATAATAAACCCTTTCTTCCATACCATTCTTACTGGTTGTGATTCCCTAACTGAATCCTACTTGATGTGCTACTTGACACTGAATACCTACTTGATGAGGGAGCAGAAGGCAAGTGAGGACAAAGCAGAAGAAGGCACCCTACACCCCCCACCCCACCATGTGATATATGTGACATTCCTCAGGCACTCCTGGCAGCCCTAAAGTAAAAACAAATGGTTAACTGATAGAGATCAAAGTCTTGGCAGGACAGAAGTCTCCCTCAGTTTACAAATGTCCTAGTGATTTACAAGGAAGAAGCTTTCTTATCAACAGCCTAATTTCCAGAGACCCATAACTCAGTTCCCGAAGCCCTGACATCACCCTCCCCTCCATAAAATTAAGGGAGGCTGAGGCAGAAGGAAATGTAAATAAAACTGAATTTTTTCTAAACCTAAAGCTCATTGACAAGGATATGTGCTAGGAGGAATGGAACATTCCTCCAGGAAACTCCCAACTGTCTTCATGTTAGTGCCTCATTAGAGGGGAAAACAGCCTTGGCTTGACAATAACCAGGCCTCTAGTATCCTGAGAGTCTTTAGCATATGACAGTCCTTCTGGACACCCCCTTCGTCCTCACCTCCCCAACTCCTGAGTATATAATCAGCCACTCCTCAAGACCACAGTGCAGCAGCTCTTTCTGCCCACGGGTCCTGTCCCCGTGCTTTAATAAAATCACCTTTTGCACCAGAGATGTCTTAAGAATTCTTTCTTGGTTGTCGGCTCTGGACTTCACTTATATTCTAAAACTTCATCATACTTGGCTTCTCAATGCAGTATATCCACAACTGAAATTCTGATATCCTTTCTACCACAAACTTAGGCTTCCTACATCTTCTCCAGTATATTTATAACAACTTTTTCGTTCTTCCTATTAAAGCCAAAAATGCTGGAGTCATTCCCAATACCTCTCTTTCCCTCACACTAATATCCTGTATTTCAGGAAATACTCTCAGTTCTATTTTTTAAAATATATCAAGAATCCAACCTCTTACCATCCCCTACATGGTGCCTCATTCTGTCTCAAATAAATCATGACTCACTGGAATAATTATAACAGCCTCCTGATTTGTCTTCCAGCTTCTATCCCTGCTCCTAAATTTATTCCCAACCCACTAGACAGAGTGAGTCTGTTAGAAAAAAAAAAAGATAATGTCACTTCTTTGTTCAGAACCTCCCAAGTCTTCTGACCTCACTTAGAATAAAAGCCAAAATCTTTACTCTGATTCAAAAGGCTCTGGTGCCGCCATATTTTGCTCATCTTATTATTCATTATTTTTCCCTCTAGTTCACCTCTTCTGTCAATATTGACCTTCTCCTCACACCAGGCATTCTCCTGCTTCAGGCTGTTTTATGCTTGCTTTTCCCTCTGCCAGGAAGGCTTTTTTACAATTACATGACTTGTCAGTCCCTTCCCTTCAGACTTTATTTCTTCTTGAAACCTTCCAGAACAACTACTTTAAAATTTCAACCCTGACTCTCTAAAAAATAACTTCCTTCCCTGCTATATATTTCTGTTCTCAGCACTTAATACTAATTAAGATACCACACATATATTTTACTTATTTATTTAATGTGTCTCTACTACATTGCAAATTTGATGAGGGTAAACATATTGGTTGTTCTGCCCAGTAGGGTAACCTACATCCACAGTACATGGTCTGCCCTCAATAAATATTGCTGGATGAATGAAGGAATATTAGTGTTAGAATTAATACAGTAGCCTAAATCCATTAGATCCTGAAAAAATGGCTGCTGCCATGGCATAGCTCCATGAAAAGCCCTCTCATTTTCTTTCTCATGTTGAATTACATACAATTTCTAAGATTTTTACTCTTTTTGATTTATATAAATAGAACTTAATATGGTTCAACCTATATGTAAAATGAAATCCTAAAAAATGCACAGCGATCTGGTTAAATCTCCTATGAATAATACTGCTCAGTTGTTTTGTTCTCAATGTTGATTGTTTTTCACTTCTGATAGTTTACAAATATAGTTCCCAAGTTTTAAAATCTACATAAAAAAGCTAAAGTCAGGTATCAGTGGTTATCAGTTACTTAATGATAAAGGGGTTGCCAATTACTCAGAACCCAACCACTTGTGATTCAGCAGCACCTCTGCAATTGAATGCAGGCTAAATGCTGGTATTGATATTGCTATCTTAGGGGTACAAAGCTTAACTCTGGCATCCATGTGCTCTTTCAGCATCATGAAAAGTGACCATTAAATATCTATTTTTTTCTACTGTAGAAACACAAAAAGAAAAGTCAATATCAACTACTTAAGATTTTGAAATATCGAATCAGTTCTCATTTTCACTTATAATTCACTTTTAAGTACTTGTCCATTGAGCGGATAAGATTATTTAATATTGAACAAAACTCTAGTGTGTCTCTTTCATAGGATAAAAAAGAAAATAAGGAGTTAGCTCCTTTATTTACCCTTCTATGAACAATGATTACCAGGGTATTTGATACTCATTTAAAATATCTTTAAAATTTAAAACCTAAAACCCACCCAGGGGCGCCTGGGTGGCTCAGTCATTAAGCATCTGCCTTCAGCTCAGGTCATGATCTTAGGGTCCTGGGATCGAGCCCATCGGGCTCCCTGCTCAGCGGGAAGCCTGCTTCTCCCTCTCCTACTCCCCCTGCTTGTGTTACCTCTCTCACTGTGTCTCTCTGTGTCAAATAAACAAATAAAATCTTAAAAAAATAAAAAATAAATAAATAAAATATCTTTAAAATACACTAATAGTCACACTTACATCTTTTCCATTATTTATTTTCAATCTACGTTAACAATAAAATGTGGTCATTATACCCGTTCTATTTCTTTTTTTTTAATTAATTAATTAATTTATTTATTTTTTAAAGATTTTATTTATTTATTTGAGAGAGAGAGAATGAGAGACAGAGAGCATGAGAGGGAGGAGGGTCAGAGGGAGAAGCAGACCCCCTGCTGAGCAGGGAGGCCGATGTGGGACTCGATCCTGGGACTCCAGGATCATGACCTGAGCCGAAGGCAGTCGCTTAACCAACTGAGCCACCCAGGCGCCCTACCCGTTCTATTTCTGCAAGGGTAGAAAAAACCCTCAAGTAAGATAAAAATTATTAAAAAAAAAAAAAAAAAGAAAGAAATATCCACTCATAGAAATCAATGAGGTATGAGAAAGAAGGTAAAATGTCCTTCCTTGTAAGATGGGACAGCAGTTCCAGATGGGATACTGAACTGGCAATGGAAAACAAATGAATTAAAAAAAAAAAAAAAAGAAGCAACATATTGATCTTCTGTGATGTGGTAAGCCAAGTCTTAGTTTTTTTCCCTAGCCAACCTATTAGGTAAGTTTTTCTATCACTGCATTTACTCTGCATTATCATATTGTAAGGTCAAATCTGAAAGAAAATAATGTTCTTTCAGGCTTTAGCTATTATAGTCTATGGTGCTTAGACATTTCATAAAAATTCAGGGGCGCATGGGTGGCTCAGTCGTTAAGCGTCTGCCTTCGGCTCAGGTCATGATCCCAGGGTCCTGGGATCGAGCCCCGTATCAGGCTCCCTGCTCAGCAGGAAGCCTGCTTCTCCCTCTCCCACTCCCCCTGCTTGTGTTCCCTCTCTCACTGTGTCTCTGTCAAATAAATAAAATCTTAAAAAAAAATGTTTAAATTCATAATTTGGTTTCTATATATATTAAAAATAAATTAAAGTTTTATATTCTTTCTTTAGCTTTAGAGGAGAGAGAGTCTCATGTTAAAATATTCCTGTTGATAGAGATCCTCCTGAGAATATTTATCAAGTAGAAAGTTATCTATATAATTGTAGGGACTCATTACACATTAAATACGACTTTGAACATTAATACAGTAAGCATATGCTTTTATGTTTTAAAAATTATGTTATGTATTGGTTATACCATAGCTGTAATAATAAAGTCCACTACTCTAACACATGTCTATCTCCTAAGATAAAATATTTTTCTTACATGTAGCGCTGACAGTGATTTGTGTTACACAGTGTGGTGATATGACAAAGTAGCAGTTTAGTAATGCAGATTTTCAAATAATTGTTATATGGTAGTGAAAACCAACCTATAATGGAAACTCAGACAAATTTCAAGTTAATACATAAGCCATGTAAATTAGATCCTGACATGCTTACTTTATAGTGATTCTAAATAAAATAATATTTTGTGATTTGAACAGTGTGTTTTAAAACTTATCATCTGGTAGGAGAATGTGGTATTGGAATTTAGACATCTGCACTTAGGTTAGTGTTCTAGTTCTGAAAATTTACAGACTGGCTATTCCTGACAAAAGAACTTAAAATTTCTTAGCCTCATAGTATTAGGTAAGGGGTAATGGATCTGCCAGTATTGGTTATTGTTGGTACTGGAATTTACTAACCTTAAGAGTAAAGTAAATTGCACATATAGTAAAAAGCATTTTGATAATACACAATGGACACAGCTGGTGACCTTTTCAGGGATATAAATTATACTTTTCCTTTCTACACTCAAATGTAATTTGAAGTAGTTGGGCTCAAGGATATTGCAAAAGTACCTATGTGGACCCCTTCTCTCTCTTGCAAAGGAAACCTGAATTATTTGAAATTGAGTATGTGTGAATGTGATTTGCAAATGGCAAAGGGCTAAAATTTCTATATTATGTGTTTTTACTATTAATACCTCGATAACCTGAGCTTTAGAGCTCTTTCAAACAGTATGATAATGTAATATCCCAGCTTCTGCTAAAACCTTTCCTAAAGTATTTCTGGTGTAACTTAAGTTCCATTTTATTTCTCCTCTGACCTCATCTCCATCTTGCAGGGTTACCACTGTGACCACTGGGCTCTACAGTCTTCAGCCAGTGTCAACATGTGAAGGGATCCATAACTAGAACGTGTCCTGGTTTAAGTGTCCTCAGAAGAAGTCTTCAGTCATTATCTAAGAGAAGTTGGTATATAAGTACTCCAGCTTTCCTATCCCTATTCTTCACTTACTAAAATTTTAAACTCTGTTGAAGACACTTCTAGAAATTCTTTCATCAATACCTTTGAGGAAATGGGTAGTATGCTGATTCAGCAGAAACAGCATTCCCTTGGGATACATGAACTCTTAGAGAATATTGCATCATAAATGAGTCCTTTTCACAAATTCAAATGTTGAAGCCAGACAAATTAAAAATAGAAACAAAACCAGATTTCATAATGTAGCATGAAACAAAGAAATGTTATTAAGGTTAGATCTACTCCACACTTTTGTGACAAATCATTTTCATTCTGGTGGCAAATGCAGACACAACTCACAATAGTCTTTCTGTGATACTTTAGACACTAACACTCTAACCATAAAATAAGTGCAAACAAAGCAAAAAAATTCCATGTATAGAACTGTCTTTCCAGGGCAGAGTTTGGGGAAGCATTTTAAGAAAAGCAAAGTTGACTTCAAATAGAAAATACTTTCTAGAAGATACTGCATTTTTTATTTCTCTTATGCATTGGAAACATCTCAACTGGGCCCTTAGTAAAATTTACATGCAATGCATATTTGTCTAAAATCACAGAGAAAAGTCTTGTCAGATGCTACTCATTCTCCTAGCATGAGCAGTGAATTGGAGATCACTGAGAAGATGATGAGGAAAGCAAATGACACATTAGTTTGCTTAGAGTCACTGCTGGGTTGAATGTGAATGTAACATGGATAGGTTGAACATGTATGCACTTCATCCCTGACTATTCAGTACCCCCGGCCTGAATCGTTGTCCTTCACCTCATCCATTCAGCAGATACTGATGTAACATAACGTCACAGACCTGGATGGTTCTATTAACTCAACTGAATTTGAAGTTAGTGTGCACAAACATCAGAATATAATATAATGTGACACAAGGTCAGGAATACTAGCTCTGTTTGTTGTGTAAGACAGGGGGGTGCCCAAAGCTCCCTCAAAAGGATTTTCAAATACTTTCTGGAAAGTCTGCAGTAGGGGGAATGATTTTAGCCTTATTACCTTCAGGGCTTCAGATGTGTTGGGGGAGAGGGTTGGGGCAGAAGAACTGAACTGTGATAAATTATCTTCTTCCTTCTAAAAAAAAAGGAGGGGGGAAGGATAGGACGGGATGGGAGACAAAAGAAAGGAAAATATATGATGGTCTGAAGTGGAATCAAAGACACCAAAAATCTATATATCTCCCCTCCTCATTACCATGGTTTCTAGCATTGTTGTTTATTAGCTAAATTAATTAGACACTGAGAGACTGATTATACAAATGGACAAGGGCCAGACCATATATAAACACAGAACTTGTAACCTGTGGCAACAAGCCCGGGAAGCCAAACCACAATCTTTGCAACAATCCACCCCAAATGGGCTAAACTTAGTCAATAACTGGCAACTTTCCTAATATCTGCCCCTGCTCCAACTTAGGATAACGCCAAATGTGTGCCATTAGACAATTAGATAGGATGCCCCACATCTAGTCAGTCAGCCTTCAGCTTCATCATATAAGCAACCTCCCATCGAGGCATACCTGAAGCCTTCCCTTTATGTTTTACACTTATATAAAGCTTCTCAACTCCCCTGCCTGCCTTTAAGTCTCTGCCAAGTCATGGCAGTTAATTCCCTTGTTTAAGCAAACTGAATAGCTTTTGTTTGTTTGCATTTGGGTGGTATCCATTTATTTCCACAACAAATTTATTGAAAACTCTCCTTGATTGAACCAATCAGTCAACAAGATTTTACCAGTGCCTAAGATAATTTGTAAGGGAACATTAAATTTCACGAATTCTTCTGAAACAAAGTTTAAGAAAGTTTTACTTTGGGATACTAAGTCCTACTGCCAGACTCTATGCTAATTACTTCATATTATGAAATCTCTAGAAGATAAATATTACTCTACTGTATGGATGAGGAAACTGAGACTTAGAATGCTAAGTAACTTTACTATAATTGGTCACAAAAAAAAAAAAAAAAGCGGGGATTTAGCAGAACTAATATTTGAACACAGTTCCATCTGACTCTAGAGCCAAGATCTAAATTACTCCAAGAAGGCAATACTGTGCAGTGTTTAAGAGATTAACTCTGGAATCAGACTGCCTAGATTGAATTCACTAGCTGTAGACACTTGCACGAGTTGCTTCTCCTTTCTGTCTGCCAGTTTTCTCTTCCGTAAAATAATTTCTAACATAGAGGAATGTTATGATAAGGTAGTTATTGCATATAAAGCACTTAGAATAGTACCTGGTGGTACAGAGTACTCAATTTGTGTTAGTCATTGTGAAGAAGGAGAAGGAATCTGAGGAGGATGAGGAAGAGAGCAAGAAAAAAATATGTTCTGCTTTCATCCTTTTCTCATGGGTAAAACTTCTACTTTTTGATGCTACTTGTATCCCAGATCAAAAATAGATTGCTTTAAAAAAAAGTCTTAGAAAGGGCTATATGGTAGCCTCAGCCAAAATAAGCTTAACTTGATTTCTGTTTCATGCACTAGTCATAATGCTTCCACCACCCCTGATCACTAACTTCAGTGTTGTTTTCATGGGAAATGTGTCCTGAGGTCTCTCACTCCCATTCCCCCAGCTCTAGGGAATCTCTTTGCCTCTCCTAGAGGGATAGGGATGGAGTTCGGAGGATCTCACCCAGTGTAGGTACAACAATTCTTCATATACTTGAACAACTTGTTAAAAGGGTAAAGGGAAGGCTGTGCCTTTTATCCTAATCCTCTAAATTAATTCTCCCTTTTGTATTCTGCTAGGATTGCCCACAGGGTAGATGAAATTTTGAAGCATCTACCCTAGTGCACTGTCTGGTTTCAATTCTTTGGAAGTCTCTCAACTTAAAATAAGAAGCTTTGAGCTTCAAAGAAAGAAACTAGCAAAATTGATTTCTCACAATGTGTTTTTCTTTTGAAACCCCTCTGTGTTTCAGATAGCAATACTGTCAAGAAAAAAATGACTTAAAAATATATTTTGAATTGTTATGGCTTATCATATTTGGAAAATTAGTCCTTTTATTTTTATCTCCCTTACTTGCGTTGATCTTAATACCATTTCAGAGATCACTCGGGATTTTCCTACCCAAATAATGAAGACTTTAAAATATCTTTAAAGAAACAAAAGAGAAAATGTGTAATTCAGTAGCATGTTTTAAATTTTAATCCAAAACCCTCCTTAATGTCTTGCCAGCAGATGTTTTAACAGGCCTTAGTCAATAAATAGAACTCATGACTGGTATCAGTTGTTTTGTAGATTTCCTGTGATAAATCCTGATAATGGTTGTTTCCTTGACAATGTGAAATTAAACACTGGTGAACAATTTTTTTTTTTTTTCTCATGTGATAAAAACTGTCTATGAACAGACAGGAAGCATCTTCACTGTATATAGAGAGACTAACTGGAAAAAGAAAGGACTTTGAGGACTGAATTTTGGCTATGTTGCTTGCTTGCTTTGTGACCTTGAGGAAAATATTTAAACCTCCTTATTTTATGGGCGCCCGGGTGGCTCAGTTAAGGGGCTGCCTTCCACTCAGGTCATGATCTTGGGGGTCCTGGGATGGAGCACTGCATTGGGTTCCCTGCTCAGCGGGGAGTCTGCTTCTACCCTGTGCCCCTCCCCCCGCTTGTGCTCACTTGAGAGTTCTCTCACTCTCTCTCAAATAAATAAATAAAATCTTTAAAAATTTATTTATTTATTTATTTATTTATAAAAATAAATAAATAAACTTCCTCATTTTAAATGGAGGAAAGTCATAATTAACTTGAAATATTGCTTTTAGGGATATATAAGGTACATACCACACTCATACAGTGTATACCAAACATAAGTTATCTAAGATAAAATTATCACCATCCTTCTCTTTATTGTCATCACCAGCAACTCTGGTTTCTAGAATGTTTAACTGCCTTGGATTAACAAATCTAATTATAAATACTGAGACAAACCAGGTTCAAGTTAGACTGAGGAATTAGGCATTGCCAATAAACAGAACACTTCTGTTAACTTGCATTAGAGATAACTAGTCAGAGAAAATGAATTAATATTTGTAAAGTTCATCTGTCAGGAAGTGCCATGATGTGTTTTGGGATACTTTAGCTCTTCCAACAGCTCTGTGTCGATCCCCAACTCCCCAAATAAATATACAGTCTATAGAGTAGCAACAGTTTTAAGAAACAATGCATATCCCACCTTCCAGTGAGAGTCCATACCATCAGATACTAAACATTTATCCACATTATTTAGTTTAATTCTTGCAACACTTTCGTTAAGTAGACAATATTTTACTTACAGAAGAGAAAATGACATTCAAAGAAAATTACTAATTTGCCAATAGCTATTAAATTCAAAGGGGACAGAGAATGCCATAGACAAATCCAAGATAAGCACACACAAAAATTATTCACACACACACATACATATGTATAACTACAATGTAATAATACTAGTTTTTCAGTGACATAATCAGAAAGTCTAAGTAAGAATGTTTGTTAGATCATGGGCTACAATAAAAGTCCTCCTAAACTAAAATGAAAATTTGGAATCCTTAATATTCTACTATAAAATTTAGTATTTGCTAGACACCGTTAGTTTTGTTCAACCTATCCATTAATTCATTTCTCACAACTTCCCCATAATATTATATTGTTGTTATCCCTACTTTATTCATCATGAATAAATTGAGGCAGAGAAAAAAAAAATTGCCCAAAGGAAGACAGCTAGTAAATGATGGAGCCTAATTTGAACATAAATGATCAAATTCATCCTGAAACCCTATCTACCAAACATGCTGCTTCCAAACATGTCCTTGATTCCAGAATAATAGCTTGCCTTAAAGGATAAAACATGAATATGTAGATTGTTTCAGCTGTTTTGTGAATGGGACTTCTATCTGCCCGTGTATCTTCACAATCCATTAATTTGAGCTTTCCTAGATAAGTAACCAACAAACTATTATCATCTAAAATATGACAAATAAGGAGCAGTATCAATTTGAACATAAGCAAATCTAACCCCTCATATCTCACCAATGCCTGGTCACAGACATTCCAATTAGGGCTGGCTTGTGTTGTACGTATATCTATCTCCCCTTTGCAATAGATTTGGCATTATTTTTTTTCTGTCCTTTATTCTTTCATAGCACATACAAACACAGACACTCAACACATGTATATACACACTCACAGTGTTTATTATCCCAAAATCAAATTACAATTGTAGTTTATGTTACTTTTATAAATAATTGATCAAATCAATTTTAAAAGTACAATGCTCTTTGGTTGTGTTACAATAAAGAATATATCTGGATTTTGTCCTGTGTTCCTGACACTAAACTTTAAAAACTCCTGTAATTTCCTGAATGATAAGAGTATCTTTTGTCATTCATAATGAGCCCCTTTGACCACTCCTGATTAGGTGTTTCATGGTGGTCCCTTAGCTTCAAGAGAGTATATGGCCAGGTAAGTGATTAGAGAGCTAGAACTTTCAGCAAGAACCCTTTCCTCCACTCCTACGGGAGGTGATAAGGGCTAGAGACTAAGTTCAATCACATGATCCCATAATGATACCTCAGTAAAACTCTGGACATTCAAAACTCATGAGGCATCTTAACCAACTGAGCCCAAAAGGCATCAAAACTCAAAAGGCGGGCACCTGGGTGGCTCAGTCGTTAAGCGTCTGCCTTCGGCTCAGGTCATGATCCCAGGGTCCTGGGATCGAGTCCCACATCAGGTTCCCTCCTCGGCGGGAAGCCTGCTCTCCCTCTCCCACTCCCGCTGCTTGTGTTCCTGCTCTCGCTATCTCTGTCTCTGTCAAATAAAAAAAAAAAAAAAAAAAAAAAAAACTCAAAAGGCATCATGAATGTGTAAGGAGGGTGACAGACCCTGGCATGGGAGCTCAGCATCTAGAATTCTCTCAGATCTAGCCCTAAGTGTCTCTTCCATTCAGCTGTTCCTAAGTCATATCCTTTATAATAAAACTGAAATTGTAAGTACAATTTTCCTGAGTTTTGTGTCATTCTAGCATATTATTGAAACTGGTGGGATCACAGGAAGCCCCCAATTTATAGTGAGTTGGTCAGAAGTGCAGGTGGCCCTGAGACTTGTGGCTGGTATCTGAGGTGAGGGCAGTCTTATGGAAGACTTGACCCTTTAAACCTGTGGAATCTGACATCAGCTCTTAGCAGCTATTGTCATAACTGAATTGAACTGCAGGATACCAGTTGGTGTCGGAAAGAACTGTTGTCAAAGCAACAGTTAATAATAAAATAATAAAAAGTCTGAGTGTCAGAGAACCTAACAAAAGGAAAACATTTGAATCAGGTTACTCAAAAAGACAAATCAATATGATTTTGTAAAAATGCAACTTGCACCCCATGTATCTTTTGTCTAAGGTTTTGACACTAAAACTTTTATCCCTAAAAATTCTGACTCTAGTCATCAACCTCATTCAGCAGCCTTGATTCCAAATGAACTGTGATTATTTCCAAAAACAAACTTTTACTTTAAATATAAAATTGTGCCATATTTGAGAATATTCAAAATAATGTGCTTAAGGAAAAGGTGGAGTTTGTGGAAGGAAATAAACCTCCTAAGCATCTCTATCCAGCAAAAAACGGAGAATGGATTGTTAACCACTCACAGATAATGAGAACAAGGCCACAGTCACTACATGCCAATGCTCCCTGGAGGTGCTGTGGTTGTGCTAGCATGCAGAGGACATACAGAGAGGTTGCGCCTCTTGGCGGAGGTAATGGAGGTAAGGGGTAACAGCAGTTACAATGAGTTCCTTTACTCTCAATGTAATCTAGTTCACTGTATTTTTCATGTCTCCCTAATCTCAAAGTCCTACATCTAAATTATATAAGCTACTGTACAAGTATAGGAGGAAGATGGCAACCTGCTCAGATACTTGATGGAGCAGCACCCTATAGTTCTAGGAAGCACTCAGGGTTCAGACTCAGAAGATATGGTTTCAAGTCACTACCACTTGTTAGTGAAATATATGCTAAGTCACTTAAATTCTCTAAGACTCAAATTTCTGATTGATAAAATGGGGGCAATAAATTATACTTCAGAGGGTTTTAAAAGAATTAAATGTAGTAAGCTCATGAAAGTAACATGAAATATAAAGCTCTCTATACAATTCTGACACTTGTTATTTTTTATTTTCCTCTTATTCACAAAGCTTATTTTTTTTTTAAAGATTTTATTTATTTATTGGAGAGATACAGAGAGAGAGCTAGAGAGCACAAGTGAGGGAGAAGGAGAAGCAGGCTCCCACAGAGCAGGGAGCCCGATGTGGGGCTCGATCCCAGGACCCTGGGATCATGACCTGAGCCGAAGGCAGACGCTCAACGACTGAGCCACCCAGGTGCCCACACAAAGCTTATATTTTTTATGATTACATATAAATACAGTCAGAGAATAATTAATAACCTTCCCAGGTGTAAAAACAAATATTATATCCCTGACTTTGTACTAATTTTCAGAAGAACAAAGTCAGAATAAAACACAAATAAAGAGGAGAAAAATATCCCCATAATATCTGATGATCTGAGGTCACCAGAGATAATATTAATAGTAAAAATAGTAAAGAAAAAAGGTAAGAAATTTAATAGTAAAAAAGTAAAATAGTAATATTCCATTCATAATTGTACTTTTTAATTAATTTTTTTTGATGTAGCGTTCCATGATTCATTGTTTGCGTATAACACCCAGTGCTCCATTCAATACATGCCCTCTTTAATACCCATCACCAGGCTAACCCATTCCCCCCGTAACTGAATTTTTTTTTTAATCATTAAACTGTGTATACTGTCTCTGTATCACCATATTTATTCCATGTTAGTGCTCCAGAATCAAAACATATAAGCTATCATTTACAAAAAAGGAGCACTGTGGAGAGTAAATTAGGCTAGGAATTCAAATTATTGAATTTCAGCACTACTTTTGGGATTAGCACTGGAAATTCTCCACTGCCAATTATCCAACTAAAATATGACATAATTATCCATGGCCAAATGATCTCAAACCCATTAAACATTTAAAATTCTGTGATATTTGGGAAAAAAATAAAATTCTGTGATATTTAGAATTTGCTTCTAGAATCTAAATAATCACAACATTAGTATAATTGGCATATTTATTCCCCCATTTAACAGCATAACATCATATATTACTTTAGTTAACATTTGCTTTCATATCCATACTTTTTGATCCTTGAAATAAAGCCAGTGAGAAAAGTGGGACAAAGAATATTATCCTCATCTTATAAATGAGTGAAGTAAAAGCTAACACAGAAACAGGTTACTTTGTATAAATCATAGCACTCTAAATTGTTTTGACTCTATACCAGTTTATAGAGTTATATGCCCTTCTTCATTCCAAAGGATATCAAAATGTATGTGTTCAAGTGAGTATAACAAAATATTCAGGAGTCCAATGTTGAGGTTTTGATTTTCACTAAATCCGGAAATTTCTTTTGACTTCTCTACTGTGGACTCCAATATAAAATAAATAAAAATTATTGGGTGCCATCAAGATCATGTGAATTTCTGAAGATGAGTAAGTGTACCCTTATCACTCACTTTTGGAAACTACTCTCCAGAAGCACATCTTGGTCAGTTAGAAGAGTCATCTGTGCATGTATGGAAGGCAAGCATCTAGTCCTGTCACTTTGACTTTAGCTGAGTCTCAGTTTCATCTCAAGCTCTTGGTACAACAGCTAATGGAAATCCTACAACCCTAACAGAATCTTGGGTTGGACTCTTAACCTTCTAGTTAGGATCTAATGGATAACTTGACATTTTAAACGCATACTTTTCAGCTCAGGTTATTTGAAATGAGAAATCCAAGGCCAGGGTTAATGAAAATAGATTCCACTTTTCTCTCAAATTCAGTGTTAGAAGAACTGTATGTTTCTTTCCTTTCTAACAATAAATGACTAATGATCATCTAAGCACAAATGAGAAAGGAGAAATGTTAGCAAATGTAACTCAGTATGACAATGTTTCAAATAGCTACAGCATCTCAAGGCAGCTAGTGAAAACATGTTAGAGCAGTTGCTGCTATTTTTTTTTCTTTTTGTCATATTTGAGTTAGGATGATCCATAAAACTCTCCTCACCACAGCTAGTCCAGGAGCTGAGGGCATTCGCTGGCATTTTCAGGAAGTCAATGTCAGCAGCCCATGTGTTCCATGCCCAACATATACAGCCCACAGTGTTACCCAAAATCATTCACCAAAAAATTAGAACAGAAAATTATACAGAAAATCACCATAAAATAAAGCAAGATGCTATAAAGCAGAATGGCCAAACTATGAACAAAGAGCAAATTCTCAAGAGCTAATATGTTAACAATGACTTTCAAAATAATCTAATCTAATCCACTAGGCCTTTGTGGGATTTATATCAACATGTGACACAAAATCTCTTCAGAATAAGTGAAGTGAAACAATTTGTCCACAACTGGTATTTGCAGAGTAGAGATCCAAATTGAGATTCTCCGCCTGAAAAGTCAAAATTGTTACTGCCATAACAGTTTGCTTTTTACCTAAGTACTGGCCAGGGAACAAGCAGATCAAATTTAAAGCACCAAAATTAGTCAAAGGAGAGCAGAGACAGCCATTCTTGGGAATACAAAAGAATCAAAGTCAAAACATGATTGAAGGGCACCTGGGTAGCTCAGTCAGTTAAGCATCTGCCTTCAGCTCAGGTCATGATCCCAGAGTCCTGGGATCGAGCCCTGGGGAGGGCTCCCTGCTCAGCAGGGAGTCTGCTTGCCCCTCTTACTCTATCCTCCTTCCCATTTGTGCTCTCTCTCTCTGTCAAATAAATAAATAAAATCTTTAAAAAAATGATTGAATGTCAACAAAAGTAATCTACAAAATCTGCTATAAATAACGTAATATATATGCCATATATATAATGCAAACTATTAAATTTCTATATGTGTGAATACATATCTAGCTAAAAATCAAAATGTAAAGTAATATCAAAGCAAGTTTGATCCTTAAAACACAAGAGCAATTTCATTTTCCAGAATAGAGTAGAATGAGATAAGCACAGAGCTATAATGCAGGAACAAAGCATAGAGGGCCATATCAGACTCTTGTAAGTATTGTGACTTTGAATGATATAAGAAGGTTCTGTGAAGTTTTGAGGGGAGGAGTGACAGATGTAACTTACTTTTAAATAGAATTCCTCTCACTCCTGTTAAGGAGGGATAGGATGGATTCAGTAAAACGAGTTAGGATGTTCCTGTAATGATCCAGAAAAAAGAGAACGGTGGCTGGACCAGCATGGTAGTGTTGAAAGTAAAACACACAGGGCTGGCTGAAGGACCCACTGAGGGGTGTAAGAGAAAGAGAATCATGAAAGATGATGCCAAGTTTTGGTTTATTGTTTTGTTTGGTTTTGCTGGAGTAACTTCCATAGATGAGGAATCCCGTGGGAGGAATGTATTGGAGGGTGTCACTGATTTTGACAGTTCATGTGTAATTGTGGCTCTGAGCAAGGAAGATAAATGAATAAAGGCAGCACATTGTTCCACTGAAGTTGTTTTCAGTCACAGGGTTTCCTTGTGAACTGGATTTTGGGCACACAGCATGTATAGGCAGGGACCATAACAATTATACTGACATCCCAGGTATACCACAATTGAGGGTGTCACGCTGAGGAACTAATTTTATAAGCAGTTAAGGTCAACTGTACGCAAAGCCCTACCTTCTGTCTCATGATAACATTTAAAAACCTAATGTCCTGCAAAAGGATAAAAAATAATGGTGGGGAGTGGAGGGCCAATAAAACTTTGACAACTTCAAACAAGTAAATCAGAATCATTAACTAAGAACCCTACCCTAACAACGTGACCCTAGTAACTCTCACTGATTCTTTTAACAGATATTAATGAAAAACCACCTGATGATAATAATAGGTATTTTTTTTCCAATTTCACATTAAATAAAAACAAGAAAAATAATAATGATTCTTAAGATAGCTAACATGAATAAATGCTGAAATTATCCTGGGTCTTTCTATGCACTTCCCACACATATATTCTGTCCTCACAATAAATCCATGAGGTGTAATATATGATAATCTCTGTTTTACAAATGAAAAAGCTGATGCAAAGAACTTCCTATAAACTGAAATATAGACTTTACTAGAAACAATAGATATTCAGCTCAATCCTGCTGAACTATAGCAGTTCAATCTATCATAATGAGAACCGATCCTCAAAATGATGAGTTCAAGACCATGGAAAAATCCTAATTTTCAAGGAGTTTACTGTAAAGGAAACTGATAATTTGGGGCTTAAGAAAGATTATAATTTATAGCTGTTAAGTGAATAAAGGTATTTTATTTGTACCAGATGGGGAGGAAAGGAAGCAGGCTGAACTTATGTTCTTTGCGTTAACAAGGTCATTTGATTTACCCAAATATTCATTTCAAAACCTGATTAACTGGGGATGAACTGAGTAAACAATCCTGTCAGTTCAGTCATACTTTAGTGGCAGGGTTTCTTGATAACTTAAATTATCTCAAGGAATACAAAATCCTTTTCATTCTCTTCACCAATATTGTGTTCAGTTTTTTGAAGTTCAGTTTCTCACAACCCTATGAAAATGTAGGTGAATACTGAATAGATAATTGTGATAAAGATAAATTTTCTAATCATTAAGCACAGAAAGAAAACATAAACAATTGGTTTTAACATTTTGTTGATAATAGAAATATTCAGATGGTGCCCATTCTCTCAAAACAATGAATATAGAAAAAAATTAGCAAACATTACAGAAGGGTCAGATGATACAAATAAACAGCTATTTATAGGATATTTACCAAGAATATATTATTACAGAAAATTTTTATGTTATATTAAGTGGAACAAAATAGATATACATCTATTTATGGTGGGATTCCAATCCTATTTTAAATATGTATCACAAGATATGCCAATATATTCTAAGTACTTTAGTGTGGTGAGAAAAGGGAATACAATGTTCTGTAATTTTCTTTCAGTGTTTTGCCATTGTTATTGGGAAAATAAATGACTTCTTAAAGTGTCTTAACAAATATTTTAAAGCAATACATAATAATGAAATACATAATATGCCTCTTTCTTTAGGTTTTCACAAGTGAGTCGTATATTACACTCTCTTGTAAACCGTGAGAAATTCTTGAGAGCTTAAATTGAAAATGAAATCATTTCCTAGGTGCCGGTGGTTGACAAATGCTCCCACCAATCGAATATAAGTTAAAGGTGTGCTCAGTTCCACAACTCGCTTTACCTGAAGAATCTAAACTTAATAGTGTAAACTCAAGCAATTGTATTTGGAGAACGCTTGAAATGTAGTTTCTATGTGTTATGGCTAGTGTGAATTTGAAACAAAGTGTTCACAGGGAGAAATTGAGCTTTCAAGAAAAGAGAGCTTAGCCTCTGTAAACCTTGAGCTTCCCGTATGTGAAAGGAGTAGGGTGGTCTAGATGTCTGAGGTCTCTAAGTCTGACTCTTTACCTATCACTTATCACTATCCTAGCCACAATATTATTGTCAAATGAGTTATTTTGCTTTCATTACAGTCGTATTATAATAACACATTGAGAGTGAAAAAGGCCACCAAGGTCTTATTGTCAAGTTCAGTAAGATTCCTAATGAAATGTCAGACTCTTCTCCAGATCTATCATTAATACTCTTAATTGAGTAACAGTCTTTATAGTTCACAGGTTGTTTAATTACTTGAGTACATGTTTCCAAGCAAAGTCCACACTTAATATTTAATAATTCACGTAGTGACAATTAAGTTAAATGATTACTCATTATATCTTTCTCTACCAACTTGTCTACAGTGACAATTAAGTTAAATGATTACCCATTATATCTTTTCCTACCAACTTGTCTACATATTAAATCTAGATTGCTTCCTTCCTTCCTTCCTTCCTTCCTTCCTTCCTTCCTTCCTTCCTTCCTTCCTCCCTTCTTCCTTCATTCTCTCCTTCCCTGCTTTTCTTCATTCCTTCCTCAACTGGAAACATTTATATATTAAGTATATTTGCATATATTTTTATATAAGTATGTGTACACATATATATGAGCTCTCAGTATAGTGAATAAGATAGTTACATTTACAGAAACTAGAAAGCATTTTTATGAGATTTTCTAGGGATCCAATTTTTCCTCTCTTTTAACATCACCTAGGGTATTTTCTATTGGTTGCATAGTTGAAGATGGCCCAGCATCACCAGGTTACATGCCACTCACTGGAAAGAGGAGACAGAAAGTAGATGACTAGCGGCTATCTGTCTGTCTAAGGGTATGACTGAGATGCTGTACCAGTCGCAAATGCTCAGTTCTAACTGCCAAAATTTAACACATGGTAATGTCCAATTGCAAGGGAGGATAGGACGCTAATAATTATAGTCTCTAGCTAAGTTAAATATGCCCAGTTAAACCTTAGATATTCTACTACCAAATGGAAGACTAGGAGAATGGACACTGGTATATATATATATATATGTACCTTTGCCACATTATTTATTTTAAAAGTCAGTGTCTGGGACTCAGGGGAAAGAAGGGATGGCAGAAAATGTGTACGTAAATGCCCCTTACAGAATTCTAAGTAGAACTACTTTTAGATTTCTGCCTTTGTAATTTATTTCTTTGGGACAGTATAATATATAACATCATTTTTTTTTTAAACCTTGAGCCTTATGGATCCCCAAAATTGTACCTATAGGCCTTAATGGAGAAAATACTTTTATAAGCCTGCCACTTACCCTGCTCACACTGTCTCTCTCTCTCTCTCTCTCTCTCTGAGACAAATAAATAAATAAAATATTTTTTAAAATAAAGATTTATTTGGGAGAGAGAACGCGTGCGAGCAGGGGAAGGGGTAGGGGATAGGAATATCTAAGCAGACTCCTACAGAGCGCAGAGCCCAACACAGGGCTGGCTTGATCCCATGAATCATGAGACCAGGACCTGAGCTGAAACCAAGAGTCAGACACTTAAGTAACTGAGCTACCTAGGTAGGTGCCCAGGGTCATTCTTTTTAAAGGCTGCCTTTTTTGGGGCGCCTGGGTGGCTCAGTCGTTAAGCGCCTGCCTTCGGCTCAGGTCATGATCCCAGGGTCCTGGGATCGAGCCCCGCATCGGGCTCCCTGCTCCGCGGGGAGCCTGCTTCTCCCTCTGCCTCTGTCTCTCTCTGTCTCTCATGAATAAATAAATAAAATCTTTAAAAAAAAAAAAAGGCTGCCTTTTTCATGAAATCTTTAGTGGTTACCACACCTGGATAAGATGTTGTCATTTGACCATGTACAGCACGTTTTATTGCATTTTATGTTACTGGGATATTTACCCCAATCTATTTTGTTTTGAAGGAACTTACATGCATTTTATAAGTATTATTATATCATGCTATTTTTTACCATATGGTATGATATAGAATCTATTATAGAATATGTAAACACTGGTCTTTGCATTCATGAAGAACAGGCATTATTTTGTATGATTTAAATTTATGAATTTTTATATTCTGTAGAACCGAGAACAATGCTTGGAAAATTCAGTATACATTTCTTAAAGTGTCTGAATAAATGAACTTTACTATATGTGTATGCTAAGTAAATACTAGAGTATTCCATGGACAGTCTTTCATCTAATAAAATGTCCCCTCTTTACCTATTTATTAAAATCGTTAGGCTGTTTTCCTGAAATACACATTAAGTAGAGATGTATTAAGATATATTAAAATTTCAATACTGTATACAAAATTAGCCAAAACAATCAATTAATCAGAACTTCTCAAGTTTCACCACCTAAGACAGGCAAAATGAAATAAAATAAATCACAGTGATAAAATCATTCAAAAACATCTCAGACATGTCTTGGATTCAGTATATATGTGACTCAAACTCCTACCCTTATTTCATCTGCAGAAAGCCATGAGAATCTATTTTCAGAATGATTACCCTGAAGCACTCTCTCATATTATGAAATAACCCATAATCTTCACTCCTATCTACTTAATGAGATGAGAAGATGGAATAATTTATTTTAGAGAGATTTATAGCCACAAGAGTTGGACCAAAATTGGTGTCCTTCTTAAAACTCAGCAGAGTTCTCCCTAGATCAGTGGTTAATAACCTTTTTGTTTTTTCAGCCACCTCCCTTTGAGAATCTGATGAAAGCTATCAGTTCTCTCACCTGAAAAATACACATGTACAAATATAACTTCCCTTTTCTTTACCATTTCAGAAGGTCCAGTGTTCCTAACTGCCATTTTTACACTACTTACACTACTGAGAACCTCCATTCTAAACTACAGTAGTTAGGAAAATCAGTCTTGCTCTCCAGGTTTAGACATAGATTTCCATATTTCCTTGATTTGCTTAAGCACTGGAGGAAGAGAATGTGCTTCTACCAGTTGGTGTAAAAGAGGATCTTATTCCACTTACTCTGTGTACAGAGGTCTGGAGCCTTGTGTTATGTTTCTGTGAGAATCTAAATGATGAGATCCTAAGGTAGCTAGGTCTTCAGTGCTTATAGCTCTTGTCCAAGGAAGGTTCCTGTATGATATATTACTTCTAAACCTTTTTGAATATTGCTTCCAAAATTTGATAGTCCCCTCAGTGTTAATCCCATATTTTCAATGAAAATTTTAAACAAGCAACACCCCTCACTTTCCAAGTTCTCTTGCAACTACAGGACTGACATACATTGGCTTGCTAGTCATATATATCCCTACAGCATGTAGATAAAGAGTTAGTTACATGCTACATGCAAAGGCATAAAAGTGGACCACTTTATTACACCATACATAAAAATAAATTAAACATGGATTAAAGACCTAAATGTGAGACCTGAAACCATAAAACTCCTAAAAGAAAACATAGACAGTCTCTTGGACATCACCCTCAGTAACATTTTTATGGATATGTCCTCTCAGGCAAGGGAAACATTTAAAGCAATAAGAAACTATTGGTACTACACCAAAATAAAAAGCTTTTGCGCAGCAAAGGAAATCAACAAAACAACAAGGCAACCTAGGAATGGGAGAAGATATTTGCAAATTGTTTATCCAATAAGAAGTTAATATCCAAAATACATAAAGAACTTATGCAACTCAACACCAAAAGAACAAAAAATCTAATTAAAACATGAAAAGACTTGAATGGACATCTTTCCAAAGAAGACATACAGATGACCAACAGACATATGGCAAGATGCTCAACATCACTAATCATCAGAGAAATGCAAATCAAAACTACAAAAAGATATTACCTCACACCTGTCAGAATGGCTAAAATTAAAAAAAATAAATATTAATTAAAAAACACTAGAAACAAGTGTTGGTGAGGATGTGGAGAAAAAGGAACTCTTGTGCACTGCAGATAGGAACACAAACTAGTGCAGCCACTGTAGAAAACAGTATGGAGGCTCCTCAAAAATTTAAAAATAGTAACACTAGGGCCCCTGGGTGGCTCAGTTGGTTAAGCGTCTGCCTTCGGCTCAGGTCATGATCCTGGAGTCCCGGGATCGAGTCCCACATCAGGCTCCCTGCTCGGCAGGGAGTCTGCTTCTCCCTCTGACCCTCCTCCCTCTCATGCTCTCTGTTTCTCATTCTCTCTCTCGCAAATAAATAAAATCTTAAAAAAAAAAAAAAATTAAAAATAGTAACACTATATGATCCATTAATCTACTACTTGGTATTTACCCAAAGAATACACAAACACTAATTCAAAAAGATATGCACACCTCTATGTTCACTGAAGCATTATTTACAATAGCCAAGACAGTGAAGCAACCCATGTGTCAATCAATAATCAACAGATGAATGGATAAGGAAAATGTGGTATGTATGCATGCACGGGCACACACACACACACACAGAATGGAATATTACTCACCATCAAAAAGAATAAGATCTTGCCATTTGCAATGACATGGATGGACCACCTAGAGGGTATAATCCTAAGTGAAATAAGTCAGACAAAGACAACTACCATATGATTTCACTTATATGTGGAATCTAAAAAACAAAACAAATGAACAAACAAAAATAGATTCTAAAATGCAGAAAACAAACTGGTGGTTGCCACAGGAAGGGTGGGTGTGAGAATGAACAAAGTAGACAAAGAGAATTAAGAGGTACAAACTTCCACTTACAAAACAAGTAAGTCACACAAAAATTTAGTTACATGAGAAACAGTCTAGTTGTTTACTATCCATTTTGCTAGTGCACAAGGCAACAGAGTGTAGTTGGAGGTAACACACTCAGGTGCCAACCCTAAATTTATAGAGTTACAGCCACCCCCTTCCAATCTTTCCAACACTATCTCTAACTTTTGACAACTATTACTATTCTCCATCTATATAATTTTGTCATTTCAAATATGTTACATGTAACCTTTTGATACTGACATTTTATTTCACTCAGCAGGATTCCCTACATATCCATCCACAATTACAGTATCAATATATTGTTTGTTCCTTTTTATTGCTGAATAGTATTTCATAGTATAAATATACCACAATTTATTTAACCATTCACCCAGTAAGACTATTGGAGTTGTTTGCAGTTTTTATTGCAAATAAAGCTTCTTAGATAATTCATGTACAGGTTTTTATGTGAATATATGTCTGTATTTCTCTGGAATAAATGCCCAGGAGTATAACTTCTTGGTTGTATGATAAGCACATGATTTGTTTTATATGAAATTGCCAAACTTGTGTCCAGAGTAAGCTGTATGATTGTACATATCCCACCAACAATGTATGAGAAATCCAGGTTCTCTGTATCCTTGCCAACATTGGTATTATTACTATTTTTAATTCTGCTGTTTAATAGGTGTGTAGTGGTATCTCAACCTGCTCTTAATTTCTATTTCCCAAAGGCTAATGATGTGGAACATCTTTTCATATATTTATTTGTCATATGTATATCCTCTTTAATAAAATGTTTGTGGATATGTTTTGCCCATTTCAAATTAGATTATTATTAATTTTTTTTTGCTGTTGATTGCTGAATGTTCTTTAGACATTCTAGAAATAAGCCCTTTCATTAGATATGTGGTATGCAAATATTTTCTCTCAGTCTTTAGTTTTTCCTTTCATCTTTTTAGCAGGATCTTTCACAAAATAAATGTTTTTAGTTTTGATGAAATCATGTTTATCAAATTTTCACTTTATTTATCATACTTTTAATGTCATATCTAAGAACTCCTCTCTCAATCCAAGCCCTGATGATTTTCTATTTTCTTCTATTTTTTTGTAATTTTACATTTAACATTTAAATTCAACATCTATTTTGTGCTAAATCTGTATAATGTGTGGGGTTTATGTTGAGTTGGTTGGTTTTGTCCGTTAATGATGAGTTATTCCAGCAAAAATGGTTAAAAGGTTATCTGAAAAGCTATCTGTCCTCTAAGAAATTGTAAAAAACAAATATGGATTTTTCAGGTATGGAAAACAAGTGGGAGAATTGAAACATTTAAAGAGAATGGTTTTGTTTGAAATGCTTGAGAGCTTTGGACCATAATAGCTAAAACCTCAGAGAAAATTATTATTATTATTATTTTTTAGATTTAATTGTAACATCCTTTGAGGGCAAAATCAGGTCAGGCTAGAAACTTCCATCAGTAAAATTAATGAAACAAAAAGTTCTGTAATTTCCTAGCTACAGAACTGGAAATTAAAAGAAGAGCTGGTGGATTAATATAGTAAAGACGTAATTCTTTAAGTTAAGAATTTTCCCAGATTTACTGCATCCCTAAATATTTTAAAATTACTTATGGCTTAATTTATATATAAGGATAGCATGTAAATACTTAGTCATTTCAGATTCTCTTGGAAGACAGATTATGTCAACCTTAGTATCTTTGCCTTTTTTTTCAAATACAACTTTATGTCCTTTTGGATGCTTGAAAAATAAATCTTCAACAAATACTTCCTTGGCCACTGCCATGCTTTCATATAACTAAGAAATTGCAGCTTGGTTTAGTTGACAGAGCAAAAAGTTTGATTAAGAAGGGAATTAAGACTTGGCTCCACTAATTATTAGCTGTATATTCTTAAAGCTTTCTCAAATCTCCTGCTACAAAGCAAGTTATAAATAAATAAATAGAAAATAAATAAAATAAGCACATTAGCTTAGATATGTTTATTAACTTGAGGGATAGGAAAATCTTAGCTTGCAGGACTGTTGTGGTAAAGGATTAGGACTTTGCAGACCACATAATAGGTGATCAAAGCATTAGTTTCATGTTTTTAGCTGCCCACTCATTTTAGCATCCCATTTCCATTTTATTATCGCCTTTGGCTCTGCCTTCCCAGACAAATTTCAAGGACATTTATTACTCATTTCCCCTTCCCCATAGAATACTATGAAAAAAGTCCCATTTTTTCTTTTGTTTAACTATATAGTTAATCTTTCAAATTTCCTGTTATCTGGCATAAATAGACTGGTATAAATATCTGGCACATTCAAGGTAGGAAGTGAAAAATAGAAGGTCATTTAATTGTTTCGTTTTGCTTTTAAGTGTGTCCCTGGTAGTTACCGATCACTCAAGGGCAAAGTAAAAATATAACTTATTTTTTTTTCTCATCTTATTTTCCTCTTCACTTCTGTGAAAAGAGACAAGCTGCATGATTTTGCTCAATGTGCAAATGTTGGACTTACTCAGGGGAAGATTACTTAAAGGGAATTATAATGATAGAAAGCAAAAAACAAAAACCTGACTTGATATTTCACAAATCTTCAGTACTTAATACTGATTTTGTAACTTCATGGGAATGGGTAAATCCTGAATAGTTGGGTCCTGGGATAAGTGATAACTCAGTTTTTTTTCACTGCAGTTATTAGTACTTATTTAGTTTGTAGATTTCAGAATATGGAAACTATACTTCTAAATTGTCAGGAAGTCAATGGAGAGATCAATCAGCTCTATCTACATTTTTGTCCATTTTTCTGGATCACATTTTACATGTGAGACTGACATTTTATTAGTTTAAAACATAGAATATTGGCAGTTTCATATGGTTTATCCTAATATATGAAACAGATACATATGTTCATGGATCTACCCCCACAGTAGCAAGAGTTCATTCGTGTCAGAATTCCTTCAAATATGATCAATATGTTTTGAAAAATTTTAAGCTACCATATAAATGGTAAAGTTAGTATTCCTTCCTTCATTCAAGAAATATTTGAATGTCTGGCTTACTCTATGCCAGACAGAGTACTGTGCACTTGGGATTGAACAAATTAGCCAATATCACCACCCTTGTGAAGCTTAAACTCCAGTGGGTAAGATTTAAGATAAATAGAGAAGAAACATAAACTAGTAAAGCACAATATATTTATAGTGTATTGAATACTAATAAATTAATAAAAATTGGGAACAAATAAGCAGGGAAATAAGATATGGTATAGGTGGGTATTACAATTTTGAAATACGGTATCTGAGAAAGACCTCAAACAAGAATAAATGTCTAACGGAAGGGAAGAAGCAAGCCATGCAAATGTCTGTAGGAAAGCATTCCTGGCAAAAGAAAGTGAGTAAGAAAGAAGAAGAGAAAAAGAGGTCAGATTATAACAGTGGGGCCATCTTAGGGAAGGCTCTGTAAATTAAAGATTTGGCTTTTACTATAAATAAGTTTGGAAGCCATCATGGTTTCTGAGCAAAGAAGTAACATTACTTATTAATATTTTAGGAAGTCAGTCATTCACTATGGTAACAGAGTTTGGAAGCAGAACAAAAAAGAAGGAAGTTAGTTATAGAAGTTAGTATGGTACTATAATTATCCATGCAAGATATGGTGGTGGCTTAGAGTGAAGTAAAAATGGAGGTAGTTAAAAAGGATTGGATTTGATAGAAAGGATATGGGAAGTGAATAAACGAAAACATCAAAGATGACTCCAAGATTTTTGGCCTGCAGAGTTTTAATGAAAGGAGTGAAAGAAGAATGTGGGAAGAGTAAATTTGTGATAGAAAGAATATCAAGAACTTAGTTTTGGGTGTGATAAATTTAAGAAGGCAAATGCCTCTAACCTAAATAGAAGACCTAAAGAAGAGACTGAAGCCCTTCGCCATGGGCTGCACACACCCTTGGTCTAAGACTCAGAGAAGCTAGAAGAAAGGGTCCAACAGCAACCTAAAAGGATGGGAATCTGAACACTGCACAGCAGCAGGTAAGCCAGCAGAGTAGCACTTATACATTTGTGCTGTGACAGCACTTGACATACATGTATCTTAGCGCATAATGGCAGGTGTCTCATTCTAGTTTCCAATTCTCACAAAAACTTCTATTCTGCTAACTCTAATCTAAAAACAAACTGGGATTGGGGTGTGTGGGTGGCTCAGTCGGTTAAGTGTCTGCCTTCAACTCAGGTCATGATCCCAGGGTCCTGGGATTGAGTCCCACATCGGGCTCCCGGAGCCTGCTTCTCTTTCTGCCTCTGCCTCTGCCTCTCTCTCTCTCTCTCTCTCTGTGTCTCATGAATAAATAAATAAAATCTTTTAAAAAAATAATAAATAAATAAACAAATAAAAATAAAAACATACTGGGGAGTTTTATTAAAGAATTCCAGCTTAGCCCAGATGATACAACATAAAACCACCAAGAATGGGCAGTTGCCTATGTATGTCTGATATTTAAGCAAGATGACTGGGCTTTAAACATACATTTGGGTGGGTCAGCTGTAAATGGTATTCAAAGCCAAGAAGCTAATGCCATCACCTACTGGGTGAGCACAGAGAGAAAATGTCTGAGGATTAAACCCTGAGGCACTCTAAATTTCACAAGTCATGACTCTGAGAAGGAACCAGAAAAGTATTCTAAGTGGGAATAGCCAGAAGTATAGGAGAGGAATCAAATGAATGTGTGATCTCAAAAGTTAAGTGGGGAAAACAATAGGGTCAAATAAAAAAAAGTGATCATTTCTCTCCACAACTGGTAAATTTCCTCATACAGAATGTGCACTGCAGTTTTTAACCCAAGTTTTTTTAGACGCATAATAAAGACTATGGGATAGACTTGGTTCTAGACTTTTTTGGGGAGGGGGATGGGGAGAGGGGTAGGAGAGGGGCAGAGGGAGAGATGCGGGATGGGCAGAGAGAGAGGGAATCTTAAGTAGGCTCCATGCCCAGCAAGGAGCCTGACAGGGGCTGGATCTCACAGCCCTGAGATCATGAATGGAGCCAAAAGCAAGAGTCAGACATCTGACCGACTGAGCCACCCAGGAGCCCCTAGAATGGTTTTTAAATGGAAGAAATATCTGAAATATATACTTTAGGTATTGTATCAGGAAGGAGTATAGAATGTTTAATGTAAAAATCAGTGTTCATGCAATTATCTCTGTTCAACAGCAGGGATGTTCACTATCACTATAGTTGTTCAACATAGTACTAGAAATCCTAGCCTCAGCAATCAGACAACAAAAAGAAATAAAAGGCATCCAAATCGGCAAAGAAAAAGTCAAACTCTCCCTCTTCCCAAATGACATGACACTCTATGTGGAAAACCCAAAAGACTCCACCCCTAAATTGCTAGAACTCATATAGGATTTCAGCAAAGTGGCAGGATATAAAATCAATGCACAGAAATCAGTTGCATTTCTAAACATTAACAATGGGACAGAAGACAGAGAAATTAAGGAGTCAATCCCATTTATAACTGCACCCAAACCATAAGATACCTAGGAATAAACCTAACCAAAGAGGCAAAGGATCTGTACTCAGAAAAACTATATAACACTCATGAAAGAAATTAAGGAAGACACAAAGAAATGAAAGAATGTTCCATGCTCATGGATTGGAAGAACAAATATTGTTAAAATGTTTATGCTACCTAGAGCAATCTATACATTCAATGCAATCCCTATCAAAATACCATCAAGTTTTTTTTCTTCACAGAGCTAGAACAAATAATCATAAAATTCATATGGAACCAAAGGAATGTTGAAAAGGAAAACCAAAGCTGGTGGCATACAATTCCGGACTTCAAACTCTATTACAAAGCTGTATACATCAAGACAGAATGGTATTGGCACAAAAACAGACTATGGAACAGAACAGAGAACCCAGAAATGGACCCTCAACTCTATGATCAACTAATCTTCGACAAAGCTGGAAAGAATATCCAATGGAAAAACGGCAATCTCTTTGACAGCCACATGCAGAAGAAACTGGACCATTTCCTTATACCATACACAAAAATAGACTCAAAATGGATGAAAAACCTAAATGTGAGACAGGAATCCATCAAAATCCTAGAGGAGAACACAGGGAGCAACCTCTGTGACCTTGGCCACAGCAACTTCTTGCTAGACATGTCTCCAAATGCAAGGGAAACAAAGGCAAAAATGAACTATTGGGACTTTATCAAGATAAAAAGTTTTTGCACAGCAAAGGAAACAGCCAATAAAACTAAAAGGCAACTTATGGAATGGGAGAAGATATTTGCAAATGTCTTATTAGGTAAAGGGCAAGTAACCGAAATCTAGTAACTTATCAAACTCAACACCCAAAGAACAATTAATCCAATCAGGAAATGTGCAGAAGACATGAACAGATATTTCTCCAAAGAAGACATAGAAATGGCCAACAGACACATGAAAAAATACTGCACATCATTTGGCATCAGGGAAATACAAATCAAACCCACAATGAGATATCACTTCACACTAGTCAGAATGGCTAAAATTAACAGGTCAGAAAACAACAGATGTTGGTGAGGATGCAGAGCAAAAGGAACCCTTTTACACTGTTGGTGGGAATTTAAGCTGGTGCAACCACTCTGGAAAACAGTATGGAGGTTCCTTAAGAAGTTGAAAATAGAGCTACCCTTGGACCCATCAACTGCACCAGTAGGTATTTACCCCAAAGATACAAATGTAGTGATCTGAGGGGCACTTGCACCCCAGTGTTTATAGCAGCAATGTCCACAACAGCCAAACTTTGGAAAGAGCCCAGGTGTCCACTGGGAGATGAATGGATAAAGAAGATGTGGTGTATATATATACAATGGAATACTACTCAGCCATCAAAAAAAAAATGAAATCTTGCCATTTGCAACAATGTGGATGGAACTAGAGGGTATTAGGCTAAACGAAATAAGTCAATCAGAGAAAGACAATTATCATATGATCTCACTCATATGTAGAATTTAAGAAATAAAACAGAGGATCTAGGGGAAGAGAGGAAAAAACAAAACAAGATGAAATCAGAGAGGGAGATAAACCATAAAAGACTCTTAATCATAGGAAACAAACTGAGGGTTGCTGGAGCAGAGGGGGTTAGGGGATGGGGTAATAGTATGACAGACATTAAGGAGTGCATGTGATGTAATGTCACTGAGTATTATATAAGACCGATGAATCACTGACCTTTACCTCTGAAACTAATAATACACTATATGTTAATTAATTGAACTTAAATAAAAAATTATCTCTGTTCACATGCTGTAGACATTTCATTGATATTGAACATCATCTTAAGATTCTTATTTACTGAACTCCCCATGTCAGACAGGGAAATTGCAAAGAAATAATAAATGGCACATTTTAAAGAGAATCACCCTCCTGAATTCCCTTCTCTTCTGAATTCACTGATTACCTATAAATGAAGCCTCCAACAACTCAAGCACTGTGAACTACCAATTGTTTTCAAACTACACTCTTCCATGATGTCATTGGGCAGTTGTTCCTACACAGAAAGAACTGACTCCAGAGACTAGGTTTTCTATTTCCAGCTTCCCAAAAAAATCGCTTAACTTCTTTTTTTTTTCTTGACCAATACTTCATCCATGAATTTTTTTTTTTAAAGATTTTATTTTTTAAAGTAATCTCTACACCTAACATGGGGCTCGAACCTACAACCCTGAGATCAACTTCTTTTTGCCTTTTAAAAATGGGTAAATTGCTCCTCAGCCCATCTCTCAGAGGTGATATGACTATTGATAAAATACCATCCGCAGATCAATTTCACACACACACATACACACACACACACAAGTGGCATGTTTTCAAAGCACCTGAAGAGCAAACCAGTGAGATGGGTTAAATTCGTAACTGGTATTAAGCAGTGCACTTGTTGTGATGAACACTGGGTGTTGGATTTAAGTGATGAATCACTAAATTGTACACCTGAAACTAAAAAAGATTTCATAGCTTTGTTTAAAATTGTATAGGAAAACTTAAGTTCAATATTTGTTTAAATATCCACACTTACATACCAGTACAAACTTTTCTATAGAAATAACAATATTAATGAATTTATATCACTTATTTCTATAATTACAAAATAACATTAAAAAGAACACTATGAAAATTACATCAATATTTCATTTAGAATCATAATCAATCATATCAATATTTAGTCTAGAATCAATGAATTACATATATGTGTACATGTATATGTGTGTGTGTATATATATATATATATATATTTTTTTTTTTTTTTTTTTTTTTTTCCTGAAAGCATTTCCTCTATTGACTTTGGGCTATGTTGGAACATTTTAAAAAACGCATCTCTGGAGATAATCTAAGTTTAGCTTTAGTCATTTCGGAGAATAATGAATTGGATTTCCTAGCACCTTAGCATTTAACATTAGTGAGTGATTTAAAAAATTATCAGTAATAAATTGTGTTTATTGCAGTAATAAACACTGCTCAGCCCAGTGGGGCTAAATAAACAAGAGCAAAGAGAAAATAGAACTCTTCTCTGTTCTGTTTTCTGACTAACCTTAAGCAGCTTATCACGTCTCACTTAAAGTAAAGACAGGTGGGCTTGTTTTTCAGCTTCCAGACCTTTCATCCTCCACTTAGCTTACTGATTTATCCTTCTGGAGAGTCAACATCTCTTATTTCATGAGTTTACAGGTGCTTGATGCTATGTGAAGTTTTTAACAGCTTAGCAAAATACGTTTTATAATGAGTTGGAAGAATACGTCAGTTTCCATTTCAGACTGAGTATCAAATAGATCCACAGGATACAAACCTGCCTGTATTTAAGCTTTTTTAATAGCTAAGTAGTGTTTTGGTAACTCTGCAGTTAGGAAGAGGATATTTGTGGCCTGCAACCATGAAGGTGGAGATGTAGAGCTCTCTATCCAGAAGTGGAGTTGGAATTGTACTGATATATCTGTTTCATATCTTTAGTTATGTAAAATAATGATAGAATATAATTATGCATCTGATTCTTCCATCTACTAACTGCATAACAGCAAGTGAGTTGAACATTCTGAGCTCCTTTGTCTATCTATAAAATGTGTAAAATCACCCTAAACTGACAGCTGTTCAATAAGGATTGGAGTTAACTTTGTGAAGCCCCCTAGCACCGGGCAAAGTTCAGGATAAATACACTACAAATGGTAGTTAAAATGATTGGGACAACACACTTTTGTTCACTGAGGTTTTCTTTCCCTCAAAATGATGGTGATTAGATTCCTTTTATATTGAATTCTTTCTCTCAGATCTAGAATTGTATCATAAAGATACTTTGTCACAGAGATGTTTTGAAGATAAAACGTTAAACTCCATCAAGAGATATTTTGATTAAATGGAAAATAATATTTTCTGCCCCTTAATTTAGAAAGATGTATAAAAATCTAGTTACGCTCACCCAAGACAAGAAATCAAAGAAAATTATAGTTTTATAGTCTTCTTGACACTTGAAAGAAACACTGAACTTACTTAACCAAATGTTTATATTATTTTTTAAAAAACTGGTTGTTAAAAATAGAAATATGGAAAAAGAAATTGACTGCTACCAAATCTAAAGATATTATTATGTTTTAAAATAATGCTGAATTTATCTTAGAGTAAGTTTGGGATTCCTCCAGGGAGGTCTGTTTCAAATTCTCTTTGATATCAGATATGGATGATATTCACATTTTTGATAAACAAATTGCACCTCTCCAAACTCTCTAATGAGTCAGTAAGAAGGAATGAACTTTGTTTGCAGACACTATGTGCTCATATTTTTTAAAATTTTATTTGCTTACACTTTATTTTCTATGCAAAATTATTTACGACTTTCTAAAGCCTGTTAACTGACGAAGTGACCCTCTTACTCCCTGGGACAAAGAGATATTGTGGTCTAAAGATCACTGAAGTACAATCTGAAGGTACAGACATTTGTCCTGGTTAGGTACAATGATGATGGAGTGAAAAAAAGAGCCTGGGTCCTTAACACCATCATCAAGCAGCTGAACAGATACTAACAATTCCTATTCAGACTTTTTGCCTTCTAAGAAAAATGATCCCCTTTTGTTTAAGCCACTGGAATGATGCTCTTGATTTCCTGCAGCTCAACACAATTCCAAATTGATGCAGGCTCTATTTTTTCATCCTCAAAACAGATTCTTCCAGGGACTCTAATTTTCCCACTACAGTTCACAAAGATGTTCCTGTTCTCAATTCCTATGGTTATAGAAAACACATTTCTAGATTTCACAGGAGAGTGCCAAAAATTGTTTAATTTTAATCTTTGTAATAAAGATTAATTGTTTAATATGGAAGTAAAGTAGACAGGTTTTAAGCCAATGTAAGGCTTCTTAAATAATACATCTATAAATCAGGAGAAAGTCATGACAGTCATCATTTTTGGTTTTGTGCAATTTTGTTCCTTAAGTATTTTTTGCTTTTTATTACTACCAACAGGATCATTATTGCCAAAGACTTTTCCCAGCTTGTTTTTAAAATAGCTTGTTATAACTAAATATATTTATAATTTTGCATATAATGCCTCTTTTGGAGATTTAAAAGGATATTAATGTATTCAGGCTTTGAGAACTTACGTAGTTTAATCAGGGATTCCAAATTATGTAATCACATCTCTGTATTGCTGCTGCTGTGTATAATACTTATTAATAGCCCTGGGAATCAAAATTTTAGAAATGCTGAAATTAATTATGCTATTCTAAACAGGTCTGAATCTCACAAGTTTCCGCTGCACATAAAAAATGCTAAAAAAATGTACCTGTTTACTACATTAAACCCTTTTGCCTACTTGTTTTCAAGTGTATGTCAATTTACTGTTCATAAATTAATTTCAAACTACAGTGTAGTTTGTGATATAAGATTGGAATGATTTTTCTAGAACATAAGCATTATAAGAAAAATTGCAGATAGAGAAAATTATCTATGATCTCAGTGAATGACAATTTCATTCTCCCCTTTGTTCAGGACAAAAACCTTGGAGTCATTCTCCCTAACTCTTTTTCTTATATCCCACATCTAAACCGTTCTCAAATTGTTGCCTCTACCACTTAAATAACTTCTAAATCCAAATTCATCATATATAAATAAATTTTGACCATTCCTGCCACTTACAGTACTTCAACCTACATCTAAGTCATCATCACCTCTCACCTGGATTACTGGCATGCCCACTGACTCAAATTACTACTCTGTGACTACTCCATCCACATTAATACAGTTGACCCTCAAACAACATGGGTTGTATTGCATCAGTCCACGATGTGCAATTTTTTTTTGATAAATTTAGCCTGTAAATGCATTTTCTCTTCCTTCTGATTTTCTAAATAAAATTTTTTTCTCTAGCTTACTTTATTGTAAGAATAAAATATATAATACAGCATAAAAATATGTGTTAACTGACTGTTTATAGTGATTAGCAGGGCTTCCAGTCAACAGTAGGCTATTAGTACTTAAGTTTTGAGGAAGTCAAAAGTTATACATGGGTTTTCAACTATATAGAGTATCAGCATCTCTAACCCCTGTGTTGTTCAAGGGTCGGTTGTATTCTTACAGGAAATCTAAAGTCATAATTTTAAATTAGAGTTCAGATCACATCACCCTTCTACTCAAAGCTCTTCAGTGGTGTTCCAGCTCACTCAGAGAAAAATGACAAATTTCTTGATGTTTCACTTGCACTCTCTCTAAAATAGATAAAATCTTAAAAAAAAATACACATTCAAAAGTCTTAAAAAAAAGATATCTAAGATAAAGCAATACAGAGGCCATCATTATTTACATTGGGTGACAACAAAGTTCCACAGGTAGTGGTCCCTTAATCCTCATCAAAAATCAGTAAATGGAATTAGGTACAATCATTACCTTTATTTTAAAGTAAAGAATCCGTGGCTCAAAGAGTGCAGTAGCCTACCTAAATAACACTGTTGGTAAATGCCATGCTAGGGTTCAAGCGTATCTATATCCAAAGCTCATTTCTCTTTTAGTGTTACTATACTCTTCCTACTATAATATAAAATTGGTCAGGGAACAATTCCAGACAAAAGGATACACAATGAAATTGTGCAGACAAAAGGTTTTAGCTGTCCAAAGATAAGATCAAAGGTTGTTTACCCTAAATGCCATAGTGGTGCCATAAATGCCCCAGCAGGCTTCTGGCTAGCCATTTAATTATTCCATTATATTAAAAAAGTATGTAAACCTGTAACTAGCTCTCAGATCAGTGCTTCATTTAGGATAACATATAACATGGCTGTACACATGTTCACAGAGAAACTATGTAGTAGATCATATGAATGTGGGTCTTGGAATAGGGCAGGTTTGAGTTTGAATTCTTGCTCTATGATTTAACTTGGGCAAATTCTTTACCTTGCTTCACTTGCCTCTGTCTGAACAAATATTAAGACCTAACTAAAACTGCAATTGTGAGGACAAAATAAGTAAAGCAATTAAAAAGTTCTGTGTGCAATGAATGCTTGGCACTAAATATATCCTTATTAAGCAAAAATAATACCTTGATTTTAATTTTTTTAAAATAATACTACCTAACCTTTATGACATTTTTAACATAAGACTCTTAAATTTGACATACTAAGTCTAAAATTTAAGCTGACAGATTTTTGTTAAATCCTAGTTTTGCTTGGTTGGTATGAGTCCCCTGTAAAATAATAAAATCTATCATGTGTCAATCTGATATTTGGGAAGCATAGGGAGAGTCATTTAAATGAGTATAACACTGGTTGGCTCAGTTAATTGAGCATCGACTCTTGATTCAGCTCAGGTCGGCTCAGGTTGTGGTCTCAGGGTGGTGGGATTGAGCCCTGAGTCAGACTCTACCCTCAGTGAGGAGTCTGCTTGAGATTCTCTCCCTTTCCTGCAACCCCTCCCCTTGCTTGTACTCTCTCTCCCTCTTTAAAATAAATAAATAAATCTTTAAAAAAAAGAAATTATAAATGAGTATAACATTAAAATGCTTCATTGAACAGAGTATTCTGAATATTGCCAGCCTTCAATAAAATTAACCCTAATCTTCATTTTAAATACTATTTATAAAAAGAATTAAAAATCTCTCCTTATGCTAAATGCCAACTCTAAGGCTAAAAAAAAAAAAAGTAACAAATGTAAAGATTTCAGACAAAAATGGTTACATCATTTAATTTAGTTATTTTCTAAAATAAAAGACGATCTTATCCATATACAGAAAGTTCTCTTCAGGCCTATTTTCAGTCCTTTCTACCTTTGTTTTTCTTTTATCTATCCAAGGTTGTCCTAGTTAGAGAGATGTTGCTACAATATATTTGACTTTTAAAATATTTAGGCTTTCTGACCCCCAAAAATTGACTCAAGTGGAACAAGCATGATTGTTATTTTAGTGCATAATTTAACCTGGTAAGACCTTTCAAGTAAACATAGACACTCATAAGTCATGGGCCTGAAAGGAAATATTCCAGCCTTATGAAGGTCTAGGGCCTGGCATGTTTACCAGATGGCTGAATTCCACAGAGTAAATCACAATCCAGGTGTCAGAAATTCCTTCATGAATTTACAGCCTGCAGAAGAGCTTTGTTAGCATTGCATGTTAATGTTGAATATGCACAGAACTATATAATCTCTTTTTATAAGGGTACCAATTACCTTCCAAAGACCTCACCTCCTAATATCACCAGGGGTTAGGATTTCAGTATTTTAATTTGGGATGGAGGGGTACACAGATATTTAATCTACAGCATTTGGCATAGATAACTGATAAAATATTGCTTTGTATTATTTATAGTTTGCTGTATGTGGTATCTTCTAAGTCAGAGAACAGCTACCATATTCTTTAAAGAGTGTGATGGTAAATTATTTCAGGTTTTGAAGGTTGTATGGACTCTGTCATACCTACTTAACTTTGCCATCTTAGTGGAAAAGTTGTAGTGGGTAGTAGGTAAATAAATGACATGATTGTGTTACAATAAAACTTTATTTACAAAAATGGGCAGACAGATTTGGTTTATGGGCCATAGTTTGCTGACCCTTGTTCTAAATTAATAGACTAGGAAAATATATGTAATTCTCATTTTAAAGTATGTATTCAATTATTAATAATTAGCTTTTTTGTTGTGTGAAAATTAATAAAAGGAAACTTCATTAGAGTCAAGAGCCTAGAAGGGGGAGCCAGTACTACTCAATATCAGTTACAGGAAGAATTGTCAATTCCAGACCCCAACAGAAGAATTCCCAACAGCAAAGAATCATCAATTACAAGGTCCCAACAGGGAATGATGTACATTGCACCTCATACAATAAATCGACTACCCCTGCAACTTAGCCAATGAGAAAGCATCATCATCCTGAACTCCTGCGTTTCTCCAGTGGACTTTCATTCAGAACAATTTTCCCCAACTTCCTCCATCTCCATAAAATAATATTCTTCTTCTTTTTTCTTTTTTTTTTTTTTTGAGAGAGGAGGAGTGGGGGGTGGGTAGGGAAGAACAGAGGGAGAGGGAGGGAGAGGGTCTTAAGCAGACTCTAAGCCCAGTGTGGAGCCCAACCTGTGATCTCACAACCCTGAGATCATGACCTGAGCTGAAATCAAGAGTCCGACGCTTAACGGCTTAACCAACTGAACCACCCAGGCGCCGCACATTCTTATTATTAATCTGTGGGACTTGCCTATGTTTTTACCATAGCTTGTGTGTCCCAAATCGTACTTCTGCTATTCCTGAATAAGCCCATTTGCTGGTAAAATAACTGGCTATTTTATCTTTAAGGTTAACAACTGTCTTCAGAAAATTCTATATTAAAAGAAATCCTATAGGGGTACCTGGGTGGCTCAGTCAGTTAAGCATCTGCCTTTGGCTCAGGTCGTGATCCCGGGATCCTAGGATCGAGCCCCACATCTGGCTTCCTGCTCCGTGGGGAGCCTGCTTCTCCCTCTCCCTTTGCTACTCCCCCAGATTGCTCTCTCTCTCTCATTCAAATAAAATAAATTAAAAAAAATAAATTAAGAAAGAAAGATTAAAAGAAAGAAAGAAGTCCTATAGATATTTTTTTTATAAAAAAAAGAGTATCAAGGCCAACTCTGGTAATCAATATCCCAGTGCACAGTGTGATAAAGTCAGGTAAACAATCAGTATTGCAGAACATTGTACAGAGCTTAATGAAGGTAACTAGTTTTCTGTACTATTTTTTTCTAAAATTATAGTACTGCTACTTTTAATACAATAACATACAAATTTAAAGACAATAAAAATAAATAATACAATCTGTCAGACTTTATTCTTTAAAATTATCAGAGCAAATGTAAATTAATGTGAACTTAAGAAAACAAGCTATTTCAATAAAAATGTTTGTATCTGAGGAAATAATAAGCATATAAATAATACAATTTAGCACTACTTATTCATTAATTAAGATGTAAATCAATCATCCTTTGAGTGAAATTCTATTCTTTTACCCTTGGAACACCAGTTGCACAATTTTTATGCAGATTCTTTAAGTTTTCTCATTCTTCAATTAAGGTACATATGTCACATAACAAATCAAAGCAAATAACCCTAGAAACATAAATAAAAGCCTTCTTGGTTGGGGGGGAAAAAAAGGTAAAAACAACTTGAAAGAGTGCAGCCTGAAAGACACTAAAGGTTTTAAACGCTGCTACTCATATTCTAACTAAATTAAATAACTGGCTCTTTCAAAAGCCTCTCCTAATTTCAAAATAGATGGCACAAACAGACATGGTAACTGAAAAAGACTGAGACTAATTAATTTAGCTTGAAAAACTGTTTCTATAAATGTCATTTCCTAGGATTTCGAACAGCCTCTCTCTTGATGTTTGTGTGATTGATATAAACAAAAGTACTTGAAATACTAACAGTCACTGAGTAATTGATGAAGATTACTACCCTTGGCTACTGGCACTTGAATTGACAGATAAATAAGCAGAACAAAAGATAAAGTTCAGAAATACACTGGAGTGCATGTAGAAATTCAGGATATCAAAGTATTTCAAATCACTGAGAAAAAAAATTGACTTTTAATAACTTGTGGTGGGCAACCTGATAGAAATTTGGTAAAAGCAAAACTGAACCAAGACCTTGCACAATATACAAGAATAAACTCTAAATGAATTACAGATCAAAAATAAATGAGTACATAAAAATAAAATAAGTCATATCAGTACTAGGAAAAAAAAAAACAGATTATTTTTATAACTTGAAGATTGATGAAAAACTTTTCAACTATGGTTTTGTTAAAAAGAAAATTATAGGCCCAAAATACCATCACAAGGCTAGGCCAAGTAACCAAACTGGGGCTTAGTACCTAATCTAACTGGAATTTCAGCCTCCCACAGAAATTAAGTCTTAACCTGTCAATCAGGAATTTTCTGATAAGCACTGTTGAGGTAATCTGTCACAAGGGCCCTCTCCACATCCCCAAAGGAAGTGAGATAATCTACCTAATAAGACCCCTTGTTCTGCCACGTAAGGGAAGGTGACCTTGCCTGAAACAACCCTTTCTTTTCTTTTGCTGAAAACTTTCTTGCCCCACCCTCCTTCTTATAAATACCTTCCATTTTGTATAATTCTCAGAGCTTCCCTCTACTTGCTGGATGGGATGTTGCCCCATTCATGAATCATTTAATAAAGTCAAATAGATCTTCAAATTTACTCAGTTGAATTCTGTTTTTAAATAGATTAAAAACTCATATTCAATAAAAGCGTGTAATAAATTCAACTACATTAAAATATGTTGCAAAGTAAAAAAAAAAAATCACACGCTACGAATAAAGTCAAAAGATAAATGAAAACAGGGAAATATTTCCAAAAAATATCAGTAATAACAGGATAACCTTCCTAACCTAAAAGAAATTTATAGGACTTAAGGGGAAAATATCAGAAACACAATGAGTAATACTATAATAGTAACAGTTCACAAAATAACACAAAATGGCCTGTAAATTTATAAAAAGATGCTCAACTTCTTTCATGATGATAGTAATGCAAATGAAAACTATACTGAGATAACATTTCTCACCCATAATATTGGCAGAAATTCAAAAGCATAACAAACATACCGTACAAGTGAGGCTGTTAGAAAACAGACACTTTAGTGTTTTGCTGGTAAGATTACAACCCTTCTGGAGAAGAACTTGTCAATATCTAATAAAACTACATCTCAATTTACAATTTACCCAGCAATCCCACTTCTAAGAAACTACCTTGAAGGCTCATCTTCAGGACTGTGAAAAAAATATGCATAGTTTTACTCATTGTGGCATTATTTTTAATAGTAAAATATTGGGAATGATATCAATGCCAAATATAAAATACTGAATAAACATATTCATACATTCATATAACAGGGTACTATTATTATATAGTTGCCAAAAGGAATAAGACAATCTCTATGACTGATTTGGAGTGATTTATAAGATATATCATTAAATGGAAAAAGCAAATTGCAAAACAGTAACCTATCTTTTGTTTAAAAAAAGAGGAACCAAGAATGGGTGTTTGTGTGTGTATGTGTACATTTGTGTAAAAACAATAAACATAAATACATATAAACAGTTTACATATAAATACATATATATGTAATATATATGTTACATAAAATTGGCTAAAAGTAACAGAGAAATATAAATCAAATCAAAATGAGTCAAACTGATCCCCTACACAGAATAGGTGGGATCCCAGTGGAAGAGAAAAGGAAGAGGATGTAATTTTTCTTAATGCTATAAAGTTTGATGTTTGAAGTAATTTAATGTTTGACATTCCTTCCTCCAAAATCATTAAGGATGTAAAAAACCTTTATGAATATGAACAGAAACAAAGCTAAATATATTTTAAACTGATAATACAAGCAAACAAAAATAAATAAATTAAAAACAAGTTCAACTAACTTTTAAACATAATACTATGACTATATGTGATCAGTGGGATCTATTTTAAGGGAAAAAATGGAAAGAAATCTTGAATTTTAATAGCAAGCTTGTGTGTGTGTGTGTGTTTGTGTGTGTGTGTGTCGCAGTAGTAGTAGTATTGATAAAGTAATTCCCAAACTACTTGATGTGTATTATAGCATTAAGCAAATGAGACAAGTATCTTAAAGTTTTGGAGACCAACTTTTCTCTATGCATACAAATATGCAATGGGGTAAGCAGAAGAAAAAGCCTGTGGTGTACGATCAGAGTAGAAGTGCTTTTATGAACTCATAATTTTGAAATATACACACACCCACACATACATACATTCTAGCTGTGTCCATGGAATGGGCCAAATAACAATGGCAACTTAATTACACAACACACCTGATCTTGGTTTCTAGCCCCCTTTCACCACTGAAATAGCCAGGGCTGCTGCTTTTTTTAAAAAAATATTTTTATTTATTTATTTTTGCAAGTGACAGAGAGAAAGACACCATGCATGAGTGGGGGGGAGCAGCAGAGGGAGAGGGAGAAGCAGGCTCCCTGATAAGCAGGGAGCCCAATGTGAGACTCGATCCCAGGACCCTGAGATTATGACCCAAGCTGAAGGCAGATGCTTAACCTACTGAGCCACCCAGGCGCCCCAGGGCTTTTTAAACAAATTGTTGCTTCTAGAGTAAGGATAGAGAAAGCATAAAATGACATACTTTGTTGTGGCTGAAAGTATGGAAATGCTCAATATATGCTAATAATATATTAAAGGATACATAGGACCCAGTTTGAAGAGTCTGCCACTGGCCACATCTGAGACATTTTGGGGCTTAAAAGAAATAATGGCAGTTATGAATTATAACATATGCTATATATATTTAAAAGAATCCATGAGCCCATGATGACACAAACAAACCAAACAGACACAAAGAGTGGGAATACTTAAAAGGGATATCTAGTCTTTGCAAAGAATGCCAAACCCTCATAGCAGAAATGCCTGAACTAGCAAATCTCCATTTTAAAACCTATAATATTAATTTCAAGCAAGTAATATCTTGGGATAACCCCTCATATTACTTATTAATGACAACAGAAAATGCACCTTTACAATAAAGAAAGAGACCAAAGTTAAATCACCAATAACAGTACAAACTGACATCTCAATGCACCACAACAATACACTGAGAATAGCATTATCACCTTACAGAATTCTAACCAAAAATATTTAACCTGAAACTACAAAGAAATAATCAGATAAAAAAAATTAGAGACATTAAAGATAACTTGACTGAAATCTTAAAAAAAGATCAGTGTTATGAAAGATTTTTAGAGGCAAGCAAACTTCTAGACTACAAAGAAATAATCAGATAAAAAAAATTAGAGACATTAAAGATAACTTGACTGAAATCTTAAAAAAAGATCAGTGTTATGAAAGATTTTTAAAGAGGCAAGCAAACTTCTAGACTACAAAGAAATAATCAGATAAAAAAATTAGAGACATTAAAGATAACTTGACTGAAATCTTAAAAAAAGATCAGTGTTATGAAAGATTTTTAAAAAGGCAAGCAAACTTCTAGATCAGAGGAGATGAAAAAGATATGACAACTAAATGTGATGTCTAATTCTTGACGGGAAACAAAACAGAACACTACAAAAGGCATTATCAAGGCAATAAGGGAAATTTTCATTTCTTGGCTGTAGTATTTAGGAGTGAAGTATTTGATATCTGCAAAAATACCTTAAACGGTTCAACTATTAATTCCACAATTTTTTTAACTTCTCTATAACTTCACATTTAAAAAACCAGAAATATAAAGAATATTCCTTCCAGCTTAACTACTATCCTTATAAAGTTCTTTAGACATTTCAGTTTTTTAGATATTTTGGTTCTAAATGTTGTTCTGTCTTCCATTCATGGGACTACAGGCAACACTGAACTGACATGTTATTTTTCATTAATATGTGAATGTTTGCATACATATGAATCAACAGTGGAATCTGTTTAACATACAGATTCCTGGGCTCCCACATATTGAAATTCAGATACATTAAGTATGGGATAGTTTAGTATCTGAAGCTTTAGAAAAATATTCCAGAGAGCTTTTGAAGCTAGCGATATAAGATCCACATTTTAGATGGTTCCCAAAACTGGTTGATAGACTAAACTGAAGAAGTGTGTTTTGTTGGGACACCTGGGTGGCTCAGATGGTTAAGCATTTGCCTTCGGCTCAGGTCATGATCCCAGGGTCCTGGGATCAAGTCCCGCATCAGGCTCCCGGCTCAGCGGGGAGCCTGCTTCTCCCTCTGACCCTCTCCCCTCTGATGCTGTTTCTCTCTCACTCTCTCTCTAAAAAATAAATAAAATCTTAAAAAAAAAAGAAGTGTGTTTTGTTGTTGTTGTTGTTGCTGTTGCTTTTTCATTTAAATGCATGGATTACCCAGCTATAGTCAACTCTGTTGAGTAAGGTTTTCCAGAATGATACCCAATTTGTGTTTTCAAAACTCCCAAGAAGTAAAACAAGGCAATACTTCATCCCCCAAGAGATCCTGATTTGGGAATCAATAACAAATGACACCCCAGGCTTACTAAACTTCTTGGAAGCTTCCTGTAAAAGTGTGGTACAGTTCATTTGAGAAAAGTTATAAATACCAAAAGATCCCCTTAAATTGTATTTTCAGGAACAAAAGACAAATTCAGTCTATAAAATTCAAGTAAGCATTTGTTTTAGGCCATAACTTCAACATTACCTTCACTGCCCCCACACAGATTTTTTAGTAATAGTAGTACTCCAGCAATTCCCTTGTTCATATTTATAAATCAAACAAATAAACATGAGAGCATCTGCATTTGCAAGGTATACATAATTTGAGTAGATACTGGGTGAAGGAAACAAAGCAGCTTTTATTTCTTTAAGAAAAAAAAAAAACATTGAGAGAGGAAAACAAAACAACTACATGCAGGCTGGCAGCATCTGGAAATAAAAGTGTGCCACTTTTCCAAGTGAGAGCTTTCATAGCTGTTGTACAGAAGACAAGAGCTACACCGTCTGCAATACTATCACCTGGGGGTTCATTAAAAATGGAGCTGTTACATCACACCAACAAGTGTCAGGGCTGGTGGGAAAAACACCAAGGACTCAGTAAGTAAAGGGTGATGATGGTAGAACACAGGCCTAGAGATTCAGATTGAAAGCAGACTATATAAGACATTAAACACAAGCTGAAAGAATTTAAGGGATACTTAGGTGGTGATGCCAAGATTTCAAAAGTTGCAAGTTCAGTCATCCTGTAGTATGAATGTTATCTCATGGTTTTATTTTACATTTCTCTAATGAACAATAATATCAAGCATCTTTTCATGTGGCTTACTTGCTATCTGTACATATTTCTGGAGAATTGTCTATTCAGATCCTTTATCCTTTTCTTTCTAGTATTAAGTTTTAAGAGTTCTTTATATTCTGGATTCAAGTCCCTTTTCAGATTTACAAATACAACAGCTTCTTTAAAGATAAGAAATGTATCTGAGAGCAAATGGATAAGCCACCTAGAGAACTAACATGGTTTAACTGAAACTTAGTTAAGGTTGGTTGTTTTCTTGTTTGTTTTTGTTTTTTTGAGGAGTAAAACTTCTAGAGCACTATTTAAGATTCCAGAATAAATCACCAGTATGAGAATTTAGGCATAAGTAGGGAAGTTATTTTCTAAGTTGTCAACCACAGAAATGGTCTCATTGTCAAAGCCAGAGCTCTTGTCAACCCTTGTATTTCAAAAATGTACTTTATTAAAGAGACTAGAAAATTTAACACAGGATACCAGAGGTAAGCAATTCTTTCTACACATATTGTTGCAATTTGATCATCTTAAATATTAATTCCCAAGGCCATTTTTTACCTCATAAAACATTTTGTTTTCTCAGTTTAGAAGAAATACATTGGTCTTTTGAGGCACTATTTCTGCCTTCTTTCTTTTGATGATGCCACTGAGTCTGACCTCTACTTTTATGAAAGGACCTGATGAACATATTTGAAGACAGAGGAATCTTACACAGGCATTCAGAAGTAATAATGTCTCTTTCACAAAGTAGTACTAGTTTAATGTAAGTTTGGAAAAATGTTTGGGCAAAGAGAATTATTATGTTACTATCATACTTTAAGTATAGTTGAAATTTGACTCACATAATTTATTAAGGCAGCCAAACATTTTGTTCAGAAATTTGAAATAACACTGAGAAAGTATACTTAAAAAATGTATTTCAGCAAAGCTACAGTCTGACATTGCATGTCTCTGAGGACCCATTTCAATGAAAAAAAATATTCTCACAGAAATATTATAGGACTTAAGAACATCAAAAAAAAACTGTACTGCTGAGGCTATAGACAATTTGCAACAAACACAGATTTCAGCAGTCACACATTCAGCAGCTTTGAGATGGCCCATCTTTACATAACATTTTATGTTCTGCAATTCACCTTAACCTAAATGGGTTTCTGAAACAGCCATCCCATCTAGAGACACTGATTTGGTTGAAAAATATAATCACTTATATCTTTAGCCACAGCCTTATTACATATGAAATAGTTTTTCTTGTACTCTTTTAATTATATGCACAGATACAACCACAATGTTGAGAATTACAGTCACATAAAAATTTAAAACAATTATCGAATGATTATTTTATATGGTATTTTTTTTTAAGAATTTTTTTAAGAATACTCATTTAGTATCTACTCAGTCCCTGTCCTGGAAGTGCAGTTTTAACCCTGAATGAAACAGACTGGAGATAGGCTTTCAGGGAGCTCCAATTGTGGAAGAGAAGGGCAATAAATAAGGACACAAAAAGTAATTATTTAACTTCAGTACTATGAAGAAAATAAAACAGTTAATATGACAGAATACCAGAGTGGAGTAGATGATTTAAATAGTGTGACAGAAAGGTCTCTGAGAAAGCGGCATTTGATCTGAGATCTTGTTTGTGAAAAGGAACCAGACTAGGGCTAACCTAGCAGGAAAAACACTTCAGGCAGAGAGAACTACAAGTAGAGACAATGAAGGGTGGAAAATGCCTGGTGACAACAAAGACACTCAAGAACTCAGCAATGAACTCAAGTCACAGAACCACCACTTTCAAGAAGTGTATATTCATAACAGAGATTAGCCCCGATTCTTGTATTATTTATTTATTTATTTATTTATTTAATTAATTTATTTATTTATTTTCTATTCTTTGTGGAATATTCAAGGAAGGCTATAGCAGAAGTAGTTTTATTCTTATATTCATTAAATATATCTTATTAAATTTCTGTTGTTTAGCAGGAATTATACTAGCTGCTGGTGTAAAGCATGAACCAAAGACCCACCTTGTGCACTCGATACTTTCTGGAAAGCTTATTGGTTTAACATCATTTGTTTAACATGTACCCTTCTTGTTGTTTATTATTAAGTTGGAACCCAAAAGACAAGAATCTTCTCTCTTGGGGTGCCTGGGTGGCTCAGTCAGTTGAGCGACTGACTCTTGATGTTGGCTCAGGTCACGATCTCAGGGTCGTGAGATTAAGCCCCAAATTGGGCTCTCAGCTCAGCAGGGAGTCTGCTCCAGATTCTCTATCTCCCTCTCCCCAGGCCCCCCGCCCCTGTGCACACTCTATCTCTTAAATAAATTAATAAATCTTAAAAAAAAAAATGACAAGCTAAGTGGTCAAAAGACTACTAGAAGGTGCAGGCATCCTGGAGCTGGTCCTTAGGGAAGACTTGCTGGATGATGAAGAAACTTGCTAACATGTGTAGGAAAACCACAGCTGGCCCTTATGAGCTACTAAGAGAACTTCCAAATGCCACTGTGTTTGGCAGCTATACCAAAAACAACCCACTAGAATGAAAAGACCCTTTCTCTTGCTACGATCTTTCAGTTCCTCCAGAGTTCTTTCTTGACAAAGTTTAGTATCAAGCCAACATGCAAAGCAGGAATATTTTCAAGGTTCAAATCTAGTAATACAAAACAAGGGAAAGGACTATAGATTTGTATTTGAGATGCAATATATTCACAACTGGTACAGAAACTATTTTGACAGACTTAGAGGTCTCACCTCCAGAGTAGGTAATAAAACCTATGACTGAAGCAACCATCTTTACCCTCATGACTAGTCTTGCTTGACAATGCTACTCTTGATGCTTTCATATTATGTGGATTCTTATGTTTTTGAACAATTATCTAGTATCCTTGATGTTTATGCTCTAGAATCTCAACCTATCAGCGCTGATAAAATATTCTAGTCCTTTGTTTTTAAGAAAGGATGAAGAATGCATTTGGATTCACCACCAATGCCAAAACACAACTTGTTCTCCATTAAAAAATGGGAAATTAGTAGCTCTTTGCTCTTTCAACAGTCTTGAGTGACTGTGACTATAGTTCAAGAATCCTTTAGGAGACAAATAAGAGATGCTATACTGCAAAGTTTATTCATTAACTTGCAGCTCTCAACCATAATTATATTAGAAAAATTTCCAATGCTATTGCCTTTCCTGTGAGAAAATTCAAGAAACTCTTTTGAAGGATTTTTTCTAGATTGCATTATCCTGATAATTTAATGTAATGTATTTTTCCAAATGTTCTGGAAGTAATTAGAAGTACATAATAGAGAAAAGGAGAGATTGTAAGGAAGGGGAAATTGAGGGGTATATATATAAATGATATATAAACGTTTTTGCAAGGCATCTTTAAAAGAAACAAAGGAAGTTGAAGTAAGGTGCACTAAGCAGTGGATCTTCATTCCTATTATGAACAGGCATTAGACCTGTTGTGTGAGAGTGTGTATGAGTAAGTACATTAATTTATATACTCATTACTTTTTTTTTTTTTTTAGTTTCCCTATGATCCTATTACAGGCCAGGCTATTCCTTACCATGCCTCATCTGACCTAGGTTCACCACATACACGATTTTCATATCTTGAGAACATGATAAAAAACATAAACATAAGCCTGCATCTTCTCATAGTGGGCACACATAATTGGCCACTGAAATACTTATAAGGAAATAGCTTGATATTTGGAAGCCTCTTGTATACAGGGATTGATCGTATCAATATTAAGTATTCCAGCACCAAAGGACAATGAGAAGAATAAAGATTGTGGAGTCAGGAAGAAAGTTTGAATTACAGTTAGTTTTACTGTTTCTTAAAAATATGAGCTTTGGCAGATTAATTAACTTTTCTTAGAGTCAATTTCCTCTTATGTAAAGCATAGATAAGAACGTACCAAACCAGAAAATTGTGAAGATTAAAGGAATTATATATATCTATTTCCTTTGTACTCCCAAAATATTAGTTCCCTGCGTATTACAGACATTACTGCTTCATAATTAATAATTCCAGTGTTAATCTAAGTGAATAACCTGACCGTTCCCTCCCTGTCTTTTATGCAAACTGCTCTTTTTGCCAGAAAACCCTTCCACCCTTTTTGTTTCCTCACTCATACCTTTTTGTTCTTTGATGCTCAGTTCAAACATCTCTTCCTCCAGAAAACTTCCTATTACCCTTGAACTTATTAACATATTCTCTCTCTGCAATCCCTTGGCATGCTGTGCCTACTTCTGTTTATACATTTGTTTGTTTATACATTAATCACTGACATAACTTCTGTCTCACCTACTAAACTATAAGTTCTTCTGGGTAGTAATATCATTTTACTGTAATTTGCATCCCACATCCTCATTGCCAACTATAGGGACAGTTATTTTTTCCCACATATATAATGTTTCTAATTCTACTTAAAAATGCATATATTAAATTTTTAGAAACCAAAATGTCCACACATTGAGTTCTGTTCCACTGAGAATGAGAAATTGGAATATATGCAACCTGGAATCCAAGCCCCTGACTGCCTTTCCTTCTGCTCCTTTACTGCCATCTTCTGACATGATTTGTGTTTGCTGCTGGGGGCACTTGTCACTTGTCTCAGCCTCTTCTTCACTGGCTAAGTATCTAGGCAGCACTGAGGATTCTAAGCTAAGGCAAGGGATGCTGTTGTTATTGTAGATTATGTTATGTTTTACTTTCACCTGAAACTCAGGGCTTTTTCTGATTCATTTCCCTGATGGGAAAGGTTAGGTGACTGTCAAAATCTATCCTAGGGTGCTAAATCAGGACCAAAATTATTAAAATGGAAATACTGTGCATTATTCACTGTAGCATTTATTTCCTTGATAATTTTGTAGGTGCTGTCCTAAGTCAGAGAGCATAGATTCTAGTCCAATTTGAACTTAAGAAAGTCACTAGTCTCACATCTGTAAAATGGTAAGGATTGGAAAAGATTGTCAATGACTTCTATAGGCATCAAAATTTTATGACTGTCTTTCATTTTATAGGATATTTCATTCTAACTTACCTAAAATAGTACACATGATACATAGATGTTACTCTGTGAGTAAATACTGGCTGCAAATCATAGTCATGAGGCTAATTCCATGCATACTTTAACAAACTTGTGAAGTAAACAGGGAAGATAATACTGCCTTTTCCATTTTACAGTTGAGAGAAGTTGCATGTGGATTCAAGGCTAAAAACAAATTCTGGCTGTAGGTCCTATGTGTTTCCTTCCTTAAAACAAATTACATTCATCCACTAAGACTATGTAAAAAATGTAGAAACAAACTTTTATTTTATAAAATGGTAGAACTTCTGTACATCCTGAGTCCATTCCAAAACACAACTATAAGGCATTTTTTAAATTAAAAATGATTTACTAGAGGAATATATGTATAAATTACTTCTACTTTATCTTATTATAGAGAAAAAAAATAGTACTGATGTTTCCTAAGGGAACAGGAGGCAGAAAATGTGATTATAAATCAGACAATTCCTTATTATGAATTCCTTATATAAAAATCTAGGGAAATTGATTATCAAACCCATTATAATTAATTAAAACTGAGTTAATAACTGACAATAGGGTGTATTGGATACCAGTCACTGTACTTTCAAATCTCAAATATTCTATTCAGTTCCTGAAAGGAAACTGATTTCCAGATAACTAAAAGATCTCAATTGGACTGCTTGGTAAAAAGACACTAGATTTTCCTGTTTTGTTTCAACCCTACAATTTCTTTAGTGTGTAGGGTCAATGAATATAATTTATTTCTGGACAATTAAAGATAATGAAGGATCTTTGAGTTGTTAGTAACTATCTTAGATATAGCCCTCCCTGTCTAGCATGTTTACTTTTTTTTTTTTTTTAAGATTTTATTTACTTATTTGAGAGAGAGAGTGAGAGAGAGAAAGAGCACAAGAGGGGGGAGCAGGAGAGGGAGAAGCAGACTCCCTGCTGAGCAGGGAGCCCGATGCGGGACTCAATCCCGGGACTCCAGGATCATGACCTGAGCCGAAGGCAGTCGCTTAACCAGCATGTTTACTTTTAATTATGGAAGATATGGTGAAGATATATTTATCACAGAGCATATATGTACATTTTTTTAAAATAAATCTCTATTCTCATTATTGTTAATTTTCATTCAAAACGGGGAAAGTAGGATTCACACAGCACTCACTGTTCCATAGATATTCTGAAATATATCTGGGTACAAGTTGCCATTCCCTTGATTAGGGCTCACTCCTATTCCCTGAGAATAATTCTATTTGGCTTTTGGCTCTAGCCCCTTGGCTATTGGTTCCATCCATCTCTGATTCACCCTGCCTTTTTCATTAGAAATTACCAGTGTTTGTTGCTAGTAGTTTCCTTATCCAGTTTTCTAAGTATTAGATCCAGGGCCCTAAGGCCTCTTTCATTTTTATGGTCTCTGTACTTTTAGTACAAGCTGGTGGTATCTCTACCAGCACCTAGCACCTTCAAAATTTTTAGAGTTTTTTTTATAAGAGTTCTATGAATCTAATTTGAGTTTCCTAGTTTAAACAAATACTACAACCACAAATCTTATTAAGATATATCCTTCTCTAGTGATACTGCTATGAGACAACACCCTTATGATTCTTAGAAGCTTTATTATTTACCAGAGCGAATGTGTTTGGCATGCAAGTCCTTAGAGGATACTTGTCTAAATGTTTCTATGAATGATTGCCTAAGATCTTTCTGATATCTATAAAATGAAAACAACAAAAAACAAAACAAAACAAACAAAAAAGCCACACACACACACACACACACACACGTTAGTCTTGCCTTGATTTAATCTTTGGCCTGGAGTCCTTCTGCTCTCAGGAGATACTGGTAGTGAGAAACTTTAATTTTGGTACCCAGCAGGTCCTTCTTTCACTTTAAGAGTTCATTCTTTAGCACATCCTTCTCTTCTCACATCTTATCATACATAGCAGGAGGAAGCCAGATGGCACTTTCAATTTTTCCACCTAGCAATCTCTTTAGCTAGATCACCAAATCCATCAGGGATATTTCCTATTTTCCATGTTACTCCAAAAATGTTGCCAAGTATCTGCTATTATAAAACAAAGATCCCATTTCCTCCAGGTTTAAAACATTTTCCTCTCTTTAAGCTCAAGGTCATTTAGACTTTCAGTATCACTTGCCTTGATGCTTGTAGGCTTCCCCACTCTCCTTGAAGCTCTTCAGATTTCCACCTGCCACCTGGTCCCAAAGCCAATGACACGTTTTAGGTTGTTACGACTGCACAAAATTCTAGGTACTAAAATCTGTTTGAATTATCATTTGCTGCATCGCATATCACCTCAAATACTGAATCTATTGGATTCCAGACAGAGTCTTCCTTGGCCTTGTTGTCTCACAGAAACTGATTATGTACTCTCTAATCAGGGGATCAATGATTCTGGCCAGTACAGTTATCACCATAGCTGCCCCTTGGTTTTCAGACATGAAGAACCCACGTGACTGTGACTCCATTGCCTCAGTAATTCCTTAGGTACTAAGACTTCCAACTCACTAAATCTAAGACGGGGAAGGGGGGGGTTGTACTGGAATAAAAAAATTCCTGGTTCAGGCCTTGTACTTCTGGGCTGAGCTATACTAGTATCTAACTCTCAGAGGCCACTGCAGGAGGAGACCCTTGCTATCCAAGAAGGAATTGGGGTTCAAAATTCTAAACCTTGTGTGTCCTAACTAAATGTTCTCATTCCATGCCTCAGAATCTCACTCCGTCCTGCTAGTCTCATTACTTTATTGCAGGAGTCAGTAAACTTGTTCTGTAAAGGGCCAGATATTAAATATTCTAGGCTCCTCTGGCCTGTGTTCTCTATTGAAACTGCTCAATTCCGCCATTAGGAAGCATGAATTGACAATATGAAAACAAATGGATATGGTTATGTTCCAGTAAAACAAGCAAACAGAAATTTTAATAAAAGCTATTGGTGGGCCAGATGTGGGTAGTGGTTTGCCTTCTTCTGTGTTAGTGTAATAATGTGTCAGGCTGAGCACTTAATAGGTGTTTAATCTAAAAACTTATATTCTGGCCTTGGGATTGATTTTCAAACACATCTACTGTTAGAGATAAAGCACTTTTAAAAATTGCTATAGAGACCTTCCAATTTTTTTCTTGTGCTCTTATTTGGACATTTTTTTCTCTGTTCTTTTCTTTATGTACACACTCTAGTTTTGTTAAAAACTTCAGCACATGCTTCAATTGTTTTTAATCATTGCTATTAACCATAGTTACTAGGTGCTACAGACACAATTTCTCAAAATCTTGCTTATCACCTATAGTACACTGTGGCTGGCTATATAATTGATGGAGTCCAGTGCAAAATAAAAATGCAGACCCCTATTCAAAAAGCTGGAAAAGTTTTTCTTTCTTATATGGTTTCTCTCTCTCTCTCTCAACTGTCATGGAGATTTTTATTTGCCATTAAGTATCACATCAGTTCAGGCATGGGGAAAGTTCTGGCACAAGTGCAGAACCTCATAGGTGCCTAGGGCCCTGACCTGTGACACAGTGGTGCAGAATGTGCATGTGTGACCTCACCCTGGCTATGCTACACCCAGGTCTCCACTTGGGCAGAGAGCAGGGTCAGAGGAGCAGATGACCAAGAAACATTTGCAGGAAGGTAAAGAGGCGGGGCAGAGGGGAAGAGGAGTAGGACTGCAGGTGAACTGAAGCTCCAAGCCCTTGGCACATGGTCCATTGTCCCATGGGACTTCCCTTACATAACACAAATTTTAAGATAAAATTATTAAGAATTTCAAGAGAGTTGGGGCGCCTGGGTGGCTCAGTCGTTAAGCGTCTGCCTTCGACTCAGGTCATGATCCCAGGGTCCTGGGATCGAGCCCTGCACAGGGCTCCCTGCTCCGCGGGAAGCCTGCTTCTCCCTCTCCCACTCCCCCTGCTTGTGTTCCCTCTCTCATTGTGTCTCTTTCTGTCAAATAAATAAATAAAATCTTAAAAAAAAAAAAAAAGAATTTCAAGAGAGTAGACTACAGGGCATTAAACCCTGAGCAAAGGGCCTTTGTCACTGCCTTGGTTGTGTGATCATAGAGCTGGTACTGACTATATTCCATCTTCCAATACCACAACCAATGACAATTTGAGTAACTATGATGCCACTGAAAACCACGCATTACCATTTTCCCTTTTTTTTTCCTCATAAGATATCCATGTACATATTATATATATATGTACAACCTAATCCCAGATTTACATTCCAAAGACCCATTTCTTTGGGCCATTCCTGGGCTAACTACTGTATCAGTAAGTGTCTCAGCAGATATAGAGACTATCCATTCAAAAGTGGTGATTAAATAAATTCAAAGAAAAGACTATTTACAAAGTTTTGAGACAGGGTTATGTAAAAATAACAAAGGAGGCAAGCACTCTGGAGAAAATTGGACTAGAAAGCAGTACTACTTTTAAATCAGTAGAGACAAAGCTGTCTTAAGAGAGAAAACTCTAGCTGTAAAATTATCAACAAAAGCTGTAGCCTTCAGTGGAGGAACTCATCCACTGTCAACCACATACCAGGAAGGAGGAAGTTGGTGGAATAATTCTTTCTACCTCTCTTACCTCCACCCTCTATTCTCCCACTGGTGCCTCCTCCCATTTGATAACTAAAGCACTCTAAGGGGTGGAATTCCTAAGGATCACACTTTTGAGGCATAGAACATAGAATGGACTGTAAAAATAGAAATAACGGAGCCAACAGAAGATCCAAGGGAAGTCATTTTTCACTTATGTGCCCACTGCTGTATATATAACAGTATCCTATCCAACCACCACTAAAAATATAATAATAATGTAATAATTAATAGATTGGATTGTTAATGTAATAGATTAAGTTTGGTGAAATCTGAGGTTTATTGTGAGGCCAACCAATCCTCAATGATTTTCATATTCTAATAATTAAAGCTTAAGAATCTCTAACTGGGAACTAACTGTTCAGCTAGCACACAGTTTCACATGCATCATAATGGGGTTGATTTGAAGGGTAAATAAGCTTTGGAGTCATTTGTCAGGAATAGTTTTTTGTTATTTCTTTCTTACAATAACAACATTATTATAGTAATATTAATATTAATAACAGATGAGGCACTAAACTGAATACACAGAAATTTTCAGGACTGCAATTTGAAATGGATTATCAGAGATAGTGCTCCACATGTTCTCATAGGATACCAGACTCTTTTCATAACTACTTGGAATATAATAAAATAAAGATAAAATAGAAGACATTTGGAGGATAAAATACCTTACAAAAAAAATTTCATGTAATATAGATTGTGGTTACTTAGGATATTTATCATACTCAAAGGTAATCTCAAGAATGATTGTATATTCTAATAACAAAAATGTGTATCAATTTACTCAGTATTCACTAAGTGTCCAACACTGTTCTGGTGTGCTTGAAGTACAGAGAAATTGTTATATATTTCTGCTTAAAAGTCGATTAACTGCCTTTCAAATTATTTAGAAAAATAATCACCTCTTTATCAGTCAGGGTTTCTATTTGAAAACAACAGAAGCCACCCCAGTTAGTTCAAGTAGAAAAGCAATTTATAAAAGAGTATCACAAAATCTCAGGGATCAAGTGTTAAGTTTATAAGCTATCCAACTAAAGAAATAATACTACATTGCTAAAACTGGGCAATGGACACATAAACCTCAGCAACTCAACCCCCAAATCTTTATATTTCAGTCACCAATATCATGAGGAAAAAAATGGATCTCTTAATTTATCAAGTACTTCACACTGGTTTCTTCTGAATCAAGGTCACACACTGGGGTCTCTGACTGGTGAATCCAGGTTTTTGTTTCTGTTTTTCTAACTGCAGGAAAGACTGAAAATTTGAAGTTCTGGCTTCTTTTTTAAAGGGTGGGAATACTACACAAATAAAACTATGGCAAATAGTATAAACATTGGAAAGTCATTAAAAAGGACTTCTGCATGATGAAATAATATGGGCCAGATTTACTTCTATATGGAAAAAAAAAACAGGAAATAGGACACTATGTGTTAAATAATTATTTTAAACATTAAATAATACACTTCTAAATAACTTACAGTTCAAAGAGAATACCACAAGGAAAATTAAAAATATTATGAACTATATAAAAATGAAAGAACAACAAAATAAATACATAAAAATTTGTGTCTATATCTAACATAATTCTTACAGAGAAATTGATAGATTTAAATGTTTATATCAAATAAGAAGAAAGGTCTAAAATCAATGCTCTAGGTTTCTACTGCTTAAAAAAAAAAGCTAAAAAACAAGAGTAAAGCCCAAAGAAAATAGAAAAAAAAAAAAAAAGTAAAAAGAAGAAAGCTCAATAAAATAGGAAATGGATAAAAACAGAGAAAAATCATTAAAACTCAAAGCAGTTAGGGCACCTGGGTGGCTCAGTTGTTGGGCGTCTGCCTTCGGCTCAGGTCATGATCCCAGGGTCCTAGGATCGAGCCCTGCCTCAAGCTCCCTGCTCAGCGGGAAGCCTGCTTCTCCCTCTCTCACTCCCCCTGCTTGTGTTCCCTTTCTCGCTGTGTCTTTGTCAAATAAATAAATAAAATCTTTAAAAAAACAAAAACAAAACTCAAAGCAGTTATTCTAAAAAGACCAACAAATGGAGTTCGTAGTTAAAACCTTTCCACAGAAAATATCCTAAGCCCAGATGGCCTCTTTGGCCCAATCCGTCAGACATTTAAGTAAGAAGAATTATCAATCCTTCTCTAAATCTTTTAGAAAAACAAGGAACATAACTAAACTTATGTAGCTAGCATTTATAAACCGATCTTATGTGGCTAGCACCAAAACAGACCAAAATATTCTAAGAAAAGAAAAATAAAGACTGATACTCATCACTAACATACACAGAACAGTCTTAGCTAAAAATTAGCAAACAGAATGCAGTAACATATCTATACGGAACTAGATAGATAACACATTGGGACCAAGTTAGTTTTACCAGAACTAAAATACTGCCTTACCAATTAAAAATGAATCAATGTAATTCAGCACATTAACAGAATAAAGGAGAAAAAAACATATGATCATCTTAATCACATAATCGCCTTAATACATATTGAAAACATTTAATAAAATCAACACTCATTCATAGTAAAAATTCTTAAAAAGCTAAGACCAGAGAGAAATTCCTCAACCTGTTTTGGGGATGTATCAAAATCAAATATAACTTCATGTGTGAGGATGAAGAATGAGGGAGTATATGGGAACTTTCTGCATGTTCTGTGCAATTTTTCAGTACACCAGAAACTAAAAATAAAGTATACTAATGTATAAAATAAATATGCATATGAATATAAAAATGGACAAATATATGTGTAAGCATATAAATATATATAACTTATAAAATAACATTTAAGGATATAAAGTAATATCTGAGTAAATTAAAAAGGGGTTTATCGTTTTGGAAAAATCGAATCCTTCCCTATCCCTGCTTAAAACCATCACTAGCTTCCCACTGCTCCTAGGATAAAGGCTAAACTGCTTAACCAAATGGATGTGGCCCTGCATGGTCCTGACCGCCCCCTCCCTCCTTGTCCTCACTGCGGTACACTGACTGGCTTCCCACCGCCACCATCTCTGCTCTCTGGGATCCAATTATACCTAAGGACATCCTAACACACGGGAGGAAATGACTCCCCCAAACTTCTCTCTCCGCCCGGCCTCTGTTGTGGGGCTCTTTGGCCCAATCCGTCAGACATTTAAGTGAGAAGAATTATCAATCCTTCTCTAAATCTTTTAGAAAAACAAGGAACATAACTAAACTTATGTAGCTAGCATTTATAAACCGATCTTATGTGGCTAGCACCAAAACAGACCAAAATATTCTAAGAAAAGAAAAATAAAGACTGATACTCATCACTAACATACACAGAACAGTCTTAGCTAAAAATTAGCAAACAGAATGCAGTAACATATCTATACGGAACTAGATAGATAACACATTGGGACCAAGTTAGTTTTACCAGAACTAAAATACTGCCTTACCAATTAAAAATGAATCAATGTAATTCAGCACATTAACAGAAAGTCATTCTCATGCTCTCTGTTCTGGACTAGTCCCCTCTATCTCCTCTTGGGAATTTTCCTTGTCCCCCAAATCCAAATGACGTGTTTCCTTAGCGTCCTGTGCTTAGTCCCCATCTTCTCCAATGTTCTGTACACCTGAGAACGGGGCTCGTCTTTTTCCCTCAGCCTCCGGCACACAATAATTACATATCCCATAAACAGACCAAATTTCCATTTTCTTGTATGTGAAATAAAGGAGTAAGACTAGAGAATCTATTGGCAGTAACATGGCTCAAATAATCCCAACGCCAGGAAATACCTTTTTCTTCGTTTTCTTCTCGTCTAAGCACCTGACGCCCCTCAGGAGTCTGGAAATCGAAAATACAGTTCCCATGACCCCTCCGGATGTCACGTGGCCAGTTCACCCTACGGCAAACAACCAGGACTTCATTTCCCAGCATGCATCAGGACAAGCAGCCTCTACCACCGCCCCTCCCTCCACTCCACCCCACCCCACCCGCGCGCCTGGAGTGAGGGCCGCTTACGGCGTCGGAGGTAATCCCCGAGGCTGAATGAGTGGCCCCCGAGGTCGAGAGTCTGGTATCTGCCGCCTGGTTCCTGTGGCCCACCGCGTCTGTGGTCTGTGCTGGGGCAGCATGGGCTCAGGGACCATAGATCTGATCCAGACTGCCATTTGTGGGAAGTTGGAGCCCCTGAGAACCGTGGTGCTGGAGCTGTGGCTACGAGAGCCCACCAGGCAGCAAGATGATTTTCTACGTGGCCATGGTAAATTCTAGCTTAAAGGGAGTGATTTGGCCACACTGCACTGTTCAAAGAGCTGGCCAGCCTACTCCACGTCTTGGCCATCCAGGTGCAGACCCCTGGCCATCCAGGTGCAGACGCCTCCCCTGGAGGGAGAACCCTTAACTGGACACGAGCCTCCCCTGCCAGGGTGGGAGTAAAAACCTCGAGTAAAAACTCCCCGAATCCCAAGGGAGGCTGAGGACCACCATCTGAAAGGGCCGGTGAGAATTAATTAACTGGGAGCCTTCTTTCCCTCAATACTGCTGGGGATTTGTTAAGGGTGAGGACTACTGGGCCCGATTCTACCGGTGCATATTCATCAGGAATAGCAATTTATTCAGGCCAAAGCTAACCCAAGGAAAAGGCAGAATCATTCACTACTGCTCTTGTCCCGGACTATTCAGGAAGGACTGCCCAGCTATTCCATGGGTAATGGTGACTGAGGAAACACACCTGGCCTGTTGAGTTGAACATAATCCGGTATGTTAAAATAGATATTATCATATGGATTACAAATAACTAATTAAATAAGTAAATAAAATTTATACAGATTAGAAATAAAGTGACATTTCAGATGACAATACTCTGTGTATAGAAAATCTCAAGATATGTATAAAAAGAAGTAAGTCTAATAAGATAATGTATCAATCTCACAAGATTCAAGGAAATACACAGAATTTAATTGTATTCCTATATTTAAGCAACGTATAGCTGAAAATTGAAATTAAATACCATTAACAGTAACGTCTCTGTGTATTAAATACTTTAGGAAAAAATCCAGAAAAATTTGAGCAATATTTGTACACAGAACCCTACAAACCATTGCTGAAAGAAATTATATTTTCCTTCTAAATTGATCTATAGATTGAACATTATTAGCCCAGTCAAAATTTCTAAAGGTCTGTGTTTTCTACAAATGGACAAACTGAAATTATAATGTATATGGAAATTCAAGGAACATAGTGTGATCAAAACAATTTTAAAAAAGAAAACCAATGTGTAGAAAGGCTTACACTATTTGATTTCAAGATTTCCTATAAAGCTAGGGTAGTGAAAACAGTGTGGTGTTTATGTAAGAATATGCAAATGTATAACTGGGACAGAATAGAGAGTCCAGAAATAAATCCATAGGTATGTGGCCAGTTGACTTTCAACAGAGGTGCAGGTATTCAATGGGGGGAAACCTAGTGTTTTTAACAAATGGAACAATTCATAATCTCATATAAAAATGAACTATATAAAGTTGAACTTGGAATGTATGATAGATCTAAAATTACAAAATTTTTAGATGAAAACATAGAGGAAAGTATTTGTAAACTTGAGTTATACAAAGACTTCTTAGGAAACAAAAGGTATGAATGATTTAAAAAAATTGTTAAAATTAGATTTAGTCAAAATTTTAAGCTATTTTAGAGGACACTGTTAAGAAGATGAGAAGTCTGGAAAAAAAACCTATGAATTACGTAGGAAAGATTAATATCCAGAATATTATACAAACATATACACGTGCATACACATGTTTTATTTATGTGCATGTAAATATATATACATGTATATGTGAATATTAATGATTTGTAAGACTATATATGTAATATATATTAACAAAATGATAAATGAACAGACACTTCAACAAAGAAGATCTACAGTTGGAAAATAAGTACACGAAAGGCCATCAACATCATTATTTACTAGGGAAATGCAAATTAAAACCATAAGGATATATCAGTACATCTACCAGAATGGCTAAACTTTAGACATGCTAGCCATGATGCAATATAACTCAGTCTCATACAGTGCTGAAAGGAATGAAACATTCTATAGCTGCTTTGGAAACAATATGCTAGTTTCATAGTAAATTAAATATTCACTTACAACCCAGGACTCCCACACTTAGGTATTTACTCAAATAAATGAAATATGTCTGCCTAAAGACTTGTTACATGAATATTAATGGTGGCTTTATTCAGAATACTTCAAAACTGCAAATGACTTAAATGTCCATCAGTTAATGAATTGAAAACCAAATTATGGCAGATCATACACTAGAATACCATGCTGTGATAAAAAGGAACAAAGTACTGGTACATGGGAAAATGTAGATGAATCTCAAAGGCATTATGCTAAGCACAAGACACCAGACAAAAATTGTCACATAAAATATGCCATTTATATTACATTCTGGATTAGGAAAAACTATAGTGACAAAAATCAGTGGATGCCAGGGTCTAGAGTGGTGAGAGGTGATTGATAGTAAAAGGGCTTGGGGGGAGGGGGCAGTGATGGAATTACTCTGTCTCATTTGTGGTGTTTATTTTAAGACAGTTTACACTTGTTAAAACTCGTTAAAATGTACACCTAAAAGGGTTAATTTATGCATAAAATTATACTTTGCTAAATCTGACTTAAACTTTCAAAGCATATAATATATCTCAAAGGTAGTGTGGGAATACAGGAAAGGCAGAAGAGGGAATGGGCAGTCTGGAAAGACTTCCCAGAGATGATGCCCGAGCTGGATGTTGAAGCATGACAGCAAGCTACCTAGTCAGGTAAAGAAATAAGTGGGGAGAGAGGGTGCCTATGAAGTTTAAAGAGAGTTTCAACAGGTTCAATAGTGTATGAGCCACCGAGATGTAAGAAAGAGAAGTGAAAGTGGTTCACACTTTAGAGTGTGAATGAGGAGTTAGCAAAAAATAATGCTGGGTGTGTAGGCAGTGGCTAATACATAAAGATCCTCAAATCGTGAGATGAGATTTTACATTGTATCTTAAATGTAATGGAGTATAACTGAATGATTTTAAACCAGAGGCTGACTCAATTAGATTTCACTTTTAAAAACTAATTGCAATACAGAAGTCAGGCTGAAAGATGGGGAAACAACAAAAAGCCTAGTCAGAAGGGAAAGATGAAAAGAACCTAAAACAAGACATTGGCAATTACAGTTGGGGAAGACATTTAGAAGATGATTCTGCTGCTGAGTAGGCAGGGAGAATCAGAAGATGAGTGTGATTTCCAGATTGGATGTTAATCTGATGATTAGTGCTGTTCCTGGATTGAGGAATGTAGCACTATGGTCAGATTTGCATTAGGAGAAGTTACAGAATCAAAGCTAAAGTATTAAATATGCTGAATCTAAGGTAGCTGTGGGATAATTGAGTATAGACTGATACAGTTTCTTTATTCCTTCCCCACAAAATTGCATTCATCTTGTACTACTTGCCTCTTTAAAACCAATTTTGTCCTATAAGCTTTTTTAATTGACTTCCTTTTTGTTGTTGTTGTTGTATCCTATTCTTATTCTTTTTTTTTTTTATTTTATTTATTTATTTGATAGAGAGAGGCACAGTGAGAGAGGGAACACAAGCAGGGGGAGTGGGAGAGGGAGAAGCAGGCTTCCCGCCGAGCAGGAAGGCCGAGGTGGGGCTCGATCCCAGGACCCTGAGATCATGACCCAAGCCGAAGGCAGACGCTCAATGACTGAGCCACCCAGGTGCCCCTACCCTATTCTTATTCTTGACCTCCTTTCCTTCTTCTACTATAACGTTATTTATTTATACGTAACTATGTATATAAATATGCATACACACATCAAATGCTCTCTCACAAACACTTGTAATTTTCAGGTGCCCTCTCTTCTTTTTGACTACACATTTTCTAAAGGCAATAATAGCTTTAATTTCTCCTTAATATAGTGATACTTGAAAATCTCTCTTAAAGGGGCACCTGGGTGACTCAGTCGGTTGGTTTTGGCTCAGGTCATGATCTCATGGGTCATGAGATCGAGCCCCACATCAGGCTGTATGCTCAGCAGGAGTCTGCTTCGATACTCTCTCTCTTTCTGCCCCTTCCCCCACCCCCTCTCTTGGGCGCACACACACGCTGCCTCTCAAATAAATAGATAAGTCTTAAAAAAAAAAAATCTGTCTTGAAAAATAGCTCAAATTCAGGGTCTTTGGGTGGCTCCATTGGTTATGCATCCATCTCTTGATTTCAGCTCAAGTCATGATCTCAGGGTCCTGAGACTGGGCCCCACATTGGGCTCTGTGCTGGGCGTGGAGACTGCTTAAGATTCTCCCTCTCCCTCTGCCCCTCCCACCCCCCCCCCCCATGTGCAAGGGCACATGCTCTCTCTTTCTCAAAACAAAACAGAGCAAAAACCCCTCAAATTCTAAAGATTTAGGAGTCTCAAGCAGCTTCTCATATTTTCAGGGGATAATCATGTTTTCTTTGTTGTTGTTGCTGTTGCTGCTGTTATTGTTTATCCATGGCCAAGCTTCTCTTATTTTGGTTACTGATTCATTTCAGAGCTAATTAAACTTCTACCAGGTATCGGGCAATGGAAGAGAGAAGATTCAATATATAACTGCATCCATTTTGGTATTGATTTTGGGCTGTAAGGTACACTTTGAACTGTTAGAACTCTTTTCTTAGGCTCTTGAAATGGGAAAAAAAAATCCTTTCCATGTGGCCAGAATATTCTTACAGAACAATCACTTCACTTTTTTTCTAGCAAATACTTCAAACTACAATGGGATAATCACGACAGACATCAATGGGTACAAATTAATTAGCAGTTAAGGAAAGTGAATAAATTGTATGAATTCATATGTGGTATGCATGTGTTCTTCTAACTTTTGTAAAAGCACAAAATAAAGATATCCCACATTTTTAGAATACATTATAGTCCATTATGCTAAATTATAAAGCAAGTAAAGTATTGGAAAGTTGTAGTATCTTTAAATCCTTAAAAAAAATGTGTTCCAGTTACTCAAAACAACTTGAGATTTGTCTATAAATATATATAGTATAAAATTTTAAGTAATAGAAATATAGTATAAGGTTAAATTTCCAGAAAGTACACATGGACTAACAAAACCAATCTATGATGGTAAGTGAGTGGTTTGGAGGAGTAGGAATAATCAGGAATAATCACTAAAAAGGAAAGTTAAACTTTTTTTTTTTTTAATATTTTATTTATTTATTTGACAGAGAGAGACACAGCGAGAGAGGGAACACAGCAGGGGGAGGGTGAAAGGGAGAAGCAGGCTTCCCACAGAGCAGGGAGCCCGATGCGGGGCTTGATCCCAGGACCCTGGGATCATGACCTGAGCCTAAAGCAGACACTTAACGACTGACTGAGCCACTCAGGCGCCCCAGGAAAGTTAAACTTTCTGAAGGAAATATTTTATATCTTATTTGGGATGGTGATTACATACTTGTACAAACTCATCTTAAGTGCTAGGTATTGTATTATATATAAATTATGCCTCACTTTTTTAAAGAAAGAAAAAGTACTGAGTAAACCAGACATATTAGCTAATCTTTGCCTTCTGAGGGCTGAGACCTGCCCCATTCCAAGAAAGATGAGGGGTCCCTCCAGAGTCAGAATTCCTTTCCTCTGAAGTACTTCCTGACTTTGTTTAAAGACTTTAGAGCATTAAAACCAGGACTCTCCATGTCACTGGCCTTAGTTCAAGGGTCTTGGAGAAGAGCTAAAAGAGCTGAACTTTTAGCAGAGGAGGGAAGTTACTGGAGTTATTGGCCAAGGCAGAGCTAGAAGATGAGGATGAGCTGAGTATAAGGCGTTTTACCTTGTTCCAAAGTTACCAAATTTGGATCCAAGGAATGTTATGTGAATCATCAATTTTCTTATTTCAAATTTTGCATACACAACGTGTAATATAGAAAGAGTGGTGTTGTAGAAAGAATGCAGAATAAATACAAAATGTGGACTTCCATTTTAAGTTTACCACTTAATAGTACTTGGACTTTGGGCAAGACATTTGCCCAAACTCTCCCTGGATCTTGTTTTTTTTTTTTAGTAAAATAAATAGCATGGGTGACTTCAAAGGTCCTTCAACTCTTAAAGTTTTATAAAATAAAATAATAGAAGGGACACTTAAATCATAATATAGACTGCAGTTCACAAAGGCAACCAGATAAAGACAAAATCTAATCCTATGGCAAGACTTGCATATATTTGCATTACAGAATGGGCTTATGTAAGATCAATCTGTACTTGTGAAAGATAAATGAGAACAAATTGGACTTATGGACATTCATAATATATTGTGATTATTTTTATGATTGACAGGGATAACCTTTTTTCTATAATTGCTAAGATAGGTTACTAATACTTGATATATTACTAATACATAAATTCTCCCATACCCCATTGTTTTTTCTGGGTCTGCAATGGGTCAAAGAGGGCTTTGTTTATTGTTTTGTTTGTAAGTTTTTTAAAGAAAGAAAGTGGATCTGAATTGAAAGACTAAAGGAGTCCATATATCAGTTTGAACCAGTACAAGAGGGTAATGGGAGAATTTTTAAAAGGAAAAGGGAATAATGTCCTCTCCATTAAGACTTTTCTGAAGGATGATGTATCTTAAGACAACAAAGGAAACTAGTACCCATTCCAAAGGAAACAGGTGGGCACTATCTTTCAAAATATCCAGTCAGTAGTCTGAACCTTTCCTGGCTTCAACTCTTGCTAAATCTTATTTATGTTCAATTTTTCTCGGTTCTGTGAAAGGTTTCAACACTCTTTAAAAAAAATCCTCTTTGGGGCACCTGGGTGGCTCAGTCAGTTAAGCATCTGCCTTTGACTCAGGTCATGATCCCAGGTTCCTGGGATCAGGCTCCGCATCGAGCTCCCTGCTCATCAGGGAGCCTGCTTCTCCCTTTCCCTCTGCTGCTCCACCTGCTTGTTCTCTCTCTCTGTAAAAATAAATAATAAAATCTTATGAAAAAAATCCTCTTTATTAAGCTAACAAATTAGCCAAAACTTTTTAATAATACAAAAATTTCTGTGTTAAATGTTGTATTTTATGGGTTTATTTTTATATGTTGTAATTATATGAATTAGAAAACTGAGAAATAAGAAAAAGCAGTAATACTAACCAGATTTGTCTTCAGCAGCTCAATGGATAAAACTATAGACCTGTGGGTTTTAGGTCAATATAGGAAGGAACTTTCTTTTACTCAATGTATTCCAAAGAGGGTAAGCTGCCTCAAAAAATAGCAGATGTCAAAACAGGAACTGGGTGGCTACATCATAAAGAAGTTATAGTTGTAGAGGGGATTCAGTTTCAATTGTTGTTTAAAATAAGCTAGGGAGCGGGGCCCCTGGTTGGCTCTGTAGGTTAAGCATCTGACTCTTGGTTTCTGTTCAGGTCCTGATCTCATGAGTCATGAGATCGATCCCTGCATTTGGCTTGCCGTCCCCTTCCTGCATCTGGCTCCCCCAACTTCCTGCATCCAGCTTTCCCCCTTTCCTGCTTCCAGCTCCTCCCCTTCCCTGCAGGCATCTGGCTCCCCCTCCTGCATCTGGCTCTCCCCCCATACCTTCCCACCCCTTGGGCTCCATGTGCTCAGCAGGTCTGCTTGAAGTCCTCCTAAAGATCCCCCCCACCATGCATGAGCTCTCTCTCAAATAAATAAATAAGTCTTTAAAAAAATAAGCTAGGGAGAAATAAGTGGGCTTTTAGATAGTAAAGAGGCAAGCTGATGAACATTATGATGAAATGAGAAGCTTATCGTTTAGAAAGAGAAAAATTATACATGCAGAAGACATTCAGTCCCAAAGTGATATTCACAGCTTTAACTATTCAAGATCCACCAAAAAGTTCTGTGACTTACATATAATTTTACTGAGTGATTAACTTAAATAATGTACCGAATGAGGCTGGTTGAGAGTAAGCCTTGCTCACTTCACAACATCCATATATGCTGAACTTTTTTTTCTGTATTCAATAATTTTCTTTATGTGTCTGAAAGTTTTATTTTTTCTAGGTCAACTTTATAGCCATTTAAGGAAAATTGTATGTTTTGATGGTTTGGGAGAATTTAAAATCCATGAGTGCCTCTGAAATTATTTCTCCTCAGTAGTAAGAGATATTATTTTTTGATGATATTAAAAGAAAAATTTTAAAAAATGGAGCAACAGTTTTGGTACCATCAAGCAAATGGCAGGAAAACATGAGATGAGGTAGTGGAATGAAATAAGCATTGTTTAGGGACGCCTGGGTGGCTCAGTCGGTTAAGCGTCTGCCTTCAGCTCAGGTCATGATCCCAGGGTCTTGGGATTGAGTCTCTCATTGGGCTCCCTGCTCCGCGGGGAGCCTGCTTCTCCCTCTGCCTCTATCTCTCTCTCTCTCTGTCTCTCATGAATAAATAAATAAAATCTTTAAAAAAAAAAGAAAGAAAGAAGCATTGTTTATAGACTAAGTGACGTAAAATCAATTGTATTTATATCTAGCTTTCACACTATTTACTTGCATCACCACAAACAAGTGACTTCATCCCTCAAAGCCTCCATTTCTCAAATGTACAGTTAGAATAACAACACCTAGAGCTGTTCTGAAACATATATCAAATATATGAGGAAAAACTCCACATGCATTATCAAATTACAAACAAATACTAGCTATTTTAATTAAATTAATAGTGGTATTGAATCAGTAGCATAAGAATTTCAGAGACCTGGTGACTCTTCAGTGTGAAATATGTTCGCACTCTTATTCCTTCATTCAGGATTTAGAGGAAATTGTTTTGCAGTCACATGTGTACTATTTGTGTTTTTTTACTGAAGCCACTGTCTTTATTCTTAGAGTATTTGATTAGATGGCTTAATCACTGGTAGGACAAAGGAAGAAAAACAACTATGCCGTGAGAATTGCCTGGAAAACCTCAACTCCTCTAGTAAATGGAGTAGTAACTAGCATCTAAATAAAATACCTCAGGACTCTCTGCTACCACGTACTATACCCCTGCACCTAGTATTTCCATATTTCTCTTGGAATCTGCAGGTGTGTACATTTCTTTTCCCACCCCAGGATGTAATTCTCTGTTTCTATTGGAATTCTCTTGCAAATCTCGTGTTAATTATGTGATGATGACACTTTAGGAGTATCTACTTTTTAGCCCATTGGTGACTTCTGCTAGAAGATATGGCAATTTCTTCTAACTGGGAGCCATTCCTAGGCTAAGATCAACAATAATTAGTGTATTTCATCAACTACGTGGAGAATTTCCAAATCACGGGCAAAATTATGTGCAGTAATCTGCTGGCTGAAAATATAAAACTTAAAGCTGGTAGGCATAGTGAAAATCTTGCTAAATAAAATTAAAATGAAGAGATTGTATTTCTGGAAAGAAAGCTCATATGGATATTTGTTTATTTCAGCATAACCAGTTCAACTGTAATTTAGGCTTAAGATCACTACTTGTGTTTTTTACTTATTTTTTGGTGATATAATTAGGTTTAGCTTTGAATATATAAAGCAATAAATGTCTCCCAAGATTCACTCATTCTTTACCTTTCATAGATTTGAAGTAGAGTGATTAATATGGAGTGATTTATTTCTATTTTAATATTTTAATGACTAATATGGCCAAAGTGCTTATATGTTCTACAATTTTAAATACTTCACAAGAGAAATAATGTAGGAATGGCTATAAAACGATATAATGCTGATTTGAAATCTTGAAAAGGGAACTATGGGCAAATTTGCTTTTAATCTACAAATGGCAAGCCACCTGCCACCCAATATGTCCACATCAAACTCAAAAGAAAAGATTCTTTATTGCCTACTTTACACAATATCATCATTTGCCATTCTCATAATTCATTTTTCCTACCAGAGGTGAATGTGAGGTTTGATTATAGGTAAGACATTGTTAAATGTAAAGAATTAAGTATCTATTCATTAAACATGTATTATAACCTTCCTGTATGCTAGTATCCTTTATGTAGTATAAAGTGCTAAGCTTTGTTCTTTTTCAAAATTGCTTAAGCTATTCTAGGACATTTGAATTTCCAAATACATTTTACAGTTAGTTTGCCAATTTCTACCAAAAAACAAAAACAAAACCAAAAAACAAAATGATCACAATTTTGATTGAGCTAAATCTGTAATTAATTTGGGGAAATTTTTCATCTGAATATTGAATCTTTAAATTAATGGGCATGGTATATCTATTATTATTACTAATATTTTACTGTTATATAAATATACTAAGCATGCTAAACATACTTGTTACTTCTTCAGGCTTTATTCATTTATTTTTTTCCTTAGAACTTTCTGCATAAAATGCCATGCCATCTGTAAACAGAAACACTTTAATTTCTTCCTTTTATTTTTTTGCTTTATTGCATTGACTAGCACATTCTATACAATGTTGAATAGAATTCATGAGATATTCTTGCCTTTTTTTTTTTTTTTTTTAAGATTTTATTTATTTGACAGAGAGACACAGAGAGAGAGGGAACACAGCAGGGGGAGTGGGAGAAGGAGAAGCAGGCTTCCTGCGGAGCAGGGAGCCCGATGTAGGGCTCAATCCCAGGACTCTGGGATCATGACCTGAGCGGAAGGCAGACGCTTAATGACTGAGCCACCCAGGAGCCCCTCTTGCCTTGTTTTAGATCTTAGAATAAAAATACTCAGGCTTTCACCATTAGGGATAATGTTATCCATAAGTTTTCTTTGAGTGCCTTTTTTTTCAGGTTAAGAAACTTTTTATTCCTAATTTGCTGGGAATTTTTACTATCCCTTGAACTGGAGCCAAGAGATGAAAAAGAGAGAAAAAAGTGAGTTAAGGATTGTGGAACCGAAGCCTATTTCTTTGTGGTTGCAGTTACTGTAGTTTCTACACAATCACCTCAGATAATCTGGCTGAAGTACATGGTTTAAGTTGTCATTCCCCTATTTTAAAATCCTTTCATATTGTCCCAGCACCTACAGGTTAGTTCATCAGGCATGAGGTTCATGGCCTCTGCCTTCAGCTCCAGCTTCTTATTCTTCTGCATTTTCCTGCATGTTCTCCTATACTCTTGATATTTGAACTATGTGTATTTCCTAAAGCATCCAACAACTATATCCTATCTGCTATTTTTGTAACTGCTATTCCTTTGGTCTGGAATGCCTTTTCAGTTTGTACTGGGCGGGAGGGAGAAGTTCCACTCACTTAATTTGAACCACTTCTATAAACCAGTCTCAGATCTCTCACACATCATTATAAATGATTGTCTCAGAGCAAAATGTACAATGACTCTTTACTCTCCTGCTTGACTTCCCTACTGGACTCTGAGCTTCTTAAAGGCACAGATCCTGGGTGCTATGTTTGTATCCTGGAGGCTTAATTTACTGGTGTATAACAAGTTGCACATACTGACAGTTTAGAATGAATTTTTGAAGGAGGCAGTTTACCTGGACTGGTCAAGGCTGACAGAAACAGATCGTTTAGGTTGGCTTATCCTAGTATTTCTATGATAATACCTGAATGAATTCTTAACTTTGGAAATTATGGATGTGACATTTATTATGAGTGTCTGAGTATTAATTTCAAAACAAGAATACATTTTTACAATGCATCTTTAAAAGCAGAGTTGATTAGGGGTGCCTGGGTGGCTCAGTCTGTTAAGTGACTGCCTTCCGCTCAGGTCATGATCCCAGGGTCCTGGGATTGAGCCCCACATCGAGCCCCGTATCGGTCTCCCTGCTCAGCAGGGAGCCTGCTTCTCCCTCTCCCATTCCCCCTGCTTGTGTTTCCTCTCTCACTGTGTCTCTCTCTGTCAAATAAATAAATAAAATCTTTAAAAAAATAAATGAAAAAAATAAAAGTAAAGTTGATTAATACAATTATTTATGTAGGGAATCTGAAAGAAGTTCCGTCTCTTTCTCTCAAATGATCTAAGTAGGTGAAAGAAATAATTTCTAAGTGGATTTCGTTTTGAATACATTTATAAAACTTTTCAGCTATATGAATTCCAAGAATAAATTTAATCAATCCTTATTCACACCTGGAGGATATATTCTCCCATCTTTCAAGCATCAACAGAAAGTTGACTTTATTTCCTATTTTCTCTCATTAGCACTGAAGGAAACACATCCTTTACTCTGTCTTAAGTCAAGAATAGTGTGGGAGTTAATCTATGCAGGATGATTGTCTAGGGACAGATCAATTTGTAGGTGTGTGCTAGGCAATGGGAACTGAGCAATTTCTGCTCTTGTTTCAGGTGTTAGACAAAATGTGACCTATTATAACTGCCTAGACAAAATGGCAAATAAAAGCATAAAAGGGGACTGCAAAATGCCTTTGATGGATATGTCGGGTTTGAGGAATGAGTTTTCTGACATATAAAATATAAAGTCACTGTTTCCTTTGGAGATGTTCTCCATATGAACCTGCTTAAATTTCAGCAGTGAAGTTTCATCTGGGCTTATAATTCTGTCCTATTTGGGGCCAGTTTCTCCTGCCCTATTAGTGAGGTAAGAATACATCTCTTGTTCTTGGCACATCTGTGGCACATCTCTTGTAACAATGATTTGTACATTTTAGTGTTTCATGGGACCTATCGCCCAATTAAACTATAGCTAACAGAGGGGTTTTTTGGTCACATGGTGTTTGACTTCTTTTCAGAGAGGGCCATTCCAGAGTATGGCAGACTTCATCCTCAATCCTGCCACTTTATTTTATTTTATTTTATATATTTTTATTTATTTATTTATTTTTTTAAAGATTTTATTTATTTATTTAGAGAGAGAGAATGAGAGACAGAGAGCATGAGAGGGAGGAGGGTCAGAGGGAGAAGCAGACTCCCCGCCGAGCAGGGAGCCCGATGCGGGACTCGATCCCGGGACTCCAGGATCATGACCTGAGCCGAAGGCAGTCGCTTAACCAACTGAGCCACCCAGGCGCCCCCTGCCACTTTATTTTAATGAGAGGCAAGGGTTTGTTGTCTGGGAAGCCCATGGCAGAACACTATAGTGATGAGATGTTCTGCTGATGCTATCAAATGTTTGTCTGACACTAAGGTTCCCACTAGCACTTACAGAGAGTCCTGGAAAAATCTCTGTGAATATCATTCACACTGCCAAGACACAAATCATGTATTTTACATTTGGTTCTCATATACTCAATTTTCCCCTTTAAATTAGAATCAAGCAGTGTGAGGCCTCTGTAGTAAAATGAGGCTATATGTAGAAATACCTGAACAAGAGTTGTTTGTTTTCTGTTTTGTTTTGTTTTTCCTTTAAGTGTCTTGTATTTTTCTTAAATAGTAATTAGGATTAAAGACTATATGCTAGGTCATTAAGAAACATGAGATATTAGAAAACGGAAAACTCCATTTTAAATCTGTGGTATAAGATTACAAAACTTAAATACTTAAATAGTAATACAGGTTTAAATCCAGTGATGTGACATACATGTTTACAAAATTTTGGAAAGAAAACAAAACAATGTAAAATAAAGTGAAAGTAATGTCAATGTATAGATGACCAAAACACTAATAATTTTTCTCAACAAAGGAATAATCTCTAGTATTAAGAACACTGCTTTTCTGGGGCCACCTGGCTGGTTCAGTTGATAGAGCATGCAACTCTTGATCTCAGGGTTGTGAATTCGAGCCCCACATTGGTTGTAGAGATTACTTAAAAATAAAATCTTAAAAAAAGAAGAACACTGTTTTTCATTACTTTCTATACTTGAAGGCCAGGAACATGTCTTTGAACAGCTACTTTGAATATTGGCAACCTGGGGGAGGGATAGCAGTAGACTATGTTGCTTAGAATGAACCACTTAGATAATTTATCATTTGCTGTCTTTGTAATGATCTAATAGCTTCAATGTTTATCCAGATCTGTTGTCAGGATTCTAAACTCTGTGAGTTACGACTTCAGGTGTATGTCTTTAATGAAACAAAGGCAGTGATTCTGGTTCAGCATTGCCTAATCGATGCAGGAAAACATTAGCTCAATAAATATTTTTAATACTGGATTGGAAACTGGTTTTACTACAGTCAAACTCTGGAGGGCAGTATTTCTCAACGTTTTGTCCAAAATGAGGCCAGATTAACTAAAATGTGGTTTTCTAAGCCCCACTGTAGAATTTCTAAACCAGGATTTCTGATGGAATGGGGGTGAGGGACAAAAAATAGGTATTTTTAAGTAACTCCTCAAGAAAATTTTTCACACTAAATGTTTTGAGAAACATTATTCAGAACTGTATTTTATTAGGTGAGTAATATAGGTTATTCTGGAATTTCCTTTTAAACTTTCATAATCCAGATATACTCTGTCTCCAAATCAGATCAATTCCATCACTTCAAAGTTACTGGAATTGACTTTCTTATCAGCATCAACAGCATGTTGTAATTCACATTTACTTATTTCTAAGTGACTAGGTCTATAGTATTTAATATAGTCGCCACTTGGTACATATAGCTATTGCACCCTTGAAGTAATGTGATTGAGAAACTTAAGTTTTATTACATTTTAAGTTAGTTTAATTATAACTTTATAAATGTATACTTAATTTATGTATTGGGAAGGTTTTACATGTGAACCAATTTGGAAATATGAATTTACTTTTTTAACTGATAATTTTATGAAATCTCAGCATAAATAAAGTATTCTGGTAGAAATTTAGCATCCAAATTGAGATGTGTAAGATAAAATATGTAGCAGATTTCAAAGATTTAGTATGAAAAAAAGAAGGCAAAATATCTATTAATAGTTTAATATTATTTATATGTTAAAATAATAACTTGTATATATTAAGTAAAAAATATTTTTACCTCTACCTGTTTAAAAATTTTTAGTGTGGCTACTAGAAAAACTCTAAATGGCATGGAGGACTCTCATTGTATTTCTGTTGGACAGCACTGTCCTAGAGTGAAGAAGCAGATGTCATTAACTCTGAGCAATACCATCCCTAAGCATTAGTGAAAGAACTATGCTTTCAGAAAAGCCTAGAAGATGAGGAGTAATAAAAGGACTGGTAGGCAGGAAAGCTAAAATTACAGGAATGACGATTCACCAACTTCACATTTTAACTTAGTGATGAGGTAAACAGAAATACTAGTATCAGGTTTGTTTTGCTAGTCATTCCTTAAGAATTTTTGCTCAGTATGCAGGATTATTATTATTATTATTTCCCACACAAGACTAGCATTCAGAAATAATAATCAAGGAATCAAGGAGTGTGTGAGAACAACTTTCTTTACATAGTAAGATATAGGTAATGTTCCATTCATTCAATTTCATAATTAATATTGTCATTGGAAATTATGCTTAAGAAGTATCATCCTCATAATTGTCCTTCAATTTTATATAACAGTCAGTAAGGAGGAAAAACTGAGGGAGGGTAAACAGTTCTCAGGAGGGCCAATGAAAAATCTAATAAGTCAATCTCAGTATGTGTTAAAATCAAGAAAATTGCCTTTCTCTTCTTATTCCACTCCTTCCCTTCTCTTTTCTACTATTTCTGTCTCTTCCTTTCCCTTCCTGAGCAATCTAATCTTAAATTAGGTAGGGTGGGCTAAGCAAGGTAGTAGTCTCCACTAAATGGAAGAGTCATGATGGATGAAAGCGGGATTCAGAGCCCAGGACGGGGATGAGGAAGGTATTCACATAGGAGAAAAATGGAATTGAGGGGTGGAAGTCCCAGCAAAGTGAGGAGGGCAGTCCAGTATGGGATATTGGACCTAAGTGAGGTGAGGCTGGTATCCACATGGGGTGGAACAGGCAGCCCTTTGCAGAGTGCCAAAGCCTAGAGTAGGTGAAGAATCTTTTGTGCTGTGAAATGATTGGGCATAGAGTATGAAGCATGGGCAGAAGAAGGAGCATTCTACACAGGTGGGTGGTAGTTGAGGCTAGTCACAGGGTGTCAGAGATGAAGTGTGGTGTAAAGAACACATACACAGGAGAGGAAATGTGGTGGCTATGGGATTAGTTAAATAAATAAATATGTTAATGGTGATGGATGCTAGTATCAGAGAATGGAGTTATAAACATGGAGGAGAGAAGAGGAGTAAAGGAGAATGATGTTTGACTGAATTTGGAATTATTAATGGAAACTGAGATCACATATGTATCTCTCAGATTTTGGCTTTTATATGTCATTCTCTTCTCCAAGAAACTAGAGATTGTTGGAGAAATGACTGAAGAAAGGATAGGGCGACCAAGCTCCAAGATGAACCTGACACCACTTATAACAAAAAATAAGGAAGCATTCAAAAAATAATGTCTTAAGGACACAAAAGCCAGCTTGTTCTGGGACAATTTAAGCATAAAAATAAACTTGATAGTAATGGATTATGATCCATTGAATGCAATGGAGAACCAGTAGCTCCAGAAAATAAAGAGCGATATGGGCATAAATTTGAAGTTTGGCAAGGAACAGAGTATTTATGTAATTTCAGAACAACTCCCCACAAAATACCTATAATTACAAAGGGAAAAATAATAATATTTTTGAACCTAGATACCTGGCAGTTATCATCCTTATAAAGATATCAAACATCATTAGTAAGGGGAAATATTGAAATCTTGTGCCCGTTACAGGCTACAATGAGAAAAACACAGGATCACTTCTGTAATAACAAGCCAAAGAAGCATACCTGAAACTACATGAGGGAACATCAGATAAAATCAGCTGAGGAACATTCCACAAAACGGTTGGGCTCTAACCTTCAAAAATATCAAGATCTTAAAAATTAAGGAAAGACTATGGAACTGTTCCATCTTGAAGATGACCGAAGAGACGTGACAAGTAAGTGCAATGCATGTTTTGAAAATATATTTCTGTGCTCTAAAGGACATGGTGAGGCCAATGTTCACATTTAATGGGGTCTGAGGATTACATTGGTAAGGACTCAATGTTAATTTCCTGATTCTAGTGTTTTGTCATTATGTAAGAGGAAGTCTAAAGCACTAATGTGTTTGGGGATGATGGGACATCATGTTCTCAACTTGCTGATAAATAATTCATGAAAAATAAGTTGTTTTTTTTTTTTTACTGTTTTGCAACTTTATGCATTTTAGAAGGTTTTCATATAAATATTAAAAGTCAAGAGAAAAAAGTACCTATTTTTAAAAATCTCTGATCCATTAGATGATGGGTATTTCCTTTCTAACTTCTAGTGGCTTTGGCTTTTTTCAACTAAGTAAGAACCAAGCTCTTAAGCTAAGAGAGGATGGGTGAGGGGTTTTAAAAGTTTGAAAAGAAAGGAGAAATTTGAAGTATTCATCTCAGAGAACACAAAAGAGAATAGGCTGAGGGTTTAGAATATGGCACTGGACAACATCTAGGGCCCATTTGAGGATAGAAGTCATAAATTTAAAGTGAGAACAGAATTTTTTGTTCAGTTATACTCATCTGCAAAGGTGTAGTCTAGAGTAGAAAGAGAGTTTGGCTTAATTTGGATTGTGGCTTTTCCAGGGGAGTATGAAAAAGCAAAAGAAAGAAAAGACAGTTAAGGATATGTGCAAGGGAGTTATAATGATTGACTGTGGGAATAGAAGCTGCTGTAGGTTATAAACATGATGTACATTGTTGAAGAAGAATGTGTTCTTTTCCTGACTCAGCCTTATTAATGCAAGTGTTCCTGAAATCCTCCCACTCCTAATTGGAGGAAAATATAGCCTATGTTTTTTAAAAGATGGAGTGCCATATCCTCCCCATATTACTGTGGGTACATTTCTATCACTAATGTTACAGCATTATTTCATAATTATCCCTTGGGTGTTTGTCTTCCCAACAACACTGAGAGGTTCTAAAAGATGAGATTCTTTTTATTTTTTTAAAGTGCTCAGCACAGAGCCTGATACATAGTGACCAACCTATTAGTCTTATAAGAAATCATTTTATTTTTTTGGAACAAAATCACCATCTTGTGGCAAAACGGAATATTGTCACTGTAGGCTTTAAAGTTGTCATTGTATGTTAGTAATTGCTAATATAAATATAATTACTTTCTGGTCTTTGGACTCTAAACTACATAGGGTTAAGTATAAAATAATACACCTGAAGGTACTAAATTTTTACCTCTTTGCTTAAGTCTCTGTCAACGTAATTTAAAAGTTTGGTTCTCTTTAACTGCATTTTGTTTGCTTGTTTCAAGGGGAAAAAAATCATATTTGCATGAGAGAGGAAGGTGTTTATTTCAAAAGCCTGGAGAAGTTTCCCAGGACCCAAATACAGAAAGTAACATAAGGTTAGACTTCTTGAGAACTGAAAAGCGATCAGGAACACAGGCCAGATCTCCATTTCTCAGGGTCAGAAATTACTTTCTGGCCCTCTTTTTTATTTTCCTCTCTCTCTACAGAGCTTTCATCTGATCCCTCAACTTGAGAACGTTTCAGAATGACTGGCCTTGGCCCATTTCTACATTAAGTCATGTGTTTTAGATCCACCAACTAACCGGCAGGATCTTTGTATGCCAGTCCTAAAATGCAGATAATCTTTTGTCAACAGGCCTGCCTGTGGATGGGATGCTTCTTGAATCATTTTTCCTCTCCTGGCTCAATCAGTTGTGATAACCAGAGAGGTCAGTGATTTCACCCAGAGGGAATCCATGGGCAGGTCTCTTTATCAGTAGCCTTTCAAACAGAAAAGCTGGATAACTAAGAACATATCAGATAAGGGATGGGCTATAAGAATTAGAAACTTTACACAATTGTGGAAGAAATAAGTCCAGAAAAGGGAGTCAGAGGGTCAGAAAAAAATCACTGTCAGCCTCCAGAAGAATTTCCAGCTTTACATTTCAGAGTATCACGGAAATATAATTTTAGTCCCAGTGATCTGATGAAGAACATCTGTAAAATGAATCTCTATCAACAGCATATTTCCTTAAATTTGGTGTTGGTGCTTTGCTCCCAATAGTATATTTACTAACTTTTGTGATTTGGCCTGACATTTCTCACAATAAGGATGCTAACTTGAAGAACTTGATGTTAAAATTCACAAAATGACAATCATCCATAATATAGTCCCATTTACTCCAGTTTACCATCTATGAGATGCATTTTATTTAGGTTTAATGTCCTTTATGATTTTGTGTCGACATGACTTTCATCCCTGAAATTTCTTTGGAATCTGTGAAAACTATGAGAGTTTGGCTTATTCTTTTTCAGTATTAAAGGAGATTGATATCCTGCATAATGAGTTTAAGAATATCTACAGGCAGATTCCTGGAGTCTCTGGAGATTAATAGAATCAGCTATTGTTTGCAGGCCTAGCATTGTCACTGAGGAAAGTGCTGGATATTAACCAGAATTTTTTGGTTTTCATTTTTCCCAAAACAAGATTTTCATGAGTAGTAAATTTTCTAAAGTGTATGGGAAAAAATGTTATGGGGGATGAGAGTTTAGCTATAAATGTTTATGGGTGGCTTTAAAAGTTTTCTAACAAGAGAACACAGAAAACCAAGAAAGGGGAAAATAATTTAAGTTTTATTGCTACTTATAAAGTAAAGTTTTAGAGAGCAAATCAAAGTGTTGGGGGAGGGGAAACAAGTCTGTAGAGGCTAAATGTCCTCCTCCTAGCCCTATAAGCACTGAATTTGCTGTATCTGAACAGGGAAGGTGGAATTAGACTATAGGTATTTGGCAAGTCTGTAGTGAGAAATAGCACAAAGAAGGGAATGCTCTAGAATAAGCAGTCTTACTTTCTCATACTACAATATTTCCTAAAAATCTGTTCCCAGATTTGAGAAGGTTGTCTTCTAATCCCATACCACATATGCCGAGGTCAAGCCCTGTAACAGATAGTTTATAGAAAGCTCATCTCTTTGCCATTTTCAATTTACTTTTCTTAAATATGAATTGAAGGCGGAAATGTACTTCTGGTCTATGCTTAGGTTTAGCACTGAGTATAAACTAGAGGAAAAAGAGAATCAGATGAATAATGTCTCTGTTTAGCCAAAAGATGCTTTTGGATATTTGTAATCAAGTCTATGGCTATAGAATGTGAAAGTGTATGGGAAAACATGTTAATTTAAAAGTAAAAAAAAAAAATAGTACACTGGTTAAAGTTAACAGTATTTATCATACCAAGGAGCTTATATAGGATGAAGAATATATCTATAAAATCTATTGTATCCCTTAGGTATATGCCATGTAGATACAACCTGCCAGAAACTGGCATCAAAGGAAAGTACATGCTGCCAAAAAAATGGCTCTTATGTCATAATATGATACTGCCTTAACCTGTAGTATATGAAATTACCTGTCAGCTGTAACAAATTATTGCCCAGTTAGTTGTGGGTTCCCTAATCAGAGAGGGGATCTCAGTTGCAACCACTCCAAATCACAGATATTTCTCTCAGGACAGTCTTCTTCCCAGCTCCTACTTTCACTCTACTACAGGGTCCCTGTCAACCAACATCTCCTATTGTCCCACTTTTATCTCCCTTCAGCCCTTCTCCTGACCTGCTTGATGATTGCTCAGATCTATCAATAGCTGCATCATCTAAGTGGAAACATCATCTTGTGTCAATGTTTCAAGTATTCCTGGACATCGTTCCTCCTCCCATATTGCTAATAATAATTTAACTGTAATTTAGTCTACTCAGAAATGATCATTAATTGGAAAATATATTCCATTAATCCCAAACTAAGTGTGCCTTCTCAATTCAACTTTGCTTTAATCAGATTCCCCAAATGACAGTTGTCACTCTAAAGCCACTGATGGGTTGGGAAATATGATGATATGGAGATAGAAATAAAAAGACAAAACATTTTTTAACTGATGGTGGTTAAACTTTCTTATTTTGCTAAATTTTTAGAAACATGAGTCCAGTGGGATCATTACCTACCCTAATCCATCAAAATTCCAATAATGCAGCCTCAGATCACTTGAAATGTGTAAGAGCTCTGTCATACTGCTGGATAGATTGAGTTGTTATTAATGGAAGTCCTAAGGTCAAATGAACTGCTGAAGAGATAATGGTTTACTTGAACAATTGATTTTTTTGAGATTATAGAAAATTTCAAACCAAAAAAAAAAAAAAAGAAAGAAAAAGAAAGAAACATATACTTATATCAAGGTCCTTTTGAAGAGGCTTATGTAAGTGAGCAGTCTTGGATCTTTAATTCCACTAGCTTCCCATATATCTGTGACCATAACCCCAGTACCTAGAGTATATGGCATATAGTACGTCCATAAAAATTACCTGTTAAATGCATGGGTTAATATATTAAAATGAAGAAAAAAAGAGGTGTAACATTGAGTATTTGAATGGCTGCTTCTAGAATCCATGTCCTCTTCTCCTGAAGATAGAGATCTCTTCTGGTCTTCTATCTAGTCCCCACCACCTTCTGATGAATTTCAGGAGAATTTTTTCTTTTTCCAATATGAATATCCCTGAATGCATGTCTAGACTCAGAGTGTAGGCCCTGATATCCTGGAGATATCTGACCTCATAGTCATCATCATGACTGTCACCTGCATCTTCACCACTTCTAGCATCACAACTCAGCTTATAATAGACAAAAAACCTCTTATTATCATTCTGAGCAACTTGGCCACTAAAGACAAGTCCCTCATTCCAAAACAGGATAGTCATTTACTTTTTCATGCAAAGAGACCCATTTAAAGTATATCCTGTAGTCATCACACGCAGAAAGGAGCAGTCCCTCTGCTGCCACTACCCTCCTCCAGCAAAGGGGTAGGCTTCACCTGGTAGAGAGAGTAGAAAACAACAAAGGACCTTAAAAATGTCAGAAATAGTAGGTACCAGTTTTGAAGTACTCCCAGTAATCAATGATAAAAGATGCAGTGAGATAGGTCCCCGAAGGGAACCACTAGTGATAGTGGAGTCAGAGAAGAGGGAATCTACTTGCACTTGTTGGAATTGGAAATTTGGTGATTGGAATTGCAGCTACAAGTGTGAGCTTCCATAAATGACTGGGAAGAAAGACTGAAGCTACATCTCCAAGGTTTTGAGCATCAGTCTAACAAAATTTGTCTGTGGGTGAGGAAAACTTATTTTCCCTCCTCCCTTCTAGGTTCTGGGCTAAGACTTTTTTGAAATTAATTGATAAGAGTTTCTAGAGCTTTAGTCATCTCTCCTCTCCTGAAATAAAGAGGGAGATGCCCTTAGAAATGGAAATTTTCCTTACAAATGTCAATTTCTCTTACAGAAAGGTAACTTCCACTGGGTTTTCAGAGCTTCTCTTATATCTTCCATTTCTTAAAAGTAATCAACCTAAAATAATCCTTATGCCAAGGAGGCATATTTTGGGGTGGCAAATTCTGTTCCTTTTCAGTTATTTGGTGGACAGTAGCTAGCTGCACAAAGTTTCTGAGCAGAGACCTGACGTAATCAGATTTGTGAATCAGGAAGGTTAGTCTAGAATAATACAGGAAGAAGGAATAGGACTAGTTAAGAGACAACTGTCCAAGTGAGTCCAATTCCAACTAAGAGCAAATCAAGAACAATAGCAAAGGGGGATATTGGAAAAGCCTGGATACAGTAGGCTTTAGGTTGACTTTGATGGGAAAGGGATCAAGGTACTTGACCGAACACATAAGCACTGAAGTTATTAGATTGAAAGAGATCGCTCCTATGTTCATATGAACTTCCACTGGTACTCTATCAAAACTTATTCTTACATTTCTATCTAAACCTAGGAATAATATTGAGAGTCTCTTTGTCTTGTTTTTGCATTTTAAGTAGAGTATATTTCTTAGAATCAAGGACCATAACTAGTAGGCATCAAGGCACATTGCAAGACTTAAACTGGGTTTAGTTTACCATCATAAATTTTAAAAAGCAACCTATTTTCTTTTCAAATGAACATGTATTATATTATCATACATAAATTTGAATAAAATGTGCAGCTTTTAAAAAGAATCATGGAGATTAGTAATTTTATTCAGTGATAGCTGAAGGTCACAGAATGCCGTTAAATTATAATAAAGTTTGTCTACTCAAAATCTTGATAGATAGCTCTGGGAACTTAGAATTTTCCTGGGAAAAAAAAAATATTTTTCTCTTTTTCAAAGAATAGAAAGCAAAAGCCAGTAAACATTTAGGCCTTCTGCCAAAGGAAAATTATCTATGCCTAGAATGGACAAATTCCCAGCACATGAAGATTTTTTTTCTTCATTTCCATGGCATAGTCACGTCTTATTCCAAGAGCCTATGCTAGGAAATTGTTGAGAATACTGAGCATGTCATTTAAACCACCTTCTCCCTTAAAAAATAGTTGGACATCAAAGTCCTGGCAGTGATTCTTGTGCTCACATAGAAAAACTTCTCATGACATCTAAAGCCTAAGGATAATTATTTTAAAAAATAGGAGAAAATAAATAAATACCTGTTGCTTTGTTGCTAATGCTAGACAGGGAGTGTGCTTAGTGATTCATATCCTCACTGACTACTTGAGACAATCTATTGAGTTATGTATTACTGTCTTGACTTTGGAAATGAGGGAATTGTGTCATAGAAGTTAAGAAATTTGTCCAAAGTTATAAAGCTGCTAAGTGAGGCAAAGATTTGGATTTGTGTCAGTACTATTGTATAGTATTAATGCTTCTACTGTAAGAACACAGTTTGGAAATTAACATTTATTGAACACTTTCCAAGATGGGACTTTAGAGTTAAACATTGCAATAGAAAAAAGAGACCTCACAATTTGCTCTCTAGTCTGCCAAAAGGTAGACGAAATAGTATAGTTTTATTCAGGGTAATATCTCCATTGAAGTCTATTTACCACTTGACATTTCTCAGAATCTATTGTGACTTCAAGAGTATATTCTGATTTCTAAATATATATATATATATGTATATATATATGTATATATTTATGAATAGTATGTGTGTATAGCATATATGTATAGTATATTCTGATTTCTACTAGATCTCATTGTTTTCACCAGTGGTGCAGTAGTCTAAGCCTGTAATGCTGCAAACGTCTCTTGAAATGGTGTTTTCAACTTCCAGCCTGGACCCTCTACACTCAGTTTCCAAAAGCAGCAAGGGCCATGTTTTTAAAATGTAAATCCAAATCATTGTATCCTGCTCAGGATCCTCCAAAATTGTTCTGCCAAACTTTGTTTTGACTCCTGGCTCTCTCCCTGACCTCATTCCTTACCCCTCTTCCTGTCCTTTATTGTGTGACAGCTATATGGTTCTGCTGAAATTCAAATCAAGCGAAGTTCGCTCTTGCCTCAGACCATTTTTTTTCCCTCTCTGGAATGCTTTCTCCTTGATTTGCACTTCTTTTTCAGGTAGGTCTCTGCAGAAAGCCGGTCCTTGATTATTCTACAGGAAGGAAAAAAAAAAAAAAAAAAAGGACACCTGAGTCTGTCTCTATCTTTTGTCTTCGCTTGATTTATCTTTACAGCTCTTGTTACTATTTGAAATTGCATTATAGACCTATTTAATGCCTATCTCTGCAGCAGGATGTGAGCTCTATAAATGTATGTCTGATTTTGTTTACTGCTCTATCCTCAGTGTCTACAACAGTGTCAAGCACATAAGAAGCTCTTAATAAGTATTTCTTGTATGAATTAATGAGTGGATGAATGAAAGAAGAAAGGAATCCCCTCACCACTTCCCTCATTTGATTTCATCAGCATTCTGAACATGACCGAGTATTGCAGGGATCATTTTATCCACTTGCTGTTATGTTACAGCCAACATGTTATGTTACAGCTTTAACTTGAGAGACCCTGGCAAATTCAGGACTTAATGTATGTATTTATTTTGATGGTTAGGAAAAGAGAATCCACTCTCCTTCTGTTGTCCATGAGAAAACTGTGGGAGGCCAGGAGGCTGCTAGCAGTGACAGGAGAGAAGGCAGCTGAAGAGAACCACAGAGAAACATAACAAAAACCTGATGACACTGAACCTCACTACAACCAGTGAACATACCTACCTCTGCATTTTAGTTGCATTTATAACCTTTGCATACCAAAGCCATTGGGATTTTTACTACTTGGATACTACAAGTTCACATCATATGTCTTGTTATTTAGCAAATATAACTCTCCTTCACAACTCTCTTTCCTGTATTACCTGTACATATTAGATTTTTAAGAAAAGGAATGATTAACCTGTGTTAGCCTGTATTTTCATCAAAGTTATACTTTTTTAAAGCATTTGGGGATTCGTTGAAAGACTAGATCATTGGCTAGATTTTTACTGAAATTGTTTTTACACTTTTATTTTTTCTGTTTGTTGCATTTACTTTTAGTTTGTTTCAAGGAATTCCAATTTTAAGAGATTTGGCTATCTTTGAAGTGTGATTGTCATCACATACTAACTTGATCTCTTGGTTTTGTGAGAAATAAGATTGGTATTTCCAAAATAAACACAAATCCATCTGACTTTTTAAAAAATAAACAGCATAAGCTACAAGAGCAAGCAAAATTTAGACACTGTATAAAAATAAGAGAAGGTGAAACAAATGTACAGATAGGTACAATGAGTTTCTTTTAAGGGACCATATGCAAAATAGATATGTACATATCAAGAGATATTCATATGAAGTTAATGTCAAATCAGCTTCTTCATTGGCTTGAATTATTTCTGAAGTTCAAACAAGTTATATTGTATCATTTTAGGAAAAAAAGGAAATGAAGCTTTATTTTCATGGAAAAATAACATAAGTGAAGGCAACATGAAACAAAATAGCAAGAGAAATAATATTTGTGGGGAGAAAAAGAAAAAATTAAAATTCCATTTAAGACTATGTAGTGCAAGAGTTGGTGATAGCATTGTATTTGTCCTCATATACTTGACAACTGCATAATAAAGGTGCAGACGTTGTCATCCTATTGAATTCTTCCATAGCAAAGGTCATGGTTTTGCCCAGGGAATGATTATGTTTTGATCCTAGAATCTCCCCTTCCTGAAAGTTAGGTTCTATTTTGATAATTTATGTTAATGTCAACCAGTCCGAACTTTTGAAAACAATTATAATGAAATGACATTTTGTTGTGTGATATCCTTGTACCAGTTGTTAGCTGTGATATTGGTGATAGCCTTGTTAAATTAATTTAGTTTTTCTTGCATTGTGTTCTGTGGTACACTAAGTGTACCAAAATGCTGGTAACTGTGCAACAACAAAAACAACAACAAAGGAGTGGATCTCTTTTTAAAAATACATACGTTAGAGAAATACTAAATTAGTATTAATCCAGTTCTTTCCTGAAAAACATATCAGAGATTTTAACATTCTAATGGGTATTTTATATATCCTTGACATGCTTATTTTCAAATTTATGGGAATACTTTTAACATCTGAAGAAATTAGTATCCTAAGGAGCACAATTTGGAATTTGCTGATATAAGTATTTTAAAACAATAGGGTATAGATGCAGCATTCTAGGGTATTTTCATCATTTTTTTTTAACCATTTCACCCTATTAACTTGAGGACACTACTCTCTCTCTCTCTCTCTCTCCCCTCTTCTCATTCTCTCTCCCCTCTCCATCAATAATATTTGAAATCCATTTTCACATCAGCATTTGTGATTGCACGTTATTACATTTATGGCAACTTAGAAAGTTCCATTTGCCCCTGTAAGTATGTGGGACCTTCTTATAAACGATCTTTAAATTCTCTTTTCACTAATATTGAACCTTATGTAGTGCAGTGTATCACCAACCAGTATTTGTTGAGTGCCCTAAAGGTTCAAGGGGAAACAAAGATTTATGAGATGGAACATAAACTCTAAGTTTCTTGAAGACAAGATGACTCTCAGAGCTAGTCTTAGACCTGGCATACATAGCTAGCATCTTTATCTCTTAATTGACCAACACCCTAGAGGATTTCAGTCTTCCAGGACCTTTGATCATACTAAGAAAACTCCCCAGCATGTATCACAGTGGTTTTAAGGTAATTTAGAAAATGAAGGCATTCTGGTCAGTACCAGTAAAAATAATGACTTGGAGTAGAAACAAAAAATGACACTGAGTAGAATTATACACTACCAAAGTGCTAACAAATTCTGTATTATTTTGCTCATCTGAGGGACGGAACTAGGTAGTTCTGAAGGGCTCTCAACCAAATATTAAAAGAAAAGTGGCAAGTATTTACATGTTCCTTGTTGAAAAACATTAAGACAAAGTAGTAATTATTTGAAAAAATGGAAATAATCAATAAATATGATTGCTAAAATTTTTGAACTGTTTTAATCCTTTTAGGTGAATGAAGCAACTGATTCCTGTTGTACTGTGGGGCTATAGGCAAATTTTACTCAATAAGTTCTCCAACCATTCATTGATATTTTTATTTATTTGCAAGTCTGGGATTACCCGGTAATAGCTGAGAAGGTGCTCAAGTTCAGTGTGCATAGAAGGATTTGGTCTCACAGCATTTTGAGGAACAGAGAAAACTTGTATTTTTCCATCTGCCTAATCTTATCTGTTCCCCAGTGTTTGTTAACCCTTCCTGATTACCCTCAAGCGCCTCCAACCTCCTTCATTCTCGCCTCTCCATTTATGTTCTCACCCACTTCACACCAGGATATTTTGCATTATCTCATAATTATTCCTTTAATTATTGCTGACATTGCCAAGAGTAGAACATCTACAAGGAAAACAAATCTCTCTTCTTATTATTGACCGCCTCTTCTACATGGCATAATTCTGCTATGTACAAATGCTAAAAGACTTCTTTCCCATGAGTGAAGACAAAGTGGGGAAAAGAAACATAATTCCCCATTTGGGCAAAGAGCCTTCTAATAACACTTTTACCATCTTCCTTAGTAATTGAACTCAACTGAATGATCTATCTATCTCAGTCACTTCCTTTCAGCTTCTGTGGCCATGCAAGTAAGTTTTGTTGAATGAAATGAGAATTGAATTCCTAAAAGGGATCTAGGGTTCATTTTTTTTTGGAGGAGAGGGAGAATACTCACATTAGTCTTTATTGTTAAGTGTGATGCTGATGTTAAGATGTATGGCTGGAGGTGCAGTGGTCATCTTAAGTAGGTGGGGAAGCTTGAGCATGAAAACAACCAACAGTTGTACAGAAACATAAAAGTAGTTGAGGTTCTTCATGATTTTATGAAGCATCAGATAAAACCAGGAGTGCCTGCCTTTTGCCTTGTTTTATGCAAGAAAAAAACTCTTTTGACTATTTAAAGGGGGTCTTTTTTATTAGAAACCAAGTACAATACTTATCTGATACAAATATTCTACTACATGTTTACTTAGCATCCACTCTGCCCTCAGAACTGCACTAAATTATGTGTTTCAACTATTTTGATGGCAACTCATAGTAAGAATTTGATTTACATAATAATCCAATATTCACATATACATTTCTTCTTATATATAATGGAAACAAACTGAGGGTTTTAGAGGTGAGGGGATGGGTTAGCCTGGTGATGTGTATTATGGAGGGCATATATTGAATGGAGCACTGGGTGTTATATGCAAGCAATGAATCATGGAACACTACATCAAAAACTAATGATGTAATGTATGGTGATTAACATAACATAATAAAATTAAATTTAAAAAAAGCAAATGCTCATTTGCTTGACCAAAAAAAAGGGGGGGGTTGCCTTTTTTAAGGTGGGGGTGTACATGGTATAAAATAGGCTGTTTTCAAAGTCGCTGAAGAGTGGGTTCTTTCAAATGGCAAAATTTCTTTTTTTTTTTTTTTGATGGCTGCATAATACTGATATGTGGAATTTGAGAAACAAGACAGAGGATCATAGGGGAAGGGAGGGAAAAATGAAACAAGACAAAACCAGAGAGGGAGACAACCGTAAGAGACTCTTAATCTCAGGAAACAAACAGGGTTGCTGGAGTGGAGGGGGGTGGGAGGGATGGGGTGGCTGGGTGATGGACATTGGGGGAGGGTATGTGCTATGGTGAGTGCTGTGAATTGTGTAAGACTGGTGAATCACAGACCTGTACCCCTGAAACAAATAATACATTATATGTTAATTAAAAATATATATATAATGGAAAAATATTTTAAGAAATAGTATTTTGTTGTTATATTCCATATGTGTTCTCTATGTCCAAAATCTCCATTTAATATAAGTGATATTTGAAAGTAGAGTTGGGTTAATCATGCCAAGAAGAACATAAAGGGAATACTGAGGGAAAAAAATGTTAGTGCTCATTTGAGCAAAGAAATGTAGGCTGCATGAAGGAAGAATGGTTAAAGAAGCAAATAATATAATAATTATTATATTGCCTGGCAGGATGTTAGGTGATTTGCATAGGTTGAGCTCATTTGATTTTTGTAAAAATGCTGTGAGTTAAAGCTATATACATTCTATTTAGTGGAGAATTATAATTCTTTGAAGCAAAAGAACTTCCCTTAACTCATATAGTTAATGGGTGCGAGAGCCAGGATTCATACTCAGGTTTGTCTGCCCACTTCATTACTTTAACTTTTCAGTTCTTCTAGAATTAAATACGGGAGGTTTTTTTTATTCTGATTTTTTTTTTAATTGTAGCAGTGCTTATTAGCTTGTTTCATTTTCACTTAAATGATGCCTTTAGAATTTTGAGGGCCAAGGAAAAAGAATAAAGAAGATGAAGAAAAGTATTTTGTTCACTTCTGCTCAAAAGTACTTCCCAGATAAGGTCACTGATGGTCTAATTAAAAAAAAAAAAAAAATCCTTGTTCAGTGGATTCACTTTATGTCTTAGGAAGAACCATGTACTCTCTTGCATGTTCCTGAGCGTTACTGTGGGAGTTCATTTATCAGAACTTCATTTTATTTCTCTCCCTTATTCTTCACATGATCCTTCTGGAAGTTGTGAGTCTTAAGTGCAAAGTCAAATTGTTGTCGAATCGCACATTAGAATCATAAAGACATTAACATAAATCCTGTTTCTACATAAGGATGTTACCTTATGCAAATTATTTAACTTCACTTTACTTGTCTGTAACATTGTGATATACACACACCCCTCACAGTAGTAGTTTTAGGATTGTATATGTAAAGCAGCAAGCATAGAGTGATCATTGGTAGTATGAAATATATAAGCCCCAGGTCACACAGTCCTAGTTTCATATCCTGCCTCCTTCATTACTATCTGAATAAACTGGTAATGTTACTTAACCTCTCTGACCCTTTCTTACCTCTCTGTAAACATTAAAAATACTCTTTTTGTGATAGCTGTGAAATTATAAAACAATAATAATTCATTTGGGGGGTGGGGCACCTGGGTGGCTCAGTCGGTTAAGCATCTGCTTTCGGCTCGGGTCATGATCCCAGGGTCCTGGGATCGAACCCCACATCAGGCTCCCTGCTCGGCAGGAAGCCTGCTTCTCCCTCTCCCTCTCCCAGTCCCCCTGCTTGTGTTCCCTCATTCTCTGTCTCTCTCTCTGTCAAATAAATAAATAAAATCTTTAAAATAATAATAATAATTCATTTGGAATGCTTATCATAAGATAAGCATGAATATAAAGGCCTAGTATCCCAAATCTATAAAGAACTTATCAAACTCAACACCCAAAGAACAAATGATCCAATCAAGAAATGGGCAGAAGACATGAACAGACATTTTTCCAAATAAGACATCCAAATGGCCAACAGATGCAGAAAAAGTGCTCAACATCGCTTGACATCAGGGAAATCCAAATCAAAACCTCAATGAATACCACCTTACACCAGTCAGAATGGCTAAAATTAACAAGTCAGGAAACGACAGATGTTGGCGGGGATGCGGAGAAAGGGGAACCCTCCTACACTGTTGGTGGGAATGCAAGCTGGTGCAGCCACTCTGGAAAACAGTATGGAGGTTCCTCAAAAAGTTGAAAATAGAGCTACCATACGATCCAGCAATTGCACTACTGGGTATTTACCCCAAAGATACAAATGTAGGGATCCGAAGGGGTACGTGCACCCTGATGTTTACAGCAGCAATGTCCACAATAGCCAAACTATGGAAAGAGCCAAGATGTCCCTCGACAGATGAATGGATAAAGAAGATGTGGTATATATATATACAATGGAATATTATGCAGCCATCAAAAGGGATGAAATCTTGCCATTTACAACAACGTGGATGGAACTGGAGGGTATTATGCTGAGCAAAATAAGTCAATCAGAGAAAGACATGTATCATATGATCTCATTGATATGAGGAATTCTTAATTTCAGGAAACAAACTGAGGGTTGCTGGAGCGGTGGGGGGTGGGAGGGATGGGGTGGCTGGGTGAAGGACATTGGGGAGGGTATGTGCTATGGTGAGCACTGTGAATTGTGTAAGACTGTTGAATCACAGACCTGTACCTCTGAAACAAATAATACATTATATGTTAAAAAAAAAAAAAAGAAGAAGATAGCAGGAAGGGAAAAATGAAGGGGGGGGAGTCGGAGGGGGAGATGAACCATGACAGACTATGGACTCTGAGAAACAAACTGAGGGTTCTAGAGGGGCGGGGGTGGGGGCATGGGTTAGCCTGGTGATGGGTATTAAAAAGGGCACGTACTGAATGGAGCACTGGGTGTTATGCACAAACAATGAATCATGGAACACTACATCAAAAACTAATGATGCGGGGTGCCTGGGTGGCTCAGCCATTAAGCATCTGCCTTCGGCTCAGGTCATGATCTCAGGGTCCTGGGATCGAGCCCCACATCGGGCTCCCTGCTCCGCGGGAAGCCTGCTTCTCCCTCTCCCACTCCCCTTGCTTGTGTTCCCTCTCTCGCTGTGTCTTTCTCTGTCAAATAAATAAAATCTTTAAAAAAACCCCAAAAAACTAATGATGCAATGTATGGTGATTACATAACATAATAAAATTTTTAAAAAAGATAAGCATGAATAATTAGAAAATGTATTCAATAAAAACTGAAAACAGAAATTTTCCCACCATTTGACTTAATGTGATTTTAGGTCATAAACTGATTCTTTATTAAGTTGGAAGCAAAGTTGAAAAATTCCTTCTGGGACATAAAGTATTCTTTATTTGGAGATTCCTTCTTATGAAATATTTAATGTATTATAAGTCACTTTAATGAATTCTTTGTAAAGATTAGATGATTTTTTTCAAGCTGCCACTACTTGAAAAGAATACAGTTGTTCAAGATTGATCTGTATTTCTGTAGGACACACAGACACATGAACAATAAGTGAACATTAGGATTTTGAAGTTGTTTGAACACAACAAACCTAGTTAATATAGTCTGCTGCTTACCCAATTTAACAGATATCTTATCTGATTAATTCTGTTACCTAAAGCCACTGAATAATTCTGTATTGAGACACATTTTATTTGTTTTTCTCATCTGAACTAGTCCTTTTTACTAGTACCTTATATTCAATCTATAACCAGTGGTGTTCTAGTTGGCAAGATTGGAGTTCATTGTGAGATGTAGAAAAACTTCAAAAAGGGCTCACAAAGCTTATTTAGAGAGAGTCCTCTTGTCATTTTATTTGCTGTAGGCCTAGGAAGTGAGATAGTCTCAGCAACTTTATAAAGCAACTTCTGGCTTGACTGAGATTTAAGACAGATGATTGGTCAATATATACTCTATAGGGTAAATTTACTGTTGATGAGGTAGACTCCATAAATGTAAAAGGAATCAGCATTTCCACACAAGTATATATCTGTATTCTAAATCAAATTTCCTGCTATAATTGGTTGGTGGAAATCCACTCATCCCTTTCTTTTATCATTTGATCTAATTGATCTAAAAGCATCAGCTAATTAATGAATCAGAGCTGTTGTTTTGAAATAACTAATAGCACTATAATTTGGATAATTGGTAATATCATATTTATGCAACTAGATTTTATACAATATTGGAAATAATTGCTAGTAACTGCAACATTACCTTTCTGTTTCCAATTTAAAACAATACCCAAAATATCATTACTTTGAAACTACTAGATTAACCAATAAGTATAAATTAATCATCAATATATTTTCTACCAATATATCTTATTTATGAGTCCCGAAATCGAGAGATCTGGCTGGAATTACATGAAACTCAAACAAGCAAAAATACTCTTTGCATAAGTCCATCTGGAATTTTAAGGCTTCATTTTAGAGATATTGATTATAAAATTATTTGCAAAAAAATTAGTTTACTAATTTTTTTCTCATTTTGAGAGAAAATTTAAGTTTTAAGAGTTGTACATGCATCTTCATTTGATAATTTTGTATTCTAAAATTTTCTGTAAGGACAATTCTCATTCAGTCAAGCAGGACATTTTTCTAGTGCGAACAACTTAATTTTTTAAACAAATGTTCTATCCTAGGAAAGCTGCTGAATTCTTTAAATAGTTGCCACCTTTGAATTTATTCTGACCTTCCCATTCCACATTGTATATCCTATTTCTACTATTTCATCTAAAACATTTGATTAAATCTGAGTAAATTAATACTAAGTTGGAGTTTCTTTCTGTCTTGCTCCCATCCTTCCATACCCATTATCACTATTTCCTCGACTTTTATCTAAAACAAAGATTTATTGATCCCAGGCTAGAGATCAGTAGCATGTTTGATTCAGAAACTACATATATGAAGATGAAATAGTCTCTGCTCTCAAGTCCTTCACAGGCCAGCGGCAAAGATTACACAAATATTAGTAATACCAGAAAAGTGTGATAGGTTCTATGACAGAGGTGTAATCATGGGTGAGTCTGACAGAGAGATAATCATCTCTGCCTAATGAATAGAGGAAGGCATCTCAGATGCTGTAATATTTTTTAAGGGGTCTTAAATTGAGCTAGATTTTTATGAGCAAAGAAGAAAGGTAGGACTGCTCAGATACATTTGTGCTCTGGAATGGAAAAATACAAGTTTTTAGACGTGATATAGGATTTAGGGCAATGATATCATAGTACACCACTATATAAAACTGTAGATCCTGAATCAGTATGAGAACTTAATTCTGGTTAAGGGTTTAAATAACTTCCTCCTACTAACCTTTTCCAAGAAAGTGCTTGGTTGAAGGAATGACAATGGGCCAGTGAAGGTCAAAGAAGAGATTCTGTTTTATCTGTAATGTTCTTGATTTCCGATGGAAATTACTTACTATTTTAATAACTAGGAACTATTATGATTTTTTAAAAAATTATACATCTAAAAAAAATCTCTGAAGGCAGTTTTGTCAAAATAGTAAAGGTGGTTGATTCTGGAAGGTAAGAATATGAACATTTAACATTTTTTCCTCCTTGAACTATTTTTTTAATATTTTAAAAATCATCTAAAATTTAAAAAATTGCTTACTTACAAAGAGAGATTATATAATTAGAAACCTGAATGACAGATTGATGACATTAAGAAAAAAGGGCAGCAATATCAGGTAGGAGATGAAAGCAGTAATCCTAGTAAGAGACCGTGGGCTTCTGGGGAAAGCGGTGGCAGTAGAAGGAGACTGAGTTTACAAACTCAGTGTTGTGTTCCAGAAGAGGAGCATCAGGTACAGTGCAGTCTTCTCTAGCACAGTGGTGGTGGTGGGGGGGTGTCTTTTCGTGTAACTAGAGATATTTTTGTATTAAGATATGTAGTTAAATTTGTTATAGTGTTTAAATGAAATCAGTGGTATAAAATAATTATCTGTAATCTATTATTTTTTCAGTTAATTCCTGGATTCTTGTAAGAGCCAAGCAAAGGCCTTCTCTGAACTCTCCCTATCTGCCTTAAAGACAGATTGTCCAACAGGAACTCAGTTGTCTTCATTCCCCTTCCTGGGAGTATCATCAACCAGGGAAGATTGATCCTTAGTACAGGAGAGGAGACTAGAACTTGACACCCCACCCAGACAAACTTCTTACTCCCCCTTAAGAGGCCTTACTCCCCTAAGAGGCCTGCTCCTTCCTCCCCTTTCCCTGTTAAAATGGCATTTAAGCCTGAATTCTAAGCCACCTTGAGGAATTACTCATTTTTCTCTGTGTATCTCCCATGTATACATGAAGTGTACATGATAATTAACTTCCGTTTGTTTTTCTCTTGTTCATCCATTTATTGTATTATGGGGGGCTCAGCTAAGAACTCAGAAGGAAAGAGGGAAAATTATTTTTGCTCCCCTACACATTCAATCCATACAATGACCATGGTAGAAAGAGATCATTAGTCTCATTGAATAGATTAAGATAATAAGGGCTCAGTACCATTACCCAGGATCCAGATCTAGGAAATGTCAAATAGCATATTTTAATCTAAACATGTATGGCTCTAAATCCTATAATCTTTCCGAGTTCAGATATTTTAATTTATTTATCAAAGATTTTTCAAGCCATTCCTATATGTGCAGACACTTTTTATAAACCATATATATATTTTTCAACTTTATCAAGGAGTTTATACTCATATTGGAAGAGATAATTACTGTCATACACAGTTATAAAACAGAAACCCAATTGTGTGTTATACGTTATGTAAATACAATAAATACTATGAGCTGAAGCCATTAGTGTGGGCCCTATGGAAACTGGGTGCATACAAAATTAAGAAAGTTTATGTTTTTGGTGGTTGTCTTAGGTCCATTCAGGCTGCTATAACATAATACCAGGGACCAGGTAGCTTGCAAACATAAAAAGTTTACTTCTTACAGTTTTGAAGGCTAGATATCCAAGATCAGGGAGCCCACTTAGTCAGGTGTGAGTCCTCTTTTTGGTCCCATACTTCTTGTATCCTCCCATGGAGAAAGGGACTGAGGACTTCTCTGGTGGCACTTTAATACGGCACTAAACCATTCATGAGGGCATCACCTTCATGACTTAAATATTTCTCAAATGCCCTACCTTCTAATACCATCACTTTGGGGGGTTAGGATTTCAACACATGTATTTTCAGAGGACCCAAATATTCATACTATAGCAATAAGGAATAAATTTTGGACTTAAGATGCCAAAAATTGAACTCGATTCTAACATTTAACCTCACAATTATATTAAATTACTCTCTATAAACCTTAGTTTCTACATTTTCAAAATAAGGGTAATAAAACTCACTTCACTGTATTGTTGACAGGGTTGCATAGGAAAATACATGGGAAAGCAAGAAGCAAATTCATAGTTTAATACAAAAGGCATAATTATAGGCAATGAAATCTGCATTTTATTTGAATGCCAAATTCCAGTCATGTTAAAGTAGATAAAATCTTTAACCCAACTGTCAAAAGTTTTCAAAAAGAAAACATCGAAACTATTTGTTCTTGAATTTTAAAATTCTTCTTTGAATTTTATGACTCATCAATCTTGAAAATGTTTGTTTGTCTAGTTCACTGATGTTCAAGAGATAGCAAAGCTCTTAAGTAAGATTTCTAAAGTTTGGAAAGAAACAGAACCCTAACTCTATCCAAAAAGAACCTAAAAATAAAACAAGAGAACAGGAAAGGCATACTTCCAGAATAGAAAACATCCATAAGATTCACACAATTAAAATATATTTCGAATATTAAATCCAGTAATTCTGATTGGGCTATATTTTTGGAAACTGGAGGTTGAGGAACAAGAGACTCTATTCCATGTTTATTAGTAATTTAAAAATAAGAGTTCTTTGCTGTTTACTATATGCTAGCACCTTAATATTTATTAACACATTTAGTTCTCATAACAGCCCTAGGGGATAGTTGTTCCCACTTCACAGATGAGGAAACCTAAACCCAGAAGGTTAAGTGACTTGCCAAAGGTAGACACACAACATGGACACAGACACTCAGATCCCCATCTGATCCCAGTGGCCTTGTTCTTAGCTGTGGAGTTTACTACATGCTATTTGTGATATTATCGCCTAAGTTACATTCTAGAGTCATAGTAGAGCCTCTCTGAACCCACTCTCTCAAACAAACATCTATTCACAGACTTTTTCTCTTTGCCTGGATGCCCCTAACTCCAGATATCCCAAAGGACATTCCTATTTTCTTTCTATTTTGCACTCATACAACACCCTTCCCAGGGAACTTCCTTGACCACCCTTTTGTGTGCCATCTTTCTACCTAACATGTGGGGTTTTTAAAAATAATGCTTACTGTTCTTCATTTCTCATTCTAGATTTGTCCGCTTTATTCTGTCTGTCCCACTGTTTTAATAAATAATGCTTATAGCAATGACTGGCATATTGCAGACACTTAATAAACATGTGTTGAATGAATACATAGTTATGAGCTAGACGTTATGTTAGCAGCTTTGAATATATTGTCTCATTTACTCTTAAAATAATCCTTCTAGGCGTGGGTCTCATTATTCTACTTTTTACACATGGGGAAACAGATTCAAATATGTCAAATAAATTTAACAGATGCACATAAGTACTAAATATCTGAGACAGGGTTAATCCAGGTCTATATAATTTTAGAGTTCTAACATTTCCATTACTCTGCTGCCTTTCTGTTTGTTTTGGATGAAAAGTCAGGAAAATGATTTTATCTCTGCTGCAAACCATTATTTTATAGCATGATAACATGTTTTGATATAAGATATTTATTAAATTAAGTCTAGTTTTACAAGGGTGTTTCTTCAGACCATTACAATTAAAGCTCTGATTGTTTTTTCTAGTATTACTTTCATCTGTTTTAGTAACTCTACTGAGATATGCAATTTAAGGTCTTCATTAAAAAATAATGTGCAAATTCTTGAATCTAGTGACTTTAAGAGGTGTATTTATCCTTAACCCTATGAGCACCAGGGCCAAGTCAGAATTATAAGGCTTTTTATAACACAGAATTCAAAGTCTACTCTACAAGTGACTAAGGTTCCAAGAAAAATGAATTGTTTCCCTTTCTTTTTGTCTTTGCAAATTTATTTTATGAAACCTTTATATCCTTGAGAAATATATCATTATATTATCCTGGGATTTCCTGATAAGTGTTCGACCGCTTGGCTCTAAACACGTTTTCTTAGGAATACCCATGTAGTCATCTTTCCTGCATTAGAATGCCCCATTGGTTTAAGCTAAGAGTCACGTGATATGGTAAGTGCAGAGGTGGTTTGACAAAAAGGTTTTTTGTGGCTGTAGTTCGTAGGAGATGGAATGTGCAGCTAATGCATTCAGATAACTTTTCCATTATTTGTAATAAAACTTGTGCTAAATTGAATATTTCTAGCTCTAAGAGTTTTTAAACATATATTGGTGTGTGAGATTGATTCCCATTAAGTTAATCTTGGGCAGCTCTTTTGAGAAAGTTAGGAAGCAAATACCCAGGGCTTTTGAAATTTGCATTATCTATGTGAATAGTAAATGTAATGAGATTAGAACACTTTTCCCTCTATCAGTAGTTGTTGGTATTGGATGCAAATATATTTGGATGTGTAATCAATTTGACTGATTGAAGGGCTTTGAGCAACTTTGATACAATGTGTGAACCTGTTAATATGTTAGGTATTTTATAAAATGATATCTGGAAGATAATCTAGCTAGGTTAAAATAATCACTCAATAGACTTAGAATCAAAAGCCTTTTAAGATAAGATACCATTCAATAAAGTTAAAGTTGGACACCAAGTAAAAGAGGTCTTTTAATACTGTCACTGCTTTTTTTTTTTTTTTCCCCCCCACTAAGCCTCAGGATTCAAGCGGGAGTTTGCCTTAGTTTTCTTTTTCATAACTCACTCTGGAAGTTTAAGCAAGTCAACAAATTTCATTGGACTTACTTTATAGAATAAAATGAAAAGTTTGGATTATATGATCTCTAAATTGCTTTAAAACTTGAAGTGAGGTTTTGGAGATAACCAGTATAAAATACTTAGAATCTTGTGTCATAGCATCTTGAATAACTGAAGGGCCCTTGGGTAGAATCTAATGCATTGATACCAAAATGTGATTCATACTGAAATTGATAAATGGCTGTTGAAACATCGCAGCTCCTCCAACTCCAGTTCAAGGATTCCTGCTTCTGTAAATCTGAGGTGTGGCCATGGAAAATATATTAACACTTTGGATAAGTCCAATAACCAACAGCTATGAGAAAACTGAGGTTAAATAAATCATTTTCTCAATAATTAGGATTTAGTTTTGGCTAATTTTTTTTTTTTTTAAAGAAGTACATCTGTAAAATAATGACATGTTTCCTTGTTCTGGAAACATTTGGTTTCCTTTTTCTTTTGAGGGGATATGTTCCTTTTCTAAAATTGAGTGAGACATACAGCCCCACTGGAAGACTGAAATTTAATCATAGGCTTATAGAATGATCCCTCACCTGCTACATCTTACCACCCCCACCACAGGGCTCTAGTCATAGAAGACAGGATTATAACTAAAAGAGCTGCAGTATGTGGACTCCATTTATTCAGGAGTACTTAGGAAATCCAAAGACAATTGGGAAGATAAAAAAACAGGACAGCAGAATAATTCAAGGCCTCTGGCACCAACAGGTACAGCAAACATTAAATACAGACCAACTTCTATTACCAATTTAGTCTGGATCTCAACAAAAATTAAAAGACATGCTAAAAGTCAAGAGAAAAGTAGTAGTATGAAGAAACAAAGTGAATATCAGAAGCAGACTCAGATACGCTATTGGAGTGGGAGGTTTTAGATAAGCAAGTGAAGGAGGCTAAAATAATACATGTCGAAATGGATTAGAACTGGGAGGCATCAGCATGAACTCATGTTGAGCTTAGTGTAGATTGATATAGTTACATATAAAATATTTATAAATATATGTGTATACACCAATTATTATCAACACATACATTTCTTTGCTCTGTCAGCTGAGATGGCCTAAAGTAAATGACACTAAAGTAGTAATAATATCCCGAGTGCCATACTTTGGTTTCAAATGCCGTTCTCCAGCAAAGAAAACCAGGTCTCCACAGAGGAACAGTTGATCTAAGAGTGGGGCAGAAAATATATAAGATTACTCTCAAGTATCTAATAGTGTTAGAAAGTAAGTACTCAAAACACACTCTGATAGGGGGTTGTAAGAAGATCACAGGAACCAACTGAAGGAGCTCCCAGTGGTCAAAGTCAGAACAATTTCAGTAAGAAAATAAGAAAAAGTAGTACTGGATTATAACTCAAAGCATAAAATAAGTATCTGGGTGAATCCATATTGATATATATAACTGATTGAAAAAATTAATAAATGGGGGAGGAACAACTCTCTTGTGCAAAAGAATTCCAGACACATAATTCATATACTCTGTTCTCAAGGAGGGAAAGCATAACTCCCACTACCTAAGCATGGGCTATACATTGTGACTTCCTTCCAAAGACTACAGTATTGAGAGAGAAAAAAAAATTAGTAACTTTACAGTGAAGAAACCTGATGAACATTACCTCAGCCAGGTGATTAAGGTCAACATCAACAGTGACAGATTTCATAGATGGTGTATACCTTTTGTCTGGTGGGATGAAATTGTTACAGGGTTCTTCTCATAGAGTCAAAGAATGAATCTCATGCACACAAAGGGTGAAGTGATAGTTTACTGAAGGTAAGAACAGGAAAAAAAAAAAAAGCTCTAGAATTAGAGGGGTCCCAAATGGATTGCTAATGAGGGCTTTTATTTAGAACTGACCAGGAAACCTGTGGCCTTACAATTCCCATGTTATCTTTTGTCGAGTAAGGATTTATGATAACATCTTTTAATGGTTGACTTCTCTTTTGAGGCCTGGTCATTTTCTGTGGTCATTTTTTACTTTTTGTGGTCACAATGTAATTATCAGAAAAAGCATTTTAACCCTAGCAGTTGGGATAGAGTGGTCTGGTTTTCCTTCCTTATCTTTCTTTTCATTCTGTCTCAGTGTCTGCATACCCGAAATATCCTGAGCCTAGTTGGAACCATATTCTTTCCCTGCCTAAAGTCCCATTCTTTCCCTATTCAAAATCACTTTACTTCTGTGATTTTGCTCTCCCAAAACTAATAACCCCAGTCTAAGTGTGAGAAGAATGTCAGATAAATTTCAATAAAGATATCTTACATTTTACATAATGCTCACAATTTTTAATGTCACTAAATAGTAAGAAACATCTAAATTTGTGGACTTCCTTTAGTAATAATGTATCAATATTGATTTGTTCATTGTAACAAATGTGCCATACTAATATAATTTAATAAGAGAACCCATTGCAGGGTATATAGTAACTCTCTGAAATATCTTCTCAAGTTTTCTGTAAATCTTACACTGTTCTAAAATTAAAGTCCTTTTCTTTTTCTGTGAGTTAAGATTGAAAGAAGACCTCATTGGAAGCCAGAACAAAATTTCAGATATTATAAATGCAGCCACATAGTATTCAAAAACAAGTAAGCCAGAATTGTGGCAGCTATGTTTAAGGAATACGTTATGAGAAACTCAGATGTTGTAAACCTCAATCAGTCCCTACACCAGGCTCTGTGTTAGGCAATCTTATGCAGGTATCTTATTAAATTAATAAGATTTAGCAACCATAGACACTTCAGGTGATCTAGATGAATTGAAGAGGTGGAAAGGAAATCGAAGATCAACCAGGTTCACTGAAAACGTGACGTATTTAGAAAAATAAACAGGTGGTAATCACTTTTTCAAGGCCAGAAAAGAAGAGATTAACCTGAAATCTGCTTCCAAAGCTCCGAAAACATAAATATTTAAACTTAATTGGCATTTCAGTGACTTTTAACACACAGGTAGGTAGCTCCTCTGTCACTCTTCAAATTCAAGATAACAGAGACTGGTGGAAGAACAGTGGCTAGGCGAATGCTTTCCAAATCCACAAGGTGCCCCCAAGCACCAAATACTAATAGCTATTTTGGAGAAAGTGTGATGTTTGACTTCACTTCCAAAACGTTTTAGGTATTGGCCCCAGAATCCTGCCCATTTTTTCACTAAATATGTTGTCACCTGCATGTATGAAAGCATTTGAATTGAAAATGTGCCCTAAAGAACTTTTAGAAACAATGAATATTTTTGATGAACAATAAGCATGGATTTTCATGAAAACTCATGAAAACAGAATACAAGATTTTCCTGAGACAAGATTATGCAGAATAAGACCAATTACCTATATTGACATTCATTCTATGTCTTTCCTCTAAATCTCCAAGTAGTTTAGCACAGGACCGAACACGATAGTTTTGTTTTTTAATAAAATGAGCAAATGAATAGATGAAATAGTTTGATCACTTTCATGAATAAATCAAATTATTTTTGTTAATGAAATTTACTTGAAGTACAGTATACTTTGTAAGTTTTAAATTTGTAAATTCCTGCAGGTTAATACTACTTTTGATGAAATTGAAAGATTAATGGCATAATGTGGGTCGCACAGAAATACAGAACTCCAAGTCAATTTTGAGTCTGTCCTGAGGGTCCAAAGATGTATATGACTTTTTTTTTCAAAATCCATTAGTTATTGCAGAAATAAATATTGTGGGAAAGAATGCAAGGATTCACCCTTTAATCAAACACCTTCAATAGTGGGTTCCAGGGACCATTCTGATTTATGCTTGGTATCTTGGCTTCTCAGTTTAGTATTTGTCCAGGATTTTCATTTGTTAACAGTGAATAATTAATAATTAGTATTAATATTTGTATTTAAATGAGCCCAGAAGTGTGTAAACCTTCACACTATGTTTCCATCTGCTGCCATGGTCTCATCTAGTAGTATGGGATCACATGTATTAAATAAACAGTTTCCTCACTTCCATACATCGGTAAAACTGAAACCCGATTCTCTTTTCTATAGGAGAGTGCTTCCTGATAAAACAAATTTCCCTCAGAGTAAGTAGCTGGGGCAACACCCTCCCTCCTGTAACAATCATGAGTGGTGGTTGGAGAAATATCATCGGCTGCTGCCCCTGGCAACCATTTTTGTGAATAAGTGTTGTGGCCTACAAAAACCCTTAATAAAGAAAATATTAGAGGGAGTTCTTTAGATAGTAGAATCTGAGAGAAGTCCTGGAAAACTATGAAATTGCAAAAAGAAATGAAGAGCAAAGGGTAAATATTTGACTAAATCTCAAAGAAGCCATGATAATATATTCTTATAGGGACTAAACATGTATAGAATTAGTTATAGCCCCAAAAGATAGGAAACAGATAAAAGGAGTTAAGAAGTTCTAAAGTCTGTGCATTTTTTAAGATGTGGCCGAAGTGTCAATTTACTAAACTCAAATAAGTATGCTACATCATGGTAATCACTGAGCAAAAATTGAAGTATGCATATAGCATTATAGGAAAATAGGAATCACAAAAACAAAGCAAAACAAAACAGTTGATCTGTCTAAAAGGTGAGACAAATTGAAAACAATGGTAGATTGAAACTCAAATATATTTATAACTACATTTGATATAAATGCATTAAGCACAATGACTGTCAATGAGATTTCTTAAAAATCTCATTATGGTCTCCTTAAGAGTCAAAACTGTAATATAATAATGCATAAAGCTTGAGAGTAAAGGGATAGGAAAATGTTATACCACACAAATATTAACAAAAACCAGCCTGGTATGTCTAAACTACTATCAGATAAAATAGACTGTAAGTCAATAAATATTGGTAGATATAAGGAGTATTTTAATTTTTTAAAAGATTAAATCCACTCTGAAGTGTTATAACTTTGCATACACCCCAATAACATAACCTTAAATTACATAAAGCACATGTAACAACAATTGAACAGATAAATTCACATAATAAGATTTTCACAGAACATATTCATTTGTGAAACATGAAGATAAAAAACACCACATATATAGAAGGTTTAAACAATATGATTAACAAATGGCTTTGTTGACCTATAAAGAACACTGCACCCAAGATCTTATGCTGGGCCATAAATGAGTTTTGACAAAAATGTAAAGATGGACATCATACCAAGTAAGGTCCCTGACCATGATAGAACTAAACTTTATCAATAAAAATAAACTATAAAGAGAAAGAAGGAAGGAAGGGAAGGAGGAAGGAGGGAAGGAAGAGAGAAAGTCAGGGAGGGAGGAATTCAGAGGGGGAGTGGGAGGAAGATTCCCCAAATTTGTGAATTAAGGTACTGAGTACTCTATAATTCAAATAAGAAATCACAACGCCAATTAGAGGCCAATTTCAACTGAATAAAAATAATAAGATTACTTATAATAGCAAACTGTATATCAAAACATGTCAGATATAATTAAAGCCATATTTAGAGGAAAATAAATAACTTTAAATTTATACTTTAGAAAAGAAGATTGAAAATCAGTGACCTATGTATGCCTCTTTGGAACCTAGAAAACAACAGCAAATCAATCCCAAAGAAAGTAGCAAGAAGAAATTTTAAATACAAAAGTAGAAACAGGTATAAAACAGATGAATAAAAGAAAAAATCAACAGAGTTTACTATTGGCAATTTGAAGAGATTAATAGAATTGATAATGCCCTGAACAGAAGGGATCAAATCAAAGGAAAGAAGCCAAATAACAAACAAAAAACAAACTACCTGCAACAGGAATGAAAAGTGAACATAACTTCAGATCCTACAGACATTGAAAATATATTTAGAGGATTTTTAAAAAAGATTTATTTATGCGACAGAGAGAGAGGACATGTGAGCAGCGTTGGGGGCGGGCAAGGAGGCGAGGGGTAGAAGGAGAGAAAATCTCAAGCAGACTCCCCACTGAGTGCGGAACCTGACACAGGGCTCAGCTCAAACTCACCACTCTGAGATCTTGACCTGAGCTGAAACCAAGAGTTGAATGGTCAACCAATTGAGCCACCCAGCCTCCCTGAGGATGTTATGAATAATATTAAACAAAAGAATTTTTCAGTAGTAGATAGAAAGGGGAAATACCTAGAAAAAGACAACATTCCACAACCGACTGGAGGGAGGGGAGGAGAAACAAAAAAACGAAGACCGAGCTCTTTATCTATTAAAGAGAGTAAATCAGGAATTCAGAATTTTTAGAGAAAATGTCTAAAACCAGGTGGTTTCCCAGCTAACTATATCAAAAATTTAAGAAAGAAATATTACCAATCTTAAAAAAAAATACTTCCAGTGAATAAGAAACATAATAGTTTCTATTTTATATAAAGACAGTATCATTTTCAATACATCTTTTTTTTAATATTTAAAGGTTTATTTATTTGAGAGAGAGCAAGCGGGGTGGGGGGGGAGGAAGGGGCAGCGGGAGAAGGGTGAGAATCCCAAGCAGACTCCCTGCTGAGCATGGAGCCAGACATGGGCTCGATCCCACAACTCTGAGATCATGACCCAAGCTGAAATCAAGAGTCAGATGCTTAACTGACTGAACTACCCAGGCACCCCCCATTTTCAACACATCTTAGCAGGACTATAAGAAAGAAAATTATGTGCTGATTTATCTATAAACATAGATGCAGTATTACCATCTGAATCCAGTAGTACATAAGAAGAATCATTATATCAAGGCCAAGCTGAAGTTAATAAAGGAATAAAAATTTTAAGTTTGACAGTCAGTTTACAACATTTAAAGGGAGAAAAGGTATTAATCAGCTCAACAGAAATTGAAAAAGCATTTGGTAAAAGTCAACTCACATTTATTATTTATAAAAACAATAAATCCGGGGTGCCTGGGTGGCTCAGTTAGTCTGCCTTCGGCTCAGGTCGTGATCCTGGGGTCTTGGGATGGAGCCCCGTGTTAGCCTCCCTGCTCAGCAGGGGAGTCTGCTTCTCTCTCTTCCTCTGCCCCTCCCCCTGCTTGTGCTCACTCTCACTCTTTCTCTCTCAAACAAATAAAAATAATCTAAAAAAAACAAAAAAGATAAATCCTTATCAAATTATGACTAAAAAGGAATGTCCTTAATCTAATAAAAAGGGTATCTACAAAAAACATAAAACAAACTGCATAGTTAGTGAAATAATGAAAAATTTCTATTGAGATTAGGAATGAAATAAGAATATTCACTATTACCATTTCAATCAACATTGTACTAGATTTACTAGTCAGCGTGGAAAGGAGAGAAATAGGAAAACAATTACTAGAAAGTTTCCAGGTAGGTAATTGCTATCATTACATCATCCCTTGATCAAAACTGATCTAAAAGTCATACCATTTTAAACATCCTCTTATATATGTCCTTAACTGTTATAACGCTTTGGGGGAATTTTACCCTTTTTTAATTTTTTTTTTTAATTTATTTATTTGACAGAGAGAGAGACAGTGAGAGCAGGAACACAAGCAGGGGGAGTGGGAGAGGGAGAAGCAGGCTTCCCGTGGAGCAGGAAGCCCGATGCGGGGCTTGATCCCAGGACCCTGGATCATGACCTGAGCCGAAGGCAGACGCTTAACGACTGAGCCACCCAGGCGCCCCGACCCTTTTTTAAAAAATATGAAACAATTGGGGCGCCTGGGTGGTTCGGTTGGTTTAGTGTCTGCCTTTGGCTTAGGTCCTGATCCTGGAATCCAGCCCCAAGTCCTGGGATCGAGCCCCAAGTCGGGCCCCCCACTCAGCAGGGAGTCTGTTTCTCCCTCTGCCCCTACCCCCACTCATGTGCACACGCTCTCTCAAATAAATGAATAAATAAAATCTTAAAAAAACCATGAAACAATTTCTCATAACATTTCCAGCTGGTATCCATAATGTGATTTGGAGTGTCTTAGGGTGGGTGGAAAAAGGGGAAAAATGGAAATAAAGAAATTCTGAGTCATTAGCCCATTTTAATTGATATTTTACTAATTTGTTGCCATTTTTATCTGTTTATTATCATTTGTGTTGTTTCCTTTTAGTTAATTTGCCTTATATTTTCTTCCTTAATTTTATTTATTTTTCTTCCTTCATTTTAAATTCTGCTGAAACAATCTGGATTTTTAAATCATAAAATTCTCTTATAATTATTTGACTTGTTTCAGAACAAAATTTTCAACAATTATTTAGTCATAAATGCATTTCTAACTAGATTATTTTTGCTAACCATTTGATATATTTTTTCTTGTTTTGAATTCCTTATTCTGATTCTTTTGTTTTTCCACCCTTTGGCTAGAGTATTTCCTCAAATAATGTTTTCAGATATAATACTCGAGTTACATAATTTGAGTCTTTCTTGTTTTATAATGATTTCTTATTGCTGTGGTTTTGAATTATGGAGACATGATCATTTTTAATAATATCCCTGTAAACTTTACTTTATATTCTGTCATTTGATATTGAAGCTAAGACGTCCTCCTTTCAAATTTGCACCACATTCTTTTCTTTACTGCCAAGTTTATCTTGAAATTTGTTAGAGATTATCTTTGGAATTCGGATCACATCAAGATATGTTTGGTGTCAAGGTATGTACCTTTTTTCAATATTGGTACATTTGCCTGGCATTAATGTGATCCTTTGAATTTGCTTTCTTCCATACAGAAGCCTATTTGTTTTTATTTTCTTGCATTTTTATCATAAATTCCATTTTTCTTTGAGTTTCTGTTTATACATATTGCATTTTCTATCCTCTATTATAATTTCCAACTTTTATATTTTTGCTCTATACTCAAAATAATTCTTCATGTTGATTTTTAATCAATTAATGTGCTTTTTACCAGTGATTTACCTGTTATCCAGTACTTCTGCTAAGTTGACTTTTCAACAACTTTTTCTCGTACTCTGCTCCCTTTTCCTAGCAGCTTGTTTTTTTTTTTATTGTATACATAGAATATTTTCTCAAATCTCACTGGAAGTAGGGGGTAAAATTATTTTCTTCTGTTTTATTGTACTTAGTATGATATGGTGAAGTTCATTGGATTTGAGTGCTCAGTTCCGTTCTAAAAATTGTTTCTCTTCAAATATCTTTTCTTTCTCTCAAATGATTATAACTCCACAGTTCAAGCGAAGCGGAGTGACTCCTGGGTTGACAGGCAGTGACCTACATTATGTTCAATGCATGATTTGTGCCAGTCGCTGAGCCTGGACACTCTATAATTGGGATTTTGTTAAAATAGACAAACTCCTGTGACTTATTAATCACTGACTTGACTTCTGCTTTCACCACTGTTGAATGGAGCTTGGTGCAACTGTTAATGGGAATTAAGGAAGGAAATTTTGGGAAGGCTGAGTGTGTACTAAAATTTCATTACTAGGAAGACTGGCTTGACTCTCACTTTCCTGGGGCACTCTGCAGTTAGCTGGAGAATGCCCCCTTCTCTGTCGGGTCCTGATAGCCAATTAAGGAAATGATTGTGATCTGATGTCTTGCTTCCTTAGTGCCCAGTTGGAATCAAATAATGCGTATAACAACTCAACATATCTCGTATTTGCTTCAGTCTCTGGTGCTCCTACATGGGGCAGGCGGGGGGTGGGGCAGGGTCTTGTCTAGCCTTGTACTCATGACCTGAATTACAGCTAGGCAACTTCCTCTTTGCCTTCATGAAATTGCCCATTACTCAATCAATTCAGCCGTTACCTCCACCATATATCCCAGAATTTCTTCAAATTGTCTTATAGTTTACTCTTTTGCTATTGGTAGATTTTTAAAATTTCTTCAGTTTGTTCAGTAGTATTCTATGGTAATTTTTTCAGTTAGTTCAATGGTTAACTCAGTGGAAGGCATAGTGGATAAACTTGTGGCCTCAAAGAGTCGTTCTGAAATCTTTTCCAACAAAAATATATTTTCTGACATTCCTAACAGTTGTTCCTTTAGGAACTTGTAAATATATGGAAAACTGTAAAAAGCAAGCTTACACTTTTTTAAGAATGTATTTTTATGATGCAATTAAAATTACAATTATCCACAATAAATTTAAACATTTTCAAAATAAAATCTAGTTTGGCCTGCTAAGAGAACCCAAGACAGATTATACCAAAATCAAGCATAGCTGAGAATAAGAAAGGTTTGTAAATATAGCCTACGTTTTGAAATGAATGAAGGACTAGAGACCTGAATTTACTACAGCTGCTAGCAAGTGGAGTGGTTACTATAGTAACAGAGATAAACTGATCCAGATCGAGAAAAAAATATCTGCAGCTGGACCAATCAAAAAGAGTAAGTTTTCTGTGTGGCATTTCCTGCCATCTCCTGTTTGTACTCTCAAAGGATGAAAAAAAAAAAAAAAGGAGGACATGTTCTGGGTATTAGGAAGATGATATGAGTTAAAGGTTTACATGGATATTTTCTAAGACTTATAGAAAACTGTTCTAGATAAAAGTGTTAGCTAAGATGTCATAGAAAACACTTCATTAAAAACTTGAAGTCTACAATAAAATTAAGGTAGTACTTCTATCTCATACAATGTTATATGCACATAATATCTCAATAAAACCAGGGAGAGGGAATAAAGTACTTATTGACTTAAAAGAAAAAAAGAAAAAAATACTTGAAGTCGGCACAGGCTGGTGGAAGTTAAAATGTTTTGACCAAAGGCTCAGGAATAGAGAACTGCTGAGCTGTCTGATTCTTGAGTATCCACATTAACTAAAAGGTCTTTATTACCAACATTTCTGGAGGCATCAGGAGATGTTTGTATCTAGGTTACTAGTGGAAAAGAACAATGAAGTGAGTTTGTTGACAGAGTTTGCTTATCTCTATTACACAAAGCAGTAAAATCTTATTTTTTATATATTGGAGAATAGTAATTTCTAGTTTATGGGTATATGAGCCATATCAAATGATGGTATGGGATTTATAAATCTACCCACATATTTACAATTATCTTAGAGCAAATCAGTAACATTTTTCACACATACATAAACAAATTTAAAAAGGTATATAGATGTAATTAATAACGTATTTAAATGCTAGTGAATTTCAAGTAGTTTTATATGATTATATCAGATATTGATACTCAGAATACAATAGTATGAATACAGAGGGTTGGATAACTGTATATATGTAAGTATTCTCTTTTAGTTCCAAGATGTTCTCATGCTCAAAAACTAAGGCCCACCGCTAGAGACAGTGAGACTCTCCTGTGACATCAGATATCATTCCCTCATGGTCTTACTGAAAATCATTTATCTGGTGATTTAACTGCAACTCTCAGGCCAAATCACATTTCCAAGTAACCATACCCTTTAAATCATTGCTTGAAAGAGGGAACGCTTGAGGATTTGGTCAAATTTATGGGAGGTAAAGAGGGTAGAAATTATCTAGTAGTTAAAACACCCATGAGCAACTCAAATTAAACCATTTTAGACTCTCAGAAGGTACCCCCTACCAAACACCATGACAGATATTTCAGTTGAGAATTGTAAAGCCCATCTTTCATGATTCTAGATCCTACTTTTTTTCTTTAAATTGTATATACACTTTTTTACCCTTTATTCATTTCCTTGTATTTGCTTTTCTTTTTCCTACCAACTGTCTTTTCCTCACTCATTTTCTCACTACTGACCAATGTGTATCTTTTCTAGAAGCTTTAACACAGACGTTAAGAATCCATAGGTGGTAGCGAGACAAGAATCTATATTACTATGAATCTATATTACTATGAAAGAATCTATATTACTATGAAAGCACTTTGTCAGGTATTCCAAATATGTACTGATACTTTAATACTTATTTTAAGCAATGATAGAATTTTGCAGAATTATTATTTATAATTTTGATTCTGCTTTTACCTTCTTATGTAAGTAAAATGTCACATAATTACCAGTGAAACTTGGCCATGTTTGCCATGTTAGTCAGATTTTTCAGGCCTGTTCCAGAATGGTAGTAGACTAGGCTTAAATAGCATTTTGTTTGTTGTCCATGATGTTGGAATGACAGTCATTCCTGAGCCATGAGCACTAGTTTATAAAGGCATGCAGAGCAGAGAGACAATTTTCTTTCCTTGTTTGTTCAGTTATAATAACTAATGATAAGTAAGACATGCCACTTTTTGTCCAGAATACTTTTTATATTGTAACAACAATGAATTTACAAACCTCTTAAATATATTTTACTCTCTCAAAGAGTGCTGGATAAAGAAAGTAAAATTACTTCAAACATGCCATTCTTCATGTGTAGCACATCTATTGCCATAACTCATACTATAGTTGTAACTAAAATCCCAGTCAATTACAACTCTCTTTCCCACTGAGAGCAGATCTGGCCCACATCTTTTCCATTGAACCTGTCTTAACATTCTTGTGTCTAAGTTAATACCTAATACAGAGTCAATAAATACTCACTTGAGCAAAGAAATAAAGTAGTGAATAAATAATGGATTTAAAAAGGCCATCAAAGAACTAATCTGAACTTAATCTAGTTTGACTCCCTAAATTGAATAATGGCTTTTGCTAAATTATATTTTGACAATATGTCAATGGGTACCTCCTCATGATCATCATGATGCACTCAAGTACAGAAGATGAGTAAGAGCAAGATCTTAAATTAAATTTCCTTTTCTTTTTTAAGAGAGAGTGAGCGAGCGAGCGAGAGAGAGAGAGAGAATGTGTGTGTGTGTGTATGTGCGTGCGCTTGGTGGGGGCGAGGGGCAGAGGGGGACAGAGACAGAGAGAATCTTAAGCAGGCTCCATGCCCAGTGTGAAGTCCAAAGCAGGGCTCAATCTCACCACCCAGAGATCATGACGTGAGCCGAAATCAAAAGTCGGATGCTTAACAGACTCAGCCACCCAGGCGCCCCTTAAATTAAATTTTCTAAGGTGACCAACATAATCTTTTGCCCAGCTACTCAGAGAGATCAGATGTTTTACCTCTTAAATAGTACAACAGTGTCAGCCTCCTCAATCCCTGTCTTTTTAGCATTTGCTCCTCCACTGATGACCTACTATTATGAAATCAATCTTTTGTGTTTCTCAAGCTGTGTATTTTATTTGACCACCATTTCTTAAATACACCTTTCCCCTAAACTTCATTGAGATATAATTGCATATAACATTGTGTAAATTGAAGGTATATAATGTGATCATTTGATATATGCAGATATTTCATAATGATTACCACAACAAGGTCCATTAATATGTATTTCACCTCACAGTTTGTTTGCTGTTGTTGTTGTTGTTGTTGTTGTTGTTTTGGTGGTGAGAACATTGAAAATCTATTCTCCTAGCAACTGTCAAGTATGTAATACAGTATTGTTATTTATAGTCACCATGTCATACATTACATATGCTCCTAGATCTTACCCACCTTATAACTGGAAGTTTATACCCTTTGACCAACATCTCCCATTACTCCCACCCCCCAGCTCCTAGCAAACACCAGTCTAACTCTGTTTCCCCAAGTATGGCTTTTCTAGATTCCACATATAAGTGAGATCATGCAGCATTTGTCTTTCCTTTGACAATCTCATTTTATCTCATTTTTTATCTCATTTAGCATAGCTGCTTCAAGTTCACTCCATTTTGTCACAAATAGTAGGATTTCTTTTTTTTATGGCTGAAAATATCCCACTGTATTTTTCTTTATCATTCTTTATCATTCATCTGTCAGCAGACACTTAAATAGTCCATGCCTTGAGTACTGCAGTGAACAAAGGGTGCAGATATCTCTTTGAGACAGTGATTTTATTTCATTTGTATGTATACCCAGAAGTGAGAATGCTGGATCATATGGTAGTTGTTTTTTTTTTTTTTTTTTTAATTCTTTGAAGAATCTCCATAATGTTTTCCATAGTGGCTGTACTAATTTACACTCCCATCACTGTTGCATAAGGGCCCCCTTTTCTCCACATCTTTGCCAACAGTTGTTATTTCTTGTCTTTTTGATGATAGCTTTTCTAATAGGTATGAGGTGATACTTCATTTTGGCTTTGATTTGCATTTCCCCGATAATTAGTGATGTTGAGTTCCTTTTCATGTACCTATTGGCCATTTGTATGTTTTCTTTGGAAGACAAAAAAGTTGTTCGCTCATTTTTAGAAATTGAATTACTATTATTACTACTACTACTACTACTACCGAATTGTAGGAGTCTCATATTTTTTTTGGATATTTAGATATTAGATAAATGATGTGCAAATATTTTATTCCATTCTGTAGGTTGCCTGTCTTTTCATTTTGTTGATTGTTTCTTTGTTGTGCAGAAGATTTATAGTTTAATTTACCTTTTAATCTCCACAATCATAGTCATCTTTCAATAAGCATCAGGACTATAGTCTCACAACCCTGACCCTGGAAATATCATTTAGGATTAATTTCCTTCCAAATTAAAACATTCCTTGATGAGCTGCCCAGTGGAAAAAAGTTTCATTCTCTTACAGTCCTTAGCCCCACCCAGCTGATCTTTTGTATACAGAAATGTGAATGAGAACTTCCAATACCAAGTTACTAAAAGCATCTCTGCAGGCGTGCCTATGTCTTCACTTAGCCCATTTTACTTTTCACTGCAGCCTCTCTGAGATGGGTTTAGTACTGCTGTCATTTTAAGGCAGCAAGATATCGTCAAGAAAAACAACTCTAAAATCCATCCATCCTGTTGAAGTCAATTGCCTAGAAAAGGCATGAATACAGAAAACTTAGAGAGTCAGCTCTGCATGTTTTATTTCTTTTGGATTTCCAAGTGAGCATTATCACCGGAAAGCCTGAAGTTACCACTGATTATAATACAGTGATTTTTTTTTCTGTCTCCTATGATTTTTAAAACTTCAACAGTGTGAACTTTGACTTACATAGTTCTTTAAGAATTTTGCCATGTCAACTGTGAAGTTTGAGCTGGATTATCTTTCTCCTGAAGGCTTCAGACATGAGCATGCTTCCAACCCAGAATTTACTTTAACCTGTTTGACTGAACTCTCTGATGATTCTAGTCAATTGGAACTTCAGCACTCCAATTCTGTCCCCACTGGTAAGCTAAACTTTAGATTGATATTTTTGTGTATCTTACATCTGTATTTTCTTTAATGTCAGATATGTAACAAATAAATTTTGATGTCACCTACTTTGTGGTGGTAAAACTGATGTCAATTTTAGTTTATTCAGTTGTTTTTCCTCAAAATATATAAATAAATTTCTACAAAAAGCACAGAGCATTCTCCCAATAGAGTGAAACGCCAGAAAACAAATCTAAGGAACACATTTAAGAAAAATGTTAATAGTGAAGTAGATTTTGTTTTTCTGAACATTCAAGCCTATCAAGTTTTAGCTTTGTTTGGGATGATTGATGAAATCAGGGATTGTATCCATAAGCTGCAGAAAAAGTCCTGCCATCTTTCATTCATCTTTTTTATTTCTGTTTCCTTTTATATAATTATATGAAGGTTAATATGTGCTCTTTACCTTCTCATTAAGAATAAGAGAACATTCCTTTTGCTTATATTATTTTATGACCTAATTTAGATTCTATATGAGCTGACAGTGTTGACAGAATTCAATGTGAAAATTTTATTTTTTGATATCTGTGGGTGGTACTTATTTATCCAGCATCCAACAGTTTTCATTTTAGCATTGCAGTTTTGAGGAAACAATGCTATACATTAATAGTCTGCATACATTAAAAAATTCCGTGGGTTTGGTTTACAGTGAACAGCTATGAGAAGTCAATAATGGATTAGTTGTGCTTTGTAGAAAATATGTATAATAAATAAATATTTTAAATATTATTCTAAAGTAAAATTCCCTTATGAGTTAGTTGTTTATCTTTCCTCATAAAAAAGACAGGGCAATGAGAAAAGTAAAAGTTAAGCAAAGTCTTCATAGCTCTGGATGTTACAGGACATTAATCTTTGTCCAATGAAAAAGAACTTGTAGAAATAACAAATTCCATTTGCAACCAGAGGATTGTTCTAAGAAAACTTGGCATATTTATTTATTTTGAGGTGTTTGAAAAGAAGTTTTATGTGACTCCCAACCAATCGCTGATGTATTGTTCATAGACTCTTGTATTATATGACTTGTTTTATAGTATGGGCAGTTCTATAATCAGGAGATGTAACAACTTTTTAAATTTTCTTTCATCCGTACTATTATTTCTCTTTCTTAAATGGAAAGTCTTACTGGGTATTGAACCTATAATTTCATAAATGGAAAAATCAGTGTTTTTTTTTTGTTTTGTTACAAATGAACAGTACAATACAGTAGACTTAGGAAAATGAGGTTTTATAGATAAAGTATGTACCAGTTTAACCATGGTTTAAATACCCATGTTCTTTTCACCACTTTTGTGTCTCCTAGTCATCTCTGTTCCAGTTAGCACATTTATTCCAATAAATTCAACTGCTGTCTTTATGAAGCTGACATTACATATCTGTAGCTTAGGTATGAACTCTTCCCCAGTGCCTGGAAGACACTTTCACCTCAATATCCTTGGCAGTGCTTCAAATTCAACACAAATAAGCTAAACCCCCTAAAAATGCCTCCTCCTTCTTACATTCTCATTTTTGTCAATATCCCCTGAGTCATCTCAGACATTCCTTAGCATTTATTGCAATATAAAGTACATGTTTATTTCTATGCATATTAGTTTAATATAGGTCTTCTTTACCTCTTTGTCCACCACTATGGCGCCTACTCAATAGGGTGCCTGGCAATAAAAGATTCTTTGTATCTTGACTCATTGATTGCCTGGCTGAGAGACTGAAAGATTGGCCCTCTTCATTTCCCTGGTTCATGCACCTGTATAGTCTTCTACCTGACCTCACCTTCAGGTTTTCCAAAACAGGCCTCTTGTACATTGACAGCCACGCAATCCTTAACTAAGCACAAGTCTGACCTATTCCCACCTTTGTTTGCAATTTTTAGGTCTGTGTGACCTTGTTTTAAACCTGGTGCTTTAGGATCTAAGTCTTTTTTTCCCCCAGAACTTTCCTAGTTTCATATAACCTACCTATATCCTACAAGAATGATTTATACTTTCCAATTACTGTTCACGTTATTTTTTTCAAAATAATTTCTATTAAATATTTCTCCTTCCTCTGTTTATTAAGATCTCACTGAGAACAAAAATATATCATCTTCTTCCCAAATGCCTATGGTTAACTCTTTATATAAAGGAATATTTCCTGTCTCTAACTTCCACAAAAATTTGTCCTATATATGAAAACGTTCACATTCTAGGTTTTTGTTGTTGTTATAAATACAAATGTCCATGGCTCCTCTTCTATCAGATGATGTTTCTTGAAGGTAATTGCCTTTTCAAAATTGTTTTTGCCTGTGCATAATGCATATGTCATAAATATGGTTAATTGAGTGACTAAATAGTAAACTGAAGTTTATCTTTTAATTTATTTCCTGCCATAGGGAGTACTTGTTTAGGTCAAGTTATACATGCATTTTATCTGCCAAAATACTATGTGGAAATTACCACACAATTTTTTGCTTGATGATACCATCATACAGGATAGTACCAATGTGGAATTTGTCCTTCATTTAAAATTTTTATGTAGGGGCTCCTAGGTGGCTCAGTCGTTAAGCATCTGCCTTCCGCTCAGGTCATGATCCCAGGATTCTGGGATCTAGCCCCGCATCAGGCTCTCTGCTCAGTGGGAAGCCTGCTTCTCCCTCTCCTACTCCCCCTGCTTGTGTTCCCCCTCTCGCTGTGTCTCTCTCTGTCAAATAAATAAAATCTTTAAAAAAAAATGAAACTTTTATGGAGCATTGAGCATCTTAGAATCTACTTTGTAAAATGCTAGATCTTTTCACCCTATATTCAAGAGAGTCAAGTTGTATTCATTTAAAATATAGTAATTGAAAAAATAAAAACATATAAATATATACATATTTATTCATTGAATATATATGACTGAGAGTTAGTTCTTGGGGTGTCTATAGGAAAATGAAAATGAGATAATAGTAGAAGCAGGGAAAGAGTTCTGTCCTTTTAATCTCAGTGGTGTGGCAGTATGTTTTTAACATACATATGCACATATCCCTAGCATGGGAAAATAAAATATAACAGGGGAATGTTAGTCCATAGAAAGTTGAGCAGATATGTCTAAAAAGAAATGTGTTCCACTGTCAGCAAAAACAGTGTTTACACATTTCACTTATATGATAACTTGAAGAGTATTCATACCTACATAATCTGAATAGTTCTCACAAGACTACTATGAGATAGAGTTCATTTATCTTGAACTTTATTAAATAAGAGATTTCAAAGGCCAGAGAAATAATGTAATTGGACCTACAATGCACACATATATCTAATAAGTGTGTGTCAGTGGGGAGGGTGGTGGCAAAGACAGAGGCAAGTTGAGGAGCTCTTAGTCTGTTTTCTGCCTCTAAACTTAGTATTCTTTTCTTTTTTTTTTCTCAACACTGTGTGGAAATTATGATTAAAAACAGTTCCATGGGAGAAAGATGCTTCTTTATGTTTCAGAAGTGTATTTCATCAGTAATCAGTAATGAGAATATAAATATCATTCCTGGATTCTAGAATGTGCTTTAAATGTCTTTTAAGGTTATGAGCATTTCATCATCATGATCATCATTATCACCTTTGTGATGTTAATGATAAGCACATATACATCATTTCCTATATATAAAGCAGTACTGTGAATGTTCTATATGCGTATATATACACACACGTACATACGTATGTTTACATATGTTTTATATATCTATACACATATGTAAAAATATACATATTTTTTATCCTTGTTAAATGGGTAATATAACTTCCATCACAACACAGTATAACATATTCGAGAATGTATGTGATTCAACTTTTTTTTTTTAAGATTTTATTGATTTATTTGACAGAGAGACACAGTAAGAGAGGGAACACAAGCAGGTGGAGTGGGAGAGGGAGAAGCAGGCTCCCCGCCGAGCAGGGAGCCCGATGCGGGGCTCGATCCCAGGACCCTGGGATCATGACCTCGCCGAAGGCAAACACTTAGTGACTGAGCCACCCAGGTGCCCCGTGATTCAACTTTTTAAAAATTTGTTAACTTCATTTAATCTAAAATTTTGTATATTTATTAGGCCCTAGAACCCTTTTACATAGAACATTTCCTAATATCCTGAAAGACCTGCTTTGGATATTTGGTGTTAAAGAAATGAATTATGGGGCGCCTGGGTGGCTCAGTCGTTAAGCGTCTGTCTTCGGCTCAGGTCATGATCCCAGAGTCCTGGGATCGAGTCCCGCATCGGGCTCCCTGCTCCAAGGGAGGCCTGCTTCTCCCTCTCCCACTCCCCCTGCTTGTGTTCCTGCTCTCGCTGTCTCTGTCTCTGTCAAATAAATAAATAAAATCTTAAAAAAAAAAAAAGAAATGAATTATGTAATGCTAGTGAAGTAATTGGAGAACTCTAATAAATAAAGTCAAGATAAGGTTCTGTTCAGTCACCAGCAGGCAGTGTCACTTGGGGTGAGGTTTTAACATCCCTCCTGGGTGATTTTTCTAATCTGTAAAATGTCTAGAATAAATTAGTTGATTTTAAAGACCACCAACAGCTATAAAAAAGCTTAATGAAAATAATTAGATTTAGAGCATTTCCAATGCACATCATTAAGCTAGATAAAGACCAGAATATAAAGAAGGGTAAAGACAAAGCCTCTGTTTACATATAACTTATAACAGTAATAATGCAAATCAACTTATGCAAAGAATTTCATAATTTATGGAGTTCTTTTGCCTTTGACTTTCACAACCACTCTGAAGATCAAATCGTTTTATTACTGCCATTTTTATAAATGAAGAAACTGCATGTTAGTGATATTTTACAGTGAAATTTTAGTAAGTAATAAACCCGCGTGGACCCAGACTTCCTCCAATTCCAGATGTTATTGCCACTACACTAGTACAAGTGCAAGTACCAACCTTACTACTTACCCTGCTGCTATGACAATAAGGAAGATGACAAAAACAGCATTTACTGTTTTGTTGACAATACCAAATACTTGAATCCTAGTCTCATTTTACTCTCCTAATGTTTTGAAGCATGAAGAAGTCAAATATTATTATAATTGTCCATCATATTTCAAATATAGATATGTAGGTCACTAATTTACACACCAACTTGCTATTTTCAATTCAGAATGGTTGAATTGAAATCTTTAAAAGAAAAGATACTTAAAATAACCTAATAATCTATGTAAGACTATTTACAGTATAGTAATGTACTATTACTATAGTACATTATACTATGTACTAGTATATACTATATACTATATATATATATAGTTGATTTTAAATACTGATTTAAATACTATGTTAATTTTGAATGTATCCTGTGTATTGGGTGAATCATTTTCAGGATGGTTTAATAGTATAAATCATCTTTTCCTATCTATATTAGAAAATGTATTGAATTTAAATAGTTCCTCCTTAATATTCATCACCCTCTTACCCCCTCCCCCACCTCGCTGCCCTCTGAAACTCTGTTTGTTTCTCGGGGTCCATAGTCTCTCATGGTTCCTCTCCCTCTCTGATTTCTCCCCCTTCAGATTTCCCTCCCTTCCCCTATGGTCCTCTGTGCTACTGCTTATGTTCCACATATGAATGAAACCATATGATAATTGTCTTTCTCTGCTTGACTTACTTCACTTAGCATAATCCCCTCCAGATCCATCCATGTCGATGCAAATGGTGGGTATTCATCCTTTCTGATGGCTGAGTAATATTCCATTGTATATATGGACCACATCTTCTTTATCCATTCATCATCTGAAGGACATCTCGGCTCCTTCCACAGTTTGTCTATTGTGGACATTGCTGCTATGAACATTGGAGTGCATGTGCCCCTTCTTTTCACTACATCTGTATCCTTGGGGTAGATACCTAGTAGTGCAATTGCTGGGTCACAGGGTAGCTCTATGTTTAACATCTTGAGGAACCTCCATACTGTTTTCCGGAGTGGCTGTACATAATAATAATTAAAACAAAAAACAAACAAACAAAAAAAACCCAAAAACAAAGAGACAAAAAAAATAAATAGTTCCTAGTAAGCCAACCCTAACTTTTGAGCAATTATCATTAAATGCTAGAAGTTGACCCATGGTTGCTATATTTAAAAATTGCTCTTAAGTTATTTCCATAAATGACTTGTTTCCTTCTCTAAATTCTTTTATTTTTAAAGAAAATCTCAAATCTTAGCAAGGTGCTGGTGTATTATAGATTGATAACAATATTTTGAGCCAAGTAAGAACCCTTTTTATTGTCTTTAATTTACAGCTGAAGATTAACTTGAAATGATTTACCTGGAGTCAACACAGTTAGCTGTAACCAAAAATGAAGATAAGAAGTTGGGTCTCATGATGTTCTGTCCATTGCATTTTACACTAAAATAAATATCTTCCTCAAAGATTTCTTAGTATCATGGCTCTCTGATACCAGATAAAAATAAATCTACTCTGCTGAAGTATAACTTGTCATAAGACAATTAACTCTTTCCTAAGAATATCAGAATTTAAGGTCTCATATGATCTCAAACAAATACCATATTTTTAAAAAAAGTATTACACTATCCACTAGTGGCCAGAGGAATAAATATAAACATTTATAAACATTATATATCCCCATAAAACCACATGATCACAACACATGCACACATTCAGTCACTGCATTCTCTGAGAATTTGACTATATTTATCTTTCTGGATAGGTCTTGGAACCTAGAAATGACTAACCACTCTGCAGAAATTCCAGCTGTGCTAAGGTCAGCATAAAAAAGAAAATCTTCATCATCATGGGTGATTTGGGGCTTTATGAAGTGGGCTTTGCACTGGTTGTTTCTTTGTCTCAGGAATTGAAGAGCATGGTTTCTAAGGATATTCAAGGAGATCCAAAGAATAGATTCTGTTCTATGACCTTGGGATAGAGGGTGAGCATGCAGCTAATTGCAGCCCAGAAGACCGTCTCTGACCAAAAAGTAAAAGGCCACTGTGTAAAAGGATTTTTGCTTAGTTAGGAGTTAGAGGTCCTAACTTTTTTTTTATAAAGATTTTATTTATTTATTTATTTGACAGAGAGATAGAGCCAGAGAGCACCAGTGGAGGGAATGGCAGAGGGAGAGGGAGAAGCAGGCTCCCCACTGAACAGGGAGCCCGATGTGGGACTCGATCCCAGGACCCTGAAGGCAGACACTTAACCATCTGAGCACCCAAGTGCCCCAGTGGTCCTAACTTTTTGAGATGCATAGAACTAAGACCATTTGCCACATTGACTAACGATAGTTATAATGCTACCATCATCAACTATTTATATTTATTAGCTGTCTACTCCGTGCCCAGGTCTCTGCCACTTTCTAAGAAATGTCAAGTATCTGGATGGTCCAATGCGTGCTCTAACTGCACTCTCTAAATCTAGTTATGAAAAAAAATATGTGATTGAAATAGGTAACTATTTCATTCTGTCAGTCTCATTCAGGACAGGAATCAGCTGGGAAATCGTGCTTTAGCAGGGTGGTTTCCAAAGCCTAAGTATAGTCCATGGAGCATTTGCCTTAGAATCACCAGGATACTTGTGATACATGGGGATTCTAGGTTCCCATCCCAGATTCTTTACATGTAAACTCTGTGGATACAATCTAGGAATCTAGATTTTAGAAATACCTCATTATGTCCATACACACTAAAGTTTTAAAATGCTTTGGTTGGGACGCCCAGGTGGCTCAGTCGGTTAAGCGTCTGCCTTCGGCTCAGGTCATGATCCCAGGGTCCTGGGATGGAGTCCCACATCGGGCTCCCTGCTCCGCGGGAAGCCTGCTTCTCCCTCTCCCACTCCCCCTGCTTGTGTTACCTCTCTCACTGTGTCTCTCTCTGTCAAATAAATAAACAAAATCTTAAAAAAAAAAAGAAATAAAAATGCTTTGGTTAAGGGTCATGATAGGTTGATCAGCAAGGGCCCCTACAATGATCCCTATATTATGGCACTTGTTCCAGATAATTTCTGATCATAGTAATCTACAGCCAACTATAGCTCCTTTGTCAACATGCTTTTCTACTAAGGCTGTTAATCCATTGACATATGTGACAGAGTGTTTTCCTATTTTTCTTACATTTGCATATTACCCTCAGATAAATTCAGATCAAACTCTTCCAAAGAGCCCTCTCTCTTATTCTTTATATAAAACATCTAGTTTTTCCTGTATTGGATGCCCAGAATAGCCATTTCTGTGGCATTGCTATCAATGTTAAATGTTTATTTTCTGCATTTAATCTTGTATTTAAATGTTTTGCTGTTAGATATTGGGTGTAGCTTTCAGCTTTCAGTGCAATTTTATCAAACAGAGAATAAACTCCCACAGGATAAAAGATATCTTGTACTTCTCTTCAATTCCCTTAAGGAGGGACCAGCAGAGAGCTCTATGAACTGAGGAGCTGAATTGCTTATTTCTAATATGACTTTACAAAGATGGGCCAATTGATAAAAACCTTCACTTCCTTTGTGGAAATTTTTAATGCAACTCTGATCTCTTAATGGCTCTGCCTAGGAGCCTTCAACTCATTCTGTCTTAAGAAGAACAATCTAAGTTCATATAATATGCATACTTTGGCTGCCATGGTAAAATGAAAAGTTAATGCTAATGTGATGTTGTAAAATGAAATAACCCCAACAACCATCATTTTTTAAATGCCTGCTGAAAATATTCTACTAGGGGGGCGCCTGGGTGGCTCAGTCATTAAGCATCTGCCTTCCGCTCAGGTCATGATCTCAGGGTCCTGGAATCGAGTCCCGCATCGGGCTCCCTGCTCGGCGGGAAGCGTGCTTCTCCCTCTCCCACTCCCCCTGCTTGTGTTCCCTCTCTCGCTGTCTCTCTCTGTCAAATAAATAAATAAAATCTTTAAAAAAAAATTTAAAAAAAGAAAATATTCTACTAGGAATTGAGTACATCTATGATCATTCAAAATGACAAATTAAAAAGTGGCCTTTCTGTGGCCATTGCATACTGCATAATACCTGGTGGAGTTCACTAAACTGGATAAAGATCGAGATAGATGTAAATATACAGATATTTCTCCTCAAAGGTATCCCGGTATCGTGTCTTCCTGATAGCAGATGAACAAATGTTACTCTGTTTTTTGGAATAGGCCTTAGTACCTTAGCTTATACAACACTTCATACAGAAAATCAAGGATGGCAGTGAAATGTTTATGATGAGATTCTCAGGTTGGCATGGTGAAATATAGCCGCAATCTTTATTCATAAAGCTCTTTGTGGGAAGCAGTTGACAAAGGACTCTCTATAAAATAGTGGGTGGGTTCTCGTCTTAAAGTGTAAAATCAGGTGTGCTACTGCTAATTTATAACCAGTTATAGAAAATGTACTTAACTTGCAAGCATTCTTCTCCGCAAAAGTACAATACATTCTAGAGTCTAGAAATCATTGTATCAGCTTGATAAGGCCTTAGGCTAAGTTTTCAGGGGAAAATATCATAGAACATGCTGATTATCAGCATGAAAAGAGAGAAATAGCTGCTACTGACTTCAGAGTCATGTTGCTTCTGCTGAGACTACAAAGCTTTCACCTCTGCTCTGACCCCAGAGTACACTGAAAATCACTGAGTAAACAGGAAAAAGACACAGCAATACTCGTCTATCCCAACCCTCTGCCATGATTGGTTTCTTCCTGAGTCACTGCTGAACTTCTACTCTGGAGTAGAAAGAACTTCACAAGAGACACACTGGCCAAGAATAGGCGGTGGGTGGATCCAGCCAGACAAAGCCACTCCAGACCTGTTTCCTCAGTTGAAAAACAGGGGGCTTACAGAGTACACTCTCTGAACGTCTTTCAAAGAGTCTCTGATTTAATTTTATAGGCATTTACTTAAAAAAAAAAAATAAGGCTCTGTCAGGAGGGTCCAGCAAGTTCTGCAAGTCGCCATAATTTCTGATTGCTTTACAGCTTAATATAAATTTGCACACTGGGGAAATTCATCAATTCCTTCTGATCCCCTGGCTTCCTATGGCTATGTATGGTCTCACCATCCCTGTTGGGCTTTTTCAAAGCTCGTTGCGCTATATGACATGCTCAAGAATGTTGGAAAAACCATTGCTTGTCCCTTGAGTCAGCTGTGGTGGATCCTATTATTGAGAATGGTGTTTTGCTTATTTTTAGATGACCAATGAACTACCTACATTTCCCAAGTTTGTATCTTATTTTCACATTCTCAAGTTTCAGCTTTCATTTTGCTTGTCCTTTGCTTTTTCCTGGTCTATAATTTGAGTTCTCAAAAGCTAAATATACTTGTTTATGTTCTCTGAAAATTCTATACAGAAAGTTGTTGCTCTAATTTGTGAGGAGAAAATATGTAGACTTACAAATATAATCTTAGATTTAATACTCTCACATTCTACTTTCTGTAAGTTAATCCAAAAGTCTATGGCATTTATTTTTATAATTTTTTGAGCTACACATTTTAACTGAACACTGACTGGTTGCTATAGAAGGAGTCATCTACCTAAGAATAGACCCTGTAAAATAATCCAGTATCTTTATGTAAATTAAAATCATTATTCTGCATAAACAACAATAGAGAGGTAATTGCTTAGACCCTAGTCAAATTGGAGTTCAGAGGTCGTGCTGATACTTCTTAGTTGTGGGATTTCTGTCAATCAGAAAATTCAGTGAATCTCTGTATGTTTCTATTTCCTGATATATAATAAAGGTGTACAAATCTCTACCTCACAGAGTAGTTAAGAATATTAAATGAAACAACAACAACAACAACAAAAAAACATTTAACATAATGCCTGTAACTAGTAAGTATCTAGGAAATGCTGTTATTCTAAATATATAATATAGGATAGATTATATATCATAATGGTATTCCAGAATGTGGTGATTGACCATGTTCTGGGGATTACAGTCCATATGGGGCAAATTGCATAATCTACAAAGAGCAAACTGAGCTGCTCAAATTCAAGTACAGTTGTTCACATCCTGGAATACATGACTAGGCAGAGAATAAAGGTCACAAACTTCAGGAGCATTTATTTTATTTGCTAAGTTATCCCATTAATGTTTAATATTAAAATAAAGGAGGGTTTGGTAGGAAGTAGAATAAATACCTAAATTAATTTTTATAATAAAATGCCAGACTTCAAAGAAAATTCTTGTTAGCTTAGAGATGTGTGTGAGCACTCACTTTTCTCTAACAAGAGAGACATTTCTAGGGGAAAGTTTGTGAGGCACTGGAAAGAAAACAGGTGTTGGTTGCATGAGAACCCTGGTTTCAGTTGGCTACTTGGTCAATGATGTTCCATGATGCCAGAGGGTGCTCAGTGCATTTGATGAGGCCAGTGGTTTGTCCTGGATCCTGTGAGGCTGTGTTAGTTTTAGCACTGACATCCTGAAACAATGTTCTCTTCTCAGGGTGTCGTGGGTTTTCTAAAGCAGTTGAGAATTTTATTTTACTTCATTGAGACTTGGGAAAGGGAAATTTTTTTGTGTGTTCTGGAAATTAAACTTCTGTATTTTGTTCCCACTCTACATAAAATAGGCAGAGGAAAGTCTTCTCTGTGTTCATCTTTAAAAGATTACCTAGCCATTAGAAGTGAGATGCCTTATCTGAACATTGAATAGTGCACTAAACAAGGAGGCAGAGATATTAGAGACAATCATGTATTATCTAGATTAACTTGACTAAACTCATAGATGGGAAGAGCTAGATTCACAAGCTTCTCTTATGTGAGAGTGTGACAGTGAGGCCAAGAAAGCATGATGAGTAGCTTGCCTAATATTACATAGATAATTAGATATAGAGGTCAATCTGTAATTTTCTCTATCTTGTGTTGTCAGGCCCTCATGTGTCTTCTAACTTCTAAAAAAGGATGGCTGGGCTTTGCCATAGGACACCTCTGGCTATGACTCAAACATAGATTATAGAGCTTGTGAAAGTTACTTCATATCACTGCCTATTCTTGGTGGGATTCCCACTTTACAGAATTGACTATGGGATTGAGAAAATGTATGAAAACAATGACTTGTGCGGGGACAGGAATACATATTTAATGGATATGAGATGTCTCCTCATTTCCCACTTCCAGCATTCTGCCTACTGTATTACTCCCTTGTGGCTTCTCAACTCAAAAATTGCTGGGCCATTCATATGAGTTGCTCTGAAGACTGGAGGTAATGAATCTGAAAATCAAAGCGTTCTACAAATACACGTATCACTGTGAGTTTTCTAATTAATGTTTGCAACCACATGATTTTTAGATCAAACTTTCTTGAAAGTGATTTATTAATTTCAAAAAGATAAAGATCTGGGGGTATTGGTCTAAACATCTCTGGTAATGTAAGAATCCTGATCTCATTATTTGTTGGTTTAAATTACCACTGAAGAAATTATTGTTTCCCTCTCTCTGCCCTGCTGATGTTTTCTTCAGAATTCTTTTCTGATACCACAGTAGTTAAGTATAATTCAGTGTCTCATAGTTCTTCTTTTTCACTTAATATTTGGCTCTCACCAGCCAAATTTCAGAATCTAGGCTCTATTGCCAAGGTCACAGTGTATGTAAAAGCATGTAAAGAAGTGGTGAGTTCTGTAGCAGATCCAAGAGCATGAATTTTGAAAATCACCTGATACATATAAATGCTACATATTTCATAATTTCTGGTGAAAACACAATAACCACTGAGAGCTTGGTCATTTTTTTGTCTTGTTTTGCCTTGGAAGCCAAATGAAACTATTCTCAACAATTTATCTCATATCCTTATTATAGTCATCCTTTAAATGATGAATTGTTAAAAAGTAAAGTTCTGTTAGCTCAATAAAATACATATACAGATACTTTTAAATTTGAATTAAAAGGGACATTTTATCACAGACAAATGGTGAGGAGAATAAGTAGAATTAGTGGAAGTTCAAAGGTATACCTTGTTTATTATCTATGGGTCAGCAATGTAAAAAAAATAAAAATTTAAAATTTAAAAATTTAAAAAATTAAAAATAAAAAATAAAATGTAAGACATTGTACAAGGTTAGGAATTAGGGGCAGCTGGGTAGCTCAGTCGGTTAAGTGTCCAACTCTTGATTTTGGCTGAGGTCATCTCAGGATCTTGAGATCAAGTCCCACATTGGGCTCTGGGCTCAGCAGGTAGTCTGCTTGAGATTATCTCTCTCCCTTTCCTCTTCCCCTCCCCCCACATTCTCTCTATCACTCTCTCTCTCTCAAATAAATAAATCTTAAGAAAAAAAAATATTAGGAATTAATTAAAAGGAGAGTAAAACATGGTGTCTGCTCCTAGTGTTAGACAGGATATTCATTTATTACATTAATACTTACTGAATAACCATATATACAATGTACCATATACACATATATACAAAATACAGTTTTGTAGTATATGTACAATGTATTTTGATACATACCCATGAATGTATCTATTGTGTGAGCACAGCTGGTATCAACCTTATTCTCCCTGATATCCCAGACCTCAGTGGCATCCCTTGTTCAGTTCTCATCCATGAATGCCTAGCAGTAGGTAGGGTCATTCTTTCAGTCTTAGGCTTTCTAATGTACATCCTCATGGGTCTTGACTTGGCCACCATTTTAATCCTCATCCACATGAGACTCCTTATCCCCCACAAATATCACATTATGTTCTGTACACTCTGTCCCCATGTCATCTCACTCAACCCACCTGGTAGAGCATCTGTGCCTTTTGCATGACTCCAGCCTTTGTAAGGCAGAATACCCTCATCAAAATATGGGAGCCATCACAAATGATCGGTAATGAGCATAGTCTTCTAGTATAAGTGGCAGGTGTTAGAGAATAGTAAGGGATTTAGGATGGTTCAGGAAAGTCAGATTGGAATTTTAATATTGTACCTCAGTCACATGATGAATTAATTAAACCTTGCTAAGTTCTAACACAGTATATTATACCATTTCTTAGGGTAAGGGTTTTCTATCAAGCAGTGAACTTTATTTATTTATTTTTATTTTATTTTATTTTATTTTGTTTTGTTTTGCTTTATTTTATTATGTTATGTTAGTCACCATACATCACATCATTAGTTTTTGATGTAGTGATCCATGATTCATTGTTTTTGTTTAACACCCAGTGCTCCATGCAGTACGGGCCCTCCTTAATACCGGGCTAACCCATCCCTCCCCCCCCCCCCCAAAACCCTCAGTTTGTTTCTCGGAGTCCATAGTCTGTCATGATTCATCTCCCCCTCCAGCAGTGAACTTTAGAATTTAACTCTCATAGCACACAGAAGTTGCTTGTAAGTTGGAACTGATCACTCAGGGGAAAAATGAGGTAACCATTATAGTGTGTGCCAAAGGAAAAATCAATGATAAAGGGTATGTGTTTTGAACTTCCAGAAAAAATAGATCAATGTGGCCCAAAGAGAATAGAAAAGGAAAGAAATTTTAAACAGGGACAGACTGTTTAAAAGAAAGGAGGAAGGCATTCCTAAGAAATGAAATTACATAGATTGACCACAGTATATGGTGTCATAAAGTATTCATTTGTGTGTCTGTGCATTCATGTGTTTGTTAGTTTATTTTTTGCCACAATTACATACATACCTCTTCTAGCATGAATACTATGGATTTTTCTTGGAGAATCAACCCTTTTCCTACTCTTTCATGACATAGTTTGTGCCCCTACTTTAAGGTGTGCCTGAGGTTAGCCTTCCTTCCAATTATTTCAGTTATTGGGCTAATGAATTCCTTATGGGATATTGTTCATTTAATTTGACTCTTCTATCAATTATAGTAGGAATAGTTCTCATTTCTAGTTTTTGATAGGAGAGTGACTGGTCTGCTTGGCGAGAGTGAACGATTTATGTCGTAGGATAGTGGAAGGTAGATTAAGTATGGATAGACTAGTAGGCCTCAAATGCTAAATGAATAGTGTTGAACAGTACAGTTGATAGACACCTTGCTATTTCTAGGAGACCCGTTTTAGCTTTCCCCAGTGTTTAAAGTCAAGGCCTTGGTAACATTAGGCTGGGGCCACAGCCAAACCATCATTCTTAACTCAAGGAAGTCTAAAAACTGTGGCCTTAACCTCTGCTCTCAAGGTTCCTGGCTCTATACTCTTTTGCAGCTAAAATAGATAAAAATTAAGCCTCATATAGAAGTTTAATGTGTCCCCAAGGCAACATTGAGATTTTCTTTTCCTCCCAAGAAGAGAAATTTTTATTTAATTTGTAGGGGGAGGAGGAAGTGGCTAATCTTAGGCTGTTTACAGAAACTCCTCCAGGGGTCTCAGAGTGGCCTAGCCTGTCTGATTTGTTCTATTTCAGGGTGGAATCCATGTGGGTCCTTCATGTTCCTGTTTTTCATTTCATGCAGGGATCAGACCTAGGTATAAATTTATACTTGTGTAACCACTGAGAGATGTCATGTTTAACCATCTGGTTAGAAACTGGGCTAAAGATTCTTCTACTCTGAGAAGGTGTGGCTACAGAAGTTGTTGATATTAATGACTTCCTGTGTTTCTGTATATTCAGGTTACCATAGGACATAAATGTCAGTGGATTTTATCTTATATGAAGAAACTGATTTTTTTTTTTTTCCAGTGGATGGTTTTAGGACTAAATATATAAGGCCTGTCTTGGCAGTTATGATGTATCACAGTTGCAACAGAACACATTTCCCCTGGTTTATGGGAACTGTTAGCAGAGTTTCTTCTAAGAAACCTTGCTTTGTCACATTCTAATCATGATGTTAGTGGATAAAACCATATTCTCTGAGAGAGCTTGACTTATGACCATAGAGTATCCTACTGATTTAGAAGGGAGACTAAGCCTGTCCAATCGAAGTGGACTTGAGGACCTTAGTTAGAAGAATGCTGAGCTTACCTTCTGAGTTTGGAGAAAGGGTAGGAGACTGGAACTGACACTTCATGCAAACATAAGGCAAGAACCTGGTGTTGTCAGCGACTGTCTGTGGAGACTAATGATAGAGAAAACCCAGAGGAAGCAGAGCCAAGAGATTGGTATTACTGTAATGTTTGAGTATGAATCAGGTTCTAACTGAAGCGAATCTGAACCTGGAGCTCAGTCAAATTAAGTCCATTATGGTTCCCTAAACCAGTTTATATCAGGATTTATGTAGCTATTTTTGTTTGGTACTATAGGAAATATTTCCTCCATCTGCCCTTCCCTTGGAAAGCTCTTTCTTTTTCCTCAAAATTTCTTTCAAGTATACTTCAGGTATTTCTTCCTCTTTGAAGCTTTTTTTTTTTTTTTTTGACATAGCTCAGTAGTTTGTTACTCTGTTGTAATCTTTAGCATGTAACACAATGATATGTTTGCTTATCTGTACTCTAATAGTGTAAATTACTATAATTCATTTCATAATACTTATTTAGCACTTATTCTGTGTTACATCGTGTTAAGCTTTGGGGATATGGGGCTGAACAAGACAAACATGATGTGTGCACCGTGTGAGGGCTAATTCAATTCTTATACACAGCAGACACTTGCAAAATACTGAATTAGTATGCAATTCAAAACATAATTTATCTCTGAACCTTTTTTGACTAACATCACTCCACAAAGATCTTAAATCTTTATTGAATATCCACCTTTGCCTTAATTTATTTCTTAACATTTTGAGAGCTGATGCTTTGGTTTCATAAGCCATATATCTCAGATCTTCCAAGAGTTCCCAAATCAAAACTGCACAAATATTTACCAAAGCAGTTAAAATTCCCTCTGAATCAAATGTCCCTAAAAGTTACGTTTATAACACCATGTAGACACAGTCCATGCTTGCCATCTTTTCAATTTTCACTATCATTTTATCGTCTATGTTGTAAAAATTATTACAGTGACTAAAGAACTAATTGAAACAGTTTAAAAAATACTTTTTTTTTCTTATTTCCATACACAGCAGACTATAGATTGCATTCAAGTGATAGATCAACACTGAATTTGACAATTCTCTCTTAAGAGTATCTAAAACTGTTATGCCCAGGCAGTGAACCAAGGAAGTATTATATGTATTGGCTTAATTTTTTTAATCTAACCTAGTATCTTCAGTTGGACTTTTATTCTGCCTTATGCCAGGGCCCATTTTTCAAAAGAAATGTTTGCATGTGTGACTTTTCAAGAGTTATTATTTACTTAAATGATGAATGGAGAAAAGTTGAGGAGAGAAAAATATCATGCATCCTTGCTGACTTTGATCTAAAGCTAAGTGACTCATACTATTCAACTTTGGAAGTTAATAAATCACAAGTGGAATTATATTGTGTATTTTCAATGTGGTCAAGAATATAGAATCCATGAATATCAAGTTCATGAATACCATTATGTTGGAATAGTAATATATTTCATTCAATAAAACTCTCTAAGTTACTTGAAGGGATAATGATTTATATCCTTAAACTATGTAAGTAAAATATTAGTAAATATTTTAGTAAAATATTTTAGTAAATTATTTAGTAAATATTTAGTAAACATTTAGTAAATATTTTAGTAAAAAATAAGTAAAATATTTCTTTTTACTCTGTGTTTCTCACGTATAGAAGTTATATTTTTATTACTGTCCCTCAGAGTCTTGCAGGTCTCAACATACAGCTTATCAAAGGAAAGCTTGATCACTCATAAAACCCTATTGGAGTTATACTAGTAATTGTAGGCAAAACAGTCTCATTTATGCTCATAGTCTGTTGCTACCATTGCATTCATTTAGGAAAAGGTCATTTAAGGGTTTGGGATGCAGCTGATGTTGGAACAGAATAAAACAAACTAATCCCTTGGAGACTGGGTTCAAGATATTAGCTTCCTTAGTTTTAATCTACCTACTCATATAATTGGTTGGATCTAGGAAAAGACAATCAGCAACTAAAGTTTCTTAGAAGTATCTTATCCAGAATTTCTAACTGACTAACTCAACTAACTAACTAATTCAAATAATCTCCTAAGTTCTATTTATTTTCAGAATGCCATTGTTTTTTTTTTTATTTTAAAAAAGCACTTTTTAGAATCTTATGTATGATCTTAACCAGTGCTACATATCATGCACTGTTTAGTGGGAAGACAGACACTTAAATTGTCTGTTAAAAAGCAACATGATCAGTATTATAGTAAACGTATGAATACTATGTTGTGGAAACAAAGTGATGGGAGTGATAAGTTTTGACAGAAGTAGGAAGGAAGCTACAGAGAAAGTAGTTTAATGGAGAAGACATTTGCACAAACTCCTCATGAGTAGGACTTTTCCATAAGGTGGAAGTATGAGGAGAAAATGTAGTACAGGTAAAGGGAACATCATGGGCAACCACAGAAAGGCATGAGAAAGCAACTTAGAGTTGAGAAAGCAAAATCAGTCTTTAAAGCCATCGCCCAAACCACCAGACATACTAAATAATAATTCCTCTGAATTTTTAGAATGTTTTTCATATATTTGGTAGATTAGGTATTTTGTTTTTTGTTTTGTTTTGTTTATGAGTTTCTTAGGATAACTCCCTTCACCAAACTCTGTGTTCTTAAATGCAGGGGCCTGTTCTAGTTTATCTAGCAAAACATACAGCCGTTGGCAGCCATTCAACATAGTTGTCAACTGAATAGTAATGTAGCTGGACTGTGGGTTTGTGTGAGACAGAGATTGGAAGATAAGGAGGTTAAGTTGGGCCAATTTGCAATGGGATTTGAATGTCAAAACAAGCAGTTTAGCCTTTATTCTTTTTTTTTTTTTTTTTAGCCTTTATTCTTTCAGGGGAGATAAGCCACCAAATGTGTTTAAGCAGGTTAGTGACATGATCTGAGCTGTGCTATTGATATTTTCAAAAAAAAAGAAGATATTTTCTTTAGTCTCAGAATGAAGGCTAATTGTCTTGTTCCAGTTTTTTTAATATATGTGCTGCAGAAGAAGCACTAATTGTCTTGATAAAAATATTTTAACTTGGTCACACACTACTCTTAGCTTTTTTTTTTTTTTTTTTTAATAATTAGGAGGCTCGGGGCACCTGGGTGGCTCAGTTGGTTAAGCAACTGCCTTCGGCTCAGGTCATGATCCTGGAGTCCCTGGATCGAGTCCCGCGTCGGGCTCCCTGCTCGGCAGGGAGTCTGCTTCTCCCTCTGACCCTCCCCCCTCTCATGTGCTCTCTCTCGTGCTCTCTCTCATTCTCTCTCTCTCAAATAAATAAATAAAATCTTAATAATAATAATAATAATAATAATAATAATAATAATAATTAGGAGGCTCCTGACAGAACAGATACTGATTTTTGACTAAGAGGTCATTATCTGAACAATGGATATTTTGGTGTATGGTTAGCTTCAGTTGGAACAGATACTCTCAAGGGAAGGCTCCTTATTCCAGAAACTTCCTCTGAAAACCTGAAAATATAATGGCTTGACTACCGTGTTGTTTTGAATATGCTAGTGTTTAAGAGCCAGTCATTCCCATAGGCATTAAATTGTACAGTCATATTTCCAAGTGAAATGGCAGTTACATTAAAGCTACCAATCCATGCCCAAGAAACCATTGTCTAAGACCCACACTAAAGCTTAAGCTTCATATTTGTCCTCTGCTAGTAATTTTTACTCCTTCACATGTTAAAGGAAAATCCAGAAACGTTTTAAGAAAAATGGAGTTACACCCATATATACAAAGGGCAAAGAATGCAAGAGATGTTGATAGCCAATAACAGTATATTGTTGTAGTTTCCAAATTATAATTCAAGTTTTATGGTTTAGTTTTCTATTGAATGTATCATAGAAACTTAGTATTAAGCTATTTCTGATTGAGATGAAGAAATTATCAAACGTAATTTATACATTTGTAAATTTGATTTAATTAGTAATTTGCAACTATTTAAATATATGTTTATATGGTTATAATACTCTTTTAATTTCTAAATGACTAATTTGAGCTTTTAGTTTATATTACTTGAATCTTCCACAGATGCAGACAAATGTCACCTTTCCCTGATTTCCTCACATGATACATGATTCAGTCCATTCCAAATGAAAATATTATATTAGAAATACTACATAGTTAGAATTCTTCTTAAAAAATCAGAAATCTGGTATGTGTTAATAAGCTTGGCCTGTGTTTCTGAGTAAACATCTGTATTTCCATTTTCCCTATTTCTATAAACATAACATCAACACCGTTTCCTTACTGGGTAGTATCAGAAAAATTTAGCTTATGTTTTAACATAAACAAACATCCCCAAGGAAGAGACAAGGTGGTATGTAGAGGACGTCAGCATAATTATTATTTGACAAGTGAAAATGATTTTCTGTTCCTGGTACAAAGCTGTTTCATAGACTGAAAAGATAAATGTGTACAAAGACAAATTAATCAAAAATATTTTCAATCAAAATGGTCTAGCTCAAGGTTTGTAAGTTATTTATTCTCATTTATGGAATAGTTGTATTGAGGTTTTGACATGCTAGGGCATAATGTTCATTGAAACATTGTTAGGCATTGAGCAGATGAATGAACATACAGGAAAGGAGCATTTTAGTGTGATGCTGTATTTTTGCTTTGCTCATTTAAAAACTGTGTCTCACTTAATTATACTTAATTTCTGAAATAAAGTCAAATTAATAGGAAATATAGTACCCAGGGAAATCATCTTACAAGGATTAAGGGTTTTAAAAAATTAAAGTTTGGGGCACCTAGGTGGCTCAGTCGGTTAGGCATCTGCCTTCAGCTTAGGTCATGATCTCGGGGCCCTGCCCTGGGATTAAGCCCCGTTTCTGGCTCCCTGCTCAGCAAGGAGTCTATTTCTCCCTCTGCTCCTCCCCTCGCTCGTGCATGCTCTCTCTCTTTTTCAAATAAATATTTTTAAAAAGAAAAAAAATTAAAGCTTATTTTAAAAAATATAAATCACTTGCAATAAATCAGATTTTTAAATGCATAGATAATATTCTAAGGTATTGGTTTTGTTTTTTTTTTCCTATAACCTTTAGAAGTTGGAAAGAAAAAGCTCAGCAATGCTTCTTTTCTGTATCCATAGGCTGATTGCTTCATTAAGTGTTAAGGTGTGGGTTTAAATCCAAGTACCTCTCTTTACCAAGCATCTTGCATGAACCAGTGCCTTCATCTTCTCTGTTCCTTCAAAGTTTCTTCATCTTTAATAATAATAACAACAATAATAATTCATTAAGCCCTTACTCAGTGCCAGGCACTGTTCTACATGCTTTTTCTAATTTACTTTATTTAGTCCTCATAATGGCTCAGTGAGGAAGTTACTATAATTACAGAGAAAAACAACTGAGGCATAGAGATGTTCGATGGGTTGCCCAAGACCACATAGTTTGTAAGTGGTACAGCAGGGTGGAATACAGATAGTTACTTTCCTGGTAATAATACCTACACTAGATTACAACAAGGTCAGTAAAATGTGGGACTAGTAAAAGTGACCTTAGGGCACTTTATTTTTATTAATATACTCTGTATTATGTCAACATTGAAATCTTTATGAGCCAATGATATCAAAAGCTCTTCAAATAGTATGTATGATTAAAGATATATAATACCAAGCCTTTTACACTTTATTTGCTGAGCATTGAGAATGGAAGCTCCCCACAAAGAGCCACAACTCCACAGACCGTTTAATTGCAGAGAATTTAGTGATTTGTGAAATATTAAAATGTCAAAACTAAAAATATTTCCATATGTTATAAAAATGTTATTAGCCGGGGCGCCTGGGTGGCTCAGTCAGTTAAGCATCTGCCTTCGTCTCAGGTCATGATCTCAGGGTCCTGGGATCGAGCCCCGCATCAGGCTCCCTGCTCAGCGGGAAGCCTGCTTCTCCCTCTCCCACTCCCCCTGCTTGTGTTCCCTCTCTCGCTGTCTCTGTCAAATAAATAAATAAAATCTTAAAAAAAAAATGTTATTAGCCTTCACTGAAGGAGAAAAAAGGGTCTAAAGTATCCAAAGCACTTTTAAAGACTATTTTGATTAACATTTTTAAAGTTTTATATAAATATTTATTGAGCTTTACACACATATACACACACACATACACACACATTAAACAAAAAATAAAAGCAGTTAGCATGTTTTGCCTTGGATCTGAATGAGGCAGCAGCCTTGGGTAGAGCCGTCTTGAGATACCATGGTCAGAACAAGAAGGGCATCAAGGTGGTCTTTTGTCTTATATTTTCAGTTTTCTGATTCATTAAGTTTGTTTCATTTCATAGCGTCTAAAGAATATGTGAGAGGGGCGCCTAGCTGCCTCAATTGGTAGGGCATGCGACCCTTGATCCTGGGGTTGTGAGTTTGAGCCCCACGTTAGGTGTAGACATGACTTAAAAATAAAATCTTAAAAAAAAATAAAAAAGAAAGAAAGAATATATTAGATCCTGAAGTTGTATTCTAACCCTTTGCTTCAATATAATAGGAATAAATTTGATCTCACAAGTTTGGTATGATCATTAAGTGAGCTGATATGAAAATGCTGGGTAAACTGTAAAAACAATAAATGCATAATAAATGATGAACTGTTTAGTACGAGTAATTATAATAATAGTAGCAGAAATTTAATGAGAGTCAACACCAGATGCACTTTACTTTGCACAAAAACTTCTGGTGTTGCTTTATCACAACTGGAGAGCAAATTCTATTTTAGTACACCAATGGATTCTTTTCACATTTCACTGAGAAATTATTATATTCTTGACAAGGTCATGAGCTGACTTTAAAGGTCAAATGTGATATATCCATGATGCAAACATATGACAGACAAACCACATTTGCAGTGGGCCTTGGGATGAATGAATTGGGCTAAAAATATTCTTTCAAAGTCTAAGGCAAAAAGCTTTATCAACTGGGCTAGCTAGTTCAGGAGTTTCCCATAGCAAGGGCACTAAAATCCAACTGACCTTTCTCATTAGTAGTTTTTAAACATTTCTGCATTTGTCCAGAAAAAGAATGAATCGCCAAATACTAAAATGTTCCTTAAATGAATGTTTTGTGTTCATAACTCCCAGCCACTGAACTCCTGATGATAGTAACACACTATTCTAACAGGGTCTTAACTCTGGGACCCCTTCCCATGAATAGCTTTCTCTATTGGAGCAGGGAAAGCAGAAATATGGCCCTGCCGACCAAACCAATGCACATGCAATCAGGAATTATCTAGAAACAAACACTAAAAGGAGCAGGTATGACAGAAGCAAAATATAAGTGGTGTACACAAAGGTTAAGTATATACGCTTTTCTGTTGAAACTGGGAAAAAGACAATTGTGCATTTTCTGAAGAGATCATTGGTTTAGATTCCAATTATAACTTGAGCCCTCTTTTCCAAGGCCTAGTGTATGAAGAATCATGCAGAATTCAAGATTATAATATAATCTCTGTAAGACTGTGTATCATAGTTAAAGCAGTAAACTTTTGTGGAGGTAGATTTATTTTCTATGGCTTTCTGCAATTGAGAATTGAGGACCGTGTTTGTCAAGCAACCACCCACCTACTCCCTAATTTTATATGGTTTGATCAAGTTCTACAAACATTTTAGTGTGAATAATATTAAGTTATTCTCTGTGAATATGATGATGGCTAATAAATAAATAAGTTTAATAAATGAATTCATAAACCATTGCCTCAACCAATAAATAATAGCTTCCTCCTGACTAGAAGGAGTGAATTTATTGATGTTGGTTTTGTATATTCCTCATCTCTGTTAAATATAGATCTTCTTCCTGTGGCCAAACATGCTGGTCTGATGCACTTCTAGTCTTCCATCATTCCTCCTTGATAGTTTCTCTCTTGGAAAAAACAAAAAAAAAATCTCTGCTACATACTAGATAGTCTGAAAAGTAAGTCTTGGATCAGGAAGAAAGAATATAAATTTATAAGTGTTGTGTGTTCTAGGAGTAGCAGCAGCTAAGGACATGAGTATTATATTATATTCTGGCTCAGAATTATTGGTGGGTGTTGTAGACAGCAGTTACATAAATGTTGCTACTTCACTTGTTTTCTTTGTCTTATTAGGCATCTTTCATACATGTGCGCATGCCCACACACATGCACACATGTATACACATATACATCTACTCCTGTGGTATAATATAAACTAGAATAAAATTCTGTATTAATTCAAATTAAAGCTTTCAAATATATGTAACTGCACAAACTTACCCAAGTCAATATTTGATGCTATTTTTCCTAGACTCACATCTATCTCCATCCAACCATTTTCCAATACTTCTGAGTATATCAGAAATATACAGTAAGCCTTTTCATATTAATCAGCATTAATTTAGTGGTTATTATACAATTCCACTTTCTCTTATGCAACCAAGTTTTTTATTTTTTATTTTTTTATTTTTTGATATAGAGAGAGAGCACATGTGAGCAGAGGGGTGGGGCAGAGGGAGAGGGAGAGAGAATCTCAATTAGGCTCCATACCCAGCACAGAGCCTGACGCAGGGCTGGATCTCACAACTCTGACATCAGGACCTGAGTTAAAATTAAAGTCAGACGCTTAACCGAATGAGCCACCCAGGCGCACCTAAGCAACCAAGTTTTTAAGCTATAATAATTATTATTTTTTTAAAGATTTTATTTATTTATTTGAGAGAGAGAGAGAGCCCAAGAGGGGGTAGGGTCAGAGGGAGAAGCAGACTCCCTGCTGAGCAGGGAGCCCGATGTGGGACTCGATACCAGGACTCCGGGATCATGACCTGAGCTGAAGGCAGTCGCTTAACCAACTGAGCCACCCAGGCACCCTAAGCTATAATTATTTAACCAAATTTTCAATAGCTTCAATTGAATATTTCTCAGGGATACCCTTTATACAAATACAGTTATTTGAGCAAACTTTGCACTTTTATTCAACATGTGATAAAAACAAGTTTCTTCCTCAAATTATGGACATAATTTGAAAGTTCACTTCTGTTTCTGTGGTTTGAAGAAACACGGGGGGAAATGTGAGAAGAGTTGGATTTTGAAGAAAAGTTGAACTTTATAAAAGTGAGAAAAGTGGAGGAAGGCAAATGAGGCAGTGGAGAAATGTGTCAGCAAATGCTTATCTTTTCTAGACCTAATCAAGACTATTTTTATTTTATAAAAGTTTTTCTATAAAATCGGAAGTGGATCCCTGCAGTAACTCAAATCCTAGATTGCTGATTCTGGTAAGATAACTTTCTAGAACTATCTTGATGAATCTCCTTTAAGTCTGTCCAATTCGAGCATATTATTCACTTGGTGGTAACTATCCTTTCCTAGATGAGTGTGTGGTCATTGAGAACCTTGCTTACAATTTTGCAGGAACTTTAAGGAAAACTAATTCTGAGATTGCAAGAACTAAGGACAATATCAGCCTGGAAGTTTCAGGTGTGTGGAAAACAGTCTTAAGAGTACTCTTATAATAATACAGCTAATCTCAAGGTGAACTTTAGAAAAATTCAAGTTTTCTGCTTTTTTATAAACTAAACTAAATGATATAATTTGATTGATGTACAAATTAATCAAGAGATGAAAATGTTTGCATACCTGAAATGTGTAAAAAAAAAAAAGGTCAGTCCTTATTCATTTAAATTTGCATCTATCTCTCTCTTCAAAGTACGTTACATTTAAATATTTCTTGATTTGATTTTTATTTGAACTACTGCAAGTTTAATTAGATTTTTTGAATCCAGATTGTAATTTAGTTTATCCATATATGGCTTTTAAAAGGAAACTAATTTTAGGTATTTGTTCTGAACATTTTTAATTTCCAAAGCTTTTTTATAATAAAGGAGTTTTGAAAGAATAATTTTCATGTATAAGACCTTTCATGTCATACCAGCACACTGATTTCCAAACAAATATTTGTCCCATGAAATAAAAATTTCTATATACCCTGACAGTCTCCTAAATTGGCAAAATAAAGCCAAGTTACAAACACCACTATGTCTAAACCATATAAATATGTCTGTGTATTTATGAATATAACTAACAAAACTGCATTTTTTTTGTTTTATTTTTGGGGTTAAGGGGTTAAGTGATAGTAGTTGTAAGATAGGCTGGCATGTTCCAGCTTTAATGAGTTTACAACTGTCATAGTCCATTATCTGCTTCCCAATGGAGAACTGTTCATTCAAGAGTTAGGCTTGGATTTTGGCAAAAGTATTACACATTATAACAATAATCCCGACATAGATTGCATCACTATTAACTGATAGTATTTGGACATGTGCAGCTCAATCCAGAGCCATAATCTCAGTAGTTTGATTCCTCTTTATATTCCATCTTCTCAATTTCTTCTTTTCCTTCCCTGTCTCAACATAATATATATTTTTAAAGATTTTATTTATTTATTTGACAGAGACAGCCAGAGAAAGAACACAAGCAGGGTAAGTGGGAGAGAGAGAAGCAGGCTTCCCGCCGAGCAGGGAGCCTGATGTGGGGCTTGATCCCAGGACCCTGGGATCATGACCTGAGCCAAAGGCAGACGCTTAACGACTGAGCCACCCAGGCGCCCCTCAACATAATATTTTAAAATAAAGTTTTCAGAATAGTTTTAGGTTATACATCCCATGCTCATGGATTAAAAGAACAAATATTGCTAAAATGTCTATACTACCCAAAGCAATCTACACATTTAATGCAATCTCTATCACAATACCACCTGCATTTTTCACAGAGCTAGAACAAACAATCCTAAAATTTGTATGGACCACAAAAGACCCCAAATAGCCAAAATAATCTTGAAAAAGAAAAGCAAAGCTGGAGGCATCACAGTTCTAGACTTCAAGTTATATTACAAAGCTATAGTGATTAAGACAGTATGGTACTGGCACAAAAACAGACACATAGATCAATGGAACAGAATAAAAAACCCAGAAATGAACCCACAACTATATGGTCCACTAATATTCAACAAAGCAGGAAAGTATGTCCAATGGAAAAAAGACAATCTCTAACAAATGGTGTTGGGTAAACTGGACAGCAACATGTGAAAGAATGAAACTAGACCACTTTCTTACACAATACACAAAAATAAATTCAAAATGGATGAGATACTTAAATGTGAGACAAAAGCCATCAAAGTCCTAGAGGAGAACACAGGCAGTAATCTCTTTGACCTCAGCCATAGCAACTTCTTCCTAGTTATGTCTCCTGAGAAAAGAGAGATAAAAGCAAAAATAAACTATTGGGACTTAATCAAGATAAAAAGCTTCTGCACAGTGAATCAACAAAACTAAAAGGCAACCTTCAGAATGGGAGAAGATATTTGCAAATGACATATGCAAAATAAATAAAGAACTTATCAAACTCACCCCCCCCAAAATATCCTTTTAAGAAATGGGCAGAAGACATGAATAGACATTTTTCCAAAGAAGACATGCAGATGGCTAACAGACACATGCAAAGATGGTCAACATCACTTCTCATTAGGAAGTACAAATCAAAACTACAATGAGGTATCACCTCACACCAGTTAGAATGGTTAAAATTATTAACACAGGAAACAACAGGTGTTGGCAAGGATGTGGAGAAAGGGGAAACCTCTTACATTGTCCGTGGGAATGCAAACTGGTGCAAACTGGAAAACAGTATGGAGGTTCCTCAAAAAGTTAAAAATAGAACAACCCTATGATTCAGCAATTGCATTACTAGATATTTACCCAAAGGATGCAAAAATACTTATTCAAAGGGATACATGCATCCCAATATTGATAGCAGCATTATTAACAATAGCCAAATGATGAAAAGAGCCCAGATGTTCATCAACTGATGAATAGATAAAGAAGATGGGGTATACACACACACACAAGCACACACACACACAGGAATATTACTCAGCCATTAAAAGGAAAGAAATCCTGCCATTTGCAACCATATGGTTGGAGCTAGAGAGTACAATGCTAAGTGAAATAAGTCAGTCAGAAAGACAAATACCATATGATTTCACTCAAATGTGGAATTTAAGAAACAGTTGAACATAATGGAGGGAAAAAAGAGAGGCAAACCAGGAAACAGACTCTCAACTATAGAAAACAAATTGAGGGTTATTGGAGGGGAGGTGGGCAGTGGGATGGGTTAAGTGGGTGATGAGTATTAAGAGGGCGCTTGTTGTGATGAGCATTGGGTGTTGTATGTAAGTGATGAATCACTAAATTCTACACCTGAAACGAATATTACACTGTATGTTAACTAACTGGAATTTAAATAAAAACTTGAAAAACAAAAACAACACCTAAAAAAAAAGGAAAAAGTATGGTGTATTCACAAAATGAATGTATCAAAATAAAAATTAATAAAGTTTAAAAAAAGAACCAGATTTTGGTTTATAGAAAAATTCAGGAAATAGTACAGAGAATTCCCTATATACACACCACACCTGGTTTTCCCTATTACTAACATCTTGTATTAGTATGGTACATTTGTACAATTAAGAAACCAATATTCATTTATTATTATTAACCAAATTCCATACCTTAGTCAGATTTCCTTAGTTGTTACCTGTAGTCCTTACCTGTTTCAGCATCTCATGCAGTATTACCACATTACTTTTATGTGTCATGATTCTTAGGTTCCTCTTGACTGCAACAGTTTTACAAATTTTCCTTACTCCAGCTCTGAGTACTGGTCAGGTATTTTGTTGAAAGTCCCTCAGTTTGTATTTGTCTTATTCTTATCTCATGTGTTGACTGGGATCATGTGTTTGGTGTGGGGGGGAAACTACAGAGGTAAAAAGTCACTTCATCACATCATTTCAAAAGTTCATACTTTTCCACATGACTTAAGACTGTCATAATTGACCTTTATCACCTGGCTGGAGTAGTGTTTATCATGTTCCTCCATTATAAAGTTATTATTTTCCTCTTTACCATAGTGTACTCTTCAGAAGGAACTCACTATATACAGCCCACACTTAAGGTGTAGGGAGTTATGTTCTACCTCCTTGAGGGAGTAGCATCTAGATAAATTATTGGAATTCTTCTGCATGGGATATTTAGCTGTTTTCTCCCATTTTTTTAGATTTTTATTTATTTTTATCAATATGGAAACATGGATACTCATTTTATCCTTTGGGTTTTAACATAATATTACTTTGTTGCTCAAATGTTCCAGCTTTGGCCATTTGGAGTTGTTTTAGTTGTTTCCCGTGTTGCTTTGATAAACCACTGTCATGCTGACTTATTTTTTTTCCCTTATGAAACACTCCTTACTTTTGGACAATACAAGATATTCCAGGATCATCTTATATATTTCTTCCCCAGTCCTACAGTAAGCCATTTCTCTAAAAATTCTGTTCTTTGTTTTTTTGTTTGTTTGTTTTTACTGAAGAAGGATATTCAAAACCAAGATCAGGGCATTAGGTATGCTTATTGGTACTGTAATATCATTGCCTTTGGGCTCTCTCTGCTGAAAAAGCAATGAAATATATGTGTGCATAATGACCTATATATAAACATATATCTATACATATTTCTATGGGCAACTACTTCTATCTATATTGAGCTGAACATGAGTTCATACTGATGTATGTGACTCTAATCCATTACCACATGATCATTATTGTCTCTCCTCTTGTTTATAACATCCTACTCTCAACAATGAGAAACTTGACTTCCACCATCTACCATTTATGTTTCAAACCAGGTGTACAATGTGCAGTGTTATCACAGTTGCTAATCCTCATCAGAAATGACTTTATCAACTAGAATACAGTCTTTATATATAATCACTTGTCTTTAATATGCCAGATTCCATCCTTATATATAATCTCTTGTCTTTAGTCTTACAGAGTCCATCCCTTTCCAAGCTTACTAAATACAGCAATGTTTTCCCCTACTCCCTTCAGCTAAATGGTTTCATACATTTGCAATACATGGAAATGACTTTGTCACATTCTGCTTCTCTCCTTAAATACCCTGAGTACCTAAAGTATTTTTTAATTTGTATATATTAGGATTTGCTCTTTGTGTCACAAAAGTTCTAAAGGTTTAAACAAATGCGTAGTGTCATGTATCCCTCATTGCAGAATTATAATGGTTTCACTGTCTTAAATACCACTATGGTGCACTCATAATCTCCTCCCTCCCCAACATATGGCAACCACTGACCATTTTTACCATCTCTGTAATTTTTCCATGTAGAGAATGTCATGTAATTTGGAATCATCCTTGCAACCTTTTCAGATTGGCTTATTTCATCTACCAATATGCTTTAAAGTTTTATCCACATGTTTTTGTGGCTTGATAGCTTATATCATTTTATTGCTGAATGATACTATGTGGACTGCAGTGTGTTTAGCCATTCACTTACTGAAGGCCTTCTTGAATGTTTCCAGTTTGGGGTAATTATGAATAAAGCTACTAAAACTTTGACCTGCAAGTTTTTGTATGACATAAGTTTTCAATCAGTTTGGTAAAAACCTAAGAGCATGACTGTTAAATTATATAGTAAGATTATGTTTAGTTTTGAATTCAGTAGCCAGACTGTCTTCCAAACTGGCTATGTCAATCTGCATGTATTCCCATCAGCAGTGATTGAGAGCTTCTGCTGTCCTGCATCCTGGTCAGCAATTCCTATTGTTCCTTTTTTTTTTTTTCTTTTTAGCCCCATTAATGTGCATGGTGGTATTTAATTGTTATTTTATTTACAAATCTCTAATGACCAAATGTTGAACATCCTTCATATGCTTATTTTCCCTCTGGACATCTTTGGTGAAGTGTCTGTTAGATATTTTGCTCAGTTTTTTTTTATTCTTTTTTTTTATTATGTCATATCAATCACCATACATTACATCATTAGTTTTTGATGTAGTGATCCATGATTCATTGTTTGCGTATAACACCCAATGCTCCATGCAGTATGTGCCCTCCTTAATCACCAGGCTAACCCATCCCCCCACCCCCCTCCATATTTTGCTTAGTTTTTAATTGTGGTGGTAGTTTTCCTATTGTAGAGTTCTTAAGGATCATTTCTAGATTTCATACACAAGTCCTTCATCAGATATTTGTTTTGCAAGTATTTTCTCCCAATCTGTGGCTTACCTTTTCCTTAACAGTGTCTTCTTCAGAGTAAGAGTTTAATTTTGATAACGTCCAACTTATCAATTCCTTTTTCTTCTTCCATGTATGGCACTTTTGGTGTGTCTAAAATACCCTTATTAAAAAAATGTAAATGAAAAATTAAAAAATAAAAATCCCTTTCTACGTCCATGATCATATACATATCCTCCTATATTATATACTAGACGGTTTATAGTTTTTGTGTATTTTACGTTTAGTCTATAATCCATTTAGAGTTAATCCATTTTAGAGTTAGGGAATGAAAACTTTGGAGCAGTGCTTGGATGCAGGAGAGGGAATTTAAAATCAATCAACCTCTCTTTCTTTCTCTCAATCTATCTCTGCCTGAACTTCAAGGAGTTTGAATGTCTATGTATGTTGCTAACAGGCTGAGGTAAAAATGACCTCTGCCATGTGATGTGCTTTCAGATGGGCATGCAGGGAAACACCAGTAAAGATTAGGGGGTCATAGTGAGAGATCAGAGACTCTAGACTCATACATCCTGATTAGAATCCAAATCTATCTCTTACTAGCTAATTGGCTTTGGGCAATTTTTATGTAGCTTTTTGTATTTAGTTTCTCTGTGTGAGGATAGTAGTAATTAATACTTCTTCATAGAGGGGGTGCCTGGGTGGCTCAGTCATTAAGCGTCTGCCTTTGGCTCAGGTCATGATCCCAGGGTCCTGGGATCGAGCCCCGCATCGGGCTCCCTGCTCCGCGGGAAGCCTGCTTCTCCCTCTCCCACTCCCCCTGCTTGTGTTCCCTCTCCCGCTGTCTCTCTCTCTCTGTCAAATAAATAAAATGTAAAAAAAAAAAAAGGTTTAAAATACCTCTTCATAGAGATGAGGTAAGATCAAATTAGTTAATTGTTAATTGCTCAGAACAAAACCTGGGACATGTTACATACCATAAAAAGTATTTTTAAAGTATTTAAGAAGTAAATGAAAATTTAAATTCAAATTACCTCTAGATATTTGTTACTGTAGAGTTTTTTTTTAACTTTTTATTTTAATTCTTAAAAATTAACAGGAATTGGGTGTGTGTGTGTGTGTGTTGTGTATATTCTGTCTGAATGACTGGAGTTAGGTACGGGGTGTCTGTGTTCATGCCTGGACCAGAATGTTAAGTGGAGAATGTTATCTCCATTGTGACCAGTGTGATAATTGTAGCTATTGAACTGTGGGCAGGAGAATCTGGGTACAACCATGGTTCTGTGCTTCAACTGTTCCTTCTGTAAGGAAGCTTCTTCTTCAGTAACTTCAACATTTCTAAAATTTAATTTATTCATTATTTTCGGTAAGTGATGTAGGCATAACTGCATATTGTAACCAGTTCTGAGTGCTGACCCTGGGAAGAAGAATGACCAGAGACATGGCATTGTAGCTGTGCCTGGTGGTATTAATAACAAGATGACCTTCTCCTAGAGCCATCTCAAACCCTTGCTGATTGCTTTTTTCTCTACATTCTATTTTAAATGTACAATCTTTTGAATTTTTCTCTTCTATATTTTCCCATGCTAGTTCCTACTTTTATTTGACCAACAACATTTTTTTTTTTTTTAAGATTTTATTTATTTATTTGACAGAGAGAGACACAGCGAGAGCAGGAACACAAGCAGGGGGAGTGGGAGAGGGAGAAGCAGGCTTCCCATGGAGCAGGGAGCCCGATGCGGGGCTCGATCCCAGGACCCTGGGACCATGACCTGGGCTGAAGGCAGACGCTTAACGACTGAGCCACCCAGGCGCCCCTTAACGACTGAGCCACCCAGGCGCCCCATGACCAACAACATTTTAACTTAATTCGTTACAGTCTCCCAGGGCTCTTGTCTGCTTCCTCACTTCTTTCCTAGATTATCAATATCCTGTCAAACCCCTGACCCTTTGTGTCCCAAGCAATGGTTTCAAATCAGTGTTCAGCTTACTGCAAGTTCATATTTGCCGAACAGCTGTACTCATTTGAACTCCCTGAAAGGGCAATATTAATAATCAGAATTTTTATATAAATTAATGTGCAAAGCTCTTAAAAGAAAGAGTAGTAGAGCTCAGACTATTAAAAAAAAGACAACTTTTTATTTTTTTTAAGATTTTATTTATTTATTAGAGAGAGAGAAAGAGAAAGACAGCATGAGCGGGGGAGGGGCAGAGGGAAAGGGAGAAGCAGACTCCCTCCTAGGCAGAGAGCTGGACAAAGGGCTCCATCCCAGGACCCTGAGATCATGACCTGAACTGGAGTCAGATGCTTAAGCGACTGAGCCACCCAAGTGCCCCTAAAAAAGATAACTTTTTAAAGAAAAAGTTATGTAAACCTATACCTCAAAATGTGGCGCCTACATATTTTTTTTTTTTAAAGATTTTATTTATTTATTTGACAGAGAGAGAGACAGCGAGAGCAGGAACACAAGCAGGGGGAGTGGGAGAGGGAGAAGCAGGCTTCCCGCTGAGCAGGGAGCCCGATGTGGGACTCGATCCCAGGACCCCGGGATCATGACCTGAGCCGAAGGCAGACGCTTAACGACTGAGCCACCCAGGCGCCCGCCTACATATTTTTATATGTGAAAGAAAAGGGGGAGAGCTGGTGTCCTGCTAAGTGATGGTTTCAATCTTATTTCCAAGTTGTCACATTAAATTTAAACTCTTGTGCTCCATCTGCTAGATCAGGGTTCCTCAACCTTGGCCAGAAAATTATTTGAGGTAAGTAGTTGCCCTGCTAGTTGTAGAATATGTAAGAGCATCTCTGGCCCCAACACACCAGATGTTAATGGAGCCTCCCACCAGCTGTGACAGACAGACATCTCTAGGCATTGCCAGATATCCCATGCGCACAAAATGGCCCCCAGTTGAAAACTAAAGCACGGCACATTTAAAACATTCTTTTCCAGAAGATCTTTAAACCCATGGGAAAAAGATATGGTGAGATGGAGAACTTTAAAGTAAATATGAGTTAGAAATTTGGGCAGAACTTCAAAGAATTACATTAAAGTTTTTGTGTTATCTGAGCCTGCTTAATCATTCCATTTTGTACTTGGTGTTTGTTTTATTTGAGTAGAAATCTTCAGTAAATAGCAGTGCAAAAGGGAATCATATCTTGTTTTTATTATGGTAAAATAAATAAAGCTCTTTTCCTTGGGATCTCTTAGTTTTCTTCATGAATCCTTTCTTTGAGATATAATATTGCTAAATATACCAGAAACACACAAAAGATAGTATCTCATTCAAAGCACCTAACCAGATACCCAGAGCCCAAGAGGAAAACTGCAGTGCTAATGTCCGTATCTGTCTGCTTATAACTTAAATCCATTGTTCTTCTGGGTTGTGTTTTTATTGTAAGTATGAAAAGGCATGTCTCTTTGTAGTAAAATTTAAAACACCCATTTATTAAATGCTCACTACTGAAGTCAAGCCAAGTAACGATTCTTTTCTTAGAAAGACCTCCTAACTCTACATAACATTTAGCATGTTGTAGGCACTGAACTACAATAGCATAATTCAATTTTATTCAAGAATGAGTAAGTGGCAGAAAAAACTCTCAGAGAAAATTCAAATGAGAATTATTTCTGGCTTGAGAATAAGCAATGGTCCAGGATTTGTGGAGCCTGAAGCCTATGTAATTAAAGGGCCCCTTTCAAGAAATAATAATACAAATTTATATATAAAATAGTTAAAAAGTGAACATTCAGAGTGAGAAAAGTAAATTATTACAATTACACTTTTTTTCAAATCTGACAAATTGTACAAAAGCACAAACTTACAAAAATAAATAAATAAATAACATGTTATTTTTATTAATTAACTGCCTGACACCCTCTCCCATGTTTTTTCCCCTATAATTTTTGATTTCATGCTTTTTGATAGCCTCTTCATATGACATTGAGTTTATAGTAACTTTTTCTATAGCAAGAACAAAAACCTCTGTATTATTTCCAACATTGTGCTTGGTTGAACTGCTTTATTTTCATGTAAAAGTTATTTTTAGCTACACAATAATTTTTGGTAATGCTATGTAAGCTTTTAGGACTAATGCCAAACTTGGAAATACCTCTCTCAAGTTTCTTATTTATGGTCTATAAGATTTGGAACAATTTCTTAGACATGTTTCTGGCTTGGTACATTCCAGTATTGTTTCTTCTTCCTTAAGCGCAAGTTCCAGAGTGAAGCAACATAGGACAGATCCATTTCCCAATCACAACCACCGTCTTCAACGTTTGTGCCATGGTGCTGGGTGTGTTCACAGCAGATGGCAGGAATATGCCTAGAAGCCCTCTTTATACTGGGACTGCCAGCATAGCTGAATTCTAAATACATGTGGCTGATAAGCCCATAATTATAGCTTACTGTACCAAAGATAACTGTGTTCCCACTTCAGCTTCCCCTTATTAGGTCACAGAAATATTCATGATCACTCCAAGGCCCCACTTGATAAAAAGTGAGGTATGACATAGAAAACTCAGGGGAGACAGAGACAACCATTTTCATGCATTATGACTTTTGCAAATTTTACCAAAAAAATGATCATGGGAAATATTAAATGTGAGGCACCCTGAATTTTGGACTTTGATACACCATTTTATTTGTCATTCCACACAAGCCATGCCATTGTTTAGACTACTTTGCATCTTGATTTTCCTTGAAATTGTTTATACCATGTAACACAAACTTAAACATTTTCATGAGTGTTTAAGAGATAGTCTGGGCATTGTGTTTGCTCCTGGATTTTTTTTTTCTGGTAAAGCACAAGACTATAAGGGTAGGATTATTAGCTGTGGGTTTGGCAGTCATGGATTTAAATCCCAGCTGCACATTCACTGTATGACCTTAGAAATGTTGTATCACTTCTTATGCTCTATTCCCTCATCTTCCACTTGAAGAAGATAATGCCTCCTGACATAATTTCATAAGATACTAGATGTAAAACACTTAATACAGTATCTGGAACAAAGTAGTGTTCCATAAGTAGGGGGTGGAGAGCCCTTATTTTGTCAGTATTGTGGGGTCTCTTTGACTGTGGAACATACAGTCCTAGCCTTGGACTTTGGAGAACATTCAAATATACTTTCCCCCAGTATTGGAAGCCAGTATTTATTTAGCTTTCCTACTAACTCAGCCTTTGCTTCTGTACTTCCTGGATTTCCCAATTCTGTGCCTTCATCCCAGTCTTTCACCTCAATGCCACACACATTCTATAGCCAATCCTGAGCCATCTTCCTGAACCATTCAAACCTTTTATTCATCACTAGTTTCCAACTGACCATTTAAACTATTGTTTTTATTGTTTACTCCTGGGCTGACATTTACTTAGGCTTGAAAACTGATTTGACTTCACTCTGATCTTCAAAACTCTTTCTAAATGACATAGATTATAATGTGGCATCTACCCTCTGGCTCTTTCTTCTTCCCACTCCTGGTCATCTCATTTCATTAGGTCCCAACCTGTGTGGTCATTCTTGACAGTGTCCTCAATCCCACTGGATACTGCTACATTGGGTTAATATCTTCAGTGGAAATTTTAAGTGACTCCTAGATCCCTAAACTTTTATTTGTTCTTTCGGAGGCAAGACCGTGTACTCTCATATTTTGCTACCATTATGTGTAAGCCAGCATCAACCGAATAGGCTGGACAAAGTCACATGAGGTCAGGTTTCTTGAAATATGATAACATCAACCCAAGGTTTTTTTGTTCTTCTCCTGGTAAAGGAAAAACTGTCCCAAAGTTCAGTAAACAAATACATGGTTGATGTAGCCTTAAATGATTCTCAGTCCAGAGATACACTTATTTTCATTCATCCACTCATTTATCTATTTATTTACTCACCCATAAAATACTTTTAAAGGCCTGCTGTATATACCAGCCACTGTGAAAATCTATGGAAAAATCTAAAGAACCTTCACCAATGTTTATGGCCATGGCATGCAATCAAAATTCAAACTGTCAATTCTACTTTGGAATGATCTTGCATACTGCCCATTTCTCTCTATTGCCATTGAAATCACTTTCTTCTTCACAGGTCAGAACCATATTACCCCCGTTTATTATTAAGCCTTTAAGTGGTCTCTCAGTTTCTATTTCTTTTCCTGTTTAAGTCATTCCACACAGGAAGTCAAAATGTTCTTTTTAAAAAGCAAATCTGATTATGTCCCTCCCTTGCCACAGCCCTTTCAAAAATTTTCCATTGTCCTCAGGATGGAAATTAGAATCTTGAATCTGCTTCTCTGCTTACTTCTCTGGCCTTATTTCTTGCTGTTTTTCCCCTGTTCATGTTCTGCATTGGACACCTACTGGCCTAGCATTTGATTTGGTTCTTTGATTGACGTCTGCCCTTTTTCATTCTACATACTCTATTCCTGAGGCCTGGGACACCTGTCCCACCTCTTCCATGCCACCATTTTAGTTAGCACATAGCCATTGCTCCATTTACTTTTAAGAATCACTTTATCAAGCAGCCTCATTAATTAGGCCACAGCCATAAATTACACTAGCGCCTCCTGTGTTTCTAATATTATAGTAAAATTATGTCTGGATTACTTGGTCTTTCCCACTGGACTGGCCTGTAAGTTTCCTAAGGATACAGTCTGTCGCTTGATCACAAATGGACCCTTGGTACTCACAGATTGGGGCACTTTGAAATGCTGGTGGGCACTTTGAAATGCTTGTTGAATGATAATGGCGAATGAATGAATAGCTACTACTCTCTCAGACCCTTAGTCCAGGGACGCCTGGGTGGCTCAGTTGGTTAAGCGGCTGCCTTCGGCTCAGGTCATGATCCCAGGGTCCTGGGATCGAGTCCCACATCGGGCTCCTTGCTCAGCAGGGAGCCTGCTTCTCCCTCTGCCTGCCGCTCCCCCTGTTTGTGCTCTTTCTCTCTCTCTCTGACAAATAAATAAATAAAATCTTTAAAAAAAAAAAAAAAAGACCCTTAGTCCAATGAAATGATCAGAGAAGGAACAAATCAGTGAGAATCCGGTGTGATTAAGAACCCAAGAGGGACACATACAGAACAGCATATAGAAACACAGCACAGGGACAATTGAACTATCCACTGGAGAGGTTGGGAAAGATTTTAAGAAAGGTGGTGTCTGAGCGGAGACTTTTGAACATGAGTAGGGCTAAGCCTGCGGAGAAGAGGGTTAGGTATTCCCAGAGGAAGGCACAATATATGACAAATAAGGCAAGAGGCACAGAAGAAAACAGTGTGTTCTAAGCACAGAAAATAATGCTCTGTGCCAAGGTGGCTCAGTGGGTTAAGCATCGATCTCTTGATCTCAGCTCAGGTCTCGATCTCACAGTCAGGATTTCAAGCCCCACATTAAATAACAATAACAGTAAAAACAATAATAATAATGCTCTACATTTGGGGCATGGGGTGCACATGGGACAATAGCAGTCAATGAAGCAGGAGAAGTGGACAGGAACCAGATCTCCAGGGACCTTGAATTTATAATACCAAGTTGCTTGTAAATTAATAGAAGCTATCAGTTGGTTTTCAGCAGAGGAGTGGCAAATCCAATTTCTTATGTGCTGTAACTATTTCTTATTTCTTGACTCAAATGCCCCGAGGAGGAGCAATTTTTGCTGTGATCACCCTAAAAAGTATAACCCCAGCCACTTTCAGTCACTTTCAGTCTTTTAATAAAATGATGCAAAAATGTTACCCTGCTAATTTCTTTTTTGATATCAAACACTTCTTGACCAAGTGGAATTTTTTTAAGTTACGTAGGCAAAGCTGTCAGATTACATTGCAATAAAAGGCAAGATAAATAGCATGGCATATCTTAGTTTAGTTAAAAAATATATTTTACCAAACTTAAATATTGATTTATAAAAATTCACATTAAACTCTGGAAAAAATTGTGACAATTTATATTACTGAAAAGTTTTACTATTGCCTCATGCATTGGCTATATTTCATTTTATGGCTCCAATGATTTTCATCAGACACCTGCCTCTATTCAGAAACGTGTTCCTTTGAGTAACTGCTTTATAATGTGAAAGCCATGACTGGATCATCTATGCCGTACTGCCACCTGCTGGTCATCATTAACAACACGTTTCCATCTTTCCTGCTCTTCAGGAAATGATTGATAAATAGTGTGAAATTAAATCCATTTGTAGAAAACAGAGGTGAAGCAATCAATGATTCATCTCTGTAGTCGCTATTGAGAAGTTCTTCCCCCTTGTGTCTTAAAATAAGCTCTCAATATTCATTTATTCATCCTGAGCTATAGGATGAAGACAGAGATTCTTTATTTGCCTGATTGTACTTGTTTGCTTCTGGCAAACATCTGTCTTCAATCTTCCCACTCTTCCTGATACCATATACTCCTTCTCAGCAGAGCAGTTCAAACCACGAGCTCCAGCTGTGTGTGACCAGTGAGTTGACAATGTTTTTGCTATTGGCACATAAAATAATGAACTTTTAACAGAATTTTTATTTCTTCACCTACTGCCTAGACAAAGTTGTGGTCAGCTTTGTTGGTTAAGTCAGACCTAAGAAAAAAGGAATACTGGCCAAGGGTTTAAAATTGTAGGTCTACCTATAAAATGTTATAATTTATCTGACTTCAACACAGGTAAGAGCTTCCCTGAGGGACACGTAAGGTGTCACTCCAGTAACACAGACATAATGTATCCTCATCTGTTGAGCTCCCAGATGCTTAGACCTGACTATAAATTTGAGATGTTGTGGTTCATATCTTGGCTTAGCAGAGAGGACCAATTATTTTAAAGCTTATGTTTCTGTACAATTCTAAACTAATTTAGTTCATCGTGGTGAAATGGCAAATGCAATACTCAGCCCAGTACCACAGAAACTTCAGGTTTCTGTGACCTACATACTTTTCAAATGCCTGATCTTTTCACTAGCCAGCTAATACATTCGCTCCTACCAGTGTGCATCTCAGGTTACCTCTGGTGAAAGCTTTAAAATCGGACTGCCACATGATGCTAGAGTGCTGTCCATGCTCCTTCAAATACGAGGATATAGTCCTCACTGCCACGGGGTAGCAAGTAGTCTAGCACTAAAACCTGATATTATTTTCTGCTTTTTCATCCCATTCCTGGCATCAGTTGTCACAAGGTAGGTCTTATAGTAGGCAATCCCTGAGATTGAGATAGGTGTAAAATATTTATTAAGTCTTTATTAAAGAATGACTTTGGGATCAATACTCAGGGAAGGGAGGTGGACGAAATAGGATTGAGCAGAGGGAGAATGATTGGGCCTTTATACCCATCCTTCCATCAGTCAGTGGATGCAGACCAACCAAGGAAGGGCATGCTCTTGGATGAAGTAGTTGTTCTCTGCAACTAAGACAATCCTAGAAGGACTAAAAGCTGAAGGGAGATTTGGTGGTGAATCTTTCGCCAAAGCAGCATATGTGTTTTCAAATTGGTTGAGTCTGTGTGTTCAGAAATTGAATTAATAACTTCGAGATTTTGATCAAGAAAAAATAATCAAGAATGGCATCCTATGGCAAAAACTGCCATTTCCAGGCCAAAGTCATGTGGGCCCTCAAACTGATTGTATTGTGCTACAGCCTACAGCAATTTTTTTAGGCTTTTATATCTTAGATAAAGAGGACTTTCTTTTCTGCATAGATACAAGCTCCACCATACTAGCTTCAGGTAGAAATTTCTCTGAGGTTTCTGACCTGTTAATACAACTGGAATTAACTTTCCTCAGCCTAGAATTCTCAGTGTTGGGGAGATTAAAAAATGTAGTGCATGTACATATTTGTAAAACATAATTTACAAGATAATTATCCAATATGATAATTATTGCCATAACCATATAAAGCTTTGAATCATAAGCATGGTGTGATGCCTAGCTCTGCCAGTTACTTTTTCTGTGACCTTGAACAAGCCATTTGACTTCAAGCCATTTACTTCAGTATTCCCTATTTTGTTAACTCAGTCTATTAATACCTACTTCATCTCTCCATGAATATAAAATAGGAAAATGGATGTAAAGGAACTTTGCCAAAGGTAAAGCATAACATAAATGCCGTAAGTAGCTTCTTGGCTCTGGGCCTGCAACACCCCTCTTATGTCTTGGTGTGTATATCCTAAGTTGCTTTTATTTCTTTAGAGTGCACTGTTTTGTGTGTGTGTGTGTGTGTGTGTGTGTGTGTTTAAAATGCGAATGTAGCCCCTCCTTTTGTGGTTGTTCTTACTTATCCTATCTTAAAAATTCCTATCACCTACATCTAAATGAGGGATAGCACCTCATTTCTTCTCAAAACTGACACAGAACCTCTCTTCACCTCTCCTTATGCTAAGTGCTAACCTGAGGACCATTGCTTCTTCATGGGCCTATTCTCTGGGTCCACAGCATTTAAGTTCAAGACCCTCTACATCTATAATAGGTTACAAAACGGATTAATTTTTTAAATTATATATATATATATTTTTTAAATTTTATATATATATATATAAACACACACACAAATATGTATGTATATATATCTACAACTACCCAGTATTCAGGTTGTTATTTCACTACTGAATGCATCTGACATATCAATATACAAATAAAACAATAATTAGAACATGAATAAAAGAAGAACAATTATTAGAGATGTCTTATTCTTTTTTACACTTTTACTTGGCTATAGTAAAATCATTGCTACTTTCTGAATCTTTATTCTTAGCCTCAGTCCGTTTCAGGATCAGAGCTTTCTTGCTTTCTCCTGGGGTCTATGCCATGCTGAGGAAGGTAGGCCGCCCCGAGATGAAAATAGGCTGGCACAGCCAGACTAGTTGGCTAAAAGACTTCAGCCTCCTGAAAATATGATTCTTTTTAGACACATAAATTTTAAGTGAGTAAAATCACAGAAATGGATAATTCAACAAAATAGGTTAATTTATTTGTAACCCATTCTCTTTGAGCACAGAGCAGAGGAGGAAATGGACACAGATAGGGAAGTTTTAACAGTGAGAAGTGATAGGGATAAAAGCAGGGACAGGAGAGAGGACTGGAAGGTAAAGGGTTTCAATGGAGAATACTTGTCAATGAGGACAAGTCAGCATCTCTACAAAGAAGCTATAAAATACCTTGACTAGAAGAAGGAATAAGTAAGAGAGCACGGTCTGCATGGAGCACTGGGTGTTATGCACAAACAATGAATCATGGAACACTACATCTAAAACTAATGATGTAATGTATGGGGATTAACATAACAATAAAATTTTTTTTAAAAAAGAAGAAGGAATAAGTAAAGAATAGATGGATCTAAGACAGTTTCTATCCCTCATCTAAATGAAGATTCTTTTGATTGCCTACTTAGTTGCTTAGTTTCATTTTGAAATAAGATGATTCTTTAATGTCATTCTTAGTAAAGATCTATCTTTTCACAAGAATGTTCCTGGTTCTTCTCCAGAGTTTTCTTTTTGTTGTTGTTGTTTTTCAGAGTTTTCTTTTTGTATTTCTCAGAGTAGGTGACTCTCATGGATGAGATCATCTGGGGTTAAATCAGAGACCTATCCTAAGGAGTCCTGGCCTTTGCTCAGGGCTTTGGATTTGGGTCAGGGCCCTTTAGAGAATGTATTCTAGTCTGCTAAGACTATTCAAGCTCTATGAGAATCATACTTAAAAGAAGAAAATGCAGACAAGTCACCAGTGACCCACCATCGCCTTACATTTGTTTTTCACATGTGTTTTGGTGGAGATTCAGTAGAAGAATCCACAGCCAAGGATCTCTGAGAAGGTGACTTGTCCAGCTTTGTCCCTGACATACTGAACAATAGTAGTGAACCAATTATCTTCAATTAGTGGCATCAATGCTCACAAATAGAAGAGTAATAAGCTACACCTATTAGCACAAGGGTAAGAAAGTGTTATTAATCAGAATTAAGCCTCTGGGGCTTCTTCTCATAACCCATATATCTTTTGAAAGCTACTTAAATTCTCTATGCCTCAATTTCCTCCTAAATAAAATGAGAATAATAAGCCCTGTCTCATAAACTTATTTTTTTTGAAGATTTTATTTATTCATTTGAGACACAGAGATACAGAGACAGAGAGAGAGCATGAGCAGGGAGAGAGGCAGAGGGAGAGGGAGAAGCAGGCTCCTCGCTCAGCCAGGAGCCCGATGTGGGGCTCAATCCCAGGACCCTGGGATCATGACCTGAGCCGAAGGCAGACGCTTAACCGACTGAGCCACCCAGGCGCCCCTCATAAACTTATTTTTAATATAGATTGAGGCTATGAATGTAAGCTACTTGGCATAGTTCTTGCCAGACAGTAGTCACTAAATATTATGTATAATCATTATTGTTATACAATTATAACTTATGTGGATTCAAACAGTTCTTAAAGTATTACTCTGCATCTTCTAAGGTGCATGAATTCAGGCTACTTGTAAATCTTTGAGTTGATTTTTATTTAAGGCACCTGATACAGAAACTCGCATGTAGTGAAACACTATACATATTTGTTCCTTTCCATTTGAAGATAGCTTTGTCAAGTAAACCTGCTTTGAAGAGGGCACAACTCCCCCCACGCCTGTCCCCGCCTTATAGCAATAAGCCCTCCTAATAAATGTGCCTCAAGGGGCACCTGGGTGGCTCAGTTGGTTAAGCATCTGTCTTTGGCTTGGGTCATGGTCCCGAGGTGGCGGGGGGGGGGGGCCCAGCTCAGCAGGGAGCCTGCTTCCCCCCTCCCTCTGTTGCTCCCCCTGCTCCTTCTCTCTCTCAAATAAATAAATCTTTAAATGAATAAATAAATGTGTGTATATGCATATATGATATATATAGATACATATATATATATATGTATTCCATTTTGTGCCCCCCCACCACTTTTGTTGATTCTTTTTACTCATTTCCTTTTTTGTTTGTAAATGGGAAGCATTGCCATGGTTCTAAAGCCAGATATATAAGCAAAGGTATATTCATCGGAATATCACTTCCCTCCATCCCTTCTATCCTTTTTACTCTGACTCCCTGCACCTCCTGAAGGCAGCCAATTTCAATATATAATGTAGTTTGTCCTTTCTGCATAATGAGCATGTACGTGTATATACTCTTATTTCCTCTTCTTTGTAAACACATGTAAAATGCCATAGATTATCTTTCATGTAAACAGAGTATTTGTAGAGCTTTCATTCTGTTTTTATAGCTACATACTGTTCTATCTTGAAATGCATCATAGTTTTGCATATCATCTTTCTATATATAAGCATTCAGGCTGCTTTCAATATTTTGCATTTATAAAAATGATTCAATAAACAAACTTGCATATATGTATTTTCATATAGTTACAGATAAAATTCCCAGAGGTGAAATTGCCAGATCAAAATGCAAATACATATGTAGTTTTGTTGATTGTTGCTAAATTCACTTCCAAAAGGATAGTGCCAATTTGCATTCTCATCAACAAATATTATATACTTCAAGCAATCTTTTAATTGCCAGTAAGTATTAGGTTCATTTGCTCTATAATTCTTATTGAGTCAAAAATAGAGATATATACAGTTTCAATTTTTTTAATTAGGAAAAATATATATTTTTACTCAAAACTCAGTTATTCATAAATTATAATTATCAAAGATTCCTTTCTCTTATTCTGACCCCTTCTCCATCACGATCCATGCATTAAATGATTAAGATTTTGAAGTCTGACAAAGCTGGGTATAAATTCCAGAGTTTTCATTTATGTGATATTGTTTGCTTATTTCTAAAGTCTGGGTTTTACATTCTATGTAATTGTTTCTAATTATATTTCCTATTATGTACTTTGTTAGGATTAAGTAGAATTACCTATCAAATCTTTACATACAGCATCTGGAATAGCGTAAGCTTCAAATTATATTTTCCCTTTCCCTAAAATGTTTTGGGTAATTGAGGTTTGATTAAATTTTGATTTTTAAAAATTTTGCTTACTTTCTTTTTGTCAATGAGTTTCATACTTTAAACTTACACCTTTTGTCAAAATATGTTTCCTATTGCAACACATTTTAGATAATTTTACTTCAAGATTTTGCAAATAAAACAGAGCTGACAAAATCATAATACAAAAATCTTATGAAATTACAATTTTTAAATGATTCTAAAATATATCTGAAGATATTTTTCTTTTTCTAAAAATCATGAGACATTGATGAAGAACAAACAAAATTATGTTTCTGGTTTAATAATGACGGTGAAGTACTTTATTCTTTATATCTTTTAGTGTAGGTAAAAGGTTCTATAACAGACATTTATTCTCTTTGTAAACTGAAAATAATTAATAACAGAAAAGCTACATATGCCCAAATGCATGTATCAAAGTTTAGATGCCAGTTTTTTTTATTCTAATAGATATTCTGTAGTTTATTAACTTACCACATTGCATGTCAGTCTTTAACCTTAACCATTCTGCTCTGCTTAAATGAAAGTGTTTATAAATTTCATAAGTTAGTGTGAAATTTAAGAGCTGCACTGATTCTAAAATAAAAAGTCCTTCTCTTCTATTAATATGGCAGACAAAAACTAGACTATTTACAGGGACTGTTAGATAAACTGTGTAGGAATTTTCTTAAACAAAAGTTTAGACGTTTAAACAGTTTAGTGAATCTCTTTATAAAAATATCAATCTCCGGGGCGCCTGGGTGGCTCAGTCATTAAGTGTCTGCCTTTGGCTCAGGTCATGATTCCAGGGTCCTGGGATCGAGCCCCGCATCGGGCTCCCTGCTCAACAGGAAGCCTGCTTCTCCCTCTCTCACTCTCCCTGCTTGTGTTCCTTCTCTCACTGTGTGTCTGTCTATCAAATAAATAAAATCTTTAAAAAAAAAAAAAAAATCAGGGGCGCCTGGGAGACTCAGTCGTTAAGCGTCTGCCTTCGGCTCGGGTCATGATCCCAGGGTCCTGGGATCAAGCCTGGCGTCAGGCTCCCTGCTCAGTGGGAAGCCTGCTTCTCCCTCTCCCGCTCCCCCTGCTTGTGTTCCCTCTCTCGCTGTGTCTCTCTCTGTCAAATAAATAAATAAAATCTTTAAAAAAAATAAAATAAATAAAAAAAATCAATCTCCATCCCTACTACTATCCTTTGTGTGTTGTACATAATATTGTATATGTGTGTGTGTTTGCCTGTGTATAATGCAGGATTGAATTTACAGGTTTTGTGTCATATTAAACTTAATTAGATTAGCTTGTCCATTTAGCTTGTGGAAATCACAAAAAGGAAACTTGCTCATTTATTTGTCAGCACAATTTCTATAGGAGCAAGTTCTATGGGAATCTCTATTAAATGTAAAGCTAAAAACTGGTTAATTTGTATTTACTTAGTGTGATGTACATTTTTTTTCAATATGTTCAAAATTTGGTATTGAATTCAGTGCTCTTAATTTAGCGTCATAGATTAGAACTGAAGAGATCATAGGAAGTAATCTGGTGTAATATTAATAGTCTCTAAAATTTGCATCCTCAAAATATTTTTAAGTTTCAACCATTAAAAACAATTACATATCCATTTATTTACTTATTGCCCATTCATTCGATACTTACTGAGTGCCAGGAAATGTTCTAGGCTTCATATAATTGACCAAGACAGTCAATGATTCTGCAATGGTGTTGATTATATTCTAGAGCAGGAGAAAATCCATAAACTATATGAATATGAAAATTATATAGTATTTTAGAAGGTGATAGGTGTTGTGTGTAAAATATAACATAGAGCAGAGGAAGGAAGATTGGGGGTCTTTATGTTATTACAGATTATTGCAGACATCACTTGTTGCCTAGAAATTCATTATGTTTGGGTACTATTTAACTATTACTCTATTTTTGGACAGTTATTTCAAATATTATCCAAGATTTGGAAAAATCTAAATCTAAAGTTCTACTAATTAGAGATAACTTCTCTAAGCATTTCATGGAATTTTGTCAATTTTTGTCCAGATTTTTTTCAATATTTATATTAATTATAATTTGGATTAGAAGTCATTTATGGGCTTGTGTTCAGGTTTTTGAACGTGAAATCTTTTACTTAATGAAAATTATATATTCATAAATGCATCAAGACATTATTGAACTATTTACATAATAATGCATTGCTACTTTAAGCAGAAAAATAATACCCCAAACACATTGTTATTCATGTGGTGACAATAAGTTGGTGACCTCCCATTTATGCTCTGTTTTATTGGAGCAGGAAGCAGGGCTAATTTGCATCTCCATTTATATTCAATCCCCTGAAAATGAGTCATGACTTGTGGCTGAGAGTTTTCTATTGCTTGTTGCAAAAACTTAGCAGTCTCTTGCCTTCACAGCTCTCTTCTGGCTGTCACCTCTGCCTGGAACCCTCTTTCTGTAGATCAGGTCCTGGTGGCCTCTTCTCACAACCGAGGTCTCCACTCAAATGTCATCCCATCAAAGAGACTTTCCTCCCATGTTATTAAAGCAGCCTTTCCCCTTGGTCACATTCTCTCATGTTGTCCATTTCATTTTCCTCAGTACTAAAGTTGATTTGTTTGTTTCCTTGTTTATTGTCCATTTTGTCCTCCTATCTTAGTTCCCTGAGTGCCCAGCACCTGTCTGGCTGGGTCTCCACGATAACCTTGGTCTCAGCTGAGTGTCTGGCACATACCAAGTGCTCAAGAAATATTTGTTGAGTGAAGAATGAAAAATGATGAGCACCCTAATTTTCATAGTTAAAATATTCCAGGCAATTAATTTTTCTCCTTAATTTAGCATCTTCACTGTAGTTCTTTTCATGGCTAGATTAAGTGGGAAATTAAACTGATACTTCATGAAGAAAAAATCCATTCACAATAGAGTAGTATATTATAGGGTAGTGTAGTATGGCACGTTTAATATAGTGGTTAAGATCATGGGCTGTGGAGCCAGGTCACCAGGCTAATTCTGGCTTAACTACTTACTTGAACAAATTACTTAATCCCTTTTTGCCTTTCATTTGTAAAATCAAGATAATAATAGTGCCTACCTCATATAGTTATTGTGAAGACTAAATGAGTTTATCCTCCTGCAGTGTTTATGATAACACCTAGTACGTAGTAAACATTTGATAATATTGGCCATTATTATTACTATTATTATTATTATCATCATCATCATTATTATTCAGTGACTATATGACTACTTCTCATTCTTGTGATGACCCTCTGCATAAAATAAAAAAGCACATGGGCGCCTGGGTGGCTCAGTTGGTTAGGCGACTGCCTTCGGCTCAGGTCATGATCCTGGAGTCCCAGGATCGAGTCCCGCATCGGGCTCCCTGCTCGGCGGGGAGTCTGCTTCTCCCTCTCCCACTCCCCGTTTGTGTTCCCTCTCTCGCTGTGTCTTTCTCTGTCAATAAATAAAAAATCTTAAAAAAAAAAAAAAAAAAAAAAAAAAAAAAAAAAAAAAAAAAAAATAAAAAAGCACAGGTGTGATCCCCACATATCCAGTAAAATTGTGCATAAAAATTCAGGTTTGAGTACTGTTCACATTTTTAATCATGCCGGTGCTTCCCTTGATAGTAAAACTGTTTTTGGAGACCCATTTTCAGTGCTATTATAGAAAAATAAAACTGGGCTATTTCAAAGATGCTAAGTATATAAGTGCTGAAAACTGCTTGCCAGAAATTATGTAAAGTGCCAACATAGCACCTTGTCCCCATGTTCCTCTGCCTTGTGGGAAGATTCTTTATTGAAATCGGTCCCCAGAAACATGAAATATTGGAGTTAAACTTTGCTAAAATGCATTCTTTAAATTGGCTTTCTTTTCTTTATTTCCAGTGTTTGGGTAAATAGTGTGTTACTTTTCTTCTAAATTTAATGTGTGACGGCAACTCAATAATTCCCTTGACCCAAACTTAAGGTACTGCCACATTGTGAAAAGAGACATCTTATTACATTTGAATATCCTGTGTGAGATTCCTCAGGCTTCAAACATAACCATTAAGTCATGTCTTAAATGCAAAGACCAGATTCAACACCATAATGAGAACTGGAAGACCCAGAAAAAATACTGCAAAACATTGGTATGTTCTCCCAGAACTGAGATAACTGGGCGACAGTGACTTTGGCAAGTAATATTTCAATTTATTTTTGTTTTTATTTTATTTTGTTTTGTTTTATTTTTTAATCATGTAAGACTTCTTAATTTTATTATTTTTTTCCCAAGTGTCTATTTAAATTCCAGTTAGCTAACACATAGTATAATATTGGTTTCAGGAATAGATTTAGTGATTCATCACTTACATACAACACCCAGTGCTCATCACAAGTGCCCTCCTTAATACCAGTCACCCATTTAGCCCATCCCCCACCCATCTCCCCTCCAACAACCCTCAGTTTGTTCTCTATCATTAAGAGTCTGTTTTATGGTTTGCCTCTCTTTTGTTTCACTATGTTCATCTGTTATGTTTCTTAAATTCCACATATGAGTGAAATCATATGGTATTTGTCTTTGACTGACTTATTTTGATTAGCATAATACTCTCTAGCTCCATCCACGTTGTTGCAGTCCTAGAAGAGAATGAACACAAGCAGTAACCTCTTCTCTTCCTATTCTGGTTCATAGCACTTAATTTCTCTACTCTTCTCTATGTGGCTCATTACTTTGCACACACAGCTTATCTCTTTATGTATTTATGTATCGTTCTATTCATCCATTAATAATTATTCTAGCTAGCTAGCTATCATCTATCTATACAAATAATCTACCAAAAAGTTTTAATGGAAAGTTGCATAATAGCAGTTAAGGTCTTGGACTTCGTAGTCTAACACAACTGGATGGGATTACTAGCTCTGAATTTACAGACCACCTAGGAAGTTGGTTAAACAATCTGAAGTTATATTTCCTCATCCTGGAAGTGGACACAGAATATGTCCCTCAGAGCACTGTTGTGAAGATTAAATCTAATGATAAATATAATGCACTTAGCTCAATATGAGCACTAACAAAGTGATAGCTCTGACCATTACTATTGTTTAGATACACAGAATATTCCCAGGAGCAGACATTTAAGAATCACAGATGAATAATACAGCAGCATTTCTCAATTTTTAGTGTTTATTCTTATTGTATATAAGCATCACCCCAGGAGCTTGTTAAAATGCAGACTCCGTGTGGCTTTACTCCCAGATACTCTGATGCTCTAAGTTTTGGTTTGGGGCAAGAATCTCCATTTTTAAGACACAATCTGAGTGACTACTGCAGATGATCTGGGGACATATTTTGAAGACTCTGAAGAAATGCTAAAGCAGAGACATGGCCAATGAAAATTCTCAGCTAGAAAAACAATATGCTTATTAGCCAGATGTGCCAGCCTGGATGTAATCAATCTTTTATCAATCTCTTTCCCATTCTCCTCTCTCTAGTTTTAGAAGAGAGGGAAAAAAAGCTTTTTTCTTTATGCATGATCTTCCCTGATTATGTATTCTTTGCAAAAATAGAGACTTTGATGTTTACATGTAAGAACTCTCACATATATTTTCTTTGATTTACAAAGAACAAAAGAAAGCTGTAATAAATCAAAAAAGAGAAGATGCTATATAATAGCAATGATTTAAAGATAAAACCCATTGCTTATATAAGATTAATTTTTGTTTGATTAACTAAGGTTGTCTTTTTTATTGAAAATGCATTGAGAGTTCTCCATTGTGATTTGAACTATTCTCAGAAACAGAACTTCGTAATGAATAGCCACCAGAATATTTCTTGGGTATAGAAGAATACCAATCAGTGAATCTCAAATCAAGAATGGGTTAGCCTGGTGATGGGTATTAAAGAGGGCATGTATTGAATGGAGCACTGGGTGTTATACACAAACAATGAATCATGGAACACTACATCAAAAACTAATGATGTAATGTATGGTGATTAACATCATAATAAAAAAATAAATTAAAAACAAAAAACAAAAAAACACTAATAAAAGAAATTGAAGACACAAATGGAAAGCTATTTCATGCTCATGGACTGAAAGAACAAATATTGTTAAAATGTTCATACTACTCAAAGCAATCTACAGATTCAGTGCCATCCCTATCAAAATACTAATAGCATTTTTCACAAAACTAGAACAAATAATACTAAAGTTTGTGTAGACCACAAAAGACCCAAAATAGCTAAAGCAATCTTGAGAAAGAAGACCAAAGCTAGTGGTATCACAATCCCAGATTTCAAGATATACTACAAAGCTGTAGTAATCAAAACAGTATAGTACTGGCAAAAACAATAGACACATGGATCTTTTCTTTAATATAGAAGATTCCCCTGCTGTATATGTTTTTCATGGAATTTTTTTTGATCCCAAGTAATTTTTTTTTAAAGATTTTATTTATTTATTTGAGAGAGAGAGAGAATGAGATAGAGTATGAGGGGGGGAGGGTCAGAGGGAGAAGCAGACCCCCTGCTGAGTAGGGAGCCCGATGCGGGACTCGATCCTGGGACTCCAGGATCATGACCTGAGCCGAAGGCAGTTGCTTAACCAACTGAGCCACCCAGACGCCCAATCCCAAGTAATTTCTTACAGAAAATTCCTCAAATAGAATTTGTTCTATTATTTCCTCTTAATTAGAAAAAAAGTTAAATATGATTTTCAAAAAAGCTATAAAGTGTCCTTCTTAGGGCATTATATCAGGAGGCATGTGATGTACATTGGTCCCACTTTTAATGAGTAAATTGTAATCATCATGTGAAGGTGGTATTCACATGATTTCTTCATTGTAAAAGTACCTTTCCCCTTTTGTAATTAATAAGTAATCTGTGGGATGATTTGTGAGGTTTGTACAAATATTCTCTTCCACAGCAATGCTTTACTCAATAATTTAGCATCTTTTGGTGACTCTTTCCTGAATCAATTATTATAACACAGGTTGCATAATGACTTTTTAATTTTATCATCCTTTATTTCTTTATTGGCATTTTTCTGTAAAATGGGAGCTTTTTCCTATCCCACTTACAACCACATTTTGTTATTTTCACCTAAGACTCATGGATTTTTTTCTTTTGTTAAAATATATATACACATACACACTTTAATATACATACTGATAATAATAATGCAGCTCAGTGAACTTTCACAAACTGAACACACTGCTGTAATTAACATCCACATTAAGAATAGAACATTATAGCACATTGTAGCTCCCTACAATAGTTATATGTCAAGGATAACAACTATTCTGAAATCTAGCAGCATTTACTAATTTTTCCTGCTATATTTGAGATAAATAGAATTATATAATATGTAGTGTTGTGTTTTTGTTTTTGTTTTTGTGTCTGACTACTTGGATCACCATAATTTTTTCAAGGTTCACCCATATTGTTACATAGAATAGTAGATAATTCGTCTCCTTACTTTCTAGCATGGCATCATGTGAATATATCACAACTTACATATCCAATCCATTGTGAATGGACATTTGGGTAGTTTGAAGACCAGCATAAAAATATTCTCATGAACATTCTAACATGTATGTCTTTTGGTGAACTTATAAATAAATGTGTTTTGTTATTGTTGTTGTTCTTTTAAAATTCAGTGGGATGTAATCCATTGCTATCGTAATTCCATTTGATGTTCAAATTTTCCAAATTTCACCAGTTGCTTCAAGCAGGCTTCTGGGTCCTTTAACAAGTCCAGTTAGTTTGGACTCTTTTACTGTACGACACATAAGGTAGTTTAGGCTTGCCTTAAATTTTCCCAGATGTAGACCTAGAATTAACCATTTTTCCTGAGAGACCGGGTCTTTTTAATAAGTAATGCTATTTAGAAATGAAGATCTAAGCACTGTACATGTTGCTTTTAGGAGTCAATGTTTTTAGCCCTTTTTAGTGGACAGTCCTAGGAAAATATATTTTAATATACATAATGAAATTGCACTGGTATTTACAATTTCAACCCAATGCCACATTTTCTTCTCTTTCGCCTAGTCTACATCTCCTGTCTCTAAGTGAAATCTTTGGTTCACAAAACTATTTTTTTGTATCTACTCAATACTATATAGCACACCAAAAACTACTTTAAGAACTACTATACCAACAACAAACCAACCATTAATACTCAATATTTCTTCACTTTTTTGTTGTTGTTCTTTCTTATATTCCACTAACAGTGTACAGTTCAAGTACTTGGGTCAATTATTTTTTTTCTCCCCCCCACTACGGTATGCTTATGTTATCAATTTGATATGCATTTAATATTAATCCCATCTGATTATATTCAATTTAATGATTTTATGTCCATTTTATGATTTTCCTTTATCCTTGCTGATCAAATCTTATACTTTGCTTATAGAAAGTATTAATATGATTAAAAATTCAAAAATATATTTAGCAAAGTCACATTCCCTTTGCTATTATTCCTACCCTGTTCCACCCTGTAGGCATCCACTTTGATTAAATTCTGGATTATTGTCACTGTGTTTTTTATTTTTGCGAAAATAAGATTATATATATATATATATCTTTCTTAGTTCTCCACTATTTTATAAAATAAGAATAGCATACAATATATGCTCTTGGGCATACTGCTTTTTCTAACTAATAATAGCATATCCTGGAAAATCACTCCATATCACTTCATGAAGACTATTCTCTTTCTTTTTATAGCTGTTTGGTATAGAACTTCACTGTGATAATGCATCATAATTTATCAAGTGATTTCTTTACATATGAGCAAAAGGCATGTTCCCAACATTTTGATTTTATAAATAATGTCAAATGAATACTTGTATGTGTTTGGTTGGTGTATGCGCTATTTTGGAAGATGACTTTTCATGTTGATTCCTAGTAGTATGTTAGGTCAACCAGTATATACTATGGAAAGTTTAGTTTGCTTTTTGTTTTATTTATTTATTTATTTATTTATTTATTTATTTATTTATTTATTTATTTATTTATTTATTTATTTTAAGAGAGGGAGAGAGGGGAGGAGGGGCGGTGAGAGAGAATCTTAAGCAGTCTACACGCCCAGTGTGGAGCCGCACCTGAGATCATGATCTGAGCCAAAATCAAGAGTCTGATGCTTAACCAACTGAGCCACACAGGTGCCCCGTTTTTGTTTTATCTTTAATATCAATTTCCACTCCAGTGGGTGGTAACATGTTATATTTCTATCAGCAGGGTAGAGAGACCCTGTTAATTCACAGATTTATAAATAGAATGTGTCAAATGTTTAAAAATTTTCACCAATCTGATAAATAAAAATGGTATCAGAGTGTAGTTTTAGTATACATTTTTATGTTTAACAAATGAAAACTAAATGTTTTGTCATGTTTTAGGGCCAGCTGTGTATTTCTGAGATTGTCCATGTCATTTGCCTGTTTTTCTCTTGAATTTTTCATATTTATTTCCCTGATTTTTAACAGTTCTTTACATACTAGAGATACTGTCCATTTTCTATGACATATATTGGAAACATTTTCTCTGAGTTTTTTTAATTGTTTTGACTTTACTTGTGATATTTTCTTTATGTAGCCAAATTTACTAATAATTTCTTCCAATATATCAGAGTTTTTGACTCAGCTAAAAAAGCGTTTCCTCACACTGAGGTAAAAAGGTCAGTTATATTGACTTCTAGTATTGTTTTATTTTCTTACTTTTAAGTCTTTGTTTTACTCGAAGTTTATTTTTATGTATCGTATGAGGTAAAGATATAGTGCTAACCTCCCCACACTCACAGTGGTGAACCAGTTGTTCACCTATGTGTTTTAATATTTCATTTTTCCCCAGTGATTTGAATGCCACTTTCATCAGGTACTAAATTTTTATATGCACATTCTCTATTTCTAAATTTTCTTTACTTTTACTGAGCTGTGTATTCATGTACCAGTGCCAAAAGGGGAATACACTTGTGAGTCATTCAGTGACTGAGAATCGTAATTGTAAACTTCTGGTTTTGTTAGTCACTGAAACTAAGAGACAGGCCATTAAGAGTTGAAGGGAGACGAACCATGAGAGACGATGGACTCTGAGAAACAAACTGAGGGTTCTAGAGGGGAGGGGGGTGGGAGGATGGGTTAGCCTGGTGATTGGTATTAAAGAGGGTGAGTATTGAATGGAGCACTGGGTGTTATTCGCAAACAGTGAATCATGGAACACTACATCAAAAACTAATGATGTAATATATGGTGATTAACATAACAATAAAAAATTTTTAAAAAAAGTTGAGGGAATGTCATTTGCAGAAACTTGTTTCAACTCAGTTAATGCTAGAGCTTTATTCAATTACCATCTTGGTGTTCTCTATTTGTTTTGAAGAGATGAGAGTATTATAGAAAATCCAGATGTTTTCTTTAGTTTAGAACTCCAGTCACTTTTAAGAGAAAGGATTTAAAATTTACATCTTACAAGTTCTTCTCTTTCAAGTTAGCTTTCTTTTTTAAATGAAGTTATTATACATGGACTTTGATATTGGCTTTGATTTTTATTTACTTAAATGAATGACAGCAAAATATAGAAAATGAATGAAAACTATGTAAATGGTACTTATTATAGCAAAAGAGAAAGACTTTCAAGAAGTCTTTGCAATTTCTTGAAATCAATTAGTGAAGCTAAACTGGATTGTGTATGCACATATTATTCACTCAGACATTATCATCTGTTGAAATAATTTTTTGAAGTTCTGAAGTTTTTTATTTCTTTGTGACATTCTTTATTCCTTGGGATGAACCATTCTTTTATATTGCCTTTAGACTTCTGTATTTCTTCTGTATTAGAACTATCGCTTAAGTAAAGATATAGTATTAACCATAACTTGTATTTGCCTAGCTCTTCAGAATATTCTGTAATGGAGGCCAATTACCTCGTTTTGTCACTGGGGCATATGGATACTGACTGCCATGTTTGCGCAGGACCCACTTAATCCAGACATCATTCAATAACACTGTATACTTCAGGGTTTTGTTTACAGAGGACTTTGTCAAGACAACAAAGGATTACTTACAAAAAACTGAATTTATTTTATGGAATGATAATTGAACACATTTTACTATGTAATTAATATAGGAGATAATACAGATATATATGTCATTGACAAGGATATAGATTGTGATATTAATTATTTTTTTTTAATTTTTAAAATTTTTTAAAAGTTTTATTTCTTTATTTGAGAGAGAGAGAGAGCGAGCACAAGCATGGGGGAAGGGCAATGGGAGAGGGAAAAGTAGACTCCCTGCTGAGCAGAGAGCCTGATGTGGGGCTTGATTCCAAGACCCCAAGATCACAACCTGAGCCAAAGGGATGCTTAACTGACTAAGCCACCCAGGTGCCCTCTCATACTAATTCTTTTTTTTTTTTTTTAAGTTTTATTTATTTATTCATGAGAGTCAGAGAGAGAGAGAGGCAGAGGCAGAGGCAGAGGGAGAAGTAGCCTCCCCACCTAGCAGGGAGCCCGATGCAGGACTCAATCCCAGGATCCTAGGATTATGACCTGAGCCAAAGGCAGACGCTTAACCATCTGAGCCACCCAGGCGCCCCTAATACTAATTCTTAATTGCTGTGCAAAGGAGGGACTAAAGGCCTTTGCCAACATTGGCTAGGGAATGAATTGTGTGTTCTGGTTTTTATCACTTCTTCTTGAGTTATGCAGTTCTGTGCCTTTTCTGGTGGCTCTTGTTGATTGTACTAAACTAATTCATGCCTTTTTTAAAGGGCTAATTAGAAAAAATATATAAATATTTTGAGCATTGCTGTGTCTCTAAACATATTTTTATATCACATCTAATAAACTGAATATAAGCTATTTTTGTTTATGAATTTGTACAAATTTATATTAAATAATCCTTGTTAACTAAATCTTATAACAATAATTTCCCTCCAATATAGACTGAACTCTGCTGCAAGACAAACTTCCAAATCTTCATTGCTTAACACAGATGATGTGCTTTTTTTCACCCCGTGGAAAGCCCTCTATAGTTTTCTTCCCAGCATTGTTTCAGAGACCTAGATATATGCATTGGAGGACTTTGTTCTCTCAACACGTGACCTCCACTCTCACAGCACAGGAAGGAAGAAGGAACATGGAGAACAAACATTTGTTGTTCCCTCAGACTGCCCATGTCACTGTCATGGGCCAGAACTATTGGCCCCAACCTAACTGCAATCTAACTATGAGGGGAAATGTTGGTAAACGTAGGCTAGCAAATAGAGTATTTGCTGAGAAAGTGTCTGTCACTTGCTTTTGGAAAAACCTTGCTCATAAACCTAGGGAAAGCTTCCTTTTCTGTTTACATGTGTTTGAGGTTTTCTTCCTCCTACACTTCTGAGCACTTATGTTTTCTTCTTGGCTGCCTCTATGTTCCACCCATGTGTGTTGGTGAATATACAGAGAAGTAGAGAAAGAGTAGAAAGTGCTCTCTCTGGAGAACAAATGGTTTGATTGTATTCTGAGCTAAGAGGCCCATGATGGGCATAGATCTTGATGCCACAACACTGTGTGCCATGTGTAAGTCACCCCTTGGTCAGAACACTTCATGTATTCCTGTTTAATTTTTTCACTTCCAGTATAGAGACTATAGTTAAATGGTTAAACTTCCAAGGGATACTATTTTCCAGTTTTTGTACCACCTCAAGCTTATATAGGCTGTCAGCAAGCTGGCTTTATGCAAAAATTTCTGCTGGATTTATAGCTGCCATCCTTCATTACTGAAGCAGTTTACCACCCAAAAGATAGGGTTGAGGCACTGAATTGATAATCACGAGAGCTAAATTATCTTTTTAGTTCTGTCACTAGCTAGTTGTTTTCTTCTCTGGGCATTTCACTTAACTTCTCCAGGTATTAGTTTCTTAATCTGTTAAATGAAGGTGCCTTTATATGAGTCCCTTCCCAAATGTTAAACACACACATGCGCACACAGGCACACCCTGCTTTGTTTTGGCTTTATACTAAAATTTGTCTTAGGACCCCTAAATATAAACGAGAAAATGAAAATTTTCTAACTGAAAAGTAGGTACAGGAAGGGAACAAGTCTATTCTTGTATTCTGGGTCAAAATCTGAGGCACAACTATCCAATTCTAGATCTTCGGTTTAGATCTTCTAGGTCTATCCAATTCTAGAAGGTCTTTGAAACCTACTAAATCAGATGTTTTCAGGAATTTTCCAGCTCCAGTGTCTCTGAATTTATAATTCAAAATGAAGAATGAGGTTGGTTCTGTTTTTTCTCTATAGATCTAAGTTAATAATTCATTGCAAACACTAAGAAAACATTTGAATTGAGTTTCCCATCAATGAGGCAGTGTTTCCCTGCATTTATCTAACATTTAAAATAAAATGCAGCAAAGAATCATTTTTTAAGTCAGTGAGGTACTGCCATGTATATTCAATGCATAAAATGTTTACAAGTGTTATTTGGTTTATGTTTTTTTTTTTTTTTTCTAGAGAAGAGGATGTGTCCTAAACTTCTATATCAAAGATTTAAATACACAATAAGTATTGTCTTATACAAACTACAAGGTGTTTTGTTTTTATAAAACTAAATTTAACTTTAGCCTCACTCAGAAAAAAACTCAGAAAATCATTTTATTTAATAAAAATTTTAAATGATATTTTTAGTGACCAATTCAGTCCGACTCTGGGGTATAAAATACACAAAAAGCATCATGAGAAGTAATTCTGGAAATACTGACATCCTAGAAAAGCCATGGATTACTAGAATCCTTATAGGAAATCTCTTTTACTCTCTAGGTAGTTTACCTCCTGGTTTCTGAACTAAAAGTTCAGAGTCTCTTGTTCAATAAGGCCAATGCGGAACCTCAGGACAAACATGGAATTGTGTTTTTTGGTTTTCTAATATTGAAATCATTTAAGCAGTTTTGAAACTTTTCCATGGAACACTATTTCCATCACCTCCTTCAGAAAAGTGAGTCACTACAGTGAATGACATGGCCCACTTGGTGTTACTCACACAGACATTTGAACACTTCTCACACATAAACCCCTACTTATATGTATCTGACAGATATGCATATGCATTTATATACATCCCATGCCTATTTTCCTCATTCACCCAGTGAACCACATTTCATTAAAGATAAAACTTCTTTTGATCTTTTCATGCTATTTCTAAGGTCTGAACAAAATTCACATCTAAGGTAGAACGCTAGGATGCTAGTGCCCTGGTAAACGATGTAAATAACCCACCTGAAAGACTCTCATATGTCACTGATGCTAAAAGAAACACTTGGGCAATATGCAAATGGGAACATCCCTTGTTAAATTTTAGTTAGTTGAAAGCCAGATTCCACACAGGCCAATGAGACTTGGGTGGCAGCCATACTGTCTGGCATGAAAATGCGGGAGGCAGAGGTCTTCTTTAACACTTCACATTGATGGTGACCATGTCCACAGAAGGCAAACCATTTTTCACCGCAGTGTCTTTGGTGGAAACTGGTGCTGTGGCCCATAGCACTTCTCTGCACCTCCACGCGACAGAACAGTCAGGCTATCGCACCAGTGCATAGACATACATGTATGTTTATCTTTTGGGGTGTACACTTTTGTAGGTATAATATATATTATATAAAAATAAGAGAAAACAGAGGAAACTTATTGGACACATTTTTGACAATTTGCAATGAATTATGCTTTACTTTGAACTAAGCTTAAAAAGTCAATTAGTCAAATTTTTCTTTGCATATGAAGAAACTGAAATTAAGAGATAATACAGCAACTGCCTTTGGCTCAGGTCATGATCCCGGAGTCCCGGGATCGAGTCCCACGTCAGGCTCCCTGCTCAGCAGGGAGTCTGCTTCTCCCTCTGACCCTCCTCCCTCTCATGCTCTCTGTCTCTCTCGCAAATAAATAAAAATCTTAAAAAAAAAAGAGGTAATACAGCCAATCAATGGTAAAGATGCGATATGAGGCCAGATAATCCAATTGCTAATCCACTATGCCACCCCCACTTTGTGTTTGCCAACTTTAGGCAAATCATGTGGTTAGACATGAGTCTGTCCCACTCTCTGACTTACTTGGGTTTTATGGACAAGGCTCTGACACAAATGACTCATTGTTTGTTCCATCTGTTCTACTGGATACTGAGTAGATCATATAGGGGCCAGGATGGTAGTTTGGGAAAATACGAGAAAGTATGTTCAACATTAACATGAAATGCTAACCAAGGCATCTGCTTGCTACAAGTTCATTCTAGAAGGAATTGCCAACACCCAGATCATGCTTCCTATTGTGGATTCAGCCATTTGGAAATAAATTTAACATGCTAGACTTTCAACCTTTACGAGGCTGGAGTGTTTTCTTTCAAGGCTGTTGACTTTGAGTCCTTGTAGCATTTCCAGGAAAGGTATATCAAGTTTTATCTTGCACTAAAAGTAAAGGTTCTAGCTGCCCCAATTCAGTCTATTTCTTTGGATCAGAGAGCCTAAATATTTTAAGATCTATTATATTGCTGCACTTCCTATCTAACTAGAATGACTTTGAATGGAGAAAATATAAATGAACATACAAAAGGATAAAAGCAAGACTGGAGAAATAAACCATGTGGGCCAGATAACATATCTTTAAAATAACCTATCTTTAAAATTTATCACAAATGAGGGCGGCTGGGTGGCTCAGTTGGTTAAGCGACTGCCTTCGGCTCAGGTCATGATCCTGGAGCCCCGCGATTGAGTCCCACGTCGGGCTCCCTGCTCAGCAGGGAGTCTGCTTCTCCCTCTGACCCTCCTCCCTCTCATACTCTCTGTCTCTCATTCTCTCTCTCACAAATAAATAAAATCTTTAAAAAAAATTTTTTTTAATTTATCACAAATGAAATTACAGTCTCTAAGTTCTTCAAATTATTACCAAGGTTGCCATTATTTTAGGAGGTTATTACTTAGCACATGTAGAAAAGATATGCATTTTCTGAACATTCATTTATGTCTGAGGCTTGGGATTAGTTTTATTGGTGGCTGACAACACTCAAAATTCTGTTTACTGTTATTCATTATGTTATGCTACTTGGAATGTCTCTCTAACTTTTAAATAACAACTTGAGACTAGATTTGTTTTTTGAATGACTTTTTGTAAGGAATACATATCAAGTAAATATTAAGAAGATTTAATAAAAAATCATCAGGATAGATAGTAAGGTTTCTATATCCAATTAAATAATATGAGGTTAAAAATTACAGCTCAGCAGGTATTACTAAATATTTCAATGGAAGATATTATTGTGTTCTAGGCATTCTGCACAGCCTTCTCAAAGTGTTTGATCTCATTTGGTTTTCAACGCAACCATTTGAGGTTGGCTTCAATATTCCAATTTTAAAGATGAAGAAGCAAGTTCATCAAGGTTAAAGGAGTTACCCAAATTGAGTGATAGATTCAGAATTCAAATTCAAGCCCACAGGAAAGCCCACACTGTGTTCAGTGCTTGGAACTATTTCTCCGTAATCATGTGTTTAGCTATGTTATTACCCTCCACGAGGAAATGATCTGACAGGTAGGTTAGAGTTTGGCATTTCTTCCAAATATCTTAAAGAGATTAATTAGAAAAACTGCTGAAGTGTTTGCGGGACAATTAGAGTAAGTACTTTTTAATCTTATCCTCAGGCAACAAAGGCATTTTGTCCTTTTAATTTTATTTTCTATCCCTCTGTCTGACATTATTACCTGGTTAACACTATTACAGAGACAGTGGTTGTTACATGGAGGATGGGCTATCGGTTTAGATAGACTTAAATTCCCATGCCATCATTTTTAGTAGTGGTATTTGATAAGCTACTCTAACTCAGATTTTTTTTTTTTTTGGATCATTGTGAGGATTAAATGTGCACTGTTTATGGAATTTTGTAGGTACATGTTAATCATTATTGCTTTATATTAGATATCTTAGTTATTTACCTTACTTTAGGTTTCCCATACATTTTCAGACTATCATCTTTAGTTTATTTTGAATCTTATTAGCAGGAATCAGAATTAGACCACACACTTGAGAGGAGGTCACAGATATAAAAGATAAGAGAGGACTTTGGTGTCTTATGTACATCAAACATTAGCATACTATACAGAAATGTCTCCTGCAAAAATCAGTCTCCAATCCTGATGTTTAATACTTTTATCCTTCAGTACATAAATCTGCGTCTATATCTTTCTTTTTGAGATTTTTAAAAATTCAGTTGCATTTCCAAGTACCATCTGAATATTATGAATATGCTGATAAATTATGTTATAAATGGTTTGATCTCTCTAATTTCGTGGATTAGACCATATCATGGACTAAACTATGTTTAGCTGATGGAATAACACTTCCCAGTGGAATTACTAGGAAATGGGAAGTAAAAGGGTTCTCCTAATGGCCACAAACTGAGAAGCTTTTTTTTTTTTTTACTTAGCTTTGCCCTTGAACCAGAATCCTTAAGAGTCTCAAATCCAGTTCCATTTATGGTGGTAAACCTCAAAATATTACCTGGTAACCTATGAGTTGAAGTTATGTTAGTAGTTGAAGTTACATTATGTTAGTAGTACTACCACCTTGATGAACAGTCAGAAGTAGGATATTTTTTTTAAGATTTTTTTTTTTTTAATTTGAGAGAGAGAGCAGAAGTAGGGGGAGGGCAGAGGGAGAGGAAGAAGCAGGCTCCCTCCTGAATAGGGAGCCTGATGCTGGGCTTCATCCCAGGACCCTGAGATCATGACCTGAGCTGAAGGCAGATGTTTAACTGACTGAGCCACCTTGGTGCCCCAGAGTTAGGATATTTACAGAGCTTTGAGATCCAAACTCAAGTGGTTTAAGATTTTTTTTTTAAGGAGGGTACAGATTGGGAATGGGAAAATATCAGTTAAGGATTGATATCAGTTGAGGATTGGTGGACACAGCAAAGCAAGGGCCATGAAGTAAATTGTGATCAGTGAACTATTGTTGATAATCAAACAGTTTGCCCAAGTGGGTAAACTAGTGACTCAGATAAATTGTTAAGTAGGAAATTCTTAGACCTCCTAAGGAAATAACTTATTTATTAGTTTGCAGATTTGTCTTACCCAGGCTAAGGTTTACTGGTACAAACAACTAAGTCATGATGATGTCCAGTTGTTTCTAAGTTACAAGAACAAAAATGATCTCAATTCTCAGCAAAGTCACACCAGATGCCCAAGGAGAGCCCAGCACTCTCAGAACCCTGTTCAGTACCTCAGAGACTTGACTAGAGAAAACCAGTCACTGATGATAGACTTCAATAATCTGACACTAGGCTTCTGGAATGATCTTTATGTGAGTGGATGGCAAATTATAAGAGGATAATTAGAAAGGTACCTAATGGAGGGAGAATGATCGAGACTATCAGGGACCAGGGTAAGTTAGGAAGAATCCATTACACCTGGAGACAAATGAGTAGGCACTATTCTCTGCACTCTGTAAATTAATAGGCAAAAAACACTAACCTCTAAATCCAAGTTACTAGATGATTTTTAGTAAATGTTTTAAAATCATACCATATGAAACTGTATTATGTAGTGAAACTTAGTCTCAAAGACGTCTGGATAGATTTTGGACTAAACCTGGAAGTTCCTACTCTTAGTTGTTGAATGGGTCAATAAAACACCATGGTTCACAAAAGATCCATTCAAGTGCCTTGCATATTGCCTTTCTTTAGCTTTTAGAATTCTTCTAAGAGTATAAAGATGATAAATTATAAAAGTAAAAATTACAAAAATAGTTATAAAGATTATATTTTTTCTTACATTTGTGATCTTATTTGGCTTCCAGACATATGAAATGGTGGATAAAAACTTGAAATTTTTGCTCATTTATAGATGCAACCTTTGATTTCACCACTTACTATGTATACAAGTTTGATCAGGTTACCTTACTCTAACAAGCCTTCTTACTTATTAAATAAGCAATATACTTATTACTTCTGTGAATCTCTTATTCTATAAAATGAAGATGATAAAAACATCTATAGTTGTTGAAATTGAGTCACAGGAGATAATGTATGTTGATTACACCACTGTTCCTGTTACAAAATAAGCACTTAGTTTTTTGTTGTTTTTTTTTTTTTTTTTACTTTTTTCCCTTTCTTTTCTCAGCTACCACAGTTTTGCAGGGTACAGCTAAAATAGGTGTGAGTTTTCTGTTTTCATCCCATGCTACCTAAATAAGTGATCTCAACTGGGAAGACTTTTTTCCCCCCCTGTGGACATTTGACAATGTCTACTATTATTTTTGGTTGTTACAACAGGAGAGGTTGATACTCCTGGTATCTAGTAGGTAGAGGCCAGAGATACAGAAACAATCACCGTGCAGAGGACAGCTCCCTCCAACAAAGAATTATGCAGCTCAAAATGTCAACAGTACAAATCAAAAATGTCTGATTAGATGTATATTTTATTTCAAACAGGTTTGGAATTGAGAGAATCATCAAAATCAAGATCATCATTGATATCAATAGTACTTATTGGCAACTTTATGCTAAGTATATATGTATAATTGTGTATGTGTGTATACATATATGTATGCATACACATATATACCTATATATGTATACATATTTTTTTTACTGTCATTATCTCATTTTGGTTTACATCATTTAATGAAAGTTGTTTTTTATGCTCATTTTTATAGGAGATTTGGTGATATACTATAACCTGACCCAAGTACACACAATTTATAATGGATGGAGACATAAATTTAACCCAGGTGTTTGTCTCCAAAAGCTATGCTTTAAATTGCTAAACAATGCCATGTTCCTATAGTTAAATTCTAGCCCTGCTATGGAATGATTTGGGTATTTTGACTAAGAATTTACTCTTCTTGAGTTACATTTTCTATCCTGTTTAAAAAAAAAAAAAAAAGAACAATTTTACATTTCCATCCATGCTATGGAATCAATGTGAGCACGAAAGTTAGAAAATCAATGGAAGTACTTTAAAATCCCTAAGTACCATAAAATGCAATTTTCTATGCCTACTGATTAACAGATCCATCTCATCACTGAGTGTACTTGGGGAATTTCAGCTTTATGTTACTGAAACAATATTCTATCAGTAGCTCCTATAGAAAGGGAGATAAATGAAAATAAAAATTCTGTCCCATTGAAACCTAACTCCGGTTTGGATAAGTGACATTTCTAACAAATCTGTTAAGAGTAGAGGGACCAAAAATACCTCTAAAAATCCAGTTTCCTCAAGAGTCCAACCTGTTTTATTTACTGATTGGATTAAGGATGATTGAATTAAAATAGCTGATACTAGAGAAAAAGTTGGATTACCTGTTCACACAGCCTTTTTTTTTTCATGTTTTCTGTGAAAGATAAAGCCAAGAAATATCAGCAAATACTAAGACTACAAGGACAGAGACAAGTATAGCGTGTGTTTTTCAGTCATTTCTGTGAAGATTTAAGACTGTTAATATCACAATATATTCAGATAGAATTTCCTTATTAATGTTACATTTTACAGAGTAAAAATAGATTTATTCTGGTTCTTACAAAAGTATATAATATATTAAGTAACCTTTTATAAGTTTTTATTCTTTTGACTAATGTCTCAATGGTATAATAGTCTTTGATTGCCTTGTATGGATTAGGACAGTTAGCTTCAAAAAGATGTTTCACTTAACATTCTTGTTGATAAAAAATGTAATACAATGGTATTCACTATACATTTGCTAAGCAGTTACATCAGTCAACCATTCAGCACATATTTATGAAATATCTACTCTGTGCTGATCACTGTGCAGCTATGTGCAAGGATACTTGGAAATAAAAAATTTCACTTTCTGAAAATGAAATTGAAATAACTGATTTAATAGCCTTTTAGATCTCTTCCAGGAAGCTCAGAGCCCAAGTTGAAGCTGGATTATAACTACTCTGTAGGTCTTTACAGTCCTCATATTGAGTTACTTACTTAGTCCTAATTGCCTCTTTTCTCTTTAACCCATGTTTTCATAGTATTTATTCTTTGTTAGATTCATGTGTTTTACTTATACTCCATACTCACCCTCATTTCTCATCTCCATTACTGTCAATTCTGAATCTGAACATTAGTATTAAGATGCAAGATTAAACACTGGATTCAAATTAAACTTATACATCTTAACCTGTAACCAGTTTATATTTATAAAATCAATGCCCAAAGAAAGATTAACAAAAACTTCAAAATCCCCCTTGTAAGATGCCTCAGATTCTTTATAGAATGAGAAATGGTATCAATAAATTAAATATAAACATACAGAGACATTCTTTTAGGGAATACCAACTATGGACATTAAAGCTCTCTTGACAGCATCCATCTCTTTGCTCCTTGACAGTGAGATCTAAATGAAGCTTGGATTGCACTCACTTTAAAGTGAACCTTGAGGAGCAGCTGGATGGCTCAGCTGGTTAAGCGTCCAACTCTTGATTTCAGCTCAGGTCATGATCTCTGGCTGTGAGATCCAGCTCCAGGTCAGGCTCTGCGCTCAGCGAGGAGTCTGCTTGTCCCTCTCCATTCCCCTGCTTGTGCTTGCTCTCGTGTGAGCACTCTCTCTCTCAAATAAATAAATAAAATCTTTAAAAAATAAAGTGGACCTTGATTGAACAAAAATTGGATCTTGTCTATTCTTGCCACAATAAAGATCCAAGTAACTCAGGTCAATATGTGGTATTCCTCTGTCCATAGGACTTGGTTCAATCTTGCATACAATCGATGCAAAGCTCAAGAATTTTCTATGGCCTTTGAGAGATAAGCATATTCTCTTCTTCTCCCATTGAGCACAGAGATAGATTCTTAGTTGTGTGTGTCTGTCTCTTTTATATGTGTGTATATAAATATACACAGTCAGAAAGGGAGATGAATGGAGAGAGGGATAGATTGTACTCAATAATATTTAGTCATTAATGAAAGAGTACCAGAATGGAGATATTTTGTATAATACCTCTGCAGTTTGCAAACCACTTTCACATAAATACTCTCTAGCCTTCATAGCACACCTGTGAGACATAAGTATAATTATTATCCTATTTTACAAATGATGACAGTGAGACCTCAAAGAGATTTTGTGATTAACCTTTGCCACAAGTAGATCACTTGAATGATGCCCACCAGAAGGTAGTATATGAGAACAGACAGTGAGTGAACAGAAACTCCAGAAAGAGAGATCCAGCATACAATAGTTCTGGGAGGAGTCTGAGATTCTCAGGGAAGTAGAATGACAGGTTAGATGGGGAATAATAAAAGCAACCAGAAACCAGAGGGAGAGAAGAAATCCTGGAGCTGAACCAAGGTCTGCCTGATTCCAGAGTCCCTTCCTTTAATGACTCAGGCATTGCCTTGGTTAACCCCAAGATAAATATCCTCAATTCCAAGGAAGTATGGATCAGACACCACCCAAAATTAAATCCACAGGCCCATTATGGGCTATTTTTATTTCATGGCTTCAGATCACTGTCATGCACATAATACACACATTTCCCTTGGTGATTTTTACTTTTGTTAAGTCTTCAGGCTCTTCGTAGAGCCTCTCTGTGGTGTGTAGATTTATGATGTTAGGAAGTCTTTTTGAAGTGGCTCAGGAGGAAATAAGTAAGGCACAGAAACCCAAGAAGAGGATGTGCCTTTACAGAAAATTAGCTATGAATAGAATAATATGTCAACACAATAGCTAATTCTACACATCATTTATCAATACCCCTCTAAGATTCTCTCTCTGCCAAAAGAGAACATTCCATAGAGAACAAACATGAACAAAATAAGAGAATTTAACTGTGTGGCTATCCTGAGGGGACTGAAATACTCAAACGAACTATCGGTTTATTTTTTAATAGACCACTTTGGAATGGCTTTTTTACATTTTTCTTCCTTTTCCTTGAAAGAAAAAAAAAACATTTTTTTTTTAGATTTTATTTATTTATTTGACAAAGAGAAAGCACAAGCAGGGGGAGCGGCAGGCAGAGGGAGAGGGAGAATCAGGATCCCCGCTGAGCCTGACATGGGGCAGAGAGCCCGACATGGGGCCCAATTCCCCTGACCCTGGGATCATGACCTGAGCTGAAGGCAGAGCTTAACCGACTGAGCCACCCAGGTGCCCCAGAAAAAAACATTTTTATATACTTACTTACAGATCTGTATACCTATCTGTTGCACACGTATCTAAAGAACAGCCTTGATTCCTTTGCAATTCTGTTTTGTTTTCTCCATCAAGATGTGCTTAGTTTATGTACCTTGGAAGATTTTCTGACCATGATAAGAAGCATATTGGGAGAGACTCCAAAATACTTTGACTCAGTTTCAAAATCAGCATTTGACCAGCACCGTGTTTCCTTTCCTGTCCTTGTTCCTTTGATTTATGTAGATTTCCTTCAGATTGTTTTTATCTCGCATCTTCCACTACCTACCAGTGGCAGGAGCTTCCTCTGTTTACTTGACTTACAGCCGACCACACTGACCCTAAGCAACTCACTTTATTCTGCAACTGATAGCTGCCAGGGCACCATCAAGACAAAATGTCCCCTTTTAGAGGGCCTGACGCTTTACTGCATCAGAAACTCAATAGAAACCTTAGTGTATTAAAGGAAGAAGAGTGGATTTATGTCTGGAAAAATTAAGAATGATGCTTTAGCTCCATAAAAGGAGCTGAGAATATTTTATCAAATAAGTTTTACATAGAATAGTATTCTGAAATGTTTAGGACTCAACAGTGTTTTTAGATTTTGGAATTATGTATGCAGTATGCACTTTCTTTTAAGGCTGACCAGAAGCACAGGCTATAAAAGAATGGTCAGTATGAGGTCTTTGAGGTTATGTCGCTTTGAACCAAATGTTCAAGTCTAAGGGCCAGCATCATTGGCCATAATGGCAGGCGCTACAAATCTGTAGAGTGCTCTAGATGAGGAGGACAAGTATTCATGGCTTATGCTTGCCTGAAATATAAGAATAGAGGAAATTTAGCCCATAAGAACCTTCATGGCATAACCCACACTGACCTTTATAACATCATCTAAAAGTACAAGAATATTTTTCTTTATTAATTCCAAACTTCTTACAATTGTGTGAAAATGCCACATTTTTCCCCACTCCTATTTATGCACGTACTCTTCTCTCTGATTGAAGCACTTTCCCAATCTTTCAATACCCTTCTTTAGCCAGTTAAATCTCATTAACAAAAATCAAGTGGCACATTTGACTTCTATTATGTCTAGTGTGCTATTCTTCTGAGGCCCAGTGATCCATGTGCTTATCATTATCAACCTTTAGGAATGTGTATTAAAGTTGATGCTATAGGAGCGCCTGGGTGGCTCAGTTGTTAAGCATCTGCCTTCGGCTTAGGTCATGATCCCAGGGTCCTGGGATCGAGCCCCACATCAGGTTCCCTGCTCTGCTGGAAGCCTGCTTCTCCCTCTCCCACTCCCCCTGCTTGTGTTCCCTCTCTCACTGTGTCTCTGTCAAATAAATAAATAAAATCTTTAAAAAAAATTGATGCTGTAAATGCAGCTTCTATTAGGCTGAGCACTATGGGGCCTCAGGGGTTGATATATTATTATATTTGCTCTTCTTGAGTGACACAGTACTTGAAATATAATAGATGCTTAATGATTGTCTACTTCATAAGTAAGTGATGGAATGAATGAGGTTTGTGAACTCTGTCTTTATTTCCATTTGCAATGTGATTCTCTTCTATCTTGTTGCCTGTGTTCCTCATTCAATACCAACCTTCCCCCAGCGAGTCCTTCCTAACTCCCTGCTTCCTCCATTGTTCCCTCATTATCTCCCACCCCCGCATTTACTCTCCAATATCCAAAATGTGAATTTGTATACATAAAAATTATTTGAACTTTAATTTCTTAAAATACTGTTCAAATTTGCAGTTACGTTCAAATCCATCCTTCATTCTGCTCTGAGTCAGATTAAGCAATCTCTCTTGCTTTCAGCCTTCTGTAGGCACTGGCCTCACACTAGAGAGCAGAAGGGAGGAAACCAGGGCATTTACCCCATCTTTCTCTGCATGAGCAGCAACCTTTCCTCAGCTCCAGTTCCCACCTGCCAAGCCCGTCATATTTTTGGGTTCTACCAGGATATTCCATGCCTTGAGTGCCCATAATGCTGCCTCTTCCTGTTGTCACTCCACTCCAAGAGTCCTGGGTCCTTCCTAATGTTATTCACTTCTGGGTAACTTCACAATCTCTTGTTTTGCTCCTTTGCTTTCCCACAGCCTGATTATTTAGTTCAGGGACTTAAATTCCTGTATTGTTACTATTATTTGTAATACTTAGCATAGTTTTTGTTTTCCTGCTTGCATCTTGACTCATCAATTAGCAGAAAGTGGCCAATTGTCTCTCTCTCTCTGTATATAAAATTACAGTGAAAATTCCATGTTTTCTGAATGACCGTAGGGACTCTGCATAATTAATTCACATCTTACTAATTTCAGTGATTACTGGAAGCTCTGTAGAAACTGAAAAAATAGCAAAGGCAAATGAATGTAACAAATGGCCCCATGACTTTCATTTGATCCTGACAATGGCTAATATTGCTTCTTATTTAGTCAAAGACCTAAATTCAGCCAGAACAAAGAATTACTTCATGAATTTCAGGTTTATTGTGCTAAAAGCAAACCAATCACATTTAGTTCTATATAAAATTAATCACCTCATTAAAAAGATTGAAATTAAATATTCTTGGTTCTTTCTGTGAAATGTTGGATAATATATTTTTTTCAGTTACATGGTGAGGGGGTCATGTGAGCTGAAGTGATAAAAATGTACTTCCTGGAAGATTCTGCAAGTTACTCAAAGAAAAAAAAAAATTCCATTAGATCTTGTAATATTTCCAAGAAATACAACCAGAACGTTTGGCTCTGACTTAACCAGGAGTCTAATTTACTCAGTAATTTTAATTAAATGGATCAAATAACTATGAAGCTTCATCAAGTATCCTTGCATGGAAAAGGTAGCAAAAATACTCTTCAACTTAGGTACCATATAAGCTTTAAAAGAAGTCCAGGAAAATATACAAATATTACAGCAAAGTCAACAATACCAAGACCCAGAAGTTAATGCACCAGCTGCTCTAGTTCTATTTATATAGTACAAAGTGAAAGGATCTTGGATACGTTTTGTGTGAGAATCTTTATACCAGTAGGGGAGGGACACTTGTCCTATTTATTGTTCATTGTAGTAGTCTACTAGGGCTACCATAACAAAGTACCACAGACTAGGTGGCTTAAATAACAGAAACTTATTTTCACAATTATGGAGCCTACAAATCTGAGATTAATGTGTCCGTAGGGTTGGTTTCTTCTGAGTATTTCTCTCACTGGGTTGTGGGTGGCTGACTTCACATGATCTTCCCTCTATGTCTGTGCCTAAATTTCTCCCCTCCTAAGGACAATAGTCATGTTGGATTAGAGCCCACACTAATTACCTTGTTTTAACATAATTACCTCCTTAAAGGCCTTATCTCCTCTGAAGTACTGAGGGTAAGGACTTCAACATACAAATTTCAAGGGATGCACATTTCAGCCTATAAAACATATAGTAACTGAATTTCTTTTTTAGAGATAATATATATTAGACTTGGTGGTTTTGGTACTAAGGATGAAATAAAGCAGGAAAGGGGAGAGGAGATAATCTTTAAAGAATAAAAAGATAAAAAGGAAAAGAATTGCTTCTCACTATGCCACACTCAAACAAGTACCAATGTGACATCCTTTCCCCCACTTGTATACATTGTCCCTCATTGGTAATCATTTCTCCATTTCTTATGTGGCTATTGTCTAGGCATCCCTCAAGAATTAACTTTAGCACCATTCCCTGTAGGACACCTTGATCTCTCCCACTTTTATTGATTGAATTCAGCGGTCTTCCTTTGTGCTACTTCAGCATTTAGCACCTGGATGTTTATCAGCACTGGTATGGTCATCATCTTGTACAGTACTTATATACATCTATTCCTTCCATTAAACTAAGAGCTCCTTGAGGACAAGGACTAGCTATTTCATCTTCATATTATCAATGCTTGGCTTAGCACTTAGTAGGTTCTACATGAACATAATTTCTTGATCCAGTAGATATTGTTCAGCATCCTCTCTGTGGCAGACATAGAGGATATAATGATGAGAAAAATCAGACATGGTTCCTGCTCTACAGAAGAAATTTAATGCAAAAATCTCATGAGTAATGCATACTGCATACACCCCCACCATTAGCATCACCACTGTCCATAATCACACAAAAAATACCCTTTATACTTTCTTCTCTAGACAAGTAGAATTTTTTGAGGAACATTATATTCTCTGGTCAGGGATTTTCTTCTATTTTGGGTAATCCTTTCTAGCACAAGTAGTAGTGCCCCAAGACTTGAATTGTGTAGTGAGTCAAATATTATGAAATGTAGAGTCATTTCTCAAAGCTTGGGTAGGAAGCAGAAGTTCATATAGTGGGTAATTTTTATCCTGAGTAGGATTCATGACAAATTATAAATTGGAAAACTTTGAGGTGAATGGTTATAATTCAAAGTATGGCAATGATGAATGGAATAAATGTCAAGGTAATTTTTAATTCCAGCTGAGTAGCCTACTTCACAAGCTATACAATGGAAGGGAATCCTGTCAGTGTCAGCCCATCTTTACTAAAAGCCTTCTGGGGAATAAGGGAGGTGTTTCGCAGAAGACATTCTTTGCCTCTCTTCTCTGAGATGAAATTCATGTTTCAATACAATTTTATGACTAAATGTTTACAATGGGATTCATCAAATCCTTCTAGAATTATCTAAGAGGAATTTTTTTAGCCTCCCTTTGCAAAGTTGCTGAACTTTAGAAATGAAGTATTTTCAAACTTGCTCATACCCAGAACTCAATTACTTTGCAATGACTGCCCTCTTTCATCCATCACTTCCTCTTTCCCTCTGGTTCAGATTTTAAAGGTTTATTAATTAGAATTTATTCATTAACTAATTTTAACACTATTAATTGGGCACCTATCATATGCCAGACAATACATGTAACTCCTGCTCTTATGAAGCCTAAATCCAAGCAACTAATAGTTAATTCAAACAACAAATGTAAATATTTCCAAGTAGAGAGAATTCAGTGGTAACTATTTTTAAAAGACTTTCATGTATAAAGTCCAAGTTTAGCATGTATCAGAACCACCTTCCCACTTACTATTAGATTTTTTAATGGGTCAAACTAAATTTACCTGGGATTTTCCTAAGACTCTACACAGCCACCAAAACTTTTCTTTGAGAGCATATATGAATAGTTGAGATGACACTCTAAAATCCTAAATGCATAACATTACCTAAAATATTATATCAGAAATTCATCACTAGTAATTTATATTACATGGCAAGTATTTCATTCTAAAGAAAATCCATATTCAGAGATACTTATATTTTTATATGAATATTAAGGAAACCTATCTTAAAATACTCTTTGTTTGCTTTCTCAGTTTTCTTTATTTCATTCTTGGTTCAGCAGGTAAATTTGCAGAAATTCTTTTGCTCATTTTTTTTGTAAATGACTTTAAAAACATTACCACCAGCTAAGAGAGTATAAAACATTTACTGGGTACAATTGCAATCATTTCCATGTTTTCCCCTTCTTTTCAAAGTAATGATCAGGCATCTCTTTTCAAATTCAGCAGCAGATAGATTTGCTGAATTGTGTGGATAGACACCAGTTAAATTTGCAGATTTTCTTGCCCTTCTTTATGGTCTCCAATATAATCTTATTGCTTCTCTTCACATGCTTTCCTTCTGCTGGGTCTACTGGGCAAAAATTCTGACATAAAAAGTTTCTGCTTACTCTAATTCACTCTACACAATTTTGTAACTTCCTTTTGCCTCATTTTGTTCTTTCTCTTTGTTTTCTTGGCACATAAACTTTGAATAATAAATATACTAAGGTGAAAAAATGGAAAAGAAACTATTTGGAACTCTAAAAAAAATGAGTGAATAACTAATAGCAAAATTAAGCAACACAGCAATAACAGCATAAAGAGGAAAGCAAAGGAGAGACCTGGATTCTATGGTAAATATACTGGTCTGGAAAGGAATATGAGAAAAATCAACATTTACAGAATATATACTGTGTGCCGCATATTGGTGTAAGCACCACCAAATGTAAAAATATAAATAAATAAGGAGTTGATAATTTCAAATATTAGGTTCAAAATCATTGAGCAATGGGAAAATCATAGAGCTGAGACTGAAACCAAGTAGACTGATCCCAAAGAAAGCCCACGTTTGTTTGTTTTCAATTTCTGTTCTAATAGTTTTGATAGTATCAATGTTCAGACTCTGGTAATTTCAAAGTCTGCAAAGTGAAGGTGACATTATCTCCCATGTGATTGTTGTCAACAGTATATGAAATAATGTATCAGAACCTGCAAGAATGGTGCCAAGCATATAACCCAAATAACCACTCATGCATTCGTTCCCTCAGATACCGCTGGCATAACAGGTTCTTCTTAAGCAAAGGCAGAAAAACTACAGATGAGGATGTCAAAGGCCCCTTTCACGTGTAAAATTGTTTTACTGGAGTGTTAAGCCAAAGGGGTCAGCCTTGACATATTTACATCATACTGGTCTATTGGCTTTTAAAAATATCATCTAAATTAAGAGGGGATTGCTAGAACTAATAATCTGAGGGTCATGTTTGCCGTCTCTGTTGACTGCCAAAGAAGTGACAAATCTCCTAGTTCTAGATTAGTACAACCACTAACACTGAGCTACTTAAAGTTGAGCAGATTCCTTTCCCAAATGCTTTCACTGACAACATGATTCTCTCCGTAGTCCTACTCACCACAGTAGAATGGACCTGGAAGGGAAAGTATCAGTCACGGCGAGAATGTGATGTGGACACAACTGAAATGATGATGACTGTTCAAAACATCTCAAAAGAAAAATTACTTCACATGCATAAATATGATGTTTCCCACAGAGTCTTAGGGAAGCTTCCCTAACTCATAAACACTCAGTAAGTAGTTTGGACACTAGTCATAAACCTCTGTGTGATTGTTCAGGCCCAACCATAGGCGATTACAAAGACTGTACCTGGCAAGTCTCACTAAGGGAAATTGTCATTTGTTCACAGGGATTTGGTGCACATCCAATGCATTGCAGTCGTTGAAGAGAGTGTTAGTCAAGGACTCAGCCTCCCCCATCCCCCAAGGTGGCCAAGCTCTTACATGTAATCTGCATTCCAAGAATAGGCACTCCATTGGTGGCCTCTTTTTTTTTTTTTTTTAAGAGAGAGAGAGCGGGGTGCGGGGAGAGGCAGAAGGAGGAGACAGAGAATTGTAGCAGGCTTCATGCCCAGTGCAGAGCCTAACGTGGGACTCAGTCTCAGGACCCTGAGATCATGACCTGAGCAGAAATCAAGAGTCAGATGCTTAACTGACTGAGCCACCCAGGCGCTCCTATCAGGGACTTTTGGCAGAGATCTTCCTCAGGCACTTCTGCCAAGGTAGCATTACTGGGGAGCAGGAGAGGGACATTTTGGACACTTTTCACCCACTCTGGCTCAGTACTCAGTAGTTGTCCACTCCTCACCCTTTCCCTTTATCCCTGTCTCTAGGGGCTCTCTCCACAGTGAATCAGCCCCTCACATCTGTGCTGTCCAGCTGACCCTAGACCAGCACTATTCCATGGGAAAAAATGAAATGGTGGGGAGCCAGTGCTTTCTCCAGTTTCGCTTATACTATTGCAGTAAGTGATTGAAGCCTTGACTGTTAACTTTCATTTTGTCTGGTTGACTTAATTGGCTACTCCAACGCCTGGCAGCTCAGCTCTCTTCAGCTGTCTGTGGTTCCTGACAGTCATTATTCATTTCCTCACTGCATGGCGGCATGAGGAATTATCCAGAGCAGTCACAGAATCTGGAGTCATTCAACTGGATTCAAATTTACACTCTGCCACTTTTTAGTGTTTGACAATTGTTATAGGCTGAATTGTGTCTCCTGCCCCCAACCCAATTCATAGGTTGAAGTCCTAACCCCCAGTGCTTCAGAATGTGACCATATTAGGAGATAAAGTCTTTAAACAGGTAATTAAGTTAAAATAAGGTCATTAGACTGGCCCCTAATCCAATATGAACATTGTCCTAATAAGAGGATGAGATTAGGACACACACACAGAGAAGAGCATGTGACAACACAGAGAGAAGAAGGCCATCTACAAGGCAAGGAAAGAAATGCCCAGAAGAAACCAACCCTGTCACATCTTATCTTGGAGCCTCGAGAACTGTGAGAAAATAAATTTCTGTTGTATAAGCCACCCGGTCTGTGGTACTTTGTTATGGCTGCCCCAGAAAATTGATATAACAGTGATCATGCTACTTTTCTTGGCCACAATTTTCTCTTATGTAGATTGGGAATAAGTTAATAATTGATTCATGACACCATTTAAAAATATAAGACAATCAAACAAAAAGTATTTTAAATACTCAAGAAATATCAGCTTTTATTTTCCTTTGTTTTTAGCTTTGAAATATATGACCTTCATTTCTTCCATGATTAGCCTCCCTATTTTTTTTTTAAGATTTTATTTATTTATTTATTGGAGAGCGAGCAAGAGAGAAACAGCATAAGAGAGGAAAGGGTCAGAGGGAGAAGCAGGCTCCCTGCCGAGCCGGGAGCCCGATGTGAGACTTGATCCCAGGACCCCGGGATCATGACCTGAGCCGAAGGCAGTCGCTTAACCAACTGAGCCACCCAGGTGCCCGATTAGCCTCCCTATTTTAAGACCTCTCACCAAATGTTCTGCATATACTGGAAGATTCATCTTTGATCAGATCACTTACTTATGCCAAATGATTTAACAACTCCTAAATGTCCTCAGGACATATTTAAACTTATTGGTATGGTCTGAAAACAATCTGCTAAAATGGCCCCATTTTATTTTTCCTACCGTATCATCTATTTGCCAGCCCCAATCTCCCATTTCAGTTACAGTGATAGACTCTTTTTTCCCAGAATCTATGATGTTTTAGCATTTTGTCTTTGCACATACTTTTATTCTGTGCTTGAAGTCTTCTTCCTCTTTTTTCTATTCTCATGGCTTTTTATTTAGTGCTTGAGAAACATGTTCTTAGAAGCTTCACTCCGAGCAGTCTCAAAGCAGGCAAGGAATAGGAGTTAGGAAATGAGGTTATTTAGAGATGCGTCCTAAACTCATTCATTCATCACGCAATTATTGGGAATTCTCTATTTGATAAGAATTGAACTAGATTTGGGTATAGGAAATGAGAAAAATATAGACCTGTCTTCCAAGAATTCATAATCTGGCAGAAGAAGCAACCACACGACATACAGCTAAAAATCCTGATATCTGAAAAGGATGCTTTGTACAGAAAGAGGGATATATACAAATAGGAGGGCAGAGCTGACTTCTAGGAGGAGAGAGCATTTGAGCTGAATAATGAAGTCTGGAAACATAAGCTAGAAGGAGAAAGAGAAAAGATTTTGGAAAGGACAGACATGTTCAGGGAACTCCTAGCAATTCACCACAACTGGAGTGTGTAAAGAGAGCAAGAGGAGACAGGAGGGAGAAAGGGACAAGAGAAAACCTTGGATGTGAGAGACACGTTTGGATACGTAGAAGTCACCTAAGCCAGCCTGAGGTCAACATGTGGCTTTTTCCCTACCTCCTGTCTGGTCTGAAGCAAAAACATGTTATGAGCAGTGTATCTGGACCTGCTTGCAAATGGCTAATAGTTTCAGATAGTCTTGATATAAGACATATTTTCATATCTAAAAGTCCTCTACTGGGGGAAAATCACAACCAAAAGGTATTCATAAAGACTGAAGAATTTCAGTTACACAAGAGAAACTATGAGTTGGTGAATATTATCCAGGACAACAAATAAGTACAGTGTTTTAGTATTCTCTTTTCCCCCAAGCTCTCTCTACTGATTTTTTTATCCTTCTTCATTGTTTGTCCTCCTTTCTTTGATTTCTTGTATAATTAATCATTTAGAGGTATGTCATTACCATTTGAAGAAAGAAATGTAGAAGATCTTTATGAAGGTTATAAACTAAAAGATAAGTTTTAAATGCCATTTGAGATTTTGCTGTACAATTTTATATTGTTCTCTTTCTAAAATTATTTAAGGCAATTATTTTTTCACCCTAAAACAGTAATTTTTATGTATGACAATTTCTGGGTGAACATGTATGCTTTCAAACCCTGGATAAATAAGAAAGGGTGAACGGCAATATTAAGTACTAAGCCTATAATGTGTTCTCAGCATTTATAACTTTTTTTCATTAAGTCTCATAAAATACTGAAAGGCAGGGATTAGCTCCATTTTATGAATGAAGAAACTAGCCATTAGAGATATTAAGTAATTGACCCTTACTTCATTGTTTTATGTTACAAAACTTGAGTGTTACCGCAAGCATTTCTATTGACAAATTTCATGCTGTTTCCCTTAAACTGAGGCTAATTAAAAAATGATGGTTGGAGAGCCAAGGATGATAAACTTTATAATGGACTAGTTTCTACCTGAATGAAGTACATTTACAGTCATAAAATCCTGTCCAAGTTTTAATTAAATAGCATCTTTGTGAAACTGATAGTTTTCATTGCTTGGACTTAGACTCATTTGGTTTCATGTTTGTCTTTTTTGTTTTGCTTTTATTTTTGTTTTTGAAATGGCTCTGGACTGAATCCAGAAGAGGGTGTAGGACAGTTCAGGAGGGAAAGAAAAATCATATTCTATGTAGAACCTACCAATTCATGATGATGAGCTTCATAAATAACCACTGATAATACTATTTTCAGATTCACCATGTTACAAATGGCAAAGCAAAGGCACAAAAGGTGAATAGTAATTAGCAAATGTATTCGTGGGAATCAAATCCAGCTGATATAATTTCAAACTCTCTTGTTCACCCAAATCACCATGCTTTTCCAGCCACAATATTACAAAAATAATCTTATCATAAATGATATTAACAGAATATTTGTGACTCCTATTCCATTAGAAGCTTTAATGTATTTTTCTGGTTGGGTTATGATTTTGCTGAATAAATTCTAAAAATAGAAAACCCAAAATATATATAGAATGCTTTACAGTGAACCCAAGACCAGCATATGAAAGTAGTCACATGAATTGCTAAGATCTATTCTGCACAAAGAATTCGTATTTGCTAAGAAAACATTCTAAAAAAATATATACCTAAAATGAAACTGATACTGTCCCAAAGACATCATTGTCAGGTTCTCCCCACAATATCCTTTAGTAAAATGTAAGTCTTGAGAATGTTTGTCTTTCTTACTCTTTTTTTAAGGCAGATTTCTCATCTTTATTTTTTTATGTTTTTAATTTTAATTCCAGTATAGTTAACATAGAGTGTTATATTAGTTTCAGGTGTACAATACAGTGACTCAACACTTCTGTACACTACTCAGCGCTTATCCTGATAAGTGTGTATTCTTAACCCCCTTCACCTGTTTTTCCCATCTCCTCACTCACCTCCCCTTGGTAACCATCAGTTTGTTCTCTACAGTTAAGAGTCAGAGTTTTTTTGGTTTCTCTCTTTTTTTTTCCTTTGTTCATTTGTTTTGTTTTTTAAATTCCACATATGAGTGAAATCATATGGTATTTGTCTTTCTCGGACTTATTTCACTTAGCATTATACTCTCTAGCTCCATCCATGTTGTTGGAAATGGCAAGATTTCATTCTTTTTTATGGTTGAGTAATATTCCTGTGTGTGTGTGTGTGTGTGTGTGTGTGGTGTGTATATAATTTTTATCCATTCATCTGTCAATGGACACTTGGGCTGCTTCCATAATTTGGCTTCTGTAAATAATGCTGGGATGAACATAGGGATGCAAAAATCTTTTCAAATTAGTGTTTTTGTATTATTTGGGTAAATACCCAGTAGTAGATCATAGGGTAATTCTATTTTTATTTTTTTGAGGTATCTCCATACTGTTATCCATAGTGGCTGCATTAGTTTGCATTTCCCATCAATAGTGCATGAGGCTTTTTTTTTTTTCTCCACAACATCACCAACACTTCTTGTTTCTTGTGTTTTTTATTTTAGCCATTTTGACAGGTGTGAAGTGATAGGTTTTGATTTGAATTTCCCCAATGATTAGTGATGTTGAGCATTTTTTCATGCATCTGTTTCGTTTCTGCATGTCTTTGAGAAATGTCTGTTCATGTCTTCTGCCCATTTTTTTAAATTGGATTATTTGATTTTTTGGTGTTGAGTTGTGTAAGTTATTTATATATTTTGGATACTAACCCTTTATCAGATACATCATTTGCAAACATCTTCTCCCATTCTTTTAGTTTTTTGATTGTTTCCTTTGCTGTGCAGAAAGAAGCTTTATATTTGATATAATCTCACTAGTTTATTTTTGCTTTTGTTTCCCTTTCCTTAGGAGACATATCTAAAAAGATGTTGCTACAACTGATGTCAGAGAAAGTACTGCCTGTGCTCTCTTCTAGGATTATTATAGTTTTAGATCTCACATTCAAGACCTAAATCCATTTTGAATTTGTTTATGTGTATGATACAAGAAAGTGGACCAGTTTCATTTTTGAATGTAGCTGTCCAATTTTCCCAACACCATTTGTTGAAGAGACTTTTTCCCATTGCATATTCTTGCTTCCTTAATAAAAGATTAATTGACCATATAATCATGGGTTTAATTCTAGGCTCTATACTCTGTTGCATTGATCTGTGTGTCTAAATTTTTGTGCCAGTACCATACTGTTTTGATTACTATAGCTTTGTAGTATATCTTGAAATCTGAGATTGTGATATCTCCAGTTTTGTTCTTCTTTTTCAAGATTGCTTTGGCTATTTGGGGTCTTTTGTGGTTCCATACAAATTCTAGGACTATTTGTTCTAGTCCTGTGAAAAATGCTGTTGGTATTTTGATAGGGATTGCATCAGATCTGTAGATTGCTTTGGATAGTATGGACATTTTAACAATATTAGTTCTTCCAGTCCATAAGCATGGAATGTCTTTCCATTTCTTTGTGTCATCTTCAATTTCTTTCATCAATGTTTTATATTTTTTAGAGTTCAGGTTTTTACCTCCTTGGTTAAGTTTATTCCTACGTATTTTATTGTTTTTGGTGCAATTGCAAATGAGACTGTTCTCTTAATTTCTCTTTCTGCTACTTCATTATTAACATATAGAAATGCAATGGATTTCTGTATATTGATTTTGTATCCTGCAACCTTACTGAATCCATCAGTTCTAGTAGTATTTTGGTGAGTCTTGAGGTCTTCTATATAGTATTGTGTCACTGCAAATAGTGGAAGTTTTACTTTTTGCTTACCAATTTAAATGACTTAAGTAGGGCACGGAAATGTGAGAAGAGATGCCTTCCACTTTTTTAAATTTTATTTTATTATGTTATGTTAATCACCATACATTACATCATTAGTTTTTGATGTAGGATGCCTCCCACTTTTGACAAAAACAGCATTCTCTGTTTTTTCTGCCTTCTGCTGTGATACATGCAGTGTCCCAGAGAGTGGCTGTGCCATCAGTCTGGTCTTGTAGTGGAGGACTGATGGATTCATGGAACAGACAGCTACTCACTCCTGTCAGCTGCATCATGTGCTTCCTTTATTGTTGTTGGAAGCCACTGGGGTTTCAGAGCCATTAGTCATTACCACAGCATAAGTTTGTTGGGGGTGATGCTGAGAGGGTAAATTCATTATGAACATTTTATTTTCCCAACTTCTAACATACAACAAACTGAGCCATGGTTAGGAAGGAGGGACATAGGGGCAGAGGGAGAAGGAAACAATTATTACTTCATATAAATATTTATTTATTATTTATAAAAATAGTAGGATAGATTTCACCAATATATACTTATCTCCAAACTCATCAGGTTGTATATATTAATTATGTATACCTTTTTTATTACATAAAAAGAGGAATACATGTGTGTGTATATGTGTATATATATATTTCAAAATTTCAAAATAAAAAAAAGGCTAGCTGAGCACACATAATTTATCCTTATCCCTGTCAATATTATCATGGATTTCAGAGGGAGTTATTCTAAGTCATTTGACTTTTAAGGCTTACTTTTTGGTGTGGTGCTTTATTCACATTTTTTGTGGGGCTGACGAAGATTATATATTTAAAAAAATGAAAATCTGGATTTGATCTCTAAGCTGACATATTTACATGAGTGCTTCTGAAATTCAATACAATTTACCAAAAAAATGTTCTCTCTATTTAACAGAAATGGTCAAATCTACTAAAAAGAAGAGAAAATAAGCCATATTTCAATTTTATGCTACAGTATTTCATGACTGGGCTCTGACTATTTAGAGAAGCCTAAAAGAATCCACACTATTTTTTTCAGGATTTTTATTCACTTTATTTTTGGTAGAGATGAAATGTCTGACCTTCTTCTGACTTTAAATGCCAAGACCCATAGTTTATAAAGTCCAACAAACAAATCTGTAAACCAAAGAAATCCATTAAAAATACATTTAAAATGGATTTTCTTTCATGGGAAAACCAGTAGGAACTCTTCCTTATTTCCACTCTGAGGACAGAGGCAGGAGTTAATGTTTTTCCTCCAAAGTCATATTGTAGGTCAGAGGTCAGATTTTTCCCCATATAACTCTGGAGGTCAGGTCTCAGGATATTGGTGAGGGTTCTAGAATGGCAGATTGCAATTTGATATGGGGGAGGGGGCTTCCTGACATCTAATCCAAAACCTGAGGATTAAGAAATAATGAGGAAATTCATAGATGAAATCTAATAAACCTTTAAACACTTCCTTCATCCTCTCCTTCTTAGCTAAGTAACTTTAGAATGAAATAAATCTTGCTTTTAATTCTGGTTTTGTTGCTTTCTAAATGCATGACCGTGGATGAGTCAGTTCACCTCTCTGAAGCTGTGTTCTCTGTGATTTGTAAATGGGAGCAACAATACCGTATTCAGTGGCTTGGGGGAGAGTGAAGTACAATAACGTACGTGCAGTGCTTAGCATTGTTTGTGACCAAACACAAGTTCTCTGCACAAGGGAGGTGTTGCCTGCTTTATAAAAATGTCTGTTTGTATGTGAAAAAACAGGTCACCTTCACCTAGCTGCATTTAAGAGCCTGACCCAACAAAAGTGCGTAACACAGCTCTCCCAAATGATGCCGCACTTCTTTGTCCTCAAATATTGCAAATGAATAGAATTGTCTAAGGATCTTGCCAACCCTGCAGATGCCTAGACCCACCCTAGAAATTCTGATTAGGAAGATTGGGGATGGAACCTAGGAATGAAAATTTTAGCAACTGTGCCCCAGGGGAGTCTGAGAAAGGTGCCCCATCAAAAAACTCTGGCTTCATTTTTACAGGTGAATTTGATATTTGTATAATTTTTAGCTCTTTCCAAAAATAACCCAAGGTTTTAATCAGAAATGAGGCATCAGAAATGTCTGCACACAGACTGTTTTAGTGTGGTCGTGCTTATATTCAAATAGGGATCAGCTTCCCAATGAATAAGATCCCATGAGATGGCTATCCCTTCAGGGGCCGTATTTTAGTAATAGACGAACAAACCATTATTTTCAGTTAGAACAGCACTTTCCACTCTGTTCTACTTGTTAGGAATACATCAGGATAGAACACGTTTTCAGTAGCCAATTTATTGCGTTTGAAGAATGCCCCACTTCTCTCCTGTAAAGGTAAAATTGGTTAACCTGGCTTGCCACCCCTTTCATTCTTCTAGTGGTCATCTCCATCAAAATGAGTGCGAAGAGTGCTTCGCCTTTCTGGATTTCATTACCTTTGGGCTTTGATGGGTATAATTGGTCACCATGGCTTCAATCTGACTTAACTGATATTTCATATCTGTCACTTGATAGACTGACCTCTCCTTTTCCAGCGATGGACTCTCCCTAACCTCTGCTGAGGTCACCTTTGTTGCACAATTTTGCTCTGAATTAAAGCAGCCCTGTGCTAGCTGGTCACAGCACGAAGTAAGTTTGCCCTCTAGTGGCCACCGGCCATATTGCACCGCAGGAATTTTGTTTCTGCCTTTACTCATGGGGTTGGGGGCGCCAGGAGAGCAATTTAAGTCAGAAATCAATTCATCCAAACAAAATATAGGTATCTTTCCATTTCACCAAATAACAATGTTCTTAGTGTGAGGATTTTTCTCATAGTATAGTTTTGGATGAGCTAACATGAATAGCCTTCCAATAAAAAAATAAGCAGTTAAGGAATGCCTTAAGAATGTGCTTACTACACTGGGTGTTATGCACAATGAATCATGGAACACTTCATCTAAAACTAATGATGTAATGTATGGGGATTAACATAAGAATAAAAATAAAAAAAAGAAAAGAAAAGAATATGCTTACTAAAAGGCTATTTCCCATCATATAAATGAAGGAACAAGCAACTCGCAAGGAGACAGAACTGCCCATGCTATGTCTAGGTTTTAGCATAAATATATACCTTAAAGTATCTTATTATGGTTGATGTTAAGGAATAAATTTTGATTCCCAAGATGTCTGAATTCTTATCTCCCCACTGTTAAAAACCCTTGATGGGATCCTTATTGCCAATAAGTGAAAATATAGAGGACTCCTTAGAACAACATAAATAAGGCTTTCACAATTTGTGTCAAAACTATCTTTTTAATCTTTTGCTATCCCTTCATTTCAAATTGTGAGAGTCTAGCCGAATCAAACTACATATATGTAGACAAGTTATATTCATTCATACTTCTATCCTTTTCCCTATGCTGTTCCTTCTACTTGAAATGCCTTTCTTCCCTTCTTCCTTCCTTTCCTCCTCCAGAGACTTGTTTAAACCTTGACTTAAATATTATCTTTGTAAAAGTTTCCTGATTTTTCCTTTTCTGCTATTGTGCTTTGAACATTCTACTACATTATCACTGAATGTAGTGGACTGAGTTTTTGAGGATCTTCTTAAAGCCTGGGAGTGTGCCTGTGATCTAAAACATACTCAGGTAAAACACTCTTATAAATAAAAAATTGATTTAACATATAAATAAGCTCCATTGTGTTTCTAAATAGAAACTGGTCGATATACTCTGAACTTAATTCTACCTATGGCTTTCCTTCTAAGACATTGTTGGTGGTGTCTTTTTTTTTAGCTCAGTGTCCATTCCCCATTATTTTAGTTAGGACTCCTAGTCCCATCATTGCAGTAATGACTCTCAGATTCTCTTTCTGTGCTTCCTTCCATGCACTCTTCTGTCCTTCCAGTGATGTGACTCCATCCAGTTCTGCTTCCATTCATGAGCCTGTGGTTCAGATCTGACTAATGAGAGCAACACATTCTTCTGGCCTTGGTGATTGACTCAAAGATGGACAACACTGAGATCTTTGTTAATTCTCCTGGAAAAGAGACTTGTATGTTTCCACTATGAATCTTGAAAGATGTGACGAATGAAATTTCTACCACTTTCTTGCTACCACACGAAACCAACATTATGATAATAGAGCACAGAGACAGAGAAATTGGGGTGTTGGTGATATGGTTGAGAGGATAAATTAAGTCATGACTCAATAAAGCATATTTTGGAAAGTGATCTAGTTAAGACTGAGTTTTCTATCTTTACGGAGTCTAAAGAGTCATAATTGATCATCTATATTTCACTATTTATTCTTACTCAGACCTATTTATTCTTTCTTAACTGGACTCAAACAGCAAGAAAGCAAGCATCCATCAATAAATAGTCATCAATATTTGGCAAAAAAACACCATGGTTGGTTTGGACCTCTGCGGTACTAACTCTTACATATTGGGATTTGCACCTGTGTCTCAGAGTCCCCGATGCTTTAAACTCCAGTTACCCAAGGTAGTAATTTTCTGGTTATTCTGCACTTTATTGTCTGGTTTTCCCTGTATCATTCCCCACTTCTCTGTTAATGTTCTGTGCACCTACCAAGCAAACTACTTGTATTTGAAATTTTGTCTCAGAGTCTCCTTCTTGGGGAACCCAAGCTAAGACTAAACCCCTATGTCTCTCCCTCCCTTTCTCTCAGGATATGAATGGCAGATTTCAATTTGATATGGGGGAGGGGGCTGCCATTGGTTCATTTGGTTCATTTCCAAATTTCTGTAAAAATTAATTCTGACAATGTTTTCCAGTTTTCTTGTTATTTTTATGAAGGAGGGATTTTTTTTTTGGGGGGGGTCCTTACTCCATCTCCAGCTGTTACCTCTTATAGAACTATAGTATGCTATCAAAATCAAGAAACTTACATTGGTACAGTATGGATGTATAGTTCTGTGTCATGTTGTCATATGTGTAAAGCTGTGTAACCACCATGGAAATCAAGATAGAGAACTTTTATATCATCACAAAGGTTTCTCTTGTGCCACCTCTTTATGGTCACATCCACTCCAAACCCCGATCTTCCACCATTTTTAAACCCTGTTAACCATTAATCTGTTCTCATATCAGCATCATCTGTCAGAAGAGTTCCCTTTCCCCAGGAATAGTGCTTCTCTGCTCCACTCAGTTACTGGCAGGGAGCAGCCAACAGACCTCTTCACAAAAAGAGTAATAGATTTCAGAGTGTGGCAACTGGGTAGCAAGTCATCCATGCTCCCTGGAGTCAGAATGGCTCATTTTTGTGGCTGCCAAAATCAGTGAGAGCATCTGTCATTGTTTTATCTCTAGCACTTGTTACATAGTAGTAATAATACTTCACTATGTATCAAATATTGAAGTACTCTTCATATAGGGACTCAATTCTTATTGTAATCATATGAAATAATTAAAATTATTGTCTCTATTTCACAGATGACATGAAGATATAAAAGGCCAAGTAACTTGTCCAAACTCATACAGCCTTGTAAATGACAAAGATATTGGCTTCAGAATTTATATGGAACATATAATGCTATAGTAGGCATTCCATTAGTTTCTGTTAAAGAAATGAATGGCTGACTGAGTAGGAAATACTTATTTTCTCTCCCATATTCATCTTCAGAATAGCACTTCTAATCCAATCCGAACTCCTGGTGAGAATAGGAAAATTAAGAGATTGAAATGATTAAGATAGGCCTTTCTCCTAAATTGTCATTAGTTGAAGACCGTCCAAAGTCCACCTCAGATGACTTGAAAGAGAGAGTTCTCTACACTTCCTTTAAAAGATTATGGAAAACTTTAGTTTCAGAAACTAAAATTTGGCAAATATATTCCAATCTGGAGTAATTATGTATAGAAACCTTTTTTAATCCACTCAGGGAAGTAAATAAGGGCCAGCAAAAACATTTATAAGGCATTTTATCAAAATGTGTTGTCAGGAGAGCATGAAACATTTTTTTTTAAGATTTTATTTATTTATTTGACAGAGAGAGACAGCCAGAGAGAGAACATAAGCAGGGGGAGAGGGAGAGGGAGAAGCAGGCTCCCTGCTGAGCAAGGAGCCTGATGCGGGACTCGATCCCAGGACCCTGGGATCATGACCTGAGCCGAAGGCAGACGCTTAGCGACTGAGCCACCCAGGCACCCCATGAAACATTTTTGTTTATCAAAAGAGTGTGCAGAATTGTAAAGCCCAAGAACTTGGTTATGTGTTTGTAGATCCCTGAAAATAGATATAACCCTGCCCCTTGTCCCCCTGTGGTCTCTGATACAACTAGAGCCAGGTAGGCTTTATAGTCAGGGGAAGGTCTTCCTTAAGATCCTGCCCTCTCTTTTTTTTTTTTTTTTTAATTTTATTTCATAATGTTATGCTAGTCACCATACAATACATCATTAGTTTTTGATGTAGTGATCCACGATTCATTGTTTTCATATAATACCCTGTGCTCCTTGCAGTATGTGCCCTCCTTAATACACATCACTGGGCTAACCCATCCCCCCACTCCCTCTCCCCTCTAAAACCCTCAGTTTGTTTTTCAGAGTCCATAGTCTCTCATGGTTCATCTCTTCTTCTGATTTTCCCCTTCATTTTTCCCTTCCTTCTCCTAATGTCCTCCATGCTATTCCTTATGTTCCACAAATAAGTGAAGCCATATGATAATTGACTTTCTCTGCTTGACTTACTTCACTTAGCATAATCTCCTCCAGTCCCATCCATATTGAGGTAAAAGTTGGGTATTCATCCTTTCTGATGGCTGAGTAATATTCCATTGTATATATGGACCACATCTTCTTTATCCATTCATCTGTTGAAGGGCATCTTGGCTCTTTCCGCAGTTTGGCTATTGCAGACATTGCTGCTATGAACAATGGGATGCATATGGCCCTTCTTTTCACTACATCTGTGTCTTTGGGGTAAATACCCAGTAGTGCAATTGCTGGGTCATAGGGTAGCTCTATTTTTAAATTTTTGAGGAAACTCCACACTGTTTTCCAAAGTGGCTGTACCAGCTTACATTCCCACCAACAGTGTAAGAGGGTTCCCCTTTCTCCACAACCTCTCCATTTGTTGTTTCTTGCCTTGTCAATTTTTGCCATTCTGACTGGTGTAAGGTGGTATCTCAATGTGGGTTTGATTTGAATTTCCCTGATAGCTAATGATGATGAACATTTTTTCATGTGTCTGTTAGCCATTTGTATGTCTTCTTTTGAGAAGTGTCTGTTCATGTCTTCTGCCCATTTTTTGACTTGATTATTTGTTTTTTGGATGTTGAGTTTGAGAAGTTCTTTATAGATCTTGGATACCAGCCCTTTATCTGTAGTGTCATTTGCAAATATCTTCTCTCATTCTGTGGGTTGCCTCTTTGTTTTGTTGACTGTTTCCGTTGCTGTGCAGAAGCTTTTTATCTTGATGAAGTCCCAAAAGTTCATTTTTGCTTTTGTTTCACTAGGCTTTGGAGATGTATCTTGAAAGAAGTTGCTGTGGCTGATGTCAAAGGGGTTACTGCCTATGTTCTCCACTAGGATTTTGATGGATTCCTGTCTCACATTGAGATCTTTCATCCACTTTGTGTTTATCTTTGTGAATGATGTTAGAGAATGGTCGAGTTTCATTCTTCTGCATGTGGCTGTCCAATTTTCCCAGCACCATTTATTGAAGAGACTGTCTTTTTTCCATTGCATGTTTTTTCCTGCTTTGTCAAAGATTATTTGACCATAGAGTTGAGGGTCCATATCTGGGTTCTCTATTCTGTTCCATTGGTCTATATGTCTGTTTTTGTGCCAGTATCATGCTGTCTTGGCGATCACAGCTTTGTAATATAGCTTGAAATCGGGCAACGTGATGCCCCCAGCTTTGTTTTTCTTTTTCAACATTTCCTTGGCAATTTGGGGTCTTTTCTGATTCCATACAAATTTTAGGATTGTTTGTTCCAGCACTTTGAAAAATGTCATTGGAATTTTGATCGGGATGGCATTGAAGGAATAGATTGTTCTGGGTAGCATAGACATTTTAACAATGTTTATTCTTCCAATCCCTGAGCATGGAATATTTTTCCATCTTTTTGTGTCTTCTTCAATTTCTTTCATGAGTGTTCTGTAGTTCCTAGAGTATAGATCCTTTACCTCTTTGGTTAGGTTTATTCTGAGGTATCTTATGGTTTTTGGTGCTATTGTAAATGGAATCGTTTCTCTAGTTTCTCTTTCTACAGTTGCATTGTTAGTGTATAAGAAAGCAACTGATTTCTGTGCATTGATTTTATATCCTGCCACATTACTGAATTGCTGTATGAGTAATTGGGGTGGGGGGAGTCTTTTGGGTTTTCCACATAAAGTATGTCATCTGCAAAAAGAGAGAGTTTAACTTCTTTGCCAATTTGAATGCCTTTTATTTCTTTTTGTTGTCTGATTGCTGTTGCTAGGACTTCTAGTACTATGTTGAACAATAGTGGTGAGAGTGGGCATCCTGATCTCAAGAGAAAGGCTCTCAGCTTTTCCCCATTGAGGATGATATTTGCTGTGGGTTTTTCATAGATGGATTTTATGAACTTGAGGAATGTTCCCTCTATCCTTATACTCTGAAGAGTTTTAATCAGGAAAGAATGCTGTATTTTGTCAAATGCTTTTTCTGCATCAATTGATAGGACCATATGGTTTTTCTGTCTCCTCTTATTAATGTGTTCTATCACATTGATTGATTTGCGAATGTTGAACCACCCTTGCATCCCAGGGATAAATCCCACTTGGTCATGGTGGATGATCCTTTTAATGTATTGTTGGATCCTATTAGCTAGGACTTTGTTGAGGATTTTGGAATCCATATTCATCAGGGATATTGGTCTGAAATTCTCCTTTTTGATGGGGTCTTTGTCTGGTTTGGGGATTAAGGTAATGCTGGCCTCATAGAATGAGTCTGGAAGCTTTCCTTCTGTTTCTCTTTTTTGAAACAGCTTCAGGAGAATAGGTATTATTTCTTCTTTGAATGTTTGGTAGAATTCCCCAGGGAATCCATCAGGCCCTGGACCCTTATTTTTGGGGAGGTTTTTGATCACTGCTTCAATCTTGTTACTGGTTATTGGCCTATTCAGGTTGTCAATTTCTTCCTGTTTCAGTCTTGGGAGTTTCCAGGTTTCCAGGAAGGCATCCATTTCATCCAGATTGCTCAGTTTATTGGCATATAATTGTTGATAATAATTTCTAATAATTGTTTCTATTTCCTTGGTGTTAGATGTGATCTCTCCCCCTTCATTAATAATTTTATTAATTTTGGTTCTTTCTCTTTTCTTTTGGATAAGTCTGGCCAGTGGTTTATCAATCTATTAATTCTTTCAAACAACCAGCTTCTAGTTTTGTTGATCTGATCTACTGTGTTTCTGGTTTCTAATTCATTGATCTCTGCTCTAATCTTAATTATTTCTCTTCTAATGCATGGCTTAGGCATCGTTTTTTGCTTTTTTTCTAGTTCTTTAAGGTGTAGAGTTAATTGGTGAATTCAGGATTTTTCTTTTTTCTTTTTTTTTTTTTTTGAATGAGGCTTGGATGGCTATGTATTTCCCCCTTAGGACTGCCTTTGTAGTATCCCGTAGGTTTTCGACTGATGTGTTTTTGTTCTCATTCATTTCCATGAATTGTTTAAGTTCTTCCTTGATTTCCTGGTTGACCCAAACCTTCTTGAACAGAGTGGTCTTTAGCTTCCAAGTGTTTTTAATTTCTGCCAAATTTTTTCTTGTGAATGAGTTCCAGTTTTAAAGCATTATGGTCTGAGAATGTGCAGGGAATAATCTCAGTCTTTTGGTATTGGTTGAGACCTGATTTGTGACCCAGTATGTGGTCTAGTCTGGAGAAAGTTCCATGTGCGCTCGATAAGAATGAGTATTCTGCTGTTTTAGGGTGGAATGTTCTGTATATATCTATGAGATCCATCTGGTCCAGTGTGTCATTCAAAACTCTTGTTTCTTTGTTGATTTTCTGCTTAGATGATCTATCTGTTGCTGAGAGTGGAGTATTGAGGTCTCCTACAATTAATGTATTGTTATCAATATGATTCTTTATTTTGGTTAATAGTTGGCTTATGTAGATGGCTGCTCCCATGTTGGGGTCATAGATATTTACAATTGTTAGATCTTCTTGTTGGATAGACCCTTTAAGAATGATATAGTGTCCTTCTGTGTCTCTAACTGCAGTCTTTAGTTCAAAATCTAATTTGTCTGATAAAAGAATTGCTACCCCAGCTTTCTTTTGAGGTCTGCTGGCATGGAAGATGGATCTCCATCCCTTCAGGTTCCAAATGAGTCTCTCATAGACAGCATATGGATGAGTCCTGTCTTTTTATCCAATCTGCAACCCTGTGCCGTTTCATGGGAGCATTTAGGCCATTCACGTGGAGTGTGATTATTGAAAGATATGAATTAATTGTCATCATGTTGCCTGTGAAGACCTTGTTTTTATAGATTGTCCCTGTAAATCTCTTTTCTATATCACTCTTGGGGCCTTTCTCCTTTTATAGAACCCTCTTAATATTTCTTGCAGGGCCAGCTTAGTGGTCACATATTCTTTCAGTTTCTGCTGGTCTTGGAAGCTCTGCATCTCTCCATCCATTCTAAATGACAGCCTTTCTGTATAAAGTATTCTTGGCTGCATGTTCTTCTCATTTATTATCCTGAATATGTCTTGCCAGGCCTTCCTGGCTTGCCAGGTCTCTGTGGATAGGTCTGACGTTATTCTGATGTTCCTCCCTCTGTACGTAAGGAATCTCTTCCCCCTAATGGCTCTTCAGATGGTTTCCTTCGTTCTAAGATTTGCGAGCTTTACTATTACATGCTGGGGCATTGGCCTGTTTTCCTTGATCTTGGGAAGGGTCCTCTCTGCCTCTAGGACACAAATGTTTGTTTCATTCCCCAGATTAGGGAAGTTCTAAGCTATGATTTGCTCAAATATATCTTCTAGTCCTCTCTCTCTCTCCACCCCCTCAGGGATTCCAATAATTCTGACATTGGAATGTTTAATGTTGTCACTTATTTCTCTGATTCTATTTTCATGGGATTCTGAGTTGTTTTTCCCTGGCCTCTCCTTTCCCTTTTTGTCTAATAGTTGGCCTTCTAGGTCACTAATTCGTTCTTCTGCCTCACTTACCCTAGCTGTTAGATTATCTAGATTAGGTTGGATCTCATTGATAGCATTTTTAAATGCTGCCAATTCAGCTTTCATTTCTGCCCTTAGAGACTTTATGTTGCCATTAATTGATTTCTCCATTCTAGCTGTTGTCTTCACAATTGCTAGCCTGAATTCCATCTCTGACATCTTGGTTATATCTGAATCCATTTGAAAATCTGTGGCATAAGCCATAGTCTCTGAGTTTTTCCTATTTTGAGGGTTCCTCCTCCTAGTCATTCTGTTGAGGGGTGGTTGAGGGAATGTATAGAGTCCAAAGTATTGACCACAACCCAAGCAAGATGCACCTATTTTCTAGGGACCTTAGGGTTGCTGGCCTCTTGTTTTCCCAGCCTGTCTTCTGGGAGAGGGGCCTGTTGTGTTGTTACTCAGGCAACCCTGTTTGGGCAGAGTTGCCCTGCCCCCCTGTGGCAGGGGATAGGCTCAGTTGGAACCGGTTTTTGGGGGCTTTTGTTCTCTGTCGGCTTTCTGTGTCTCTTCTGAGAGTCAGAGCAGAAGAGACCGTTTCCAACCCTCTGCCTCAGAGCAGAAAGATCACAGTCTGTTCTTCAGTGAGCTCTCCAGGCCACACTCTCTCCGTTTCTGTCTGTGCTGCTATAAACTGCAACACCCTGGGTTGTGCGCCCCTCAGCAGCGCTCCCAGTCCTCGCCTCCAGGTCGGGGCACGTCTCTACCCTTTGTGCTTCTAAAACCGCCAGCCACCCCCAGTTTGCATGTGTGGCCCTGCCACTCAGGGTGTCCATCAGGGGGACTACCCTAAAGTTCTTTCCCCATTGCTACCGGTCTGCGGGTCTGTGCCCTGTCCCCAGCGTGGGAGGCTATTGCTCACCAGCAGCATAGGATCCCTACAGCTCGGCTCCCTCCCCCTTCTGTTTATCCTCTGATATCTGCCCATGGAATCACGGCTCCCTGCTGCGTACCTCAAAACCAACCGCCTACGATATTCTGTTTGTAGAGATCCAGATCGTCCTACATCTCAGGCTGATTTCATGGGTGTTCAGAGTGGTCTGGTAGATATCCGGCTCAATTCCAGGGACCGGTTGGAATAAGGTCCCCTACTTCTTCACCATCTTTTCCCCTCTTCAAGACCCTCCTCTCTTTGGGAAGATGTGTGACCCAGCGCAGCTCATGTGCATCACAAAACACAATGAAAGGACCACCTAGATGAGCCACAATTTGTATCCTCCTATGCCAAAGAGAAAACGTGAAAGCCATTACTGTGCACCCACACACTGTCTGATCTCTTTAAGAATTCCTATTAACAGTGGGGAACTGTGAAGCAGGGCTTGGGCAACATTATTTTGGCTGTCAATGGAACTCTTTTTTTTTTTTTTTTTTCTTTTCTTTTCCTGAATTTGACTTTGCTACGCTATGATCAGTCCAAATGGCAGGGTGTTGCACAAAAATTTCTGAAACTCCTTGTGTTCACTTGAAAATATAGTTGACAATGCTAGTCGCATGATCATGGAGTGAGATCCAGGAATCAGTCTGAATTGTGCTTTTCCTCAGCAAACAAGTTCCTGATTTTTTGTTCTCTTTTCTTTAGTAGATTCTCTGATTACGAGTGTCTGTGTCTCTTTTTGTTGATTGTTAGGAAACTCAGGGACAAATCTGTTGCCAACTTCTAATAAAATTAGAGGACTCCATAGCCTGCATTCTACATATTAATTTCCCTTTTTAAAAAAAGATTTTATTTATTTGAGAGAGAGAGAGAACAAACAAGCAGGGGGAGGGGCAGAGAGAGAAGCAGAATCCCCACTGAGCAGGGAGCCCCAACTCCAGTCTCCATCCCAGAACTCCAGGATCATGAGCTGAGCCTAAGGCAGACAATTAACCAACTGACCCACCCAGGTGCCCCTTAATTTCACTTTTGAATTCATCTTTTCCCAATAATACTTTCCTCTTATTCTATTTCTTCTCTACTTTAAAAATCTTATCATGTGTATTCATTAATTTCTTTTAAAGAGACTACATTTTTTAATTAAGAAGTTTAATATGTTATTCCTAGCATTATGTGGGTCACTCTGTGGCATTAAAAAAGAAGTTAATTAACATGATTAAATAAAATTTAAAACAGAAGAATATATCTCCAATCTATCCAGTTAAAAACAATACTTATATGTCACTTCAACCAAGCATCAGGGAAAGATTCAGGTTTCATGAAGCCCTAGTAGTCTTTAATTTGGGGGGACTTTTCAAAAAGAATACAAAGTTACAAATACAGAACTAGAAAGGAAATGAGAAAATAAATCAAAAGCAGATTATAACTTTTTTTTTTTAAGATTTTATTTATTTATTTGAGAGAGAGCACATGAGAAGGGGGAGGGTCAGAGGGAGAAGCAGACTCCCTGCCGAGCAGGGAGCCCGATGCGGGACTCGATCCCAGGACTCCAGGATCATGACCTGAGCCGAAGGCAGTCGCTTAACCAACTGAGCCACCCAGCCGCCCAGATTATAACTTTTTAAAAGGTCCCAAAACCTACAAACATCACAAAACCAGCAAATAACATATATCCTAAGTAACTGCCTGTCACAGCTCTATAATTACTTTTCTTACATTTTGACTACACATTCTTTGAATATTTTAATGCATTTTTATAACATTTTCTACAGAAAGAAAATTTGAAAGACAACTCATTGCTTTCTCCATATGGTTGACCAAATATTTTAAATTATTACATTTTTTTAAATTTCTGTTTCACAACTTGTTATTAATATAGTGCAAATCCTTAAGATTTTTATCAAATATGGGAAGTTCTCTGTCAAGTTCCCTTCATATATGAGCAGTGTGATGTCATTGTATTTCACATTTTCTTGTGCAGGAAATGATATTCATGCACTATTCTGTTAGTATAATTTATCTTTAAAAAATAAAAGATATACATATGACAATGTAAACATAAATCTGGGGTCCCTTTCTTGGTCTCAGAAGTTCTAAGGAGGGGCACCTGGGTGGCTCAGTTGATTAGGCGTCCAACTCTCGATTTTGGCTCAGGTCATGGTTTCAAGGGTGTGAGATTGAGCTCCACAACAGGCTACACGCTGGGTGTGGAGCCTGCTTAAGATTCTCTCTCCCTGCCTCCCTCAGCCCCTCCCCCCACATGCTCACATGCTCTCTCTCTCTCTCTAAAAGAAAAAAAATTTAAATATTTAATTTTAAAAAAGTTCTAAGGAAAATGAGGGATTTTGGCACTTAAGATTTATTAGCTTTGCTATAAATCTGTCCTGCAACCAAGGACAGAAGAACCATGCCTTTAGTCAATTACTTAAAGCATTTAACAATTAGTTTGATCTAAAAAAATGTAGCTCATAATTGTTCCTAGAAATGAGAACTAATAGAGCCCAACAACTTCCTGGAAAGAGAAGAGAATCGGCGTTTAGCAAGGGCCTAATTAGTCTAACTTATGCTGAGTAATTTTATAAAAATGGAATTCATCTACAAACCTCTTCAATAAATACTTAAAAGCACCAATATCCAGCATACTAGGAATCTAATTGGCAACAAGACAAGACCTGGTACCTTAAATTCTAATGGGGGAAGACAGATAATGAACAATTAAACAAACAACTGTGGATTGTAATGAGTGTTCTTCTGAAGGAAACGAATACAGTGCTATGAGAAAGACAATTGGGAGATGGGAGACCACATTTAGACACAAAAAATTTCCAAAGCAGTCTTTACACTGAGACCTGCAAGATGAGATGGAACCAGACAATAAAAATGAGAAAAATGCTGTCAGGAGGCAGGATCACTTTGTGCAAAGACCCTGAGACTGAGAATACCATGGCCGATTTGGGGCAGCTTAGAGAAAAGCTCTGTGCTGCACTGAGTGGGTGGGTGGATGGTGTGATGTAATGTGGGTGGCTCAGGTCCCAGCTGACTGCAGTCTTGGAGGCCAGGGCAGGGAGGGTTCCAAGTACAGTGAGCAACGTAAGGGCTGGCTCTCAGAGCGCCATGACACACTTTCCATTCAGTCTACCGTGTGCAGCATGGAGCATATGATGGGAGGGAAGGAGAGAGGGCAGTCAGGAGGCTGTTCCAGCAGTAGAGGTCAGAGGGGATGGTGGCTTGCACTAGGGAATAGATTGCAGATGGAGGGGAGTGACATAAATAAGTGGTAATCGCTGATGAGTACAATGAGGCAAAGTACAGGAGCAGGAGGATTCAAATTTGATTCCCTGGTGTCATATATTTTTATGGGTGTGGAGAAAGACTGGGGAAAAACAGATCTCATTTAATCCTTCAAGCAACCCTGCAAGGTGACTGTTTTCATACTCATTGTATGTATATGAAAGTGGATAATGAGAGAGCTTTAACTTCCTTCCTATCCTTCAATTCAGAAGATAAATCAGTTTCTTCCTGGTTTTATTGCCTTAAGAGATGCACATTTTGAGTACTGGTCTTCCTTCCTCCCACTAAGTTTTTGGAGTTGGGGCCTAGTTGGTCTGTAAGGATGGTTGGTATTCAAGAGGCAATGTATTCAAGCCTGTGAATTCAGAACTATTCTGTTAGAATCGGCTTGTCTTCAGAATTTCCACTAGAGGGAGCTAGGACAATGTGGTTTGTTTTCTTGTCACTTGATTGTTTTTGATAATCCTGGTAAACTTAGTGCCTACTGGTCACTCGTAGACTTAATAAAGTTCACTTTGTTATCTTTTATAAAACCATATGCATATTTTACATAAGATCCTAGAGTCTTCATCAAAAGCCATTTGGAAGGAGAAAATGTAGGAGATTAAGGAAACCGTATGGGGAAAAATGAGACTCTTATTTACATTATCTGCAACAAAACATCTGATTTAAACTGTGGTGGAGGGGGGTGCCTGGGTGGCTCAGTCGGTTAAGCATCTGACTCTTGGTTTTGGTTCAGGTCATGATCTCAGGGTCCTGGGATTGAGCCCCACATAGGGCTCTGTGCTCAGAGGCGAGTCTGCCTGAGATTCTCTCCCTCTGCCCCTACCCCTGCTCCCTCACACACACTCTCACTCTCTCAAATAAATAAATTAATCTTTAAAAATAATAAAAATAAACTGCGGTAGAGGAAAAATCTAAAAATATTTTAGTAAATAAGACATATAAAGTTATATAAAATTTAATAGAAACCATCATTATTACCTTAACCTGTATAAAATTATATGGGTTCTGTCTTATTCACTGTGCTATCTTTACTTTTAATTTTAGGTGAATATATAATACATATTTATGAACAATTAAAGTTTACTTTTAGCATGGTCCCCAAATCTGTTTTTCCTGTAATGTCATGCCTTACCAAATATAAAATCTTTGTGCTATACGGAGATTTTGGAGCACTTGGGTCATATAGGGTAAACATTTTCAATTAAATAAATAGCACAAAATAAGCACAAACAATAATAATAATAATAATGGTAACCATTTGGGTGTCAGTTGAGCACTTTACGATAGAAACTTACTTAATCGTTTTCATTAGATTGAAAGATTGGTTTCAGATACAGGGCAAGACAGGGCAACCCTGGCGTGTCCCTTCCCTTTGTCAAGCACTCAATTATGAAATATTGCATGAGGCCATTGGCAGCAGCATAGCAGGAATCCACGGGAAGACATGAATGGGAAAGGCATCATTCAGAGTGGAGTCTCTGAGGTGCCTGTCCAATGAAGCCTGTGTTTCTAATTTAGGATTGCCTTCCTCTCAGGGATCTGACACATAAGGTGTTGTGAGTTCTGAAAGGCTTGGATTTCATTTGTTGCCTCCCAATACCAGACATAGAGGCAAATACGACCTTTTGAATCCATAGTGTTCCATCCTAACAGATGGCCATTAGCTCAGCCTGCTGGGGAATCAACCTTTTGTTGTCTGAAAATAAGCAAGTCGCTCTCTACCTGCTGAGATTACCATGGAAGAAATAGCCCAGGGAGCTCTGAATCCAGCATGTGACAATAAAATCTTGGGAATAAACCTTTCTAAACCACGAAAGATGTGCATTTGATGTATCTTAACATTTTTGTATTCAGAGCACATGAAAGAAATTATATTTTGATATAAAGTCCTGGGACATTTCAAGATTTAGCTTGGTGGTTCTGAATTCTGGTTCTACACTGAAATCATTTGGGAGAATAATTTGTGAATAAGCTCAGATGCTCAGGCCACACTTCATACCAATTAAATCAGAATTGCCAGGATTGAAATCCAGGCATAAGTCATTTTTTAAAGTTTTCCAGTTATTTTCAGTGTGCAGCCAATGGAAATCATTGGTGTTTCCCAAACCTTTATGTTATAGGTATCACCTTGGGATTTTGTTAAAATATGGAACATATTCAGTGTCTCTGGGATAAAGCCTGAAGTTCCCAGAAGATGGTGATATTGCTGTGAACACACCACTCTGCACAGTAAGGATACCAAACAGTGTGGGCAGGCTTCTGTGTCCATGATAAACATAGAGCTCCTAAGATGCCAGAACTCTTTTTGCTCATTTGGTGATATTTATTATTGCTTGATCATGTAGAAGCTCTTGGATTGTTGACATAACTCTCAGCTTATCTTCTAAGAGTCTTTAGCTTTCTTCCAGAATCTACTAAGACTTTTTGCTTAGATTATTTTCCTTTGGGGAAACCTGGACAAAGAGACATGTAGATTTTTAGCAGAAAGGATTTTATAACAAATGAACTGTACATAAATGGATGAAAACACAATGTGTTTGCTTTTACATTATCCACCTGATTACTGTGTCATTAGTATAGTAGGTAAGATTAGGTCTGTGAATATTTGAGATGCTTTCCCACCAATTCAGAAATAGAAGCACAGAGAAGTTAAGCAACCTATCCAAAGTCACAAAGTTAATAATTGGCGAAATCAGGATTTAAACCCAGGCAGTAGATATTTCTAAGCTTTTACTCCCAACCACTATTTTATACAGCTTTGCAAAAAACCTGATAGGAACCAGTTAATAGATGAGCAAATTAGAGCTCTGAAAATATAAGTGACTTACCCAAATATCAAAAAGGGATCAATGGCCAGGGATGGGTTGAGACTCAGATTTATTTTCTTTCAATTGTAAGAAAGAAGTCCAAGTTGTTCTCTATTTGGCTACTGAAACCAAGGGAGAACTCTGTCAAATAGAATATGTTAATTTCTGAAGAGTCCTATGGACTCTGTGGATTCAATTTCCCTTCCATTTTCTTCTCCATATATATTTTGATCTGTTCACACCACAGAGAGTAGACTGATGCTGTCATAAAATTAATCAGATGATTGTGGAAGGCAGGGAGTAGCCCTCCTTCCTGCTGAGAATATTTTTGTCTTGGGCCAGGAGTCTAAAAGCCCAGGAGGGAAAGGGGATGCAGGCAGAAGAGGCCAGAGAGAGGGGGGCTGGCTATACCCTACCTATCACAGGGCAGTGAAACTGCCTAAGGGGAAACCTTCCTGAGGGGAAACCATCAGCCTGCCTTTTTCCTAATTTGCTTTTAAGATAAAGAACTGGAGGGATGCCTAGGTGGCTCAGAGGCTTAAGCCTCTGCCTTCAGCTCAGGTCATGATCCCAGGGTCCTGGGATAGAGTCCCACATCGGGCTCCTTGCCCAGAGGGGAGTCTGCTTCTCCCTCTGCCTGCCGCTCCCCCTGCTTGTGTTCTCTCTCTCTGACAAATAAATTTTTAAAATCTTAAAAAAAAGATGAAGAAGTGGAAGTTTACTTCACAGCTATTCACTATTGCTGACATTTGAGAGAGTGGTGGTTCAGAAAGGCATAAATGGACCCTATGTTAGCAGGCAGTAAAGTGGAATTTTTCACTATTTTTTTTAAAAAATGTTCTAAGAAAGTGCCTACAGGAGAAAACATAAATTTAGACTCTTAAATTGTCATTTTTTCGTCAGTGGGTACAAAAGGATCCCTAGCTTGCTTGCTTGCTTTCTTTAATTTTTCTAACAGGCCCAGAAGAGCCTTTCATTCTAGTTTGGATAATAATGAACACAAACTAGAGTGGATGGATGGGTAGGCTTCCCTGCTTCTGTCTTCCTTCCAAATTTCAGATCAATTTCATTGGCCATTGTGTGCCTAGAGCAATAACAAATGCAAACATCTAAAGCAGTCCAGTATCGCCTTCTTGAATCTGTATCATGTCTGGAAAGCAGCAGGGTAGGAGGAGAGGGGAATATTGTCTTTCCAACTGGATAACACTAAATTAGTCAACATGGATGTTTCTAAATTAAAGAATGTTTAATTAAATGGTGCAGTGGATCTGCTCTGCAGTATATATTTGCCCGCAAAAGACCTCCCGGGAAGCTGCATCAAGTGGATTGTAAATTAGCACAATCTCTGTTTTTTTCTGATAGATTTCAATCCAGTCAAAGCTTAAGCTTCCTATTTCCTAGGAAATAGATTCTAAATTGGGATATTACATTAACCTATTTCACATTACAGTCATTCAACAACTATGGAGTCTCCACTTTCTGTCGGGCAATGCATCAAGCCTTAGGAATACAGAGGCAAAGTGGACAGTTTAAGTCTCTTTTCATAGACACTGCATTTTAATAAGGGAGATAAGTAATAAGTAAGTAAAATAAACAATAAGTAAGTAAACAAATAATTTTAGATACTGATAAAGGCTACAAAAAGCAAAACAGGGGCACCTGCGTAGCTCAGTCGTTAAGTGTCTGCCTTTGGCTCAGGTCATGATCCCGGGGTCCTGGGATCGAGCCCCGCATCGGGCTCCCTGCTCCACGGGAAGCCTGCTTCTCCCTCTCCCACTCCACCTGCTTGTGTTCCCTCTCTTTCTGTGTCTCTCTGTGTGAAATAAATAAATAAAATCTTAAAAAAAAAAAAAAACAAAAAAAGAAAGCAAAACAGGTTAAAGTCATATATAATGTTAACTAGAAAGAGGCAATTTAATCTAGTGGTCAGGGAAGTCCTCTCCTTAAGAGGCAGTAGTTGAGCAGGTAACTGAATCATGAGAAAAAGCAAATCAGTGAGGAACTGGAGAAGACTATTCCAGGTAAAGGTGACAATCACAACCCAGTGACCCTGGGACATGTATGAGTTTACAGCATTCCAGAGACATCAAAAAGGGCATATGGGGGGGAAGGGGGCACCGGGGTGGCTCAGTCAGTTAAGCGCCCCACTCTTGATTTTGGCTCAGGTCATGATCTCAGGGTTGTGATTTGAGCCCCACATCAGACTCGGAGCTCAGTGTAGAGTCAGTTTGAGATTCTCTCTCTCCCTTCCCCCTGCCCCTCCTCCCACTCATGCTCTGTCTCTCTCTCTCTCTCAAATAAATAAATCTTTTAAAAAGGGGGGGGCATATGGGTAGAGCAGAGTAACTAAGAAAGAGAGTGGTAGATCAGAGAGGTAAGTGTGGGTCATCAGTGTCAGTCTTTATAATCCATCATAAGCAGTTTTACTCTAACTGCCGTGAGACGTCAGTGGAAATTTAAGCAGTGTTATCTGATTTAACATTTTAAATTATTTTATAGCTTCTATGAAGGGAATAAATGGTAAGGTAAAAGCAGAAAGAATAATTCAGTCTTTTGTATTAGTCTAGATGAAACACGATTCTGTTTGGAACTAGAAGAGCAAAGAAGGTGATGAGAGACGGGCAGAATCAAGATATATTTTGGAGGCGAGCTAACAGGACTCATTGGATTGGATATGGGGACTGCATCCTTTATCTCTTTCTGCACAAAAACTGCCCTAGAGTGAAACCAGCAGGTTTTGTGGGTCAGGAATTTAAGAAAGGCTTTAGCTGGACAGTTTGTGTCTAATCCATATGGCCCCAGTTGAGATGACTGATGCTGGAAGGTCCACTTCCAAAATGGCTTTTGCACTTCTTTCTTCCTACAAAATGCCTCATCCTTTTGAGCCTCTCCATGGCTTATGCTTCTCACTGTGTGGTGGCTCCATGGAAATCACACTTTTCACAATAGCCATGAATGACTATTCCCAGATGAAGGAAGCGTCTGTATCTGCCAATCTCTCCCTACTTGGGCCAATAGATTATTACATCTGTACTTCATCAGATCGGTCACAGAGAACCCAAGAGAACAAAATGTGGATATACATTTCTTAATGGGAAAAGGGTCAAAGAATCTGTGGCCATTTTTTTTAAATGGTACAAGCATGAACTGTAGAGAAAAAATTTACCAAGTCTTTAGATTATTGGTGAGCAATTTAAGACATGGTTGTATCATTAATAGAGATTAGGTTATTTACGTATGAGCTCTTCTCAGAGAAAAAATCACCTCATTACCTCAAACAATACAGATTAAGTTTCTGATGTGTCAGATAATGGGGGCTGAACTAAGGTAATAACAGGAAAGAAAGGGAAGGGAGTAACAGACACTAGGCACATACTGGAAATACCATTGACAAAATTTGGTTGTTAATTGGATATGGAGGACAAAGGAGAAAGAGTCACTGATTTATGGAAGGCTGTCTTGACAGGGCTGTAGAGATAATATTAGGTATAGGGAAGTCAGTAGGAGCTGGTTTAAGTGCCTAGTCCAGGACTGACTTTGGACATAATGTATCAGTTTGTCAACAAATTGGCTAGTGATTTGCCTAGTGATTTGCCTAGTGATTACTAGCCAAGTTTAAAATGAGTAGCCCTGATGTTTCATGAGTCTCTGATGAGTAGTTATCAGATTCTGAGACAAAGAATTAAATGTAATTATAATTCTTTTGAGAGGTGTTTCCAGGGAGTGAGGGTAGGGAAGCAGAAAAGTAAGACAGGAAACAGAAAAATTGAATAAAGTAATAAAGTCACCATTGTGGGTATCTGTAGTTTGGTCCTGCTCTGGATCCCAGGTGATTTAGAAATGACATAGCACACATGCCTCACCAACCCCAAGGGCACCCCAAGGGCAAAGGACTCGGGGTATTTATCTACTAAAACCTTATTCATTAGTTGAGAGATGTTCCCAGGGATGCTAATTCCCTAGAACTCCGAGCCTGCTTTTCACACCAATGGAATAGGCACAGATGGTGAGAGAAACCCTTCAGGCAGAGAGACACGGATGCTGGCAGCAAAATTCAGGAAGACATGCACTAAAATGGCAAAGGCAGGCCACGGCTATAGAAGTCTTTAGAGGTTGTATGTTCTAGGAATGTCAAAGGCAACTATTATAACATTATTTGCAAACATATCTAATACTCAAGTGAAATTGTTTGCTTCTAAAATATGAAAAAGGCATATTTTCGTGCTAAGACATTAACATCAACTCTTGCTGGCATGATGGCCTGGTGATAGTCACTGAATATAGAACAAGGAAACAACGTACTATGGAGCAGCATAGAATCCAGAGGAATAATTAATTGCATATGGTTAGAGAAAAAGGTCTGTGCTTCTGTCATGTACTTTCCACTAGATTTATAACCCTGCATATTTTGCATGCATTTATGCATATAAATGATATATATTTATGATATTAAAGTTACTGCTGAAGTAATTGTACCTGATGGTTTCCCTCTATATCAGAAATGCCTTCTCCCTCTTCTTCACTGGTAAACCCTCCTAAAGACTCAGATATTTCTCATTCAACTGGGCTATGTTCTGCTTATTAAAACTTTGTTATGATGATTTTCCATATTCTGATTAAACAACTATATTTCACCTTCTGTCCAAATGTATGTCTGGCCTTTATTACAGATCAACTGCTTTCTTTACTGAAGATAAAGGATTCTCCCAAAACAAGTTTATTATTTAAATGATTTATCTAGGGATTTCACTTGTGCTATGAAGTAAGGCATTAAAAGAAATACAAATTGAAAAAAGATAAGTGTATGCTTGGCCTGCTGAATAACAAACGTTAGGAATAATTCAGATTTTGAAAAATAGACTCAGGGATGGAAAATTGGATAAGATGATTAAGAAAAATATAGTGAGATAAAATTTTAGTTGTCGACGTACTTCTTACAGAAAGATACTCACTTGGTGCATTAATATTGGCCAATATATTTGAGCAATAAGTGTTTGATATAAAAAACAAAAATCTAATTTTCTGGGTTTTTTAAGATTTTTATTTATTTATTTGACAGAGAGATAGAAAGAGAGAGAGGACAAGTCGGTGGGAGCAGCAGGGGGAGAGGGAGAAGGAGGCTCCCCGCCAAGCAGGGAGCCAGACATGGGACTCAATCCCAAGTCCCCAGAATCATGACCTGAGCCAAAGGCAGACACCCAACCAACTGAGCCACCCAGGTGCCACCCCCCCCCAAAAAAATCTAATTTTCTTAAGAATGCATTTTTTCCCATTAAAGTGATCTTTAAATGTATAGTTAAATTTTGATGTGATCTTCAAAATTTGAAAGTTTGGGGTTTTTTTACATATACATCTACACAAATCAAAAATTATCAGATAGCATTTCTGAGTTTAAAGTTTAAGACATACGATCATTGATACTCTGAAGATCCAAAGCATTTTACTGACATAAAACATGAGGCAGAGTCATGGATCTTTGGTCTCGAGAATAAGAAATAAGCTGTAAAAAATTACTTAACATAGAGTCACATTCCAGTCCCCACTTGACAACTCTAATGAGTTTTGCCTTTCTCCAGGGCGAAAAATAGTATGTTCTATATTAAATCATGCTAATTACAGCTTGAGAATAAACTGATGACCTGTTAGGTCAAATTGCTTCCCAAATGTCCATATTAGGTTTAGGTTCTATGGTTTGACATTTTGTAGCGAGATTGGGAATCAGCTGTGGAATGGATCCTCTGTCCTGATCTACATTTAAGGTGTATCATGTGCCAAGTTTTATACCCAGAGCTGGCCAAACATAGAAGGATAGAGGAAGAGAAGAGGAGGGAGTTTATCTTCCCTGGACTCTCAGTTAGGTCTCTGTCTCATTCCCTCCATTTTGTATGTCTTTCTGGTTTTTTTTTTTCCTCAACATAAACATAGTATGTGCTCATTATACAAAATTTTCTAAATGCAAAAATATATCATGAAAAAGCAATCAAAATTAACCATAAGTCAGACACCTCCAGAATCATCATTAATATTTTAGGGTATATCCTCACATTGCTTTTTTCTTTTTTTTTTTCTTTTCTTTTCTTTTCTTTTTTTGCACAATTTTTTTTTTTTTTTGCACAATTACGTGCACAAATTGTGCTCCTAACTATTGCTTTTATTGGATTAATCCAAAGGGTCGTTTCTCAGAAAAAACAACTGAAAGGGTATAAATAAGGGGTGACATTTTAGTGGTAGATTTTGGCTATTGACAAGGAGGTGGCTACCTCCTCCACCAAAGCTAAGATCTAGTCTTATTTATATAAATAGTACATTAAAGCTTCATTTCATGAACCCATCCTACTGCCCATTTTATTTTACTCTTTTTGTGAGTAATTTGATGACAAGTTTTTTCATCATGAATGTATACCCACTAAGTATTTTGATTTTCTTATTTGTTTGATTGTTGCATGGGAGTTATGACTCAGGAACTTAAAGTTTAGCTGAAAGAACAAGTTTCAATTAATGCAGTTTAGAATTTATTGACCTTGGCTCTTGATGACAGACAAATTTAATCAATTAATGACTAACATGTGTTTCTGACATATAGAGAAATCCAAGGTATAGCTATGAAATGCCAACAATGACTCATGATTATCTTCAAAGTTAACTGCAATATTTTTTCATCTTGGAATTCAAGGCCCTACCCAAGGCCCTGTCCAATTTCCATTTTTAAATTTGTCCTTAGGATTTTTTTTTTCATGATATAATATATGATATTTCTGAAAGAACACAGACTTTATAATTAACTCTGATTTCACCGTCTCACCATAATATGTTTTCTCTGTCATCTTGTCAATTATTTATTTTGTTAAAACTCTAATATACCTACTTCACTGAGTTATTGTAAAGATTAAATAAAATGAGGTACATTGTGTGAAATACACAGCATGGTAACTAGCACAGAGGAGCATACTCAAGAATGTTATTTCCATTCTCTTTCCTTTGATGAGACTTATACGCCAGCCAAATGAAATTTTATGTTGGCTTCCATGCCCTCCCACCCGCCTCCCTCCCCAAAGAATTTGCTCATATAGTCCTCTCTACTTTGGGAGATACCTCACTTATTTTTACAATTGAGACCTTTTTATCTTGGAGATATGAATCAAAACATCTTCTTCACAAAGTATTTCCTCATCCTGCCCCTCTAAAAAATAATATGTTTTCTGAAATTTCATCAGAATGCTTTATCTATACTTCTCTTTTGGTCGTTATTACTTCTTTCCTTCCATTATAACGATGTGTATACATAGACAAGCTCCAAGTTACTTAAAAGCATGAATTTTAGAGTATAAGGCATTCATTTATCTCTTTCTATCACTAATCTGTTGTGTGTCTGTGAAGTATGCAACCTGACTTTACCTCAGTTACCTCTTTTTAAAAATAGTGGTAATTATAGTACCCATTTTCAAGATTAGTATGAGTACAGTGCCCGACACAAATGATCTAAATAATGATGGGGATGATTATGAGCTTTATGAGGGCAAGTCCAATTTTATGCAACTTGGGAACCTCCACAGAAGCTGGCACCTAATCATAGCTAAGTAAGTGAGGAAATGAATAATATGTGTGTTGGAACATAATAATGGGAAACAGGTAGCCTGATGTGGTATTCTGTTGCCATAGGTTCCACTGGGTTCTGATACTTGTAACATCATGGGTTATCCCACTGTTTGTCTCTTAGTGTCTTTGACATGTGTTCCTTTACCAGGATGTCAGGAGTTGTTACACAGTTCCTGTAGCTGTTTGAAGAAATAATTATCACAGTGTTCTCATACCATGTATGTATGTTAACTTGAAAACTTAATACCCTTGCACGAAGATGTAACACACTAATACCGTGCTCTCATTCAATCACATAAGTAAACATATCTATTGACATTTTTGTTCTTGATACTTTCTAGTTCTTAACTTGCCTCCTAACTAGCAGACAGAAACATATAAGGGGTAGATAGATCTTAAAATGCTATATAAGGGAAGTCCCTGTGCAAATACTAAGAAAAAGAGAAAAATGTACACTCTGCACTATTGTGAAGTGTGAGAAAGAAAAGAGAGGAATGAACCAAACAAGGTGGTATGATACTAGGATTCACACTGTCTTCTTCTCTGGCAGGAACCTAAGTAGGAGGTTAATATAAATATTTAGAAAGGTTTGGAGAGTCTGAGAATGTTTGTGCTATTGGAGCACAAACATAAGCTTTGACTGAGGATTCTAGGGACCTCTAGGAAAATCTATGCTTTGATTTTGTGCTTACACATACAATATAGGGATGAAAAGGAGGTGGACGTATAGGTAGACCTCAGGAAGTATTCCGAGAACCCTGTGGTCTGTGAATGGTATGCAGTGTATTTAGAACTTTCTGCATGACCTTGCTGAAGTGACGTAGAGATTCTGGAAGTTATGCTAAACCGCAAATGCCTTAGAAGTCATAGTATGACTGATTTAAAACTCAAGAGTGTAAATGTGCTCCCTTCTATTCATTCATTACTAGGGAAATAATACTTATTTTGTGTGCAAAAAATGTTTGGAAATAAAAGCATCTTTATATACTGTCCTTGCCTTGATGCTACTCAGTGCTTCTCAAATCTCATTGTGCTAAAGAATTATTGTGTAGGTAACTATACAATATATAGAAATCAAAACTATATATAAATACATAGAGGTATTTTCAAGGTCAGTTTGGTCCAGCTATGATTTATTTTACAGCGATCAGAGGAAATGTATCCATCAGCATTTTGCTGATAAGCAATTTAAAGCAGTAGCTTGAAATCATTAGATGTCCCCAGCCCTTTTGAAAACCTGATGAAAATTATGGATCAACTCCCCAGAAGCAAATGCATATATACTTATACACAAAAGTCCTGAATATAATTTAAGAGATTAAAAAAATCCCCAAAGCCCAATCATGTACCTTAAGTTAAAATAAATCCTGCTTTAAAATTTATTGTGGGGCTTACCATGGTTTACCTTGGAAGTGTGAGCTATTTTATATTCATTAAATTCCACAACCTTTGGCACCAACATTTGTGAGAAAGAAAAAAAAAAAAAGACTTATCTTAAAGAGTAAGAATGAAGTCAACCATCTTTATAGCCCTTATATCATCACACAACATTTCTTGACTCACGTCAATAAGCAGACTTATCCCCAGTAACCCCTATTATGAAGTGGGGCTATGGGTTCCAAGAGTGAGTTGCTTTTGAATTATTGCATGACTTTTCACTAGATATTCAGTTTAAAAGGTTTCTTAAATATTACAATGACTATAAATTTGGTAGCATATATCTTCCTTTATATAAGATGACAAAGCAGGTGAAAGTTTGTTCCAAATTTTATCAAAATGGGTCTTCACCAGAGAGGAATTTCTTCCTTCAAATGTTACACAGTAGATTGTACCCCTTGTCTTAAAAAATAAATGCATTTGCAAGCAGTTTTTTATTTGTTTTTTTAAAGATTTTATTTATTTATTAGAGAGAGAGAGAGAAAGCACAAGCAGCAGGAGTGGCAGGCAGAGGGAGAAGCAGACTCCTCGCTGAGCAGGAACACAAGCAGGGGGAGTGGGAGAGGGAGAAGCAGGCTTCCCGCGGAGCAGGGAGCCTGATGCGGGGCTCGATCCCAGGACCCTGGGATCATGACCTGAGCCGAAAGCAGACGCTTAACCAACTGAGCCACCCAGGCATCCCACAAGAAGTTTTTAAATAGATGCCTTTTGTGGTTCAAGTTCATTGGTTAGGGCAGAAACAACTGAGTAGTTAGGTAGGGCAGAAACTATTAGTTGCCCATGCAAAAGCATCCTCTCTTTCGTACTTGCTCACAAGGCATTTTCCTGCAGATAGGAGGAGACAACGTGCTCAGGAAAGTGGGGCTCTCTCCCAGAACCCTGAACATGAAGCATGATTGGTTGTAGCAATTCATGATAATACCTACCCTTTAAATAGAAAAATAAAAGTGACTGATGATATTGCTCTGAAACTCATTCTGCCATTCTATCATTGGAATGTCTTTTTTCCCCCCCGCAACTTCTTGGCTCAGTTGTTCCCAACTGGATCTAGGTTTTACATTGCTAGAAAACTATGCTATCTATGTCTCTGTAGTTTCTGGTTTTGTTTTTGTTTGTTTATTTGTTCATCTGGGGGGAGGTTGTTGTTTTGGTGTAACCAGCTTCTGTGTAGAGCAGGTCCAAGGATTCCATTTATTTTTTGCTGTTGTTCTGTTCTTGTTTTTCACTCTTTTACTTTGTAATAAAAGAAATCCAGGGTGGGGAGTTAGAGGTTGTGTTATGGAAATATATTCAGATAGAATTTAAAGATTCTTAAATAACCCACTCAAGTGAGAGAGCTGGGATTTTCACATTATACACCTAAATATCCCCCTTTTTTTTTCCACCTAAATATTCTTGCTACCGTATGTTGCCAATATTTGTGATTGCATTTCATGGGAGAGTCTCTGTGTGGTTGTTGGAGGAGGCCCCAGGAAGATGGCACATTTTGGAAAATTGGAGAGGAAAGTACAAATTGAGGGGCACCTGGTTGGCTCAGTCGGTTAAGCGGCTGACTTGATTTCAGCTCAGGTCACATCTCAGGGTGTGGGACCTCTAGGAAAGTCCTTCATGTAGCACTCCACGCCGTGTGTGGAGCCTGCTTAAGATTCTCTTGCACCCTCTCCCTGGCCCCTCCCCCCACAAAAAAGAAAGAAATTGAAAGAACAGGAGTGGAAAGTGGGCTCTGTGGAAATAAATGTTTTTAAAGGACTGTTATCCACAGTTTTAGAAGTTACGGTTTATAATCTTTTCTTGGGGGTCAGAAGCTGACCTATGCTGAAAGTATGATCAGTACTCTGATCACAGTTTACACACTGAATTTATAAAACTGGTGGGAGAACCACTGAGCTCTTCTGCGGACCCTATGTTTTTCAGGATTCATGTCCAACAGCCACTGTGCTAGTGCTTTATATAACACGGGGGCGCACTGAATCCTTGTGAAGGCACTATTCTCGTTGTCATTATTATTGTTATTTTAACGATCATCACTTCCCTCCAAGTGGGGAAACAGAAGGCACGGTAGAGTAAGCGCTGTCCCAGGGTCACACAACAAAACTGACAGAACTGAAATCTACCTAATTCTCTGACTTCACCACCTACACAATGCCTTTGCCCCTTCCTGAAATAGAATGACTATGACTTAACAGTTTGATTTCTAATTCTCCTCTGAAAGTTTTAAAAACTGAAAAATAACTCATGCCTTTTTTTCTTTGCATATCTTTAAGAGACAAATATATCTGAGGCAAAGGGTGTAGATCTCACCAATTGACAGCCTGCCACTTCTGTCATTTCTCCACATATTTTTTTATAACCCCCTTGTGATAAAGCCTTTGTTTTTCCCTTAGTAATAATAAAACTCATTTAAGCCGGGCGCCTGGGTGGCTCAGTCGTTAAGCGTCTGCCTTCGGCTCAGGTCATGATCCCAGGGTCCTGGGATCGAGCCCCGCATCAGGCTCCCTGCTCCGCGGGAAGCCTGCTTCTCCCTCTCCCACTCCCCCTGCTTGTGTTCCTGCTCTCGCTATCTCTCTCTCTGTCAAATAAATAAATAAAATCTTTAAAAAAAAAAAAAACTCATTTAAGCCAAGAAATTATTAGAGAATAGTAAGACCAGTAAAAGTCTTTAAATGTATTTTATCACACTTAAAGGCATATAACAACAACAACAAAAAAAGTTACCGGTATTTCTTTAAAAAGTCATTTAAAAGATATGTAATTGTATAAAAAGTATAGATGTGAAATAGATCATCAACTCCTATTTCCATTAGATATCAGATCAGGTTGAAATTTTCAAAGCTACCTTCACCATATCTCTGGGTTTTGTTCTTGCAGGTGTTATTGTTTGGAAAGGACTCTGAGAAAATAGTGCCCAATGGATACTTTGAGCCAAATTCCTCTCTTTTCCCACCTTCACCTATGCTTCCACCCTCTATGTTCTTCTTGGGATTGTTTCTCCTCCTCTCAAACTACAGAGCTGACTTTCTCTAGATGATTCTCTTTTTATTTATTAGACTGGAAATTCTCTTGTGATAAGCATACTCCAATGTTAAATGGAAAGCAGATGGTAAAAATGGCTACTTAAATGTGCTTCCAATGCTGTTGCTTGCCTGAATATGTGCGTGTGTTTAATAAAGAAAAGAAAATGAGTCAGTTTAATATTCTCTGTAATAAAGTGATGGTGGGTAGCAAGGTTTTTTTTTTTTTTTTTTTCTGTTGGTAACTGGTCTTATGTGCACTGATTTATACATAAAAATGTTCTTGGTACCTAAGGAAAATAAGCTCTTATTACATGAATGAGTTTATTAAAACTCTTATGCCGTAGGCAAGTAAGCAGTTTCTTTATGAGTCCCTGAATGTAAACATCTCTAAAATAAGAATGAGAAAATGTCTACATGAGATGCCAGGGCTGGTTCTGGCCCTAGATTAATTGACCCTTGCTTTTAATGCTTTGAGGAGTGACTAATATTAAGCAACATATTTAAATCATTGAAATTCAAATCATGTTTGGGTGCTTTTTGTTGTTGTTTTTTTGTTTGTTTTTGGTTAGTCTAAAAGGGAGAGAAAGTTGTAATATGCTCTCAGGGTAGAGTCCTACCAGTTACTCACACAGATTGCATTCCTCCGTAAGCCTGAGATTAATGTACCATGAGACTGGAAGTGTTTACTGGGGTTAGGAGGTAAGAGAAGAAAAAGGGTCAGTCATTCTTACTGTTTCTGTGTTAGGTAACAGAAAATCATCCCCAAAATAAAAAGTTGTAGATGCAGGAGGCCTGGCTGGCTCAGTCAGAAGAGCATGAGACTCTTGATCTTGGGATTATGAGTTTGAGCCCCACATTGGGTGTAGAGATTACTAAATAAATAAATAAATAGATAAACTTATAAAAAGTCATAGATGCTTCTATTATATTTCATTGCAGTGCGTAATTATCACTGATGAAAAATAGCAAAGGCACTGATTTGGCAAGCCCTCCTATTTCTGAAACCAATAGGGCCTTAACAATTAAAACAGGCTTTCATAATTTACATAGGAGCAAAGGAGCCAGACTTTACTACAAAAAAATATTATTAGCTTACAAGTCATATAAATGTGGATTTGCACTGAGTAACAGGAACTGGAAGCTGGAATGCTTTTAAAGATCTTCTAGAATTCTTGTTATTCATGAATCCTCTCTAGGGCTACTACAGTTAATAACTGTTCAAATCTATTTGGGTATCTCTAGAGGCAGGGAGCCACAACCAAGGAAGCTCAGTCCATATTGGATAACTCTTAAAATTATGTTGGTCCAAATATTTATGTTATAATTGCAGAGTTAATTTATAATACTACATCCTATAATTTAAAGATAGCAATCACTGGCTGCTTATGTCCTCTCTTCTTCCGGTCAAATATCCCCAGTTGCCTCAACTATTCCATGTGTGTATGTATGTGAATTTCTTTGTCATATTCAGTATTTTTAATGATTTCAGTATTCCCTTTTGATAGCTATAGGTACCCTTGTCTATCTCCTTGTTGGCTTACCTTGTTGACATCTGTGAGGATCATTTTAAATTTTGCTTTAAAAAGGGATGTTTTTTAGTAGGAAATACTTCTGTCAATATCAGAAATAACCAGTGAGTGTCACTGTTCTAACACAGACAGACATTTATGGGTTTGTTGTCATATAATGATCAACAAAATCCTTGCAGAAGCCATAAAAACTTGTAATTATGCAGAACACAGGCAGTGGGCTGGATAAATCAAAGGTCCTCTTATTCCACCCACATCAGCCACTATAGAAATTTTGGGCAGATTTACTGGTGCCTTTTTTTTCTTCACTAGTCTACTTCAGTTTTACAAGAAGAAAATTTATTTTGCTTTCCGTTCAGAATAAAAGACTGGCCATTTTTTTTCCAAAATGCTCTTCCTACCACTCAACTTCATAGTCTGGAAATAACTTTCTCCTGAATTCTGATAAATATCATTATTTCTGATTTGATTTCAATTATTTAGTCAATGGATTATTGATATAAAGGGAAGACAGTAATTCTGATTATGCAATCCTTTTAGGCACTCCATGTATACTATTTCTTTTAACTCCACAACAGTGCAATGAAGTCCTTATTCATGCTATTGTATAGATCAGGGAAGAGTCTGAGATAATGTTAAATAACTTGACTCAGGGTGACACAGTAATACATCTGATATTAGAAACCAAGATTATCTGACACCAGAGTTCCTATTCTTTCCACTACACCCTCCTCCCCTCAGACTATACATGCAAAAATGGGATGCTTAGAAACTAGTATCTGAGTCATTATGAATATGTTGGGATTTTGATGGACTCTGTAGGTAACACCTCTCTCACTACTGCCTGAATTCTGAACCAGTTGAGAAATAGAGCACTAGAGACTGGCAGATGGATATCAAAAGGTCAGCTGTATAATTGATGAAAGCTAAGAAAATGGGACTTTGATGTGTGGCCAAATGAGCTTCTGAATTTCCTCTTCTTGTGAATTTGAGACCTGCCCGTCAACTAAGTGACACAGCTGAGAAACCTGACCCCCATAGTGTCAGACCCCTTATTATGTAGCAGAAAAAAGGGGAACAGACTGAAATGGAGAAGAAAGAAGAAAGTTTTTCCAAACTTGCAAATCACATAATCCTGATAAGCTAGGTTTTTTTTTCCCCAAAGGAAGAAAGGCCTGGAGTGAAGTCTACTCCACTGAAGTCCCCACTGAAGTCTACTGAAGTCGCTCCACATGGGACTATTTTTCTTAATATGCCATTTTATAATGCAGACTATTAACAAAAACAGAGAACAAATGAAAAGGAGAATTCAGTTCCTTCCTGCCATTAATCCAGGATTTTTTTTTTCTTTAAACAGCTGACATTTATTATTGATAACAATATAAAAAATCCTTTAAAGACTATCAGTATTGTATTACCAAAAGAGAGGTAATATGTTTATAAAACATTTATAGAATTAGATATGCAAAAAATGAAATTAGGAAGGAAAGTAAATGAACACACTACTAACCGGAGGGGGGGGGGAACCACAAGAATCATTAGTACTGAAAAAATGTGAAATGAAAGCAGCATTTTAAAGAGTGCAGCGTACTGCAAGAGAGCTATAGTGCAAACTCATAATCAAATTATATATGCCCTATAGTTCCCTTACAAGGATAATCAGGTGTTTATCTTGTAAGCATTTGTGCAGTGATGAACTCTTAATTTTTTAAATTCTTAAAGATTCATTTAAAGAAGGATGTGGAAAAGCTATTCCCTGAAATAGATGTGTTTTTATATCTGCAATGGCAGACAAGATTATTTCATGCCTTGTTGGGCTTATTATCATATAATAATTGTAAGGACTTAGGTTTTTACTCTTAGTGAAATGGGAGTTTACTAACTGAAGGGTTTCAAGTAGAAGAATCATATTAGCTGGATATCATTTTAAATTCCTCTGCCTCATGTCTACTCACTCTCAACCCCAAACCTACCTTCATGCTGGTCAGTAGAGAGAACACTAAAGGACTCACAGCAGGGAAGAGGGTGAGAAGATATGGATAGGTTCTGGATAAACTTTGAAAGTGTATTGAATGGGGGTTATGAAAGACAGGTATTAAGATTTTGGCCTCTAATGTTTTCCCCATCAAATGAGATGGGAAGACTATGGTTGAGTTGGGTCTGGGAACAAATATCAGAACATTCATTTAAGAATGTTGAGTTTGGATATGATTCTTTCAGACCAAGTAGATATGTAAAAAGACAGATGTAATATAAATGCCTGGAGTTAGAGAGAGAGATTTGGATGGGAGATATGCATTTAGGAGGTATGAGCATATAGATAAACTTAAAACCATGAAACAAGTTAGATCACCAAGGGAAAAAAGACAAGAGAAGAAGAAAAAAAAAAAAAACAAAAGATAAAGAAGAGAAGGGTCCAAAGATTGAGTCACAGACCTTTCCAAAGTTAAAAGTTCAAGACGTGAGAGGAAGACACAAGAGAGATTAAGAAGGAGCATCTAGTAAGATTGAAGAGTCAACCTGTACCACCCTGGAAGCCAAGTGAAGATAGTGTATCTAGGAGAAGAGCACAAGCAATTATGTCAAATGTCCCTAATGTAGCAAATAAGATGAAGACTAAGAATCCACTGTTGATTTTGGCAGTAAAGAGAACATGGTGACTTTAGTACAAGTCTTAGTGGAGGTATGGAGCAAAAGAAAAGAAACCACAGAACTTATGGAAGATTTAAGAAGAGGAATTAGAAATGTGACTATTGACTGTACTTTTGTGGAATTTTGGAGCAAAAGGGAACAAATAAATTGGGGGGGGGACATCAGAAGAACTGGATCCAAAAGATGTTGCTTTTTTTTTCCTTCTTCTTTCCAATTTTTTTAAGGATTAATGCTTGCATGGTGATGGGAGGCTGGTCTTGTTCTGTAAGGAGAGAGATGGAGGAATTATCGGGCTGCAGCAGGTGGAGGGGACAGAAACCGGTGTATAAGTAGAGGGGATGGGCTTAGCTGGGAGTGCAGTTTATGTAGAGTATCAGGCAGGAAGTCAGAATATATGGTACAGATGCCAATATGTGGGTGGGAGCTGTGGAAGTTTTCTGCAGATTGCTTCAATCTCAGAGAAATAGGAAGCAAAATTATCAGCTGAGAGTGAAGAGTGGGGAGGAGGTGGGTGTTAGAAGACAGAATTTGAAGTGAGGGAATAAAATATGAAATAGTCTTCTTGGTGAGTAGAAAAATAAGATGACCAGGGAAATACATTGACTGCTGGTCAACATTAAGGACCGACTTAAGGTTATTGTTATGAATTTGAGAGAGATAAGTCTACACATTGGCACGTTTTTTCCTTTAGTTGTGGTTTAACTGTTCAGGTGTACACAAGGAATTGATGTGATATGTACACACACCCATCTCATATTTAAAAATAAATTGTTTCGTATATTTACTATTCCATTCAAGAGCGTCCTTTTAAATAATATTCATGGCCATGTTATAGCTTGTCTGAGATTGTATTCTTAAAAAGTAATACAGATGCTTGACAACATGTGTCTAAGACAGTTGCTAATATTTTTCCTTCTTTTAGCTTTTTCCCTCTTGACATTGAGCCTGATTTTAAAAGCAAACAAAAAGAACACCTCAACTAACATAACTGAGTATGTAAGCATTGAAAATTATTTTAGAGATCAATCTCATTCCCCTCATTGCAGATTAGGAAGACTAAAGCCCAGGGGAGAGGGAATAAAACACAAGATTCCATATAATTCTACTCATGTAATTTTCCAACTAAACTTCACTTTTTTTTTTTTTAGAGCCATAGCACAGATCCAACTCTGCCTTATGTTATGATACGGCCAGGGGGTATTACTTGTTCAGATTTTGGCAGTCACATAAGAACAAGCTGCTGGAGCTTTCATTATAGATATTCTTCTGCAGAACAGGTGTGTAGAAAAAGGTCTATCCTATTTCAGATGCTCAACCTGTCTTCTCCCATATATGCACCAGCTCAGTTGAAGCAGAAGCAATCTATGCCTGCGTAATATCACTCACACTGTTAAGAAAATGGCACTATTGTTGCCTGGTTACCTCTCCATTTTCTTAATTGCCTCTTCATAATGTGAGTTTCATAAGCTATAGCAACCCCATGGAAAATTCAGAATTACAGAGAATTACCACTGTCATTAGCTTTCCAATTTCCATTTGGAGTTAAAAATCTAGATATCTTATCCCATCTCTGCCATAGGCTTATAACCTTGATTAAGTAACTGAACTTTGCTTCCTAACCTATTAAATGAGTAAAATGGACTTGATCAGTGGTTGAGATATTTTTAAAGTGGCTGCACCTGGGCTGTATGAGAAATGAAAGTGAAGTTTTTATTTAAACCAGAGCTACGGTGACTCAGTTTTCTACTCTCTGAACATCCTCTCGCCTTCCTAGGTTTCCTTGAGAAGCTACACAGAACCCAAATGCTCCAAGGATCATGATTCTAAAACTGCTGGATGACAAGATCTAATATCTCTTTTGGCTCTGTCATTGTATCAGCCTGTGATGCCGCGATGGAGGGGGGTGTGTGTGTGTGTGTGTTAGACATGAATAAAGAATTCAGGCCAGAGATGCTTATGCCCCCGTAGTTGTACAGAGCCTTAAATCCTTACCACAGACAAAAGGAAAAGAAGTTGAGATTGAGATAGACCTTTGCCTTTTCATCTCATTTTTTTAAATTTTATTTTATTATGTTATGTTAATCACCATACATTACATCATTAGTTTTTGATGTAGTGTTCTGTGATTCATTGTTTGTGTATAACACCCAGTGCTCCATTCAATACGTGCCCTCCTTAATACCCATCACCAGCCTAACCCATCCCCCCTCCCCCCTCCCCTCAGTTTGTTTCTCAGAGTCATAGTCTCTCATGGTTTGCCTCCCCCTCTGATTCCGCCCCCTTCATTTTCATCTCACTTTTAAGCCCTATGATAGAAATAACCCTGCATCTGTTAGAAGAATTTGTATGGTTAGAGGTGGTGGAGAATGATTAATATCAAAAATTTCCAAGCAGGGAAGAGACTGGTGATTCAGCCCTGAATCAGGTACTGGGCAGAGGCTATGAAGGCACCTGCCAAGATCCAGCCAAAACGCCAGTCATCATGTGGTATCTGTCTCACATAATTCCTTATACATGAACTGAAGGTTACTTCAACATTTAGAGAAGTGCAGAGAAAGGCCCCTTCATATAGAAGTGGTTAATGTATAAGAGTTCACTAAAAAAGAAAAATGACAAAAGCCAGAATACCTCTGATTATTCTAATGAATAAGCTAAGGTAGTATTTAAATACTACTTTCAACATTCTTTTTATATTTATCTCACTACAGAAGTAACATAGATAGTGAATTCCAACTGCTGAAATGTATTTAAAGTTCAGAGAAGAAAATAACAAGTCTAAAATGTTATTTGAGATTAGCATTTTTAATACTCTAAAATATTTACTTTCAGCTTTTATGTAGCCATATATATATGTATATATATATATAAATGATATTATAAAACCATAAGAAAAATTGTTGCCACCAGCAATATATAAAAGTGCCTTGGGATCAAACTCTCACAAATATTATTATCCATTTTAGCTTTGATAATACAATGCCATATTCTTGATTTCTTTGATTACTTGTAAGGATTAATATCCTTTAGTATTTACTTAATTTTTAATATTTTTTTATATTTTAAGTTTGCTTTTAGAATAGAGCAGGATTTCCATTTAGGATTTTTTAAGTGACTTAAACTTATCACTTTTAATATTTATTTATTTATCTATCTATCTATTTATTTATTTTTATTTTAAGTAGGCTTCACACCCAATGTGGGGCTTGAACTCAGGACCCCGAGATTAAGAGTTGCACGCTCTACTGACTGAGCCAGCCAGGTGCCTCAAACTATTAAACTATTTTTAAATAGTATGCTTAAGTACATGTAGCAATAGCCAGTGTAGATTAATGTTTATATAATGCTTTAGTGTGAAGGACTCATATGTAATATAAAAGTCACCAAAAAGGAACAATAGTGCAGCATTAACTTTTTTACTCATTAAATTCATGTTAAGCTATTCTATTATTTGAAATTAATTTTCTCAAATTGCAGACTATTATATAAAATTTTATAATAATGAAACATAAATTTCTCCATTACCTCCCAAAGCCACTCCCCATAGGTAACTACTATTACTTCTTAATGTATACGTTACTCTATGTCTTGCTAATTTATATAGTATAGGTAAATACATATCATAAGGGTGGGTTACACCTAGGGAAGTCACAGTATAATAGTTTTTGAAATTTAATTTTTCACTTAAGAATATAGAATAATATCTTTCCATATCAGTACATGTAGATCCACCTCATTCATTTTTTTTTTAAGATTTTATTTTTAAGTAATCTCTACACCCAGCATGGGGCTTGAACTCACAACCCCAAGATCAAGAGTCACATGCTCTACCAACTGAGCCAACCAGGCACCCTCACCTAGTTCATTTTAATGGCTCCTTCATAGGATTGTAAAATTTTGACATATAGTTGTATTTTATGATTTTTTTTCCAACTTTATACACAATATGGCAGTAAACATCACTGTGCATCTGTATTTGGGCTTTGTATGTGTGTTTCAGGAAGTGAGATTCTCAGAAGTAGAATTGTTCCATTAAAGTGTATGTGTATTTTCAGCTTTTCAGTTACTGCCAAACTGCCCCCCCCTCCCAAATGGGACTTGCCAGGTTAAAGTCCTATCAATATTATATGGCAGCACCCATTTCTCTACATGTTGCCAGCCCTGGCTATTATCACTGTTTTTAGAAAAAAATTGTTGGCCATCTGATGGCATTTTGTTTTAATTTGACTCTTTAATTGTTCCTAAGTTTTCACACTCTTTTTCAAGAACAATCTCCTTAGATATGTTAAGGAATGACTGCAATTTAAAGTGTGTCTTGAACAGCATGGTACTGGCACAAAAACAGACACATAGATCAATGGAACAGAATAGAGAGCCCAGAAATGGACCCTCAACTCTATGGTCAACTAATCTTCGACAAAGCAGGAAAGAATGTCCAATGGAACAAAGACAGTCTCTTCAACAAATGGTGTTGGGAAAATTGGATAGCCACATGCAGAAGAATGAAACTGGACCATTTCCTTACACCACACACAAAAATAGACTCCAAGTGGTTGAAAGACCTCAATGTGAGACAGGAGTCCATCAAAATCCTAAAGGAGAACACAGGCAGCAACTTCTTTGACCTCAGCCGAAGCAACTTCTTCCTAGAAACACCGCCAAAGGCAAGGGAAGCAAGGGCAAAAATGAACTATTGGGACTTCATCAAGATAAAAAGCTTTGCAAAGCAAAGGAAACAGTCCACAAAACCAAAAGACAACCGACAGAACGGGAGAAGATATTTGCAAATGACATATCAGATAAAGGGCTAGTATCCAAAATCTATAAAGAACTCATCAAACTCAACACCCAAAGAACAAAGAATCCAATAAACAAATGGGCAGAAGACATGAACAGACATTTTTCCAAAGAAGACATCCAAATGGCCAACAGACACATGAAAAAGTGCTCAATATCGCTCAGCATCAGGGAAATCCAAATCAAAACCTCAATGAGATACCACCTCACACCAGTCAGAATGGCTAAAATTAACAAGTCAGGAAACGACAGATGTTGGCGGGGATGCGGAGAAAGGGGAACCCTCCTACACTGTTGGTGGGAATGCAAGCTGGTGCAGCCACTCTGGAAAACTGTATGGAGGTTCCTCAAAAAGTTGAAAATAGAGCTACCATATGATCCAGCAATTGCACTACTGGGTATTTACCCCAAAGATACAAAAGTAGGGATCCGAAGGGGTACATGCACCCTGATGTTTATAGCAGCAATGTCCACAATAGCCAAACAGTGGAAAGAGCCAAGATGTCCATCGACAGATGACTGGATAAAGAAGAAGTGGTATATATATACAATGGAATATTATGCAGCCATCAAAAGGAATGAGATCTTGCCATTTGCAACGACGTGGATGGAACTGGAGGGTATTATGTTGAGTGAAATAAGTCAAACAGAGAAAGACATGTATCATATGATCTCACTGATATGAGGAATTTTAATCACAGGAAACAAACTGAGTGTTGTTGGAGTGGGGGGTGGGGTGGGAGGGATGGGGTGACTGGGTGATAGACACTGGGGAGGGTATGTGCTCTGGTAAGCGCTGTGAATTGTGCAAGACTGTTGAATCTCAGATCTGTACCTCTGAAACAAATAATGCAATATATGTTAAGAAAAAAAAAAGAAGAAGGTAGCGGGAGGCGAAGAATGAAGCAGGGGAAATCAGAGGGGTGGACGAACCATGAGAGACGATGGACTCTGAAAAACAAACTGAGGGTTCTAGAGGGGAGGGGGGTGGGAGGATGGGTTAGCCTGGTGGTGGGTATTGAGGAGGGCACATTCTGCATGGAGCACTGGGTGTTATGCACAAACAATGAATCATGGAACACTTCATCTAGAACTAATGATGTAATGTATGGGGATTAACATAAGAATAAAAAAAAATAAAAAAATAAAGTGTGTCTTGATTTCCTCTCATTCAGTTGTTAATACTGGATTTCTAAAAACTTTTATAATTAATTCCTAATTTTGTTGGATGGTAGTGAGAGAATGTGCTCCCAAATAACACTTATTTGGCCCCATAAAAGAGAAACCCTATGGCTGTCTCTTCCTAGCAGCCTGGTGATGTGCCATGTGGGTTGATCCAATTTCACTTTAATCTGATGATTAAATTCAGTGCTTTACCTAGATCATATTACATATCCCATACCTACTCCATATCTATATTACAACTATGTGAAAAGTCAGGTTGCAGAGGGTTTGATAAGAAACATATTATCAGGGCGCCTGGGTGGCTCAGTCGTTAAGCGTCTGCCTTCGGCTCAGGTCATGATCCCAGGGTCCTGGGATCGAGCCCCGCATCGGGCTCTCTGCTTGGCGGGAAGCCTGCTTCTCCCTCTTCCATTCCCCCCTGCTTGTGTTCCCTCTCTCGCTGTCTCTCTCTCTGTCAAAATAAATAAATAAAATCTTTAAAAAAAAAAAGAAACATATTATCACCCCAGTTCAATCATTTAGAAACTACTTTTTTTAATAAGAGAATAGAGACTTCAGATCATCCACTAACATCCCCTCATTTTACAGAGACAGAAATTAAGGAAAAGTGAACTTCCCAAGATTATCCACTTAGTCAGTTATGATTCACTTTCATTCTGAACTAACGAACAAATGAGCATTATTTCTTTGAAAAGAAAAAAAAATCATACTAACAACTTTGATCCTAATCAAGAAAAACAATTGTAGGGTAAGTTGCCTCAGCATTTATAGTGTATAATTCATTCTGATTTAGAGATCAATATTCATTGAATCAGTGAGTGGTTTGAAAATAACATTGATGAGTCTCAGCTTTTGCATTTCAGCGACTTCTGACATTGGCTGCCCTCCCTTTCAAGATTATATGTAGCTCCTCTGGTGACATTGGTGTCCAGATTTGTCACTGTATTTAGGCTATTTAACCAGATTAGTGTAAGCTTTACCACTGAGTCAGACTACAGGCCGAATTTTTGCCTTAGTTATAAATCTTCATAAGAGGGGTTTCACAGCAATAGCAAGTTTGATTTCTAATATTTAGAAGTAGTCTGAAAATACTTAAAAACCAAAATTGTAATGAAATATTTTAATTCATTTTTGTGTTTCTGAGGATGAATTAGTCTAATATGGTTTCTTCTTTCATCATTCTTTACTAAACTTTCTATAATTTTTCACACAGGATTGGAAGCATTTGGCCAGATATACATACTGACAGAGAAACTAGTTTTTTGAAATTGATAAACATAGACGTAGTGGACAAACTTTCCAACTATATTTAGAATAAAGAGTTCTTCCAAGATCAACACTATATATTTTCAGCTCTTTGTTTTATTTTGTTTTTTTCCAAATACTCCACTTATGGCTCTTCACTTCCTCATTGGTTTCCTTTCTTCTGAAACCAGCTGTGATCATTGGCCAAGAATCTGTCTTGGCCCCCTGTGCCTTTTTTTTCTTTTTCTATTTTTCTTTCCCAAGAGTTTATTTCTTATATAGGTTCAGCCTTCACCTTTATGGGCATAGCATCTCAGTCTATGTCTCCTGTTCCTATCTCTCCCTCAGGCTTGGGAACCCACATACTGAATCATCCCAGATTCAACCCAAAGGTAGTATGTCTGAAACTAAGCCTATCCTACCTCATACCTACCTGACCCTCCTCCCCGCTTGGTCAGTAGAAAACATGTGTCGGGTCTCTGGAACTTGAAATATTAACAGGAACTATTATTTTATTTCTGTCTCTCCCTTTTATCTAATTCTCCAGCCAATTGTGGTTTTCTGATGTTTCTTTTGCAATGTTTATTCATGTATTTGAGTTTCTACTGCTACAATCTTGATTGGAATTTCAACCCTTTAAGAATTCCCAGATGTCGGGGCACCTGGGTGGCTCAGTTGGTTAAGCATCTGCTTTCAGCTCAGGTCATGATCCTGGGGTCCTGGGATCAAGCCCCGCATTGGGCTCCCTGCTCAGCGGAGAGCCTGCTTCTCCCTCTCTCTCTGCTGCTCCCTCTGCTTGTGCTCTCGCTCTCTGACAAATAAATAAATAAAGTCTTTAAAAAAAAAAGAATTCCCAGATGACCTTTGGGGATCTATACATAATCTTCTATACACAATTGCCAGATGTGTCTTCCTAAACTTGCTTTCAATAATTAGGGCCTCTCTTCAGTATCCTTCAGATGCAGTTAATGATTTAGTGAAAAAGACAAGACATTTCAGTTTTGTTGACCATTGCATGATTGGTCAACAAAACTGCAAGGATTGCAAGGATTACATGTTTCTTGGCTTCCTTATGTAATTAATTCTCTGCATTTGTTGGTCTGAGTTCCACAAACAGGCCTCTAACAAAACCTTTGCTATTCTAGTTTCATACTTTCACTCATTATTTCTCACACTTGAATTAACCTTGTAATCTCCTTGGTCCATCCAAATTCTTTATACTTTTCAAATTCAGCTTAAATCCTGAAGATTTAACTGAGGATATTTAGTTTAAAATTATTATGGCCATTCTGAAAAAAATTCCAGTCTTTTTCTCCCCAAAATCATTTTATCTGTTTTTTTATAGTAATAGCACATTTATCATATTCATATCACAACTGGAAAACCTAAATAGCCTTCTACATAACTGCTAGGTAAGAAACCTGGGCTTAAGTCTCAGCTCTGTGACTTCTAAGCGTATCTTAGAATATCTCCTACCAAGCCTATATCTCCTACCAAACCCATAATAACACACACTGGATCTCATTTGGCTCATCTGTGAAATAAATAGGGTTAGATTAAATAGTCCTCAAGTCCCTTTCAGTTTATGATCCATAAACTGGTATTTAAAGGCATTTTGTACAACATAGTATAAAATATACTCTACTATTATAAAACAAACTCTAGGATTATAAAATAGACTCTATTACATGTTTACCTGGTGATCATTAAGTTTCTTAAGCCCATGCCCTTATAAGAATATTCAAACTTCAGAATCAAAATAAAGGACAAACTAGAGAATTGTTTTATTTCTGTTATTGTATGAAACCAATTTTATTTAGTTGACATGCTACTAAAGTGTGGGATTACCTAGTAAATAGGTTCTGCTACCAATTCTAGTGTGAGGAGGAATCCCCACACCAACAAGCAGTTCTTGGGATACCAGCTAAGTGTCTTAAAATTCAACTCAATTATGACTCTATCTACCTGGAGATAGCCTTGGATTCCATAGGTTATGGGCTTAGTCCTGTAAGACTCCCCTCCCCTCCACTCAACTCCAGATACCAGTCGTAAGTCCAGGTTATCACCTGTGCTTCTGATGGACTAGCTACAAATTTGACCTTCCAGCAACCCCCTCCTTGGACTTCAGATGCTAGTAGCAAGTTTAGGTTGTTACCTGTACTTCTTACCAACTGGCTATAAATCACAGATTCCCACAATCTCTTCCTTCCTTGGGTTCACTTAATTTGCTGGAGAGGCCCACAGAACTCAAACATTTTACTTACCAGATCACCAGTTGATTAAAAAAAGTATATATCTCAGGAACAGCCAGATGGAAGAGATGCATAGGGCAAGGGATGTGAGAAGGAGAACGGAGCTTCCATGTCCTCTCAGGTGTGCCACTCTCACCAAATCTCCAAGTATTCACCAACTCCGAAGTGCTCTGAACTCCATCTTTTTGGGATTTTATGGAGGCTTCGTTATATAGGCATGATTGATGAAATCATTGGCCATTAGTGATTGAATTCAGTCTCTAGCCTCTCTCCTCCCCAGAGGTCAGGGGGTAGGACTGGAAGTTCCAACTCTAATCATCTGGTTGGCTGTCCTGGCAACTAGCCCCCCTCCTTAGGTGCTTTCCAAAAGTCATCTCATTAACATAACAAAAGATAATTCTATGCTCTCATCACTTAGGAAACTCCAAGGATTTTAGGAGCTCTGTGCCAGAAACAAGACAAAGACCAAATATATATTCTTTGTTATAAATCACAACATCACACCTACATATTAATCGAATAAGCTTAGGCAATTTTTATTGAAAAAAAAGCTTACTAAGTACAAGGCACTGTGCCAAACATTAGTTAACTGGGAATGGGGAGAGGGATAAAGAAATGAATTCAAATGAATTCTACCTTCAAGGAATCAATTGTCTAATGAAGGAGGCATACAGATAAAGATGAAGGAATTACTATAATTATAAGCATAAGAAGTGTTGATTGCTACCACTTACTATGAACTGGGACCTAGGCCAGAACTTAACATTACAAATGATATTTTACATATACAAACTTGAATGTTTACAACAATATTCCAAGGTAGTTATTATTTTTCCTGTTTCTGAGTATATACTATCCACTATATTTTATTAGGTATATTTTGAGGCTTAGAAACATTTCTGGAGGAAGGCTTATTTAAAGGGAACGATTTAAAGGGAATGATTATTTCTAAATGGAGGTGTCACTTAGAACGGTGACTGTCAAGGTAGCCTTGGAGCTGACTCTTCTTTCAAAAGAGGAGCAGACTTTCCATTGATCTTGTGGGTAGAGAAGGCATTTTAGGCACAGAGAAAAGATTGACCAAAATTCAAGAGGCAAAGAAGTAGAGGTCATATTCGGGGAATTCTGGTGGATTTAATATGGTTGCACAGAAGAGCAGGGAGTGAACAAAGAGAAAGATACAGCTTTTGAGCTTGAGAGGGCAGGGTATTAGAAGAGGGTATTACTCACCCAGGGAAAAAGTAATTGGAAAATCTAGCCATTCTAAACTTTTTCAAAGTTGACAGCTAAATCAGCTTGCATAACAGCACATAGACCTACCCACCTGCTTAGTTTCTAATGCAATTTACTGAAAATTTGTGTCTTCCTACGCACTTCTTCATGACTAATTCAACCTGTGCCAGATAGTGGTTTTACAGCAGCTACAGTCAACATGAAAAGCTCCTTTTTCATGATAATTTTCTATTCTCTTTCTGGTCTACTGAGTTTCTAAGCAAAATTTTTCTTACTCTTTTGTTCGCTCTTACAGGCTTGCAAAAGTTGTGCTCTTCTCATTGTGGGCTGGAGAAGAGTGTGTGGGCTGCCAAAGGCAAACATAATACAGGTGAGTTATGAGGGTAGATTTTCAGGTGCTCCCACCAACTTTGCTCTTCAGTACAATGGAGTAGCCACTCCAGTCTGTGGGAAGTGAAAATTTAACACTAATTTGCATATCACGTTCATGTTATTAATTATCAATGTGACACTTTAGCTTATTATGCAGTTTGCAAAGCACATTCATATCTGTAATTTATTTAGTTCTATCCCAAGCTTCTAGTGAAATTGCATTTACTTAGAAATGTCTTTTGCAAAATCTTACATACAAAAACCTTTGTACCATTTGTTCTTAAGAAATGTGTTCACATGGGGTGCCTGGGTGGCTCAGTCAGTTAAGCATCAGTCTCTTGGTTTCAGCTCAGGTCATGATCTCATGGGTCTTGAGATCAAGTCCCACGTCCTGCTCTGCACTCAGCAGGGGTCCTCCTTGAAGATTCTCTCCCTCTGCTCTTCCCCAACCCCCTCTCTCTCCTTCAGATAAATAAATAAATCTTTGAAAAAAAATGTTCACATTATAAAATAGTAGCTTGGTAAGTATTAATTAATTAGCTAAAGATCACTGCCAAACCATTTGATATTCACTTACTTACAACTTTTAATGTAAGATATTTAATATACGTTATATAGAATCTATATTATATATATAGGCAGTCCCTGACTTATGATGGTTTGACTTACAGTTTTTCTGCTTCATGATTGTGCAGAAGTAATAAGCATTCAGGAGAAACTATACTTTGAATTTTGATCTTTTCTGGGCTAGTGATATGTGTACCATACTTTTTTTTATTTACTTATTTTTTTAATTTAAATTCAATTAATTAACATATAACATATCATTGGTTTCAGAGTAGAAGTCAGTGATTCATTGGTCTTATATAATACCCAACGTTTATTACATGTGTACCATACCCTTATGATTCTCTGGGCAGTGTCAGCCACAGCTCCCAGCCAGACAGCCAAACAATCATGAGGGCAAAGAACCGATACACTTAGAATCATCCTGTACCCATACAACCGTTCTGTTTTTCACTTTCAGTAGAGTATTCAGTAAATTACATGAGGTCACCAAAACTTTATTATAAAATAGCCTTTGTGTTAGATGACTTTGCCCAACTGTAAGTGTTCTGAGCACATTTAAAATAGACTAGGCTAAGCTACGATGTTCTGTAGGTTAGGTGTACCATGCTATACATCAGGTCCTGAGGAACCTCCATACTATTTTCATAGGGGCTATGCCCGTTTATATTCCCACCAACAGTTCACAAGGGTTCCTCTTCCTCCACAACCTTGCCAACATTTATTATTTCTTGACTTTTTGATAATAGCCATTCCAACAAGTATGAGGTGCTATCTCATTGTGGTTTCAACTTGCATTTCCCTAATGATTAGTGATGTTGAGCATCTTTTCATGTACTTCACCATTTGTATGTCTTCTTTAGAAAATGTCTATTCAAGTCCTTTATCCAGTTTTTAATAAAATTTTCTTTGCTGTTGAGTTGTAGGAGTTCCTTATATATTTTGAATATTAACTCCTTATAGGTCGTTTGCAAATATTTTCTTCCATTCTGTAGGTTTCCTTTTTTTGCTGATTGTTTATTAGCTGTTGAGAAGCTTTTTAGTTTAATTTAGTCCGACTTGTTTAATTTTACTATTGTTGCTGGCACTATTTGTGATTTTTTTTTTTTTTGGTCATATCCAAATGTTTGTTGTCAAGGAGCATCTTCCCTATGTTTTCTTCTAGTAGTTTTATACTTGTGAGTCTTCCATTTACATCTTTAATCCAGTTTGAGTTAATTTTTGTGAGTGGTGTAAGAAAAGGGTCTAATTTCCCTAGTCTGTATGTGGTTATTCCATTTTTCCAATGCTGTATTGGTATTATTAATATATCCTGTGAACTTTGTTGCCATGACTCCACCTTTGAAAAATGTTCTGCTTCCTTCTGTCAAAGTCAGATTTCTGAGACTATAACTAAAAACCAATCTGTTATCTTAGGATGCCTCTCAGAAATCAGTAGGCCACCTTTTTTCTGGTATAAAGTTTGCTATTCTTTCTGTTGTGCTTAACATCATTCACTATTTTGCCTCTAGATAGCTTTCTTGTATTAAGTATTATATACAGGAAATTATCAGAAGTTTTTGCATACCCAGAAGAAGGTGGAATGAAAATTGGCAAGGATAAATGATGAGTCAGTGAAGAATCACATGACTAAAAACAGGCTTTTGGATAACATTAAATGACAATTAGAATATTAGCAGGAACTGGTATTTATCAAGTTATTCTACGTGCTGAGGACTGTGTTAAACTGTGTGGGTTGACTCCTCTCAGCAACACTATGAGGCCAGGGTTCCTATCAAATACAGATTAGATGAATGAGGATCAGACATGTGAAGTAACTTGTCTGTGGTCTAGCTACTTCTTCCCTAGTAGGGGCTTGAACCAGGACTTGAATCAGATCTGCCTCCTAAAAAGACAGAGCTCTTGACCATTTACAGACATTGGTGCAATCCTAAAAATTAGTGACACACAAAATTTCCAACTGTGGAGATCAGAACTAGAAGTGTTGTTAGAAAAGGAATATTGTTAGTTTGTCTTCAGACCTGTGTATGAGATAGTATTTTTACATGATAAGCACTAAAATCCTATGTGTGGATAAATAAATGACTAAAGAGGAGAAGGATAATTTACTAGGCAACTCTAAGTGGATTTTTTTTTAAATTCCACAATTTCAAGTTCTTATTTTTATCACAAGTGAGTAATTTGTCACACTTAGATTCACCTGTAATATTAAATGGTGTGTCCTTTCTGTCCTAGTATATGCAAATTTCATAGACTTTCCATTTCTTTTTAAGATTTTATTTATTTATTTGAGGGAGAGAGCAAGCACATGAGAGGGGGGAGGGGCTGAGGGAGAAGGAGAAGCAGACTCCCTGCTAAGCAGGGAGCCCAACATGGGGCTCTATCCCAGGACCCTGAGACCATGGCCTGACCCAAAGACAGACACTTAACCACCTGAGCCACCCAGGCCCCCAGAGTTTCCATTTATAATCAAGAAATTGACATCCGGGGGCTAACCTGTTTCCTTGTTAGCAAGGCCTAGGCTTCCAAAGGCTCCAGAACCAGGTGACCACAAACCAGACCTATCAGAGAAGACCTCTTGCCTCCTTTCTGAAGCCCCATGGAAACAATCCTCTGTGCATTGTACCCATTTTTGTATATTCCTTAGTGTCAAGTCAGGGTATTCACTAGTTTGTTTTTTCTTGGGAGTAAGAGGCAAGTTTTGTTGCATTTAGCTTGTTTTGTTTCAAACCATGTTATTAAGGTATGCTTGATGTACAAAAGTTGCACTTAATGTATAAACTTGATGAATTTGGAGATAAGTATACACCTGTGAAACCATCACCACCATCAATGTCATAAACATATCCACCACCTCCAAAATTACCTTCCTCTCCCCTTATTTTTTTTTCTTTTGTGGCAAAGGGAATGGTGGTAACCAGGGGCTGGAGGGTGGGGGGAAACAAAAAGGGTACAAAGGGTCAAAAGGGTACAAAACTTCAGTTATGCAAGTTGATTAAGTTCTGGAGATATAGTTATGGTATAGTTAACAACACTGTATTATGTACTTAAAATTTTGCTAACAAGGTAGATTTTATGTTGCATTTGTTTGTTCGCATCAAGAGACTGTTGCAATTCCATTGTTCCAGTTACTCTGGTCAAACTCCTTATAGTCTCCTTGATAGTTCCTACTTTCCATATAGATTAGTTAACTCATCCTGTGTTCAGAATCTATGCATTACCCAACTGCTTCTTATCGCCTTCACTGTTACTACTCTGGTCTAAAAGACCATCACCTTCCCCCTCCCCAGAAAATTGAAATACCTTCTAACTAGTGTCCGCCATAGTCTTGACTCCCCCCTCCCACCCTCACACATTCTTTTCTTGACAGAGCAGCTGCAACAATTATTTTACAAGTTAAATCAGATAATACCACTCCTCTGCTCAAAAACCTCCAAAGGCTTTTATCTCATACAGACTTACTTAATATGAGCTGCCATTCCCAATGACCACACCTGATTTCAGCTCCTACTGATGATCTCATAGGGCACAGGGCCTCCTTGTGGTTCCTCCCACCTCTGGGCTATTGTATTGTTGCAGCTTCTGTCTGGAACACTAATGCCCCAGACATGCCCATGGCTTATTGCCTCACCTCCTTCAGGACTTTGTGCAAACATCACTCCCTCAGTGGAATGCTGAGTAGGCCTTCACTGGCCATCATACTTAAAATTGCATGCCTCTGTCCCACCCCAGGGCACTTATTTTTCTTCACAGGACTTATCTGATATACTATCTTTTGTTATTTTCAGAGTGTACATACATTGGAGAAAAAAATTTTCTTTGTTTTCTGTTTCTCCAAATTTTCTGTTTTTCTAGGCACTGATCACTACCCTCAGTGCCTAGAACAGTGCTTGATTAAATGGTAGGTTCTCAAAAATATTGCTGATGAAATGAACTATACAGTAATGTGTCCTTGAATAAGTGGTATTAATAGAAGTTTATAATTTCTCTGACGTGAATTGTAACATTAATCTGAGACCCTTAGATAGCAGTCTCTGCTTTTGTTATATGTTCTAAACATAATCATTAGCCAAGTCCATGACTACTGTGTATGTGTTTGTGTGTGTGTGTGTGTGTATATATACACACATGATTCCCTAGTATAAAGCAGAGCACTAATTGCCTCCCACACTGAAGACTGATAGTCTTTCCGTCTTAAAGCCAGATTAGTAACTGTGGGGAGATTCATATGATTCTTCTGGGATAAAGGTCCAGATGTTCCCCTTAATGTATTAAAAGCTTCCCTCTGAACACAGCTCTTATTCTCCTGGACATGGTAGATGATCAAATATCAAAGGAATATAGTTTATTTCCATTTTCTTAGGAAATTCTATCTCAAATTAATTCCAAATTATTGATGGAGAATGTAATTCAATCTTCATTGTTACAAACCAGAAATTATTGCTCCTATTTACCATTTTATTCTAAAATAACATCCTAGAAAAGTGCAATCTTAGCACCTACCCCTTCTATTCTGCAAATAAAAAGAGAAAGCTAGCAGTTCTGTTAAAAAAAAAAAAAAAGCAATATCAGCAATATTTTTGAGAACCTACCATTTAATCAACACGCACTGGAGTGACCTTCCTTTATTAGGACATGTACTCATTCATTCATTCATTCATTCATCACAATATTTCAGTGGATATCCTTTGCAACAGACACTGAGGTAGGTGCAAAAGTACATGAAGGAAATGGAAAAGAACATTAGATTCAGAATTAGAAGAACCAAATCAGACTGGGGCATATAATAGCAGTGTGACCTTGGAAAGTAATCATATTTTTAATGCAGAAAATGAAGGTGATAATACACATTTCACAAACCTAGATTTTTGTGTGAGTACTGAAAGAATTGAGTTGTAAAATCACTTGTAAAATGCTATATAAATATAAGCTTTTTTACATAAAATAAAATATGATCATAAGTTATTTCATAATATAAAAAGGAAGTATGTAAGAAAGAAAGAGATTTAGAGAAAGAGAACATGACTGCAAGGGATATCTTCTGAACATAAAAAATTCAACAGGAGAAGGATATATAAATGTTAATAATAAAAAGCAACATCTGCCTGTCCATAAAGAGATAGAAATACAATTTGCGGGTCCTCAGTCGAAAGTTTAATTTCAATGTGGCAAATTCCATAAGGGCTTATCAACAGAGCAGCATTTGAGTGATGCCTTGAAATGGAAGTAACTCACTAGCAGGTCATTTGTCCCCTCTTATAAGATGGCTTAGGAGATGATTATTGCACTAATATAGCATGGCAGTCAACTACATGAGCTTTAGAGTCATGTTACTTTTTTTTTCAAATCTTAGTTATGCATTTCCCTAGCTGCAGGATTTTGAGTATATTCCTTAATTCCTCTGTTCCTCAATTTCCCCATTTATAGATTTGAGATAATATTACTGACCTCAGAAGTCTAGTATGAGGATTAAGATAAGTACTTAGCATACTAAGCTCCCATTCAATGTTAGTTGTTGTTATTCTGTTTATTAGTGCTATTATTATTGTAAGTGAGGCAGCATACAAAATTCCTGTTGCCAAAAATGGATTTTCAGGAATACCATGCGGCAAAATGAGGTGACCCCTTAGTATGATAAGTGAGAATGGTAAGTTGGCCATCGGGACGTCCCTTCTTTCTTTTTGTTTTTGTCTAATTCTCTATGTTAGTGTCTCCACTTTCCAGTGGCCCTTGCTGCAATCCCACCTGGTGCTCAAAGATTTGGGCTCTTCTTTTCTTTAGGACTCCAGGATTCAGGAATCAGGGAACACAAGAAATAAGTAAGTGATAAACCAATTCAAGTTATATTAGTAATAATTTAATGAGTTTTTTCTCCATTTTTAATAAAAGGTGTTCAGTGAATATAATAAGAAGCAAAAAATAAACACTTTATCTGGGGGTATTCTAATAACCTCCCAAACAAAAAATCATGCTTTATAAATACAGACCCATCAGCAGCAGCAGCATCAAGCTATTTAACACTGTATAGCTATTTATAAATCATATCCAGTTATTACTGGTTTTAATCCCAACAGTTTTACAAGTTAAATAAGTGTTACTTTTTATTTTATATGTAATCTTTTTTTTTTTAAGATTTTATTTATTTATTTGACAGAGAGAGAAACAGCTAGAGAGGGAACACAAGCAGGGGGAGTGGAAGAGGGAGAAGCAGGCTTCCCTCTGAGCAGGGAGCCCGTTGCAGGGCTCAATCCCAGGACCCTGGGATCATGACTTGAGCTGAAGGCAGATGCTTAATGACTGAGCCACCCAGGCACCCTTATATGTAATCTTTGTATCCTCTTTTATAAATTCTAGGCAGGTTTGTAAGTATGTTATTTGAAAAAAAGAAAAAGAAAAGGAAAAAAACAGCTGTGATGATCATACCTACCTGTGGTATTCAGATTATTCAGATGATGAGCAGTCCATCTAGTTAATCAGTCTATAAAAATCTCTGTATTTTATATTATTTCCAATCTCATCAGTCCATAAAAATGGCCAGAGTCCACTCTTTTTCTAGTCCTCACCCTTTTCCCTCCCAAAATTTGAGTTTTTCTAGCTCTGTGTTTCCTCTTTGCTCCCAGCTGAAGCAAACTCTGAGTTTGTTTCAAGTTGCTGGAACAAGGTTCACATGAAGCTCAGAATATCCAAAACTCTTTTAGGGTCTCAGAAGGACAAGTGGATAAGTTAGGCAGGCAGTCCACAATATCCCAAAGGGAATGGTAAATAAAACTAAACCTCAACTTCAGGGAGAGTGTGATGAGTTGGAGAATTAGAGAGGAGGCACTGACCTTTCAGTTCCACTTGACCTTTGACAAGTGATAACCAAGTTTCAGTTTTAATAGATCCCCCAATTTTTCCAAGTTACAAATCCAAATATTTATATAAATATCTCAATTTAGAATGTTGACAATGCCTTCCAATCCTTAAAAAAAAATTCTAGGTAAGCCTAATAAAAGGACCCCAAAGCCAGATTTGTCTCTTGTTAATAAACCCGAAATCTCTGCTTTATAAGCTTCAGAATTTTGAGAAGGGACAAGATAAACAAAACTTAGCCCTGTTAATATTGCCTGTCCTTCACCAAGTGGCTGATGAGTTACACCAATATTTTGTCCCTTTATTCTGTTTTACTAAAGGCCTATCATCTCCACTGGGGGTAGGGGTAAGAACAGAAAGGGTGAATAGAGGATAAAATTATCTCCTGCTACTAACAAATGAGGGACCTATGGTTCAAGTATTTTTTTTAAAAGATTTTATTTATTTATTTGAGAGAGAGAATGAGAGAGAGAGAGCGAGCATGAGAGGGGGGAGGGTCAGAGGGAGAAGCAGACTCCCTGCCGAGCAGGGGGCCCGATGCGGGACTCGATGCGGGACTCGATCCCTGGACTCGATGCGGGACTCGATCCCTGGACTCGATGCGGGACTCGATCCCTGGACTCCAGGATCATGACCTGAGCCGAAGGCAGTCGCTTAACCAACTGAGCCACCCAGGCGCCCCCTATGGTTCAAGTATTTATTCTAGATGGGGTCACTGTAGTTTCTGGTTTGCCAGAGACAGTCCGTATTTATAGCTGTTATCCATCCAGTGTAATCATTAGTAATGATTCCTTTCATACTCAAAAGTATGCCAGTTGGGGAAATAAGTTTTGTGGTGGCATTAGTACTGGTTACAAGTGTCATAGCTGTTGACAGACCAAAATCACATGAATGCAGGGACACAAGTCAATAACTGCTAAGTGCTGTCTGAGATAAAACCATTATTATAGTGTCCAGACTCAAAGCCAGATTAGCTGACTCTACATTCAGAACTCTTTCCACAATCCAGACTGTTTTCTACATTAAATATCAGAGACCTATTTTGTAGACACCAGAACTAAGGCTAAGAGAAACAAAATATACTCGGGCACACATTTTAGGAAGTAACAGAGCACAGATTTTAACAGATCTTCTGAGGTCAAGGCTGCATACTTGCCCAACCATCTCCCTGTTTGGAAACCAAATACCAAGCATTATGTTAAACATAAGTCATTACACTAAAGGTACAATTTGGTGATGCATCTGTTCAGAGAAATAGAAACCTGAGAAGAGAATTAATCATTAGGGACATGACTAACTGGCACAAAAGAATCAGAACAATTCATGATTCTATATAATTAGGTGCTAAATTATTTGGTAAGGATGAACAAGTTCAGAAGAGACTTCATGTAGGCTGGTATATTCGAGGAAGAGGTGGCACATCAACTGAGCCTGGGAAAACTTGGATGATGAACAGCAGATGGAGAGCATTCCCCAAAGAGGAAACAAAGAGAAGTATTTTGGGCTGTTTTTGTGAGGCAGATCAAAGAATATATTCTGACCCAAACAGAGTTTGTCCTAGGAAGTCCAGAGAAATCTGGTGGATAAATTAGTTTGGGCCGCATTATGAGAATGTCCTTAATGTTTAATTTTGTTTTACCCATACGTATACATAACTTTACATAAATGCATACATGTGGTTATTCACATGCTTTTGAATGTAAAATTGTTTTTCTTTTTCCCTTTTTTGGTTTCCTTCTCTCTCTCTCTCTTCTTCCATCCAGTTGTATTAACCTACCTACCCATATTAACAGCCCAGTACGTAGCTTTCTATATATTTTCTCCCTGTCCAACGAATCAGATAGATGCCCTAGTAGGAGAAACCATAATTTACCATATTGCTGGGTATGAGCTTTGTTCCAGTGTTTTGCTACCAAGACCAATGATGCAGTAAGCACCCTGACATGTGGGTCATTATTTATGGCTGCTTTGTTTGAATGGGATAGACTTCTAAGAGATGGATTATTGGTTAAAATAGGCTGTAACGCTCACAATTCCAAAGCAATATATGAAAGAATGCTTTTCCCAACATTCCCTATAAAAATAGATATCATGGCTCCTTTCCATTTTTGCTAATGTGAAGAGCTTAAAAATATACCTTACTATTTTAACTTATATAGTTCCCTACCAGAAAAAATTTTTTTTCATTTTAAATTGTTGGTTTTTTTATTATAATCTTACAATGTGGTCTGTAAATACTCCGCATTATTTTTTGTTGTTGTTTTGCTTTACTCTTCCTTCTTTTTGTTCTTTTTATTAATCAGGGTTCAATCAGCAAAGCAGAATGAGATATATTTTAAGTATTATGGAATAGGGATTTATTATAGGAATGAGAACTTACCCAATTATTGGAGTTTTTGGAGAATAGTCCAAAAAGGGATGTTAGGGAATCAGAGAAAAGCCACTAACCAGCTCTCCTGAAGCACTTGGTATGACAAAGGAATCAGAGTTTGTTAGGGATTCTGGAGTGGGACCATGATGGAGCGTTGGTGGCGCCCCCTCAGGAAAGACTATAGCTTCTACACCTGCAGGTGGCATGGCATGTCCATAGAGAAAAAAAGAACTGGACATGGTACTGGGAAAAACTGGGGCTAGCTAGACTCTGTCTACACCTGTGCCATTTTCTCATTGCTTGAAAGCACAGTGACCTTCAGAGTGTAGTGGCTACACTCCTTTAACTTTACTAGTCTTGCACAAATGTCTTTTTGATCAGCTTTAACCTGGAACCATATTGGGAAGGCAATTCTGGAGAACATAGTTGTAGTTTAGTGAAGTTGACACAAAAGGAACATAATAAAGCACATGATCTATTTTTGTGAATGTCCGCAGAGTACAAAGATAATGTATGATGATCTTATAAACTTCTCTTAAAAGAAGTTTATTGGTTGTAGTAAGTCAATCTAGATCTTTATTTGTTATTTGGTCCACTCTACTGTTTAAATTTTTTGAGAAGTATATATTGTCTTCCATTACAATTGCAATTTTGTTGATTTGATCGTCTGATTGTTTTGCTTTTGTATTAAAGGCTGTACAGTTTGGTGTGTAAAATATATGACTTACATCTTATTTATAATTTATACCTTTATCTTTAGGTAATGTGCCTCTTTAACATTTTAGTCCTTCTAATGTGAAATTCATCATGACTGATATCAATATTGCTAGACTTGCTTACTTATTTGCATTTACCTGGAATCACTATGACCACCCTTTATTACTTTGCATTAAATATTTATTTCTCATAGAGTACATATCTTGATTTTAAACCAGTTTAATAAGTCACTGTCTTTTGTGCTGAAAAAGGAGTGCTTATATTTGGAATATTGGCCAATAACTTGATTTTATTCATTCCATTTTGCTTTGAACCTATAATTTATGTTGATTATCGAGTCCACATTTTCCTTTTCCTTATTTTCCCTGGTTTGATCAAGGTGTAATATATTTCATTTGTTTTCTCCTTGGACAACTCATCATTCTTTCCCTTTTCATTAAATATTACTTTTTATTTTCCTTGTTCTCATAATCAAATCAGTTAAACCAAATTATTTGTCTATTAACATACATACTTCTCATTTGCCTTTTGTTGATCCCTTCCCCAATAAAAGAAGATCTTAAGACTATTTTCACCTTCTACTTTTCCTTTCTAATTCTCCCCTCCTTAGACTTCTGTAACATTCTTACTTCCAGAACTCCCAAATACCTGGATTTATTGAAATTAATAATTAGAATTTATTTCATAGTGTTTTCTTTTCAATAGCCATTTATAATTCTTATATTAAGTATCCCTGGAGAGTGTATTATTGTCCATTTGAATTTAATTAGGTAAATAAAAATTTGAGACTATAAAATTTTATTTTTCTTTTATCTTGAGGTCTTTTTTCTAAGTCAACTTTTTTTTTTAAGTAGAACCCATAGTGTTTAATCAAACAGACTATGTAAGTTATATATTCCTCAAATTATTGCAAATCCTCAAATTTCTTCCTCGACTTGAGAATAATTATATCTTGTGTAGAGGTATGTGAATCTGTGATGAAGTCATTTATATCATCAACCTGCAGAGGCTATTCTAGCTTCCAGCATTGCAGATTAAAAAGTGTGATCAGTTTCTTTTTGGTTTTCCTAAGTCAATATTTTACTGATTCCTTGGTGACAAAACCTAATTTGAAGACTGGAAAATATAGTCACTCGAGTTAACATGCAAACTTTCCTGCAAGGGACTGTAAGAAAATTCTTGATTTTATAAATGTATAAAATGTGATGCTATAGTTTTTTTTGTTTGTTTTAAATTTTTAACCACTGTTTTACAATAAAACACCACAAACGTGGAATACTTAGGACTTCAAATATTTAGGGATTATATAACCATTTGCTATCTATTCTTAAAGAAATTACAAAGATGCACTGTTCTTCTGGTATAAAGCTTGCAAAGCCTAAAAGTATATATCATGGCTGAATTTGGCACATAGATTCCAGTATATATTTGTTAAATATACTGAAAAAATATGTAGCTTTCTCTTATTATTTGTAGAAATTATAGGAAGAGAGGAAGAAGAACTTTATTTGATATAAAGTATGATTTACTGTAAATTCTTCAAGGTAATATTATGTGATCATCTCCTCAGTGATGCTAACATAAATTATTTAGATTTACTGTAATGAATACAAGGGCTATAACTGACACATTGATTATTTGATACATAAATGTTTTCAAATTGCCAATATTTATTTTTTAAGTAAATTCAATGGTGTCACATTAAATAATTAATTCAATAATCTTTTCATTCTATAGCTTTTATTTTGGCAAACTGTCTCTTCATCATATCAGTGTTTAATTTCAGACTCCACTCAAGTTCATATTGCCACAAAGTTTATATTTGTAGATTTTCTGTACCATTTCCACTATTTTCCTTCAGAGATGAAAGAGGAATAATCCTGGTCAAACCAGCCATAAGGATTGTATTTCTGAAGTCAGAGCAGAAATTCTCTTCCAACTGACAAGAATCCTAGAATATGAGGGGCAGAATAGAAGTTAGGAAGCATCTAATCCATCAACCTTCTTACAGATAGGACACCTTGCACCAAGAAGGCAAAGTGATTTGCACACTGCTAGACAGCATGCCGGTTTATACCCCACGATCAGTATATAAGCTCTAGACTCCCAAAGTAATGTCATCCCTTCCACATTTCTCTGCTAGGTTAAAGAGGGGGCCTCGATGGCCAAGTGCTGATTTTCTTTTTCAATTTTAAATTTGTGCTACTATTGGATTAAAATGGCATAATACATTTTCTACCCAGATTATTTTTAAATACTTTTTATCATTTTGGTTTTTTTACACTTATTTTTTTTAAAGATTTTATTTATTTATTTGAGAGAGAGAGAATGAGAGAGAGCACTTGAGAGGGGGGAGGGTCAGAGGGAGAAGCAGACTCCCTGCCGAGCAGGGAGCCCGATACGGGACTCGATCCAGGGACTCCAGGATCATGACCTGAGCCGAAGGCAGTTGCTTAACCAACTGAGCCACCCAGGCGCCCTACACTTATTTTTCTAACATAAGTAATATGTATTTGGTGGTTAAAGTGACTGCTTGACTTACTGTCCAAAACAGGACACATTTTAAAGTTTAAGCTATTAATAGTTACACTGCAACAAAAAGCAACCCAGAACATTATGTCACTCCAGGAATAAATGGAAAACAAGGTTAAAATATTAGTGAGCAAAATGAAAAAAAATTACTTCACTCATATCTTCTTTATTGTAGACTTTGATACATTTTGAATTTTATTACCATAGATCTATCTATGCATATATTTTTTTGTAAAAATGGGTCTTACACTGAAATATTCTTTTGCAATTTGTTATTAATAAACAACATACCGGGAAATAAACACTCATGCACACTATATTTTTAAAGGATTTATTTTTTTTAAGATTTTATTTATTTATTTGTCAGAGAGAGAGAGAGAGAGTACAAGCGGGGGAGCGGCAGGCAGAGGGAGAAGCAGGCTCCCTGCTAAGCAAGGAGCTGATGTGGGACTCAATCCCAGGATCCTGGGATCATGACCTGAGCCGAAGGCAGACATTTAACCAACTGAGCCACTCAGGCATCTCTAAAGGATTTCTTAATATTACATTTTTAATGTCTTTGGAAGAATGCCAAGCCAGCAGACACATTCTTTGCTCCAGCTGGACTGGTTATGTTCAAATAGAGACCACAGTGTATTCACAACCAGTCACTCCAGCTTCCCAGGGGCCACTCATATATTTTCTCTGAAAAGAAAATAGGTAACTTCAGAAGCTACTTTGTTTCTACCTCCTACTGGCAAACACCCCAACAATGCATACAGCACAGACCTACACCAGTCAGTAGAAGCATTAAGCTATCAGAATAGACACTAGCCATAGACAACTACTACCTCCACACCCAGAACTCCAGCTGAGTGTTCATGGAAAAGTTGGCTCAAAAACATGGAAATTCAGCAAATGTGGTAGAGTGGTCAGTATGACCAGAGTATCAGTTTAAGAGCTTATGAAGATGAACAGATGTAGAAAATAAATCAATAATTATTACAGTCCTAGATTCTCAAAACAACAGAACAGAACCAATCTCTATGAAATTATCTACCTAGAATAAATAAAATCACAGAGCAATATAAAGCCACAGTCTTGCATCTAGATTTTGAAAGGTAATTAATACACTGGACTTATATTTGAATGTCTAATTATTAGACTCTTTTGACAAACAGGAGAAATGTTTGTGCTAACTTCCAAAAGTGTGCATATATAATGCATAATACAAACATAAAAATGCCATGAAATGATGTTAGTCATATTTTATAGGAATTATAGGAGATTAAATTCACATCTAACTGGCTTTATAGTGGGTGGATGTGGAAAGAAGAAGTCTTCATCTTAGAAATGGCATTGCTCTGGGGCCTTAAATGAGTAGGGGTTAGGACAACATGACTAGGATAGGAGTTTTAGGATGAGCATTCCAAATGTAGAAAACAGCAGCAGCAAAAGCAGAGAGGCTTATGAGGAAGAAAACCACTGTAGGACCAAAACTGAGTGTAAGAGAGTCTTAGAAACAAGATTAGAAAGTGCTGAAAGCCGACCATGGAGCTCCGTGAATGGTAGAACAATGAACATGGACTCCATTCTATAGGCAACTTGAAATAATGGCAAGTTTTTCAGCAGACGTAAAATATAAAATGTTTATTCCATCATCACTTACCTTGTCCCACACATCTGCCTTCTCTTAATGCTGTCTTCTTAAATCGTTTTGTGTCCCTCCCTCTTCAAAATACTGTGTAACAAGACTGCCTCAGGCTAGATTCAGATTAGGTAGGAGCTGCTGATATTCCTCCAGTGCTTTCTCTTAGTCACTTATATCCATTAGGAACCTCACTTCCGAATGCTTCTCTGAGCATCTAGCCTGGCTGTCAGCAGGACTAACCTGTTGTTATACTGTCACATGTGGCCAAGAACCCTAGGCTTTGGGGAAGCTATTGTTAAATTGTACTCCACCGGGGCGCCTGGGTGGCTCAGTTGGTTAAGCGACTGCCTTCAGCTCAGGTCATGATCCTGGAGTCCCAGGATCGTGTCCCGGGATCGAGCCCCGCATCGGGCTCCCTGCTCAGCGGGGAGTCTGCTTCTCCCTCTGACCCTCCCCACTCTCATGTGCTCTCTCTCTCTCTCTCATCCTCCCTCTCTCAAATAAATAAATAAATAAATAAAATCTTAAAAAAAAAATTGTACTCCACCCTTCCATTTATCACAGCACTTGGTTTTTTGAAAAGCTTGTTTGTGCCTTTAATAAACTATGGATAGCAACTAGAACCAAGAAAGTAGTTAATCTATTAAATATATATAAAATATGTAAATGATTTAATATAATTTCTTTTGGTTTTGCATAAGGAAGACAACTGCTCAGGTCACTAAAGCAGCATTTTTCTTGAAGCCATTTTAAAATTTTAAATTAATTGCTTTCTTTACCTATTCATTAGTAAGTATTCATTCATCTTATGTGATAGGAACTATACTGGTCTCTGAAGAAACAGGAACACTTAATCTGCTCTCAAGGAGATCAGAGTCTCCCTATAATAATGTCTCGAGGAGAGCTCTCTCTCCCCTTCTCTCTTCCTTACTCTTTGCAAATAAACCCATTACCAATGTGACTTGGCTATTTCATTTTGCCGATTAATACCTTAAATAACTAGATTCTAGAAAGGGAATGACTGCAAAGAGAATTTCTTTGTTTCAGTTTCCATTTAGGCAAAGAGAAGCAGAATTGGCAATCCCAGTTTCAGTTAAGTCATTTATTCAAAACTCAAAGAGGTAAGGACAGAACTCTCTCAGTTCCTGTGATAGAGCACAAAATGGGGAAGCTCACAATTGGCTGAGCTGAATGATCATATTTCAGAGTTCAAAGGAATAAAAAACCTCCCAGTGATGTAAAAACAGAGTTTCTTACCTCTCTGGGAGGCAAAAGTTAGCGTGGGGGCTGATAAATTAATTACCTAAACAGGACAGGAGACAGGTGGTGAGCTGTGGGAGGGTGAATGCAGCAGAGACCTGCGCAAAGAAACAGAACAAAGAAAGCCGCTGTCCAAGACTGAAAAAGAAAAATTAGATTTGTAGAATGATAGTGAAGGAGTTTAAAAATATATGTATATAATCAATATAAAATCAGTATATATCATTTGTAGAAAGTAGAACATGTCGAAAAACATGGAGGTCTAAAAAAAAAAAAATCAGCCTTAATCCTTACTTGCAAAATTAGTTATTTTGGACATTTTGGTGTTCTTCTTTCCAGTCTTTTTTTTTTAATATTTTGCAAAACATAGTTAAGGTCTTTATATATGATAATCATGTTCCCTCACTGATCATTATATAAAGTATTTTCTCATCTTTAAAATTTGAAGAAAGAAATTTGAAACCAAAAATAGTAAAAAAAAAATCAGTTTAGCCTTCCCTGATGAAGCTATTAAATATTCATTCCTAAACTTTTTACAATGGAAATGTCAGATTCAAAATATTTCCTCTTATCAGATCATAGGAGGATTTATTTTTTAGAAAGGTCTTTGTTCAAACTCTCCACTTTCAGAATACACACACATACACATACAGCTTTTTCTTCTCTTTGCATTGCCTTTCCTCTAAAGCAGATGGTGCTTGAAATTGCCTAGGCCCCTCACAAAAGCTGTTCCTCTAGCAACCTTCCTTAAAAGACGATTTTAAAACAAGCAAAGATGTTCTTTGAATTCCCTGCTAGCCAATCTGTCAGTCCAGCCTAAAATATTACTAATTAAAAGTAATCAACTTTATGAGAAGATAATTTAATCATAGTTGCACTACAGAGGTTAGGGTGCCATGGTGTTAGAAATACCAAATCACTGTTTTTATAATTAATTTCTAATGAGGTTCAAACTCTTAACTCATTCCTAGCACCAGTGCACACATCCTTGGCTCCTGCTGACTTGTGTTTGGAGAAAATCAGACATCAGCACAAAGAAGAGGTTCTAGGAAATTGAAGATGTCCTTATGCCTGCAAGTGTAGAGTATAGAACCATGGACTTTTAATTCTATCAACTGTTCCTCCTGATCCTGAGTTGAATTAATGCTCATATTTCAAAAATATTTCTGATTCTAATACTAGTGATTTAAAAGGGTTTGAAAAAGAAGATCAGATGCTAAGGGGTTGTAATTATAATAGTACGTGATATTTATTGAGTTTTACTTTTCTGCCATGAACTAGTCTTTAAATCTATGATCTAATGTAATCCTCACCTATGAGGTTGGGTGGTATTAGAATCCAATGAGTTGGGCTGTATCAGAATGAACTATGAGTTGAGCTATATTAGAATTTTCACTGCAGATGAACAAAACATAACAAAAGCACCCTCAGGAATTCATTTATTGCTTTGGGTTTCAATGCCCTCTTCTATAAAACAACTGTAAAATGAGGCTCTGTGGAGATAGTCTCTGAGGTTTGTTCTAGATTTTCAGTTGAAGATAAACTCACACTGAGTTAATGTTTCATACCAAGTATTTCTTCAGTGCTTGCATCCTGAGCTTTTACTGAATGTTCAACATCTTCCTTCTGGAAAAAAAAATTATCCTTCATTAAAGAAGGCTGCACATTCTTCGCTATGCCTTTCCCTGAGAGTGGAATCCAGTTTCTCTCTTCTCAGTGCCCTAGCCACTGAAAACTCTAGAGAGATCTAGTCAGAACCACTAGGCTGAGCCTACCCAACCTATGAAATATCATGAGAGATATTAATAAATTGTAGTTTAAAGTTTTTAGTTTCAGAATGGTTATGCAGTCATATTTCACTGGAACGTCTTCTTGTTCAAAGCGACATTCCCTTTCCTGCCCTTGTATTATACACTACAGGTGAAATTAAAGCATGATAGTAGCTCAACCTGTTTGAGGTTTTGAAAACCTTGAAATCACTGCATCTTTCTCTTTTTCATCTGCCTTTACTTGAATTCGTCAACGGATTTAGCCTCCCAAACCTTCAAAATTCAGGAAAGCATAGACTCTTGCTGTGTCTGTTCGGTAATGTTACATCTTCCAGGAGGAACTGAGAGGTTTGAATCAGGCAGCAGGAAGAAGGTAAGAGGAAGAGAGTGCACTGAAGAATGTGTTGAACTGGCTTCTGCTTCCATTTTGGCCACTGTGTTTTGGTCCTCCCAAAGTTACTTCACCTTTGGGTATCAGGTGTCTCTCTCTCTCAACATTTAAGGTGTTGGTTTTTATGGTCTTGAGAATTCTTTGTTGTTCCGGCCTCAGTTTCTTTTACAATATTAAAATTATATTCTATCTACTTTATAAGGCTTTGTGAGGATTACAGTAAGTATGGTGGATAGTGTCTTTTCAGCACCTGTTACTTAGTAGGTAATAAATGGTCCAGTGTCACTATCATATGATTCCAGGCCTCAATAGCTGAAATACAAGAGGATAACTCACATGTAATGTACTAGACATTTAACATAACTTATCTAATAAAACCATTCTAGTGGCTAAGTGGAAGTTATCCATATTTCCTATATTCGAGTTTAAGAGGGAAAGACAAAAACGTCTCTCCATCTGCTCTTGCGTTCCTCTCAGAGGAGAGATCAGCTTTGCCCTTCTGTAAGTGCCAGTATTTACAGACTAACTTTTAGGAAATCAAAACTGTGCCCCGATATAATAACCAGCCTCAAAACTTGAAAAAGAGGTAATTACTTAGTGGCTCCAGAGATTTGCTCGGATTTATTTATAGTCGCTACGAAAAGTCCTCCCCTCCCTTGCCGGGCAAACCCAACGCAACGCCCACCCACACTGCGGCACTGGACGCTCTGGGGATGCGAGGTTAATTCCCCGAGTAGCCGCTAAGGGGAGCTGGACGCTGGACCGCCCTCCGGCGTTGCCATAACAACGGTGGGCGCGCAGCCTTCGGAGCAAAGTGCCAGCTCAAGCAGGTGTTGGATTGCAGCGCGCTCGCGGAGGCTCAGGGATTGTGTGGAGCCCGGGAGCCTCTCAGAGTCTGGCTGCTATTCCTCCGCCTCCCTCTCGGACAGCTTCCGAACCCAGCGGGGACGCACAGAGTGAAAATGGTCCACCATTCAGGCTCGATTCAGTCCTTTAAACAGCAGAAAGGTCAGTTGGAATCTTGGCCCCCCTCCCTAAGGGCGTCCCGTCCCCGTCTGCATGCCCTTGCAGTTGTGTAGGAGCATCCTTTCCAGGCTAATGCGACGCAGAGGTGGAGAACTCTGTGAAGTTAAAAAAAAAAAAAATGTTCTTTTTTTTTTTTTTTTTTTTTTTTTAATGCTTCTTTACTCTGCCACCAAGATGAGTCTGATTTCTGAGCCTCCGCACGGTCCCAGGGAGAAGTGGAATTCGTCATTTCAGGGACTTGATTTAATGTATTATCTCTGCTAAGACTGTTTCATTGCATTGCAGTAAACCAGCTTAGTAGGGGTTGTTTTACCAGCCCAATAGTGCTCTGAGGTTTGAGGACAGAAATACTGGACCATGTTTGCCCCAGTCTGTGATTCAGATGGCTAAGAAGCTTCACATGGACAAATCTCTTATTTGAGATGCCTTTACACAGTCCTAGATAAATGAATTTATGGAGAGTTCCAGAAGTTGGCCTGTTGAAAGGGCTCTGAAACTTTCTTGCAAAACTTAATTTTGCCCCCGTCCTATGTTTCATTCTGTGTTTCAAGCTTTTGTTATTGTTGGTAGGTTCCTCTTCTGGGGGCTTTGTATTATCTCTCTTAGCTTCTCCTTCAAGTTTCTCCCTGGATGCAGTGGTATGAGTCCCTATGTTCGTAATCAAATCAAGAAATATCCCAAGTTATCCTCACTCTTTGGTCCTTATTTTGTTGAAAAGTATTTTTCTAGAGCATGTTTGCGTTTGGAGTTGGTCCAAAACATTTATTAAATAACATAATTACCATTTTATTGAATTAATAATGGTGATGGTAATTATGCCACAGCTGACCCTAAGGTACCTAAGATATGTGAATTCTTGAATGGTAACTTGGCTCATTCAGAGTGAAGTGAATATTTACTTATGTTATTATCTATATTCTCTCTGTCCATCTGTCTATCTACAGTCAACAGTTGTTTCTATGTAGATCTTTGACTTTTTTAAAGCAAAATCTGGATGGACATCCTAGGGATAATTTAGTAGGGATTCCTGCATTAGGCAGAATATGGGACTCAGTGAGCTTCAAATTCCATAATTTTATACTCTGTTACAGTCCAAGTTCTCTAGGTTCTTTAAAAAATTTGTTGAAATTGGGAGTGGGGTGAGACACTGTCTGATTAGACAAAAATTTAACATATTGTGCAATTCCACGTCAAATTTAAGTGTGCCAAAGAGAATTAAATTGTTTCAAGAAGTCATGTTCTCTTTAATCATTATTTTAAACACATGTACACTTTCAGAATGAAGACAAAGATGATAGGAACTTTACCCCAGCTTAATACAATTAATAGTCTTCTCTGATGCGTGGCTGTAAGTGACTCATTTCTGGAACCTGGAACCTTGAAATGGTCCCCACACAACTTATTATGTATGGATACATATTTTGTTTTTAAAAGCTAACAACTGCCAATTTAAGGACCACCTGTGATTGCTCAAAGTGGGCTATAAAAATTATACAAATCGTAGTTCTTCATATTGTCCAAAAACATTTGGTTTCCTTTATGATGCATTATGAGCCATTTATTTTCAAGTCTTTTACTTTTTGGCACAAAAGGCAAATTTAGCAGAAGGATAAATGTGGAGAGGAGGAGGGATAGGAAAAGAAGCACCAATAAAGTGGTTCTGGTTAATTGTTTCTTAACCATGAATGGGCATTCCAAAAAGACATACCAAACTGAGGATTAGCTACTTTGATCTTTCAAAGAAGAAGCAAAATAAGATTTTAGATGCTTTCTGACCCAGGAAGCATGAGACAGAATGCTTTTAGGGGTGCTTTTCACCATAACATTAACCTGAAAACTTCACATTAAAATGGAGAATATGCTGGAGCTCTGGAGTTATAATTGCTAAGCTCGCTTTGTAACTAGCCTAACAACCTTGAGCAAAGTTTTTAATTTCTTTGGACTCTGCTTCCTTGAAAAGGTTGAACTCCTGACCCCTACAGGCTTTTTGATTTCTCTTTCTCTGTTCCTTGGGGAAGGGCTGGTGGCAATGTGAAAGCAGAGATAATTTCTTCCTGAGCCAAAGAGGAAAGCCCTGCTTTTAGTTCACAAGAAATAATTTAGGGGCGCCTGGGTGGCTCAGTCGGTTAAGCGTCTGCCTTCGGCTCAGGTCATGATTCCAAGAGTTCTGGGCTGGAACCCCTTTTCTTCTTCCTCCTCTGAGCTCACTGCTCAGCAGGGAGTCTGCTTCTCCTTCTGACCCTCCCCCCTCTTGTGCTCTCTCTCTCCAACATCTCTCTCTCAAATAAATAAATAAAATCTTAAAAAAAAGAAAGAAAGAATTTAGCTGAGTAACCCAGTTTCTGGGGATGACTTTTTGTTTTAATCAAATGAAATTAATGTTTGTTTTTTATTTTTATTTCAACTTTATAATACCTAGAAGGAGCATGAGGTATTCAGAAAACACCCTTATGGTAAGACTTAAAAAATGTTCACCATCACTTGAGAAACAGACACACTCTTTTAAATTCTCAGCAAGCCAGGAGACGTTTCCTTCTATGAGAACTATGTAGTAATCAATCCCTGAGCCAAATTCCCTCACTGATATTACTCAGCGTTTTTCAACAAGTCGATAGAGATGTCAGAATCGTTATCTGTAAAACCAAATTTCTCCATTAATTTAATCTGCGATCTTCATTTTCAGCCCTGGAATTTAATTCTACATATTCTGCTTACAAGTTTTGTTCTTTAAGATCTCCAAGCTTCAGTTACTTCCTCTGTGAAATGAAGATAATATCTATATTGCGAAGTCCTAATGTGTTCAGCAGTTTGGCACACAGATTGGGGCTCATAAATATAGTGAATAATTAATAATAATAATAATAATAATGATAATGATAGTTACTCTTCTTCCCAGGCCCATCTGCCTTTTTGTTGACTACTTAGTAAAAAAATGCCCTCAGCAGTTCCGTTATGTTGTTGCCCTTTATTTTACTTTGTCTCACTTTTGTTATTTTGGGGTATTTTTAAGGAAAATGAGACTCCAGACCATCTAAAGATTCCTTACAATAGTCTTGAGTTACAATCACAAACTACCCAACTTGGGACGCCTTGGTGGCTCAGTCGTTAAGCGTCTGCCTTCGGCTCAGGTCATGATCCCAGGGTCCTGGGATCGAGTCCCACATCGGGCCCCTTGCTCAGTGAGGAGCCTGCTTCTCCCTCTCCCTCTGCTGTTCCCCCTGCCTGTGCTCTCTCTCTCTCTCTGACAAATAAATAAATAAAAATCTTAAAAAAAAAAAAAAAAAAAACTACCCAACTCCTATGCCCACTTCTTGGGAAAGCCTCTCAAAAACTCCCATAGAATAAGTTTAGATATTCATTTAATAATTTCAAAATTTCACTGCAAATCAAATGTACTTACTCACGCTCCATTCAACCAATATTTACCAAGCTCTTGCCGTGTGCCAGGCAGGGTGCTTAGCAATGGCATTGTCAAGAACACTTTCATTCTTGAACCTATTACTGCAAAAACCTTCTTCAGAGAACTTTACATAGTAGGAAGTCTGAGAGGTTTGCTAAACACAACCTTTATGCAAATTATAGGAAACTGCATTTTTCTAGAAAGATGTTGACATTTTTGTTTATTGACAACGCCAGTTAAGTTTTGTTTTCTGAAGAGACCTACATGTATTTTTAATTTTTTATATTTTTAATTTTTTATTCCACTTTAAATTTTGCATTGTTTTATTAAGAGGCTTAATAAATTAGGAAGTAAAATGAGAGAATTCGGGGAGCAGAGCATTCCACAGTTTGTTTATTTCTGAAGTCTCAAGGGTACACCGGAGTGTATTATGCTTACTGAGAACTGGGAGTGTGTGTTTGCCTTTGCCTTCGCACATATTGGAGGAACACATTAGCTGGCAAGTGAGCAGTGATATCTGGTGAAAGTCCAACTGTGCTTCCCAGCCTGGCTTGCTCTGTTCACTTGATGTAGGATGGATTCATGTGTCATGCAAAAGTGGGCAAAAAAAGGACAATGTGAGTTCTGGCTTCTGGTGGCTGTTATTTATCAATACAGCCAGCAAGACTTTCAGGGAAACCATAGGTCACATCAAACACAGCCTGTCCTAAAAGGCTTGGGCTTAATGGGATTAGCTGAAGCTGTTAACTGATTCATCATTATTCTAAGGGACATTTGGTTAAACATGAAAAGAGTGTTTTTAAAAATTCCATGGAATCAAACACCTCCTACTCAAAAAGTGGTTTAATCATAATAATCTTTACACATACATGGGAATCTGCAGACCACAAAGCACTTACATTCTCTTTTTTTCAAAATAAATTACTTGCTATGGCAAGTACCCACCTGTAAAGCCTCTCAGCAACCATCCTGCTTTGTGTCCAGTTCCCAGTTCACAATACCCTGAAGGGACATTGTTGGGGGAAATACCTAGTTTCACAATCTCTGATATCTACTGTGGAAGTCCCGTTTTCCTCTCACTCATATCTTTAGGATCTAGAACTTTCCTATGCTTTTCCCCTGGTAAAACCAGGAAAAAAATATGAAGCCATTTATATACTGATAGAAATGCATTCACACATGTGTACTGACTCTCCCTGGTATTTTGACAGTTGATTCTTTTATTTATGACCGAAGAGAAGGCATTGCCTCTTGTTAAAATAATTCCTACCACATAGGAGAAAAAAAGTTGGGGGAAAATATTACAGAGTCAGAAACTGTACTTTTCTCAGGCTGGTACTGAATATCAGCATGATCATTACAAAGGATTGGGCATCGAATCTAAATGAGAACCCCTCAGGTCTTCTACTCTGTCTTAATTTCCACCTTTCTCTTTCTTTACTTCCTCAGTAGATTTCCTACATATTTACAACTCTAGTTCCCCAGTGATAATCTCCCAGTGAGGAGAGCCCAACTATGAAGAGAATGTAGAGATATTTCAATCCAAATAGAAAACACATATGTCTGGGACCATTTCTTTAAAAATGCTGCATACCTCAAATGGCTCAGAAGAAATACTGTGTCGCTTCAAAGTAAATGATGGCTTTGAATTAGCAAAAATAGTATAGAATTTGTGATAAATAGATATCCTCTACTTAGGAATGAAGAGAAGTGATAACATTTAAAAGAAATTCCATCCATGGGGCGCCTGGGTGGCTCAGTCGTTAAGCGTCTGCCTTCGGCTCAGGTCACAATCCCAGGGTCCTGGGATCGAGCCCCGCGTCGGGCTCCCTGCTTGGCCGGGAGCCTGCTTCTCCCTCTCCCACTCCCCCTGCTTGTGTTCCCCTCTCTCGCTGTGTCTCTCTCTGTCAAATAAATAAAATCTTTAAAAAAAAAAAAATTCCATCCAAAGTAATTATAAGATAAAAATATGAGTGTTTCAAAGCTATCTAGAAGTTTGGTTATCCAAAACATCACATTTCTCGAGGATTCTAAAGAGCTGAAGTCTTCATGTGAAGCTAGGATTTAACATTTTACTCTGCCTATAGATGTTACTGAAAAAAGAAATATTGGGGACTGGTAATTATATAAACCAACTTCTCAAAAGGACTCAAATCTTAAAAAAAAAAAAAAAGCCTTTTTCTGTTTATTATTTTAGTATTTTACAATTACATAGATGTTTAGAAAATATTAATGTAAAATTTGTAGATCAATGTTAAATAGGTGTACCTTGATGAAAAGAACATGGACTCAAATTCCCTGTGATTGAATTCTGTCACTATCTCTGTAACTTGGGAATCTACCTTTCCTGAGCCATAGGTTCTTTATCCAAACTCATGGGTGGTAATCGCTACCTCTCAGGATTGTAGGGGAGGATAATGATAACACCACCACCAAAACCACCAGCAGCAGCAAATACAGTGTGGTACTACTCTTGCCCACTGTCCCCAACACTTAAAAGTACACTCCATTATTTGATGCTCACTAAACCTTTAGTAGTTAGATGTATCATTTTTCCTATTTCCAAGGTGAGGAAACTGAGGTTTAGGTGTTATATGCATTAACTCTTAATGAGTGGTAGAACTGGCTCCGAGGTCCACCTTCTAATTGTTCTACATTCTGTAAGGAAGCCTATTTGCTGCAAGTTCTCTGGAGGACAAAAAAACTGAAGCAGCTGGAAGGCAGCTCACTCCCATTAGATGTCCACCATGGTTGTCTGTAGCTTGTCCTCTGGTTTTCTCTCTTCTCTGCAAAACTATCAGAGTTCAAGGCAGATTTCTGTGATTTCTAAGCTGTATCATGGGTAGCTCACTGTTCATTCTGTGGCCTCAGTAAAATGAAAACTTTAGACAGAATAATGTTCATGATACCTTCTGACTCTACAGTTCATCAGAGGTTACAGAAGTATGAAATCATATTCTAGCAGGCAGTACAACCAACCTGCCTATCCCTTCATGTCACTGCCTTACCTGCTAAACTAACTGCACTGCAAAGCAGCAATTACTTTAAATTCTGGTTGGTTCCAACCCAGCAGGCACGTGAGAAACCACCACCAGCTGTAGGACCCAGGATCACCAAAACCCAGGTCCCTATATTCACATCCTCACTGGGACTGAGACCCAGTTGGCCTTGGTGGAGAGACTTCCCTGTGCATAAAAGTGGGTGGACATGAAAACTGTTTTGTGAATGCACTGTATTAGTCTTGGTACACTTTTTATCATGACATTTCTAGAAAGTTAATAGGCTGACCAAAAGACATCTGTCAACTCCTAAAATTGTGCATGTGTGTGTATATATATGTAAATATATTTATTTATATATTTATATGCTTATAAATATGTATTTACATATATTTAATATGTATATAATATATATTAAGGATTTTATTTATTTACTTGAGCGAGAGAGACAGAGATAGCAACAGAAATGGCAAGAGTGAATGATCACAAGTGGGGAGAAGGGAGAAGCAGGCTCCCTGCTGAGCAGGGAGCCCAACATGGGGCTCAATCCCAGGACCCTGGAATCATGACCTGAGGCAAAGGCAGATGCTTAACCAACTGAGCCACCCAGGCACCCCTTAAAAATTGTATATATTTTATATTTGGCTCTGGAGCACTATTAGCAACAGTTTAGGCAGGGGGAGAGGGGTCAGACTTTGCAGATGTATGCACAAGGTCCAGTTTAAACCGAATTCCCATCACTCAGTGGTATCTCGAGCAATTTGTTCCATCTGCCTTAGCTCATGTCTTTCAATTATAAGATCTAAATTTTCAAGATCTAAAGAATCACCTGGAGTTCTTGTTAAATGCAAATTCTTCAGTCCTTCCAGATTAATAATCTCATCTCCCTCCAGGGGAGGAGATTAGGAATCTGTGTCCTTAGCAAACATGCAGCCTACAGGGTTCTAACAACTGAGCCCATGAGAAGCAATTTTATAAAATAATAACTATGTAAGCACTTAATGAGATAATGAATTAAAGTGTGTGGGCTACAGCAGGTTGTAAATAGGTGTTCTCTATTATTAGTAGAGGTGAACTGTGATACACCTAGCTGAATATATGCATTTAGTCCTATGAAAATATAACTTTAGTGTGTTTCTAATATTAAATACGGTCCCCTAATCCTTCCTTTTTAAGGTATGATGAAGTTCCTAAATGGCAGTTACTGCCTTGTCTCATTCACTGGACACTTCAGTAAAGGAGTTATAAGACTTGTAGAGAAGAGCCCTCAGACCTTGCCTTTAGTTGTTCTATCTTGACCCTTATAAATACCTCAAATGCTGTCAATTCCTTATATTTGCGGTAGGTATTTTCGGTCCTATTTTTTTTCTGCATAACTTTTTGAAAAATAAGGGGGATTTAGTGAATACCCTCCCATAATGAAATATCTCACAGTGGGATCTTAAAAATACAATACATGGTAAAAGTTTATAGTTCTTCTTGACTTATGTATAGGGAAGATGTACATTAGGTTTGTGGTGTTTTATTTATTTTTTTAAATAATTCACTGTCATAATTTAAAGTCATAGTGAAAAAAGCACTATGGGAAATAATAAGCATAATATGGAATCACAGAACTGTGGTCAAATCTTAAGACTGTTCACACAGTGATCACGGGCAAGCTAATTTCAATGTGTTTCAATTTCTTTACTTATGAACTCTGAATAAGTGCTATTATTAAATGCATATTCTTTGCCAGACACTATTTAAAGTGTTTTGCTTACAGTATCACACTTAATCTTCATAAAGAGACATATCCATTACTGTAATTTCACAGATGAGGAAACTGAAGGACAGAAAAGCTAGCGTTCAAGGTCACGCAAGTAGGAGTGGCAGAACTAAGGTAGAAATGTCATGAGGATGAGCAATTCTGTATGGTTAGTTCCTCCTACAGGGATTGCTTAAATAGTAGGCTCAATACTTGGTGACTAATGTTTTTGTAAAACACTAATAGCTCCCTATCCTAACTTCAGATCAATGAGATTAATGATTGTGCATTACTCAGCACAGGGTTTTTCTCTTTACCTATGTAATCTCTACTATCCACTTGGTTCTATCAACATTTCCCAAATCATTTTTCAAATAATTCTCCCAAAGTTTAGCTGATCGCAAAGATTCAACTTCTTTTCCCTTTTAGGTAAAGTGACTTTAATTCACTAATATTAACTCAACTTAGACTTTTTCTAATAGACATCAGAACATATTTTAGCTGTGAACTGGTGGATCTTAACAGACACAGAGGTATACTTGCAGCCAGTTGGTACCCTTAGAGTCTACTTGCCTAAAATGACCTTGACTACTGACTGAACATAGCAACCCAGGACAGCCTCAGACTTAATGAGAGAGGTGAGTGGTTAAGAACTTGAGTGGAGATGTCAAGCCGCTTGGATTCAAATGATGCTTCCTGAGGCCTCTAGGTAGCTCAGTCAGTTGAGCGTCCAGCTCTTGATTTGGGCTCAGGTTGTGATCTCAGGATCCTGGGATCGGCCCCAAGTGGGGCTCCATACCTAATGGGGAGTCTTCTTGAGGATTTCTCTCCCTCTGTCTCTGCCACTCCCCTGCTCACGTGCTCTCTCTCTCTCTCAAAAATAAATAATTAAATCTTTAAAAAAATTATGCTTCTTAGGATTTACAATGTAGATTTTTGCCAATATTTTTACTTCTCTAAATTTCCCATATTCTCCTATATAAATTGGGACTGGTAGGGTTGTTTAGGGGATGACTTGATTTAGTGTATACTAATAAATAAGACATATACTAATCTCTCTCCTTTTTTGCTACTTTTTCTGACCTTAAGAAGTCCTAAGACATTCCAGTACAATTTATGTTTGTGGAATAAATGTTCCTACTAAACATAGGTCAGGAGAAGTCAAGTTTAACACCTTTTCCTTACAGTCCAGTACTTAGGCTGATTTCTTTTTAATCATGTTAAATCTATACATTTCAACCCAACAAGGTATAAATTTAGAAAACAGAATCATCAAAAAATAATTCACATAATTGTTAGTCTCTGAATTTGTATTTACTTCTGATATAGCATTAGTAATTTTTGATCATTTATGATATTTTGCTTACCAAATGATAGATATTCATGAAATGAAAGTATAAAACATGACAACTAAAAAGAATTTTATATAGATAGGGTTCAAATTACATCTTTCTCTTCACCATATTTTATATATTATAAAATGTATTATGGACTACTCTAATAAGAAAGAAGTATCTTTCAGATGTCAGTCACTGACAATATATAAGAAAATGGGGGGGTAAAACAGTAAATTCAAATTTCCTTACTGAGGAAAATACTGTCTTTAAAAATACTACCTTTGGTATAATGCCTCCTATGGAGCACTCATATTTTGAATGATGCTTTTCTAGTTCTCACACATTGCTCCAAGACAAGTGAGTTGGTGGTATGTACCACATGGAACAGCTTGCAATTAGTCATAACTCTTACCAGATGTGAAGAAATCACCCACTCACAGGCACTTATACCCATTTAGACGACAGTACTCTAGAATTTGAATCACATGTAAGCAGTTACTTTAGTCCATAGTCCATATAAAATCGTTTTGCAAAACTTAATTTTATACTCTCTAAAAACACTGTGTAACTAAATAATGAATGTATACATGAGAATATTCTATCTAAATATAATGTTTGAGACCTAATTCTTATAATTTTCTTCATATAATTGGAGTCCTGTGTGGGGCTTGAGTACTGCGTTATCTTTAAGAATGGCATGATTTGATATCAAAAAGTAAAAAAGGGACGGGGAGATTTTGAACTTTTCTCTGCTTCAGACCCGATCTTGAAAAACAACCCTTCGTTGCCAACCGGAAATGTGGCAATCAAGGCTTCTCTGAAATTCTCTGATATTCCTTCCTTCAGCCTAGTTAAAAATCCTTGATGTGAATGATACTCAATAGATATAAAGCTTAATATATTTGAATTTTATTTCTGCCAAGAATATTTTGTCAGATTTAAATCTATTTAACTGCTCAGTAAATGAAAAGATGTTATCATGTGTTCATTGAACACTTTTAAAGATACCTGTCTTCAAGCATGGAGGGTTTGTAATCGAGCTTGCTGTGGATGGCTCATCACTGTGTACTTGATATGCATTAATTCATCTAATTCTCTCAAAAATCCATCAAAGAAGGTACTACCCACTCCATTTTACCATAAGGAAATTGAGGCATAGTGTGACAGATAGTTTACTTAATAACATAAGATGAGCATTTAGTGATGTAAGACAGGTGTTTAACAGAGCTAGAATTTGAACCAGCAATATGGCTGCATATCTTGTTCTCTATAGAGGTTTTACCACAGTGGCTGAAAGGAGCTGATAAGAGTTCAGAGCCTACTGTGTGTCCGTCAGTGTGCTAGCCATTGTATGTGTGTTCTATCACATAATTCTTATATTAACACCTTGAGGCAAAAGTCTGTTTCACAGATAAGGAAACAGACTGGGAAGTTAAGGAAATTGCCCATGGCCACATAATTAATATGTGGCAAACATGAGATTAAATCCCATAGACTTGCTAGTGTACCATGAGATACATTAGGTATAGGGAGAGTAGCTTCTTTCTGCCATTAGTTACCCTGAAAAAAATTGCATTAGGAAGAATAGCCTATTGATGAATAGTTATGATAAACATTTCAGGATATGATCTTTGTATGTCATGCAAAGTGGAAGGATTACGGCCCTTTTTGAAATTCACTCAGTTACAAGATACAACAGTCTTTCAGAATTGCTGTTACAGCTTATATCTCACTTTTTATAGGATGGTGACAATCTATGAAGATTTTCTTACTATCTGAGAGAGACTCCCTTCCATTCTCATGCTGTTATAAACCACCTTCTCCAAGAATACCCATTCCCTTTAGTGTATCCTCTATTCTACCCTCTCAAATCTGGATTTTAACGTTTGTTGTTATTTCACCTGGATGTGAATATTGAGTCCTATGTTTGTACTGGAATGGGAAATGACAAGGGACCAGGAATCATGATGCAGCATATCCTAGGCGCCACAATTACGTGTTTCGGCAAATACTTACAGAAGACCTCTTATGTTCCAGGCACTATGCTGAACATTGAAAATACAACATTCAATAAAATTGGACATCTGCTGAGGAATCTCTGCTAAAGTTTATGTTCTTTTCCACTGATACCTCTGTTGAAACACTATAAGTATCTCTCAGCCTTTTTATTGAAGAAATAACTGGCTGTCATCAGTTGGGACACCTGCTTTAATCATAAAAGTACTCCTGTGGTCAAGGAATCACTTAAAATTTTGAAAGGAAGCAAGAGAGCTTTAAGAACAGCTACAGTCAGCCTTGTCCTTGGGATAATTCCAGGGAGCTGATCCAGCATTTAAATCCAAATGTGCTGCCTATATTAATGTTTTGGAAATATTTTTATTAAAATTTCCCTGATTTTTATAAGGAGGTAATATAAGATGGTAGTTGCATACAGAAGCTTCAACTCCTTGCGCTGTCGATGCATGCATGCAGTATTGTTACCGTAGAGCAGAGAAGGTATCTGTCTTCTGAATGATCATTCCCCCTCTTTTGTGCAAGTGAAAGCCTGACTTCAAAATACTTCTTTAGATGGCATTCCTAGGACAGAGTTCATGTGGAAATGAAATCTTTTTGTCAGACTTGTTATAGAATCCGGAATTCATCTCTACCTATACCCATGGTGAGAACCAGTAGGTATCACTTCTTTTATTCTTCTGCTGGAATTTGTTCTTCCCTCTTCCCTCTTAAGGACAAGGTGGCACATTTTTCTACTTACATAAAAAGGATATTTATGTATTTATTTATTTGAGAGAGAGAGCACGAGCAGAGGGGAGGGGCAGAAGGAGAGGGAGAAGCAGATTCCCCACTGAGCAGGGAGCACGATGTGGGGTTCAATCCCAGGACCCTGAGATCATGACATGAGCTGAAATCAAGAGTTCAATGCTCAACTGATTGAGCCACCTAGGTGCCCCAGACATTAAACTCTTGACCTTTTATTCATCATATATTTATGGTTAACTCTTCTGAGTTCCTGAAGACCAGGTTTTGAATGACTGCAATTATAACAAAATCACTCATTTATTCATATTTCAATTAATTTACTCATTCAGTGATTTTACTAGACACTGTGGAAAATACAAGGGATTTAAAGAAAAAAAAAATCAGAAGCGGCCTTTACTCTCCAAGATCCGGTCCTAACAAGGAGAGAGCTGGGCAAACAGGTCTCAGGGAAGTATGAGAACACTGATGACATGCAACCAAAGGACATGGAAATAGGAGAAGGAACTCTAACCTAAGATGAGGAGATACGTTTTCAGGAGAAGCTTGTGGTTGCTCTTATGAAATCAACGGGTTTTGCTTCTTTCACTTCATTTTAAAACTTATTACCAAGGAGGGCCTGTGATTGTTAAGTAAGCACAGAGATATGTTTATGAGACTCTTAGAAAGGAAATCATGGGCTTATTATTATTATTAGTGGATTCTTATGTTAATAAGAGATACTGTTTAGTTGATTAACTTAGATACATTGTTATACTCACTCGCAACTCAGGGAATTTATTTTGATTCATAACATGCACTTAATTCTAAATCATCTTGGAGTTGATCTTGAGCCCCATGGTGGGTATAGAGATTACTTAAAAATAAAATCTTAAAGGGGCGCCTAGGTGGCTCAGTTGGTTAAGCAACTGCCTTGGGCTGAGGTCCTGATCCCCGGGTCCTGGCTCGGCGGGGAGCCTGCTTCTCCCTTTCCCTCTGCCTGCTGTTCTGCCTGCTTGTGCTCTCTCTCTGTCAAATAGATAAATTAAAAAAAATCTTTAAATAAATAAAAAATTTTAAAAATCTTAAAAAAAACTACATTTAAAATTTAAAATCCAAGTTTAGATATTCCTTCTGTGACCTACTTAAAATAAAAAACGGTAATATATTAGTTCTAATAATGTCTTACACTTGCAAGACTGTTTATAGTATTTAACTCAAAAATATGATAGAAGGATCATGTAATACTCATACACACCTCGAGTACATGGAATTATTGTTATTTTTAATAAGCATTTCATTTGCCCTAATAACTGGTACTATTCAGTAGGAATCCATCCTTACCGATATAAGCCATGTGAGGAATGAGAATTTTTTAAAGAAACTAGTAAGCCAGTGAAGAAAAAAATCTTTAGTGTTTGTGGGAGCCCTGATAGTAACAGAAACCAGTAGTTAAGAATAATGACTTATTTTCTTACTGGAGCAAATGTTCTTCTGGCAATGCCCACTTTACCTTAGAATGTCATTAAATCTGAAAGAAAGAGAGAGGGGAATAGAGTAGAATGCAAACAAGAGAAGGCATAGAGGGGGGACAAAAAACAACAAGCAGATGTACCTGAGTGGAGAAACCCCCAAAGCAACCCAAAATGTCAAAGCCAGTTCACTGTTCATACCAAGAACCCAATTTCCAGACTCTTTTAGAAGGACTGTGGGTGAGAGTAAAAGCCATGTCCATTCTCCTTTGGGAGGTGTGAGTGAGGCTGATCAGCAGGGGATGACCTATCAACATAGTGGGGTGGGGTGGGTTCTGCATGAGTGCAGATCTGTCACCTGCTGGTCTAGGACCTGTTACCAACTCCAGCTGCCCACCAGGTCTGAGTAGGCTGTTTAGCAGGAAGTGGATCTGTGCAGTTTATTTGCACATGGCCTAAATTAAGAATTGTTTTCCAATATTCAAATAACATGATCATTGTAGAAAATTTGGAAAAACATTATTACCTTAAAAAATTGTGCCTGTTAAAACATTCTACAAATTTTAAAATAATTAGATTCTGATTTTCTAGTTTATCATTATTTAGGGTTAGTTTATTTACCATTTTTCTAGTTTATCATTACTTAGGCTTAATTTTATGTGTAGGTACATCCATGTCCAGTTTTTTTTTTTTTTACAAGTTTCTCATTTTGGGGAGATATATATATATAATATATATATATTCCCAATTGAAAAGAGTACAACTTTGTGATTTCTTTTTTTAGAAAATACAGATTTATTCGTGGAATACATTCTCTTGATACCTTCATATGTGAATGAAACCTTTTTGATGCTAGGATACTTAGGAGTAGTTTTCCCTAAATATTATAACTTTTAACTGCGGAGTGCATCTTTTTTCAGCCCAGGGAACTTATTGTAGCAATGCTTTAATTACTATTTTGGATTCTTTCAAACTTGCATCTTTATTTAACCATCGTAATTGATTATATAAACTCAGGGAGATATGCACCTTCCAAATCAATTTTTCTTCCCTTTATTGTCACTTTTCCCCCTCTATATTCTGGTAATGCTGTTTAAGATTCTCTTTTCTACCAATGACTCAGTCTTTCCATGGGTAGATTCCATTCTTTATTTCTTCAAAAAGCATTTTTAATATCGACAACAAATTACTAACCCTAAATTATATCTTTATTTTACCCAGCTCTGTTTTCATTTTGATGTAACATAATTTTTTTGAGAATTCGTTTTTATTTAAGGGGAAGTTGCAGATTCTGTCTATATTTTCTTTATTGTAGCATATCTTATTCAAAGTTTTTCTCTTCTGAAACCTTTGAGACAGATTTCTTCTTATATTGCAAAAAAAAAGAAACATTTCATTAGTCTTATAACTTAATTTCTAATCCTCCTCCTTGAGGAAGGAGACATCTATATAGCCAGGTGTTTAACCCAAAGCAGTTTGAATGGATTTCCCATAATCACTGCTAGTTTACCACCTTCCAGTTAAGTCTTAAGGTGGATGACTGCTCTCAGTTTGCTTCCCGGTTCAGTGCCCTAGAACTTTTGAGATGACCTGCAGTGGGTCTTTAGGCAGACTCTATAGGTTCTCATTTTTTAAAAGGTGTTTATTCAGTCAGCTCTGCCTCTGGCCACGTTTATTAATGAAAATTTCTGTTTTGGCCTGTTTCTACTTTAGGCACATTGTGTTTTGTTTAATTCATTTGTTTCTATTTCCTCCTGTATCAAGAAAAACCCAGTAGGATCAGTGAAAAATTCCACTTCCAATTGTTTTTCTGTTTGGAATGGACACACTTACCCTGGGCTATAGCTTTTCATCTGTTAATACCTAGAGATGAAGGATATCAGTTTCTTAATCTGCAATGTCCACTTGGCTTTGCTTTTCCAGACAAGGGATAATAGTGAACTCAAACCAAACTCCCTTCAACTTTCTTGCAGCAATACAGCACCAAAGATGACTAGACATCTTTATTTAATCTGGCTTTGTCTATTCCATAATTCTTTCCTTGTTTCTAGCATTGAGGTAGGAATGAAGAATCATCCATTTACTTTTTCACGTTCTCTTCCTCTCATCTCTTTGGCCTTTGGGGTGGGGGTGGGTGGTTCAGAGAGGGAATTAGTCTTTAACAAGCAACTTCCCCAGAATTCTCTGAGAAATTTAATTGAAAACTTTACCAATATATGGATTATATTTGTCAAAATGGATGTGCCTTGTCCTTTTTTTTTTTTTCATTTTCTTTAATGCTCCATGGATTTTATGTTTAGTATTTCCTTTGCTTTCTGTCTTTGCTATATTAAATTTAGTTTGCTGGTTTTCAACTTCAATGATTTGGAAGGTATATATTCTGTTTTAAATTTTACTAATGGTCCAACCTGTGTTTGCTGTTCAGTAAATATTGGATCGTTCACACATTCCCCCCTTCATAATCTTGATTACATTTGCCCATCCAAGAAATTTTTCCATAAATTTGAAACTGTTCCAGTTTTTAAATTTCTCTGTAACTAAACCTGTCTACTTTCCCTACTTCCTTGAACATAATCACAATGAATTCTAATTTTCTGGTACTTGCTGCTCATTCCAGTTGCTGAGTTAACATTTTCTCATCATGTATTCTTTGATCTCATAGATTAATAATTATTTATATTTTTTATTCTTATTTTAGTGGAATTCTGGGAAAGGTATACAAGTTCTAAATGTTTGTGGTACATCTTTTCTTATTGAATGGTTAACATGATATCTTTGTGCAGTGACAATCTTGAACAAGTATCAGTTGCATACCCAGTGAAGGTTCTGCATTGACATTCGTCTTGGAAATGACCTTTTAAATTTAACATCAAAAGCAAAGGCAACAAAAACAAAAACAAGCCAGTGGGACTACATCAAACTGAAAGCCTTCTGCACAGCAAAGGAAATAATCAACAAAATGAAAAGGCAGCTTACAGAATATGAGAAAATATTTGCAAATCATATATCTAATGAGGATAATAATCAAAATATATGAAGAACTTATATACTCAATAGAAAAAACTCTAATTAAAAACTGGGCAGAGGAACTGAAGAGACAGTTTTCAAAGGATGATGTACAGATGATCAACAGGTATGTGAAAAGGTGCTCAACATTATTTATCATAGGGAAATACAAATCAAACCCACAATAAGATATCACCTCACACCTCTTAGAATGGCTATTATCAAAAAGACAAGAAATAACCAGTGCTGGCAAGGATATGGAAAAAAAAAGAACCCATGTGCACTGTTGATGGGAATGTAAATTGGTGCAGCCACTGTGGAAAACAGTATGGAGGCTCCTCAAAAAATTAAAAATAGAACTACCACATGATCCAACAGTTCCATTCCTGGGTATTTATTCAAAGAAAAAAAAAAACACTAACTCAAAAATATATTTGTACGTCTATTTCCATTGCAGTATTATTCACAATAGCCAGAACATGGAAGCAACCTAAGTGTCCATCAGTGGTTGAATGGATAAAGTGTGGTACATACACACACACACACACACACACACACACACACACACACAGGAATATTATTCAGCCATGAAAAAGGAAATTTGGCAACAGCATGGATGGACCTTGAAGGCATTATCCTAAGTGAAATAAATCAGACAGAAAAAGACAAATACCATATCATCTCACTGATATGTGGAATTTTAAATGGAGCACACAGATACAGAGAACAGATTGTTTATTTCCAGATGCAGGGGGTGGGGTGGGTGGGCAAAATGGGTGAAGGAGGTCGAAAGATACAAACTTCCAATTATAAAGTAAATCAGTCATGGGTATTTAATGTACAGCATGGTGACTACAGTTAATACTATACTGCATATTTGAAAATTGCTAAGAGAACAGATCTTAAAAGTTTTCATTACAAGAAAAAAATTTGTAACTACCTATTATGACATATGTTAACTAGACTTATTGTAATCATTTTGCAATATGCCCAAATATTGATTATGTTGTGCCTCTGAAACTAACAGGTTACATGTCATTAAAAAGGCAATTTCTTGCATTAAATGTGTAAATGCAACTTCATCCCTAAATTTTATCCTATTAAGCTTCACGCTTAGGATGTGACCGCATTTTATACTTGTTTGCCAAAAGCCAGAAAAGGCCAGTTAAATTTAATTTGAAGTCTGGTTTAACCATATCAGACATCAGTGCTTACACCCTGGATACTGACAAGCTGCTGTTTGAAATGAGAGGTATCCAGATTCTTAATGAGTGTTTAAGAGTTCCATCATCTTGGGAAGCAAGGCCCATGAGTGCTTTTGCAAGTGTTTTGTAATTGCAAAAGTTTGGGAATATTAGATTTATTTTTCATTTCAAATACCTGATGACATTTTATTGTTCCATACTTTGTTCTACACATTTTGAAGAGACCTATTTTTATTGTAATATTTGTAATAAAACGTAATTGCATTTAACACAGAAATGTGACTTGGATGGGCCATTTGCAATATAACTGTTGGTTGTAATGATTTAGTTGAACTGTTGTTGTTCATGCTTCTCCCTTATGAGTGCCAGGCAAAAAGAATAGGGAACATTTGCAATAAATATATTCTTAAGGGAAAACAAAGGGATGGCAATTAGACTTCCAGTGTCAGCTGCCAACTTTGGTGTTTGCTGATGATTTAGGAGGTAATATTTCTGAAAATACTGTTCCAACTGCTTTAAGTATGTCCTAGGTAGTACAGTGGGAACCACTTATAAAACTGTCAGTAAATACTTATCTTTAGTTCCTAGGCACTCTGATTTCTTTTTGCAATAACCCCCTATTTCTTTAATATTTCCATCTCCTCTCCATAACTAGTTGTCTTCTGCTTCTGCCTGTGAGTACTGAACTCTGTGCCAGATTTTTGTAAAATACCGTTTTTTATTCTCTTCACTAATCACCATTAGAATTTAGCTGAACACTTGCCAATGACTTCCTTTTACTCAGTGCCTGATTCACAGATTCAGGAGAGTTAGTGGAATTGTACATTACTATCTTGACTGACACCTCCACCAAAAAGAGATTTTAATATGAGGATGATGATTAAATGTGACTCAGATTGCAACGTCTCTCACTGATGCTCATGAATCTTGAGTCAAGTCACAGACTTACATCGTTCTCAAGTTGTTGCTCCACAATCAATCATCATCATTTTGCCATATCTGCTTTGAAACAAAATAATAAAATAATAATGATAAACACTTTCAGTGCCTGCTGTACGTTAAATAGTCTGCTTGGAGTTTTGTGTATATTGATCTCTAATTTTTACAATAACTGTACAAGGTAGATTGTGTTTTTTCATCATTCGGTTATGAAAAGTAAAATTTGAAGGTTTAAGTAATTTAAATTCAGATTGTTCTTTATGAACTCTGAAACATCTATACCTGACTTGTTTCCTTCTTGTTTCATTGAGCAAGTCAGTTTATCTTAAAGGAATGACCAATGTCAAGCAAAGGCTGCAGATTTTTAAGCAGGTGGCCTTGTAGCAACTATGAACTCATGCTAGCTAGGACTGACCCTAACCAGAGGGATTTCACCGTCGACTTCAACTGTGTGAACAAAGTGTGCTTCTGGTATATGCCTCAGATAATCAGATTATCTCCTAATAATTTGATCAAAGGGGGAAGGAATTCCCGTATAAAAGTACACTGTTTTTCTCCAAATACTAATTAAGATTATTTCATATTTTGTTCATGGCTATAGTTCTGAATTAACTTACATAATCTTGCTTGTTAGTCTCTCCCATGAAGGAAGCTGTCACATGCATCCTCTTTATAATTTTATTACCTTTTTTTTTATTTTATTTATTTATTTAAGAGAAAGAGAATGAGAGAGAGAGAGCACATGAGAGGGGGGAGGGTCAGAGGGAGAAGCAGATTCCCTGCCGAGCAGGGAGCCCAATGTGGGACTCGATCCCAAGACTCCGGGATCATGACCTGAGCCGAAGGCAGTCACTTAACCAACTGAGCCACCCAGGCGCCCTATAATTTTATTCCCATCAGTGGTGCTTTACACATCGGATATGTTCAATAAATATTTCTTAAATGACTAGCTAAATGCATGATCTGGAATCTCCCATCAAGATTCTCACAGCTCAACTGGTGGGACTAAAATATGCATGTACCAATCAAGAAGAAATGATATAACTGGATGTTTGTTCTTCATTAGATTACAGTGAGTTTGTCCTACATAGATTACATTACAGTAAGTGATGTAATCTATTAAATGCATTTCTCAAGAGAATGGGAAATTTGGGGGAGTTGGAATAATTAGGAATGTCATCCTTCCCACTAAATTTAAATTTGTGAATATCTTAGAGACAGAGTTCTCCCATCATCCAGATGAGGATGGTATGATCTCTAGACACTAAACAACCTCCCCTAAATCATCCAGTTAGATAATGACAGAACACAAACTCATCAGGTCATCCATGTGCAAATCTTAATTGATGCCCATTTTAGGGTCTCTATTAATCAGGGTTCTGTTTAGCACTGCCAAAAAATAGCACAGACTGGAGAGCTTAAATAATAGAAATTGATTGCTCATAGTTCTAGAGGCTGAAAGTCCAAGATCAAAGTGTTGTAGGTTTGGTTTCTCCTGAGGCCTTTCTCATTGGCTTGCCGAGAGCCATCTTCTTGCTGTGTACTCACATAGCCTCTTTCTCTGTGTACACTCATCCTTAGTGTCTCTTCCTCTTCATATAAGGACACTAGTTTTATTAGATGAGTGCCCCATCCATATGAAATCATTTAATCTTAATTACCACTCTAAAGGTCCTGTCTCCAAATACTGTCACATTAGAGGTTAGAGCTTCTTTGTGGGGAACACAATCCAGGTTTCAAGACGGTCCAAGTCTGTGCTTTTTGAGGATATATCTTTGGGTTGTTTCCATATTCTTGAGCAACCTGTACTCTTTACTCTTACCTAATGAATTTCTCTTTTCTTCAAGTCTCCTGTCAGTTTCAGTTCTTATTGATAACTATGCTTTCTTCATGTTCCCTAATATACATTGCAAAAAAAGAGAGAGGAAACCAATTGGCCTAACTCATCTCTCAAAGAAAGATGATACCATAGGTCTCTAAGGAGAGAAGAGATCATCTTTTAAAGTTCAAGTGCCCACTTCTGGTCCATTCAGCTATGACCAGGACAGTTCTTAAAATACTGCTTTTATAGTAGGGATTAGGGCATATTAATTTGTGATATTACTTAGATGAAGAGGTAAGCTAGTAGAAACTATAATTAGCATGTGGAGAACAGATATTTTATCCACATCAAAACCAAAAGGAGCTCAGTTTCAAGGTGACAATAAATGTTGCTGCCTTATATGAGTCCACATAGCTCTAGGTCCTTGGTTCCAAATCCAATAAGCTGAAATGAGATTTTAATTTCATTTCTTTTTCCATGCAAAATGAGTCTTTTGGCAAACTTAGTCCCATCTCTGTAAGTTTGGGACCTGTTTACTTTGAGGATCATCCAGAAGCACACATCCTGAACCTATCTATTCCTTAAGTTTAATAACCTAAGTGGTTCAACAGTGTACCCCTTGCTAATATTTTCAGTAATTTGCACAGTAATTCTAAAACATCATTGCCATTGGTCCAAAAAGGCCCATCTCTCAGAATCTTCCCTGTTTCTGCTGCAAGGCCATCAATCGGTGTCCGTACTGATTCTCTCCAATAGAAATTCTGAATTCTGTAAGTGTTAAATTCCACCTGAGTGGGCAACAAATCCTGGTGACAAAGAATTCTTAACTACAAGTGCTGAGGGAACTCTCCCTCACACAATGAATACAAATATTAATGACAGTGTGTGGTTTATAGAATGAGCCAGAAGAATCTATGAACTGTGACTTTCTTCCAATAATTAGCAGTTAGCTCTAACATCAGTCTCTGAATGATCGCTGTATCAAAGTTTATATCAACAACTTCGATACGAATGAACCTAGTTTACAATTATACATTTCCTGGAAATAAAATTGGTAAAATTCCATTTCCTTTATTCTTACCTGATTTTTTATATGAAATATAGTACCTTTGGGCCATATGTGAAGGACTGGTAGAAAGTGAAAAGAGGAGAGGGGCAGAGAGGGAGAAGAAGAGGGGGAGAGAGAAAAGGAATCTTTTTAAAGAACTTGCTTTTTTAGATGCTACTTCATGTGCAAAAAAGCTCAAAGATCTATAGTCATGGCATAATTTACCCCCCACCCCAATTTACGAGGCCCATGTCATAGAGTAAAATAAAGACTCACTTATTTTTCTATTCTAAATCAATTAAGTGTGACTCCAAGCTAATACATATTTTCAAATGAAATGAAGCCGTGTGTGTGCACGTGTGTGCTGGAAGTGTGGAGGTGAGCGCTAAGACACTAAAGGTGGCAAAAGCAGCGGAAACTGAACTGTGAAATGCGTATCCAATTTCGGAAGGGAATCCAGGAAATCTTTCAGAATCAGTGCTGTCTGGAAACATTTGAATGTCAAAGAAACTACACCATTTCTCTTTGGTATTTCCCATTTTCAGTTGCCTCCTCCTTTCCCACATCCTCCTCCTCCTCTAAAATTTTTGTTTCATTTTGAGAGCTCTAAGGCTAACAGGTTAACAAAGCTGATTTTGTCATACTTTGTTTTTTTAAATAGGAAGTAACAACACACAGTTGGTTACCATTTTTTTTAAACTTTCGTTCTAGTGTCCTTGGCAACCTTTAGGGTACACCTTTAATTTTTTTTTTTTAAGATTTTATTTATTTGAGAGAGAGGGTGAGAGAGAGAAAGCATGAGAGTGGCAAGGGTCAGAGGGAGAGATTCTGGACTCGATCTTGGGACTCCGGGATAATGACCTGCGCCAAAGCCAGATGGTGCTTAACCAACTAACCCACCCAGGCGCCCAGGTACACCTTTAATTTTAGCTGTTATTTTTCAGTAGCACCTAATTTTCTTTCTTAATCCCAAATTATGTACTTAATACCTTTTCCTAACTTCATCCTCATTTTCTCTTTATCCATGTATAAAGAACATCTTCCACTCTCCCTTCACACAATATTGACTATTCTTGCTTACTGTTATTTCCTAAATTGAAATCTTCCTAGTTCAATGTATCACTGAACCATCACGTAGGAGTTCATTCTTGGATACTCAAAAGAATTTCAGTTTGAACATCAATGGTTCTACCTTCTGCATCCTGGAAATTACCCAGAGAGAAAATGAGATTGGGCAGGTGCATACCTTCTCGTCTTTTCTCTCCCTCTATATACTCAGACTACTCTTTGATATAAGGACAAAATCATTTCTTGGATGAAAATTAAGTGCATATCCTATTTAGAAAAGCATATGCACTAGGAGTGACTGAAACCCTTAAAAATGGATTGCTGGCCCTTTGTGTTCTTCATGATGAACAGTCATACCTGGATAAATTGGACTTAATTTTTCTTTTTTTTTTTAATAAAAGAAGTTACTGCACATTTATAAAGTGTTGTCAGTAGATGGAATTTCCTTTTAATTCAAGTATGAATCTTTAAGTAACAGCGCTTTTATACTGTATTAGTATTTTTTAATTGAATACTGATTGATTTTACAATGCACCAGGCACAGTTCTAAGTACAGCAGTAAGCAAAACAGATATAAATTCTGATTCTCAGGGAGTTAATATTCTGCTGGTAGAAAGAGACAGAGTAAGTAAGGAAAATGCATAATATATCAAACAAATCAAACAAATGGTGACTGGTGCCAAAGAGATAAAGTTAAAGCAGGAAAAGGGTCCATAAGATGGTAGAGTAGTAGTCAAAATTTTAGATAGATTGGGCAGTTACTGAGCATTTTTATAAACATTTTGTTTTTGAATATGTTGTTTTATGAAAATAAGAATAGTATATGATTATAGAGTATTTGGAAAATGTAAAAATATGAAGGATAACAAATCATAAACTACTACCTAGAAAGTAACTTTTATGCTAGTGGTTTATTTCCTTCCAGTTATTTTTCAAAGTCTAAGGTTTATACGTACAAATGTATGCCTACATTTATATTTGTATACATGTCTGTAGACACACACGTAAGGGTAAGGGTTTGTTGAAAAGCCACTTCTATTCACTGCTGGTGGCTATAGAGTATATTGGGAAAGAACTTGGATTCTAGGACCAAATCGTTCTGGTACAAAACTAAGGTCTGCTTCTAACTATTTTTGTGATTTTGGACAAGTTACATATGTATGCTGATTAACCAACATATAAAACAGTGATGGCATCTGGCTCACCGTGTCACAAGGATTCAAGAAGTTTTAAGAACAGAGAGGCATATATGCGTATACACAGATTTTCACACCTACCCCAGCAGAGCAAAGTATATGAATGGTGTCAATTTTACTTGTTTCTGATATCTTATTTGCTTCCAGGTTCACAGCTGTGACATGGGTATTGTGTTTGCCAGATTTTATAGACCTGGGTAAATTAAAGTAGCTTTGAATGAGGATCTATTGTAAAAGGTCTAAAGACTCATATTCCTTTCAGGCTCTTCTGTTTCTGGAATCAGTAGTTCCTTTTTGTGGGAGGGAAGGGCTCCCTCAAACAGTTACTCTTTCTCATTTCTATTTCTTTTTCTTTTTTTAAGATTTTATTTATTTATTTGACAGAGAGAGACAGCGAGAGAGGGAACACAAGCAGGGTTAGTGGGAGAGGGAGAAGCAGGCTTCCTGCTGAGCAGGGAGCCCGATGTGGGGCTCGATCCCAAGACCCCAGGATCATGACCTGAGCCGAAGGCAGAAGCTCAATGACTGAGCCACCCAGGCACCCCTCTCATTTCTATTTCTATCTGAGGGCAAAGAAACCATCTAAAGCATCAACTCTTATTTGATGTGACAAATATCATATTAGAAGTTGAAGTATATTAAACTTGATTTGCTATGGTGGTGGTGAAGCAGGATTCTTCTCAGTCCTGCGTAAGAGGTATTACAAATGAAGGACCCACACGTGGATGTACAGATCACTATTGACCTATTTTCCTTTAATGCTCTTGTTTGTTTATGGAATCAGTCTTTACAATTGATACCTTGAATATCAAGAAACTTGGTCTTTAGGAAGGAACCAATCAAATTTTGATAGAAACAGAAAAGGTAATAATCATTTCCCCCCATTTTAATTATATAATTTATTCATGTTGAGTTTTAAAATTAAATATTGTGTTAAGATTTGGGTAATAGAAATGATAAATTCCTATTCCATAAGAGTATGAAGAACTCCTTTTACTCATGTGTAATATAGTTATACACAAACCCAGAAATTTATCTGTAAATAAGTTATTAAGAAGTATTTGGTATTTGGTGGAAAAATTAATGTTAAAAATATGAATGAGTGAGTGGGTTATTCCTGGCTACAACACTTAAAGTAACAAAACTACAGGAAATTTAGTATTTCATCCCCATCCTCTGTGGGCCCAAGCACTGTGATAAACATTTTGAGGGTACAGAATAAGACGTGTTTTTATGTGCAAGTTGTCTATGGTTTAGTTTTTGAATAACGAAAGGGGAGACAAGATAGATGTGCATGAAACAATCAGAGAAAAATTCAGCAGCAGGTGTTAGAGCAGAGTTATCATCATAGGCCATAGGCTCGCAGAAACAGAGTATTTTCAGCCAGGGGTGATGTTATCTCCAAAACAACCAACAAAACCCCATGTGTATAGTCAGATGTTCAAAAGTTTAGTTTTAAATTTCTTTTACTTGGTTGGGGTGAGGGGAAAATGAAGTTTCCAGTGAGGGAGAGGGGAGAGTGCATTCTCAGATATATACAATCATGTACCCAAAATGCAAAGAGTAGCATCATATTAAGGATGGTAAAGAGAATACAGCCTAGAATAAAGACTTTATTTTTTTTATTATTATGTTAGTCACCATACAGTACATCATTAGTTTTTGATGTAGTGTTCTATGATTCATTGTTTGCGTATAACACCCAGTGCTCCATGCAGAACGTGACCTCCTTAATACCCATCACCAGGCTAACCCATCCCCCCACCCCCATCCCCTCTGAAACCCTCAGTTTGTTTCTCGGAGTCCATAATTTCTCATGGTTCATCTCCCCCTCTGATTCCCCCCTTTCATTTTTCCCTTCCTTCTCCTAATGTCCTCCATGCTATTCCTTATGTTCCACAAATAAGTGAAACCATATGATAATTGACTTTCTCTGCTTGACTTATTTCACTTAGCATAATCTCCTCCAGTCTTATCCATGTTGATGCAAAACTTGGGTATTCATCCTTTCTGATGACTGAGTAATATTCCATTGTATATATGGACCACATCTTCTTTATCCATAGAAGACTTTATAGAGGATGCTTGACTTTGAGGTCAAACACCACTTTGAATCTAAAGAGCATGTAGTTGATTACCAAATGATAAAACGTCATTATAGGTACATGAATGGAAGAGTGAGATCATTGTAACAACAGATCCATGAGCCTCCTGACACTGGCCTCCACTGACTCCTCATGCCACCCTTTATAAAATTGCACTTTAAGTCATGGTCCCCAACAGATCCAGCCTCTACACTTATTAATAAGAGGTCTATTAAAGATTGAAAAGAGAGGGGAGGGAAAAAAGAAAGACATGGGGAAAAATAGTCCCATCACAGATAAGAGGAACTTTAAATTCTACATTAAATATCTGATTATGCCCTTTCAGCATCTCTTACCTATATTTTTCACTCTTGTCCTGAACATGCAACATTCTCTTCATAACTGGTGGCCAACTTGACATCCTTACTCTCCAGTTTGCTAGGATTTTCAGAGATTAGAAATTAATTGGCAAGAACATTCTCTTAACACATCACACTTGGCTCCTCTACTCTTCTCCCTCCTCTACCCACTCTGATAATCTCTCAGATAAAAATAAGCATGAACTCCTACCTTAAGAAAATTTAATAAAAATGGTGTTATTTTTTAAAGCTGGGTACCTAAGGAGAAACAGTTCTAGAAGCAGGTTGGTTGCTCCCCAAATGCTTTTCTAGTGTAGAATTAGTCATCATATCTCAGAAATTACGTGAATATTCTCTCAAAGCCCACTTCTATCTAGCAGCAAGCTTACAGCAGTTATGAACCTAGCCTTGTAAACCCTTGTTTCTGCCTCCTTGAAGATCTCAAAGTTATGCAAAAATGGCATTGCTTACTCAAGCTACAGACTGCCCTCCTCAATTATGAGAACACTGGCATTATTTGAGAGGTGGAAGATAGGCCCCTTTGTGTACTTTTTATTCCTAATAGTTTTCCTGCAGTGGTGAATCCTTATGGGGAAATCGCATGTATCCTAATCTTCTATATCCTGGACTTCAAATGAACATATATCTGACTTGAGATATTCATAAATGTCATGATCACTGTGATCTTTAGTGTTAAATTTTAAAAATGTACTCGCATTCTTAATGTACACATTTTTTTTGTACACTGTGTACAAAACATATACAGACTGCAGCACTTTTAGATGAAGTTTGGCCTACATCCACATTTTCCGAAGTGTGGTCCCGGGAATTCTATTAAATTTAAGAAAATAAACAAGGAGGTTAATGATCAAATGAGGTAGGAATTTATTCTTAGTATTTACTGTCCTGTAATCACTTCTGAAGTGAGGTGAATATTAACAAAAATTAGCACACTAAAGGCACAAATAAGTTTTACCAAGCTCTGGCCAAACAGGTTTTAAACAAACTTGTTTTCAACCAATGTATACTAACTAACATACTATAAAGGAATTCCACAAAAAATGATTTGAGAAATTTCAACCAAAGAGTGGGTCATTAAAACAACATATTCTATCATGTTTAACTGTGAGTCTAGCTGTGAGAATCTTGTCTTATTTCTACTTTGGATGATAGAGCAGACTTTCTACAATCACCAGTTAGAATGCTCCTGACAGTTAAACTCAAGTTAGCATAGTGGATTATTTCCGGAAATTACAGCAGTTTATGTAACGGGTTACCCCCAGCCTAACTATTAAATTATGACATATAACATGTCGAACAGTATTTTTACACAATTATTTTAGGTTGCCCTTAAAGAACTACATTGAAAAAAAGAAAAAAAAAACTAATGCAAGTGGCAAGATTCAGGCTGAGATAGGAGAATTACTCAGACTCCTGATTAAATATGTACATTGACTAATATTTGCTTATTTCTAACCCCATCAAAATTAGTAAGGATGTGGAAGTAAAGGATTAGAATAGAATGCAATAGAATAACAAATGGCTAATCCTTATATTCCACATACTTTGTGCTAGGCATTGTTCTCTGTGCTTTACACATAATAACACTTGGCAATAGATGCCCTCACAATTTTGGAATCTGGGAAAAGCAGATAAACAAGTAGTAGCTAAGGTTAGACATGAGATCATTGAAAGCTGAGAGTGCCTGGAGAAGCCAACAAGAACCATGCCTCTCACCCCCTAGAATCCAGAACAGCTCAGACTGTAAATACCAAGAACCTCTAATGGGCTACTTCGGTAGAGCTTAAACAAGATTAACTGAAAATCTTTTAAGGAGAACCCTCCAATGCATCCAAAAACTCAGACACAGTTCCCAGTTTTCCTTGATTTTCCCCCCACCCCTTTTTTCTTGAAACCAGTTTGTCACTTAGTCCCTCACTTCTACCCCCAAACTATGCCAGATCGTTTCAGTTCTTCTTGGTTAATCTGATTCCTGATTGGCCTGTTTCTATTCTTATTCCTTACACTCCATGCTTTCTAAGAACTTTCGAGAAGTATCACTGGGTAAATATGATGGGTCTTGTTCTCTGAACTTCTTTGATTTGACCTTTGGCGCCTTCTGTGAACATCTCCCCTGGCAATTCCACCTTGCCTGACTTTATTTCGTAATAAGTCTATCTTGTTTAATCATTTTCTTCCCTCTCTGGTCTCTTTACCCGTGTGTGGTTAGTCTCAAATATATACCTTTTCTTAAGCTGTTTAATGCATTTAAAATATCTTTTTTTATACCTGCCTAAATCCTATTTATCCTACAAAACTTTTCTTACCTAGTTCTGATACTTTTAACTTAAAATTATATAACTTTTGATACACAGGATTTGTGTGAAAAGAACATTTAAAATGTGATGCATAAATGAATAAATGAATTAACTGACAAAAATAAGAAGACTGAACAAAACATTGTATTTCAATGCGGATGTTGGGGAGAAACAGAAAAGAAGAAAGCTAAAATAACTCTGGGGTCCTCTGGCAGGTGCATTCCTTTCATATTGCTGCTGGAGCTAATTACCACAAATTAATTTAGTGGCTTAAAACAGCACACTGTTATACTCTTAAAGTTCTAGGAGTCCAGAGTTTAAAATCAGACTCACTGGGTTAAATTTAAGGTATCACTAGGACTGATTCCTTTTCAAGGCTCTAGGGAACGGTTTGTTTTCTTGGCTCTTCTAGCTTCCAAAGGCAACCTGGATTACCTTGGCTTGTGGTTCCTTCCTCTGTCAGAGCTAGCGGTGAAGCACCTTCAGATCTCTTGTTGGTCCTCTGACCTCTGCTTCCCCCATCCCCTCTCTTCCTCTGATGCTTCTTGCTTCCTCTCAGAAGGGACCTAGATAATTACACTGGGCTCACCTGGCTAACCCAGGTTACTCCTCTTATCTCAAGATCTTTAACTCAGTCACAGGTTTCAGGGATTAGGGTGTGGACCTCTTTGGGAAGGCAGCATTATTCTGCCTCTCATAGAGGAGAACTGGAAACATCAATATGAACATGTCAAAGCTCATACATATATAACCATGTTCTTCCCTGTGTGGTCTCCAGAATCCCCCTCCTCCTTGTATGCTTCATCCTGAATATCTACCTTCGTCCTCAAGTTCTTTAATGCATTTAAAGTTTGCTTTAAAAAAAAAAAACTGTCTAAATCCTATTTATTCAAAACTTTCCATATGTGATATTGTCATTTTTAACTTAAAATTAAAATTAATTAAAATTATATAACATTTGATACATGGAAAGTAATGAAAAGAGTATTTAAGCTATGACATATATATATATACTTACATGTATATGTTTGTGTATGTGTGTCATTTCTTCACTTTTGTGCTGAGAGAACCTAGAAGCAAGGGTGCCCAGTTCTTGGTTTTAAATACCATCCTCCAGTGAAAGAACCAGGGCTCCTTTAGAAATAATAAGACTAGAGCAGAGAAAACACATGATAAACCTGGAACAACTTACAATGCTAGAAAGTAAGAATGTACTCAAAGAATATGAGAAGATGTAAAAATGACACAGACCAAATTTTAACATTAAAATAAGTAATGATAATAATGTATTTAACCCATTGAATAAAATAGGAATCTGTGACTCCAGATTTTTATAAGTATGAATAAATATAAACATAAATTGAGGGCAAGACAAGTCTCTTTCTTACATTATAATGCAAAATTATGACTGCAGAAAGGATGATGGAGACAGAAGGTCACCTTTTAGTAAATCATATTGCTTGTCAATTCAGGTGGAATTTTCAATAAAGGCTAAGGCTAGTAGGAGGAAATTTGATGAAGAATATAATTTGTCATAATTTGACATTATCTTTGCACAAAATACTAATCAATTACAAAGGAAAGATGTGGCGTGTGTGGAGAAACCTGGCAGATATCAACCTGATCAAGTCATCTACATTCACATCACAGTGGTGCAATGAGTTGATATCTTGAGCCTACTGATTCAGTGCACTGAGAAGAATGCATTTTTGTGGTATTTTTGCCAAGAGTTTCTTATAAGAAAACACCAGACAGATTCAGGTTGAGGTTCATAGTATAGACTATAAGGGCTATAATCTTTAAAATTCAAAGATTTGAGAAATATCCCAGATTGAAAGGTATTAACAAGACAATTAAATATGTATTCCTGGAAACTATCCTTGGCCCAAAAGGAAAAAGAGGCATTGTTGAGGTAATTAGTAAAATTTTAATCAGATCTGTGGATTGTATAGGAGTATTGTATCAATGCTGATTTCCTGAGTTGGAATATTGTTTGTGCTTATGTAGAAAAGTGTCTGATATGTTTTGGAGAGGAGGTGATGCACTTAAGTATTTAGGAATGATGAGGAAGCATGACAGTAGTTTTCAGAAAGTTTTTAAAAATTCTCATAATAATTAGTGTTGGGGACAGAGAGTAAGAGATAGAGAGAGGATGGAAAATGGTGGATTGGTCCAAAGTGATAATGATGAAGGTGATCAAAGTCGAATCCGAGACCTTCTAATCTTTTTTCCATGTGTCTTAACCTTTCTTTTGTTATATCTCCTTCCCTTTTTGTCCTATATTCTATGTAATTTGTTTAAATACAATACCTTAGTTCTCTCTTTAGCTATATCCAATCTGCTATATAACTTCATTGAGTTTTATATTTTAATAATTGTATATTTTATTTCTAAAATTTCTTACTGAATTTCTTAAATCAAAAGTTTTATGACTATTCTTTGCTGCTTGTTCATCCTTTTGATTCTACATTTTATTCTTAGTTAATTTATGTCCTTTATGCTATTCCAGTATCTGAAATCCTTAAGGATCTAAACCTGTTTTTATTTGTCCTGATATTCATTAGTAGAGGTTTATTTCCTTGTTTCTTTGGGGGATCTTTGTTGTGTCTTGTATTTGTGAGATCTTAATTTGTGGAGTGCCATGGGTGCTTAAACCAGGGATGCATCTGTGTTTTCTTCTGCTGGGACCCAAGGGCTATGTGCCTGGAATCGCTTTTCCCTGCTTTAACTGCCCAAGCTTACTGTGGAAATTGTAATTTCATCTCCTCACTTTGAAGTGGTCAAAGGTCTAATCTCCTGGATAACGCAGGTTTTCACATTCTTACCACTCACTATTTCTGTACTGGTTCTAGATCATGGTTATTTCTTTGTTTAGTTTTTATTCATTTTTTTGTTTTGTTTTGTTTTGTTTTGTTTTTTTGCTATTTTTTGACCCTCAGAAAGTTTTATTACTTCTTACAAGCCAAGAAATATATTAAAATATGTTTTAACCAGAATTGCTTTGGTACTCTAGCAGAAGAACGCTCAAAATGTTGTCTTTCATTATGCAAAAAGAGGAATATTTTATGTATAATATTTTATTACTCTTCCTGAAGTGGCTATAAATCTCTTATAGATAACACCAATGTTGTATATGTCTATTGTCTTCACTTTAGCACAGAGTTCCACACAAAACAGTTGAAATGAACTGAACTACAAATGAATTAATAAAGGTCTATTTGAAATCTCTTCACAATAGCCTTTAACGTATCTAATAGTAGCTAAAATTTACTAAGTATTTAAATATGACAGGCAACTTTCCAGGTACATGGCATGTAATACCTCATTTAAGCCTTTGTAATAGATGTATGACTAGGTACTAACCATTTTCTCATTTTACAGATGAAGAAACAGACTGAGAGAGCTAAATGAATTGCTTAACATTAAACCTTGTAAGTGGTCCCACTATGGCAATTTTTTTTTTAAAGATTTTATTTATTTATTTGAGACAGGGAGAATGAGAGACAGAGAGCATGAGAGGGAGGAGGGTCAGAGGGAGAAGCAGACTCCCCGCCGAGCAGGGAGCCCGATGCGGGACTCGATCCCGGGACTCCAGGATCATGACCTGAGCCGAAGGCAGTCGCCCAACCAACTGAGCCACCCAGGCGCCCACCACTATGGCAATTTTTTGGTCTGTTGGTCCTGGAGCCACTTGAAGGCACTGCTGATGACCCTCACTGAGAGAATGTCAGCATTTACACAAAGATGTATTATGAAAGCATAAAGAAATAGATAACTAAATAAATGTGTACACACATGTGCACGCACACATACACCCAGTACACACACCTTCCTTCTTAAATTCTTCTAGTAGGATTCTGCCATGTGGACTTCACTCAAACAGAGTAGTGTTGGGCATTCTGTACCCTGTTAGCACTTGAAGGAAATATTGGGGGAACACTGTATACTTGAGAAAAGCTAACACTTTTGAGGCAAACCTAGAAATGTTCCTGTCTTCTGATGGCAGAATTCAGTGCTTAGAGGAAGGCCCCCAAAATTTCTTCCTAGGCAATGAAGACAACTTTGCTTGATATGTTACATTAATTTATAAACTGGAATATTTTTATTTTTTTCTATCTCCACAGCAATAAGATCAAGTCAATTTCAGAAAGATATTAGCAGCTACTCCAATACGAGTTTTTCCTCTCTTTATTAGGAAAAAAAAATTATAGAAACAAAATGGTACAGCACTGAATAAGAACATGTGTTGCGACTGCCTGGGTTTAAATCTTAGCTCTACTACTTATCCTGTTTTTGGGCTAACTTAAACTCTTGGTGCCTCAGTTTCCTCATGAATATGATATGATTCTTAGAAGTACCTATCTCATAAGGATTTTGTGAATTTTAAAGGTGAGTGAATATAACTGAAGGGAGGAAGGAAGGAAGGAAGGATGGCCTACAGGGTCTGACACATAATTATCACAGTATGTATGGTTTTTATTATATTTTTCCATCCTTAGCCAACCTGACCTGGTTTTTGGTTGTTTTTTTTTAAGATTTTATTTATTTATTTGACAGAGAGACACAACAAGAGAGGGAAAAAAGCAGGTGGATTGGGAGAGGGAGAAGCAGGTTTCCCACAGAGCAGGGAGCCCAATGCGGGGCTCGATCCCAGGAACCCGGGATCATGACCTGAACTGAAGGCAGACGCTTAACGACTGAGCCACTCAGGCACCCCTGACCTGCTCATTTTCAAAGGGGTACTCTTTGCAAATTGATAGCTATAAATACCCTTCTTCAGAGACCTTATAAACTTTGATTAACATTTGAAAAGAATTTTCTGATTCCTATGAAAAGTCTTACTTTGTGATTATGAATATGTATTAGGTACTACATGTTTGCTAATTTTGTCTAAAAGTTGAATATCTCAAGTTATATTTTATAGTGCTTTATCTTCTCATTATGCATACTGAAAAGGTATTATTTTCTTCTTGAATAAAAGGCTCTCAGGAATGTTGAAATTCTAATTTTGTGTGTACTCTGCAAAATCCTAGAATTTAAAAAAGGTTTATAATAAACTTAATGTATTTTTGAAATATTATAATTAAAAGGCACGGTACACCTCTGCTGCCTAATTCAAGAAGTATGTACTGAGCTGTCTTAGGAAGTTCAGTATGTGTGTAATAGTCTGAATTGGGAAGTGACACTTGAAAGCAGATATAAAAGTTAAGAAGGAAAAAAAGAGGGCAATCAATAAGAAAAACCACTCACTATTTCCTACTTTAAGATGATTTTGTCTTTTATAAGTGTCTTCAAAGTGTTAGAAACCATAGAATATAATTTTGTGGTTGGCAGAGAATAGTGTGCCAAACTCTTGGAATATCACCAGGAGTGTCTATAAAGCTTTTTTCAGTGAAGCTCTGCAGAAATATGGACTCAAATTAGACCTCAAGCATTACTTTTATATTGGATGGATATTAAGTTCTCAGTAATTCAATAAAGTATTACTTTTGTACAATATTTTGTACAGCGTGAATTATAGGTGGGAGAGATTAGACACAGAGAGGTAAGAGACACATTTAGGAGGTGATTACCATAAGGTAAAAGAAGCACTGATGAGAAAAGATAAGAGACCCCAAAGCCTACTGCAAAACCCCCCTTATCTTGAGTTTTGTAGGAATTGGCAATATGTTGTTAGAGATTGAGAGAAAGAGTGAGAGAGAGAGAGAGAGAAAGAAAATGAAGTAATTGAAAAGATTATATGACTTATAATTAGTCCTTAAACTTTGAAATGATTTGATTACTTGGCTATTTGGGCCTAAGCTCAAGCCTGGCTGTGTGACTTGTTAGCTGAATAATGTTGGATAATGATGTTCCCTCATATTTAAAATGGGAATAACGATACTCATCCAAATGGATGATTATGCAGTTTTAAGCATGTGAAAATGCTTTGTGAATTCTAACACTACACAGGTGAAATGAAGGAATCCAGTATCCATATCTACCTCTTATGAATCCTGAAAATTTGCCTCAGGTGGACATTGAAAGTACTTGAAACTTATTTTCTTTACTACTTTCTCCCTTTAGTTATTTCATTAGGATTAATTCCTGGGACTGAAATCATCCATTAAGGATAAACATCATTATGCTCTTACTGTATCTTGCTATATTATTTCCACAGTGATTAAACCAATTTTTGAAGCTAGAAGTGGTTTATAATTTTACCAGTTTCTCAGCTACCTCATCAGACCTGGGTTTTAGTGTTTATGTTTCTCTGATTTTTGTGATTATCAGAGTCCCCAGTGTTGTTTTAATGTATATGCTTTTGGTGAATAATATTTATAATTATTTTTTAAACTGCATGTATTTTCTCCTCTTTGAATTATCTGCCCAATTACTTTTCATTTTTTTTATTTACTAATACCTTGCTATTATTCATAGACACTAATAAACCAAACATCTACTAAGTGAATTATTTTCATTAATCTTTTATTGATTAAAATTTACCATATTTGATAATTCATATTTTGTTAATTAACAATGAAGGACTTACATTGATAAATAAGATAATTAATAAAAATTGACATTTTTCCAATCATATTTAGTATTAATATCTTCCTATTTTATTTTCTTTTTAATTTGTCTTACTTTTATGTATATTTAATTTATATATATATAATTTTATATACATGTATATAATTTTCCTTTGTAATTTTTTGTCTTCTGTTTCAAAGTTGAATATAATTCTTCACAGAGCTGGTACATATCCTTTTCTCCTTTCACCTGTGTTATTTTTTCTGAAGGTTGTATTTTATCAATATTTGTCTTTTTAAATCATCTGGAGTTTATTTTGAAATGTGGTAGGAAAAGTATGGTTCTGGACTGCCTGACCACCCCTCCTCCTTGATCTTACCTTCCTCAGCTTCTGTGACTTGCTCTTTCCTGGTTCTCTTTCTCATAATCTGACTCCTTTCCTCCTTCTCTTTTCCCATTCCTCTCCCCATCCTTCCTTCCTTCCTTGTCTCCTCTTCCTGCATAAACATGAGTCGTTAACCTTGAATCATTTCTCAACTTTTCTCCCCGTGTTATGTTCCTGAAGGTCTCATCTCCTCACACTCAGGGCACCTCTTCTCAATTTTTTTAAACCACTGAATGCAAGTACAAGACATGCTCCTGAATGTTTCATGTATATTATTATGTGTAATCTTTATAACAGCTCCGTAGGTTGTTGATGGCTGTGCTTTTACACAGAAAATGGTAACTCTAGAATCTAAGGGATTTGTCCAGTAATACAAGCCTAATAAATGGTGAAACCTAGAAAGATTCCCAGTGTTTGTTAAAAAGATGACAGATAGGTAGATAGATAGATAGATAGATGATAGATAGATAGATAGATAGATAGATAGATAGATAGATAGATAGATGATAGATAGATAGATAGATAGATACAGAGGTAGAGATATGATTTATTACAAGAATTGTGGAATTCCTTCCTTCTTTCTTTCTTCTTTCTTTTTGGTGCTATTAAGAATCCTGTTTCAGGTCTTCTGTTGTGGAGGCTAATCTGACGTTGCCAGCATGAGAGTGGACAACAGAGAGCTCTAGCTTGTTGGTTCCCCATTTAGTCAAATTCTAGATTGTTTTGTAGTCAATAGGGGTCAAATTTAGCCATTTCTGGTAGTCTGTTTTTGCCATGAGGCTCCTCTTCTCATTTTTTTTAAAGATTTTATTTATTTATTCATGAGAGATAGAGAGAGAGGCAGAGGCAGAGGGAGAAGCAGGCTCCCTGCTCTGCGGGGAGCCCGATGCAGGACTCGATCCCAGGACCCTGGGATCATGACCTGAGCTGAAGGCAGACGCTTAACCGACTGAGCCACCCAGGTGTCCCTCCTCTTCTCATTTTTAAGACTTTGAATTCAGGGAAGCTTCTAGATGGAAAGATCCATCCATACACCCAGTCACACATTTTTTTCCTGCTTCTGAATTATTTATCTGCTTTTGGAATTATAAACCTAATGCCTCTACATGGACTGTGTAAGAACGTGGGCTCTTTAGTCTGGAAAATTATAGTATTTAAAATGTAGTTAAGCACGTGGAAGTGCTAAAAAAATTATATTGAGCTGGGCTCTGGCTGGGTCCTCGTAATACACTAGCTATGAGGCCTGTAGGAGTTCTAAAGCTTGATCACATAGAGCTTCTGTGTCCTTAGCCATGTGGTACAGCATTACATTTGCTCACCTATGAACTTCACACAGTGTGATTCCAAGCAAGAAAAACATTCATTATGTGTAAGATATTGTTCAGCTGAGGAGAAAACAAGTTCTTTGTGATATGACTGTGTTCATTACAAAGAATGGAAAGTTTATCTTTGATGGTTTCAGAGGTGAAACTAGACAGAGGGAAATAGTAGGTTTGGAAAGAGATTCCTTGGCCATGTAGAGGTAATGGACCCTCTACATTTACTGTTGTGGCTGATAAAAATTCAGTCAGACTTCCATCTCACAGGTTCTAAATCAGAATTTTGAGAGGTGGGTACTGGGAATATTCTTATTAACTGCCTTTCTCCCTGTCCCTAACACATAAACACACACACGCACACAGACACACACACACATACACACACAGTACACACACTCTAGGCAATCATTTTTGTACATGCTGCAGTTTAAGAACCAATGATAGAGGCAAAAAAAGTAGAAAATTAAGGGATGAATTTTGGAAATATCTACATTTATAGGAGAGGGAAATGAAGTGGAGATGGAAAATATAAAATCAAATAAAAACAAAATTAAGACATGTACACAATAGAAAAGTTAGTGTCATTTAAAACAGAAAAGAAAAATTTCACCTAAAAAAGACACATACCACATTGCTGTGTTATGCTGTATTAGTCAGGGTTCTCCAGAACAACAACAACAAAACAATAGGATATATATTTTAATACTTTATGCACTTGGCACTTTTGATTTTATTTTTGCATTTTCTTCAATTTTACATTACAGTTGTGTCTACCAAGAGTTGGGTAATCATTCCCTTAAATTCAGAATTGTTAGGCATATGAATTAAGACATCTTAGTTATTTATGAGTTAACTGTTTCTTTCCATCTTGTTATATTAAAAAGTTATGCTCAACTAAAGTAACCACTGCATTTCTCTTAAAAAAGGTAATTTAACTGACTTCCTTACAGTTGCCACCCATGCAGTGCAAAGGTATTGGTGTATATTGGCTGATGCAGTTATGGAGGCTGAGAAGTCCCATGATCTGTCAAATGCAAGCTGGAGACCCAGGAAGGTGATATAGGTCAAAGGCGTGATGGCCAAAGAAGGGGACGGAAGGTACAGATTCCAGTCCTAGTCTGAATACCTAAGAACTAAGAGCAGAGTACAGAGAAAGATTGATGTCTTTGCTAAGCAGTCAGGTGGAGAACCAGCAAATCCTTCCTTCCTCCATCTTTTTTTTTGTTTCTATTCAGGCGTTCAATACACGGGATGATACCCATCCATATTGTTGAAAACAATCCACTTTACTCAGCCTACTGATTCAAATGCTAATGTCTTCCAGAAACAGGTTCACAGAAATAATATTTAACCAGATATCTGGGCATGCTGTGATCCAGTCAAATTGACATATAAAATTAATTATCCTAATTGGTAAATAAATAACAACAACAACAAAAGACATCAAGGAAATAATAGGTTTAGAAATTAGGAGATCATTGTCCAGAAGAAAACTCTAGTCTTATTTGCAATACAAGTCAGGATAGAGTTATAGGGAATATGTGTGAGGGGCCAGAGGTCTGAAAGTTGAGGACTAAAACAAGATGTTTAAAAATTTGAAGTGAAGAAATAATGATAGAGATTCTAGATCTGTTGTTAATATGCAGAAAGGTCCTCGACAAGCTTTGGACTGCATGATTTCAAATGTACCTTCTAATTCTAAAAAGCTATGGATTCCAGGAGCAACTGGGTACATGTGACCTTCTAAGAGTCTTCCAGGCCTCTTTGTTCCTACCTTTTTCTGGCACTGATCACATGCACCTCATTTCATGGCTTTGTTAGTCCATGCCTTTTCCTGCTTAGATCCTACATAATATTCATCTTGCCTATCCCTCAAGCATCTACCACAGCACCAAACACAGCCCTATATACCTTGTAGCACTCAGTGAACGCAGATTGAATCCTTTCCCTGATATTTCCTTCTCTAAAGAATCATAAACCTAACTGCACTGCAGCATTCCCTCTTTGGGGAAGGAAGAGATGGAGGGAAAGGAAAAGAAGAAATCAATATCTGAAGGCATAGGAGAGAGGCCAAGAACTCAATGTAAAAGTTTATCTGGCATTATACAGTGAAGAGCCCCACCATGCTCCACCCCAATCCTTGTCTAGATTCCATCTTTTTAACAGTTTTAATGGATACATATTAATTGAAATTAAATTCTGTAACCACACTAGCAGTTAACATTTGTTGCCTTAATGATCAGAAGGCTTTCAATATTAAAAAGCAAATGTAAGACTGAATTTTGTTAATATGCTAGCAAATATGAGTCTCAATTTTTTCTTTTCATATCATAAAATAATTTCAGAATTGCTCTTGCCATAAAGAGATTTGTTTAAAAACTCAAACAAATAAGTGGTTCAAGTATATACTGCTAATTTTTTTAATGCTGTGGTAGAAATATAAGGGATTATTTTTACCTTTAGATAAAACCTTTTGACCTGAAAATATAGTGAATTTACCTTTAAAGTAATCTGCTAACAATATCCACTTGATTTGTAAAAGCATTTTAACATTTATTTAAGCGGCCTTTCTGAATAATGGAATGTTTTGACCAACTTGATAAAGATAGCTGATTCAGCTTTTAGGATACCAAAGGATAATTTTAACTGCCAAAATTACACTGATTTCATTGATAAAAGATCTTCTGTAAGTCACCTGCTTTGGTTTATTTTCCCAAACCACTTGCTTGGTCTATTGTTTTAAATACTTAGGTAAAATTTTAATACTTTCTAATTTGTGATAAAATATTTTCTACAGTGATTGCTAAATCTATTCACACATGGCTTTAAAAAACTTAGCTGAATAAGAATTGGAAAAGTCATAAAATCAGGGAGCTTTTGAGATTATCTGGTGTTGACGTTATTATAATTAAGGGGAAATGGGCTCAGGGAAGTTATACTGCTTGTTTGGATCATAACAGAGACTAGAACTCAGGCCTTCTGACTCACAATTGCTTTTTTTTTTTGGTCATGTAATATCCATAAAGTCCATTCTGTAGACATTTCATCATATATTATGTATCTTTATATATTATGCTACTTCCTAAAAGCTGTATTTCTTTGAAATGAGTTATCTTTCTAGCTGATTTAGAATTAAAAATATTTTGTAGATTACAAATAGGTTTGGATATCAGAAAATCCACAAACATTTTTATGGAGTTAGAATGTTAATCAATGATACTTTTGTCCAAGTAACAAAACTGGCCAAAACTCTAAATCTCTCCTAAAAAACAGTACTGATTAATGTCTTCAGTAATAGAAGCTGGACTGAAAAAATTTTTTAAATTAATTTCTGTAGATTTTCACAATTTTCTCTAGTTGTCAATCTCATAGATAGTAATCAATAAATAAGCAGGCATATAGCAAATATTACTTCTCCAGAGCCCTTTCCACAGCCTCCCAAGGCTCCTGGGAACAACATCATATTGTAGGAAAACTCCTATGTAATTTGGGGCTAAATCTACAAACTTGGATAAACTCAATGTTAAAATTTAGTGTTTAGCCAGAGTGTGTGTGTGTGTGTGTGTGTGTGTGGTGTGATCCTCACAACAAAGAGAGGGTGAGAAAGAGGGAGCAGGGAGGGGCAGAGAGAGAATCTTAAGCAGGCTGCACACCCAGCATGGAGCCCAACATGGGGCTTGATCTCACAACCCTGGGATCATGACCTGAGCCTAAATCAAGGGTTGGATGCTTAACCAACAGAGCCACCTAGGCGATCCTGTATAGAAAAATATTGTTGCCCTTTCTTTGCCGATGGGAAACCTAAGGTTTGGGGGTCTGTGTATTCATTCATAGTCCCACAATGGCAGCACCAGGTGCGTCACTGGGCCCCTTTTACAGTGATGCTTCCCTCAAATCCTTAGAGAATTCTTTTTCCAGCTTCAAATTCCCTTAGCCCTTGTATATGCCTATCAGTATACTTCTCACACTCCATTGTAATTATTTGAAACTGTCCATTTCCCCCATTAGACTGTGTATTTCTCAACTACAAGAACCAAGTCCTATTTCATGGGTGCTCTCCTACACCTGACTTGTTATCCTCAACTGTGGAGCAGATATCAGTACATGGTTGGGAAGGGGATGATTAGTTTTCCTTGAGCCCTGCTATGTGGACTCTGGATAGTGCAGAGTCAAACTTATTTCCATAATAATATTAATAACATAATAGTATACTATGTCCATGTACTGTGCTTTCATTATGTATTAAACACTTGACTGAGCACCTAAAATTGATTACCTTTAAAATGGATTCTCTTATTTATTTCTCACAATGACCCATACAAAACCCATAGGCATTATTTTAGTATGTTTGTTTCGTTAGTTGGCTTTTCTCCCTCCCCTGGAGCTAGAAGACTCCTGGTATAGAACCTCAAGTTTTTTATTCTCCTCAGTTCACAGGACATTTAAGTGCAGCTGTTATCCTCATGTTACTTACATATAAAGACACTTGCATCAGGCTATCTCAAGCTCATCACAAGGACTAAGGAAGTTTCCAATCCATGCACAAATCAGATTGCTCAATTCAATCAATTAACTCAGATGAAAATGCAAAGAAGATCAAAGACAGGGGGATATGGACATTTGTCAGACAGACTTGGGTCCCAATCTTGAATATCTGTGACCTCACACAAGATATGTACTTACTTTGAACCTCAATTTCCTCAGTGGTAAAAATGATGTTACAATTTTTTTTTCCTAAGAGATGGGATGAATTAGATCTAGCCTCACAGTGTAGGATTTAGAAATTTGCATCCAGTATCATTAAATGTCATTTTTATAGCCTTTTTCCGTTTTCTAAAAAAAACAAAAAAAAGTCACCTGGAATTTTTTTAAAAAATCAAAACACCAAAAGAGCCTAGGATCCCAAGATTTCTCTAAGACAGTTTTTTTTCCCCATAAAAATGGAGCTGAAGTTCTCTGATACAAAAAGAAAACATCTATGAAAGAATGCCACTGTTTTATTTAACTTTTGAGAAGAGATGAAGACATAGTTGAAAGAGGTTAAGATTTTTTCTTTCTCCACTCCTTTATGAGCTGTGACCCTTTCAGCCTCTCTTCTATTCTCTAGTCCAGGGTTTCTTTCAGCTCAAAAATGGTGAAGAAAACCTGTTCCCTTTAATTTTTCTCAATCATTATGAGAATGGGTGAAAAAAGACTCTTGAAAATAAAAGGTGCCATACAACAGTATTGTATTACACAAGAGACGTGTGATTAAAATCTGCAGAGCTCAATAAATATTTAGGAAAAGGTACTCTAAAAATATTCTGGTGCAATGCCAAGTGGCAGTTCTGATTTATAATCCATTAAGGAAGAGTGTACCGAGAATCACCCTCCATTCAAGGTTCTGGGCCCACTAAATCTGGGGAAAGCCAAGTAGCATAAGTGATTTTTAAAGCACTCTAGAGAGAGCTTTTGCAGGAAATAATGAACTCTCAACCAGCATATGATCAAGGGGAAAAGGCTTTATGAATTTTCAAAAGACCTCTATGAGTATAGTGTTACATTTGGGGAAGAATGGCAAGAAAAGCTGCGAAGAAGTAAAAAGTAGATTTCATATGTATGGGCAATGTTTTATGACTTAAAAAGCATGACCCAAAGCAAATTTAACAAAAAGTTAATATTTGTCAAATATGATATATTATTACATATATCTTCTCTGTGTACTATATATACTCTGTTTCTTTTGTATATCAGAGATATTTTATAATCTTAAATTGATTTTCCATCAGGATCATGCGGCATACTGCAGCATGGATGATGATTATTAGGACTAACTATGCTAAAGTAACTGTATAAGGCGTGAGTGAAACATAAGTAGAGGTAGGATTTCTTCATGGAGCCATGCAGGTTGTGCCCTGCAGAAATCAAGGGATACTATTCATGTAGATTATCATGGGGACTTGTGTCCCCTGGTGTTGTTCCATTCATCAGCCCTTGGAAGGGAAGATGAAGTAGAGGAACGCAAATAATCAAAGTGTCATTTAGAAATTGGGGTGAATACGAACCATGAGAAACGATGGACTCTGAAAAACAAACTGAGGGTTCTAGAGGGGAGGGGGTGGGAGGATGGGTTAGCCCGGTGGTGGGTATTGAGGAGGGCACATTCTGCATGGAGCACTGGGTGTTATGCACAAACAATGAATCATGGAACACTACATCTAAAACTAATGATGTAATGTAGGGGATTAACATAAGAATAAAAAAAAAGAAAAAAAATACTCCCAAATACATACCTACTCTAAAAAAAAAAAAAAGAAAGAAATTGGGGTGAATGAAGTGGGCAGGACCAGTTTCATGAATGTGGTGACTTTCAAACTCAGGCTAGAAAGATAACTAGAATTTGGGTAGGCAGATGACTAGAATTTGGGGTACAGAAGGGAGACAGATTTTCTAGGCAGATGTAATTATAAAGGCAAAGTCATAGAGTTGAGAATAGTGGTGATTTATACATTCCTCCAGCTCCGAGTTTGTCCAATACACTTTGTTACCTGGAATAACTCCCAAGTCTCAGGAGATAAAATTGTGCCCAGACTCACTTTTCCTCTCTTTCAGAGCCCAGTTTTCCCTTCTCTGTCCACCAGTCTCTTTCTGTGAGTTTCATTGAGCACTTTTGCACTAAAGTCTTAAGAAGTTTAGGTCTTACACTTGCAGTCATTTGCCTTCCACAACAGGACTATGCAGAAGAATGGTGCTTTCAGTGATAGAGCACCCTCAGGAGAAAAGCCTTCCTAAAACTCCCCTTTATGTAAGCGGTTTCAGTTTCCTCCTATCAAATACACAAAGTCTATAAAATACAAACTCCATAGCATGACTTTCAGACTCCTAATGATCTGTGCCATTTCATCAAATTCTGTCCTACTCACCATGTGCTACAGCCACTTTAACACCTGCACTTTCTTCCTCTCCTGGACTGGCCCATCCAGCTGGGGGTGGCTGGGAGGCCACACCTTATATGCAAATAGGGCTTAATTACAGGCTTCACCACTTACCAAAGCTTTAATCTGGGCAAGTTATTTCCTTAGGGAGCTTTGGCTCTTTCTTTGTAAATGAGACAAAAGTATTTAATGTTAAGGGTGATTGGTATATTGAAATGAAATCAATGTAAAATGCTTGGAGGATTTTCTAGATATATCAGATATATCAGACTCTCAATAGATTAGTTCCTTCTTTTTATCATTCATCTTTGAAGGAGTCCTTTGCTTTTGTTGATTTTTGAATGGACTGTATTTACCTTCCTCCTCACCCCCAGTGCCACAGGCACACCATTTTTAAAAGTTTAACCTGACACATTGTGTCTAGCCCTTTTCACATTGGAAAGTAAGGCTCCCCCCCACACACCCCCTTTTCTTTTGTGTTTCTTCTCTACAGTATCAACTGCCTTCCTCATATTTGAAGTATGTTATATTGGCTTCTGGATCTAAACTGTTCATTTTGCAGTCTGCAAAGGCTAAACTCATGATAAAACACACAGTATTTAGGAAAGTTATAAAAAAAGGCACACATTTCTGCTATAACCACACATAGATTGAATAACTTAGGTAAAGGAAATGATTCCTTTATTTGTATCTTTATTGCCACAATAACACCATTGTGTTAAGTAAGGCCTATGTACCTACAAGTTGTGATTCTGCAAAGCAGAGATTGTTTTGCCTTTGTACTCCCAATCTGGGGCATAACCCAAACATTTGAGGAAACTTAATATGCGAGGTCATTAAGAGAAGTGGTTTCTGTTATTACTGGTTATGAGCTTACAGTGGATTGCTGGGGCATTTTCATAATCAAATCTTAATGCTGAGGAAGCACTCAACCGATCCTGTATGCCAACACAGACATAAGGCAGCTCCCATGTGCGTGGGGCTGAAAAAAAATCATAACATATGAAAGGAAGAAGTCATTTTGAACATCTCCCAAATTTTATTTATTTATTTTTTTGTTTACGGAAAATATAACATAAAACAATATTGAAAACCATTTTGAAATAAAAATCACTTGTGCATTTGCTCTGCATATCACCTTCTGGTCCTTGACCATAGATATACATATTTCATAGTTTCAAACATAAACATAGTACATCTGTCATTTGGCATGTTGCTTTTTATTCCATAAATTTTTTTTAGTATTTTCCTTTTCTTTTTTTCATATATTTGCTTTCTGTCAGAGAATATTCTAGGTGTTAGAGATACAGTGGTGAAGAAAGCATTCATGGTAAATACAAATTAAACACACCTATATGCACACAGTATATATATATATATATATATATATATATATATATATATATATGCATATATTAATTAAAGGAAATACGGTTTCTATTAGGAAGGAGGAAATGGGGAGTATTTTTCAATAGGTAATTAATAGTACCTCCCATCACCTTTCTCTTTGCCACAAATGTGAATACCTTTTTTTACTTTGCACACATATCAATAACGCTTTCACCTCACAGCCCCAAAAGAGAGAAAATACCAAGTTGCCTCCATGAATGGTTTTTATCCAAGTCAAGTATCTCTGGAGAGTGTTGCTATTCTCTTTAGAAAGTTATCTGTTTCTCTGGCTAGAAATTAAGTCATCCACCTTTAGGAGCCCAGTATAAGATGGCACAGAAGGAATAGGTTATCTGCCAAAGAAAGAAAGCCTGTTCCCAAAAGGCAGACTGGAAAATCAAAAACACAGTAGTCACTAGGACTTGACATGTGTCATATCCCTGTGAACAGGGAAAGTCTGGATTCTTGGTCATGGAAGTAGAGTAAGGCGGACGATTAGGAGAAAGCCCTTCTAGAGAAAGCACATGGTTAGTAAGCCACTTCCTGTGTCTAAAACCAGAAATACATGGATGACCTTAAGCTGAACAATTAGAGGTTTTTGTGAAACAGATGAGGTTTCTCTAGCATTCCAGTTTCATTGTAGTTTAGTGTGCTCGTGGTCATGTGTTTCCTGCCAATCTCATGCAGCAGCCAGATATTTTATGATCTTATATAACAGGAGATTTCCTCCTTTTAGCCACATTTCCTTGTAGTTTGTGAACTTTATTGCTAAATGTTCTGCTGTTTCTCTGGCTCTTTTCCTATCACCTTTGGTGTGAAATGGAAAAATAAGTTTTCCAGTTCTGTAAGACTCCAAAGCATCCATTTTTATTGTATATCATAAAACACTTCTCTGGAAAAGCTATATATTACTCCCTTCTTGATTTTTTTTTTTTTTGGATGAGTCAACTTTATCTAAATTTTGTCTTTTCTTGGAGGATTATTAAAAAAAAAAAAAAGGAATCAGTCCTCATATGGACGCATTCTGATTCCTTTTTTAAAAATAAATTTTCCTAATATTATACACTGAAAGAATATGTAACAATTAAGTAACTTTTTTACAAGTTCATAACAAGGGCTGTTATCTACCACACCTGAAATTGGGTTTTCAGTGCCCTGTGCGCCATGCTGGAGTTTGGCACACTTTTTTTCTGTGAAAGACCCAGTAGAAAATACTCTGGGTTTTGCTGGCCATATGGTCTCTGTTGCAGCCACTCAATTCTGACTTGTAGAGTGAAAGACCTGTAGTCAGTACGTAAACAGGTGCACATGGCTGTAGAGCAATAAACTTTATTAACAAAAGTAAGTGGCAAGTCGGATTTGACTTGCAGACCATAATTTATCGACCCCACCACTCTAGCTCCTTCACTCATTCAATTCCACATTTTAGTATGTTACTTTCAACCCCCTGCTATTCCTAAATAAATTCTGATTTGACAATCACAGAAAACCTAATTCAAAACAGCTTAGACAATGAGGAACATTTATTTTCTCACCTAACCAGCAATTCCCAATTAGGGCTCCTTTAGAATTGTTTAATGCACCAATTTACTATCACTATCTCAGTGTTGTCAGCAAAGATCCAGGTTCTATACCTCTGTCTGCCCTTCCATCTCCAGAGTCATGTTCTCATCCTTAGGCTAGTGTACCTCATAATCACAAGACAGCTGCAGCAAGCCCTGCAGTTATACACACACACAACATCTCACTGTAAAAATTCTTCTTATAGCTCCTTTTCACAGTGAGATTTCCCCTTATGCCCTCAGTAGCATACTTCCTTTCATTCTCCACTGATACGAATGGGGTCACATGCTCACTTCTAAGAAATCATGGTTACAGGAAATGGTATTACCACCACTGGCTTGGATAGAGTCACCTTTTTTAAATGGATGGATGCCCAAACAAAAGCTAGGTCCTGATTACAATGATACAGGAAATAGATTTTTGGGTAAAAGACCAATAATGTAAAAACATACTTAGAGATGTTTGTGAATTATTTCCTTTGTAAAATCTATCAAAAGGGAAGTTAACTCATCAAATGTTGTGTGTATTTTTATTGTTCATGTTTACATTTTTTCCCCAAAAGATTGAAAGAATGAACTTGGATAATAAGAATAGATTAGTTATGCAACAATCCTTCCAATATTTCTACTCAGTTATTCTAATTTTCTAGTTTTATCATCTTTTATTATAGAAAATTCCAAATAATATAAAAGTAGACCAAATCATATAATGAATACCTATATATATATACTGAACTTCGACATTATCAACTCCTGGTCAAATAGTGTCCTATCTACACCCCTATTCAATTCTGCCAACCATTGGATTAGTTTTTGTCAAATGCCGTATATCATGTTTTATTTAGTAAATATTTCAGTATGTACCTCTAAACTTTAAGAAATTTTTAGGGGTGCCGTGTGACTCAACCAGTTAAGCATCTGCCTTCTGCTCAGGTCATGATCCCAGGGTCCTGAAATGGAGCCACGGCATCGGACTCCCTGCCTAGCTTCTCCCTCTCCCTCTGCTGCTCCCCCTGCTTGTGCTCTCTCTCTCTCTCTCGCTTGCAAATAAATAAATAAAATCTTTAAAAAAAAGAAATTTTTAAAACCAAAACCAGTATATTATTATAATATTTTTTAAAATTAACATCCTTAATATCAGGATACTAATATTCAATCCTTGTTTAGATTTCATGAATTGTCTCATAAATTGATGTTGGTAGTTGTTCAAGTCAGAATCTAAAAAGACTCATACATTGTAATTGTCTGATATGTTTCTCAGATTTCTTTTAATGCTTTGGGTCTTCACTCTCATTTTGTCCCTTGCAGATTATTTGATGGACAATTAGATGTTTCTTACAGATTTACCCATATTCTAGATTTTGCTGTTACATTCCCTTGGTGTGAACATGTGCCTTGACTTCCTGTATTTTGTGTAAGATTTAGAAACATGATCAGAAAGTTAGATTTAGAAACATGATCAGATTCAGATTCAATTTTTGTCAAGAGTATCTCATAATTGGCATTGTACATTTCCATCAGGGAGCACATAATACATGGTTTTCTCTCTCTCTCTGTAATAATAGCAGTCACTAGGGATCATTGTCTAGATTTATTATTTCACTAAGCCAATATTTTATTCTAAAGATGTAGAAATTGAGGCTCAATTAGGTTCAGTTACTTATACACAGTCATAGAGGAAGCGTGGCAGTTCATCAGCAAATCTTTTGGTTCTAACTTCAAAATTCAGCTTGAATGGGACTTTTTTATACCTTCTGCCTCACCAGCATATGAGTGCAACATCTGTTTTCTGTCACCTGGACTACTTCTATAGCGTCTTAATTGTCCAGTTTCAAGCCTTATTTCCTCTAACCTATTTTCCAGAGCAATCCTTCAAAATTGCTTCCTTCAAAACAACCATTAGACCAAGTCACTGTCCTTAACCTTCCAATCTTACTTAGTTTCAAATTTTTATTTAAATTCTAGTTAGTTAACATATAGTGTTATATTGGTTCCAGGAATAGGTTTTAGTGATTCTCCAATCTCACTTAGAATAAAAGGCAAACTCCTTTTATTTTAGGTTTACAGGCTCCTACATTATATGGCTCCTGGCTTTGCCGTTACCTTATGTTCTGTCCCTCTTCTCCTGCTCACTGTTCTGCAGCCCCAGAGGCCTCTTTGCTCTTCCTCGAACATTTCAAGCACTTTCTAACTCAAGACCTGCACCGATTTTGCTTTTGGCCTAGGATGCTCTTATTCCAGATGGTTGCATACTTCATCCCCACTACATTCCAATTTTTGCTCATCATTTACCTCCTCGGATTGAATTTTTGTGATGGCCCCATCTGAAACTCTACTGCCCATCATTCTCTGTTCTCATACCCTGCCTTTGGTTTCTTTTCTGAGCATTTATAAATATCTGACATTACATGCTTGTATTGGCAATCTTTCCCACGTATGAACAACATGAAGGGGGGATTTTGTCTGTGTTGTTCATTCTCTTAACATGATAGGACTAAAACAGTGCCTGTCATATAGTGGGTGCTCTGTAATGTAAATGTTTGAATAAAAAGAAGAATGAATGAATCTGAACCAGAAGCTACATTGAATAACTTCCAGTCTTTATCAGTCCTTGTCCAGGTGACACTATGTGATGAGCTTGAGCTTCGTTTTGTTAAACTCTATATGCAGGAATGCTGGGCTTACATGCCTTATGAGGCCAGTTTAGTGTTGTAGTGCCTAAACACTTTGGAAACTACTGTTTCCCAAGACAAATTTATTCCCTGTCTGATTTGTAGAATAACTGCTGCCCTTACTGACTAAACCTTTCCCTACATATGATTCTATTTAAAGAAGAAAAAAATAGGGGTACCTGGGTGGCTCAGTCGGATGTAAGATGGAACCCTGCATCACATCTGGCTCCCTATTCATCAGGGGGTCTGCTTCTCCCTGTCGCTCTGTCTCATCCCCCCTGCTCAAGCTCTGTCTCCGTCTCTCTCTCTCTCAAATAAATAAATAAATAAATAAATAAATAAATAAATAAATAAATAAACTCTTTTAAAAAAAGAAGAAAAAAAACATATGTTACAAAGATTAGAATTAATGGAAACAGAGTTCCTAGACTGTTATGGAAAAATCTGCCAGTGTAGCTGGCAGGAATAACAATAACAAGCAATAGCACTTGTTATTGTTACTCACCTAAAACTTGTCTTTGGCTTGCTCTTCCTTATGACACTTGCAATTTAGTAAGGAGTTGGAGGGAGAGTCATTTATGTAAAGCAATAATTATAATAATATAACCATTATCAGCGTTGTGATGAGAAAGCTACCTGGGGAAACAGTGATTGTACAGAAATACCCTAAAAGATGAGATACTTAAAGGAAAACCATAATATTCCATGGCTTGTACAGTAGAATTAAGTTTTAAAATCACATTGCTAATTTTTGGTAGATTTGCTAATAGCCAGTGGCTAATTTAAATGATAAGCACGTAGTGTATGTGTGTGGGGGGAGATCTAAAGTCATTATGTGGTGCTTCCTAATGTACAGTATTTGCCTCACAGCAGGTATTAAAAAAAATGTTAGTTTTTTTCTTCCCCTCATAGACACTGTATAGGTTTTTACTCTTTCCATGGGAAAAAATAATCTACAAAGTGAAAAAAAAAAGAGAAGAATTTAATTGGATAAAATGTTATTTGCTCTATGTGTTATCACCTGCTATCAACAAAGTTCTGATGCTTGAAATAATCCATTTATGGAATTCTCCTCTATCACATTTGGTTGATGTCACAATACTGCCTAAATCTTCCCTGAATTTGTCACCAGTTCTGTTCTCGGGGTTATTTTTTTGAAGGTTCTGTTAAGGAAAATAGAAAGGAAGTATGTCTTCTTATTGATAAAGAAATTATAAATGTATGTGTGTTCATTTCTTTAGTTCTTTGCCTTTTAGATGTTGCTATATTTGCTGACAAAGCCTAACAACCAAACATGGTTGAAAGACCATTGAGAAGACCCTGAATCTCAGGATGGCCAAGTCTGCAAATATTCTTTATAGGCTAGTCTATCAGATGATGAAGGGAGTGTGTGACCACCCTCTGCACATGCCATGCATCTGAGCTAATGATTGAGACCAAATGATCCTGACACAAAGGTTTTTTAAGTGTTTATTTAAATTCCAGTTAGCATACAGGGTAATATTAGTTTCAAGTGTACAATTTAGTGATTCAACACTTCCATAAAACACCCCATACTCATCACAGCAAGTGCACTCCTCAATCCCCATCACCTATTTCACCCATCTCCCCACGCACCTCCCTTCTGGTAACCATTTTGTTCTCTGTAGTTAAGAGTCTGTTTCTTGGTTTGCCTCTTTCCCTCTTTTTTTCCCCATTCCTGTTTGTTTCTTAAATTCTACATATGAGTGAAATTATATGGTATTTGTCTTTCTTGAGTTTTGAGACAAGTCCTAGCATGGGTAAGAACTACTTTTGCAACTTCAAGCAAGTCATTTACCATCTCTGATTATTAGTTTCTTTGTCAATTAAATGTGGAGTTACATTATACCAGTAGTTTTCAAATTTAGGAACATGCATGTGTATATTAAAAATTCAGATTCTGATTCCTTTCTGAGAGACCTGGAGAAGAGCTGGCGAGTCTGCATTTTAATACACTCTGATGGACCTCACATTAAATTGCATTGGCTATCTATAGGGTTTCCTCAAACTGCAATTTCTGAAAGGTGTTATTTTTTTCATTTTCTTCTAAGTGCTGTGTTTGAAAGTGGCATTTTTGAACTCTAAGCCTTGATGGCATATTTAATAAGTAGGATCAAACATAGACTGCACCTAGCCACTATGTTTCATCTCTCATGGCCTTTGCTGATAAGCCTTTGAATGCAACTATTAATATGGAATTCTTGTGAGAATTCCACAGGAGTCCCATTTTATCTTTTGATAGAATTTTCACAGCAAATCACAAGATTCTTAGAAAAATGTTTGGTGTAGTTAGTGCTTTACCTGAATTAGAGAAAGAAAGATTTGGTGTCTATGTGGACCTATTGATCACACTGGCAAAGTAAGACTGGGTGTATGACCAATTAACTTTTTGGTGGTACTTTTTGCGGGAGATAAAACATTAAGCCAGCCCAGAGTAAAAGTTCAAGGAACCTATGGCAGTGTGTGTGTGTGTGTGTGTGTGTGTGTGTGACTGACATATGTCAATTTCTTGAGTTGTTACGTTCATACAAAATATGCTTACTCTTTCCCTTCAAATTTGTGATACACTACAAAGATAACTGTGTATGTGTTAGAGAAATCAGGACTTGGTTTGATTTTCTTATATACTAGGAAATAGAAGATTAACTCACTTCTTTTTATTAGACTGATTCATTTCCATAGAACTATATATATGACTATATGTACAGTATATATATATATATAGTATATTATATATATATGAATTAGAAAAAAGTTTATATGAGTCCAACACCCAACACGGTATATTGATCAGGAAAAACAAAGCAAACATTTCTCAAAGCAAACATTTCTCTAATTGAGTGTTCCAGTTAGTTCTCTGAATATATAACAAACTCATCTACCCCTATGCCTTGGTTAATTTGTTCTATTTTGTACACCCAGCTTTGCCCTCTGAAAATCACATGCATTCCTTAAGACCTAACTCAAATGGGGGCTCCTGGGTGGCTCAGTTGGTTAAGCGACTGCCTTCGGCTCAGGTCATGATCCTGGAGTCCCGGGATCGAGTCCCGCATCGGGCTCCCTGCTCAGCAGGGAGTCTGCTTCTCCCTCTGACCCTCCCCCCTCTCATGCTCTCTCTATCTCATTCTCTCTCTCAAATAAATAAATAAAATCTTTAAAAAAAATAAAAAATAAAAAGACCTAACTCAAATGACACATTTTTTTTCCTTCTGCTACCATTGCTGTCCCCACTCGGAACTAACGTCTGCTATCCCTGTGCGTCTGTTCTATTAGAACATACTCTATTGCTGACAGGATGTTCCTTCATATTTAGGATCAAATGAATATTTTCAGTCAGACTCCATGACCTGTGAATGCTAACTTCCTGAGCTTCTCTTGACTTTCCTTTCGTCCCACAGCCACAGCCGTAGTTGGAGGCCATCATATGTTCTCCTATGGCTAACCGAAGCGGCCTTACTCTCTTGTTGCCATGACTTTCCTCGTATCCTACTCATATCCATTTTACATGCTAAGAAGACAAATTAGCCTGTGTCACTCTGCAACTTGAAAGCTTTCAGTGGTCCCATCCCCTTAAAATGAAGTCTAAACTCCTCAACAGGCCATGCAAGGCCATGCAAGAGCTGATCCCTGCTTTCCTCCCTCATCCCTGCCCTCTCCCCATTCTGTATTACTTTCTGCTCTGTTCTCCAGTAATACCAAATGTTCCCCTCACCGCCAGGTGTTTCTACATGATGCTACTTCTCTCTGGAAAGTTCTGCTCTCCTATCTTATCTAATTCTTATTTATTCTTCAAGTACAGCTTAAAAATCTCTTCCTGTGGAAGGTCTTCCTTGCTCCCCACTCCCACTCCACGTTTTGGTAAGAAGGCCCTCCTACATGATGCAGAAGCTTTGGGCACTTTCCCTACCACAGCATGTCTTACACCCTAGCAAGTTGTAAGTTCTTGTACACATCAGGGCTCCCTTTTGCCTAACTCAACATTTCTTCCTAGATCTGACCCTATATGCGGCACATAGTTCAACAAACATGGGATACTGAAATGAAATGTACTCGGTTCATGTTTTTCTTGGAAAATAAAAGAAAGGAGATGCTTTTAGCCTGGAGTCAGCTGACAAAGCATTGAAAAATGCATGTAAAATCGTTTATTCACCCACAGTTTTTAACACTGGACCTCAACTCCCCATATAACCATCTATTGTTTAATGACCTGACATTTGAGGGATAACAGTTACATGAATTCATGCCAGTACATTAAATTTGCCATGTATGTATATTGTGAATTTAAGTACTGAGATATTTGTAATGAAATAACATGATATCTCTCATTTTTATCAATATAGAAATTACCATGAAAGCAATGAGTATCATCTGTTTTTCCCACAGCAGATTATTTCCCTCTAATCATCTTGTCTCTGTTTGTGCCTTGGCAGGGGTATTAAATTGTGCATGAGTAGGATGGCAATTTAAGTGATGTGTTGTTCTCCTTTTGCTTCTAGCAAAATGATATAATAAAAGGGATGATATGATATCCTTAGAGACAAGGCAGCCATATGGCTAATTGTTAATGTGGTTGAGTAATTAAATGACTACGTCTCAGTGATAGGGATCAATGTCACAGTAATTTTCTATATGGTTATAAACCTCCTGATCCAGAGTCCTTTTCTTGATCCTGCTGCATTTAATATTTTCATGAATTCCTCAAATGAATTGTACAGAAAAAATGCTTTTGATGTTTATAAAGGTAGATAAAGGTAAAGGGCTAGTATTGAGTATTCAGGTATTGCTCAGTCTTCACTGAATAAATGTGTATTCTGTATTTATCAGGAATACTTATAGAATTCCTGTTATGTGCCAGGCATTGTGGTAGCCTCGGTGGTAGTCTCACAATGTAACTGAAAAGCCGTATTTCCTGTCTTCTGGAGATTCACCATACAGCAGCTCTTCAGACAAGAATCAAATGATTACAGGGAGAATTATTTAATTACAATGGAGTTACATGTCCATATGTGATAAGGTCATAAGCAGGGAAACTTCATTTAACTGAGCTGGGATCAGAAAATATGTCCTAAGTAGCTGCATATAATCTCCTTCCTTTGTAATATCAAGAGCTGGTGAAATGGGCAGACTAGAACACAGTGAAACTGAACGCAGGTCAGTAGGTGATTCTGAATTGAATCCAAAGTCATCACCTTTATGAGAATCGAAGGGAGATTATGTGGTTTGGCAATATCCCACAAACCAGTTGTAGAAACCAGATCTGTAGTTGAGAGAAGAAAGGACTTAAAGGGGAAGTAATAGATATGTGCAAATATTTGAAGAGCTGTCATATGGAAGAAATACTGCATTTAGTTTTCAATTTTCTGAAGGGCAGAACAAGGACCAATGTTTGGAACCATAGGAAGGCAAATTTCTGCTCTACAGAAAGAAGGTCTTAACACCTGGAACTGTCTGAATGTGGAACAGGGTGCCTTGGGAGAGCCACCTATAGTTTTAAAGCTGGGAATGACAATCCAAGCAGAACTGCTGAGTCTAGTGTTAGAGCAGAATCAGTAGAAATTTCCACTGTTTGGAGGATCAACACTCCATGTATTAACGATCCTGCTGGTTGTCAGACCAATTTTGTCTTTCTGTCCTGGGCTCTGAGATTCCTCAATCTCTGACAGAGGGTTTGTCCAGTTCTGGGATAAATCTATTGGCTTAAATTACAATAATTCTCTAGAGTGGAAGAAGTAGAAAAGTCTTTTAACTTTAATGGAAATAGAGATATCCATTTGTAAAACTTGACACATGGAAAACCAACTCCGATTTATCTGAGGATTGAACTATTTTGTTCTTTCATTCAGTCATTTGCTCCCTCTGCAAAATATGCAGAGTATGGTGTCCTGTGGTTTGGAAGATATAAAGATTAATTAGTTGCTGATCTTGACTGCAAGGAGTTTATAGTCTAACAGAGAATAGTGATGTAACTAAATAGCTGTAATTCAGAGAAGGAGACATTTATTTTAATAAAGATGTTAAGAATAATGAGATTAGAGGCACCTGGGTGGCTCAGTCGGTTAAGTGTCGGCTCTGGTCATGGTCCCGGAGTCCCACGATCAGTCCCGCACTGGGCTCCCTGCTCAGCGGGGAGTCTGCTTCTCCCTCTGCCCCTCACCCTGCTCGTGTTCTCTCTCTTTCTCTCTCAAATAAATATATATAATCTTAATTTAAAAATTTTTTAAAGACTAATTAGATTAGTTAGAGTTGAGTATTTTGCCAGTGTGAGAAAAGCCTTTATCATTTACACTGTTTACAATAATTACCATAAGTTAAACTGATATTCCTTTTAGAGATATGCCAATCAGAGTGTGAATATTAGGTTGTATAGTAGTACACCTTATAAAAAAGATGTTATCACAGATTTTCAGAAATAAATTGATAATGCTAATGCAATTTTGCTTTTCACCAAGTACTGTCTTTTAATGATTCAAGTCAAAACACTCAAGAATATGTTCACAAACATTAGCTAGTATGATCTCCCGAGTGACATGCTAGCATGTTTGTATGTGCATAATGAATACTTCTCTACTCATCTCACTTCCTTCTTATCGTGTTTGTTCATTTGCTCAAACCAAGAAATCAACACCTATTTTTGCCTTTCTCATGTTCTTCATTATTTGTAACTTTACAAATTCTATATTATGGGTACAATTAGTTGTATGACTGTTTTAACACAGGTTTGTATTTAAAGATTGCATTTAGACTTGTCCTTCCTCCCCCATAGAGTCTAAGATTAAATGTTAGAACCCTACATCTTCCACTGTCTTGTGACTTTTCTTTTTTTCTTTTTTTTTTTTTTAAGATTTTATTTATTTATTTGCGAGAGAATGAGAGACAGAGAGCACGAGAGGGAGGAGGGTCAGAGGGAGAAGCAGACTCCCCACTGAGCAGGGAGCCCGATGTGGGACTCGATCCCGGGACTCCAGGATCATGACCTGAGCCGAAGGCAGTCGCCCAACCGACTGAGCCACCCAGGCGCCCTGTCTTGTGACTTTTCAAGATAGGGCCAGTGAAGTGGACACTTAATGTGTGGGATTGATCCTGAAAATTAAAGGAGTATTAATTGGAAAATTAATGACATAAAATCAGTCTTATGTATATTAATCACAATGTGATATCCAACAATAAATATATCCTAGTTACATACTGATCATTCCTTAAATTAAGCACATTATAATTTAAAATTTTAAATATTTATAGAGAGATAAGAAAGCTACTGTGAAAATCCCATAGGATTTAGAAAAATACAAATCTGGATTTGAATACCAGTTCAACTATTTATACAACTTCAAGCAATTTAATGAGGCCATCTGAGCCTATATTTTCAGCTACTTGTTAGATGAGGATATGAAACATTTTATAGGATCAGAAATATTGTACATAAATGGTTTAGCACCATGTCTGGCATATAAAAAGCCCTTAACAAATGTAATCACTCTAATAATATTGAATAATTAAAACAAGAAAGTCAAGGGCGCCTGGGTGGCTCAGTCGGTTAAGCGACTGCCTTCGGCTCAGGTCATGATCCTGGAGTCCCGGGATCGAGTCCCGCATCGGGCTCCCTGCTCGGTGGGGAGTCTGCTTCTCCCTCTGACCCTCCTCCCTCTCGTGCTCTCTGTCTCTCATTCTCTCTCTCAAATAAATAAATAAAATCTTTAAAAAAAAAAAAGTCAAATAAAAGATTTGTTTGATAAATAATATTCATCAAAATCATAAAAATGATACATGGATATTAATCTCTATGCATATACACTTTTAAGAAGTAATATACTTAATCTCTTATAACTGTAGTGTAGTGAAGGAATATTGCTATTGACGTAATACTCTGATAGTTGTTTTAGGATTCTTAGTCTGTGAAGGTATATTTTAAGGATCATGGCTGGCCCTTGGTGTACTGCTCTCTACACAATGCTTCCAATGGTCCCATGAATGTAAAGCACTGAGCAAGCTCCTGTGGAGGAAATGAGCGGGGATCTTGATCCCTGACCTCAAAGGGCTGAATCCAATGGTAGAGATACAGCTTACTGACAAAAATTATAATGTAAATAAAAACTGCCATCATTAGTTAAGCAGACTAGGTGCTATTAAAATTCAAAAGAAAGAGATTTTATTTTTAAGGGCAGAATAAAGAAAGATTGTGTGAGGGTATGGATATTTGTGAATTCATTATTGAGTATATTATACTATAAGAATGTGACACAGAGCCACATTCCTCTTAGTCCCCTTTACTTTGAATTAGATACCTGCTCCCACTTAATTCCTTATTAATCTTCAAAGTAATAAATGGAGTCAGAAAAATCTCCATGTATTTCTGGGAATGAATGTTCTAGACAATCACCATTGTTCCAGAAGCCAGGGGTCCTTTCTAAAAGGATTCACAAGACAGAATATTTTACATGTGCGCCTTACAGTGGGAATGGCGAGAATGCTCTTTACTTCGTCCTACAATGCCATGGCAGCCATGAACTATATTTGCTCAGCAGTACTGAGCCCTGCCTTGACACTAAGTTGCCATGCTGCTCATAAAAGCAGAAGGAAGAAATGAAGGGAGCTATGTTTGGCTTAATCACACACATTTTCAAATAGTCATCCTGGCATCTCTGAATGCCTTTCCTGTAGGTACTGTAGGTACTGAAGAAATTACTTCATTTTTTTTTAACCAGAGATAATCATTAGATTGTATGATTAATTTTTTTAAATCCCTAAATAAGAATGTTTGACGGCAAATATGCCATGCAGTTCTGGGAAAACTATGTTCTGAATATGGCTTAAATACATTTCTCTGTAATTGTCTAATTTTTCAATTTCAGTATAATAACTCTCTCATGCTTGTAGAAAAATCTTATTATTCTAACCTATATATATAAATATCATAAATTTCAGTCTGATTTAATATGCCAGAGAGCCAGTTTAAGTTTTATTTAAAATACATTTAATATGAAACAAACTCCTTATTTTAGGAGGCATGTTGTACTTAACCCCAAAACACTAATGTCATAAACTGTATTTATGAACTGTTTTCATTGATTTTGTTTTTGAGTTATCTTTTTTTTTTTTTTTTTTCAAAAACAGAACAAAGGGATTGGATTGGTGGAGAGAATTTACACACAATGGATCCTGCCCACATCTATAGAAATATGCTGCTGAGTTTATAGTCTTCTTGCATCTACTGGCAGCTCCACAGTGACAGATTTAAGAAATTGAAAAGAGGTTAAATAAAGTACAGATGAGAATAACTAGAATAAAATTTGAACTTTAAAATAAAGGCCTTGAGACTTCTCTTAGAAACAGAATGACAAAATTTAACTACTGAAAACCATAGAATATTACAGTTTTGGAATTGGAATTGTCCAGATTGTGGAAGTTAATCCAAATACAGTATTGGAATAATACAATGATTTGTTTGTTTTTATTTTCTTTTTAATAACATATAGTACTCTTCCTCAGAATTGTCTTTGGTCTGGCCAATTTATTTGTTTTGATTAGGAGAAAATTGCTTATGACTTAGAGGAGTGACTATTTTTTCTTTATCTATCCTAAAACCATGTCTCCCATCTCCAGCACACAGGACTGGCTGTTGAAGAAGTGGCCATGGGTACCCAGGCAGAGCCAGACTGACCAGATGTTATTTGGAGTAAATATGAGAGTGTGTGTACGTCTGTTTAGGAGTGCACATGAGGAACTTTAAGGCCTGGATATCCGTAGGTCTACCTAGAATTTCTTTAGAAGCTCCTGAATATTCCTAGATCTGCCCTACCTCCATTGTACCAATTGGCATATGGAAAAAATGCCATATGGCAGACCTGATTAGGAATTTCAGAGGACAGTATTCCCTTTTGAATCAGATTCCCACCTAAACTCATTCATTTAAATAACAGTGTGTATTCAGAAAGCCTTGTCAAGCCTAGCAGAAGATGCTACATTCAGATTCAGTGCTATACCCTGAGCTCTATTTGGAACCTACACTGATTCCAGTAACATCTGTTTGCCCACTGCTGCGTCTTTGACTACAAAGGGCTTGTAATCCAGTCAGTAGGTTAAAAAGAAAGAAAGTAACCTTCAGTGAAAATGGATATCTCAATCAGAAACTGTGCCTGCAGTCTCTGCTAAGAGACACAAAACAGCTAGTGGACTCCTGTCTTTCCAATCTGACTTTGCATTTCTTTTCCATCGTTCTCATTGCAAAAAGTAGCACTTTTTTATTCATCAGTCCATCTTTCCTTTTTAAGGATTAGAAAATTCTTAATCATTTCTTTGCTCTTTTGTGTGTCACTGTGGGAAAAAAAAAAAAAAAAACCTATCAAGGACCAGTGATTTCTCGAAACCAGTGAAAGAAATCCAGGCACATGTTTTCTTTTCTTTTATCTTTGAACTGGGCACTAAATCTCTGCACAATGTGAGTGATTTTGAAAGCATTATTTTCAATAATGTCAGTCTGTCAATTTAAATATGTTCTGTATTATGTGGTGACAAGATCAGACCATTTATATTCAGATAGCTTTTGAAACAAAAATAGGAGGCAATGAAACTCCTTTGAAGTTTTTGACATTAGACTTTGACGGAAGTAAGAGATTTTTTCTTTTTCTCCTTTTTCTTCTTCTTCTTCTTCTTCTTCTTCTTCTTCTTCTTCTTCTTCTTCTTCTTCTTCTTCTTCTTCTTCCTCTTCTTCTTTTACTGTTCTCAGCTTAGATGTAATGATTAAAGTACTTAGCATTGATTTTCTATAGATTGGCAATGTTTTCTTATTAACATCCACTTTACATAACAAGTGGTCTTGCTCTAATATTCTTGATATATATGATAAAATCATCCAAACTCTATTCTCCTTCTCTGCCCTAAGTAACATTTATTAAAGCAGGTTTTTGTTGTCTCTTAGACTGTATTTGAATTTGATATTTCTACTCAGTAGATATGTTCCAATAGCGCTGTGTAACTAGACCAAAAAAAATGCAAGTACAGTATTCCTGGGAATTTGTAAGTATTTCTTGTGTTAAGGCAGAGATTTAGCTGAAACCCAGGATAATTATTTTCAAATCTTAAAATAGATTCATGAGAAAGATATGCAGAGAAGACACAAACACATTCAGGTAAAACCAGTTGTTTTTATTTTTCCAACTAGGACCTTGGCCTCAAAATTCTACATAAAATTACTGGCTCTGCTAAACCAGGCTCTGCTTTAAGATATAAAATAGCAGCAGACCTAGTGGCCTCCTAGGTGTCTTTCTTCTTGGCCTATATCTGATTTGAAACTTAATGTTGCATCCTTTTAAAGCTTTCATAAACACAAGGAAATCATGAAGGAAAATGAAGGCATTCCTAAGGTGTAGTCTCAACTGGTTAAACCATTATCCAAAAGGTTAGCTGCATAAACCCTACCTATCCTGTTTTTGCTTCACTTTTACAAGTCCCAACATATGAGAGAGAGATAGACAAGGCCAAGAGAGACTGTACATGACACTACAGTATAATCTTTTCTGTCAGTGTACCCACTGGCTTTGCTCTCAACAACAAAAGTGTCCATTTCCTAGAACCCTACCCGGAACTCTTTACCTTGGAAGTGGAATTTAGAAAGGGAGAAGCTTCGTGGCCTTGGTGCCCATCAATAATATTTCTTCTTGCACATATGAAAGGTATGGTGCTACAGTAAGAGGAACATAGCATGGGGATCCCATGGACTTGAATTCAGTTCATAGATTTGGCAGTTATGGAACTGAATGTCTTTTTTTCTTTAATGTCTTTAATTAATCTTAGTTGTCTCGTCTTAAATGTGTATAATTAAAGCTCTTTTTCAGGATTATTTGAAAATTAAACATAACAACTGTCACATAGGAATGCAAGGCTGGTTTAACACTCAAAAATTCATCAATATAATTTGTCAAACTAACAGATTTGACAGGAAAACTACCTGATATATCAACAGACACAGAAAAAAATAACTCAACATCTATAATGTTAAAAACTTCAGCAACCTAGGAATAGAAAGAAACTTCCTCCATTTGATATAGGGCATTTATAAAACACTTAACATCTAACATTATGCTTAATCATGAAAGACTACTTTCCCTCTAAAATCGAGAATTAGGCAAGATTGTCTACTTTCACCACTCCTACTCAATATTTGCATTGGAAGTCCTAGAAAATAAAATGAGGATAGAAAAAGAAAAGGTATTCAATTGGAAAATAAGAAATTAAACTATTCTATTTGCAGACAAACATGCTTGTCTATGTGGAAAATTCCAAGGAATCTACAAAATTTTTCTATACATTAGCAATGCACAGTTAAAAACTGGAAAACTAAAATTAAAAAAAAAAAAGATATTACCTTTTTAAAAAGCTCCAACAAAATGACATAGTTAGCTATAAGTCTAATAAAATATGTGCAAGATTTATATGGAGAAAACTATAAAAATATGAAATCAAAGAAAAAAAAACTTAAGAAATGATCATACTGGGTTCATGGACTGGAAAACTTGATATAGTTAAGATGTTAATTCTCCCCAAAGTGATATAGAGATTTAATTCAATCTCAATTGTAATATCACAACAATTATAGATAAGCCAATTATCAATTATAAATAAGCTGATTGTAAAGTGTATAAGGTAAGGTAAAAATAACTCTAATAGCCAAAGCAATTTAAAAAAAGATCAAAGTTGGAGGACTAGCACTGCCTGTTTTTAAGATATGCTATAAAGCTAGAGTAGTCAAGACAATGTGGTGTAGGTGAAAGGATAAACAAATCATCAAAAGAACAGAATAGAAAACCCAGAAAGCAACCTAATAAGTATGGACAATTAATTTTTGATAAAGTTACAGAGACAATTGAATGGAGAATGGACAGTCTTCTAAGGAATAGTTGACTACCAGACAGCCATATGCCAAAAATGATTGTTGTTTTATACCTCACACTGTATATAAAAAATTAACTTAAAATATATTATGGACCTACATGTCAAATATAAAAGTATAAAAGCCTACAATAAAATGTTCGTAACCTGGGGTTAGGCAATGATTTTTCAGATATAGCACCAAAAACAGGATTCATAAAAATTTACTTCATCGCAAATAAAAACTTTGCTCTGCAAAGGACACTATTAGGAAACAAAACAAAACAAAACAAAACAAAAAGGAACCACAGACTGAGATAAAATACTAGCACATCACATATCAAGTGAAGGATTTATATCCAGAATATATAAAAGACTCTCAAAACTTAATAATAAGACAAAAATGCAATGAAAAAAATGGGCAAAATATCTGAACAGTCTTCACCAAAAAATATATATGGAAGACAAAAAGCACAGGTAGGGATGCTCAATAACATTAGTCATTAGGGAAATTCAAACTAAAACCACAATGAGTTATCACTACAAACCTATTAGAATGTTTAATAACAACCAAAATCCTGTTGATGATTATACAATGCAACAGGAACTCTCTCATACGCTGTTGGTGGTACAGCCACTTTTGAAAAAAATTGACAGTTTCTGAACTCATCATTTGACCCAGTAAGCACACTTCTATGCATTTATGAGAGCTCAAAACCTTCATATGAATGTTTATAGTAGCATTATTCATAATCACAAAAACTGAATACAACCCAAATGTCCTTCTACGGGTGAATAGATAATCAAATTGTAGGACATCCTCTCAATGAAGTTACTACTTAGTATTTAAAGGAACCAATTTTTGATACCTATAAAAATGGATGATTCTCACATGCATTCTGCTAAGTGAAAGAACCTAATCTTAGAAGTTATATAGTGTATGATTCTATTTATGTGGCTCTCTGGAAACAGCAAAAAATAGGGGTAAAAAGAACAGATCATATGATTTTTAAAAATTGAAAGTCAGATGATATTAAAACTTAAATTCTGATTTTCTGTAAAATGTATATTACTGAGAAGAGTAGGTTGTACATAATTGGTGGTTAATTATTAGCCAACATAATAATTAAACATAATAATAATAACAATAATATATACTTCCCTTATTATTTATCCCTTATCTTTTAAAATGGAAAACATAATACTAATAGCTAAAATTTTCTCATCCTAAACTCATTGAAAAAATATCCAGAATCAATACTACTTTTCTGTTTTCTTTTCTAGTATAAGCTACATTTTCCCATTCTTAAGCTTTTGAAATGTGCTTTAAATTATAAAAATATCAAACTATGTTCAAAAGAAGATGTGGGAATTGCCAACCTTTGGCACAGTATGGTGAAACCCATCAGTAAAAACAGCAGAAGCAGGTGGAAGCAGTGGGAAGTTCTGTAGTTACAAATGTTCATGGCAGGCTAAAAATATAGAACAGGTTGTGCCCTGATGCTGTGCTAGTTAGCCTAGTCATTCTTGTGTTTAGGTTCAGAATCTACACATCAGTTGCTTCTAGTTGAGTTACTGGTTTCACCAATGACAGTGTGTGGTTGGAACAGATTGGATCAGATGTTTAGTCTTTCAAAATGCCATCATAGACCTGTGAGATGTAGTGGGAGTCTTCAGATCTTCCCCACTTCAAGGAGAGGGTATAATCCAGGTTTTCTTACTGGGTCTATTAAATTTGCTTCAATTACTGAGTTAGCCATCCCTATTCTACGAAGACTCTGATACAAGAGACATACTTGTCTTTGTTCCAAGTGAGAGTAAAACTGAAAAATGAGTGAAGAACAAACTATTGTAAAAGAACTTTCTGAGTAAACAAAGAAGTTACATGTTTTATTGCAAAGGGCGTCAGATGGACCTGGTTTGTTTCAAGCTCCAGCACTTCCTACACGTGGTACTGGAGACAAGTTACTGACACCCTTTGCATCTCAGGATTTTCACATGTAAAGTGGGGATGAAAAGTCATAACAGGACCAGTATGAGAATTACTGATAACATATAGGATGCTCCTGGCACTTTGTAGGCAATCAGTAAATGGTGCTTTTATCACTACAATAACCTCTGCCAAAAAGGGCGCACTCTAGCAACAAATCAGAAATGTTCCTTTGAAGAAAACAAAGCTACACTGATTTTGGTAAGGAAGATAAGAAGAAAATTCTGTGTGCGTTTATGCTTTTTCCCCCCAATGCTTATTATTTAGATAAATATGCTTTGTTTATATCTACTATTATAGGAAGGTGTGCTTGGATTTTATAAAATCAAACGGTATCCTGAGACACCTCCCTTTCTTGGACCATCAATTCTAAAATATTTCTGAGAGAGGTATAAAGTTTTACTAAACCACAAAATTCATCTTGAGATTGTAACAAGAGTCAGACAACTACATTTTTTATGGACAAAACTTCTTAGGGACATAATGTAAAATCAATTAGGTCATAATATCATATTATTTTGCTACAAATCTTCCAAAAATTCTTCTAACAATTTACTTGGTAGAATTTTCAGAGTTCATTCTATAAAAATATATTTTTTTTTGCATGAGTCCTTAGGATGAGTTAGTTTTCTTGAAGAGAAATTTTACTGAAAGAGTAGATCTTTTGAAAAATCTGTATTTTGCACTAAGAAAATCAACCATTTGGGGGGCACCTCGGTGGCTCAGTAGGTTGAGCATCAACTCTTGGTTTTAGCTCAGGTCGTGATCTCATGGGTCATGATATGGAGCCCCACACTGGGCTCTGTGCGGGGAGTCTGCTTGAGATTCTCTTCCTCTGCCCCTCCCCATACTCCCTCTCTCTCTTACTCTCTCTCTCAAATCAATCAATCTTTAAAAAGAAAGAAAATCAACCATTTTTTTATTTACTCTCCAATTTCCTCTCTGAAATTTTATCCAGTTAAAACTCTATATCAACTCAAAGCCCATTGAGTTTAAATGGTATCTAATGGCAACTTTTTCTCCTTTGGTGTCAGATTTCTAGAAGATATCTCATTTGTAATTCCACCTCTTGTACCTTTGTGTATATACAAGTGAAATTGTCATTTCATTAGATCCCTTTAAATATGTCAGCATTTAGGAAGTGCTCTTAGAACAATTGGAAGTAGTAATTGTTGCTTGAGAAAAATCTGTTTTAAATATAGGAAATGACACACTTTCTGCAGTTTATGGATTTACCCTTGAACTCATGAGCTGCATATGCTTACCAAAATTGACATGTTACTATGGCCTCTTTTCTAGTTATTAGCTTTAAAGGAAGAGTTATCAAGTATTATTTAAGGGTAACAGGTAAAGTCAACAAGGAAAGAAATGGAACTTTGGAACATTGAAGAAATAAATTCTGAATATACTGTGGGGGTAGCTGATGTTAATCATGCCATGCAAAGAACAGATACTGTTAGTTATACCAAGCAGAATGTGACGACTTTTAATGTGGAACTTTGAAAAGAAACTTTATACTCTTTAGAATGTTAGGACATCAGACTTTCTGCTTAAATTATATAGGTGTCCAGCAAAGATGATCTGTATAATAGCTTTGGAAGCATTCAGTAGTTCAGGAAATGAGAGAGCACTATGCTGAAGATGCATAGGAAGAAAATGCAGAGCTGAGGGAAGGACATTTGTTCATTGTCAAAAATTTTTCCCCAATTTTCTTTAAGTGTTGCATTTGACAAATATTTGAAGCAGTTATGTTTTGTATGGAGTGTTTTCTACCTTATATGCATAATCCTTTGAAGAAAATGTGTTGAACTATAAGTAAAGACAGAGAAATAGGAATAGGAATATGCCAGAAAGAATCCACTAAGATAACCTTCATAGACAAGACTTCACTGGCATTGCCACCTGGATTAGGAGTTTCTCTTGTGGTTTTATAATGTGCTGTGTGTATTTCATCATGCTTTTTAGCATAAAATCTGTTTTTATGTTTCTCCTTCCCCTGTGAGTGAGCATTATGTTATACTCAACACTGAGTCAAGGCCTGGCCCAGAGAAAGAACTCAAGAATTGTTTGAAATTATTACATAAATGATAAACTGATGAATAAAAATCAGTCAATCACTTCTTAAAGGAAGTCCCATTATATAGCAGTACCTGTATTTTCATAGCATTTCAGACAATTTGCATGTATATACTTATTTATTTTTGTTTGGTCAGTGTCTGAGTCTCAACTAAAATAGAAGTCCCTTGAGGCCAGGAATTACTGTCTACCTTACCTTACTCACCACGGTATCCGCAGAGTGCCTTCAGAGAGCACAGGCCTAGTTAATATCTGTTGAATGACTAGGTGAATACCAGAATGAATCAAATGACAGGAAACACTGACAGCATTGGTGAGCATAATTAAGTTAGTCTCACCCCATATTGGTTTATGAAATAGTATCTACCGATTCAGTAGTCCTCTTTCACCCAAAGAACGGCTGAAACTTTCACTCATGTTTGAATATTGTAAGAAAGGGAAATGTAGAAGTAGCTCCTTTTTGAAGCTACATGCTGGGGTCAGGGGATTAAGGTGAATAGTATTATTATAAAGTTCCCATTAAGGCCATTTCTCTGGGACCAAGGGGCATTTCTCTCTCAGTCAACATCTTTGTCATCAACTCTCACTGTCTTCTCTCTATGCAACTTCCCTCTCCCCCACTCCACCCCCCAAATATTTATGCCTTTACTCCTATGTTCTGCTAGAGTAAAAGGCTCTTCTCCACCAGGGCCCAGAAACAGAAAGCTGACCATTTAATAACCTACATTGGTGTTTCTTAAAAGAATGTATCAGATCACATTACAAAAGATTAATAGGTATAGAAACTTACTAGGACACATTTGCCCTGTGTTATTTCTTGGATGTAGTGTAGAAAACACTAGTTGGTCTTTAAGGGGAATTGTCTGGTATTTTTGTAGGATTTCAGTCTACTTTCTATGGACCTTGGGGAATTCCTCTTCAAGAAAGTATTTTCTTTTCTTGTCATTACCAGGTCCCAGAAAGCTAAGAGACTGAGTGTTATGCTTCCAGTCAATTCATAGTTCTTCCCTGCATCCCTTTCTATTTTACATTCTATTTACACACTGAGACTTAATATGAAAATAAATACATAGTTTTATAAAACCAAAGTATAAAAGCCCCACTCCTACGTTTATCTGAATTTCATCTTTTCAACCATGTCTTAGTTCTGTAGAACCTCTTTCAAAAATTGCTTTGTTATGTCTTTTTCAGGATTCCCATTTGTCCCAATGGGCAGTACACATTGGTACCTCTGCTTGTCTTTACTTAAATCCATTTATTTGAAGAGCTATTTAGAAACTTTGAGTTGATTTATGAACTGACTATAAAATTGAGTAGCTAAAAAATTACTGACCTGAGCAATTTGGGTGGAATTTAGTTAAATTTGTTTATATTCTAAATATAATAATTACTGAAAATGTACCTTTTCTCTGTCTTTACCCTTTGCCCACACCTATTATGACCCAGGTTCTACTCTGTCTCAAAATTGAAATTAAGATGAAGTAACTGCAAGGCAAAAGCTTCCTTAATTGAATGTTCTGTGTACTAATGCATTTGCACTATCCCTTTCACTTTTCAATCACTCCCTTAGAAATTTACATTAATACAGAGAATCAGCATGTGGGCAGGTGAATAGAGAGGCTGGTGGAAACAGATGTGCCTAGAGCTATGCTCTTTCTGTGTTTTAGTCTCTACTGGTATGGACTTTGCTAAATGTTCTTTACATTTCAATGTCTGTGAGTTTGGGGGTGAATAGATGGTGTTCAGGAGTTTCAAACTAATTTATAGATGCACCCTGATGTGGTGGTTTTAGCTTGAAATATAAACCCTTTACTGCTTATTTATCTGTGTGACATAAGTCATACTACTTTTCCTCTCTAAGTCTCAGTTCCTCACAGCTAATAGAAATAACAATACCTGCTCTATAAGATTGTTGGAAAATCAAGTGTAGTATGTGTGTGTTTAAGGGAGAATAGAGTACAAAGGAGGGCTCCATTTAGTAAACAGTAATTTGAATGTTTATGTATTAAGTTTCATTTATTTTGCCACCTGGAAAACTAAATGGTTAGATTTATCCAAAGACAATTCAAATGATTGTCCTCATAACTTCCTAAATGAACTTAGCCACTTGTTTTTGGTTTTTTTGTTTTTTTTACAGAAGCTTTTAAAAATGATGAAAGCACAGGAAAAAAGTTGGCAGGATAAGTTAAATAGGAAAAAATGCAAAAGTTGTATTTTTATCACAAGAAGGTGTTCAATTTTATATCTTACCATGATGTGAATCTTGAATCTTTATATTAAACATTTTTCCTTTGGGAAAAAAAAATGATGGAAGGTCAACTCGAAGAAAAGCTGTTTATTCCTCTGGACTATTTGACAAAATTCTCACTTTTCCTTACAAAATATAAACAAAACTAACTCAATTAGTTCTAGTCCCTAGGTGCTGCTTTTCAAGAGTACTTTCCTGAAACAGCCATCACAAGAATTAAAATTATTTGTTGACTTTTGTTGATTATTTATTACTTCTAAAACTCACCATTTTGAATTTGCAGGTATGAATGTAAGCAAGAGTGAGATAACAAAGGAAACTTCGTTGAAACCATCCCGGAGATCCCTGCCTTGCCTTGCCCAGAGCTATGCCTACTCAAAGAGCTTGAGCCAATCTACCTCACTCTTTCAGTCCACCGAGGGTGAGTCTCAGGCTCCCACTTCTGTAACCTTAATCTCCGCGGACAAAACAGAGCCAGGTGAGCAGCTATTCCAGTTTTTTTTTCCCCAACTTGCAAAGAGTAAGTGTTTTTGAACCATTCCTTCCTTCCTTCCTTCATCCATTTTACTAGTATTTATAGAGCTCATTAGCAGGAAGGCTGGCATAGAAAGAAGAGCAGTACACCAGTCAGACAGAAGGCCATTTGTTGGTGAGGTGTGTTTTCACTTCTTTCTTGCCTTGAAAGAACCCAATCTTATGGGAACCTAGACCTAGTATTTTCTGTTTGCAGGAGAAGACAGACTAGCTACCTGAATTTCTGGTGAGAACCTATAACCAGTAACTGAGGAGAGTATGTCAGCAACACTAAACTCAGTTTCTTAAAAAGAAAGACCAAAGACTTTAAGTAATATTCAGTAAGCAGTGAAGATTTGATTGCACAAAGATGTGGTTGGACAAGTGTTAGCAATCAAATGTTGGCACTGGAGCCTTAGACAACAGAAGGGCTGAAATAGGGGCAAGTGCCAGCTAGATGCCACACTTACACTTGGTGGCTGCCCTGGGCACCTCTCTACACACATCTGCCCATCTGAGACACCATTATGCTTTTAGACAATTCCTTTTCACAAAAGCCAAGAGTCAAAATACAACCTGGCCCCCTGTCATTCAGTGGATGAGGTGTGTTTCTCTTCTTCCATCCCTCTCTAAGTTGCTTTTTTGTCTTATGAGAATGTATTCCTTTATGATTCCTTGGGGTTCTTTCTTCCTCTGGATAACTTGAAAATACCAACATTCTCTTTTCAATAATACTGTGAAGTCACTACCAATTATAAATAATAGCTTACATCCATGTCCAATAAGAAAAGTGGCTAATTATTCAAGAGGATGAAGGTATTAAAATATAATAGAGATGTATCTTGCCCTTACTGAGTGAAATTTTAGATAACTAATTTCAACTCATTAACTTAAAAATTTTCTTTATGTTTGGCCATCAGTCACGATGGTCATTTTTCTAAATGTTAATGTTTTTATTTCCAAAAACTATGAACGTCTTTTTTTTTTCCCCAGTTAACGCTGAGGAGGATAAAAAAGACTCTCTGCTCAAATGTTCTTTTGCTGACCTCAGTGACTTTTGCTTGGGTAAGTTAATTTCTAGTATCTCCTTATTCCTTTACCCCCTCTCCAAAGGTAAGCTGTCTTCTTCAAATCTAGAATATTACTTTTTAAGAAAAAAATACATGTTTGGTCTTTAATATTTGATGGGTGAATATAATATGCTCAGCTTAAATGATTAAGGTATTTCATGTACAGTTTGAAATTCAAGTAATATAAGAAGATTTGTAATGAACAACAATCTCATAACCAAAAGTTTTTAACACTTTCTGCTGTTAAGCTTTTGGAAATATCTTTCAGTTCCCTATGAGTAAGCACATTAATACTGCTATTTCTAGATTTATTAAATTTCAGCAGTATCTATTGATACCCTGTGGTGTTAGATGAAGATTTAGCTTATTTGCATAACCCTTCAATTTTTCATAGTTATATTGCCATTTAAAATTTTAAGCCTCTCTGCCAATTAAATCTGTAGCTTTAAATAGCATGTTTACACCTTTATATCACATTCTATCATATTTTAACAGTATCTCTTGATTCTCCACTTGGCAAATGTAGTACTTCTATGAAAATAATGCTTTTGGAAGTTATAGGATCAGTTCCTCTTCTACAGTTCCAAGCTGTTATGATCTCTGTGCCACTCTTGAATAGTTCTGAGTCAAGGTCAAATTGATTCCTCTTTCCAACCCTCCATCAATTACTCAAAATTATGCCACACTAAACTTACTTCCATGTTTATACCACAAACTTTTGTTAGTTTTATTTTCCTAGATTACCTGTATTTTTTTTCCTTGGGAGGAGAAAATATCTCACCTTCTAAATATTCCCATATGTTCCAGATTCTAATTTTTAGATCCTTTACCTCATTCTTCTTCTTTAAGAAATTCTTGGTGTTCACTGACTTTTCATTAGATTACTGGATTAATTCCAGTTTCTACTGTCCCACATATTCCTCTTTCTTAGTTTTCAACCTCATTTTTTTTTTTTTAGTATATCCTTAAGCACCTACCTCTGAAGACTCATGTGATATGCAAACTTGCTAAGTTATTGTATGTCTGAGATGACTTCGGTTCACTTTTACATTTCATTGTATCTGCTTGGTTATAAAGTCCTAAGTTAAAAATCATTTTCCTTGAAATCTGGAGACCGGATTCACTGTTATCTAGCATCCATTGTTACTGCTAAAATAGCCCAATTGCTGTCTGATTCTTATTCCTTTGTCAATGATTTTTTTTTTCTTCTCTCTGTGCATTTTTATTATCTTTATTTTTTGTGTTACAGACTTATACAGCATTATGTTTAGGTGTATGTGCATGCCTGTGTGTGCATTTTCTTTCATCTCATGGTTTTGATTTCGGCCTCAGTTCTGGAAGATTTCCTGTGCTTTTCTTCCAAATGACTTTTCATTTCTGTGTGTGTGTGTGTGTGTGTGTGTGTTGGAGGGATGGTGAGATCATATATGTATATTTGATTTCCGAGAGTCTTTTTTGTTTTCAGAATGTAATTTTTCAGAGCATCCTGTTGTATTTCATGAACATAACATCTCTAATCTCTCTAATTACACTTGTGAATGTCTTAAGTTTTCCCTTGCTTTTTAAGTTTTAGTCTATTGTTCCAGTGACCCATTTTCCTGCCTGCTTCAATTAGTCATTCTCTTTTAGGCTATAGAATTTCCAACAATTTCTGGTGATCTTTGGTCATCTGTTTACATTGAAGAATAAAACAACAGGAAGGCTGACTTAGAGTTCTGGGTGCAGGGCGCCTGGGTGACTCAGTTGGTTAAGCGACTGCCTTCGGCTCAGGTCATGATCCTGGAGTCCCTGGATCGAGTCCCGCATCGGGCTTCCTGCTCAGCCGGGAGTCTGCTTCTCCCTCTGACCCTCCCCCCTCTCATGCTCTCTCTCTCTATCTCATTCTCTCTCTCAAATAAATAAAAAATCTTAAAAAAAAAAAAAAAAGAGTTCTGGGTGCATGGAGAAGTCTCAGGAAAGATTTCACTACAGAGTGAATGGCTAAGGAGCCAGTACTCAGGTGACCTACCCAATGTCAAATGGAAGACTATACTCCAGAGTGCTGATTCCCACATTACTGCTTTTGTACTTTGAATGTCTTTAGAGAAAAAGTTTGTGTTTGCATGTTTTATTGTCAGACCTTCAGTTTTCTTCTCTCTCACTCCTGTCTTTGTCTATCTGCCATTTTTGAGTCTGGCCATCTCTAGGATGATTCACTGTCTTCCTGCCCTGCACAAAATCTAAGCTAAACTACTCTGTCAGTTAACACTCTTACATCAGAATTTTGCCTTCTAGAAAACTACCCTAGGTCTATACCTTTTGAAAGTTATTTATTATCATGTTAATGAAGTCTTCAGAGCCAGGAACAACAAATGTACTTGAAAGTTCATTCAGCCATCTTGAACTTTGTTTCTTTATTCTACCAAAAGTTGATGATACACAGCTCTTCAACGAGATACATAGGATGAAACCTGTAGAACACTTATTTTAGAGACTTCAGTATACAATTTTACATCTAAAAATCTATTGCAAAAAAAAATAATATCAGAAATGAAAAATATTTTTCCTCACAGCTTTGTTGACTTAGGAATGTAAGAAAATTGAATATTCTAGTAATTGTACTATTGAACATTTTGTGGCATATTGCTGGGTGGGGAAAAATAGCTTAAATATAAATGTAGACCTCCCTTCATTTTAGTTAAAAATGTATTGGAAAAGCGGTAGAAAGAAATATACCAATATGTTAGCTAAGAGTGTGTATCTTCATGTGGTATGATTATTTGTGGTTTCTTCTTGTTGTCTGTATTTTCTTTTTTTCTCTCTAAACAACATATACAAATATTATATAATAAGAATATGTAAAGAAAAACTTTACATCAGAATTTTTTGTAAGTAGGGAAAATTGCTCATATTTCAGTCCAAATAGCACACAATTCTATGGAGAGTTTTCAAAACTGAAACTTGAAACTGGTTGATAATCACCCAGTATTTGGAATAACAATAATATTGAAAGATTCTATCCTGACCCTCAGTTAGTAGTCAGTATAATTTTTATTTATTTTCCTATAAGCAGAGATAAGTTTATTTAACCTTCCCTTTTGCCTTTTGCTATTATCACGCAAGATTTCCTTCATTTGAGCGAGATTTGCATTCAGATCTGTAGCTTGCCAGACTTGTGCACGAGCAATGCCTTTGAACTGGGGCTTTTCTTTTTCATAAACTGAGTAGAAAAAAAATAAAGCCAGAATTTATCAAAAGTAATATTAATCTATTACAACACTTATTTTACAACTTCAGAGGAATTTATTTATAACCTTCAGAGGGTTAGCCCTGAGTTTTCATCAGTGAACATATTGGTGGCCTGGCCGCATTGCCTACATCAGTGATTCTCAACTCTGGCTACATATTCAAGTCACCTGGGAGCTTTTAAATCTCTCTGAGTCCCAGCTCCCGAGAATCAATTTTACTTGGTCTGAGGAAGAAATCAGGATGCATACTTTTAACTGTACCCCAGGTAAATATTAAATGTAACTAGAATTAAGAATTGCTAACCTAGGGGTGCCTGGGTGCCTCAGTTGCTTAAGCATCTGCCTTCAGCTCAGGTCACGATCCCAGGGCCCTGGGATTGAACCCCACATCGGGCTCCCTGCTCAGCGGGGAGCCTGTTTCTCCCTCTGCCTGCAGCTCCTCCTGCTTGTGCTCTCTCTCTCTCTCTTTCTGACAAATAAATAGATAAAATCTTAGGGGAAAAAAAGAATTTCTAGCCTAAAACATGTATCTTGATTTCTCTCTGAAGACATTGTTAAGGTACTTTTTCATAATTTCAGTGAGCTGTGTTATTTATCATAGCACTCTGAATTACTGCAAATTAGTCATGTTTCTTATAATACTTCGTGTGTGTGACAGAAAGACAGTGCTGGCTTATTAAGTTTCCTAATTAAAGGAAGACAGCCACCAGCAGGTTCATTTCATATACAACATCAATATCAAAGAGAACATTTCATCAGAACAAATACACTCAATCAGAGTACAAAGGTCTTTCCCATAGTAATTAATTCTGAAAGAGGTTACTGTTGTTATTTTCTGATAAGACAAAACAAGAACAAAAACCTTGTCCACAATCTCCATACAGGTGATATAGTTTGCAAAGCACCTTTCACTAATAATTCTCCCAAATTAATACTAGTTAATAGCCTAATAACTCTAGTCATGCAAGCGTTTCCATTCAATTCTATGCATCTTATTTTTGATAGTAAAATAATCATGATAGTGCCATCACAAATCTTAACATTTTTTCTAAATGCTTCATGTAATTGGATGTCCTAACTCCATGAATGTTTCTCTCTTCATCATTCCAGTGTGTCCCAGTCATCTGACGCACTTGACCTGTGTTCCTATCTCTCCGGACATTGAACATCATAGTCAATATTTTAGGACATTCCGGCATTCCAGTCTACCATTCATTCAATTTAGGGAACTGTCACAGCTTCTGAAGGGGTAAACATGCACACATGAGGTATTTGCCTTTACAGTGAAGGTGAGAATGCAGCTCTGGCTGACTGTAGATCACCAAATGTTCCAGGAATCTATCCTGGTCTAACACCTGGCTGGAAAGTACTCCTTTAGAATCAGCCGCATATCTAAAATGTATATGATTTTATCGTCTTTGAGAAGATAGCAAGCAAAACGATGCCAAATATACCAAGAGTGTAATTAAATAAAGCACGAGAGTTTTAGCAATACATGCTCTCTTTTAAATTCAGTGAAGTTACATTTTCTAATTTGGCTTTTAGAGTGCAGACTGCCAGCTTCTAGCATTGGATTGGTTAACACATGAGTGTTTCCAAGTACCAACAGGCTCTAATACAATTTTTGGAACCTGACAGGTACATCTAATTAATGGCTTTTTTTGTTTTTTCAAGAGAAAGAGTGCACACGCATGAGTGTCGGGGGAGGGGCAGCGGGAGAGGGCGGGAGAGAATCTTAAGCACACTCCACACTTCGTACGGAGCCCAATGTGGGGCTTGGTCTCACGACCCTGAAATCATGACCTGATCCAAAATCATGCATCAGATGCTCAACCAACTGGGCCACCCAGGATCCCTCCTGCCTTTTTTTTTTTTTTTTTTTTTTTTACAGTGTACTACTTTGAACTGCCCCATAGGAACATCAATGCTGTGGCAGAGTTAACTGCCTGTAGTCAGTGTTTCATTGAGGATGAGTATACCTCATCAAAATGATAGCTATGGAGGAAGGAACATTCATGATTCTGTTGATTCAGAGCTGGACATTTCCACTAAGATTGCCTAACAGGATTTGTAGTATATTATGGATGAAATGCTGTTTTCCCAGCCAGACATTGGTCAAATTATCATTCTTGTATCTACTAGCTGTGTGACTGTGGCATATTATTAACCACTCTGAACCTCAGTAATCTCATTTATTAATTGGAATTAATGATCCATACTTTGCAAGACTATTGAATTAAATGAAAAGGCATAACTCCATCACACTCCTAGCACATCATAGAGATTCAACAAATATTTGCTCATTGCCTTATTCACTCACTCATTAAGCTTATCTTTTACCCCAAATTTTGTTAGGCTCAGAGACATCTTCACTAACCAGCTGTTTCTATTATCATGAAAATGTGATTTTTATGGCAGAGTGGAATAACAATAATTTACCAAACACTTACTACACAACTCTCTGCCTGCCTTACCTCACTTAATTCTCATAACAATTCTTTGGGTTAGGTACTATTATTAGCCTCTTTTTATACCTGAGGAACCTGGTATAGCCAAGAGATAAAATAATTTGCCAAATACCATATGTCTCTCTAAGGGAGAATTGAGATTCTAACCCAGGAAGCCTTAATCCTTGATCTTCTCCCTTAATCATCACAGCAGAAATATAGTCCATGGAGGTGAAAGGTGATTAGTGATGTCCATAGAATACTGGCTCTGCAATGCTAGTAAGTATGAGGCTGCAAGCAGCGAAAGATGGGGGTAACATTGCATGGTAAAATATATTTGGGAGATGATTGATTGAAGAAGGCTAATCAGGTTGGGAGATTTAGAATTTCGTTGTTTGGTTTTCTTCCTTCATTCTTTATATTGCCATCTGTGAGCCTTTAATTCTTTTCTTTTTTTTTAAGATTTATTTATTTATTTTAGAGAGAGAGTGTGAGGGGGAGGAGCGGAGGGAGAGGGAGAAATCCTCAACAAGACTGCCCACTGAGTGGGGAACCCGACACGGGCCTGGTTCCCACAACCTTGAGATCATGACCTGAGCCGAAATCAAGAGTCAGACACTCAACTGACTGAGCTACCCAGGTGCCCCTAATTCTACTTTTCATAGAACAGCTCACAGAGCCAGAGCACCATTCTACCTTGTGCCCTCAGCCACACAGACAGACACAGTCACACACACACACACACACACACACACACACACACACACACACAGTTATTCTGGAAAGTGCCCATCCATGTAACAATGAATTTGAAATCCTGATGTGACGATACTCTTGTCTCTCGGTCCTGAAAGCCCTGCTATTATCACTCACCCTCTCTCTTGCTAGTATTCTGTAAAATGACAGGGACAGAAAAATCCATATTAACAAGTAACTGATGGTTGAGTCTGCCCACGTTCATGCTGCAGTAAAATCAGGTAACTTTGAAGTGAAATAATCAGGGCTTATTAAAACCAACATAATTTGAGTCCAACCAACTAAAATATACATCTATCTAATCTTGTGAAATCAACATTTCCTTAATGCTATGAAGCAAGTCCCTTAAGAAGTGATTTATATTAGAGTGGTAAGATAATTTGTTTTCTGTGAGCTTAATAGTTCAGCTTGCTGGAGTATTCATTTTATTTCTTAAAACAGTTATGATCAAATGAGTACATGGTGATTTTGCTTTCATTCTGTCATATTCAATAATCTCCAATAATTTCTGATACTTTTTTCAAATAACGTTTCATGTTAAGGTGACATAAAAAAGAACTTCATAGTAATGTTACCAACCTATTTCAGGCATAAGGGAATTACACTGAAAGAACAGATTGTTTTCCAGTTGTGACAGCCTTACAGTCACTGTACATCTTTTCAACTGTAAGTCGTCTTGGCTCAATTTTCCGGCTGTATTCAGGATCTGACACTGCTCAGTCGTTGCTGGTGCAAGTGTTGTATCACTCCTGGTCCAGTGTGCCCATCTCTGGGGAGATCAGCATCATGACTTCCTAATTGTCTCTGCTCCGATGCTTGCCTCTTTATGGTCTGTTTTCCATACGGCAGTTACAGGAAGCTTTCATAAAAGGAAAATTAAATATCATCATTTCTCTACTCCAACCCCTCCCGGTTTCCCACTACATGTAAAATTGTAAACTCCCTACTGGAGCCCTCAGAGGCCTTACGAGATCTGGGCCTGCTCCCGCTCCAGAGCATTTGCTAATTCTTCCTTTGACTCACAGAGCTGTAGCCACTCCAGCCCTCTTTTGCTCTTTGTTCATAACAAGTTTGCTCTTATCCCAAGGCCCGGCACTGAGAGAAACCAGATTCATACAAGCTTCACTTTGTGTCTCCTAATCTTGACTTAAGAGGTATTACTGGAAATTATAAGATTTATTTTTTCCCTCTTTCCATTTCCAGAGGACAGAGACTTGCTTGGTCTTGTTGGTGCTTACAGGCCAGAATCAAGAGCAGTACCCAGCATATAGTAGGTGCTCAAAGAGTATTTTTAGGATCACTGAAAGGATAGATGAACGGATGAATGGATATTGACACACATCTTTGGGGAATCTGCTCTCCATTACTCCTTTGCTTTCCATGATGTCAATCATCACTGTGATTTTTCCCACCTGTTAAGAATCAGTGCTGTTATTTTTCTCACTGAAGATCCAATCCAATTATGTTCCTCTTTTTCATGTAAGTTGTACTGACAAACATTTTATAGAGCATTTAAAGACCTAATAGCTATGGCTCTTCTTAAGAAGTAGGAGAATGCCTTTCTAACATTATTCCTATGGGAAGCCCTCCAGAATACCCATTTAGATGCTTCCTACCTTCTATTATTATAGCACTTTGGTTATAATACCATCATACTCAGTTCACTAGATGATAATAATTGCTATTTATATCTATCTTTTTCATATTACCTAGTACATACTCTCTACTCAATGATGGATGGATAATTGACAATTGGGTCAATGTATGGAATGACGGATGTGGAGAGAATAAACACTGGCACACTGACACAGTGGAAAGCATTGATCTTCAAGATTTGCTTAGTTGTGGGGTTGACTGAATACAGCTCTGTCAGTACCCTCACTGTGACTGGCTAGTGTCAGGACTTTAGAACAATGCTAGGGTTGGGAGAAGTAGGCAGTAAAGGAACTGCAAAGAATTATTAAGTCTGGATCTTCATTATTACCATGTTCTAACCACTGAATAAACCATATATGGACCATTAGGTTTATTCTTCATAGGAAACTTCAGTGGAATATTAATTTTTAAAATCATGGAATTTATTAGCAGTCAGATCAGGTACTAACTCTATCACTCAGTAGAAAGGTACACCATCTGTGCCTCAGGTTCCTGATTTATGAAATGGAGATATCAATATTATGGTTTGATTTTTTTCTTATAATGTAAATAAGGATTGTTTGAATTAAGAGTTTTTGTGAGAAGCAAATAAGACAATATATGTTGGAAATATTATATTCATATTAATTAATGTTAATTAATATGAAAAAATTAATTTGGGTTTGCTGAAATTATCATTAGTTCCATTTTCACTATATCAGGCTCCCTGCTTCAACATATTAAGTGATTTTTTTTTAGCTTTGAGAGTCTTATTTTTTTCTTTACATATAATAACTTTATTGAGATATAATTCACCTACCATACAATTCACTCATTTTAAATGTACAGCTCAGTGATTTTTAGTATATATAAATTATAAAGAATAAAAATAACCTTAGGCCATTACTATTATTATTTTAATCTTCAGCCCCAACTACTGGGGCAATCCTGGAACACACTATCTATCATTAGTGATGTATGGGAATGTTGTACCACTGGAAGTCAGTAGAGGCCAGCTAATAAGATCACTCACACACTGCCTAACAGTTATCTCATCCATTTCTACTTATATTACAATGTAGCAAAGTAATGAAATGGCATTAAAATAAAGAAGAGTTGAGCTGAAATAATTTGTCTATTAAAATTCCACTCTGAGAGATGCTCTAAGATTTATGCTACAATCATAGGAGCCAGCTATCTTGATTGGTCCCCTTGAGTTTTGAGCTGATGTTGGTTTGCAAACAAAATTTGCAAAAGTTAATGGATTCCCACTTGACTCAACAAAAGTTTTCATCATAAATTATATTACTGATGATTGGAAAAGGGATTTGTAAATTAAATTTTTAAATTGTTCATTGGCATACTCATGTTAATTACATTGTTTCCTGTCCACCTAGGCTTTGAAGTAGAAAATATGACCTTTTTGTAAGCCCAAATTACATAATTGGTTTTGTAGATTCCTAATTACTAGAGTTGTGAATTTAAAGAAAGATTAAAGAAAAAGAATGTATATTTCTTCAATGCCTTATATGTACAAATCACATAGATTATTTCATTTAATCCTTGAAACAGGATTTTATTATTCCAGATTTTCAGATTGAGAAACCATAACTAACCTCTGCCTTTAAGCTAATAAATGACATAACCAGGATTAATTGGTGTTTGCTGAAATCATCATCTTTTCACTACATTGGCTCCCTGCTTCAACATATTAAATGATGTTTTTAAGCTTTGAGAATCATGTTTTTTTTAAATATAGCTATAGCAGCTTTATCGAGATATAATTCATATACCATACAATTCACCCATTTTAAGTGTACAATTTAAGTGGTTTTTTTTATATTTGTAGAGGTGTACATCCATCACCATAATCAATTTTAGAATATTTTCATCCCCTCAAAAGGAGAGACCATACCTATTAGCAGTCATCTGTTCTTCTTACCCCAGCCCACCAAGCTTCAGGTAACCACTCATTTACTTTCTCTCTCTATAGATTATTCTGGACAATTCATACAAACGGAATTACACAATATTTGGTCTTTTGTGACTAGCATTTTTCACTTAGCATAATGTTTCCAGGGTGCATTCATGTTTTAGCATTGATCAAATACTGTTCCATTGTATGGATAAGCCATGTTTTATTTATCCATTCATCAGTTGATGGACATTTGGACTGTTTTTACTTTTTGGCTATTACAAATAATGCTGCTATGAGCATTGGTGTACAATTTTTTTGTGTATTGATATTTTCATTTCTCTTGAGTATATACCTAGGAGTAGCATGGAGAATCATATGGTAGCTATGTTAAAACTTTTGAAAAACTGCCAGATTGGTTTCCACAGCAACTGCACCAGTTTTCATTCCCATCCAAGTGTTTGAGGGCTCGATGTCTCCACATGCTCACCAACAGTAGTCATCGTCCATCTTTTTTATTACAGTTATCCCAGTGACTGTGAAGTGGTCTCATTGTGGGTTTGATTTACATGTCCCTGATAAATAATGATTTTGAGCATCTTTTCATGTAAACACATGAAAAGCCAACAGCAGTTGGCTACTGTTTATCTTTTTTAGAGAAATGTCTATTCAGATCTTTTACCCATTTTTAAACTGGGTTGTTTGCCTTTTTATTATTGAGTTGTAAGTGTTGTATGTACATATAGATATATAGATATATAGATGCTCTTTCTGTTTCTTACATGGATGCAAGCACAAATATATGCATGTAAAACATGTTTATTTGTATAGATATACATGTATACATATGCCCATGTGTATACATACATACATTTGATATATCTATGCTATAACTTAATGTCAAGTGCTGATACATATATTACGTGCATGTTTTGTGTGAATGTGTATGTGTTATTCTATGTCAGGTGCTAATAAAAGTAATAAAGCCTTATAAGGAGACAGAGAACTCTGGTAGATTCTATTTTAGAAATGGTGGTGAAGGAAAGATTCTCTGATGCAGTGACATGAGAAGAACCCTGGCTGCAATGGGGATTGAGCATTCCTGGCAGAGAAAGGAACAAGTGCAAAGGCTCTGTGGTGAGAGCATACTTAACATAAAGGAAGCCAGTTCAGCTGGATTGGAAGGAGTGAGGCTAAGGTTAGAGGAGAGGGACGAGAAGTGGTAGTAAGGGGCCGGATTATGCTTACCCAGTGTGCTACACTGTAGATACGACTTTTACTTGGAGCTACAAAAATATTGGAAGGTTTTAAGTAGAAGTTTCATGTAATTTAATTTTCAAAAGGGCCACTCTGCCTGTTGCTGTGGTAGGGGTAAAAGATAGAAACAACAAGATTGGCTAGGAGACTTACAGATTTCTGCCAAGAGGTAGTGGTGGCTTGGATTTAGAAACTATAGCTTTGATAAATGATCAGCTTCTAGATGTAATTTGAAGGTAGTTCAGACAGGAGTGATGGGTATTTAAATCCTTGTAGCCATTCAACAAACCTTTACTGAATGACAAAGACAGGTTAGACCTTTTTCTGGATGGTAGGGACAAAGCAGTGAACAAAAAAGACAACAAAAATGAACAAAGCAGAAAACTGGCCCACAAATACCTTAGTAAGGGAAATAGACAATAAATGAAGATAAATAAAAATAACATCTTGCATGTTAGAAACTGGTATGTGCTAAAGAGTAAAGCAAAGCAGAAAAATGGTATTTTATGCTCAGTCAACAGAATTTAATTAAGGATCAGATATAAGGTAAAAGAGAAAATGAGGAGTTGGGATGTTGGCCTCTGTAGCTAGAGGAATGGAGTTGCTATTTATTAAAGTGGTAATTGTTTCTGTATTTTATTATCCATGGGCTTGGGGAAACATTCTTGTGAACATAGTTTTTTTTTTTTTTTCTTTTAAATGACTTTAGGATCCCTCTCCAGTTGTGCCTTAACACATATTGACACACTTTGTTCCAAAAATTTTACTAATTTATATTGGTACGGAAAGCAAATGACTATTATCAGTTTCCCTAGTGTCTTGTCAGCAATGGATATTTTTATTTAAAATGAAAGATGCAAAAGAATATTTATGTACTAGCATAAAATAGGACCTTTTTTATTTTAAATTCTTGGTCATGACGAATATTAAACCACATAAAAATAAGTAAGTTTTTACTAAATTTATCTCACCCTTATTTCTTGTTTGTTAACAATTTTTATCTTTTATCTGTTGGGATACTAATATTTATCTCCATAACCGTCAACTTAAGGAGGATAGAAAGCTATGTTTATAATTGGAGACTCCACCCTTTTTCATTCAACAAATATGTTACAATTTTTATGTAACCCACTTATTTTTTTTTAACTTGTGTATATTTTATGGTTTCAAAGTTTCCTAAATCATCATCTTTCCAACGCTGCAAGAGGCAGCATTACATAGCGGCTAGGAATGTAAGGTTTAGGGCCAGATTTCCTGGGCTCTCCTGCCACACACCAAATGTGAGACCCTAGGTAACTGCCTACATTTCCTCACTGGTAATGAAGGCTAGTAACAATACTTTTAAAGGATTTAATCAAATGTTATGTGAAAATAATATGGCAGCCTTCCCAGTGCTCAGACTAAAAACTTTGGAGTTATTGTTGACTTCTCTCTTTTAAATGCCATATCCAATAGAATTTTGTTAGTTTTCCTTTAAAAAAAAAATACATCCTCGGTTTGACCATTTCTTAGTCGTGATACCACCCTGACCCGAAGCACATCCTCTCTACCTGATTATTGCAATAACTCCTACCTGGTTTCTTTGCCTCTGACCTTGGCCCCTTCAGCCTATTCTCATGTCAGCAGCTATAGAGTGATTTTGTTAAAATCTGCTCAAATTCATTCTGCTCAAATTCATCCAGTTGCACTCTTCAACTCAGAATGAAAACTAAAATCATTCTGAAGGGCCCAAGCCCTCCCTGATATGCTCCTACTTCCTCCATTACCACTTTAACATGATACCCTGCCACCTTCATTCTTGTTCATTCCTCACCAGTCACACTAATCTGGTTGTTTGTGAACAGACAAGAAAGGCATGCTCCCACCTCAGGGCCTTTGCACTTGCTGTACCCTTTGCCTATGATGCTCTTCCTACAGAGGTTCACTTACCATTTTGGCATCTTTGCTCCAGGTTAACTCAGGGAGGCCATCCTTAACCACCTTATTTAAAATTGCAAATTGCTGCCCTCCCCTTTATCTCCCTGGCCTCTTTTTTTTTTTTTAATTGATCATATCATCATTTAATAGATAGGAGTTATATTAGTTCTTTTCTTAACTTTATCACTGTCAACTTCATGAGGGTAAAGATTTTTGTTCATTTTGATTCCTACTCCCTTCAAAGTAGAATATCTCTGGTACACTGTAGATCTAGCTCAATATATTGATTTAATGAATGAAGTACACCTGATACATATAACAGTTAAATAATTATTAGCAATCCACATGAAAAAAGAAAACAAAACAAAACATTAGTTATAGGAATATTGTATATAAAGTTAGTGTGAGGAAAAAAAATCCAGTATTTAACAAAAGAATACAAACTAAGTTAAGACATTTTTATGCTCAGGAAAAGTAAGTATATGTTAAGTCAGTAAGAGTAGAGATTTCTTGTTTCTGACCTGGGAACACTGTAGGAACCTTGCAAAAGACAAGACAGGAGAGTTAAATTTACATTACAATGACAGGAATTTGCAATCTTGCTAATAGTAAAAGGAAAAAAGAAAGCTATTATGATATACAGAAGAATCCTGTATATTTTCAAGAAAAACAAGAAGAAAGGCAAACATACTTACATTCCTAACAATAAAAGGAAATTTTAAAAATTATGTCACTTATGATCCAGATTTTCCAAACTAACAAGTCCATCTTTTTTTTTTTTCTTTTTAAATTAACTCATCTACTAATGACCAAGTTATGCTAGACTCTGTAGTAAATTAAACACACATGAAAAAGAGATTGAACATGGTCCTGGGATAATTTTGTCTAAATTCAGAAAAATAAAAAGAATCACAAAAAGAAAGGAAAGCAGGAAAGAAGGAAGAGAAGGAGAAAGAAAAGGAGGGGAAAACCAAATGTGATGGAATTCAGGAGAGAAAAGGATCCATTGTATTTGGAGCTTTGAGGCAGGAAGGAGCTGAGGATCTGAAAAGCTTTCATGAAGTTAGTAGTATTTGGCAAGTCTTTCAAAACTGAGCTTTCTTCCAGCAAGATGATGATGTAAGGATGTTCCTGTTCCAGGAATATTTGTGTTACAGGAATTAAAGAGAAAGAAGAGAAACTAAATAAATTAAAATTAAGCTAAACAAAATATAAGTCTCTGCCTAGCAAATGTAATCGTGAATGGGATAAGTTTTAAATGAGTAGAAAATTTCTATAAATTGTATTTCTTGTATTTTGTAGTAAATGAGATCTATTAACATAAATTGCATTTTATCTTTTGTAAACATTAAGTTAGTAATCACACAGTTATTAGAGCCTAGAGGAGGACCCTTTGAGACCTTCTTCAAAAACCTCTATTACAGATGAGAAGACAGACTGCCAGGGAAAGCTTTGATGTAGGAATGTAGGACGGGGCAGATTTAGGCTGAGGAATCACAGTACTGTGACCTGCAGGTGGGTGTATGCTCCCAGCAAATGCTGCCCGTTTACCTACTGCTATTTAATCACAAAGGTCTCTTCCAAGCTCTCCAATATCAAAAGGAAGAAAAGGATGGGGAGAGAGAGAGGGAGGGAAAGATAGGGAGACAAGGAGAAAGGTAAGGAAAGAGAGGAGAGATAAAAGGAAAAAAAAGAGAAACTTCTGTGCCTTACAAACCAGCAAGCTGGACATGATGGGGTTTTGGTAACTGATCCAACAAATTAACTCCAAAATTTCAGTTTCTTTCTCATTCATCTGACACCCCACTCAATACAGGTCCAGGTTTTGCATTTTTTTCCTTCCATCTAGACCATTTTTCCTCCAGTTACCTGTGTGACTTACTGCTTCACCTTCCTGCATCTTTGCTCAAATGTTACTACAATTCTCTGTACTAAAATAACATCCTCCTCCCCACCTGTGACACCTCTATCCTTCCTTTCTGCTGTCTATTTTCCAGTGCACTCACCACAAAACATACTTGCTATTTCCTTAATTTGTGTTGTTTATTGTTTTTTTTTCCTTGGACTTGAATGTTCCATGATGGCAGGATTCTGTTTGCTGCTACATTTCTAACTCTTAAAACAATGTCTGGAATATCATAGGTGTTTAATAAATAATCGTTAAATGAATAAAATGTAATCTTCATAAATCGAGGGAAAACATTATAGTATATTCACAAACGTCAGTTTTGGAGTCAGATCTGAATGTGTTTGAGTTCTAGATGCACTCCTTACTGAATTAGTGACTTTGGCATGATACTTAATCTCCATCTGCATTAATTTATTTACTATTAAATGTAGGTAAAAAGCATACCCACATTTGTACAGATGTTATGGGGATTAAAGGAAATAATACCTGTAAAGTGTCTGGCTCTTAGAATGTACTCAACAACGGTTAACATCAATCAATGTTAGCTATTTTTAATAGATCTGGTTTTTATCCTAAGTGCTTAGAGCATTTTAACATAATTGGAAATTAATAACATACTAAGACATAATATTACTTGTCCAGTCTTAATTCATACCACTGCTAAGATTCTGATACTCTAGCTGTACATGGCATAATATATATTATAGCAGATTTTAAGCATTACTACTAAAAGAAATTACTGCATATATTATAAACAATTTGTTATTCTGTTATAATACTAAGTCAAATGATTGAAATATTTAAAGCATTGTATATGGTTGTCTATGTCAAAATTTATGTTTGATAGGTGTTAACAGATGGAATAAAATAACTCTCCAAAACATTTTCATTTATCTGGAAAAGCTAAATATATACGATTCTGTCTGTGTTTGAATTCGAAGAGGTATTTCTATCATATGGAATACATATTGTATGAAGCACGTCAGCAATTCCTGGTTGTACTTACAGCCCCCATAGACGCTTCTTGTTTTATACTCTTTTGCATTGATTACAGCTTATTGTTCAGATATATTCTTACAAGGTCCTACCATTTTTATAATTCTAAGAGTAATTAATTTTCAGTATTCTCTCCTTGTTTGCAGTTGTAGTTTCATTTCAATCCCTGATATTTTTTAAAGTTTTTTTCTTGTAATTTTTGTGAGAATTGCTTCTATGATTTCTCAGACTTCTGTCACTCTTCAGTCAAATTCACATTTAGAAAACCTTCCAACTTTTAAGAAAACAGATTCTCAAAATTAATACTTTTTAATTAGGCAAATAAATGCTTGGGAATCTATTGAGTTCTTAGAAATACCTTTATCTGGGGCACCTGGGTGGCTCAGTCAGTTGGTGTCTGCCTTTGGCTCAGATCATGATCTCAGGGTCCTAGGATCGAGCTCCATGTTGGGCTCCCTGCTTGGCAGGGAGCCTACTTCTCCAACTCCTTCTGCCACTCCCCCTGTTTGTGCTCTCTCATTCGCTTTCTCCTCTCTCTCAAATAAATAAATAAATAAAATCTTAAAAAAATATCTTTATCTTCACGTTCAAAAGAGATGATGAGTTTGCATAATTCTAATATTATTTTCAAAAAATTTAAGCCCATTAAATAGCAGAGATGCATTTAATTCTTAATGAAAGTTACTGTAGTGTCAGTATTAATCTACTAACAGGGAAGCTTTCGTGTTAGCCCCCCCCTTTTTTTTTCTTTTTTTCCTTACTTTTTGGATGGAGGGGTCATAAGAATGTTATACTTGGTTAAACCTTGGAAAAGCATGAATAAAAGAGAGATTAGTACATTTAAAGAGAGAGAAAAGGAAGAAGGATAAAAGTGGATATAATTTTCTCTTTCTCTTTTCTAGCCCTAGGGAAAGATAAGGATTACATGGATGACTCAGAACATGCTAATTATGACCGATCTCGGCTAATCAAAGACTCTGTTCCCAAAGATAATTCTGAATCCAAGGCAAAATTGTCTAAGGTAATACAAAGTAAACTATCAATAAGTCACTTGAAAGCAGTATTTCTAAAACCTTTCAATTCTTTTCGATATTAATGTATATTTGCTGGAGAGGAGAAGAGGACATGCAGGTTAATATGTATCGTTAAGAACTTAAAGATGAAAAGTTGTATGTAGACATCATATTCATTTATGTTATCAAACATTTTTTAAAACAATCTGAAATGTAAAATTAACCTTTAGAGGGCTATTACCTCATTTTTTCATACTTTTTGAAAGGCAGCATGATTTCATGAGAGCATGGAATGGACCAAGATTTGAATTCTAGTTCCACTCCTTACTATTTGTGATCATTTGAGCAGGTTAATTAAACTCTCTGAGCATTGTTTTTCTCATCTGTAAAGTTGTATTATGCTATCTGCTTGACAAAATTCTTTGGTGAGTGCCTGAGATAACCGTATGAAAATATTTAGAGCATAGTAAACGCTGACTGTATGGCAGGTTTTTATAACAACCTGGAAGCTGAGCATACCTCATTGAAACTCTAGTTCATCAGCAGATGAGTAACTAAGCTAGAGTTCAGTTTAAAAAAACCCTGGCTGCAGCAATCCCACCATCCCTCAAACAAAATGATTTTGTGGACTCTTCAAAGCATCTGAGTTTAGTCCTTTAATACCAAATACCTTCCCTTTTTGATATGTTCCAAGACAAATTCTGGCTCAGTCCAAACCCACTTTTTTCCCCCCATTATTTCCTATTGATTAAAGTGGGAGTACTTTTGTAAAAGAAATTTGCAGTTTAACCCAGGGAATGACTTAGCTTTCATGTCACTGCATGGCAAATAGTCCCATCCTTGAATATATATTTCTCTAATGTTTGACTTGGTTTGGCTTGGATTAGTTTTGCAAATCCCTTCATTAGTCACCACTGAAACATCAGAGAAGAAATATGGCAGAATTTAAATATTACTCTCATAAATTAGACCAATGTTAATAAAAAGATGTAGGTAGGAATAAATGCTTGTGTAAAATTTCTTCATTCCTCTTTTGTTTTGTTTTGTTAAATGGGGTCAGTATTTTGTAACAATAATTCTTAGATTATTTTTAAAATCAGGGGTTCATCTATCCTCTGTTTACTTCATCTGCCTTCCTGTGTCCGTCTGATCAACATGGTGTTTAGAATGTTTCTACTATCTGTAAACCATTGTTCCAAGTCACCTGAGTGAAGGAAGAGTTATCAGAAATATTGAGGAAAAAAACAGATGTTGTTCCTCAAGATGCCCATAGCACCCAATAAGAAGACAACACAGTATGCTTTAAATAATTAGAAAATGAACTAAGATTAAATCAAGTCTGTCTCACCTGCTTCTCTAGAAGCAGCCACCAATGATACCTGCCATGTCATTTCTGTTCAACAGTAGCCATTTCTCAGTCTCACTTTGACTAGACTTGAATTGTAGAATATGAAAGTTAAGAAGAACTTGTTAAAGGACACCTGGGTGGCATAGTCAGTTAAGCAGCCAACTCTTGACTTCAGCTCAGGTCATGATCTCAGGGTTGTGGGATCAAGCCCCAGGTTGAGCTCTGCACTAAGCGGGGAGCCTGCATGAGATTTTCTCTCTGCCTCTGCCTCTCCCCCCCGCTCTCTCTCTCTCTGCCTCTCAAATAAATCTTAAAAAAAAGAATAGTTAAACCTGCATGCCTCCCACCCCCCACCACTCCAGCAACCCTCAGTTTGTTTCCTGAGATTAAGAATTCCTCATATCAGTGAGGTCATATGATACATGTCTTTCTCTGATTGACTTATTTTGGTGGGGGGTGGGAGGGATGGGGTGGCTGGGTGATAGACACTGGGAAGGGTATGTGCTATGGTGAGCACTGTGAATTGTGTAAGACTGTTGAATCACAGACCTGTACCTCTGAAACAAATAATACATTATATGTTAAAAAAAAAAAGAAGAAGATAGCAGGAGGGGAAGAATGAAGGGGGGGAATTGGAGGGGGAGATGAACCATGAGAGACGATGGACTCTGAGAAACAAACTGAGGGTTCTAGAGGGGAGGGGGTGGGAGGATGGGTTAGCCTGGTGATGGGTATCAAAGAGGGCACGTTCTGCATGGAGCACTGGGTGTTAATACGCAAACAATGAATCATGGAACACCACATCAAAAACTAATGATGTAATGTATGGTGATTAACATAACATGATAATAATAATAATAAAAAACCCTGCATGCATGTTTTATTTTTGATGTTAAAATAAGAGAATGGTGTGTGATGATAGTAACAGACCAGTTGTTCAATCCAAGAAATGCCAGTGTAATGTCTTACTGAATTTGCTGAATACATAATTTTCTGCTATTTCACTTCTACTCAAAATTTTTTAAAAAATGTCATGCATCACCTGGATGTTTTTAGACTCACTCTTTTAGCTTCTATTAAAATACGTCCACTTTTATCCTTTCATAGGTTGGAGCACAGCATAAATTCCATTTGAACAAATGGTCTCATGACAAAAAGAAAAAAGTGTTTAAAAGCCAGTAACTGGTTACTTGCTTATCTACAAATGAAGGGCAAAATAATCTGCTTAGAATATGTTATTTGTGTACATTTGTCACAAGAGCAATGACCTATATTTCTACTATTCTAGATATCCTTCCACTTATAAATTTGTCAACCTTCCTCTTACTCCATCCCACCACTAAATGATATGAGTATTTATACTCATATATGTGTGTATATATTAGAGTATATACATTTTAAGATGGAACTTATAAAATTGACAAGATTTCTTCATTTTTGTGCTATAAAACAGCAACTTTCATATTGTTTAAATTAACATGTATTAATATATGTATAAGTTCTGTGGCTGAAGATCTGTACCTCACACATTGTTTGGTTGGGGTAATTGTACTGATTGCGTATTATGCAATGCATTTGATATTTTATTTCTTTACAAAAGTTACTCATTGATAAAGGGATCATTTTAGAGATGACAGAACAAGTTTACAGAGTCAACAGAAAGGGATCAAAAATCTCAGGGGAAAGTGACTGCTAATGTAAACTATATTGTGAGTAATGATAAGTATTGGATTACAGAAAAACAAATGGAGCTTTCCAACAAAATTTGCCATCAGCTATAAACTAGGTTCATAGGAAATAACTCCAAATCCTCCAAGGTAGTATCTTACATTGAATTTATGAGGAAGTCTGTTGAGCTCATCAACTATAAAAACAAGCAAATCTAGAACTGTATGGAGTGTTTGATTTGTCAACTATTGTGCAAATGTTTCCTGAGTGATCTTGACTCAGCATGGTGAGTTTAAATTTTGATAACATATCCATGGCTTATGAGAATTTAGTAAGCTAAGTATATTTGTAGGGCACTATAGTTTGTTCTAGAATTAATTTTTAGAACAAAGAGCTATACCCTTAGGATATTCTACTTCAAATCATGAACTTTTGGGGGCACCTGGATGGCTCAGTTGGTTAAGCTCTGACTCTTGATTTCAGTTCAGGTCATGATCTCAGTGTCAGGCTCCGTGTCAAGCATGGAGCCTGCTTAAGATTCTCTCTCTCCTTCTGCTCCCCCCCCCCCCCGCCACTCTCACTCTCTCTCTCTAAGAAAAACAAACCAAATCATGAACTTCTGGCATGTTTATACCAAGATACTTTAAGAAGTGAATAGAAATAAGAAGAAAATAAAAACATCTACGATATTGATATCAACTATGATGAAGTAGTATTGAAAAAGTAATAGTAAACAGTAGTAAATATTTATTTTATTTGGAAGCTACTATGTGCAAAACCTGACACTTGTAGAACAGAGAAAGGTGGCACACATAGACGGGTTTTGTTCTCCAGATATTGGGTGCTGTATGGGATGCATGCATATAAAGGGAGAAAGCTAAGAGGCTCTAGAAATGAGAGATGACACAAATTATGGGATCAGTCTAGATTTAGCTAGACTCAGGCTTTCTGGTAGGAGCCATATTTAAATAGCTCAAAGGCACTGTAGTAGATGGAAAATAGGCCACAGTGTTTCTTCTCATATCCACTCTATTTTCAATGAGACATTACAGCATCTCCCATCAAGAGGTAGAATCATTAGGTTGGGGGCGCCTGGGTGGCTCAGTCGTTAAGCGTCTGCCTTCGGCTCAGGTCATGATCCCAGGGTCCTGGGATCGAGCCTCGCATTGGGCTCCCTGCTCGGCGGAGAGCCTGCTTCTCCCTCTCCCTCTGTCTGCCGCTCTGCCTACTTGTGCTCTCTCTATCTCTGTTAAATAAATAAATAAATTAAAATCTTTAAAAAAAAGATATATTTTTTTTAAGAGAGAGAGAGAGAGAGACAACGAGAGAGGGAACACAAACAGGGGGAGTGGGAAAGGGAGAAGCAGGCTTCCTGCTGAGCAGGGAGCCCTATGCGGCTCATCCCAGGACCCTGCCCAAAGGCAGACGCTTAACGAGTGAGCCACCCAGGAGCCCCTGGACTCAAAAGATCTTGCACTTGCATTCTTTGTCTTGGGATTCTGCCTGCAGCATGTAAACTAGCCTGCTTAAGGATGTGGATCAGAGCCTAGTGAGCAGTTGCCCCAATTGAAGCAGAAATGAGAGAATTCAGTGGCAAAGACCAGGAAACTCAGACCTGTAAAAGTCCAGCTGAGATCAGAACTACCCAGCTGGGCCCAGCTACCCATAGAATCATGATCTAAATAAAAACTGTTCGCTAAAGATTTGTTTCTCGGCAGTAGGAAATGGATGCAGCCATAAATGTTAAAGGATAATGTGTTGGCTGATACCAGCTGATTGTTAACATAAAGTGAATTCTTCCTCAATTACTGAGAAGATTTGAAAAATTGTCCCTGGGTTTTCCAAAACATACTCAGATTGTCCATTTCACTCTACAGAGCCCAAGTATGTTTTAAATGTCATAACCTAGATAACATGGTAGCCTATCTAAAATATTCTGACATTATCTTTAAAAAAAAAAAAAAACAACTCTATTTACAAAAGTGTTTTCTTTGTCATAACATTAAATCAGGGTAGAATTCCAAGATTACCTTCAGTTGAACTATGTGTATATAGTTAGCAATCACAAATACCCACTAAAATTGGTGAAGAACTATTTTTTAAAGGCAAATTTATTTCTTTTTTTACATTTTGACAAAAAGTCTCTGTCACACCTACATGAACAAGAAATTTCAGGAAGCAAATTTGTAATGTAAGAAAAGGAAAAGTTCTATAAATCTGTAGACTGAGACACCTGCTCTGACTGCAGGCAAAGTTCTAGAATAGAGAGGCATTGTTTTTAAAACAGTTTTGGTAAGTATTGCCTTTTTCTGTCTCATTAATATCGAGAGCCTTGTGAATTACAATTAAAGAGAAGATCCTACAGCCATTCAATACACATAATAAAATAAAATTAAAAAAAAAAAAGATCCTACAGCCAACTGGATGATCCTAGGAAGCAAAATCCCTCTCTCTGTCAAAGAGCCGTGCCATACACACTAGCTGAGGTCTCTACATGTGGGTAGTTTACGGGGAATATTACAGTTAGTTTAGGTGAGAAGGAACAAATCTGTGAAGCAGAACCATGGTTTCTGAAGTGGACATTAATGAAGAATTTCCTGCTGCTACTATCTATCCCTCAGGATGCCGAAAAAAATTGCAGGTGTTACCAATAATGAATGAGTCTGGGAATATGAGTCTATATTCCAAATTACAGTGACTTCTCCTCTTAAAGGATGCTGGGTATCAAAACAGACAGGAAAAAGGTTATGGATCAGGAAAATCTTGACATGAATATTTTAGCAGTTCATTAAATTTAGATTTCAAAGCCATTCAATTTGACTGTGTCAACTGGCTTGGCAGATGATGCTCATCTTTAACTCAACTGGTAGCAGGAATAATTCTCTATTAAGGCTGGAGACACATCGTATGTTGGAGAAGGTGAGAGTGGTCTCCTGCAATATGTACCTTTCACATGGACATTGGCAACTATTTCATGGGCCTCAATGGCTCTTTGCCTTCAAATAATATAGGGGGGGGTGCCTGGGTGGCTCAGTCGTTAAGCGTCTGCCTTCAGCTCAGGTCATGATCCCAGGGTCCTGGGATCGAGCCCCACATCGGGCTCCCTGCTCGGCGGGAAGCCTGCTTCTCCCTCTCCCACTCCCCCTGCTTGTGTTCCTGCTCTCACTATCTCTCTCTCTGTCAAAAAAATAAATAAAATCTTAAAAAAAAAAAGTTTAAAAAAATAATAGTAATGTACAGGGATCATTAGTATTCTGAACTTGCGTATTTTTTTCCTAGCAATCGTGAGATAATGATGACTTAAACTATAAATGACTGAACTTAGCCCTATGGGACTGCCTTAACTGACAAGATTATATATGAAGTTAAATGCTAATTATTTGTATTTATTGGGAGAGTCAGTTTCTAAGGAGAATCCTAATATTTATATAACTTTAGGACCTGAAGTAATATTTTTATTTAATAATACCATTGTGGGAAATGGTACCCTAAATATTTAATTTTCATATATATTATGGAATATACAGCAAGTTATCTTGGTCTGTTCATCTTTTTGGCCAGCGCCTTAATAAATTTATTTTTTTTTGCCTCGTATAAGAAGACTTCTTTCCAGCAGTCCAAAAGATGCTTGGTCTTGTCTGCAGAGTCTTTGTCTCGCGTAGAGGAAAGCATTATCCTCCCTGCAACCAGAGGAGGCATCTCCTTTCCTTTTGCCATTTAAGTACTTACTTTGACCATCAGAAGCCTTCCCTAGTAAGTACTGGGGACTTGTGCTACACTAGCTGATTGCTGGTGTAGATTTTACAGAAGATTTAGTATAAGATTTTCTAGAAGCCTTCCACATTAACTGTAGATTGCTTAAACCTAAACGTGGTGTGTGTGTGTGTGTGTGTGTGTGTGTGTGGTGTGCGTCCTGATAAAGGCAGCATTTCACATCAGTGATGAAATATTGGTCTTTCAAACAGTAAAAGTCATTAAGGGGTTAAGCTATTTTTAGATGTCTGCTGAACAGCTTACACCAAAATGAATTATTGAAGAGCTAAATAGTTAATAAACTCAGAATGAATACCTAAATATAAAATAAGCGTTTTTTTTTTCCTAATCACAGAACAGTAAAATGACCTTTCTAAATGGTCTTTTAAAACCCACAATGAAATCGATCATGGAAGCCTTGATAGATTTGACTATTTACATACTAATCAGTGTCAAAGTTACAATAAAGTTAGAGTAAGGGATAAACTTAAGATATGATAATGAACTGACACAGTATAAATTATACAGGCCAAACAATAGTTCATATTCTTATTTTATAAAGATATAATAACATAATTGATAAATACAAGAGTGAAAAAAATTGAAAAGTGGTGCATTTTAACACATAAAACTATTAGCAGTACTAGCAATTGCAGAAATACAAATATCAGCAATGTTTTTTGAACCAAATTAGAAAAGAATTTTGAAAAAATAGTATTGACACTGTAAACTGTTACTTATTATTGCCTGCTGCTGGATGTGTATATTGATCCTCATTTTCTGGAAAACAGTTTATCAATAAGGATTAAAAGCCTTAAAATAATCTTATCTTTTGACCCACTTCTAAGAATTTATCTGGAGAATATAATTAGATGTCAGCCCATAAAATTATGTTTAAGGATATTTCTCACACTGTAGTTTGTGAGGGATTGGGGGTACTAAACACTTAAATGTTTGAGAGTAAAAGGTAAAATTAAAAATAACAATGCTCTCAGATAAGACAATTGAAAGTAAACTTCCAACTAGTTAAGAACGATGGGAAATAGTCATAATGTGTGATTATATAAAGAGGTTGTTATAAAAAGCAACATGTACAGTTTGATATCAATTATATAAAAATATCTCTTATTGAGAAAATATTCAGAATTATACACAACAAATTTTTATAGTGTTTGTCACTGGGTGGTAGAATTCAAATGGCATAAAGCTCATTTCATGTATTCTTAAATTTAAGCCATAGGTATTATCATATTATCCCCATTTTAAAATTTTACACAGCTAATAAATGACTAAGGCAAAATTTGAAAAATAAGATGGTTCTGTTTCTCGAAACTATGTTTCCGCTTGCTACACTAGCAAGACAAGAACAGTTCAGGACCTCATGTTTGCAGTTTGGTAACCATAATAATTAGCATTTCAATTTGTCCCGCTAATATGCCTTAATCACTTATACTCCAGAAGCTTTGTATGCATTATCTTTGTATGCAAACACTTTGTATGCATTATCTCATAACTTCCCATAACTCAGTGAAAGTAGTAGTCTCATTTTAGTAATGAAGAAAATAAAGGTTAAAGATGTTAAGGTTTCTTGTCCAGTCTCTGAGCTAGACAGGAACACAGCTGGATTATAGCATGTCTCTTTGATTCTAGAACCCTGTGCCTTTTCGGACTCCAGTTAACTGACTTACAGTTAACTGTAAGAAGTATACTTACCTATTAATCACACCTTTATAAAACCTTGAAATATTGCTCTGAAGTAGGCAGCTCTGCTTTTTTTTTTTTTTTTTTAGATTTATTTATTTATTTTAGAGAGAAAGAGTGAGCAAGCTGGGGGAGGGGTGAGGGAGAGAGAATCTTGAAGCAGACTCCCCACTGAGCATGCAGCCCGATGAAGGGCTCTATCCCACAACCCTGAGATCATGACCTGAGCCAAAATCAAGAGGCTGCCCAACCGACTGAGCCACCCAGGCGCCCCTCTTCTTTTTACTGTGTGGCTAACTCACAACATCCCAGAAGTGGATTGACCTGTTTGTAATTTACTTTTGTATCAACAAATAACTAAGTAAAAAGGCAGGAGTTTGTTTCAACTTAATATTACCCAACTTCAGCAAAAGTAGCCACAAGGGAGAAGATGTATATTCTTTGGGGTTACAGAATAATCAGTGGATGAAATATTTTCAAATGCACCTACCGTATAGAATGGGAACTCCCCTTGTCAATCAGAAAAAAAAACAAAACAAAACAGTTCAACAGCTATGTTTAGAACAGTGGAACAGAGGGCTAGGAAATTAGGACATGGAGACATTTTAATTATGAGAGTAGATTTAGGTGAGGGATGAATTTCATGAGGTTGATGTCTTTAGTGCTATATAGGAAAAGATATGCCTACTTAGGAAGTCTTATTTCATAGCCAGTATAAATAAACAAACAAGATGCACAGATATTTTCTCTCTCCTGACACTAATGTTTAGGTAATAAGATGTATAGGAGCCCTCCTGAATCATCAACTAACTGGTTTTCTCCATGAGAGATCTTTTGCCTAAGCCTCCCTGGAGTACTTAGCTCTAAAATGAGAGCTGCAATAACTTGTCTGCTGACTTTGTGCATCTGTTTATGGGATGTGAAAGTAAACTCAATAAATCAGTGTGTCAGCATACCAGTTAAATGGTTCAGATAATTGTTCTACTTGATATGTATACATTCGATCAATGATAGGCTCACATCAAACCAGTTCTCTGCTTAGACATGAAGGCTGGCAGAGAAGCCACATCAAGACATATCAGATAAAGGGCTAGTATCCAAAATCTATAAAGAACTTATCAAACTCAATACCCAAAGAACAAATAATCCAATCAAGAAATGGGCAGAAGACATGAACAGACATTTTTCCAAAGAAGACATCCAAATGGCCAACAGACACATGAAAAAGTGCTCAACATCACTCAGTATCAGGGAAATCCAAATCAAACCCTCAATGAGATGCCACCTAACACCAGTCAGAATGGCTAAAATTAACAAGTCAGGAAACAACAGATGTTGGCGAGGATGCAGAGAAAGGGGAACCCTCCTACACTGTTGGTGGGAATGCAAGCTGGTGCAGCCACTCTGGAAAACAGTATGGAGGTTCCTCAAAAAGTTGAAAATAGAGCTACCATATGACCCAGCAATTGCACTACTGGGTATTTACCCCAAAGATACAAATGTAGGGACCCGAAGGGCTCCATGCACCCTGGTGTTTATAGCAGCAATGTCCACAATAGCCAAACTATGGAAAGAGCCTAGATGTCCATCAACAGATGAATGGATAAAGAAGATGTGGTATATAGATATACAATGGAATATTATGCAGCCATCAAAAAACTCCCCAAAACTTGCCATTTGCAACGACGTAGATGGAACTAGAGAGTATTATGCTAAGTGAAATAAGTCAATCTGAGAAAGCATGTATCATTCATATGAGGAATTCTTAATCTCAGGAAACAAACTGAGGGTTGCTGGAGTGGTGGGGGGTGGAAGGGATGGGGTGGCTGGGTGATAGACATTGGGGAGGGTATGTGCTATGGTGAGCGCTGTGAATTGTGTAAGACTGATGAATCACAGACCTGTACTTCTGAAACAAATAATACATTATATGTTTAAAAAAAAAAAAGAAGATAGTAGGTAGGGAAAAATGAAGAGGGGGAAATCGGAGGGGGAGACGAACCATGAGAGACTATGGACTCTGAGAAACAAACTGAGGGCTCTAGAGGGGAGGGGGTGGGGGGATGGGTTAGCCTGGTGATGGGTATTAAGGAGGGCACCTATTGAATGGAGCACTGGGTGTTATATGCAAACAATGAATCATGGAACACTATATCAAAAACTAATGATGTAAAGTATGGTGATTAACATAACATAATAAGATAAAATAAAATAAAAATAAATGAACCATTAAAAAAAACCCTAATGTTATTTGAACACATTTAAAGTCAAATTTACTCATTAATATCCCACCTCCAGCCCCTCCCCTCACCAGGTTATGTGTGTAGCAGAAGGAACACGGGATTGGGAATTGGAACATTAATAATAATAATGCTAATATTAAATAACAATGGCTAATATTTATTAAGGACTTTTCAGAGATTTTGTTGATGATCTCTATTGTTTTAGCCTCACAACACTAAGAAGGTAGAGTCTGTGTTTATTCCCATCTCATAGGTGTGGAAATGGAGGCTCGGAATGACCAAGTGATTTCCCTCTTAATATATGGTTGGGGAAGAAGTGAGCAGGAACTATATAGTGTCCACCACACTGTGAAGCACTGGGCTATGTTGTACAGAGTAGAAGCATGCACAAGGGACTATAGAAGCCACGAGACAAGTGTGTCAGGTAGAGAACAGGTTCACATTACTGGGGAATGAATTATCATATGCGTTAGAGACCATGAATTTTGTGCTTTCCTCAATGTTTTATGCTTAAGAAAGAATACAATGAAACTGAGACGCCTGTGCTCAGATCCTAATAAACTATAAAATACCCGTCCTTTCTGTGCTGTTTCTAGCCCTTCGCTGTCCCAGGTCCTTTTCCTCCATTCCCACCAGCATGCAGACTTCTTAATCTCACCCAGTGAGCCCATCAGAATATGAATATTTTGAGCGGCTGTCACTCTTCTTAAAAGAAAAAACAACAACAAAAATAAAGCTCTGTTGTATTTATTGAATGATTTCTGATGCTGGTGGACTTGTTTTAATTGAGTTGTTGCTGTTGAATTCCTTGCAAGATACAAATGAGTTGGGATCAGGGTCTCAGTCGTGGAAACCTGGATGATTTGATTAATCCCTTGACGTCACAGGCAGTTTAAACACAAAGATTACAATAATCTACCCTTTGTTGTTTAAAGGTTTCAAACTATTGTGTGAGGTTAAAATTTCCTATTTTGTGTCTTACCGGAAAATCAAATTTTAAGCACGTTGATTAATCCGAGGCCATATCAAGGGAGTGGCTGTTTCTTCAGTGTCTTGTCAGTCCCAATTACAAGCTGTCCTGTGGAGGCTTTCTTGACAGAAATAAATGTAATCCTCTGTTGCATCTCACCATGTGAATGTTAACCCAGAGGGGGACAAAAATGTTCAATTTTATTTATTTATTTTTAGATAAAAGTTACTTCTATTGCTTTCAGATTACAATCACTTCATTATATGCAGCCCAGAGCCAATATGATGCATATTGTCAAGTTTAATGGATGCAGGATTTTTCAGAAACCACAAAGGTTTCTATTGTACCTTTCTGCCATGAACTAGAAAATAGGCAAATTTCCTTGAAAGTCTGGAAAAAAAAAAAAAAGGAAATCCTAGTGAACACCATTCAGCTATCAAAAACATTTCCTGGCTCACCAATAAAAAAGTTAGTTTTCTTTGCCAGACCACTATTATTCAGACTGAAACATACCTCCTACCTTTTATGTTAATCTGCCCAACTCATTCAAATAACATAAGAAGGTGCAATAGATTCTTAAAAATTGACAGTAAAATTATCAAAATGTCACTGACATTATATGACTAAATGCCACTTAGGTGAATCATCCATAGAAACTATTAACCAATGACACAGGAAGGCATCCCTCAAACCCCACCTCTAGGCAACCCTCTTAAATCAATCAAAAAAAAAAAAAAAAAAAAAAAACAGAAAAGAAAGAAAAAAACCGATGAGAAGTTCTTATAAAGAGATGAGTTGTCTTTTTTTTTTTTTTTTAATCATTATGCAGACTCAGGCATTTAAAGAGTTGTCTAAAAACCCTCCAGTCAAATGCTTTGTGCAGCATTCAATATGTAACACTCTAGCTAATGGAAAAAAAGCAGGCAGTGGAAGGGAGAACTTTTTGTTGTCATGCTGAAGAGTGCTTTAAAGAAGATAGTCATTTGCAATTCTGTTGTCAGCAATGAAGGATTCCAAATGCAGCTGAACCCAGAATTCTGACCGTGGTATGTTTCAAAGTACATCCATCTAGGAATTCTATATTACTTTTCTGTTTCCTTAAAACTATGTAGAGAAGCCAATTAAGAATAATTGATATTGGTTTCAGAATGGGGGATGAGTGTATCTCTTATTTCAAAATATTAGAAATGCATTTTTAAAAATAAGAAATATATGATCTAAATTGTTATATTGTGATCATCTGTGTTTATCTTGCATGTAAAACAAATGGCACCTCCCTGAAGTTCTGATTATTTTTAAATGCATTTGATTATTGGTTTTATTGAAATCGTTACAAATTCTACTGTAAAATTAATTCTTCATTCAAGAATATATAAAATACAATTATTTATAGAAGTATGTATTTTTAAAATGTTATTATGAAATTATTTTTATACAAGGTATTTTAGTAAATAATTTCAGTCAAAATAGAAAATCTGAGAAAAACAACTGAATTTAAAGAAGCATAACTCGTAGCATAACATGTTAAAGTAAACAAGTGACACAGCTGTGGAAGTCACTGTGATTTAAGCTATGGAACAAAATGTTTCAACCGGCTTGCTTTACTTTCTCATGGTTTTAAAGGTGGTAAAATTATTATTGCTTCCATTCTAGAGGCTTCATTTTAATTTCTTTGTTTAAAAATATTAACTGCTCCCCTTTGGAGATCAGAGGTTCAGTTTCTAAATCTGCATTTATGGTTAGATCACTTAAAATGGATATGGTAATAAATGTTCTTTAAGAAAAAGTAAGTACTTAAAAGAGTCCTTATATAGTATTTAAAATATAAAAATCAGTGAACAGGAAAGGTATACTCAAATATATTCTCTGTGGAAGTAAATTACTAAGATGATGTTTAAAGCTCACATATTTTAAAAATGTTTATTTCATTGAGAACCCACCAGAAATCATAATCTATGCTTCATCAGAGACTGTTCTACTTAGAAGGGCTTGGCTTTTGGTTTTCTTTAGCTGAACCAGAAAACCTTTGATTTTGAGTAAATAAAAGTGGTTGGAGAGAGAATAATAGAAGATAGCCTAAAAAGCAGCACTTAGTGCAATGCTTATCACATTATAGAAATGCAATCAGTATTTTGTTTCTCTCCTTTTTAGTTCCTTCGTAACTTTTTAAAAGAATATTTACACTTGCTTCATAATTTTGACTTTCAGTGGATACATACATCTTATTGTATGGTATTCAAAGCCACATTTTATCCACTTATGCAGGTCAGATAACTCAGGTGTTTGGAATCCAGTCTGAAGTCTTGTCTTCAATGATTAATTTTTGATCTTTTCTGTGACCCCATTGATACTGTGTTGCTCAATGAGCCAGCTCTATTTTATAGGACACTCCAAATGTGAAAACCTAATGATTCCCCTTAAGTAAAGTAACTAAAATCACCATGGCAAATTTCAACTCAAAGGCAAAGTGTCAGATAAATCATCGAGATCAATTCATTGTTTGAACCATCTTGAGAGAAGTAGGAAATGCAAATGTTCCATAATTATACCTGAATTTAACTGAATTAATACTCAACCATCAGTATGAAAGTAGCTTTATATTTGAAGACTCTTTTCAGGAAAGAGTATGTGCTGCATAATTATACTTCATATTCACAAGAAATATGCATGTTTTACTATCTTAAAAGCAAATTTATAAGTAGAACTATCACTAATTATTAGATTAAAATATATAAAAAATTTCTTTTGGGGACATTTTTTTCTTTGATAAAATGAGAGACTACATTTAGTGATATGTAAGTGATATACTGTATATCACTAGACCTCACATTCTAAGAAATTTTGGCTGCAGCCACTTCTAAACAAAGTAGGTATGTTTTTTATTCTAACAAGATACCTTACAGCAGTTGTTGTCAGACTGAGAATAGCAGAATCACTTGTAGGGCTTGTTAAAAAAACGAACAGATGACCAGCCTCTACCCGCAGAGCTTCCAGTAACAATAATTCCAGGTGAAGCCTGATAATTTGCATTTCTAACAAGTTCTCAGATGATGTTGATGCTCCTGGTGCTGGCCCTACATTTGAGAATGACTGGTTCAAATTTTCTCTTAGCCTTTCCAGTGGACTCTGCATTTTGGGAGCCTACCATGTGCCAGACTCTATACTTAGACTGGATATACATTCGTGAATAAAAGAGGCAAAATCTCTATGCTGGCAAAGTTTGTAGTCTAGTGGAGGAATCAGAAAATAAATAAGTAAACCAACCCAAATATCTGTTTACAAGTTGTCGTTAAGTGGGTCTTTAGTAGAAGAAGGGGAGCTACTTGGGGCAATCTCTCAGAAGAGATTAAAGACAGGAAATGAAAGAGGGGAGGTCAGCTGAGGAGGGAAGAGTGGGAGAAAGAGGCATTCCCGGCAGAGTGCCCTCAAGGAGGGCCTTGGGGTGGGAAAGAGCTTGGTGTGTTTGAGAAACTGATATGTGGCCTGTGTGGCAGGAACACAGAGACTGAACACCAGGATGGCCGAAATGAGAGGAGAGAGAGAGGTAAGCAAGCGCAATGCTGTAAAGGCTTGTGATGGGGAGTTTGGATTTTATTCTCACTTTGAAGGGTTTTGAACAGATGTCTGTTTTCATGACATCACTGTATACATGAGGGTGGGGGAACAATGGTGGAAAGTGGGGATGATATTACAGCATTCCAGCCGGAAGAGGACTATGCTTTAGCTGGGAGTGGTTGCAGTTGAGCTGGGTGCATCAGTTTCTAATACCAAAATGTGGAAACCACTTAGATATCTAACCACAGAGATGACAATTATTTAAAAAATCACTTTGAGGTTGATTATAATGACATGGAAATGTGTCAAGGAAATAAAAAAAGAAAGCAGTTTTGAAAGCAAAATTATAATTGTGTGTGTGTGTGAGACCAATTATAATAGTAAGATTACAGGTGATTTTTATTCCCTTTATTTTTTATGCAGTATGAAAAGAGGCCCATTATAAAATTCCTAAATTCAAAAATTTAATGAGAAAGAAAAAACTATGACTTTGAGAAGGCAATCATAATTTGAATGATTAATTAAGTCAGTTGTGGTGTGTGTGTGTGTGTGCGTGTGTGTGTGTGTGTGTGTGCATGCACACGGACACATTCCAGACACGATGCAAAGTATAGTGGATACAAAATGAATAAAATCTAGTTCTTGTCCTCAAAAAGTTTGCAGTTTATTGGATAATAGGGAAATAAGAGCAATGGGTCTCAAACGTTAGAGTAAGAATTATCTTTTATGCTGTTCGACAGCTCTTCCAGGTACCAATTGCTCCTATCACAAACACCCTAATAAATCTTGAATATACTCTCCTTTTTCCATACCCCTTGCCTTTGCATGTAGAGTTTTCTTCCCCTCTTCCCATTCATTTTTTCAGGAATCGAATCACATACTATTTTTAAATACGTTTTTAAAGAGGAGTTACAGGTTTGCAACAGAATTAAGCAGGAGATGAGATTTCCTGTACCTCCTGTGCCCCCGCATGTATAGCTTCTCCCACTGTCGACATCACTCACCAAAATGTACATTTTTTACCAAGGATGAACCTGTATTGACCCATCATGATCATCAAGTCCATAGTTTACGGTTCACTCTTGGTGGTGTACAGTCTATGGGTGTGGACAAATGTTTAATGACATGTAGCCATCATTATAATATCATACAGAACTCTTACTTCCCTAAAAATCCCTTTTGCTCTGCCTATTCATCCCTCCCCACTTCCAAGCCCTTCCCCCAACCTATACAGCACCACTGATCTTTTTATTCATGTTGTTATTGTTTGCATAGCTGTGTCTCTTCCACAATGTCATATAGTTGGGATTATACAGTACATCGTCTTTTCAGATTGGCTTCTTTCACTTAGTAATACCCATTTAAGGATCCTTTATGTCTTTTCACAGCTTTATCACTCATTTACTTGTAGTGCTGGATAATATTCCATTGTGTGGATGTACCAGAGTTTAGTTATCCCTTCACTTACTGAAGGACGTCTTGGTTGCTTCCAAGTTTTGGCAATTATGACTAAAGCTGCTCTCAATGTCCATAGCAGGTTTTTGTGTGGACATAGGTTTTTAGCTCCTTTGGGTAAATACCAAGGAGAACAATTTCTGGATCACACAGTAAGAGTATGTTTAGTTTTGTACGAAACCCCCAAACTGCCTTCCAAAGTGGCTATTTTGCATGCCCACCAACAATGAGTGAGAGCTTCTGTTGCTCCACATCCTTGCCAGCATTTGCAGTTTTCGGTGTTTTGGGTTTTGCCATTCTAATAAGATGTGTAGTGGTAACTCGTTGTTCTGATTTTCATTTCCCTGATGACATATGATGTGGAGTATCTTTTCATATGTGTAGTTGTCATTTTTACGTATTCCTTGGTGAGGTGTCTGTTAAATGATCACATACCATTTTTTAATTGGGTTTTTTTATCATTGAGTTTTAAGAGTTCTTTGTTTATTTTAGATAAGTCCTTTATCAGATGTGTCATTTGAGAATACTTTCTCCCAGTCTGTGGCTTGTCTTTCCTTCTTTTGATACTGTATTTCCCAGAGCAGAAACTTAATGAAGTTCTGCTTATAAATTATTTCTTTCATGGATCGTGTCTTTGGTGTTATATCTATAAAGGTATCACCATATTCAAAGTCATGTAAGGTTTCTCCTGTGTTACCATCTAGGAGTTTTATAGTTTTATGTGCTACTTTTAGGCCTATGATCCATTTTGAATTATTTTTGTGAAGAATGTAGGTCTATGTCTGGTGGCGGCTTCTTCTTCTTCTCCTCCTCCTCCTCTTCCTCCTTCTTCTTCTTTTGCATTTGGGTGTTTAGTTGTTCCAGCAACATTTGTTGAAGAGAACATATCCCTTCTGAATAAAGATGTGTTCTCTTTGTCTGGATAGTCCCTTTATCTTTGCTCTCATGGCACTTGTACTCACCCCTCTTATAGCACAAATAACGCCAAATTGTAATTATTTGTTCCTGCCATTTGTTTACCTGACTAAATTACTCTCTCTTGAAGGGTGAGGATCATGGATTATTTTTCTTTGTAATTACATTACACCTTGCACAGAGCCTGACTCATAACAGGAACTCACGATAAACTTGTCAAATGAGTGAATGTGAAAGAGAATATTAGAACTTTAGGTGGAATAAAGTTATTAGTGGCTTTCAAGAGTTAAGATAAAGTTTATGGAGAAGAGGAAATCAAGCGTGTCTTCAGATAAAAATTTTTGAGTATTTTTGCTTCTAGGAATTTGTATTAATAAAACACTTAGAGATATTAACAGAGATACAAGAACAAGGATATTCATTACATCATTATGAATCATAGCGAAGGATAATTTAGCAAAACAAGCCAAAATATCCTTCAGTTGAATGTAGATAAATAATGATCTAACCATAAAACTGAATAGTGTTCAGCTATTTAACGCCATTTGGCTGTTAAACAGTGCAATAAGACACAGCCAGCCTCAACCACTGGTCCTCAAGTGGGCCGATGGCACAACAAAAAACATGGGAATATAAAATTGAGGTATTTTCCAGCCTTGGTTCTGGGATTACCTGACCCAGCGGATCTAGTCCACACAAGCTGCTGAGACTACAAAGCCATGGACTCCCTGAAGAGCTAGGAAAATTTTAGGGAACCCCAGTATCATGGACCCTTAATCTCATGTGTTCTTTGCACTAAAGCAAAATGAAAATAACCCATGACTCTTACCTGGAACAGATTTTGTTTTTGGCCTAACTCAAATGAAATAAGATACAATTTTATATGTTGATGTAAAGATGTCCAATGGACTTTTCCTGTTGTTTACCCAAACATCACTTCCTTTGTGGTTCAAGTGGAACCAACCCTCTTTCCTTACCCTAAAATTGCCAATCAGAATTCTCCATCCTCTTGATTATAAATACAGGGATATATAAGGACAAGATCCTCAAGCTGCATTCCTCTATGGGATGTTCTCCAAGAGCTATAAGGAAAGATACTCCCTCCCCAACTAGAGGAAGAAAGTTATTTTTAAAAAGGGAAGGGATGAGACAAACAGAAAAACAGAAACAAAAACAAAAACAATTAAGAGACAGAGAAAATACGTAATAATAGAGTGAGAATTTTGACAACTGCATTTGAATCTCCAGAACCAGATGTTTTTGAAGTTAACTAGCTCTACTCCTGGACTTTTTAGAGGTAGAGAGTTGAATAATTTTTCCAGGGTGAGCAGAAAAAGCCTTTTGTAGTTAGAGGAAGTTACAGTTGTCTGATTTGTGCTGGATTTCTGTCATTTGGAACCGAAAAAGTCCTGATTGATAGTGATAGTTATGATATCCTATTGAGTAAGAACAGATTTTATAACACTATGTATAAAATTCTGTGTGCATGCCTGTGTTATATATTGCATTGTATATATCATATAAATATATGCACCCACACACGAACAGTTACATCTATATTTGGGGGGAGAAAGAGGAAAGAATGAGAAACGTTACTCTGAACTTTTACTGACAATTATCCTTGAGCTGTTATTTCTAGCAATACTTGCTCTATTTTGTACTGATCATACATATTATTGGAAAAAAAAAGGCAAAGTCAGGAAAAAAAAGAGAATTGGAAAGAGCCATTGTTAAGAGCAGAGGGAGGATTGGAACCATTGGAAGGGCAGCATGAGACAAAGTTTGGAGTCTGGACTAGATCATGTGTATGCAGCAGGCCAGGCCAGAGACACACCTGGCTGTAGCACCTTGTGTGGGGAGAAATGGGCTATGGAAAGACTGCGCATGTGGGGGCAACACGGATGCATGTAACACATCTTATTCAGGAGCGTCTAGGGCCTCACACCCTTGAACTCAAATCTTTGTGACATCCTGCTGTCTTACATCGCCCTTACACTGCTGGATTGGAGTCAGTTGACGGAGCAGCTGCTGGGTGGACTCAGACATCATCAAAGCGAACTGGGGCTATGTTACTACTTAACGGATGGTTAAGTTTATGGAATAGACCCCTGTTTGATTCTGAAGGGTAAATACGGCATTCAAAGATCTTTTGTTGATGATATCAGGATGTTGATCTTTTATATGCCTGAGAGGAGTAGTAAGCAAAAAATAAGAATTAAAATAATAACAGAAATTATAGAAGTGATTGACGGATAATATGCACCAAAGTGTACGTAGGGCTTTGTATAATAAAAATCTGTGGATAGATATGATTCTTAGCACATTTTATAGATATATGCATTTCAATATAAGAATAGTTAAGAGGGGCGCCTGGGTGGCTCAGTTGGTTAAGCAACTGCCTTCGGCTCAGGTCATGATCCTGGAGTCCCGGGATCGAGTTCTGCATCGGGCTCCCCGCTCAGCAGGGAGTCTGCTTCTCCCTCTGACCCTCCTCCCTCTCATGCTCCCTGTCTCTCATTCTCTCTGTCTCAAATAAATAAATAAAATCTTTAAAAAAAAAAAAAGAATAGTTAAGAACTTGGCTCTTGGACTTAGGACACATGAGTTTGGATCTTGATGATGCCTCTTAGAAACTGCATTGGAAAAAGTGTTAAATTCACTGCACCTCAGATTTCTTCTCTCTAAGATAAAGTGGGGGAATGATAGCAGTCAGTATACCTACCTCTTAGGGTATTTGTGAGGAATGAATGAATATTCATTTAAAAAGTTAGAATTGTGTTGGCACAAAGTAATTGCTCAATAAGAAAAAAGTATTCATGTTATTATGGATAGGGAAATTGAAGACTTGAGAGATTAAATACTGGTCCAAGGACACACAGTCATAATGAGTGCAAGGCTGGCCTTATCCCTTTGGTGGTCTGATTCCAGGCTAAGAATGAGAGGGAGATTGGGATTAGGGAAAGAAAAAATCTAGAAGGAGGAGGCGGGTGTTTAGAAGTTTTAGGAATATAGGAGAAAAAGAGAAAAGAAAAACTAAGAAAAAAAATGATCTTGGAGAAGAGATTTGTCTAATGAAGTGTGTTGTGCTGTGAAACATCTCATTTTCCTCTACACTGTAGGTGACAAGTTATGCTTTGTTTACTAATGCTCTCCACAAGTGGAATTTTGTGAGGAGGGGTGGGGAGAGAAGTAAAGAAGAGGATGAGGGAAGTTCATAAACGCTATATGTTGTATGTGTATAACCTAAGAAAATAGATCTAGCATGTTGAACCTGGAAGGCTAGTTTCTCCCTGTACCACCAAACAAATGGTTACGAACCTTTGAAGGGCCTTGATAATGTCTAGGTGGGGCCTTGTTGATAAAATTTATCTTCAAGTATTTGATGGAAATGGAAGGTAGAGAATGAAATAAGGCACCTGAGAAAATGGGGTATGTGAAATCGAGAAGGCAAAGAGGGGGAAGAAGACCTGTAAAGAAAACAGGAATCTGTTGTTGCTCTGAGAAACTTATAAAAGGCAAACACAACCTAAGAAATATATTTAAAAGATTAAAGTACACATATAAAAGATTAAAATGTGTTCAGTTCTCTCCTCCTGCTGAGCACCTCTTGGATCGTGGAGCTTCTGGGGATTATGCTTGTCACTTGGGATTGATTTTGTAGAATACTTATAAATCTGCTTTTTTATCTTTCATTTTCTCACTAAGAAGCAAGTTGAATACAGCTGTCTTATAGATGCATCTAAGAAAACATCCTACTCAGAAATTATCTGACTTCAGATGTTTTCATAGCTGTATATAAGGAAAATTCATGTATGTATTTAATTGGGTTCCATTTGTGTGTGTTCCATTATATTGTCTAAAATATATTTAACATTGTCTTTTTAAATTAAAAATGTGTACATCAATAAAGCCAATACTTTTTAGGAAATTTATTTTTAAAAAAGGTGAGGAGGGGGTAATGCCTGGGTGGCTCAGTCGTTTAAGCATCTGCCTTTGGCTCAGGTCATGATCCCAGGGTCCTGGGATCAAGTTCTGCATTGGGCTCCTTGCTCAGTGGGGAGTCTGCTTCTCCCTCTGCCTCTGCCTGCTCTGCCTGCCATTCCCCCTGCTTGTGATCTCTCTCTCTGACAAATAAATAAATAAAATCTTAGAAAAAAAATTCTTAAAAATCTAAAAAAAAAAAAATAGGCAAGGAGGATTAAATGGTTAAAAGAGAATGCTTTTAGGATTCCTAAATCAAAGTCTCTGGATTTGCCATTATCTGTAACTGCGTTTATGCTTTCCTTTATGGTGCCTCTGCATTGGAAAGCAATATTTTCAAAAATCGCAAACGCTTGACAGAGCATTTCAAATGCCAAACATTTCAAAATGTTTATGTGTTTATATATTTGTGAATTCTCGTTTTAGTCCTTCTTAGGTAAGCAGTTCATCCTTTGGTAACAAGGAGACATGCAGGAGACTGCTTTCAAGGAATTTCTTATCCTGACATGAATCTTAGAGTTTAGTAGATACGACTGGCATTTTTGACATTGGACTAAAATGTTTTTTATTAATGGATTTAAGGCAGCCATCTGTAAAAAGAAAGAGATCCTGGGGCAGGACAGAGATTAGAGAAACTACTATTCTTGTGGAACCTGGACCTTGGAATCTGTCATCTTTGTTTGACAGGGTCTTAAAGTGGTACTGGGTCAAAATAGGCAGACAAGAGGGGAGGCTTTAAGTGGAAAAAGTTGCCTTGGCTAACATTTGTTGAACACTGTTATTAAGAATCACCTCTAATGCTGTGTGCTCCTCATTCACCATGACTTAATGTAGTTGCCACTGCCCTGCAGGCCCCAGCCTGATTTGCAAGGATTCTTTGTGACGTATAATTGCTGGGCGGGCTTCCAAAGTCTCCAAGAAATGAGTCACAATAATCTTTTAGCCTGAACACCTTCATTCTTTATTTCTACACCATGGTGGTTTTGAATAGCAGGAAGCTGAAAAGCAACTTCAAAACTATAGCTCACCAAAACTCTGCTCAGAAAGCAGATTATTTATACTGTTTAAACTTGTGTGCTGTGAGCAGCTCTGTCCCCCAGATGGGAGATGTCCTGCCTTGAAGTGGATTGAGTTCTCAGAGACTGTTATAAAAGTCATGCTTTACTCTGCCTTCCCTCGTATATATAACTTATTCCTGTGCATCTCTTCCTTATCATAAAGGAATTATGGAAATGGTAGAATAGAGACACTACGCACTTGGTGTTTTTACAAGGCTGAGTAGTTATGATTTTAAGGGTCACACATAGATTTTGAAATGAATTATTGCATGTATTTGCTAACTCTCCTATCTGATTTACCTAGCTTGTGTACACTCACCGTAGGGCAGATACTAGACTAAGCACCACATAAACAGTTGTAAACAGCAAAGACATGTTTTGTGTCTTCATGCATTAAGATAAATAAGCAATGGTGGTAAAAGCGTTAAAAAAAAAAGCATCTGCTAATTCCCACTTTGGTTTATTTAAGATACTAGTGTTCTAGCTCTCAAAATTGCCAAAGATTTCAAAATCGGCTCCTGTGAGCAGGTGCAGGCTGGCTTTGAAAAAGGAAAGATCTCAATGTAAAGATGGGTAATTCAGAAAGTAGAGGCAGAGAGAGCATCACAGGACTTCATTCCCAGGAGTCCCTGAGAAGTCCCAGACAATAAGGACACATAACTGTCCTTGTTCTTCCTTCACTTTTTCTTTTGGCTATGGAAACTAGAAGAAATCCTGCTTTTTGATGCATTTCATCTGTATCCTCGCCACACCTGGGTGGAAAGCAGGTGAATCTTAACCTACCCTTCATATGTAGCCCCCACCTCCATTTCCACGTCCCGCTTCTACCAAACGGCACTAGACATAGAGCAGCCCTGCTCTAAAATTTGTAATTTTCAGAAGTTTTCTTAAAAACAAGCAAAAATACAAAAATTCAAAACCAAAGCATTTAACTACCTATACATTATTTACTAAGTGGTAAGTTACACTAAGGATATTTAATTTTTTCCTAAGTACAGCTTAATATCTTTTTAAACTATTGTTTGTAAATTCTGAAGCCAAACAATGTCATCTTTAAATCAGTTGTTAAAAGAACAAGGGCTCCTCTGTTTGCTATTTCTCATTCCAGTATGGATGAGCAAATATATGTTGATTATGAGCCGTAGCATAGGAGTAGCTTGGATATCTAGAATTAAAATGGTGTTTGATAAAATTGGGTTCTCCTTGATGCATTAGATTGAGGCTAAGCATTGGTGTCTCATTAACAAGTTCGGGACCTGGGGTGTATATACGTCCAGCTCTACCTCAACTCTTCTATGTCCCTTCTAGCGTGAATGTTCATAGGTGCTTTTGCCTAAATGGTTATGACACCACATGATATGGATTTTTTCTCTTCATTTATATAGTTTTTTTTTTTAACTTTTTTTTTTTTTCTGCATGCATAGAATCATTTTACTTGTAATATGTTACCCGATTAGGAGAACCTATCTGTTCTACCTTCAGTTAGCCCCAGCTGGCACGGTAACTTCCTGCATTGGACTTCCACAGCAGCACTTAGTTCTATCTCCCTAAAAGCGTAATTGAAAATGCTTATCATTTTGCCAGGTAGCCACTTGGTCATTTAATACCTGCCACTTGTTACTTGTTTTTACACACATGCATTCCTCATCCTGATGCCCATTCAGAGTTTCATCATTTAGTAATTACAGCACTCAGTTCACTCCATTAACTGCTCACTAACCACTCCCCCATAAACCCACTCACTGATCCACATGGTTGGACTGTAGGCTGTGTCTGTCTTGTTCACTGGTTTTCCCACATGCCTAAAATAGTAAACAGGACAGAACACTAAATTCCTACTTATTAGACAGCACCTAATTCTATATTGTAGGGAATATTTTTCTCCTACTTTATGAATGAGGAAATCATTGAACACAAGGGTTAGTAAAATCCAAGTCCACGTAGCTAGCTAAGGGGCAGTCAGAATTCAAATCCAGATCTGTCTGCCTCCATGTGATGGAAAGAAATAGCTAAGGTAAAGAAAAAGGCACAATTTGCATCACATTATAGGTGATTAATAAACTTCTTTTGTTCAAACTGGAATATATAGGATTTCACTTTAATACTCATTTCATTCTTCTGATTGCTGTTCACCTCTCTATCCAGTCACTTGAACATGTGTCTGGGATCAAGTTGGAGCTAAAAAGAGATTTGTTGAATGATAGATGCCTCTTTGTTTCTATAGCGTGTGGCTCAAAGTAGTTGCTAAGTACAGTAGATATGTGTGTGTGTGCAGGCGCTTTTTAGGTTCATGAGTCACACTTCTTGAGTTAAAAAATCTGACTTCATGAGACGTAATTTGTTTTCATCCTTGTTTATTGACATATTTGTTTATTGTCTATATAGGAACATGCTGGAAAAGGACTGCTGTGGGCAGTTCCAGGGGCAATATTGGATAAAAGATAAGCTGTGATTGAATGGCTTTCCAAATCCTTCAGAGAATTACAATCCTGCGTTTAGCTTCTAAACAGGGGTGTGTTAGAAAAGATTTGCATCAGTAAATCAGCAGTAGACAGCCAATTTTTCTGCCTTCCAAACTAATGTCCTGACCATTATTGCTTTATGTTCTTATTTCTGTTTTTTAAGTGATGAACTATCTATTACCTTTTTTGCCAGTTTTGGAATACTGTAGCCATTGAATAGAGATGCAGCTTTTACGTGGTAGGAAAGACACAAGTTAGCCCAGCTCAGGACTTGAGATGAGTTTTTAAAATCAGATTTTAAAATTCATGGATCTCTGTCCTGGTCTCCTGTCTTCCTACTCCGTGCTCTCATCCCTCAGGGACTAGAAATCCCTGGCTGAATGGCAGATGCGCAAGGCACTGCCCCTTGGCCTCCTCGGGGCATTTCCTTCTTCCCTTTCCACCATCAAAACTCCAACCACATTGTCTCAAGTCTTGCTCTTTGCCAATAGAAATAATAAACCCAGATTAGGTCTAATTTAAGCAAAGCGTTAGCGGCTTCTTATAGCTATGTGTTTGCCAAAGGATGGTTTTCAAAATAATTTTTAAACTGCACCACAATGACTTAAGCATTTTTAATAGATATGACTTTATTTTAATGTGTTTAAAAAAAAACATAACCAGCACACTAAGCTTGTTATTTTTTAAGTTAATATTATTTTGGCAAAGGCTCTTTTTTTACGAAAGAGTGCAATCTAAAGAAAACATATTAAACAAGTGGTCTGTGGCTATGACCAAAAATAGAGATATATGATTAAAGTTTGAGAAACAATGCCATATTGTATCTTGTCTAATCAGTTCTCAGATGACAGTCATCATTCATCGAGAACATAGGAAGTCTGGTACTCTTGCTAGTTATTGTACACACTTCAGCCACCATATTCACAGTTTCCAGAAAAATAAATAGGCCTTATTATTACCATTTTATAAATACAGATGCTGCATCCTTAATTAAGTTTTTGGGCACAGTGACATGAGATAAGAAGCAGAAGTGGGTCTTCATCTCTGGTGCTCCCACTATAAACCATGCTGTCTTCACAAAATTAAAGAAATATGAATGTCTTCATTGACCTCAGTTTCAAACACGGACCATTACTGTGTGTTAGCTTTTCATAGTCTCCGAAAAAGAAAGATTAGTAGGGGAAAAGAAAACATTGTACACCTTCACTAATGTCCGTTTTTAAAATAAATTCAAATGACTGCCTTGTTAGTTTAGCTATGGGGTTTCTAACGTGCTTGGAGGCTTTGCTTTAAGAGATTCAACTGAACATAAAAAAAAAAAGGTATTACTAAAATAAATAAATAAATAAATAAATAAATAAATAAATAAGAGATTCAACTTTTTTCTGTCAAGGCCTACCAAGGGAGCTTAGTTGACAGAGGCAGGTGTCCCTGGAACTGGGAGGATTTTGAGATTGCCTGATCGAGAAGTTCTTAGCCTTGTGTCCAGAGAGTTCTAAGGGGGCTCACACATGAGCCCAGGGGATCTGTGAACTCTCTGAAATTATATGCATGGTTGTACAAATATGTAAGTATGTGTATTTTTTTCAGGATACTGTCTATTCCAAGGAAGGTTAAAAACCACCGGGTTTGTCTTGACCTGCCCTTCTAGAGCTTAGGAAAATAACCACCAACACTGGCGAAGCCTGAACAAGTACAAATAGCCAGGACCATAATCTTAAATGACACTCATGGGGACCTCAGAGAGTTCATCTTTCCCTCTATCTCTTTACAAATATCCAGCAAGAGTAACTCTGGAACTGGAAAGAACTAAGCTCATGGCAAAATAGGCATTAATATTCTTATGATATATTTTCAATGCCAACTTTCCAAAACTTCCAACATGACCTGATTTATTTTTGCTCAGTAGATATTTGTAGCCCATATTAAAGGTCATCATCCGCTTTATGATGTTAGCAAAGTTTGTTGTTTGATAATCTGTTTTCTGCTTCCTGGACAAGAGATTCTTGTCTAATTGGTAGAGCTTTTAAGGAGAGGGAAAGAAACAGTGGACTGCTGGGTCATGAAAAATAATTTTCTGCAAATATAAAGAAAACAAGTCTCATCTCTTCTGCCGGAGCCAATACACTTCTCATCAGATCAAATCCACCTTGGTGTGAAGGTTATAGGAGATTTTATCCTCTGCCTTCTTAGAGAATGTAATTAAAGATAAACACTGAATAACAGAATAGTTTGCTTTGGAGCATTATATGAGTTTTCCTAATTTCCACGTATGGTCAAGGACACTAATGATGATACTAACCATTTATTCAGTGCCAAAAAAATTTGATACCCTGATCAGTAGGTCTGCCATTTCAAGTTAAATATTCAAGTGAAACAGTAGCCTTTGACCAGGGTAATGTTCTGGGCCACTCCCGTGGTTCAGAGATATTTTTTACCCTGTTCTATATTTTGACTTGACATTTTTATTTTGCATTTGCAAAATAGCAAGTGAATTCAACCTGCCCTGTTATAATTGGACTTTTCTGTGTTGAGCTTCCCATTATTTTTAGGCATCTGTTATACCTTTCATCTGTTACGAATCCAGAGCCAAAAGGAGGGAATATCTTAATATTTTAGGTACATTTATTACTGACATGTCCTAAAAATATCTTGGACAAACTAGGCTGATTGGTTTATCCACCTTTGTACTGCTGGCAAGCACACACAGAAAAGTGCTAATACAAAAGCCTACATTTGCAGGATTGAGGGTAGAAGTGACCTACGTGCTCAGGTATGCAGCTTATCTCTCCGTTTCTGATTTCTACTCTGTTCTGAACTTGACCTAGCAATTCCTCACAATCTTGTGAATTCTTTGTTACTTTTTAAGGTTCTGCTTTGCATAATGTTTGCTTGTTTTCATGGGAAGGATTGATCCCAATAACTAGAAATAGTTCAGCATTTTTAAAGACTGTTTCCACTGGGCTTGTAAGATTACCAATCTTTTAAATCACTCCTAAACACATGTTGGAAATCATCAAGTGCCCCATTATTATGAACACTCTTTTGTTTTAAGAGCTCTCTGTAAGGAGGGGTGGGGGTGCTCCTGGCTGGCTTAGTTGGAAGAGCATGCCACTCTTGATCTTGGGGTTTTGAGTTCAAGCCCCATGTTGGGTGTAGAGGTTACTAAAAAAATAATAATAAATTTAAAAAGAACTTTTAAAAAAAGAGCTCTGTAAGGGAGAATATGGAATTCATGATAGCAAGAAATGCATTGATGTTACTGATTTTTTGAAACTCTCTACAAAGTTAATTTCCTCAAACTCCCTTACAATAAAATGGTATTTGATTTTATTTTGCATTTAGAATTTGATCTTTTAGTCTAAAAATCTTCGTTCTCACAGTTACAGTAAATTCTTCAGTGGTTTTTGCTTTTTTTTAAAGGAAATTTAGCTTTTTTTTAAGATTTCATTTATTTCTTTGAGAGAGAGAGAGCTAGTGAGAGAGAGCACAAGCAGGGAGGAGAGGGAGAAGCAGGCTCCCTGCTGAGCAGGGAGCCCGATGTGGGGCTCCATCCCAGGACCCTGGGACCATGACTTGAGCCGAAGGCAGACGCTTAATCAACTGAGCCACCCAGGAGCCCTGCTTCTGTTTTTTAATTTCCAACTGATCACTGCCAGAGTGCAGAATAACTTCAGGCTGGATTTAAGCAGAATTTATGTGTTAGCTTGTCGGAGGTGGTTGACATGAGACTCGACAGTGCTCGCATCTCTTCAGCATATGAGCTCTGAGGTGATCATTTGTTCCTAATGATGCCCCTGAGACCTGTTATATAACAAAAATTCAACCAAGTATATTCTAAAGTTCTTAATTGGCTTTATTAATCTGTTTATGAATCGGGTAGCATCCCCTCTAGCAAGCAGAGGGCAGCTTCAGAGGGCTACAGAAAAGGAAAGGTTTTTAAAGGTAGAGAAGGAGCAGAAAAAAGGAAATTATTAGCAAAGAATCCATTGTTTTAGGCAAGGTCACCCTCCTAAGGGGAATGAAAGGGACCTATCAGTAAATTGCCTAGTGCTGACCAAGAAATTTCCATGTTGACTGGTTAAAGGTTAATTCCTGATGGGGGGAGACGGGGGTAAAACAGCAGTTAAGTTAGGTAATAAGTCTTCGTTTACTGACTTGGGACCTTAACCTAAGTGATGCCATCTTGGGCCTGTGATTTTCTTCTTAACAGACCTCATGGAATTCTGTCTGAACCACCAATGATCAAATATGTTCAGTTTAATATCTCTGATAAGCTTATTTTACCATATTTCATTTTTAAAAAAAATGATATTGTAGGCATAAGTGTAATTGACTGTAGGGGATATGCAGTTTAGTGACCATGATTAAAATTGAAGTTTTATTGTTTAAAGGTCTTTGACTATAATAACTATACTGTGTGCCATTTATATGTCACAGAGTGTTTTATGCATTTAATTCTTAAAATAGGCATACAAAGTTGTTATTGTCCCCATTACACAGGTGAGGAAACTGAGGCTTAAGTTATAAGTAAGATTTTTTTTTTAAAGACTTTATTCATTTATTTGACAGAGACAGCTAGAGAGGGAACACTAGCCGGGGAGTGGGAGAGGGAGAGGGAGAAGCAGGCTTCCCACCGAGCAGGGAGCCCGATGCTGGGCTTGATCCCAGGACCCTGGGATCATGACCTGAGCCGAAGGCAGACGCTTGACGACTGAGCCACCCAAGCGCCCCTCTAAGTAAGATTTTAACTGCTAAACAAGTATATAATCCCAGATTGTTGATTGCAAAGGTCAATAGCAATGCTGATCTTTTAAATTATTATCATTAAGAATATTTCAGGCATATTGAAAACTGTATTATTAGACCACATTTAGCTGTAACAAGCTATGTCCAACACTGAGCTTTACTGGATCTGAATTGCTTGCCATATCTGTTTCCAAGTAATTATTACAGACAAAATTGAAGACTTCCATGTAGTTCTCCCTGATCATTTTCCTCAGTTTGTCTCAATGTAACCATTCTTCTGATTTTGGTGATTAGCTTTCTTATGAATATTTTTGTACTTTTACCACCTATAATCTATCTATCTATCTATCTATCTCCTTGAACAATATTGAGTATTGTTTTTCAGGGTTTTAAACTCTGAAGAAATATATAATGTATTTTATGCTGCTTTTTGAAAGTTCAACAGCTCCTCTTTAAGAGATAGTTGAGCAGACACATCATACTCCATCCTGTGACTACACCAGAAATGGCATCTGCGTATCCCCACAGTTTATTCACTTACTGGTTGATGAGAAGTTTTCTATGTTTCCAGTCTTCTTCTGTTCCAGATAATGCAACAATGTTTCTTCTTTTGTTAAATGCCTATTAATAGCATCACTGCTTTTCTGTTGGATCATTTGTCTTTTCTTACTGATTTAAAGGAGTTATTTGTATATCCTGGAGACTAATCCTTTATTGGTTATAGTCATGGAAAATATCTTCTAATGAAAGCTTACCTTATCACATTCTTTATGATCTTTTAATGTACAAAGGTTTTATTTGAAGGTAGACCTATTAATCATAGCTTTACCTTATTACAGGTCTAGGGGCTTTTTTTCATGCAAAAACAAACACATAAACAAAACTCCTTTTGTACTAAAATAATCAAAATATTCTATAGTTTATTCTGAAAGTTTTAAAATTGTGCTTTTCACATTTGTCTTTAAACTTTTTTATGTTTTTCTTTTTTGTATATGGTATTGTTCCAAGAAAATAACTTTTTTAGTGCCACTAAATGACTCGTCTACCCTATCCAGGAAAGGTAAAATTCCATCTCAGTTCTCTATATGTAGGTGTTTTTCTGGGATCTCTACTTTGTTTCTTATATTGTCTATTCCAGCTTGAACACCCTGCTGCCTTAATTACTATAGAATTGTAACAAATATTGGCATTTTAAAGATATGCCCACTTACCTAGTTGTTTTTCAAGATTTTCCTATCAAAGACACTTTGATCTTCCATATAATATAAAGATTAGCTTGTTAAGTGCATACATGTACACAAAACCATGTTGAGACCTTCAGTTAAATGAGACCAACTTTATAGTGAATGTGAGATAATGGGCATTTTCACAATACTCAGTCTTGGCTGTGATGAACAAACACTTTAACATGTAGTCTAGGCAAATTTATGCATCCTTTTTTTTGAGTCCTGTTTAAGAAATATTCACCTACTGTGAAGTGAGTTCTTATGTCAGCTTTTAGAAGATATATATATTCTTGTGCATTTTAAAATCAATAATCCATCTGTAATTGATTTTTAGAGCTTTATTGAAATAAAATTCACATACCATACATTCGTTGCCCATTTAAAGTGTACTATGATTTTAGTATACTTGTAGGTTTGTGCAACCATCACTGTAATATCCATTTTAAAATATTTTTTAAAGAAGAAAACCTGTATCCCCAAAAAACCCTGTACGCATTAGCAGTTACTTTCCATTTATTCACTCCTCCAGCCCTAGGAAATTATTAATCTATATCCTGTGTTTATTTGTCTATTATAGAATTTCATATAAATGGAATCATATATGGTCTTTCATGACTAGCTTCCTTTACTTTGTATATTATCAAGGTTCATCTATGTTGTAGCATGTGTCAATATTTAATTCATTTTTAATGCCAAATTATATTCCATAATATGGATATTACACACGATCACATTTTATTTGTTTATTAGGTAGACACTGCATTGCTTTTTCTTTTTTACTATTATGAATAATGCTGCTATGAATATTTATGTACAAGTTTTTGTGTGGATGTATTCTCCTAGGTATATACCTGGGAGTAAAATTGATGATTTGGTAACTCAATGTTTAACATAATGAGTAATTGCTGAACTGTTTTCCAAAGCTTGCTCACTATTTTACATCTCCACCAGTGATGGACAAGGGTTCCCATTTCTGGTTTAATGTTGTTTTGATTATAACCATCATAATAGGTGAAAAGTGGTGTTTCACTGTGGTTTTGATTTGCATTTCCCTAATATTTTCATTAGGGAATATGCCTGTTGGCCATTTGTATGTCTTCTTTGGAGAAATCTATATCTCCTTTATCCATTTTTTGCTGGGTTATTTGTGTTTTTATCGTTACTTATATATTGTGAATGTAAGTCCCTTATCAGACATATTTTTTAAGAATATTATTCCCATTCTGTGGTTTGCCTTTTCACTTTCTTTTTTTTTTTAAGATGTATTTATTTATTTGAGAGAGAGTTCACGAGAGGGGTAGGGGCAGGAGGAGAGAGAGAGAGGGAGAGAAGGAGATTCCCTGCTGAGCGTGGAGCCCCACACTGGGCTCCATCTCATGATCCTGAGATCAAGACCTGAGCCCAAATCAAGAGTTGGCTGCTCAGGCAACTGAGCCACCCAGGTGCCCCCTTGCTCCTCCTGCCTTTTCATTTTCTTAATGGGATATTTTTCTGGAGCACAAAAATGTTTAATTTTGTTATAGTCCTATTTCTCTGTTGGTGTTGTATTTAAGAAATCATTACCTAACTCAAGGCCTCACATATTTATTCATATGTTTTAGTCTAATAATTGCATAGTTTTCTTCATTACGTTAAGGTCTAATGGTCCATTTTGAGCTAATTTTTTTGTATGGTTTAAGATAGGCATCCAACCTCTTTGACTATATTACCTCTTTGACTATGTTACATTATATAAAACTGTCAGACTCACTCTAGAGACTCTTCTTTCTGGTTTAAGTCTCAGCCATGTTGGGAGTGTCCACATGTCAAGGAACTGTAGGAAGCTTCTAGGGGTTGCAGTTGACCTCCAGCAAACAGCCAGCAGGAAGTCAGACACTCATTCCTTAGCCACAAGGAAAGAATTCTGCCAAAAATCTGAGTTATCTTGGAAGTGCATGCTCCCTAGTCAGGCCTTAAGATAAAAGTAAAGCTCTGCTGACTACTCCTTGGTTGCAGCTTTGTGCGGCCTAAGCAAAGGACCCAGCTAAGCTACGCCTGAACTCCTGACTCATGGAAATGGAAGGTGATATATCTTCATTGTTTTAAGCTCCTAAATTTGTGGTAAGTTTTTTATGCAACAATAGATAACTAATACCATAAAATATGGTATTCTGATACATTAAAATGCAACCTCATCAGTGAATGTTTGGTGTACCATTAATGAAGCAAACTGACAATTCTTTATCTAACTCAAATACACCAGCAGGTGCTTGCCAGCAGGCCAGGCAAATATAACCAACAATATGCTCTGTCTGACTGACTGAAACAGATTTGAAGTTTTGAGTAAATTATTTTTGCCCAACTTGTAAACATAATTGAATCAATTTAGTAAAAATTAAGTCAACAAGATGCTCTACCAGCACAATTCCAAGTATTTAGTCTAACAAAAATTACAGTGACCTAATCTCATGAGTCTCTTTAAGAAGCTATGTTTTCCTAAAAAACCTTTTTTCTTAATACACAGAGGGCTTCCTCTTTAGAATTTTCTCTCTCTCCTCTATATCCCTACTTAACAATATCACATAATAATAATAGTAATAAGAAGAAGCATGTCTGTAATATTTTACATAAATTTTACTCCTGTCATTTATTCATCATGTCATTAAACATATATTTAGAGTGTCCTATGTATACATTCAATGATAGGATTTTTTTAAAGGATATCAATTTTTTAAAGATTTTATTTATTTAATTGACACAGAGAGAGAGAGCACAGGTAGGCAGAGTGGCAGGCAGAGGGAGAGGGAGAAGCAGGCTCCCTGCAGAGCAGAGAGCCCAACAGAGCAGAGAGCCCAACACAGGGCTTGATCCCAGGACTCTGGGATCCGAAGCGTCTGAAGGCAGACGCTTAACCAACTGAGCCACCCAGGTGTCCCTCAATGATAGGATGTTAAAATGGACAAGAGACCATCTTTCTTGTGCACATTGCATACTTAATTTTCACTTCACAACAACTATGTGAACTGTTGATATTAATAGGAAAAGAAATTTGACTCTATTTGTAACTTGAATCTTAATGCTCTAACTGAAAATCCAATTTTTACTTTTATCCACTAAAAGGAAACGGCTTGCTTCTCCTTTTAATAATCTAAAATGACCTTTATTGATGTTTCCCCAATGCACCAAATTTATTTTTGCATCTTGTTATCATCAGAATTACATCTTGTATTCATTTTTTTTTACCATATCTGGGCTTTACAAGATACAATCTCACTTTGCCTTATTACTATATTCTCAGAGCTATAAGAGTTCTTAGCACATAATAGATATGTAATAAATATTTTATACAAATAAATATGAATACATTGTTTTATTAGAGAAAAAGGATCACACCACTAAATGGAAAGAAATAGAGCCCTCTGGCTTTATTTTAAGAACTGTCTTTGACTTCAAGATGTCTCTCTGCTCTTCAACATGTGCATTTAACTAGTATTGCTAGGAATGTGACAATAAGAGATATAAGGTATCTGGTAAGGTATATGGCATAAACTTAGTCTTTAAAAAAACTTTTAAAATACTTTATTTTTATTTATATTTATTTATTTATAATATATATTTATTTATTTATATTTATTCTTTTATTTTTTAGAGCAGTTTTAGGTTCACAGAAAAATTGAGCAGGACAAGATTTCCCATATACTCCCGCCCTCACACATGCACAGCCTCTCCCATTATCGACATCCCCCGCCAGAGTGGGACATTTATTACAGTTGCTGAACCTGCATTAATGCGTCATAATCACCCAAAGTCCATAGTTTACATTAGACATCACACTTGGCGTTGTATATTCTATGCATTAGAGTAAGTGTATAATAACTTGTATCCATCATTATAGTATCATTTAGAGTAGTTTCACTGCTCTGAAAATCCTCTGTGCTCTGCCTCTTCATCCCTCCCTCTCTCCTATCCTCAGCAACCACTGATGTTTTTACTATCTCCAAAGTCTTGCCTTTTCCAGAATGTCATATAGTATTGTACAGTATGTGCAGTATGTAGACTTCTCAGACTGGCTTGTACAGTATTGTCAGTATTCAGACTTCTCAGACTGGCTTCTTTCACTTGGCAATGCAGTCATCTTTGAAGCTGAAAAAGAATTAATATGGTTTACAAACAAACCACAAAACTTCGGATGCTATGAAGATACCAAGCAACAGGAAGAACGGGCATCTTTAGTCCTACCCCTTCCCAAGTGTGTCTTTTCCCCTAAAAGTCTTCCTGGGAGACTGAAGTAGATCTAGGTCAAGATTGGAGTAAGGTCTGGAATGTCTGGAATATGCTTGTTTATTGTTTTGTTTCTGTGATATCTATATATATTTCTTTATATATATACTTTATATATATAATTTCTATATATAAATTATATATATATGCCATTTGGAAGCTACTGTTTGGAGCAAACAGCTTTGTCCCACCTGTTACATATCCTGTGAGAAGATGAGGCTGCAGAATCCATCTGCACCTGCCTCTAGGCCAGGGTAAGGGGCAGTGAGAGAGAAGAGGCTCTGCCCTGCTTCTCCAAAACCTCATTCCTTAATCTGGGAGCTGCACAGAACCACACAGCTTGCACACCCACTTGGTGTCAAGTAAAAGGAAGATAAAGGAAATTGCTATGAAAATCCCAGGTGGGATAACTTGCTCTTTGGCTACCACAAGACCTTTCCATCTATTTTAAAGTCTGTCTCAATTTCAGCATCTGTGCAATGGGAAAAAAAGCACTTATCTCTCAGTTTTTGTGAGCATGAAGAGTGCTTGGTTTCTGCTTAGCTTATGTTATTATTTCTTTAGATATTACTTTGTTAGTTATTATTTTTTTAAGATTTTTTAATTTATTCATTCGAGACACAGAGATACAGAGAGAGAGAGCATGAGTAGGGGGAGAAGCAGATTCCCCGCTGAGCAGGGAGCCCGATGTGGGCCTCGATCCCAGGACCCTGGGATCATGACCTGAGCCGAAGGCAGACGCTTAACCATCTGAGCCACCCAGGCACCCTGTTAGTTATCATTTTCTTAAATAGCAGTTTTCTTTACCAGATGTAATAGGAGCTAGAATACAATCTACTGTCTGATAAGAGTACCAGAGTTACAGATTTAGAGAATATTTGTATTTCTAAAGACGATGTGGACTAGAGGTAGGGTTGACTTTCCGTTAAGGAAGGAATAAGCCTGGCCAGGGTCTTCTCCACAGTGAAAGCCACGCCTGGATAGTACTGAAGTCTGATTTTTTGGGATTCCTAAGACTCATGATTAAAGATGATTTGCATAGGGAAATTTGCATAATAGTTACATTTCTGATATATTTTTAGTTAAGCTAGGTGTGTTAAAATATGTATGTATTAATACATTTTTTATCCCTGAGGACACTTAGAAAATTAAAACAATCTTCTCCTGTAAGTACCATTTTAAAATAAAAAATTTCTATGACAGAAAAAACAGGATTTTTGTTAACTCAGCATCACTTAGTAAATTTCTACTCATGTACAGGATTTCTCCTGAACCACAGTGCATGGTGTATTTTCTGTTAGTTTATTTGAACAAGGATTGCTTTTATTGTTGTAAATATGTGACTTTCTTGACAAAACTGTTTCTCATTTGTCTGAAATGAAAAAAATATTAAAACCTTTTTTCCCCCCTCTATGACAGGTAGGGTCAACACCAAGAGGTAGTGTAAGGAATGGTTTTAAATATGAAATAAATTATAGTTACATACCAAGGCTGTTTGGATTTTTCTCTTATTAAGGCGCATAAAGCTAGAACTTTTGAGTAAAGCATGGCATCAGACTACCAACATCTAGACTGTCATTTCCCAATTTTCCATAAATGATTGCCAAAAAAAGATACAGAAACACAAAAACAAACACTGCTGCTAAAAACTAATGAAAAAGATTTTCATTATTTGAAGCTTTGGTAGGAAAAAATTAAGAAACACAAGCATGAAGCACAGACACTTGGCCTTAAGAACTGAAACCAGCCTAACGGCTACCCAAGTTACAGTGGAGAGTTGGGCTAGCCTGGCCCATCATTGGTCCTCAACGTTGGGCTCTAGGGGCCACACAGCCAAGGAAACTAAGCATCCGCGGCCCTTCTCAACAACAGCAGTCTTCTGAGCAAGGCAGAGTCATGCCTGCTCCTTCCGCCTTGCCCCACCTCTGCCTCTCTCTCTCTAAATCCAAACAGAAACAGAAATACCCAGGAAAAGGGCATGGCAATAATTGGTTGCATTTTGAATAGCAAAATTTAGATAAAAGGACTATTGCCTGGGAATAGATATTGACAGCACTTGAAACCCATGCATACTCTAGCTTTCATGCCACATAGTATAGCAAAACAAGTCCATTTTTTTTGTTTTTTGTTTTTTTTTGTGGGTTTTTTTTGTTTGTTTGTTTTTGCAAAACAAGTCCATTTTTAAGCATAGACCAGGACTTAGTAAGCAAGAAGATTCCATCTGTACAGAGCCATGTTCCATGAAATCTTAAAAGACACCAGAAATTGCATTAGATCCTGTACAAAATGGGCTCCATTCTGAGTAAAGATTGGCATACTGCTAAGGTTGAAAGCAAGTTTTTCCTGTGAATCAGCAGTTTTTCTCCTAGGTACATACTGTTAGAAATGTATGCACGTGTGTACTGCAAGATACACACATAAATGTTTATTATAGCTTTATTTTTAATAGCCAAGACTGGAAACAGCCCAAATAACCATTGTTAGTAGAAAGCATAAATAAGTTTTGTTGTATTTATACAATAATGTAACAGTGAAAAAAATTGAACTACAAATACCTGGAAATTAGGGATGGATTTCACACCCATAATGTTAACAGGAAAGAAGCCAGACACAAAAGTTTATTCATTGTATATTTGCATTTACACAAAGTTTGAAAACAGGCAGAACTAAAATATAATGTTTAAGGATATGTCCCTTGGTAATAAAACTAAGGAAAAGCAAGAAAGTAGTTCCATAAACAATAGGATTATGATTGCCTTGTGGGGAAAGGACGTGGAGGGAGGGCATCACAACTGAGAAAGATGATATAAGGGGGCTTCTGAAGCAGTTGAGGGGGTTCTGTTTCTTGACTTAGGTAGTAATTATACAGGTGTTTGTCTTATAATAATTCATTGTTATGCATTTGTTTATTAGACTTTTTATTTTTTTATAAAAAATGTTTTGCAAGTATATGTAAAGGATACCTGTTTTCCTTTGCTCTGATTCCATATCCACACCAACATCCTTTGGATTACTTATCTATGTTTCCATCTGTTTTTGTCCTGAAGAAGATAATTTTCCAAAAAAACAAAAGGAGTCATTTGGGTAATTAGAGAACAAGACAAATCCCAAAACAAGTTAATATATTGCATACATATTTTACCTTATTTTTTGTGATAATAGCTGACTTTTTTTATCTCAAAAGGTCAGACGACATTGAGAGTAGTCTGTGTGCATTAACTCATTTAGTCATAACAATAATCTTATAATTTGGTAATACTGTTATCTTCCCTTAAAAGCTGTGGGAATTGAAGCCAAGCAGTGAGATTAAGGTACAGGTCTAGGAACACAATTAATTAAAACCCCAGTCTATCTGATACAGATATCAGTACCTTAACCAGCATGTCATACTGCATTATACTAACTCAAAAGTATGGTTACCATGTAATCAGTCAGCAATCACTTGCAGATTAATGACCTGACCTAATTTCATATCTGTCTGACAGAGGACCATGATAAATTCACCACGATAACATGACTTAGTGGCTCCTAGCACCTGTTAATCCGTCTTCCTCTCATACACCCTGATATTCTTCAACACCATGGCTCAGGCCTCTATTCCTGCACATATTCGATAGCATTGTAACTAAACATCTACATGCCTACCACTCCAGATATACACTAAAATCCCTGAAAGTCTTCTGTGTCCTCTTATTTTTATTTCTCAAGTTTAACACAGTACCTAGCATGCATTAAGTGTTCAATAAGTGCTTGTTAGCTTGAAAAGAACAAATACTGGAAAAAATACGCATCTCACAAACAGGCAGTTACTACCATAATTTTATTTGAAAAATACCCTAAAATGTGTTTTCATGCAAATAGGCAGACTTCTGTTGCTATTTGAAAATGTGCTAAAATCTTTGCAAAGGATTCTTTCTCAACATGAGCCATAACATGCACATTGTTGAGACATTCTTCAGAAAGCCCAGCTTTTCTGAAAGTGCCTGAGCTTTGTGGTTTGTAATGCGTTAAATAGGTTGTTTTCAAAACTGTTAAAAGATAAGGTACCGGATGGATGATCAGCATCCCAGCTACTCTGAGCAAAACTAGTTTTATTCTGTCTTCTGGGAATAATAAACATGAAAATTGTTTCTAAATTAAATGCATCTATATTGTAATTGAAAAGCATTTCACTATTCCCAGGTAATTTAAGAGATGAGTCTTGATTTCTTGTTCAAACAACCATTATTATATCAAAGAATTAAAGAAGTTGTTTTTTTGGTGTCTAGATACAATGATATATGTAATGAATTTCCTGCCAGTTCTGCTTTTTAAGGTTTGAATATGGTTAATCAATATCTTGGTTAAGGGTTGCCATATATGTATTAAAATAAAATATAATACTCGTAACCTTAAAATTATACAGAATCTATACAATTTTTTATAAGATTTATTTATTTACTTATTTTTTAGAGTGGGGAAGAGAAGGAGCACAGGGGGCAGGGACAGAAGGAGAGGAAGAGAGAGAAAATCTCAAACAAACGCCCTGCTGAGCGTGGAGCCCAATGCGGGGCTTGATCTCAAGACCCTGAGATCATGACCTGAGCTGAAATGAAGAGTCAGAGGCTTAAACGACTAAGCCACCCAGGCACCCCTATACAACATGTTTTAAACATAATTCAGAAGAGATTTCCAAATTTCTCCATGCTTCTCTATTACCATTTTGATAACTATTTTTCATTTTGCCCAGTAAAACTCATCATTAATACTTTAGAATTCATAGAATAATTAGATAATAAATTAGAATTCTAGTTAATATAGTTTGATTGTGGACACATTTACTCAAATAAAAACTGTGAAAAATGCCCAAGGTCACTTATTGTAAAAACCAAAAAATGTTGATTTTATTTGATAGGAAGGCAGTTGTTTCTATGGGAGAGTTGAACATTTGTTTTTGCTTAGACTTAGAACAATTGGTAACAGGAACTGACAGGGTTCCACTTTCAGTCCACTCTGCTCTTAAAATATGAAAAGCACATAAAATCAATTAAAAACTATCTTATTTTCTTATATTTTTCCTACCAACCAATCATTTACTTCTAGGTCTTCTCACTTAAGGACTTTTGCCTTCACCTGGGATTAAATATATTATTAGTACCATAAGACTCAGATGACCCTTAATAATGGACTGGAGTGGGTGGTATACTTTAAGCAATTTAAAGTATACTTTAAATTAGTAGGGAGATGTCTGGAGGCCATGGGTCATAGGTATAAAACAAAGGACACACCATGGCTATCGCAGTTCTGCTATAATTTTGTGATTATTTATCTTAACCTGTTATAATTTTATTTGTTTTAAATATTGGAGAGGAGAGGGGCGCCTGGGTGGCTCAGTTGGTTAAGCGACTGCCTTCGGCTCAGGTCATGATCCTAGAGTCCCGGGATTGAGTCCCGCATCGGGCTCCCTGCTCGGCGGGGAGTCTGCTTCTCCCTCTGACTCTCCTCCCTCTCATGCTCTCTGTCTCTCATTGTCTCTCTCGCAAATAAATAAATAAAATCTTAAAAAAAAAAATTTAAATATTGGAGAGGAGAGGATGAGAAATGAAAACACAATTTCTTCTTGGCCTTATATCCTTGAGGTCAGCCTTACCTAGATACACAGGATTATGGATATTGCCTTCCTTCCTTTCTTCCTCCCACAAATATTTATTGATGCCTACTATGTATCTGATTGTGGGTTAGATGTCTGGAATACTCGGAGACAAAACAATAAAAAGCCCTTACCTTGGTACAGTCTTTGTTCTAGTAGGATAAGGCAGACAGTAAACAAAAGAATAATTTTTTTTAGTATTATATAACATGGTAGAAGTTAGTAAGTGCTGAGGAAAATAGACTGGGAAAAGTGGGCTAGTAGTGGAGGGTCTCCAGGAGAGGAGTTACATGATGTCATTTATAATGTGGAGGATCACTCAGGTGTCTCAGCTGTCAGGCCAGATAAGTCTTGCAAGGCAGGAATTTGGTGGAAAATTGGCCAGTCTATAAAAAAATAGCTTGGATGGATGGTCACAGCAGGGTGAAGGGCCTTAAAGCAATCTTGATGAGCAATTGATTAGTCTTGGTAAATAAGCTGTTTTAGTTGGCTCACAGTTTTATATCCTGTGAACAAGTATTTCTTAGAGCAAGCAGCTCAGGAATTATTGTTTGATTTAGTGTTGCTGAACATAGGTTTAGAAAATATTATCTATTCTGAGTATTATTTAATATTGGAAGCAATGTTGGCTTCAGTACTTATGTTAAGCCTTCGTGCCTTTATTTTTGAAATGGGAGTTGTAAGTATTAAATAAGATCAAACATGTAAGGCACTTATGTCTGAGCCTGATGCTGAATAAATACTCAACATATGCTAGCCGATATTATTTTTATAGGGCCTTATTGAATAAAACATACACATTTTGATGCCAATATCAGAGAACCAGTTTCTGGTATCAGACTGCCTAATTTCAAATTCTGGAGCATTACTTGCTAGCTTGACTCCTATTATAGATTGCAAACTTTCTTTAATCATCTTTCCATATCTCATAACTGGAATGTAAAACAATGCAATTTTTTTTTGCTATTGGATTGCCAGTATCCAAACCAAAGTGACTGAAACCAAAATGTATGTGCTTGTCTAACCTACACTATTAACAACCATTGCTCTATTTGCAGAATGACATGAATTACATAGCATCCAGTGGACTTCTATTCAAAGATGGCAAAAAACGGATTGATTACATCCTGGTTTACAGGAAGTCAAATATACAATATGACAAAAGAAACACATTTGAAAAGAACCTCAGAGCAGAAGGCCTGATGTTGGAAAAGGAGGTAGGTGCTTTAATAACACTAGTTATGTGGTGTAATGGGCTAGAAGGGATATAATCTCTTATGTTTTAGCATGGGAAGTGTATATAGCATACGTCTCTATAAAATGTATAGTTATTTTCTCCCAAATGTAAAAGAAATACGTACATACAGTCCCACTTAAATGTGTATTCATTTTTTACTTATACATTTCCGTAAATTTAAATATTTTTCAAAGGGCATAACTATTTTTACAATTTCACAAATTGAAGAAGAAATGATTATACCTATATAAAGTACAAAACCTACGAAAAGAAAAATGCTGAAAGAAAAGAGTGCCAAGTCGTTAATGTCGGGTTTCAATATTGGAACTATAAATGAGTTCCTTCTCAATCCTTTTTTTTCCTAAAGATTTTATTTTTTTTTTCAAACCTTATTTTTTAGGGCTGTTTTAGGATCATGGCAAAACTGAGAAGAAGATAGAGAGATTTCCCATATAGCTCCTGCCCCCACATATTATCTCCCATTATCAACATCTCTGTACCAGAATGGTACCTTTGTTACAATTAATGAACCTACATGGACTCATTATTATCATCCAGAGTTCAGTAGTGTTCACTCTTGATGTTGTACATGATATGGGTTTGGGCAAATGTACAATAACACGAATAAGATGTATCTACCCTATGGTATCATGCAAGTATTTTCACTGCCCTAAAAATCCTATGTGTTCTGCCTGTGCATCTCTCTGCCACCCTCAACTCCTGGCAACCACTGATCTTCTTACTGTCTCCATAGTTTTACCTTTTCCAGAATGTCGTATAGTGGAATCGTACAATTTGTAGCCTTTTCAGGCTTGACGTCTTTCACTGAGTTATATGCACTTAAGGTTGCTCCATGTCTTTTCATGGCTTTATAGATAATTTCATTTTAGTGCTGAATACTATTTCATTATCTAGATGTACCACAGTTTGTTTATTCACTTACCTACTGAAGGACATCTTTGTGGCTTCCAGGTTTTGATAGTTATGAATAAGGCTGCTTTAAACATCCTTGTGCAGGTTTTTGTGTGGACATAAGTTTTTGACTTCTTTGGGTAAATACCAGGGAGTGAATTGCTGGATCATGTGGTAAGAGTATGTTCATTTTTGTAAGAAACCTTCAAACTGTCTTCCCAAATGGCTATACCATTTTGAAATCCCACTAGGAATGAATGAGAGTTCCCATTGCTCCAATTCCTCACCAGCACTTGCTGTTGCCAGTATTCTGGATATTGGCCATTCTAGTAGGTGGATAGAGGTAGCTCATTTTTTAATTTGCATTTTCCTGACACATGATGTACAGCATCTTTTCATGTGCTTATTTGCCGTCTATATATTTTGTTTGGTGGGGTTTCTGTTAAGGCCCTTGAGTTGTTTGTTTTCTTATTGTTGAGTTTTAAGAATTCTTTGTATATTTTGAAATAACAGTTCTTTATCAGATGTGTTTTTTGCAAATATTTCCTTTCAGTCTGTTGCTTGTTTTCTCATTTCTTTTGACACTGTCTCTCACAGATCAGAAGTTTTTAATTTTAAGCAAGTCCAGCTTATCAACTTTTTTCATGGACTGTACTCTTGGTGTTATATTTTTAAAAGCACCCTCAAGTCATATAAATTATCTCTTATTTTGTCTTTTGAGAGTTGTATAGTTTTGTGTTTTACATTTAGATCTTGATCTATTTTTAGCTAATTATCATGAAGGGTGTAAGGTCTGTGTCTAGCTTTATTTAGTTAGTTTTTACATGTGGATGTCCAGTTGTTCCAGCATCATGTGTTTAAAAAACTGTTTTTGCTCCATTGTTTGACCTTTGATCCTTTACAAAAGATCAGTTGACTTTCATAAGTCAAGTTGATATTTATGTGGGTCTATTTCTAGGCTCACTATTCTGTTCCATTTATCTACTTGTCTATTTATTCACTAATACCACTACTGCAGCTTTATAGTAAGTGTTGAAGTCGGGTAATGCCAATCCTCCAAATTTGTTCTTCTCCTTCAAAATCATATTGGCTATTTTGTGTCTTTTTCTTCTCCATAATCTTTGTCAGTATCCACAAAATAACTTGTTGAAATTTTGATTGGCATTGCACTAAATCTACAGATCAAGTTGAGAAGAACTGACATCTTGACAATATTGAGTCTTCCTATCCATGAACATGAAATCTCTCTCCATTTATTTGGTTCTTCTTTGATCTCATTAAGTAGAATTTTGTAGTTGTCCTCATATGGATCTTGTACAGATTTTCTTAGACTTATACCTAAGTAATTAGATCTTTGTGGTGCTAATGTAAATTGTACTATGTTCTTAATTTCAAATTCCACTGTTCATTGCTGAAAGAAAGCAATTAACTTTTGTATATTAACCTTTCATCTTAAAAAATCCTGTTGTAATTGTTTATTAGGTTACAGGATTTGTTTTTGTTGTTATTGTTGATTTGTTTGAAATTTTTACATTCTATGTCATCTGACCATATAATCTGAGAACAAAAGAGTTTTCTTTATTCCTCCCCAATCTGTGTACCATTTTTGTTCTTTTTATACCACACTGTATTTGCCAGTGCTTCCAGTATAATGTTGAAAAGGAGCGGTTCCTGATCTTAGTAAGAAAGCTTCTAGTTTCTTACCATTAAGTATGTTAGCTGTAGGTGTTTTGTAACTATTCTGTATCAAGTTGAGGAAGTTCAACTCTACTGCTAGTTTACTTAGAGTTTTTAATCATGAATGGGTGTTGGATTTTGTCAAGTGCTTTTTATGCATCTATTAATATGATCATATGATTTTTCCTTTTCAGCCTATTGATATGATGGATCACATCAGTTGATTTTCAAATGTTGAAACAGCCTGTCATACTTAACACAGATCCCAACTGGTTGTGGTATATAATTCTTTTTATACATTGTTAAATTCTATTTCCTAATATTTTGTTAAAATTTTTAGCATGTTTGTTCATGACAGATACTGGTCTGTGGTTTTTGTTTTTGTTTTTGTTTTTCTTGGAGTGCCTTTGTATGATTTTGGTAATAGCGTAGTGCTGGCCTCATAGATGAGTTAAGAAGTTTCCCCTCCACTTCTATGCTCTGAAAGACATTATAGAAAAGTGGCACAATTTCTTTCTTAAATGTTTGGTAGAAACCATCGGTATACCTATCTGGGAGTGGTGCTTTTTTTTGGAAAGTTATTAATTAATGATTCAGTTTCTTTAATAGATATAGACCCATTCAGATTGTGTACGTTTTGTATGTGAGTTTTGGCAGATTGTGTCTTTAAAGAAACTGGCCCATTTCATCTAAGTTATCATATGTTAGCATAGAATTAACCATAGTATTCCTTTATTAACCTTTTAATTTCCATGGGATCTATAGTCAAGTCCCCTCTTTCATTTCTGATACTGGTAATTTGTGTATTCTCTCTGTTTTTCTTAGTAGGCTATCTAGAGGCTTATTGATTTATTGATCTATTCAGAGAACAGAAAGTTTCATCAATTTTTCTGTTGTCTTTTTCTATTTTCAATTTTACTGGTTTATGCACCAAATCTTTTTTTATTGAAGTATTGTTGACATAATGTTATAGTATGTTCTAATTCTTGTTCTTCTACTTATTTTGAATTTAATTTGCTCTTTTTTTTCTAGTTTCTTAAGGTAGAAACTGAGATTGACTTTAAATCTTTCTTCTTTTTTTAATACATGCAGTCAATGCTATAAATTTACCCCTAAGCACAGCTTTCACTGTATTTAAAGTTTAAATAGTTTAAATTTTTGTAAGTTGTGTCTTCACTTTCACATAGTACAAAAATATTTTTTTCTCTGGAGATTTCATCTTTGCCCTATGTGTCATTTGGAAGTGTGTTATTAATCTACACATATTTTGAGATTTTCCAGTTATCTTTCTGTAATTGACTTCTAGTTTAATTGCACTGTGGTCTGAGAGCAGACATTGTAATATGATTTCTATTCCTTTAAATTTGTTAAGATGTGTTTTATGGCCCAGAATATAATCTATCTTCTTGAATCATCCATGTGAATTTTTTTTTTAAAGGGCACGGTTTTTTTTTGTTTTTTTTTAAGATTTTATTTATTTATTTATTTGACAGAGAGAGACACAGCGAGAGAGGGAACACAAGCAAGGGGAGTGGGAGAGGGAGAAGCAGGCTTCCCGCCGAGCAGGGAGCCCGATGCGGGGCTCGATCCCAGGACCCTGGGATCACGACCTGAGCCGAAGGCAGTCGCTTAACAACTGAGCCACCCAGGCGCCCCCATCCATGTGAATTTTAGAAAAATGTGTATTCTGCTGTAAATGAAGTAATTTATAGATGTCAATTATATCTACTTGATCAATGGTGTTGTTGAGTTCAACTATTTCCTTACCGGCTTTCTGTCCGTTGGGTCTGTCTATTTCTGATAGAGGAGTGTTGAAGTCTCCATCTGTGATAGTGGATTCATTTGTTTCTTCTTGCAGTTCTATCAGTTTTTGCCTCACACAGTTTGACATTCTTATTAGGTGCATACACATTAAAGATTATTATGTCTTCTTGGAGAATTGGCTCCTTTATCATTATGTGGTGCCCTTCTTTATCCCTGACAACTTTTTTTCCTTGAATGCTTTTTTAAAAGTGCTCTTTTAAAGAATGTTATTTTTTCTAGTGAAACAATAAAACTATCAATGCTCATTAGAAAAATAGAGAGGAGATAAATAGAAAGGAGATAAAAGCGTATCTTTCATACACCTTTTATCAAAACAAAAAAAACCTCTTGCTGTTTCAGTTAAACCTCTAAGGTCTTAAAAAACACACATTAGGAGGTCATGATCCTGGAGTCCCGGGATCGAGTCCCGCATCGGGCTCCCTGCTCAGCAGGGAGTCTGCTTCTCCCTCTGACCCTCTTCCCTCTCGTGCTCTCTGTCTCTCATTCTCTCTCTCAAATAAATAAATAAAATCTTAAAAAAAAAAAAAAAAAAAACACACATTAGGCCCCCAGCATCGCCGCCATGGACCTAGAACCCGTGAATATCTGTGAGGAAATGACTATTCTGCATGGGGTCTTTTTGCTCGCAGAACAGCTGTTCCACCCCAAAGCGCTGACGGAATTGAAAAAGTCTGACTGGGAACGCATTGGGCAGCCCATTGTGGAGGCCCTAAGGGAGATCTCTGCCACAGCAGCTGCCAGCCCTTTGCCTGGAAGAAGAAAGCTCTGATCATCATCTGGGCCAAGGTTCTTCAGCCCTACCCCGCCACCCCTTCAGACGCTGACACTCGGTGGCAGGAAGATGTGTTCTTCTCAGTAGGCAACATGATCCCTGCCATCAATCACACGGTCCTTTTTGAGCTGCTCAAGTCGCTGGAAGCTTCTGGACTCTTCATCCAGCTCCTGATGGCCCTGCCCGCCACTATCTGCCGTGCAGAACTAGCGCGCTTTTTGGAGCGCATGTCTGTTGACACGTCTTCAACGGATGTGGCCTTTTTCCTCAGTGTCTCGTGGGACACGATGAAGCACAAAGGCAATCAGCAGGACCCCCTGCTCTCCCAGTTTAGAACAATGGCCCACAAGTATTTGTCCTCCTCAGATGAGTTCTCCCACCCTCCAAAGAGGTTTAAGTCAGACCCAGATGTGTGTCCCACTATGCCCCTGTTGGCCATGCTGCTCACGGGGCTGAAGCAAATCCCAAATAGAATCCCGTGCCCAGGAATGAAGTGCGGTGCATTAGCCAACTTGGCAGACATGCTGACGGTGTTTGCCCTGATGGAGGACGACCCCCAGGAAGTATCTGCAACCATGTATCTGGACACACTGGCCACGGTGATCTCTGTGTGGAATTCGGACACCCAGAACCCATATCACCGACAAGCACTGGCAGAGAAGGTAAAGGAGGCCAAATGGGACATCAGCCTGACCTCCCTGGCCAAGCTTCCAAGCAAGACGATTTTCATCGGGTTTGAGTTCATGTGCAGTCTGCTGCGGGAGTGGGGGGGGAGGAGCTGCAGGCCATGCTCACCAGCAGCCAAGGGACAAATTATGACAGCTACTGGCTGTGTGACAACCTGATGTCCTTCAGCCAGAACTTGAAGCTCTACCTGGATTCTACCAGCTTGTCCAAGGAGGAGAGGCAGGTGGTCTCGGAGCTGGCAGAGTATGTTGGGGACTTCCTGAGGAAAACCACCAAGGTGCTAAAGAACAAGGGCTTTGAGAAGGACATCACCGCCTCAATTGCCGTGGCCATTATTGAGCAGAAGATGGATCGGCACATGGAAATGTGCTACATTTTTGCTTCTGAGAAGTGGGCCTTCTCAGACGAGTGGCTAGCCTGCCTGGTTAATAACTGGGCCCTTTTCCGAGAGCCAGACTTGGTGTTAAAGCTGCTGGAAACAGTGATGGAAGTTACCATGACAGACAGAGCCATCCCGGAATCTCAGATCAGACAAGTGATCAGCTTGATTCTAGACTGCTATGCAGACCTCTCGCTGCCTGATAAAAATAAAGTCCTCTCAGGCACCCTGCTCTCCTGGGGGCAGAAGGGTCTCTCTGAGAAGTTGATGGCTTACTTGAACGGGTTTCAGGAGGACCTCAATACAACTTTTAACCAGCTCACACAGAGTGCCTCTGAACAGGGCTTAGCTAAAGCTGTGGTTTCTGTGGCCCGCCTGGTAATATTACACCCGGAGATCACTGTGAAGAAAATGTGCAGCATGGCTGTGGTCAGTCTTAGCACTCACAAGTTCCTGGCTCAGATTCTCACTGCCTTCCCCACCCTTAGGTTCATGGAAGAGCAGGGTCCAGATCCATCCACTACTTTTGTGGTGTCATGCCTCAAAGAAACCGTCTGGACAAAGTTCTCTACACCCAAGGAAGAAAAGCAATTTTTGGAGCTCCTGGGCTGCCTAATGAATCCTGTGAAGCCCCGAGGTATCCCAGTTGCTGTTCTTCTTGGGCCAGATGAGGTGCTAAAGGAGTTCATCCTGCCTTTCTTGATGCTAGATGTCAAAGAGGTGGACCTCGGTTTGAAGATCTTCATCCAGACTCTTGAAGCAAATGCGTGTTTAAAGGAATACTGGCTCCAGACCTGCTCTCCGTTCCCCCTCATCTTCAGCTTGTGCCAGCTCCTGGATTGCTTCAGCAAATACTGGCAGCTCCCCAAGGAGAAACGGTGCCTCTCTTTGGATGGGAAGGATCTGGTGATCCATATCCTGGAGATCCTCTGTAAGATTATATTGCTAATGCTGAGACCTTCTCCCCAGACACCTGGATCAAGTCCCTGTCTTGGCTCCACTGGAAGCTGGAGCAGCTTGACTGGATGGTGCACCTGAGAATGAAGAACCTCTTTGAGGGCCACTTCAAGTGTGAGCTGCCAGCCATGCTTTTTGAGATCTGTAAGCTTTTTGAGGATGAGTGGACCTCCCAAGCCCACTCTGGGTACAGTCCAGGCACAAGGCTTCTTGCCTGGATGGAGTGCTGCTACATCTCCAGCAGCATCTCTGAGCAGATGCTGTCCCTCTTAGTGGTAGATGTGGGCAACCCTAAGGAGGTCAGATTGTTCAGCAAGGGCTTTCTGGTGGCCCTGGTACAAGTTATGCCTTGGTGCAGCCCCCAAGAGTGGCAGTACCTTTACCAGTTGACCAGGAGACTGTTGGAGAAACAACTCCTGCACATCCCGTATAGCCTGGAATATATTCAGTTTGTTCCTCTGCTCAACCTGAAGCCCTTTGCCCAGGAGCTCCAGCTCTCCATACTCTTCCTGAGAGCTTTCCAGTTTCTCTGCAGCCAGAGTTGTTGTAATTGGCTTTCTATGGAAGGCTGGAGACATGTAGTCAAACTTCTCTGTAATAGTCTGACCAATCTCCTGGACTCCGTTAGGTTGATACAGTCAGTTGGCCCTTGGGCTCAAGAACAGGACCTGACCCAGGAGACCCTGTTTTTTTACACCCAGGTATTCTGTCATGTTCTGCACATTATGGCCATGCTCCACCACTCTATGTTTTGGCCTTGGAAATCCTCACCTGCTACGAAACCCTGAGCAAGGCCAACCCTTCTGGTAGCTCCTTGCTCCAGAAGGTAAATGAGCAGTGCTTCATGAAGTCCATCACTGAGAACATTAGCCCTGAGGAATGGCATCAAACCCTGCTGCAGATCAGCAACTTCTGATCTTCGTACTTCAGAGAACGGCTGGGCCCCGACTTAGTGGAGTCTATAGGGGCTTGAGCTGAGAAACACAAGCTTTTCAGTTATGTGAAATTGTACACAAGCTAAAAAAGTATATGGCAATAACTGTAAAGAAAATAGTTTCTTAGGTGTTTGTAACATATAAATTATAAAATTCTCATTTGAGTTTCAAAAAAAAAAAAACCACACACACATTAAACATGTATTTATCACATTACAGAAAGTAAAAAATCTAATGTGAAAAATTTAAAGTATAAAAATGTACAAAATAAGAAGTCAAAATTTACATCTACTGTCTCCCAAATCATGTCCTTTTCTTTATTAATAGCCCTGTTAATACCTTGATTTTATTCTGCTAGGTGTCCCTCAAGATATTTTCTAGTATATATAAATATGTACAAATTTTTTAGAAAAAAGCAGTCATTTTATACATACTATTCTACTACTCAAATCTGTCATTTAATAATACATTATGAATATCTTAAATTGTCATTATATTTTGATCCAACTCATCTTTTTTATGAGGTGTATAGTATTACAACTTGGGGATTTAATTAGCCATTCCCTTATTCAGAGAAAAATTTTAAATTAAGTATTTGAGGGGCCCCTAAATTACTACAAGTGTGATTCAGCTACTTTTCTAAAAAATGAGACAGACAAGGTGAAAAAATGTTGATGATTTCTTTGATTAAATATCTAGATAATTTGCTAGGAAATGTTATCAGTGGAATAAAGTGCTCACGGGTACTTACATATGATATTGGAGTCCCACCCCTCTTTTTTTCCACAGGAGAGCTCCTGTGATTAGTCTTCTAAGAAACACACATTAGGAAATACTGAATTATAATGAGGTGGCCCTAGCAAATTGATGTATTTATATTTATTAACACTTTTTAAATATATATAAAATAACAGTACAGTGCCTTAATTCTTTATAAGGTAAGGATTTAGTCACATACTGTGTCTAGTGTTATAGAATTGGGCAAGTTGAATTTTGGTCTCAATTTCTATTGACTCCTTTAATTGTGTTTCCCTTTTTATGTCTCTTCTGGGAATTTTAACCCAGAATACCCAGATCACTGGACTAATTCAACCAATAAGTACTTATTACCAAAGTCTTATGAACTCAGTCTTGTGATAAGATTTTATTTCCCCATGATTTCTCCTCCATACAATTAATCATTTCCTCATCTGTTCCCAGAGCAATTTATACATATATCCTATTATAATATTGGTAGTTATTTTGCTTACATATCTCCAATTATTTATTAATTCAGCAAATAATCTTAACAGGTACTACTCAAGCTATTGGGGATCCAATGAGTAAAGTAGACCTCATCCCTGCCTTCACTGAATTTACACTACATAGGAGTCAGTCTTTCATAATTTCAAACTGTGATAAGTGACCTAAAAGAAAAATAAATGATGCTAGAATGATTTATATCAAGGGCAGTGATCTAGTCTGGAGGGTGAGGGAAGACTAGAGGAAGGGAAGAAGTGAAATTAAAGAAATAAACTTTGAATTAAAGTTTGAAAATGGATAGTACCTAAAATAAGTCAAATAAAAGGGCTAGATGTGGTTTTCAGTACTGACTGCACATTCTAATCACCTGGGGATCTCTTAATCTATTAATGACAAATCCCATCATAATAGGAATCAATTGAATATCATGACGGTAGTGAGAGGAAGGACACTGGCATTTTTTAGTACCAGAATAAAAGGGTACTAGATGAGTATGGAAAGAATCATGAGGGCTAAATAATTATGCCTAGTAGAGTAAGAGTTTTGATGATTTTCTTAAGAAAAATGAGAAACTATTGAATAATTTTAAGCAGGGCAGGATCATGACCCTATTTGTTTTCTAAGAAGATACCTTGGAATCCTCAAAAGAGGATAGATTTAAAGAGCAGGACTGGATGCACAGATATCATGGATGGCATTAGAGAGGGAGAGAAAGATATAGATTTGATAAATATTTAAGTTAAATTGTCGATACTTGGTGATTTGGTTACAATAGGAAAAGAAAGGAAGATCTCAAGGATAATTTAAGATTGTGGCTTGAGCAATTTCTTTATTATTCAAGGAGCATTAATGAAGTACCTATTATATGCTACATTCTGGGGATAATGGGAATTAAGATAAAAATGGGCAATGTTCTCATGGGAAGAGAGAAGCCATAAATAGACAAGAAAAAATGCATAATAAGGAATGCCATGCAATTATTAAAACAGAATAATGTATTAAAGTTTTTTTAAAGCTTTATTTTAGAGAGAGAGAGCTAGCACGTGTTCACACGTGTGGGGTGAGGGGCAGAGGGAGAGGAAGGGAGAGAATCTCAGGCAGACTCCCCGCTGAGCATGCAGTCTAACAAGGGGCTTGATCTTATACCCATGGAGATCATGATCTGAGCCGAAATCAAGAGTCAGATGCTTAACCAACTGAGCCACCCAGGTGCCCCTAAAACAGAATAACTTATATGGGGAATGTGGCTAGGTAGTTATGTTAGCATGTGTGATCTGAAAGAAAGTGATGTAAAGGAAAAGGAGTCCATCATGGGAAGATAAAGGGACAGAATACTATTGGCAGAAGGAAGAGCCAGTAGAAAACTACTTTTGACAAGAAGAGAGCTAATTTGGGGAGAAAGTGGGATGAAATTATGGGAATAAAGATCATAAGCTAGTAATTGAGGGACCTTTGAGAAATACAAGTAGAAAATGTTTGAAATTTGTGTTAGAGCCCAATGAGGAGTGTGAACTGAGGGTAAGTGCTTTAGTCTTTAGAATATAGATGGTAATATAAGCCATGTATTAGGATGAAACCACTAGAGAAAAGAAAAGAAAATGAATCTAAGAGTGAGCTTGTAAAAGGTAGGAGAAGAGAGTAGACATTTGAAGGATTTGGAGGTAGGTGGAAGAGGCAGAGGAAGAGTCTCAGGGAAAAGTGGTTAACAGGGTAAAATACTGCTGAGCAGACCAGTAAGATAAGAAGGAGGCCTGTTCCATTGGAGGTTGTAGAAATCTTTGGTGAAAGCAATGAGAATCATCTCTCTGAAGAGATGGACGTGCAAGCAAGATGGACATGGGTTGAAGAGTGACGAGGGAGTGGAAAAGCAAAAGCAACAGCAAATGTCATCAGCACCCTGTGTGTGGGAGGATGAAGAGCAATAGCCAGAGAGGGGAAAGAGCTCTCATGAGGTTTCACTTCTCTCTTTCTTTCTTCTTATATGAGATGCTTAAATGATGATGGGGAAGATCCAGGAAAGAAGGGTGAAGGGAGGGAGGGAAGCGGAAGGGGAAGGAAAAGAAAGGGTTTGTGATACGAGAACAGAGAAAAGGAAATTGTGAACACGTCAGCAAGTATCCGACTTGTTAGCTGAAAAATAGGAATATCCCTTAGGGAACAAGTCCCCAGTTTTTAAATTTACATTCACCAGAGCTAAGCACTGAGTCTGGCAGAGAGCAGGTTTCAAATCCTCATTATATCACATGTTCATATGGACAATTTCTAGATGATCACATCATCAGTAGATAGTGGTTCATATTGGAAAGCCATATGAATGAATAGGTAGATGATCTGTTACTGTGTTTGTGTTCCAAGTACATTTCCAGATCATATGAGCAATTTGTCTTCTTCTTAGACTTACTCTCGTGAGCTACCACATTCTGTTTTCTTTCAGCTCTCTGCCACCAGCTCACAGAGAGTGACTTTGTAAAAACTCAATTTTTAAATTTCCTCTTCTCTCAAGAGTGAATGTTCTACTTCTTGGGAATTTGGGATGGAATAATTAAATAATAATGTGAAATGTGAAGGCGGTGGGTGTTTTGTTCCCTCCGAAAAGCCTGCCTTCATCAGAGCTAACAGAATAGCGGCAGATTGGGAGCTTTTGATTCCAAGGGAGAAAGTAATCTTTTTCCCTGGCAACACCATCCCTTCACCAACCCCCTGCTCAGTAGCTGCGAGAAAATGAAACTACTTTTGTTTTGTTTTAAGTAGAGGTATAACAAAAGAGAAATTAAGTTGAGGAAGTTATAAAAGAAGACAGTTCATGCTGCTTGAAAAAGATCTATATATATTTAAAGTTAAGACATACAAAATTAGAAATGTTCTAGCTGTATGTGCTCTTAGCTTGACATTTCACTCCTTGATGGTAGAATTAATGTAGAAACATCTTTCTAAAGCATCTCTTTTATTTAAGTGCATTAGATATTTTCACATCTTAAAGGTTGACAGGATTGAATTAATAATCAGTACTATGCCAGCTATTCATGATGCTAATTTGAATTTTGACATAGCACCTCTTCCAGAATAATTCTGGTTTATTTGCATTCTTGTTTCCATCATCTCTTGGTGAGGTACAAATTACATAGAACATGTACTTAAAATAAGTTAACTCACTCATTCATCCATTCAACAAATGTTTAGTGAGTGACTACTGTGTGCCCAGCATAGAACTCGGTGCTTGGTATACAAAAATAAATAAAAGCCGTGGCTTTTTTATTCTTTCATGGCACTTACATAAATAAATAGATTCACTTATTAAAAGATAATAAATACTACAGGGAAAAGAATAGACATGGTGAGAAAGATGGGGCAAGGACAGGCAAGTCGTAGCAAGTGACCCAAAGGATAAGAAGTAGAATGAGTGAGGGGTAAAGTAGTAGGAGAGGGTGGTTAGCAAGATATTGAGCTTGAGATTGCGTAGGTCACTGAAAAACACTTTGGCTTTCACTTTGAATGCAATAGGGTTCTGAGAAGTCATATAATCTGAGTTCTATTTTAAAGAATCACTCTGGCCATTATGCTATGAATAGATTATTGGGGGCAAGAATGTGAGCAAAGGCTTTGTTGGACAGCACGGTAGGAATCTAGGCCAGAGATGATGATGGCTTAGACCAGGGTGGGAGCTGTGCAGAAGTGGGGAGTGACCAACTCTGATTGTACATACTGTAAGATAAAACAACTCAGGACCCATCTGGTAGTATGAAACCCAAGCTCTCTGGCTGTGGAAGTTAAACCTTCCAAGACCTCTCCCAAAACATGTGTCACTCACACCTTCTTCATGTTACAACTGTACTCTGGAAACCAACATGCCTAAGCCTCAGTAACCATGATGCTCTGAGGGAAAATGAGATCTCTATTTACACTGGAATAAGGTCCAGCTCCTGAGAGACTGTTTTTTGTCCCAGGAGCTGTCTGTTCCACCATAGAGATGGCTGCTTTCAAACTCACATGGAACCATTGGAGGGAATGCAATGTTCAAACTTCAGTGCATTTCTCAAAGGCTTGTTATTCAGTCTTAAACCATTCTACATGTAGGCAAGTCATAGCAAGTGACCAAAGGATAAGAAGTAGGATGAGTGAGGGGTAAAGTAGTAGGAGAGGGTGGTTAGCAAGATATTGAGCTTGAGATTGCATAGGTCACTGAAAAACACTTTGGCTTTCACTTTGAATGCAATAGGGTTCTGAGAAGTCATATGATCTGAGTTCTATTTTAAAGAATCACTCTGACTTTGGTTTCCTTGAGAACTGTGTTTCTGTCCATCTCCTGTGTACTGGCCCCTGTGTTTACCACTCTGCCTACCCCTCACTCCTGTTCCCCTGGTCTTTTGGAGTTTGTGACACTGATTTGAAATGGATGGTGTTCTCTTGAGAGCAAGTGAGATTGTAGAGTTAAACCCCAGCTATACATTTTTCTAACATAGCTCTAAGGTCCTTGTTGCTGTTTGTGATAACTGATAGATAACTCATTGGAAACATGTGCATACATTTATATTCAGATGAAATTATGGTTGCACTGTCTATTAAATATCTCAATTAATTTTCATAAAAAAAAAATCTCTGGTATAGATTGGTTTTTGTCTGTGTCTAGACTCATTCATTTTCATAGAGCCCTCTCTTCCAGATTCTGAGGAAAACGAATACTAGATATGTTTTCTGTAATCCTGAGGGTATCATTTTCTCTCTCTTTATAACTGCTGAAAAAGAGCCCACCTCTCCCTAGGAGCAAGCAATAACATACAGGTATAGGACAATTTAAATACATGTAAAGGAAGAGACGCCTCCCAAAGAGACTACAGTCTGTAGAAATACAGTTTTATTACAATTTATATCCAGTTTATATTACCAGAAAAATACTTAATTCTTCAGTCACTCCATTCAAGTCACTCTAGAGTTTTCCCCAAATATAGGTTGTTACTGGTTTTATACTTGTATAACTCAAAAGTCCTATTATTGAAGGCTTATACAACCAAGGAATAAAGATGAATCTGGTAGCTAATTACTGAGAAAAAAGACAAAGAGAGTGAGAGAGAAGGATTCTAGTGAAGTTTTGAAATTAGCCATTATTTAGGCCCGCATCTGATTGAAGAAGCATGCTCTTGACAGAGAATGAACAATTCTGGATATCCTGTTATACTTGAGTAGTTTATATATCCAGTCTCTCATAACACTCCTAACAGCTCTGTGAGTTAAGATCATTGTCTCCATTTCTCAGGAGAGAGAGCAGGATCGGAGAGGTTAGGTAATTTCCCCAAGCTCACAAAACTAAGTACATGGTAAAGATGGAATTTGTACTTAAATTTTTGTGATTCCACACTTTATGTTCTGTCTACCATACCATGTGATTTCTTCTAAGTAGGCAGTTAGGATTGAAGAAATTTAAATTGTGCTTGGTAAGCAAAAAGGCAAGTTAGTGTAACACCAGCAGCCAACACCATAATTTCAAAAGAAGGATCTTTGTTATCAATTTGAATATAAGAACTTTTGTATGGCTAAAGCAGGAAAAACTATAATAAAACATGAAATTCTTCTTTCACTTGCCTCAGTGAAGGAGTCATTTAAATGCCTATGCTTTTTATGCTTTAGAAAGATTTTCTTGATTCTATCACTCCTACACAGAAACCTTTCTTTTCTTTCTTTTTTTTTTTTTTTTTTTATTAAATTCAATTTAGTTAACATATAGTGTAGTACTAGTTTCAGGGGTAGAATTTAGTAATTCATTAGTTGCATATAACACCCAGTGCTCATTACATCAAGTGCCCTCCTTAATGCCCATCATCCAATTACCCCATCCCCCCACCCACCTCCCCTCCAGCAACCCTCCGTTTGTTCCCTATAGTTAAGAGTCTCTTTTGGTTTGCCTCCCTTTCTATTTTTATCTTATTATATTTTTCCTTCCCTTCCCCGATGTTCATCTGTTTTGTTTCTTCAATTCCACATGTGAGTGAAATCATATGGTATTTGTCTTTCTCTGACTGATTTATTTCACTTAGCATAATACCCTCCAGTTCCATCCATGTCATCGCAAATGGCAAGATTTCATTCTTTCTGATGCCTGGGTAGTATTCCATTGTGTATATATATACCACATCCTCTTTATCCATTCGTCTTTCGATGGACATCTGGGCTCTTTCCATAGTTTGGCTATTGTGGACATTGCTGCTATAAACATTGGGGTGCATGTGCCCCTTCAAATCACTATTTTTGTATCCTTTGGATAAATACCTAGTGGCTGCACAGAAACCTACAGCCAAGTCTGTAATAGTTGCTAAGAGGAAGCCAGAGATAACATTATAATTGTTCTCCTTTTCCTTTCTAGCTAGGTAAAAAACAAATAGTTGTTTAAATGAATTAATCTCATTTAAAAAAATTCTACACATTATTTTCTCAATCATAGCTGATATGTATGACCTTGGTCTAAATTCAAAGGCCTGTTGATATTTAACACATACTATGTCTTCTTCTGCCATTGTCAATTTTATTCCCACATTCTTTACCTGTAATTTAAAACAAACATATTTGAAGTAGGAAAGCTCTCTGGAAATTATACTTATGTGAAAACATCTTTTGCTATTTTTCCCATGACGACTTGCAAAATAGAGGTACCTCAATAAACTATCAGGAAGAAAAACCCATGGTCCAAAATTTTGAAAATTTAGTTTACTTTTCTCACCTTCTTGGATATTTTTAGCAAGTATACACATATTAAAGTGTCTCATAAGTTCTCTAGTGAGAAACTCAAAATTTTTTGACCATGGAATATCTTGCCTTTTTTCATAGTACTCCGTGGAATAAACTTTAGCAAATGCTGGTCTGTGGAAGTGCCTGTCCTATGGCAATGATTCCCTCTATATCTGAGTATCAGCCAGATGATTGCCCCATGGTTTTCTAATAATACTGTTCTAAAATATTGGCGATACAAATTTGAAATATTGTTCTGGCAAACTTATGAAATGAGCCACACCTAAAATATAGGGCTTTATGAATGTATGGATATAAAACTGTACAGTTTAATTATAAAATGCATGTGATTTTAAATTAAAATGATAAATTTCTTCCATACTTTTGAGCTTTTAAGATGGTTATGTTTTTCGAGAAGTTCCATCTAGCTGAAATTTAAATGAACAATGCCAACCAAATGCAGTCCAGCTGTGTCTAACCTGGCAGGCCTGCCTAAGTGGAAGCAAACCAGAGTTGTTCCTTTATGTATGTTCAGCATCTCTAATCACTTGAAGGATAAGGTCTGTGGAATTCACTGCTAGAATAGTCACGAACAACCTCCTTGCTGTGTGGGCCTCAGATAGTACAGGAACTTGAGAAAATAATTGCCTAGGCTTTTGAAAAAATAGAATATGACCATGATTGATATGTAATGCCAGACTAGTCAATTATTTAGTTACCTATTTTAGACTAGTGGGCCACATCTAAGAATCCTAATAATTATCTGGTTCAAAAATGCAGCTGATTCTCTGTTAATAATATGAACAAAATATTCAGAACAATGGAATCCAATTCTGGGAATTCTTAAGAATTAGAATTTTGTTAAAAGCCCCATTTATTTATTTATAATTATTTATAAATTATTTATAATTTTGATGCACACTTAACTCTGCTTAAAAACCTTTTGGGTGGATCAAAGACACTTAAATTCTTCTGGACTAAAAGGTTAAAGTAAGTGTGCAAATTTAACAGCTCTGTAAGGTCAAGGACCTGTATGATTTATAATCCATTTTTTTCCCAGGATTTTCATAGGACCTAGCAGGTAGTAATTACTCAATAAAATATGCTAGAAGAATAAGTGAATGAATCAATGAATGACTAGTGGCAACTGTCAGTGTTTTCTGTTCCCTCTGAGCAGGATCATGATAAAGTTTCCAACAAGAATAACTTCACATTCCTAACTGGTTCATGATTTTTCTGGTTGGGTATTCTGGATCTTGATAACAATCAATATAAGAAAAATTATTCTTATATTCAATGGCATCGTTACATTTTTATGAAGGTTTTTCTGTATTAAGAATTTTTATTCATATAAATCCCCCTTAAATCAGTGACAATGATTTACATGGAGACAAGGTGACAGTGTTTTTTCTTTTCAAATCAAATTGTGACACAATATCATCAGCTCTGATTCTAAATAATGGTGACTGCCTTTCTATCCTTCGCAGCCAGCTGTTGCAAACCCTGATATCATGTTTATTAAAATTCATATTCCATGGGACACACTGTGCAAGTATGCGGAAAGGCTAAATATCAGGATGCCCTTCAGGTACTTTCAAATTTTACTTCATTCTATCTCAATGTATATTAAGATGAGTGTTTTTTGCAAAACTTTAGAGCAACAAATGTAACTCTTTCTATAGAGCTTTTTCTTCCAAATGTTAGAATATCTTGGACACTTTTTTTCCCTTCTAATATGTTTGTCAAAAGTGATAAAACTTATGGTCCCTTGGATGTTTTATAACACATCTAGGTGGACTGGCCTAGAGGGAGGGAAAAATGGTTGTTTTCAGAATTTAACTTATATTTTCCAAGATCAGTCTCAGTTCTTATTTCATATGGGTAGGTAAAAATTCTTACTGTTTTTGTGGAAGGCAGGAAGTGTGTGTAGCATCCATTTGTAAACAAATAGAGTGTTTCTCTTGGTATAGCAGTTAGCAAGAATCATTACTTGCAGTTCAACCGCATAATCTCTTAGTTCTGTCCTCAGTCCCAGAGGATACTTGGGAATGGGAGGCCTGCTCCATTCAAAGATTTTTCCATTCTTCCTACAGGCAAATGAAGTTTGAATAGACCTGAGCTTCCCTATATTGTGTATCTTGTGTTATATGCAGAATGTATCACTTCCTCCATGTGAAATTCAATAATGTTCCCACTATGTGCAAAGATACTATGCTTCTTTAGAGCTCAATGTGCTTCATCAGCAGATAAGAGCGTTTAAAAAGAGTAACAAGATACCAAGTAAAAGAGCTTCTAGATAATGAATATGAATGAACAGTAAGAGTACAATTCAAAAATACAGAGAAACATCTCAGACCTGGTAGCATGGAAGAGGCCAATTCTAGTAAGAGTGTTGACAAGTCTTATGGTTCCATGGCTTTCAAAATAAAATATGAGATAGCTGTCCCATCTTTTTAGTCATTTGAAACACCTCAGGCTTTGAAAGATGCAAACATAGCCATTGTCCACAAAACAGAAATTGATTAAACACTGGCAACTACTGAGGAATCTTACTGACAATATTAGAATTGGGTACCTAATTGGTTCATATTCAAACTTAGCTAAGAGTTTAAAAATTCTCTTTAAAAATGATATTTAAGAGATAAGCAAATAATACCTCAAAAAGCTTGGCAAAGAATAATAATGATAACAAACTGTAAAGCAAAAGATGATAAGGGAAAGAAAAGTCTAATTTCTACAACATCTTATACAAATGATAGTTACCTAAGAGAACCTGAAGTCTGTAGGTTTCTATAAAAGTTGGTTCCTGAAAGAAACAAATAAGGGCCTATGAGATGTTATTTGTGTTATGATTAGCTAGCGTGAGGTCTGCAAAGGACTGCTTTCAGTTCAAGTCATTGTACTGAGCTAATCTGGAGAGTACAGCTTGGTAAGTATATATTTGTCCTACTCTACATTTCTTAACTTCTGACGAATTCTTCCCTTTTGACACTATGTCACTTTCTAAAAAGTCTTGAAATACTTGCCTGGGACTTATTACAAGTTGATATTGGGAGAATATTTGCCATTTGCTCTATCTGATTTCTTCTTGTTTGGTTTGTACATATTCATGCTACATAAAATCATGCAGAATTAAAACAATGTGATACATTTTAACCTATGAAATTAGTAAAGAATTTTACAAATAGTTACATTCAAACATTGCACAGATATGGTAAATAATCAGATTTGTTTATTTATGGTTCAAGTTAAACTTCATAAAATATTCAGAAACTCAACTTGAAAATATTTTTTGTGAGCCTTAAAACTTTTTATACTCTCCATTTTTTATCTTAAGAATATAAATGAACAATGTGTAAAAACATTCCCTGAAGTATTATTTACAATTGTGGAAAATGGAAATATCTTCTATATTCGACAGTAGAGGAGTAAATTAGAATACACTCTTGCAGTGGAATATAATTCCATTTACAAAATGAATGGGTATAGGATTTCTTAACAATTATAAATTTTGGGGTGCCTGGGTGGCTCAGTTGGTTAAACAACTGCCTTTGGCTCAGGTCATGATCCTGGAGTCCCGGGATCGAGTCCCACATCGGGCTCCCTGCTCAGCAGGGGGTCTGCTTCTCCCTCTGACCCTCTTCCCTCTCGTGCTCTCTGTCTCTCATTCTCTCTCTCAAATAAATAAATAAAATCTTTTAAAAAAAATTTTGTATACATTATGATTATAATTACTCAGTGTAATTCCAACAATATAAAATGCATAGAAATGAAATAGAAATTATAATAAACATATTTATTATACATCAATTATATGTTAACACACATATAATGTAATAATATTATATATTAATTATATATTATATTAATAATTGACATATTAGTTAATATATTATAATTAATATATTTATTATTATATGTTATTATATATTTATTATATATTACTATAATAAAATATACTATGCTAAAAATGACTCCTCCTGATAGGTGAGATTGTGGGTACCTGTTATTTTATTTGTTTATATTGCAAAATTATCTACTTTTAACAAATTCAAATTTGACTACAGGATGTAAACATAGGATGAAAAGTATGACACTCAAGATGATGACCTGGTTTCTGATATCAGGATGAAATTGCTAAAAAATTTCTAAATTAATCTTAACTAATCAGGTGCCCTTATCTACCCCTTGTCCTGTGATTTCAACATTGTGTCTAAAAAGAGTTGTAATTGAATTCATGCACAAAGTAATTTCCTTGTAGATCTAAAAGGAGAAAACCCTTAGAGTCTATCACAAAGTGTCCCATTTCTGTCGGTTTCAGCATTCAGGTTGAGTTCAGACTGAGTGAACATTGCATCAAAACATCTCATCAGAAAGGCTGCATATATCCCCCTAACCTCCTCTGGACTTTACACAAAACAGATGTTGGCCAGGAGTCTGGAAGATTTTGTTCCTTTTGTGCTGCACAAGGAAGGATTTGACACAATTTGACCTAGATCCCAGCAAAGACTCTCGTTCTTAAGGCTGCAGTTATACTTGCACTCAGAGAAAGAATAAGTTATGAATAAAATGTCACTTAACATGTTTGCTTTATTCCAAGTATTGGACATTCAAAATTCAAAGATGTTTTTTATCAATTCACTTTCCAAATATGTTCATTCTGCCATAGTCTACAGGGAAAAAAATCTTATGAAGACAATGGCAACACAGTTTACACTGTCATACTTTTCATATAGCTCTTTTCATCATCATGTCGGATTTTACTAGTTTTTAAAAATTGAAGGTCTGTTTGGAGAACATTGACCTCCTCTCTGTCCTTGCCCTTACTCTTACCTTTTCAGATGAATTTTGAGAAACTCAATGATAGAATAATCAGTACTCTCATAACTTTAATTTTTAAAGAATCTATACTGAATTTAATTCCTTTTGTTGTTTTCCTTAGAAGTTCCCTAAAAAACAGTTCCCTTACCAGATTGTGAGTGTCCTCAGTTGGTGTGAATTAGAGCTTAGGTCTCCAGGCTGTGTACCATGGTGTCTTGACCTACGGTAGCTTTTGAAGAAGCTGTTCTCTTCAGAGATATTTTTTTTTCTTTTTAAAAATGATACTCATTTTTTAAAATTTTCCTGCTACTATTGCATTTGAGAGTGCTGATATATCTAAAGAAAGAACCATGAAAACCTTGAAATGTATGCAGTTACTATCTCTTCTTGATATTGTGGCCAAAATTTCTTCTTTTTTTAAAAAAAAGATTTTATTTATTCGTTTGGGAGAGAGAGAGACAAGGCAGAGAGAGAGCATGAGCAGGAGAGAGGGGCAGAGGCAGAGGGAGAAGCAGACTCCCTGCTGAGTTGGGAGCCTGATGTGGGGCTCGATCCCAGCACCCTGGGTCATGACCTGAGCCAAAGCCAGACACTTAACCATCTAAGCCATCCAGGTGCGCCTGAAATTTCTTATTTATAAGATTTTTTTTTTAATTTTATTTAAGATTTATTTATTTGAGAGAGAGCACGCATGAGCAGGCAAGGGACAGAGGGAGAGGGAGAAAGAATCTCAAGCAGACTCCTGGCTGAGCGCAGAGCCTGATGTAGGGCTTGATCCCAAGACCCTGAGATCATGAGCTGAGCTGAAACCAAGAGTGAGACATTTAACCAACTGCACCACTGAGGTGCCGCCTTATAACATGTTTTTTTAAAACAATGTTTACAACTGCTGCATTACTAAAACTTATGGAAAATGCCATTGAAATTCTCATGATTTAATAACATAAATATTAGAAAATAGGTAACATTTTCCAAAATGTATCAAAGGAATACTAGTTCCAGATTCTTAAAAGAAAAATATCCTGTGAGCAAATATGTTTCTGAATTTCTGAGTTAAACAGTAAGTTTATTTACTGTAGGTATTTTTAGAGAAGTGGGTCTCATTCTGCCTTTAGAGTGCATTACAATTACCTGGGACGCTTAGTAAACATGAGGTTCCCAGAGCCCTCCCCTCCGGAGATTATGGCATACTAATTCTAGAACAGAAGGTATATACATTTTTAACAAGCATCCCACAGGATTCTGATGCAGATGGTAAAGAAGTATTGTCTTAGCAATTTTAATATTTTAATAATTCTGACCATTTTTATACATTTCAAGAGTTGGTTATACAAAGCACCCTTTCCATTTGATGATAGGATTTTTTTTTATATTAATATGTTTCTTGGGAAAACAGTTTGACAAATACTGGAACACAGAGTTTTCTTGGAACATTTTCCTGACCAGTTTAAATAATAGATGTAACATTAAATCCCTAGTAACTAACTTCTCATTTATTTATAAGGTACACATGAAATTTGGCATAGCCATTGCCTCATAAAAAGAGAATGCTATACAAGCATAAATTGAGTGGCAAAGTGTTTTTATGATGGCCGATTCAGTTTCCAATTGTCAACTGTTATCACATTTAAGAACATATATCCTGCCTTAAAATTAAAATATACAATAACAAAGAACTTAAATAGGAAAAAACACATATCCCTTTTTAGGACAAGAGTTTTTAAAAGATTTATGCATAAAAAAGCTCACACATGCTTGGCTATCCCACATATGTATTCAGCATTGAAACCTACATATTATATTTCACAAAGAAAAACTGCAAATTTATTCAGAAAAAATTATTAGTTATAACCCTGCCAAACAATAAGGAGAAATCATTGTATGAACATGAATCTTGAGCATTTTATCTAAATTCTCTGCTTAAATGTATGTGTAGAACTTTATACACCTAAATTTTCTAGCTGTTTCCTTTTATGATTATTATTCCAAAGTAAATATGGCCTGCGTATTAGACTTGATGTTTCAAAAACTACCCAAGAAAATTTCAGAGGATGAAAATAGTTCAGATTTTCTTATTTTTCTCCTATCAGCAAGGACTTAGCCTGTGTCTTCCACATTCCAGAAATAATTAAGTTCTGCTTTCATTATTTTTCTTTTGATTCAAAGGTGTTTCCTATTCATTCTTACCCCTTTCGCAATAAAAGAGTCAAACATATTTTAAGATGATTCAGTCATCCCCTAGTTTCTCAGTTTGAGTTCCTTAATGGGATTCTTAATCTTCTCCCACAAATATTTTAAACATAGCAGATTGGGGGTGGGGGGAGAGATTTTTAAACCATTAAGAACAATCTTTTTATCACAATTGGGATTAAACTTAGATCATGTTTTTATGCAAAGGACACTTCACTCAAAAATAAAATAACATAGAAACAGGCATCCCAACTTATGAAATGGGTGAGTGGAGCAGTTCTTCCTGACAAGGTGGGGACCCAGGGTTCCACCCATGTGACTGCCTATTTCCCTTGGCCCTGCAGGCATCTGCACTTGTGACCACATGGCTGTGTGAAACACTGGCTTGGAAACAGTGGTTCACATCATTATTTCCTTACAGTTTTGAGTGGTTGTTGTAAATAGGTGGGTAGGGAGATAAGAAGATAGATGTTGCCTTGATGCAAGGTGTAAAATCGTAGAATCTTTTAAATGAAAAATTAGGGGAAAAGTCATCACAGGCAGTTCGCTAAGATATTGCAAAGACAGAAAGAAATCTCACCCTTTAATAGAGCCAAACAGATAAGCAATAACCAGTCTTCAAGTAAGAGGACTCAACAGCACTAATTGTCACACATAGTTCATCCTAGATTTGACTGATAATTAGTGCGGGTTAATTGGGAAAAGTGAGTCTCTTCATTTTTATTTGCTTTTATAATATTAGTCTAAAAAGTACATATATTCATCCTTTATTACTTTCCTCCTTTGTTTTTCCTTTCTGTTCCCAGAATATTTCAAAGATTAAAAATGTTTATGAGAAATTTCAAACTAGCAGCAATAAAGATAAATGGAGAATAGTGTTAAATCTAAATGTCCCCTTGCTTTTCTAATATTCCTTACCGTATCTATGGTTGATAATTATAACTTTTATGTCCTCTACATAACATCCCTAGATTTTTTGTGCTAAAAATTATTTTAAGCTAATTTCTACATTTGTAGCTTTAAAAAATAATACCTCATTTAGCAAATGTTTATTAAATGCAAAGTGGTCTCAGGCACTGAAGGAAATAAATGCAACTATAAATTAAACAAAGACTCATTCATTTATTCATCAGCCATCTGATCACTTACTATTTATCAAACAGTGTGCCAAGTATACAGCAGGCATACAAAGTCAAATGAAATAAAACTACTATCTTCAAGAGGCCCAATGTCCTATAGAAGATAGTCCATGATCAGTTATATAATGATGATTAAATAGTGCAAGGCAGTCTGTGTAGAGGAAGTTCAGAGAGAAGATGGTTTGTATTCCAATGGGAAATGAATTATGTATGCACACAAATTTCTGTATATTTGAAAAAATGAAGGGGGAAGATATTTAAATGAGTTTAGGATAGACATGGCAAGCCTTGAAATTCCATATTTGAACTTAGTGTTGCGGTATGGCAGAGACAACTGAAAAAATATCTTTTTTAGCAATATGACTAGTGTTTGCAATGAAATATAGTAGTTCAGGTTTTCAAGTTTTCTAAGTAGTTAATAACACAGTTAGGACCAAATATCGATTATCCTGATTCAGCTCTGCTTTCTAGATGCCACAGAGGGAAGAATTTACTGATCCTCTGAAATAGGTTTTGGTGGGCAGGGATAAAAAGGCATTTTAGAAGACCTAGACCATGAGATTTCTGAGCTCCAAAATGAGGCTATGGTACGAATCTTTTAGGAGATGAATTAACCTCTGTCACGAACTTCTAGAGTCTCTAAAATCAGACATGCTTCACACCTACTTAAAACACTCAATGTTTTTCATCCATTGTTTTTCATCCAAAAACCTTAGAGTCAGTGGTAAGACCCCTCATTATCTGTGCCTTGTTCATCATCCCTGCCAGCTTTTTTATCACTATACTCAACTTGCAACTTATACTCCAGAGACTACCAAAGTAGTTGCAGTTTCCTGAATCTTTAAATATTTGGTGTTGCTCCTATAGCCATTTCATAGGCTGCTACCTCTGTCAAGAATACCATGTCCTAAGTACTTTATTCAGAGGACGATTCCCACTCATGCCTCAAGATTCAACACAGATAATACATGCTCTAGGAAGTTTTTCCTGACTCCTTTCTCCTTCGTGTACAAAAACTAATTGAGATCCCTTCCTAGGTACTTCCATAGCACTCTGTTTTCCTGCATTATCACAATTTATTATAACCATCACTTGTCTCCTCAACTATAAAGGAAGCTCTTTGAGGGTAGATACCCTCTTTTTCTCTACATTTTTAATGGTTATACCTTAACATAGCTCACAGAATAACTGTTTATTACATATGTGTTTAGATGGATAGAAATATAAATGGGTGGATGGATGGATGGATGGATGGATGGATGGATGGATGGATGACTTCATATAAAAGCAAATGATCTGTTAATATGCATTGGGTAGCAGAAGACAGACTCAAAAAATGGAATTAAAAATCAGCTATTCAAAAGTGATCTATTGATTTATCAAAGTTTTTTGTTATTAGTAACTTCAAGTCTGAAATTAAGACAATGTACATTCAGAATTCTTACTATTATATCGGCTTATTTCATGTCTTTCTTAGGTGTGTGGAAGTTGGAGGGTTAATATACTCAGTATGATCAAATGTTGTCACTCACTGGTTTCTCTTTTTTCACATGACTGTCTTCATCTGTTTCTATTATTTTTCAGGAAAAAATGCTATTACACTGACCGGAGGAACAAATCAATGGGCAGGTCAGTGGGTGATGTGTAATTTGTTTACAACTGATTCATCATTTGGGAAAAAGAAATAAAAAGAAACATTCGATTACCCATATCAGCAGTTGTAAATTTTAGGAAGAAAAACTTTGTTGATTTGTTCAAAGATTTCCAAAATGACTTAAGCCAAATTTAACAATGTTTAAAATCAAATAATCTCTTTTTTTTCTATTTACCATTGCCATTCCTGCAATCTTCTTTTTTCTTTTTAAGATTTTATTTATTTATTTATTTGTCAGGGAGAGAGAGCACAAGCAGGGGCAGAGGCAGAGACAAAGGGAGAAGCAGCTTCCCGCTGAGCAAGGAGCCCGATGCGGGGCTCAATCCCAGGACCCAGGGATCATGACCTGAGCCAAAGGCAGATGCTTAACTGACTGAGCCACTCAAGTGTCCCTGCAATCCTTTTTTGATATAATGTTGTGACAGGAGGATTTTAATTGCAAGTTAGCATCTCAGGAGATTTTAATTTAAAAAATAGTTATAAAATCAGGATTGATGGGCAAATGATGACCCACTAGAGTAATAGAAGAACAGACGTGGCAGAAACCTTCTGGATCATTCAGTCCAAATCTCTTGTTTGACAGAGGTGGTCAAAGAGAGACCAGCCTCCAGAGTGATGAAGTGGTTTACCAAAGCCACATAGCATCTTTTGAATTCCAGGCCTGCTCTCACCAGCTGAGCTGCCTGTCTTATCCTAATATTGAAAACAACCTTTTTTTCAAGAGCTTCATCTCAAAACTTCTCTTTACCTACTGTGGTAACAGTAGCTATGACAAAGGAATTTATCAAACCACAACCGTGAGACAGGAGAAGCTCTCCCACCTGAATCACCCTGGCCCTGTTTTCACTGAGGAAAATGAGTTTCCATTCAATGGGTGCTAAAAACAAAAGGCTTCTTATACTTGGCTCTTTTTCTGCTCATTGCAAAAGAATCAGTTAGTGAAAGCAAAATATGATAGAGTACACTCTATTGAATAATGCTGCAGGATGTTAAAGCCAGAATGACACAAAACTGGAATCATATAGTGTGAACATCAGAACATTTTAGGGAAGGATTCCATAAATCGAGTTTCTTTACCAGAGAAAGTGGCTAAATATAATTTAGAACTTTAAGAAAAATTTTCATTTTAGGAGAGGAGAATGTTCGTCTCTCTTAAACATTAAATTTAGATGTGGTGGGAACAGGTAACAAAAAAAGTAAATAATGGGCGGGACTTGAAGTTAGAATGAATATTAAAGGAATTAGTACTTAAAAGTCTCTTTAAAATACTAAAATTATTAATGATGCTTCTCAGCCAGGTCAGATTTTTCTTTTTGTTGGGTTAACATGCTCAGATTTAAAATGAACTTTTATCATTCCCCTTGTGCATATTTGGTCCTAGTCGTATAGCAAATTTCCAAAATTATTTTTATATAATAATGTAAAAGTCATTGGAAATAAAATATATGAATTTACAACTGCAGAGAGTTTTGTTTTTCTCTGCATGTGCCTGCATTATGTTTGATGTTTTGATAAAATGTCCTTGGGTTAGGTTCAGTGTGCTCTATAGAATTAGTGAGATTTTGCTACTATATAATTAGTGGGTTTTCTGATAAACAGGCATCTTTCTTTCAGAGACTAGCAGAAGGGTAAAATCCTGTATATTAAAATAGCAACAAATTTCTATGTTATATTATGTAATTTAGCTTAGAGTGCATTTGGAATGCATGATAAACGTGTATACTAAATTCTAAAGAAAACATTTTTAATAGTGAAAAAAATGTGGGTTTTTTTCTATTTTGGTCAAACTTAAAAATAAACTAGAAAAATAAATACTATATTATGTATCATAATATGTTTTATTATCTTTTGTATTTATTATTTTGTTTAATTTCATGAAATGAAAATTCAGTTATATGTTCCAAATAATTATTAAAATACCTTAAACATTACTACAGCCTACCTCTTTTTTTTTTTAATTTTTATTGGTATGTTAATCACCATACATTACATCATTAGTTTTTGATGTAGTTTTCCATGATTCATTGTTTGTGTCATGTCCATTGACAGATGAATGGATAAAGAAGATGTGGTATATATATATACAGCCTAGCTCTTTACAATTTACTTATTACAAATAGTTTTCTTTGTTCCTTGACTTTTTGGATGCATATGGGAAGGATAACAAATACATAGGAAGGGCATTTATAAAAGTATATGACATATTAAACTGAGAAAAAGGATGTCATATTATTTGCTTGAGTTTAGGCTTTCACTTAGGGAAATGACTGATTTTGATTTTTTTTTAAACTTTAACTTTGGAGAAAAAGTTTAAGTGTCCCCTGTTCCCCCCCCCCGTGTGCGTGTGTGTGTGTGTGTGTGTGGTGACCATCATTGTTATAAAATTTTAAAAACCTAATTTATAGACAATTGTCAAGAGAGAAATGAAAATCAATTATGTGCATTTAGATTTCACTTGTGCTTTTCCTTTCTTGAAGTGGGAAAGATGTTTATGCATAGGTATCTTGACCAGTAAAAGTTAGGTGATGAATAATGTACAGGCAATTATCCAGCTTTTGAAGATCGTCATTTCTCCTGGCAGGTTGATAGGAAACGGCTATAGTTTTATTAGTGCTGCTATTTATCATTTGTTTACAAAGCACTTTCACATTCAGTTATCAAAACATCTTCAAAATGACCCTTCAGGGAGGCAAACAAAGAGTAACTAGTTTTGCAGATCTGGGAGAATAAATGACCATTATCACCACTCTACTAACCCCATGCCTCCTCCCCTCTCCCAGATTTCACAGCTGGTTGGGTAGAGTTGGTGCTCCAATGAAGTTCTTTTGGCCCTTTTATCCAGAATTCTTTTCAATTTCCATAGAATTCTCTGCTTTCCATTGATTTTAGCCAAAGAACTTAAAGCTCCATTAGAAGTCCTTTTCACAATATGCTGTGAAACCTTGAGTCTGCAAGATGGCCAAGGTGACAAAGATTTGGTAGAGTGTCGACTGCATTAGATCATGTTGGTGACATGTTGGTGAGACTAGTAGTAGTAGACAGAGTAGTAATAACTCTCATTATTATTGTAAACATTACTGAGTGCTTGCTGGGTGCTTAGCACTGTGGATTCAGGCATTACATATTTAATTCTCGAAATATTCCTTCCTTTAAGAGATGGGAAAATTGAATAAGAATCAAGGAAATTGAGTAATAATCTAGAACTTTGCATCCCATGATTCAAATCTAGGCCTGATCATGTTTCACTATCAGAATCATTTACTTCTTCATAGAAAGTGTATATGAAAAGTCTACATTATAATAGTTTATTTCTATAAAAAATGAGTGATGATCTGAAGGCCCTTTTATTTCATTAATGTTTTTAAAATTCACCTCCGCTTCTCGTATATTTGTATTTTGTCAGAGAAAACTGTAGTTCATCATCATTTCCTAAGTGCAGTCAGAATGTATCCTTTTATTTGATCCTTCTAGCACCTAGTAAGGTAAGACAGATAGAATCACTTCCTCTCTCTAGAGGTGAAGAACCTAAAGCTCAAAGATTGAAAATGTTTGCCTCAATTTCAATAACTGGAAAATTCAGTCCTGGAAGACTCCTCCTCCACCTCCTACCCTGCTGTGTTCCTCACTGTGCCAAGTTTAAGAAGCTGGAGTAATTGCTATACAATCCATTCAGTGATTTATAAATATCTATGCACTAGTCACTGAAATACAGAGATACTCTGTGATTTCAGAGACCTTTGTTATCATGAGAAGAAGCAAAATGAACACCTCAGATATCACCCATTTATTATTTTAGGCTAGAAAAAATACTTTGGTCCCTCTAAAACCAAAAGTGACTTGTGATCTATATGATAACCTACCTGGTAAAGGAAAGGTCCAGACTCTCCACATGCTAAACTTTACATCAATTGATTGTTATTTCAAATTATGCATAGTAATCTTACCATAATAGACTTGAGTGGAATAATTCCTAAGATATACTATTAGCTGCGGGCACATTGCTATACTGAATTTTTAAAAGTTTAAGCAGCGCTGGCCAAACAGATATTAAGACACATTGTGCTTGTCTAGGAAACTATCCTATTCTGCTACTTTGATTCTTACTATTGTGGAAGGGGCCAAAAATTGACAAAGATAGAACCTCATAAATAGTGTGTAAATATTGCAGTTTTTTTAAGTAAACACAATTATTATTACAGTTACTCAGAATTAGGTTTTCAGAATCAATCTCTGGACTCAATATCTCTTTCTTTTGCTTGTTTTTCTTTGTACAGTAAATATGGTTCCAATCAGTATATATACATAAGAACTGAGTTGTGACTGTAATATAAAGCTGAGACCAAAGTATCATGATATAAGATTTCCTGAAACAGTATTCCTAATGTCATATATCTGGTGTCTGTACTAAACCCATTACTCAAAGTGCAGCCAGTGGATAGCAGCATAGACATCCCCTAGGAGCTGGTTAGAAATGCAGTAGGCTCACCCTGGGTCTACTTGACCCTGGGTCAAGTTTAAAATAAGACACCAGGGGCGCCAGGGTGGCTCAGTCAGTTAAGCGTCCGACTCTTGATTTCAGCTCAGGTCATGATCTCGGGGTTGTGAGATAGAGCCCAGAGTGGAGCCTGCTTGTGATTCTCTCCCTCCCTTTCCTGCTGCCCCTCCCCTCTTTTAAAAATAAATAAATAAATATTTTTAAAAAATAAAATAAGACAGCAACTTTCAAATCTCCAGCTAAGTCAATTTTTTTTTTTGAGTGAGGAAATGGAGGCAAGAAGTTAAATAACATCTGTCAGTTCACACAGCCACTGTGGTGCCAAGCTGCCTTCGAACTCGGTTTTGCTTGACACCAAAACCCTTGCTGTTTCCATCACAGCTGGGGCTCGCAGTGCTGTTGAATAAGTGTGTTGTAGACATTTATTTCCTTTCAGTCTACACTTGTAGAGCCACATGGCTGTCGAGCTTTCAGAGAATCAGGAAATAATCTACCGCTACATACGTGGGTATACATACATCTGTGCACTCACAACTTAGATAAGTGTGTCATGTTCCTTGAATTGTTATGTTCTTTCCTAACACCACCTTTATGTATGATGATTCTTTAACATTTTCCCCAAGATTTTTCTCATAAGGATAACTTAGTTGAACCAAAAGACTTTAAACTGCAAGATTTGGTTTGTTTTGGAATTTATTTCTTTGGTGTGGGGACAAGAGAAATGCTTGTGTGTGGGTATGAGTGTGGGTGTGTGTATGTCTTTCTGGAACTCTTCTTTCGGAATGGTATAGAAGAGAGGCATGGCTCTGGAATGCAACCTAATCTAGTTCATGTGACTTTGTTCCAGTGTACAAAATTATTTTAGGAGAATAAAAAAATGGATGTCCCAAAACCCAATGGTTCTTGACAAGTCAGCTTTTCCAAACCTGCAGGAGTCAGACTGCTATACCGGCCCCTTCAGCCGTGCACGGATTCACCAGTAAGTTCACATTTCTTTTTCTCCCACAACCTGACTTGATGCCTTTCATTATCTAGGAGTTATTGATAGAACAAAAATACCTTGGAACAGTTCCATTGTTTGCCAAATAAGTCAGAGAATGTATCATTTTATTAAAATGTTTTTTGCACTTAATTTATGAACAGTTCTCAGCAAGCATTCTTAATTCCTTATCAGCTGATTTAGAGGCATTCAGGAAATGAATAATTAATTGTAAACTCATGTGGGCTGGTAGTCTAGGACCCAGTTCTTTCAAAATAATTGTTGGTGCATCCAAGTACAAAACTAAAAAGCACAATATCAGAATGGTGGAAGCTACTAAAATGGACATGTATACAAATACCATGAAACAAAGCAGAGTAAAGTCAGCCTGTTAGGAAAGACACAAATAGAATGCACATTTTTACAAGAGAGGGAGAAGCTACAGCCAGAGGAAAGGATCTAGGAAGACTTTTTGAAGGAGATCGTCCTCTCCAGCAAGTAAAAGTGTGGAGGGAGGTGGAGAGAGGTGGGGCAGGGGGGGGCTAGATATCAGAGACAGAGCAAAATCCTGAGAAAAAAGAAATGTGAGATTTCAAGGTGTGATAAATTGTACAATTTGACTATCAGATGCAAAAACCCAGGCCTATAGGAAATCAGACTGAAGGAGAGGCTGAAATGCAAAAATAGAGAACCTGGAAGGAAAATAAGGAATTTAATGATGTATGTATGCTGACACATTAATAGTAGGAGTGCTCTGAGAATCAGAGCTGTGCTTGAAAAGTCAGGTGGGAAATTGGGCAGCCGGTTAAGAGGACATTCCTCTTGTAATCTAGGCAATGAGACCCGGAACAATAGGGTAGCTCAAAGCCAGAGAGAGCAGTTCAGTTAGAAAAGTTGACTGGTTCAGCAACTGTTTGAATATGGATGGTAAAAAGAAAACAAGAATCATAGAAGACCTAAAACTTCAGTACTAACTGCCTGGAAAAAAATGGCCGATTATTACTCACAGAGATAAAGCAACTGGAAACAGGAATTGTCAGAAGTTGAGTAAGGTCCAGGATGCTTCCATTTTTTTTAGGCTCCCACCATATTACAAAATAAATGCTGAAATAGACCTCCTTTCCTGTCAGGATCACCCTTTTGCTCTTTACTCATTGGCGCTCATTAAGGTTTCTCTTTGCGACTCTCACTACTTGGGGACGGTACAGGGCATGAAGGGGAAGGAACTGTTGCTTATTATTGAGGTTTGGAAAGCAAGACAAGTTAGCTTGGAAGGCGTGGTATGGGGAAATGACATCAATTTTTAATGTGTTCTATTTGGAACTACATTGCTTAAGGTAGTACAAAATTTATGGGAGACAATGGACAATTTAATGCTGCTGTCCCCGTTTCATGCTAAACAAGAAATAAGAGGACATCTAGGCTTCCCTATAAACTGAAAGATTTTTAAATGAATGTTTGATAATGCTTGTATTATTTATAAATGTATTTGTCTCTGCCAATTGATTTATTTTAAGAGGATGGTTTGTCTTTTGACTTACTATCCTTCTCAAGTGTTAGTTTTAATGGAAAAAACAGATGGATGACTACCTAGAAACTTGTAACTGTTGCTGGACTCTGTGCTCTGCTTTGAATATTAAAACAAATCCCCTTATCTTAACAGCTTCATAATAAACAACAAGGACACATTCTTCAGCAATGCTACTCGAAGCAGGATAGTCTATCACATGCTACAGCACACGAAATATGAAAATGGAATATCAAAAGTGGGTAAGAACACTAATTAAAAATATAAAGAAGGTAGAATTTGCTGTTACTAATTATATCCGGAAATACTTATTTTCACATCTGAAGCTTTGCCTTCATGCATGAAACATGAGGATATAATGCATTGAACACAAATTCTAAGCATCCTATTTTTCAGCTTTCCAATAAAACAAAACTAAATAAAACAACAGCAACAACAAAAACTTTTTCAAGGGCATTTAACCATATGTATCAAAACGAGAACACTTCGGAATAGAAATTTTATTTTTTGGAATGTATCTCAAAGAAATAATCAGATTTTGAATAACAATATATGTAGAAGTTTGTTCATAGTGGCTTTGTTTATAAACAAAGATTAGAATAGAATGAAATTGGAAATATTCTAACCGTCCATCACTAGGAACTAACAATAAGTTAGGCTATGCTCCATAAATGCATCCACTTAAAATTATTTGTTATTTGTTCACTCTTAAATTTATTGAGCATCTGTTGTATGCTATATATATCACAAAAAAGTATACGACGCAGACCCCTTACTTGTAGAAATTGGAAATTAGTGATTAGTTCTCCATTTATTGACTTTGAAAGGTAGCCACAATGCATAATCAAGTGAAAAAAAAGACCAGATTAAAAACTATAAGTCTAATGTAATTCCATTTCCTAAACACACATTTGTAAAAAGAAAAAAATCTGGAAGAATATATATGAAACTCTCTAGAAATTGCCTCCAGAAGGTGAAATAACAGCTAATTTTTACTTTCTAGATTTCTGTGTTGTTTAAATGTATTGCAGTATGCTACTATATGTATATTGAAAAAGAAAATTGAGAAAATTTCACCTAGAAAAATTAAATAAAATTGCAAAGTTTACATAGTGCAGAGCAGAAAACAGGTAATAAACGAGTTGGTCTTTTAATTATTAGGGTGAAAAATACAAGACAGTAAAGAAATCAAATGTTAGTTATGTCCTAAAACCTTTACAAATAAAAAGTTGATAGCCACTGGAAACTTGTACTAATTTCTACTGAATTGTATTAAAAAATAGTGCCACAGAAGTAAAATGAACTATGTTTCAAGTCAGCCATTTATTAAAGAGGAAAGTTCAGACTTTGGTTCTCCTCTGATTAATAATTCATTTGTTACTGAGTAGTCAAAATAGTTAATTTGGACACTAAATCCTTACAAAAATTTTTGACACTTAGTTTTCTAAATAAGAAATAAAAATAGAGAAGTCCAGAATATAAAATAAAAATGTGTCTAAGTGATAGTGTTATGTATTTACATAGTCTTTAAAAATAAAAATATGACATTTCAAGTGATTGTAAAGATATCATGCCCTTTGTAGAACATACAATAAACACAAAGGTATAAAAATAAAATTTAAAAATCCCCAAACTCAGTTGTCACTCTCACAAATTAATACTGAATGTATATATAGTAAACTTGCATGATTCTAATAATGATGTGTTGAATATGATGTATATATACATGATTTTTAGAATCATGCAGTGTTTACAATTTTGTCCTTTTTAAAAAGTGTGAGTATTTTCTCAAGCCCTTTGGTATGTCTGTAAACATTGTAAATAGCTGTACAAAATTCTATTATAAGCATTCATCAAATTGCAGTTATTTACCAAGTACCTAGTATAATTGATTGCACCATAATAATTAAATGATTTCCTGATTTTGGGTATACAATTATTTCTTATTCTTTATGAATATAAATAATACTGTAACAAAAATTATTCTCCAAAAGTTTCCCAATATCTAATCTTACCATGACAGCATGAGAATGTCCATTTCGCTACACTCAGGCTGAGATGGAGATTTTAAGAAGGGTCACATATTGCTATTTATGTCTCCTTGGCTCAGTATTACTTAAAGACTTCTCAAAACCAATATCCTTTAGAGACATTTTGTGGGTGGAGAATTCCTCTGTTTTCTTGACCAAATGTTGTTGTTTTGAGGCAGAAAAAAATATTTGCTTCAGGTTCATGTGATCCCAAATAAATAGGTATTAAAATGCCTCACATTTCATGATATGACAAAGTGCCATGTGTTGGCACCTTACAAATCTCCATTGATTCATGTTGTAAGGACACAAATAGACTCTTTAGTATCAGTCCTTTTCACAGCCCCTGCCTTCAGAGGTGATGTGGCTATGGGTGTCATTTGGGTTATTTTAAGTTTTTAAATTAATTTGTTCTCCCAAATTTATATATGTTGCTACAGAAGGAAGTCTTCATTTGAACGGACTCAAAAACTGTTCTTTTTTTTTCCTCTTTCCAGGTATCTGTAAACTTATAAACAATGGCTCATACATAGCAGCTTTTCCCCCTCATGAGGTAATTTTGAAATAAAACTTCCATTGGGGGAAAAAAAGTTTCTCATGCTCATTGCTGATCCTTCTTTTATTTTATTTATTTATTTTTTAAGTCTGGCCACCCACTCTTAGGAGGATTCAATCAGTGAGTGGCCCTGGGCCTTTCTCAGACCCCATTATGATCTCTGGCTGCATACTGTCCCCAGTGCTCTAGAACCTTTGTGCAATTTTTCCCTTGTCAGGAGTCCCAGCTCCAGAGGGAACTTAGGGACATGGTTCAACCACTCTGACCACCATCCTGTGCTCCAATGCAGAGTTCCATGCTTGACCCAGCTTGGGTTCCACACCATTCCCAAACAGGGCAAGTTCTGGTTTGTGCCTACCACTTTGTGATGCCTGAAAATCTAAGACAAACCCACACCCCATTATTTACTTGATTCTCTGCCAGGTTATTACCTGTCTACCAATTTTAAGTTAGAAACACCTGCTCCGGGGTGCCTGGGTGGCTCAGTCGTTAAGCGTCTGCCTTCGGCTCAGGTCATGATCCCAGGGTCCTGGGATTGAGTCCCGCATCGGGCTCCCTGCTTGGCAGGAAGCCTGCTTCTCCCTCTCCCACTCCCCGTGCTTGTGTTCCTGCTCTCACTCTTTCTCTTTCTCTGTCAAATAAATAAATAAAATCTTAAAAAAAAAGAAAAAGAAAAAAAGAAACACCTGTTCCAAGCTGTGGTGCGTTCTGCCTGCTGAGTCATGAATGACATTTGAATCAGTTTTGAACATCCTCTCCCAACACACACACACACACACACACACACACACACACACACACTATATTCTTTTTAAGGCCACTTTGCATTTTAAAATAAGTATGGGATCTTCAGAGGTTTGAGATCAGCAATCTCAGAACCCATCACTTCTGTTTATAAAGGCTGAGGACTCACAAGGTGTAACCCCTTCACGGTCTAGTAGAAATCATAAAGGATAAAATGCATCGAGCACTTCCTATTTGGCACTGAGCTGTTTTATATGGATTATCTCATTTAATCCTTAGGACAACCCTTTGAGACAGACAATAATAATAGCTCCATTTTATAGCTAGATCATTGAGGCACAGAAAAATTAAGTATCAAAAGCACAGGTTTGAGCCCATGAAGCCAGACCCCAAAGCATCTATTCATTATGATGAATATCTTACTTACTTACAGTAGGAATAGAAATAATAATAATGGGTAATATGTTAGGTTATTTCATGTGACAGGCCCCCTTTTCCCATTAATCTGAAAATAATCCTGGAGGGGTAGATATTATTATTTTCTCATTATAGAGATACAGAAATAAGGCTCAGAGAAATTAAACATGATGTCAGATTTGACATAGTCGGTAAGTGGTACAGTGTTCAGAGTAGCAAACCTAAGGCCCTGGGAGAGCTTCTATAGCAAAGGAAGTTTTGGGTTGTTCTTTGGGTGAGTAATTTCATCTACATAACTAGTCTGTGTTCTAGCAGTTCATTTGACACTTTCTTGTGTGAAATTTGGAACCTATTTGGAGTAGTTTGTAAATAATAATCCTGTTTATTCTTTCCTGTTGGTTGGAGTAGGGGACTGATCATGAGGATATAGAGGGGTGATCACTGAGTGCACATGGTCCTCTGAACAGGGATGGAAACACACGGGCGAGCAGCCGTCATCACTGCAGTTTTCTCTTACAGCCAACAGGTGTCACTGTCAACCCAGAACAGTACGGTTGAGGTTCTTGAGCAGAATTAAAACAATGATCTACTAGGAATCTACCAGGAAGTGCCTATGTCTGCCCACTGAGGCTGGGAAGGAAACTCAGGTGTTTTAGAAACTTATCATTAATTACTGAAATAAAGCTGAGACTTTGGTTCACCTTCCCTTGCTTACCCAATCTCAGGGCAGTCTATCCTAACAGATCAGTCCAATTGCACAAGCAAACAAACATTTCCCAGGTGGATGTATCCATGCTTGAAATCTTGATCTTCACTTTCATCTCCTTAGCTTCTAATCTTTAGGCTTTAAAAGTCTTGGGCTCTTAAGGAAGAAAACTTGGACTGCACTGTAGGAGAGGAAACTTTTCTCTTCTTCCCTTCAGGGTTCTTTGGCTGACCTAATAAATTGACATAAAGCAGGTTATTAATAGGAGAAAAGCAAATTTAATTATACATGTACAGATCCCCACAAAGACATGAGAGGCTCTTCAGCAGCCAGGAATTGAGGTTGATATGCTATCCTGAGTTAAGAAGAAGAGGGCAGTGGTCTAGGAGGGAGATAATGCACAGGACAATGGAAGAGCAAATATTGGGTGAACCAATGCCTGCCACATCCTGCAGCTAAGTATTCTTATGTAAAAAAGTTATCCTTGGTAATTTCTCTCCTCCCTCTCATAGGCTTCCTATCTAAATTATTTTGAGCAGGAGGGCCGCCTGGGTGGCTCAGTCAGTTAATCGACTGCCTTCAGCTTGGGTCATGATCCTGGGGTCCTGGGATCAAGCCCCATGTCCCGCTCTCTGCTCAGCAGGAAGCCTGCTTCTCCCTCTCCCTCTGCCCCTCCTCCAGCTTGTGCTCTCTCTCTCTCACTCACTCTTTGTCTCTCAAAAAAATAAATTTAAAAATCTTAAAAAAAAATAAATTAGTTTGAGCAGGTAAGGGGGTAGGTAAAAAACTTCTTGAGTCTATTGGCCATTAATTTTTTTCAACTTAGAAATAATCTACATGCCAAAGTAGCACATTCTTGCCCTAAACCCCATCAGCACTTTAACTGTACTTCTATCTTTACCTAATTAATTTATCCATTTCATTGGAAAGCGAGAGAGAGTGAAATCCACATGTGTCTCTCATTTCAACCTTGAGGCATCTGCAGACTGTGATTCAAGCTGCCCTCTTTCTTCATAAGAACTCACACCCCTGGTTGTCTGGGATCACTCAGATGATAGTTTTCCACTTTTTTTTAGAACGAGAATTTTTTTTATTTTTATTTCTTTATTATGTTCAATTAGTCAACATATATTACATCATTAGTTTTTGGGGGTCTTTTTTATTATATGTTCAATTAGCCGACATATAATACATCATTAGTTTTTGATGTAGTGTTCAACAATTCATTAGTTGTATATAACACTGAGTGCCCATCACCACCACACTTGCCCTCCTTAATACCCATCACCCTGTTTCCACTTTTCAATGGCCACAATATATTAAACACTGTAAATTAACACTGATTTTGTACTTTATATGTGCCCAGCACTTTATAATGCAAGTGAGCCCTCACAAAACCCCTCAATGTGGAAATCATTAATATTTATTCTTATTCTCATCATCTACATGAGGAAACTAAGGCATAACTCCACTTGTTTTAAATTTTCATTAAGCTGTTTGTAAAAGTAGAATCACACATTGGAATGAGATGGAGTTTGTTAAATCCTGTCCTAAGTTAAGGCTTACAAAATAGAGTCACCACATCTATTGCTCTCCTTTTTGATTATAAGAGCAAAGCAGTTCCTCTATCAGGCATAAAATTCTATGTGTCTAATATTACAACCCATATGACAGTTTTTGAGGAGAGATATAAAGAATTTGACAATGTTTCCATTTTTGGATTATCTTATCTAAAGTAAGGTATGAGGATTCTGGAATTGAAAAACTTGACTAGCTCTTATGACTTAGACCCCTTATACTTTTTGATTGAACATTTACTTTCTTCTCTAGCTTCTATAAATAAAATAAATATTTTCTGGGACGGAGTCACTGTTTAAAGTAGAAGAATACTCTTAATTTCTGAAGTAAAGATTACAACTATTTCTCTCAGTGATGGTGAATATAGTATTTATTAAAAAACCTTAGGTCGCAAATAATAAAACCTAAATTCTAGTTTACTTTAAGTGAAAGGGACCTCATTGTTTTAAAAAATGACTTTAAGGAAGGACTTTTAAGTAATTATCAGAATATTTTCAATGAAAGAATATAAAGAGATTTACTACATCATTCCAGTGATGGGCTTAAGTTTACAATTTCTGAAGCTTCCAGTAAGTTGTTAAATTGTTCTGTAAGGGAAAAATAGTAAAAGCAATTCCTATTTAGTTCAAATTTACTAAGGGAATGTATATCAATTTATCTTATGTGTTTCAGGGAGCCTACAAAAGTAGCCAGCCCATCAAAACGCATGGACCTCAGAACAATAGACATCTATTATATGAGCGCTGGGCACGCTGGGGAATGTGGTATAAGCATCAGCCCCTGGATTTAATCAGGTAATGTGGATGGATTAATAATGGAAGATATATTATGCTGTTCTGTTGTCATTTTCCAGATTTGGAATTATTTTATTCACCCACCAAATCATCTATCTCATTCAGGAGGCAGTCAGAGAAAAAGAAGCCACTATAGGTCTTTCCAATAAAAAAGAACTTAATTTAGGGATTTGGTTATATAAGGATGGGAAAGCTGAGAAATCAGACAGGAATAGTGAGGTAACCAGAGATTAACAACAGAAGAAGATTGCTAACAGCCTTGAGGTTGCAAGGAAAATGGGATGAAGTATATTTCAGAGCCCACTACCTGGGCCATTGGGCAGGAGCTACACCATCCACGACTAGGACTGTCCGCAGAGAAGTGAAAGTGTTGGAAGTGGAGCCATGAAGAAGGAATGGCTACTTCTCCCTGAAGACCTTGGCCAAGAGAGAAGGAAAGCTCTTGGCTTTCCCCGCTCCTTACACCTTTGAGTTTTCCAGGAGCAATTTACAATAGAACTTGTGTAATCTACTTCCCTGTGAAAACAAACCAAAATGGGGAAAGGCAGAAAATGGATCTGAGAGCAAAGAGAAAAATGACCAACATAGCATCTACGCATATGTCTTTCAACCAAGAATTTAGTGAGTATTCCATTCCAGGAAGCACATTTACAGTGAGTAACTTCTCTCAATTTCAGTTAGTCTCCAGATACTGTTTTATTCATTATTTATTTCATTTTGGTGGAGGATAATTTGTTCTTTTAAAAATATCAGGCGGGGCGCCTGGGTGGCTCAGTCATTAAGCGTCTGCCTTCGGCTCAGGTCCTGATCCCAGGGTCCTGGGATCGAGCCCCGCATCGGGCTCCCTGCTCAGTGGGAGGCCTGCTTCTCCCTCTCCCACTCCCCCTGCTTGTGTTCCCTCTCTCACTGTGTCTCTCTCTGTCAAATAAATAAATAAAATCTTAAAAAAAATAAAAATATCAGGAAATATGTATTAAAAAGGACTTAATCAAGTTTGTCGCTAACTGTAAATATTCTTAGAAGGATTTAAAAAGAGCATTCATAAGTTTATATATATTGATAATTTGAACTGTTTATGAAGTACAATTATCAAGAATAACTCATAACTGTCAGTGTTGTCCTAGCAGGAAACTGATAGAACTGATAGAATAGAAGGAGTAGCTAAAGAAAATCTAATAAGAGAACTATATACAGAACTGTGAATAGTGTCAAGGGAACAAATGGATGATGATGATGAAGCTTCCAGGACTAGCAAAAGCTGGATGCTCTCATCAGACCTTAGCCTGGAGGAACAAGGGGAGAGAACAGTTGGTAGAACCTGTCAAAAACAGAAGTGGAGGATGCCTGACAGAAGCTACAGTCTTAGAAGGAAAGCAGCTACGGGCAAATCATGTCCCAAGAAGGAGAAGGTAGAAGCATAATTAATACACCGATATCTCTTTGATCCCACTCTGTGATACCTTCAATTGTACCTTCAGTTAGCCAAAGAGCCCTTCCGGAAGCCCAAAGAAGGAAGGAGCATAAGTGATACAGTCCATGAAGGTGAGCCTCCTGGGCATATCCAAAATCAAGATGCTTTGATTCTTATTCTGTCATTCACAACAAATTATCAGATCTTTATTTATGCAGGTGTTTTTTGTTTTGGTGCTTTTTTGTTGTTTTGTTTTTTTAAGAGAGAGAGTGTGAACAGTAGGGAGGGGCAGAGGGAGAGAGAGAATCTTAGGCAGGCTCCATGCTCAGCACGGAGCCCAAAGTGGGGCTCCATCCCCGAGCTGAACTGAAGAGTTGGACACGTGACTAACTGAACCACCCAGGTGCCCCATTGATTTTTTTTTTTTTTTATTTAGAGAGAGAGAGGAAAGAATTGTTATTTTAGGGATATGTGAACACAATGAGATATGCTAGCTCACAGAACCATATTTATTATTAGGAACCAAAATGAAGTTGGTGTTTTCAAGCAAGCATTTCAGCGTCAATAATTCTCTTATCTATTGGACATATTGCTATTGCTGCTTCAGGTAATTTCAGCAAGCAACCTTTATTTTTAATAACTAAGGTTATTTGGATACTGTTACCAATTATTTGGCTATTGACATAGAAGGGAAATTTTGCTTATGAAAGTACTTTGTGTTCAAGTGGCTGAGAAGAGAGGGAGGAGATGAAGGGCCTACCCAAGATGAAGGTCATAAAAGAGTATAGATGGCACTTCAGCATGTTCCTGCTCTCTAGGAACCTGCTTGTTACCAAAATATAAAACAGATAAAAAGAGAATGGCTATGAGTGAAGTACAGTGAGGAGTGACACGGAGAGCAACCTAGCAATTCCTCCCTGCCTCGGCATGGTTTTTGAGATTCCTCTAGAGATCCTAGAATATTATGAATAACCAGTGCTCTAGGTCAAGGGGGTTTCCATCAGCTTTCTTGGCCTGGAACTAGCTTCTCCCTCTCCTGAATCAGATCTAAAATCTGCTGTAACTTAGGTGATTAAACTACTGTCATATAATATTGTTGTTCCTCTTAACCTTCAACAGTATGTAATTGAAAATCTCAGTATAATGCTGCCTGTTTAAGGGGGGGTTGTCTGTGCAGTCCTCTGTAGTCATTATTATAAAGACATTCCATTATGTTAGTAATATATGCGAAAACCTACTCTACTCCACAGAGGAACACTTACTTAAAGGAACAGATGGCTTTATTGCAATACCTGTTGATACGATAAGCTTTTGTCTCAACTAGAACATACCGTTGTAGGAGAAGTGAATGATCTACTGATCTGTGTCTCCTAGGAGAAATCAATGAAAAAAACAAAAACTTAGATAAATGGAGGATGACTCCATTTCTATACCTGGTATTAGAATATGCAAAATTTTAACCGGCACAATACAGAGAGTGACGTAGAAAAAGAATGATTTTCAGAAAGAAAAAAAATACCAAGAGAATTGTCTTGTCAAGGAAAAAAATACCAAGAAAATTTCCTTCCCAGAAAGAATCACTTCCCAGCGCAATATTCCTAAATGAACTGTGAAACACCAATTTTTAGAGCTATCCCTGGAACAAAACTGTGTTAAGTAACCATTTTTAGAAGATGGAGACCAAACAGTCATAGAGAATTCAAGAAATTATTATTTCTTACCAGAGCTTTATAAACTGTGTGGCAGTTGATATTGTCAGTAGACTTGGTGAAGAAAGAGCAATAAGATAGTCATTAGAACTGTCTTATTCATCTGCCATTTCCATATAAACTATGTTCATCGGCTCAAGGGAAATAAAATATATTCATTTCCTTAGCTTCATTCAGTACTCCTTGTGGTGGGTGCTAGTGAAAAAGACACAGGTCCGCTTTCAGGCACTTGAAGTCTTATGGAGTGGGAGAGGAATGGAAGAGTGACAGGTGAATTGTCATAAAGTGTTATAAATTTAGGACACTGAAATGTGGGTGAGGGTAGTATGGGAACAAGATCAGGAGCATCTAAGCCAGGGTTGCAGTGGAAGTCAGGAAGGGCTTCCTGTAAGAAGTGATATAAAGTGAAGGATGTGTACAAGCCAGACAAGGGAGGAAGATGAAATGTAATATTCCAAAGTAAGGGAACAGCATTGGCCAAGGAAAGAACTGTGTGCTCCAGGAGCCGCAGAGTTAACTTTGTTGAGGAAGGTGTGACATGACTGTGTCTAGCCTAAGGGAGTCTGGCCAAGGGTGCAGATGGAGACTCAAATCAAATCTACTCTCAACATCTACCTACAGGGAAGACTTTTTTCTAATTTACACAAAAGCAATATGATTTAGCACAGCTCTGTGTGTGGAAAACAAAAAGACATTTTGCTAGGAGGATGGAGAAAGTCAATAACTGGCTTTTAAAAGTTTTATGAACCTTGTTAAGAAGTTTGACACAGAAAGAATACATTTTATAAAATTACCCCTGTAATGACAATGTTTAAAGATAAACAGCATCACCATTATTGGATTCATTAACAAGTGGGAATATTAAGATACCCCAGATGGAACTTACTGAGGAACTGAGCTGGTATGTCCATCTGAAATTTTGACTAGGTGTGACATCAACATTTGCCATGGTACTTATGTTGCTTTAAACTAAGGGTTTGCTTTCTCATGCAGACTCTACTTCGGTGAGAAGATTGGGCTATACTTTGCTTGGCTGGGATGGTATACTGGAATGCTGATTCCTGCAGCACTTGTTGGCTTGTGTGTGTTCTTCTATGGAATATTTACAATGAATGGAAGTCAAGTAAGGTGAGCTATTAACAGCCTTATTAAAATGTGTTGGCCTTTATTCTGATTGGCAAAAGCTTTATGATAATGCTGACTGTGAAAAACAACTCATGGTTCTACAATTTATTTGCTGGGATTTCTGAGGGGAAGAGAAAAGCACTATTTTTAAAAGGCCATTTCCATATTTTTATATGCAAATTCTCTTGGATAAGTTCTAAGACTGTTTCTCTGTATGCAAAATTTCTCTTTCTAGTATATCCCACTTAATAATTCAACAATGCAATGGTAGTTTTATATAATTTACATTTCCATAGTATTTGGTAGTCCAGAATGCCTTCTCACTAAGGTAGTTCAAATAATCTAAATTACTACAATTCTTTAAACACTTACAATATACAAAGAGCTTCCCGATAATGTTCTTTTTTTTATCATTTGATAGGAACTTCACTACCATCCTTTTTCCAGATGAGAGAAACTTACGTATTTAGAGATGTCTGAACAAAAATATTTGTAGAACATAAATCCTGCTCTGAGCAGTCTTCCCTTCTGAGAACATAAAATCACTTTCTATTTTCTTCTTATTCTCTATAAGAACAAATATTTGTAAGTTTTTTAGTATCAACTTAAGGTATCAAGATGGTAGTGAAATAAGGTTTGACAAAAATCAAGCATTTATGAGAATGGAGATTCTACTGTTCAAGTTGAAATCACTCAAGATTTGGGTGGAGGAACAATACATTATTATTCAGCAGAGACAACACTCACCCAGACATTGAAGAATCCTCATAATAAATGTTTTATTTAATATATACAAGGATATCATCAAGTTCAGGCTTGTATGATATAATTCAAAATATGAAAAGCACTTCCCTCCTTTAAAGCTCAGCACTTTGTTCTCCTTTGGCCCATCTTTTAACCATGACCTTACTACTGGGTAGTAATCATAACAGTTAATGGGATCATAAAAATAATTTCCTTGTATGGATAACAATTTGCCTAAAAACAATATACTTCCATTGTCCTAGAGTTAAATCCAGTTCCATAGCCAACTTCCGTGATTTGGTATCTTAATGTCCCCTTGCTCTCCATGAATGCTAAATGATAATTAGTTTGAAAACAAAGAAACACCTACTGTTCAAACACATTTCATCTAGTCAGAGGTTTATTTCAGAATTTTGCAAACTCACTACCACTCTGGAAGGCAGCATCTTCCTGAACAAACTTGTGCCCAGTGGAAACATCCATCCCTATTTGGGCATTTTTCTGTATGCTGTTAAATCAGTAACCTCTGAAGCTAAGAAAACAGGTTATGATTTGAAGTTATAGTGTCTTGGAAAGAAAAGCACTTTTTCCTACTTTTTTATTCTCTCTTTCTATGAGTTTGGCTTTCTTAAAGATTTACTTTAAAGTGATACCATAAAATAATTTTTCTTCCTCTGGCTTATCTCACTTAGTATAATACCCTCAAGATCCATCCATGTTGTCACAAATGGCAGGATTTCCTTCTTTCTCATGGCTGAATATTACATTATACACACACACACACACACACACAAACACACAACACACCACGTCTTCTTTATACATTCATCAATGGGCACTTAAGTTATTTATATATCTTGGCTATTGTAAGTAATGCTACAATGAACATAGGAATGCAGATACCTTTTTAAGATCCTGTTTTCATTTTCTTTGGATATACACTTAGAACTGGGGTTGCAGGATCATATGGTAGTTCTATTTTTAATATTTTGAGGAACCTCCATATTATTTTGCATAGTGGCTGCACCAATTTAGATTCCCATCAGCAGTGCTTTGATTATAGGCATCCTAACAGGTGTGAGGTGATATCTCACCATGGCTTTGATTTGCATTACTCTGATGATTAATGATGTTGATCACCTTTTCATTACCTGTTGACTTGTAGATCTTCTTTGAAAAAATGTCTATTCAGTTTCTCTGCCCGTTTTTTAAATCAGATTGCTTGTTTTTCTGCTATTGAATTGTATGAGTTCTTTATATATTTTTGGATATTAACCCCTTATCAGATATATGTTTTGTAAATATTTTTTCCCATTCTGTAGGTTGTCTTTTTGTTTTGTTGGTAGTTTTATTTGCTAATGCAGAAGTTTTTAGTTTGATGCGTCCATCCCGCTTGTTTATTTTTGCTTTGGTTGCCTTTGCTTTTGGTGCCAAATACTAAAAATCACTGGGAAGGCCAGTTTCAAAGAGTTTACCCCCTATGTTTTCTTCTGGGAGTTTTATGGTTTCAGGTCTTAAATCTAAGTCTTTAATCCATTCTGAGTTAATTTTTACATATAGTATAAGATAGGGGTTTAGTTTTGTTCTTCTGCATGTGGATATCCAATTTTCCCAATACCATTTATTGAAAAGACTATCCTTTTTCCATGGTATATTTTGCCCACTTTGTCAAAAATTGACCACATATACCTGGGTTTGTTTCTAGGTTCTGTATTTTGTTCCATTGATCTATGGGCCTATTTTTATGCCAATACCATACTGTTTTGATTACTATTGCTTTATAATATTATTTGAAACCAGGTGTCATGCCTTCCATTTTGTTCTTCTTTCTCAAGATTGCTTTGGCTATTTAGGGTTTGTTGTGTTCCATAAAAATTTTAGGATTGCTTTTTCTATTTCTCTGAAAATACCATCGAAATTTTGATAGAGATTGCACTGAATCTGTAGATATCTTTTGGTAGTATAGACATTTCAACAGTATTAATTCTTCCAATCCATGAGCACAAAATATCTTCCCATTTATTTGTGTCTTTTTCAATTTCTTTCATCAATGTCTTAGTTTTCAATGTTTAGATCTTTTACCTCATCAGTTGAATTTAGCCCTAATTATTTTATTCTTTTTAGGGCAATTGTAAATGGAATTGTTTTCTTTTTCTCTTTTTGGTAGTTTATTGTTAGTGTATAGAAATGTAACTGATATTTGTATATTGATTTTGTATTCTGCAGCTTTACTGAATTCATGTATTAGTTCTAACAGTGTTTTTGGTAGAGTCTTCAGGGTTTTAGAAAACCACTCTTTTATTTTTTTTTAATTTTTATTCATTTATTTATTTATTTTATTTAAATTCAATTAGCTAACATATAGTACATCAGTTTCAGATGCAGAGTTCAGTAATTCATCAGTCACATATCACAGCGCTCATCACATCACGTGCCCTACTTAATGCCCCTCACGCAATTACCCCATTCCCCCCACACACCTCCCCTCCAGCAACCCTCAATTTCTTTCCCATACTTAAGAGTCTCTCATGGTTTGTCTCTCTCTTTCTCTCTGATTTCTTCCATAGGGGAAGGGAGGGAAAACGGAATGGGAAGAAACCTGGGAAAACCACTGTTTTAAAATGAATTGATAGAGACATAAAATGATTCTTACATGGGTAGCTACTGTTGAAGTTTGTTCTATGGAGAACATATTCACAAAGTTTTACTATGTGGTATAGACTCCTTCCTCTACCCCTACAAAGCTGAAAATGAACAAAAGGCAATGAAAGGAATAGATTTGCCATTCCTATTGATTTATGTACCGAGAAAGTAATTAGACTCTTTGCATATGAGTACCTTTAGTACAAGGAGTGTTTTAAAAGGCATTAGCAAACTCTTTTCTTCAGTGCTTTATGGTATTATATCACTGCTACTCTGTCACACTATAATTAACATCTTGTCAGACTTTCTATTCTAAACCAAGATAAGCATCACTGAATATCTTGACTTTCAAAATTTCAAAAAGTTTCTATTCAAGGTGTCAGACATAGTTAAGTCATGGTTAAGTTGGAGGTGTTATCATGGCAGGTAATGGGAGGACACAGGGCTTTTATTTAGTGTTGCTTTGTTTTAGTACTATTTTATTAAGTTCTTTTTTTATTACAAGGTAACAGAATGTTAAAAATCTGAAGATTAGGTTGTGTTTATTATGTTTCTATCAACTATGTTCATGAAAACTAAGGTCATATTTATTAATTGCCTTGTAGTTAATTGTAAAATTATCTAGCAATCAAGTTGTAGATTATTACTGTGTGTACATGTACATATGTATATTTACGTGTGTTCATTGGTCTTACCTAACCAAATGTGGTCAGATGTTTGCCTGGCAGAGTACATATCATAGGAATATGAAAATGAACAAGAAGGCAGATAAAATGGTTTTCCAGGTCCAGGGCAAAGAGGAGAAGCCCCAACTTTCTGGTCCATCCTTTACTCTTTGCCATTAGAACTCACTGAGAAATTTAAGTGATCCTTAGCATCAGACCAGGTTTTCAAAAGCTGTTAAGTCATAAAGGACCTCTTTAACCCTCTCCTAACAACATCCTTAGCAATAGTCTATCTAGGGCCTATGATGTTCCAGGCACAGTATCAATATCCCTTATGTAATATCCCAGTTAGTTATTATCTCCATCAGAGAGGTAAGTGACTTGGTCAGAGAAATGTATGTAGTAAGTGGTCAGCTAAGTTTTAAACCTTTATTGGATTTTTTAAAATTGTGGAAAGAACACTTGACATTAGATTTACCCTCTTCACAAATTTTTAAATGCACACTATAGTATTGTTAACTCTAGGCACAATGTCACACAACAGATCTCTAGAGTTTATTCATATTGTATAACTGGAACTTTATCCCTGTTGAACAGCAACTCCCGATTTCCCCCTCCCTTACCCTCTGGCAACATGATTCTGTTCTGTTTCTATGAGTTTGACTGTTTTAAATACTGAATATATGTGAAATCATGCATCATTTGTCCTGTGCCTGGCTTATTTCACTTAGCATAGTGTCCTCCAGGTTCATTCATGTTGCTGCGTATGTTAGGGTTTCCTTCTTTTTTAAGGATGAATAATATTCTATTGTGTGTTTATATGACATTTTCTTTATTCATTTTTTGATGGGCACCAGGGCCATTTTGATATCTTGGCTATTGTGAATAATGTTGCAATGAACACGGGAGTGCAGATATCTCTTCTAGATCCTAGTTTCAGTCCTTTTAGATACATACCCAGAAGTGGGATTGCTGGATTTTATGGTAGTTCTATTTTTGATTTTTTGAGGGACCTCCATATTGTTTTCCATAGTGGCTGCACCATTTTATAGTCACACCAACAGTGTGCAAATGTCCCCAAATCTCCACATCTTTGCCAACACATGTTGTTTGTTTTGTTTTGCTTTGCTTCATAATAGCAATCCTAACAGATATAGAGTAGTATCTTGTGATTTGATTTACTTTTCCCCGATGATTATATCTGATTCTAAAATCATGTTTTACTCATGCTTTCATACTGCCTTCCCTTAAACCCACTTTCACATTTTCACATTTCCTCAAAATGGACATCACCAAGCATCTTCTTCTGTACTTTGTCATGTTAACAGGATCACAGGAAACATAAAGACCTGGGAGCTGGTCCAGACAGCCACCCCCAAAAAAGACAAATCGCTCCCTCTCCCATTATCTTATGTTGGTGGTAATTATTATTTCCTTTGAATCAGCCCTTGATGTGTATATCTAACAATAGACATAAAATGAAAGAAAGCCACAATTCAAGTGGCGGTTTCTATTATCAGGCTGTGCAAACGAAATGAAGAAACATTCATGCTGGACACTCTCCCTCCCTCTAGTGGTTAACTTAAGTCAAAGAAATTTGTGATAGTATTCACTTCCTTAATTCAGGCTAAAAAATATGTTGTCACAAGTTGTTTATTTTTTGTGTTACATATCAAGTTGAACTTTGAACAACTTATAGAAAATGAGTTTAATAATTCTGGAATTAAAAAATAGGACTCAGTCTGATGGATTGGGATTCTAGACATGGTGCTTTGATAGATTTGTGCTTTTGTTTGACCATGTGGGAGGTGGGAAAAATGATGTGGTATAAACTGACTCTACTACTTTTTAGTATGAGATTTCAGTGCAGGACACACTGTGTCATTCTTGAAACAGAGTGAATTATGAAATTTTAATCAAAATTTCCTTCAAGGTCTGTGTTAATTCTTGTTCCTACAAATTAATGGTATAACTAAGAGGAGGTATAATCTTGTTTTTCTTTTGGTCTTTTAATATGAATGTTTTACTTGCTTTTCTTCTACTTCATATAGATGTCCTGATTACTAGCAAGATGATGTATGTGAGAGTAGGAGAATTATAGTATTTATTAGACCTTTAAGATTATCATCACCATTAATAAACTAGTTTTATAGAAAAGTTCCTTTTATTTTTTTTTATTTGCCAGAGGTTTTTTTTATTCAAGTACAGTTAACATACAGTGTAATGTTAGTGTCATGTATACAATATAATGATTCACCAGTTCTATACATTACTCAGAGCTTTTCATGATAAGTGTACTCTTAATTCCCTTTACTGGAAAGTTGCTTTTAATATGAAATAAAGCTTTCTCTTTTAAATATGTTATAGTTAATGGGGAACTGGACCTAGAATCACAAAAACCTAAACCTGGTTCCCGGAAGTACCTCTTGTTAGCAGTATGACGTGAGCAAATTACTTAAATTAAACATCAGTTTCCTCTGAGTTGTGGAGATAATTACCATTGCAGGAGATTGCAGTGAGGACCAGACTTAATGGACATGAACCCACCTTTGCCCACCTTAAAGTGTGGTATTACTATATGATGTTATTACTTACTATGTATTCCTACTTTGGAGTGAGAGTTGATATACATATACATTGTCTTTTTGCTTCATTTGAGTATATCTATCTTTAAAAACAGTAAATCGTGCTGTAAACCCTGCCGATTAAACTTGTATTATTATTTATTAAACAGCTGCATTTCCAGATGTATTTTCAAAAGCCTTTAAACTACTTTCAACATTTCCTAAGCAGATTTAGTGAAAAACAATTTATTTAGAGGCTACTAAGTGGGAAAGGGACACTTATGACAGGTAAAAGCACAAGACATTTTAAAAATAGGTTGCTGTTGGGCGCCTGGGTGGCTCATTTGGTTAAGCAACTGCCTTCGGCTCAGGTCATGATCCTGGAGTCCGGGGATCAAGTCCCACATCGGGCTCCCTGCTCCGCAGGGAGTCTGCTTCTCCCTCTGACCCTCTTCCCTCTCGTGCTCTCTATCTCTCATTCTCTCTCTCTCAAATAAATAAATAAAATCTTAAAAAAAAGAAATAAATAAAATAAAAATAAAAATAGGTTGCTGTGAACTCTCAGTCTGGGAAGCTTTTGAGACATTGTTATTGGTATCCGACTCGCGTCACAAGGTCATCTATAATGGGTGCTGAGACCTTTAAAGGTAGTCGGTATAAAACTGAAGAGACAAATATTAGAAAGTTTAATTCTAATAGAGAATATAATACATATATATACATACAATACATATTCAGTAAATAACAACTGTCATGTCTGTGTGTCAAGATACCGCAAAAAAACCAACTCCCTCAAATTTCCAATGAACATAATGCACCCATTGACTGTAGTGGGAGTTATGAAGTCATCTGAACTATGGATGCTGTTCATTTTGGTGATTCGAAGGCAGTGAGATCCAGGAGAAAGATCAACAGGCTTGAGAAATCAGGATATTCCGCTTTGATTTCAGCTCAGCCACTTCCAAGCTGTGAGCTTGGTTAAAACTCCCTCGGGCATTCCTCACAAGAGGAATTACCGTTCCAGTATCCTGGCAGAGACTTCTAAAAACAAAGACGCAAACACAAATCTCTATTACACAAATATCCTAAAAAGTTATGTTGGAGCCACAGAAATCCTTCCTGACCTGTTCACCCCTCCCCCTGTGTCCATTTCTTCTTTTCCTCCTGCCTTGCTGCTTCCCGCAGGATTAGCCAGAGGGGTTAAGCACCTTCTTTTTTTTTTTTTTTTTTTTTTTTTTAAAGATTTTATTTGACAGAGAGAGAGAGACAGCGAGAGAGGGAACACAAGCAGGGGGAGTGGGAGAGGGAGAAGCAGGCTCCCCGCAGAGCAGGGAGCCCGATGCGGGGCTCGATACCAGGACCCTGGGATCATGACCTGAGCCGAGGCAGATGCTTAACGACTGAGCCACCCAGGTGCCCCTGCTTTTTTTTATTTTTAAAAAAAGATTTTGTTTATCTATCTGACAGAGAGGGAACACAAGCAGGGGGAGTGGGAGAGGGAGAAGCAGACTCCCCGCAGAGCAGGGAGCCCGATGCGAGACTCGATCCCAGGACCCTGGGATCATGACCTGAGCCGAAGGCAGACGCTCAACGACCGAGCCACCCAGGTGCCCCTTAAGCACCTTCTTAAACGTGGAGGTTCATGCTTTCTTTCTCTTCTTTGGTTTCTCAAGCCAAGAAATTTGCAAGGCCACCGAAGTCTTCATGTGCCCTCTCTGTGACAAGAACTGTTCACTGCAGAGACTCAACGAAAGCTGTATCTACGCCAAGGTACGTGTGGACCCTCCTTCCTGAACTCTACTTTTTCGCAGAAGCAGATAGTAAAAAGTCCTCCAAAGTTAAATATTCCCAAGAGTTTCAACAATCAATATCATTGACAACTGAATAGACCATCACTCTGCAGCAGTGACAAAATGAGTGCATTTTTATTTGAATATTTTGGTCTTCCATTGTTTTTATAACTGATTACTGTCATAAGAGACATAAACTTCCACTTGAAATGACACCTAGATTCTTTTAAGGAGAAGATGATGGTTTCTATTACTCATGATTAAGTTTCTGTTTTCCCACAAACACTCATTACAATACTTTTAATTTTACAGGGAAAAGGAAACAACATACTAAAATTCACAAGTTGCTGCCTATTAGAATCACCTGAAGGGTTTTTTTAAACTTCTAAAGCCCAAGCCACACCCCTGAGCAATTAATTAAATCAGTACCTTTGGGTTTGGAACCTAGACATCAGTCTGTTTTAAAACTTCTCAAGTGGGCGCCTGGGTGGCTCAGTTGGTTAAGCGACTGCCTTCAGCTCAGGTCATGATCCCAGGGTCCTGGGTTTGAGTCCCACATCGGGCTCCCTGCTCTGCGGGAAGCCTGCTTCTCCCTCTCCCACTCCCCCTGCTTGTGTTCCCTCTCTTGCTGTGTCTCTCTCTGTCAAATAAATAAATAAAATCTTTAAATTAAAAAAAAATAAATAAAAACTTCCCAAGTGATTCCAATGTGCATACAAGTTTGAGAAACTGAATTTTACAATGATTACTATTTATCTTTAAAACAGTTTTATTGAAGCATAATTAACATAATATGCACACATTTATTTATTTTTTTAATTATTTTTTATTATGTTATGTTAATCACCATACATTACATCATTAGTTTTAGATGTAGTGTTCCATGATTCATTGTTTGTGCATAACACCCAGTGCTCCATTCAGTACGTGCCCTCTTTAATACCCATCACCAGGCTAACCCATCCCCCCTCCCCCCTCCCCTCTAGAACCCTTAGTTTGTTTCCCAGAGTCCATAGTCTCTCATGGTTCGTCTCCTCCTCCAATTTCCCCCCCTTCATTTTTCCCTTCCTGTTATCTTCTTCTTCTTCTTCTTTTTTTTTTTTTTAACATGTACTGTATTATTTGTTTCAGAGGTACAGGTCTGTGATTCATCAGTCTTATACAATTCACAGCGCTCACCATAGCACATACCCTCCCCAGTGTCTTATGATCCAGCCACCCATCCCTTCCAACCCCCACCACTCCAGCAACCCTCAGTTTGTTTCCTGAGATTAAGAATTCCTCATATCAGTGAGATCATATGATACATGTCTTTCTCTGATTGACTTATTTCGCTCAGCATAATACCCTCCAGTTCCATCCACGTCATTGCAAATGGCAAGATTTCATTCCTTTTGATGGCTGCATAATATTCCATTATATATATATACCACATCTTCTTTATCCATTCATCTGTCAATGGACATCTTGGCTCTTTCCACAGTTTGGCTATTGTGGACATTGCTGCTATAAACATCGGGTGCACATACCCCTTCGGATCCCTACATTTGTATCTTTGGGGTAAATACCCAGTAGTGCAATTGCTGGGTCGTATGGTAGCTCTATTTTCAATTTTTTGAGGAACCTCCATACTGTTTTCCAGAGTGGCTGCACAAGCTTGCATTCCCACCAGCAGTGTAGGAGGGTTCCCCTTTCTCTGCATCCTCACCAACATCTGTCGTTTCCTGACTTGTTAATTTTAACCATTCTGACTGGTGTGAGGTGGTATCTCATTGAGGTTTTGATTTGGATTTCCCTGATGCCGAGTGATGTTGGGCACTTTTTCATGTGTCTGTTGGCCATTTGGATGTCTTCTTTAGAATGCACACATTTAAAATGTATTAATTGATACATTTTGACATTATATATGCACCTTTGAAACCATCACTACAATCAAGATAATGAATGTGGAATCCTCATTGCCTCTTGTAATCCTAACCTCCCACCCCTCCCCAATTCCAATCCTGTGCTGAGGCAACCAACTACTTTCTTTCTTTATAGATAAGTTTGTATTTTCTAGACTCTTATGTAAATGGAATCATACAGTGTGTGGTGTTGGGTTTTTTCCTGGCTTCTTTCACTCAGCATAATTATTTTGAGATTCATCCATGTTGTAACACTTAATCAGTAGATCATTTCTCTTTATTGCTGAATAGTATTGCATTACACAGCTATACCAGAATTTGTCTATCCGCTTCTCTATTAATGGACCTGTGGGTTGTTTTGAGTTACCATTTTACATAAAGCTGCTCTGAACATTCATCTATAAGCCTGCATATAGACAGGCACTATTATTTCTCTTGGGTAAACACCTAAGAGTAAAATGACTAGATTATATGATAGGTGGATGTTTAATCTTCTAAGAGATTGCCAAAATGCTTTCCAAAGCATTTATACCATTCGACTTTCCCATCCACAGTATATGAGAATTCCAGTTTTCCATATAGTCACTAATCCTCAGGATGGCCAGTCTTTAATTCTAACTATTGCATGGACGTATAGAGTTATTGTGATTTAGTTACTTGGAAATAATATGGACCTTTTGGGTCTTGCTTTTAAGGCTTATGAGCTGGGTTCATAGCAGTAGTGTAACCAGCATGAATTTTCCCCCACAATGAAAGTAATATCTGTCTGTGTACAGTACCCGATGCACTGCAAATGAAGGATTTCCAGTCTGGCTGGTGGGAATGGGTGTGCTGGTACTCATTTAAGGTGGTCCTTTCCTCGGGTAGTCTCCTCACAGACATGCTCACTGGGTACTATCTGCATCCTGCCAACTCTTTCAGCATGATAATGTGAGGCAATCTTAATGCTCACCTCATTCATTTCCCACCTCTCAGGGATCATTGCCCTTCTTGCCCAAAATCCACTGTCTTGAAATCTTTTGCCTCTGTATTTTGTTCATTCTTTGGTTGTTTCCAGAATGGGGTAAAATAGGGGTAAAATCAATCTCTGTTACCCCATCTTGTTCAGAAGTAGAGGTCTCCATACAATTAATTTTGACAAGGCAGGGTATAGTCCTAGAAGGTTGGCTGACAGGAGGTGCCGCGAGGGGTACCTCAACTGAAAAGCCAACCCTAGCTGCTGATCAGCGGCCCACCGTACTTCCTCAGGGTGCTAGCACCCCTTTCTAGCAGAAATGAAGGTGAAGTCCACAGGGAATAAGAGGGAAGAAAGAAGAACAGGGGGAAAATGTTGATTCCTCACCTCTCCCCATGAAAACATCATATGAAACAGCTGCAGGACGCATGAAAGGATCTCATATCTTATATTTATAAACCATAAAATAATGGAATTCCATTTGGAAAAAAGACCATAGAACCTAAATGTACACTGTAATCACTAGATTATTATAATCAGTTTGTGGCTAATATTTTTGCTTCATTTTCCATTAAGGTGACATATTTGTTTGATAATGGAGGGACGGTCTTCTTTGCTATTTTTATGGCAATATGGGGTAAGTATGTTCTTCTGTTAATTGCTTGTCCCCATTTTCTGAGGCTGTTGTTGTTTCTTCACATACATGCACACACACACACAAACACACACACCCTGTGTATCAACTCAACAATGAAATCTCTTGCTTTGTTTGCCCTCTTCACACATTCACTGCTTCTTTGGGAATTTAACCCCTGCTCTAATCCTCTAGTCCCTAAAGCCTTGACCTTCCTATACTAAGGAGTGTATTTTTCCTGCTGAATGCAGGTGGTGATTAAAAACAAACTGAAACATATTAGAATCCAAATGATGCTGCGTGTACTGCGTGTAAAAGTGATGCTCAGAAAATGTTTCGTTTGCATTATGTTTCTATTTGTCTATTTTTTTAACATTACACTTTATACACTTACAGATATAGAATCTATTCCATATATGATTAAGGAATAATATCTAATACATAATAAATCTTGTTCTTATTTAACATCTTAAGACTGTAAAAATTATGTACAGGTATATGCTTTGGCTGACTTTTTTCACCGTGTTTCTCATTGACTCTTTAAAGCACCCAATTAATTGAGTCGTAAAAGAAATCTGACAGGTTAGGATTCCCCAGCCTTTGAAGAGAACCTATCCCTTTCCCGGGTAGAGTCAGGTTTCCTACCGTGGCCCCGTTGAATGCAAAGTCATTGTCAGTCTGGCAATTCAAGGGACGGATGAGACAGGAAAGTAAAATGTACTAGAGAGAAGTCTCTCACTCCCATTACCTTAATTTTCCAGGAACAGAAACTCCATATACTCTCTTTCTTAAGTCAAAATTAAAAAAAAAAAAAAAAATTACTGTTCCAGTTTTCCTTCAAGGGAATGCCCAACTTGATGCATGAAATTAGGACAATAGAGTTAGTTAAATTACAGGCAGGGAAAGCATCGTGAAACCTTTTAGTTTTACCTGACTCCCATAAACCATTTCCCACTAAGAATAAAATAAACCAAAGTACAAATTAAGGTTACTCGATAGATGATTCAGCACAGCCAAACATGGTAAGAAATGAAACCTTTTAGATGATTTATCCTCTGCGTTTCTGCTACTAGTCTCATACTTTTATAGTTCTCCTTGGCATAGCCACATGACAGTGATCTTGTCTTAGCTTTTGGAAGATGGGTTTGTGAAAAGACTAGGATGTAGGCGATCATTTGCTGTCAGAAGCCTTTTTCCCTTTAGCTCTATACTGAGGTACGAAGTTGAGGTATGTCATCCATAGGAATGCTGTCCCGTGCATTTTCTTGGCCTGCTGGCATAGATGAATCATTCACAGTTGAGTTGTAATAACTAGAATTCCCAAAACTCGCATCATAAGGTTCTGGTGTATTGTCTAATCGCAGAACTAAAAAAGTAACAAAAACATTTATTTTATGTTGACAGTCTGGAAGATGCATGCTCAGGCATCTGCCAGACTATAGCAATTGTTCCAGATGAGTAAGTAGATACATCTTTCGTGTAGGCTTTGCAGATATTGGTTTTGAAATTTTAAGTAAGTCTATATTTTTCATGACACATTTCTTTCTAAGACTAAGAGAACAGTTTAACTTCTAAAATAATTTTACTCCAGGTGAACCAAAAATAAGGGAACTAGGGGAGAAATCACAACAAAAGTAGAGTGGTACTTTGTATGAAGGACAGACAGACATATGTCTCATTGACTTTTGAATCTTGTGAATTCAGAGCCTTGTGAACATGTTCAGAATTTTTACTTCTGGTGTAAAAAAATAATTTTTAAAAACTGAAGAGCATTAATTTTAAATCAGTGTCATTATTTTTCTAAGTGTCTCAATATCTTTATGGTTGAGCCAGGGAAGATGGAGATGGAAGAAAACTATTTGTAAAACCTTATGTTTCTTTGTGATAGATCCTAGTTATCATGCACTTGACATTCTCTGATTAATGATATAAGATTATTTTTTACTTTTTCAATGAACAGCCAATTCTTACTTCCTTAATGATATTGAATTTATTTTCAAAGAAAACTTGGCATGTGCTAGGTATCTTTAAGTATTAAGGCAGTGACTAATTACTAGTTAGATTAGTGATTTATTTATTCAGTTAGGTATTCTCATATCCTACCTATTCTTTACACCTTCTGTTTACAGACTGGGTGCCCAGTAACCTTAGGGACTTGGGGGAGGTTTCTCAAAGCTCTCTTGAAGGAGAAAAGGAGGTGTTGTGATTGAGTTATTCCATTATGCCTTAATCACAACATCTTAGACTGTATCAGTTTGATAGACTGAGCTTTTGCATGTGATTACAGGTAAAGAAAAGATTCTGGGGTTAAAAAAAAAGTATAGAAATCCCTGTTGTCTGAAATCCTATCCTTTAATTTTGAAAAGTGCCACTTTTTATTTTATATGGATTGCTAGAAACCCCGAAAATAGAATTCAGTTAAATTTACAATTAATGGATTTGGTTCTAAAGATGAACAATATGTCAGTCATGATCTGAACTTAGTAAAATCAACAAGACTTTATCAACAGGATGTACCAGGGGCATTTAACTCTTTTTTATGGTGGCAAGAGTCCTTTGTAGAACAGAAAACATTTTTTTTTCCTGAAGTATATAAAAAAAGATGAGTCAATTATTTGAAATTATTTCATTTCTGTTCTAATTAGTATTATATTAAGAACAAATCCAGTTCTTTATTTTTAGCAGACACATTTCTCATTCATAGACATTACGGTTGGTCTTTTCTATCACATGAGTGACAAATTCCTGCGTTACTGTGATTTTATGTACCCAAATATATGGCTTTTTATAGATTCTGTTTTTAATGTCAATTATCATTAAGATAATTGATTGAGGGCTACTGCATCTGTGTAAACTTTAGAAGAACTCCAAATTGGAATAAGTCATTGTTCAAGTTACTGCTGCTAAGAGCTCCAACAATGGCAGAGAATATGGCTCTGCAGTTACTTGCTAACAAAACTGCCCATTTTTTTTCCTCAATGGCATTCTCTTCCAGTTCTATAGACATGTTTTAGGTTCTGGGATTTGGTTTATTTAAAACTAATTGTGATGCAATGAGCCACAGTTCCAAATGGCTTTAAAATTCCATCCACAGGTCCATAAGTATTTTGGTTATGTTCTTTGAGAAACAGAGAGTAGATCAGAATAAATCTTTAGTCTGTTTCTGTCATATAAATCTCCAACTCCCTTCTAGATAATGTAGTGAACATTGGTATCCTCATTTAATTAAAACCACCGTGTGCAGGTGAGGTCCTAAAAGTTGCTTTTACCTGGTTCATTTCTGTCATCGTAAAGTCTCCGATGGGAAAATGAATCCATTTTCCTTTTTCCACACAGCAAGTAGCCAACAAGACTAAGCAATGAAGCACCCAGAATAGCACCTAAGATGGCCCCAAATACTACTCCTGTATTTTTATTCTCTAGAGAACAAAGAAAAAAATAATTAACAGATAAAGAAATATAAAATAATTTTTCAAAGAAGAGAAATATATACATTGGACTTTATAACAAAGAATGTTTAAACAATATTTTTTTTTAATTAGATAATGGTGATGTGTGTGTGTGTATTTTGTCAAGTGCTGAGTATTTGGGATATATTGGCAAATACACCTCCTGATAAAACCATACTTCAAATTTTTAATTACGTTGAAATACTTCTTAGTATTATAACTGTCTCTCATTCCTTTTTTAACAACAATAGTACTGAAATACCATGTATATGCTCCATTAAGATCTAATTTCTATGTTGGGTGCTATATTAAGTTTTTAATCAACTCTGAATCTCTAATGAACATTAATGATGAAATGAACCTTGAACTTGTTTCTATAATAACTGAAAAGTAAAAAGCTAATGGGAGTAAGTGGGTGATAGAAAATGAATCCACAAAACCCCAACTGAAAAGGCACTCTAAGGGAAAAGCAGTATATCCTGATATAGGATATTTCCAGATACAGTAGATAGACCAAAGCAAGATGTTTGCAGTGTCTTGCACACTGAGAACAGATGTGTAGGTCTGAGTTTAAGGGAGCCCAAAATTTTACTCTATCATCCCTTTTTACTAAGTACCTTATTTGAAGACTAAGTTCGTTATTAACAAACTCTGTATTGCTCCCTGAACTTATATTTAGTGTATTGTATTTTTGGAGTTTTTTTTAAAATTTCATGAGAATGTTATTAATTAAGTGGGTGAGGGGTCTTATAAAGTCTGTAATTCTATATTAAAACCCATTTATAAAAAAATTAACCTACACACTAGAAGCATAACAGCAAAATTACTACAAAAATAAAAGCAAAACAAAGTCAACTAATTTTCTTTTGATTAAAGAGCAATGGTGGGCATAAGTACTCTGTATTCTTAGTATGTATGTTGCGTTTAGAGAGGCAAAAGAGAGAGAATATTTATTAAAAATCTTTCTGATGTAGGGGCGCCTGGGTGTTTCAGTCAGTTAAGCGTCTGGCTCATGATATTGGCTCAGGTCATGATCTCACTCTTGTGAGATCGAGCCCCACGTGAGGCTCCATGGTGAGTGTGCAGTTGCTTTAAGATTTTCTTTCCTTCTTACCCGCCCCACCACTCTGCTTGCACTATCTCAAAAAAAAAAAAAAACAACAACCTCTTTCTGATGTAGTATAAGAGTATGTATGAATGAAAGGATACGTTAAAATTATAGCTAAAATGAAAATATATGTACTTACAATCTATTAGCTGCAGTGCTATTATAAAGCCTAGATTTCAAAATTTAAAACTTTTCCTGTACACTAACAACTTTCAAGTAGGAATTTGTATGTATGATGTAGTGTTTACATCATTAATATAATCTGAAAGTAAATTGTATTGCAAGTCATTGGATTCATGGGGGAAAAAAGAGAATTTTTAAAAAATTTCAGGGAAAGACAAATACCATATGATTTCACTCATATGTGGAATTTAAGAAACAAAACAGATGAACATATGGGAAGGGGGAAAAAAAAAGAGAGAGAGGGAGGCAATCCACAAGAGACTCTTAAGGATAGAGAACAAACAAGTTTGCTGGAGGGAAGTGGGTGGGGGATGGGCTAGATGGGGGATGGGCATTAAGGAGGGCACTTGTGATGAGCACTGGGTGTTATATGTAAGTGATGAATCTTACTCAATTCTACCCTTGAAACCAACGTTACACTGTATGTTAACTCACTGGAATTTAACCCAAAACTTGAAAAACAAATTTCAGGGAAACAAAAACTTGGGTAGACCTGAAAAAACAAAACATGATGAATTTTCATTATATTAGAGATCTTCTCTGTTTTATGTTTTAAAACTTGACATAATCCCTAAGTGAAACATAAAAATGTTCCCATAATATGCTTTTCTTGTGATACTCACAGCTACATTCCATTTTTATGGTGTTCATTAGGTACTAAACTAAAAATTCAGGAGGATTTCCTTTTGTTGAGTTTATTTACATTTTTTAAAAAAATCAGTGTTCTGTTTTCCTGTGATTGCTATGTGGTATCAGATAATTTATAAATTCACTTATTTTATTCAATTTTCACATACATATGTTTTTAAAGTTCAGTTGCATATTGTTCCTAAAGCATGGGACATTTCAGGCAGTTTTCTCAGATTCAGTGAAAATCACTGCACCATATCTCAAAACTGTACTACTACCTCAACCTAACCTTCCTCTAATTTTGTCCTGCTGTCTCGTCATGTTCCCATACAGTAGTGAGTACTATATGCTGCCTGAAGCCTGAAATCCCTTCACTCTTTCCACTGAATGTCTTGGATGCCCCCCAAAATGAGAACCACCTGTGCGGCTGTAGTCTTTTTTTTTTTTTCAACATGGTACATTATTTAGTTGTAATCTGCATGACTTAGTTCGAGATTCAGTTTCACACGAAAGGAAAGTTAAATCCATTTATATTTACCTTCTTCTGATGTATTTGAGAAGATTTTTGAATTATTGGTAAACTTTAAAGTGGGCTGTAGAGTTGTTGTTTCTCGGTAGGGGGTAAACCCTATGAAGCTATCATTGGATGTGGTGAGCCATTCTTCTGGTTTTGTTATCGTGGGGGTCACGGACGTGGTGTTTGGTGCTGCAGGGAGGACACTAACTGAAATGGAACTGTTGCCAGGAGTGTTTATGGTATCACTGGCTGAAGACCAAGTGAACTTTTCTGAAGATATAGCAGATGTAGCTTTGGGAGGTGCTGAGACTGGAAGAGGATTTTCATCTGCTATGGATGAGTTCCAAGACAATTTAGAAACAAAGCTATGGATCAGAGGAGGGCTTGTGGGAGACGTAGGCATAGGTCCTGGATTCCTAGAAAAGTTGTTCGTTGATGAATTGCTGAAGACTTCTGTTGTTCCATGGCGTTTATTTAATGGGTCCCAAAGAGGGGAATTACTTGCCTCGGGATTGGAGGTTTCTCTATTTTCTTTATCTGAGCTTAAATTTGCATCACTTTCCAAAGGAACAGATTCATTTCCCATTGTTTTTAGGTCTGCTGCAATGCTTTGTGTTATGTTTCTTTCTAGACTTTCTTTCCCATGACTTCCAATTAATAGTAAACTAAACAAATTTGAAATCAACAGAATTTTGGCTGAGGTCAACATAGTAGCCTTTTTTAGTATTGGTGTTATTAAGGAGAATCTGAAAAAAAGCAAATAACAAGCATCTGAATTATTACATAAAGTAGTGATTTTTTAAATGGATCTACATCTTTAAAGTAATAAAAATCTAGAGATATAATACTGAATCGATAATACCATACTTTTTATTCCAAAAGTTAGTTTTCTTTGGATTATATACTAAACCTAGAGTGAGTTCTATTTTCTGTATAATATTTATTTCTTCTTTCTTCTAAGGAAATGCCATGCAAAAACTTTGTCAAGCCACATACCACTATTCCACTATTTCAAAGATCATTTAGCTTTTGACAAGTTGAAATATTTATATATATTTCAGATATTTTATATGGATTGCTAAGTAAAATATTGTAAATATAGGGCACGTAGAGCTGGCTGATTTCTTTAACCTGTTTAAGAAAATATGTTTTCTATAAAGACATAATTTGGAATGTTTATTATGAAAATGATGTTACTGATTATACTCTAAACACGTAATACTGGACCTTAAAAATAGCAGGGACCTCCACTTGAAAACATTTAAATCAATATCCCTTTTTTCCACAACACTTTAATGATGCCCTTCTTCCTATTAATCCAAAATTAGGGAAAATCAGGAAGACTCTCAGATTTCAGGATATTCTTTCCTTATATTCCCTTATTATATAAATGAAACATCTGGCTGGGAGAATGTGTAGAAAAAATGACATAGTTAGATAGTAGGAGAGTTGAGGTTGAAACCCTGGTCCAGACTTTTAATCCAGGCATTATCATTCTGCCTCTGAAATGTGGAAGTGCCACAACTCATAGGAGGATATGGGGGAAAGATTTTAAAATTAGATTTATATTAAAATTTTGACTTCTATTATGAATAACCTGTGAAAAATAATCAACATAATAAGCACTTACTTTATCATCATCATCATCATCATACTGACATCACAGTGTTCTGAAGACTAAATGAAATGATGTATGTAGAAGTACTCTAATCAATACCTGGTCTAAAGTAAGCAGCTAATAGACATTCCATTTTTTATTATGAAAATATAATAATATTTCTGTAAGTGCCTTACAGCTCAGAAAGTTTGCAATATCATCTCGCTTGATCCTCACCATGATCCCTTGCGAAAAAAAAAAAAATAGCTTGTATATCCTTATTTTGCAAAGGAAGAAACTGAGGTTCAGAGTGGCTAGTAATGACAGCTAGTGAATGGAAGAGAAGCACTGAAATCCAACTCTACTGACTTCAACCTAGTTAGATGCTAAAATTAGAAATGTCTGACCTAATGATGTAGTATACATTGGCTAATTGAATTTAAATAAAAAAATAAAAAATAGATAAAATTTGAAATATCTTTAATATAAAAATATTCTTTTAAAAATGTTAGACTGTTCCTCTTCAAACAATAAAGTCTGAAAACTAATTTCCTATTCTTTGAATTGGATCTTAGAACTTACTTTTCACTAAAAACCTCCAGGATGACTAAGATAAGAAAAGGGAGAATGTGCACTTGCTATTTTTAAGGTCCAGTATTACGTGGCATTTCTTAAAAGCTCTCCCAGAAATGTTTACAATTATGTTCAGCCTTGAGTTTTCATTAGGGTCTGAGGAGTCTCTAAATACTCCATCTGATTTTCTTTTGGATTTAAGTGCCCCCTTCCTGCTTAATGATATACTTAAATATATTTATAATACATCCTGATACATATTTTTTTCCAAAAGCTTTTAGTAATTCGTCCATACCTGTGGATTCCTAGGACTTTCGAAATATAATATTTTCCATGCCCTATGCTTCTCACTTAAATAAATTCTACTTAAAAGGCAAGGCAGGGGTGCCTTGGTGGCTCAATGGATTGGGTGTCTGACTCTTGGTTTTGGCTCAGGTCATGGTCATGAGATCGAGCCCTGCCCCCGGCTCCACCCTCAGTGCAGAGTCTGCTTGAAGATTCTCTCCCTCTGCCCCTCCCTGCCCCCTAGAATAAATAAATCTCCTGGAAGCGGACTCTGTATACTCCTGCTACTCTGTTTCTTGATCTGGTAGGCATTACATAGGTGTTTGTATTTGTGATATTGTCTGTTTATATTTCATTCACTTTTCTGTGATGGCCAAGAAAATGGATTTAGATCCAAAAAATGTTAACATCATTGGAAAACGTATTACTACTCTGCTTTTATTAAATCAGATGCTTCACACATTTTCTCATTTAATCCTTACCAAAAACAATCAAACAAACAATGAGGGAGGGATTATCAGTCCTGTTTTACACATAATTAAATGGGGCATTAAAAATGTAAACAATGTGGGGTGTCTGGGTGGCCCAGTCGGCTAAGCCTCCAACTCTTGGTTTCGGCTCAGGTCGTGATATCAGGGTCCTGAGATGGAGACCCATGTGGGGCTCTGCACTCAGTGCAGAGTCTGCTTAGGACTCTCTCTCCCTCGCCCCCTTCCCCTCCCCCACCTCTCTCTAAAATAAAACAATAAATTGAAAAGAAAAGTGTCAAGGACACAGAGTAGTGACAGACATCGGGTTAGGATTCAAACCTCGGCATTAAAGCCAGTCATCACTCATCTGTGAAATAGAAGTTACAAAGGACTATAGAAATTGATTACAAGGGAATATAGAATTCAGCTGCTTTTTAGAACTTCTTCCCACCAACATTTTTTTTAGCGCAGCTTCTCCAAATTTTATTATTTTACTCAAAGCAGTTTATAATACCATTATTTTTTTAAAGATTTTTATTTATTTATTTGACTGAGAGAGACACAGCAAGAGAGGGACCACAAGCAGGGGGAATGGGAGAGGGAGAAGCAAGCTCCCCACGAAGCGGGGAGCCTGACTCGGGGCCCGATCCCAAGACCTCAGGATCATGACCTGAGCTGAAGGCAGACGCTTAACAACTGAGCCACCCAGGCGCTCCAATAATACCACTATTTTAAACACTGGAAAAATAGGGCCTTCTACCTTAAGTACCCCTCAAACACACTAAATACACTTTTACCCTAATTTAAGAAAATCCCAACAATTGTTTCTATGATGCTAGGTGGACACCTTTAGCATGTAGCTTACAAATTAACAAACGTTATCATCCCCAGGACCTCTAGTTCACCAACACATTATTAAACTGATACCTCACCCAGCACATTTAAAATACAATTCAATTTAGTTTAAAAATACTTCCATGTATCTTTTCAGAAAAATCCTTCTTCTGTGAACTGTCAAATTCATAGCAAACATTAGAGCCTTTTTCATTATCTAATTCCAGTGGTCCCATTAAATTTATGAATTGTACTTAGCCACGCATTGTATCATTATTATACATTTTGATTTGTTTTCCCTTTGTGGTTATTTTCTCTTCCTAATGAAGTGGTCACCAGAAGGGAAAAAAACAGCCCTTAGCTGTTCCAATTTTCTCACGTTACATGAGGAACATGGTATTGAGCTTTCACTCCCTTCCCGTAATGAGAATCCACATATCAAGAGTCAGCAAAGTGAGTTTTGTTGTTCTGGATTCACTTTGTAACATTGAGCCACCAATGGGATCTCTCTACCCTTCACCCAGCTTTTGATTGTAACTTGAAAGGTATTAATATCCCAAATGAGCCAAGCGTTCTGTTACTGCCTATAATTTATCTCCAGGAAAAAGAGGGAAATGGAAGTGAGGGATGATGTGTGTTGTGAATACCATTTGCAGTTTATTCCAAAAATAATACAGTTATGGGTAAGGCTTGTGTGAGAATTGGTTTATTCCTACTATCCTGGCCTGACAGTGGAGGATAACTTTGCTTCCGCTTCTTAGCTTCCAAGAGAAACAGGTTACACCTCTCCCTCAGGTCTCTTCATCTTAAAGGGATAGAAGATCCCAGGCTACAGGTTAAGACAGGTGGGTTTTGTTTTTCTTTGTAATAGGAAATTCAGTCTGACATTAGCCAACCCAGAATTGAAACCATCAGCTATTCAGAACCCCAGCCCTGGGCTTTTGCTGGACAAGGACTAGAAAATTTTGGTTAAGTTCAACCCTATTCTGAATTGAAGAAAACACGTTGTAAGCCCCAAAGGCTAATGGAGGTAATACAGAAGCTCTGAAGGGCAATAAAAGAAATCTGTGCTCTCTCTCTTTGCACTTTCCTCTTGGCCTCTCTCCATCTCTAGAGTTTAAATATTTAAAGTATGTTGTATACTCATTGTGTAAAGTTATGCTGGATGATGGTTGGCATGCTTGTGTGTGCCCAAGTTCATCTGTCAGCCAGGTGCACTGTGGAGGCAGACAGAAGTGGGACCAAAGAAAAGTGCAATTGAGGAAGGAGAGTAAATCAGGAGAACCCGGTAGCTATCATTTTCCCTACTGTCCTTTTTGCCCTTTCTGGCCCTAGGTAGAAACGTGAGAGAGGAAATTTGAGGGGGTAGAGCATAGGAACAGAGCTAAGATCATTACAAACTTGAAAAACTTCTAAGATTAGAATTATTATAAAGCAAACAGAAAAAAAGGACTTCCACCCATTTTGCGATACTTTAAAAACAGATTCTAAACCTTTCTGTATATATTAAACTATTTTTATTGTTTCTGGTATTTAACACATTTTAAAATATACTTTCAGAGGGTGTGCGTTGCACTATTTTTTTTTTAATAATTACTCTATGCAGAGCAAATGAACACAGTTTTCTCCCCTGTTTTTGGTGTTGGCACTAAAAAGTGGTTTCACATTACGACTTTTGTATGGAGGGCTGCAGAAAGTGGTGAGAGAAACACAACAACCATGACCATTAAGGGAAGCAAGTCCAGACTCTCTGCATAATTTTGCTTCCCCTTAAATGCATAGAGTCATTATTCTGCCCAGCCTTCTTGTTATAACTGAGTCATACCCATTTCATATCAAGCCTTTAAAAATAAGGTGGTACCCTGGTTTGTATCAGGTAATCAATCCATGCAAGGGAAGAGAAATGCTAGTTATTGGCAAGTAAATCACAATCCAAACTTTTAAATTACAACATTAGTTCAGTGCACTGAGGGGATACTGTAAAAACATGTTTCCGCAGTGAAATAACTAAACAGTACATAGAATGTGCTACTTCTCTCTCAGTTGCTTTTGCTTGTTTTTTATTATAGATCCCAGGCTACAGGTTAAGACAGATGGGTTTTGTTTTTCTTTGTAATAGGAAATTCAGTCTGACATTAGCCAATATCCCAGGCAGACCCTGTTACTCTTGAGTGGCCTTTACAATCTTGAACAGTATTTTGCTTTTCCTAAATGAAAGAGCTTCAGTAAATGAGGGCATAATGAACTATGCTTCTAGAAATGCCTCTTTTAATAAGAGGGTTTTGAAAGGATGAGAACATCTAGTAGCCAGAAAGAAGAATTGTACCTGAGGACCGTAGACATATCATTTCACTTTTATTTGACTTAAAAAGAAAAGAAAGACAAGGCTTTCCTTCAGGAAAAAAATTTCAAGTAGGTGAACATAATTCTAATTAAAAGACTGGGGTATGCCGAAATCCAGGAAAAATATGTAGAATGTCATACTCCCTGCTAATTTGAGCATTGTTAGTCATCATCTTTAGTACTGAAATAATTAGATGGAAGAGTATCAAGCTTAGAAAGAAAAACTGTCTCCAGAATATTCTGGACCCAGATTCCCAAGCATGGGGTTTTCAGCCTTCTATTATATTTCACTGTAGAAAATCCCTCCTTGGATCAAATAGAAAGTGCTAAACAGTAAATCAACATCCCTTTAATTAAAGGAGACTTACCTAGCCACAAACAAAATAATTTTAAGAAACTTGATCCACACCTTAATTCCATAAGATGTGTTCTGTAGCAACTGACTTAGCCACTCGGATTTCCAATGAGCACCAGATGTACACACATATCATGCTAAGTAAAATAGTTACATAACATTTTGCCAATTTTTTTATTAATAAAATCTTTGGAAAAGATGTATAGAAGCTTGTAATTCATTGTATTCAAATATTGTTTTTCAAAAACTGTCATATTATAATACTTTGGCAAGATCCTTAAAGCCCAAATGCATAATTTACATCTAAATAATCAATTCATATTTATGCGATTTCCACTTTAAACATCATGAAACTTTTACTAAGATCTGACGGCAACTCTCTCTTGTAGTCATGTATGATTTAAGTAAGGTTTTTATTTAACTCTGCAGCTGGTTTCATCATTGAGCAAATTTGGAAGTAAATCCTAAAGCTAAGTCACTTAGTGCAAATGCTCATTTGGAAGGTAATTAATGAGACAACTACCTGTTTTTATAAGGGATTCCGTAGCTACTTGCCGGAGAGTTCTGTCAAAAGTTGACCCTGCTTTGATTCTCTCTGGCAAATAAATAAAAGAGACAGAGAGGGAGGAGAAAGGGAAAAAGGAGAAAAAAGGGAGGGGGGGGATGGGATCCTAGGCAACCCAGTCCACACTTACCTTCAGGTTCTGGAGGTATTTACAAACAGGAACTAAAATATCACAGACAGCTGTCCTGGCTGGAATGAGTCTGCCGAGCATCAGAGAAAGCAGATGGGTTAAGTATGACAATGTCCCACTGAGCAGGAGGGTGTCAGAGGAACAAAATTAGGTGGAGCTGGCCAAATCTTGCTTGTGTAATAGAGCACCCAAGAACCTGACTGACCTGCTTCTCAGCTGTCAGCATGAAGATATCACCTCATTCAGACCTTTAAAAAAAAAAAAAAAAAAGCCCAACCCTCCAGGTTTCATAGGTTGATCGTTTTGACTTTGGGTCAGGCTAGTTCTCTTGAGCAGTGGCAGAACAAGGGACATCCATTTCCTGCCCTAAATGAAAAAAAAAAAGGACAAAGACTTTGGTAATGTCCACTGGTGTATCAGGAATTTCTGGCACATGCTGGATTTGCCCTTTGCAGGTGAGGAAACCAAAATGACTCATGCCCTGCACCTGTTACTCCGTGTGAGCCCCATGTTGTTCTCCTATATCATAAACAAACCTGTCTTTCCCATAGTAGTATGCCCTCTTTGTGTACCAAAAACCTGAATGGAGAAAATACGGTGGTGAGGGTCCTCGTCTGCAGTACACTGAAATCAGTTTTATCGAAAGTCACTCTTAACACAAAGTGAATTAACGTGTATTGGCATCCTGGAGAAAGCTGTGAAGCATTCAGTTAGAAATCACCAGAATTGAGATGGGCTTTCTTGCTGACTTTCAGGAGTTTGGGGAGTCACAGGGGCCTGTGTGGGAATGGCCACATGATCCTGAGCAATCCTGAGAGCCTTGTCAATTAAGCTCTTTCCATCCTGTGTTCTCTTTGCTTTTACTCTCAATTTAGAAGCTGGAGAGTTTCACAAGTGCCCAGGTAATGCCTGATTAAATACTGGAGTTGAATAACAACCTGGCATGCTTCCTTCACTTCCTTCCACAGCTTATGAAAGGGAGCAGAGTGAAACTGCACTTTCTGGGATATTCTGCACACCAGTATTTGGGGGTTGGCGCCAAGGCCCGTTCAGCTCAGTACATCTGAGGTTCATGCTTAGTTTCTGTTGTACAAGGAGGTAGGTTTCCAAATGCTGGGAGAGAAAATGAAACCTTAGCTAAAGTACAGGACCTTCAAATTGAATGCAAAGAATCTGCCCCATTAATTGGTCCCAGGAAAGAACAAGGTAATGCTATAGTTTTAAATTTTCTGAAGTCAAAGCCCCCTTCAGAATATGATTAGAAATTAAGCCAACCCCTAAAAAGAAGTGTTTACTCAAAGGATATTTAAGCTGTATCTGCACTGGTATGAAGAAAAGCAAGTTGAATTTAATCAAACAACTGATTACTGAGCAATGGTTTAATAGAATTCAATTGGTTATTTTCAGATTAGTCAGTTACTAGGAAAAAATCCCACTGACAAAATATTTTCTGTCTACTTAGAGATCTGAACATGACTTGGCAGGGTTGGGTGTGCCATGCCCTTAGGGATTTTCCTAGATATGTGTATGAATGTCATTACCACTTTCTGACTTGACCATGGTAATTATGGCCTATGCCAGGCATGGAAATTACAAGGTACTTTTGCTACAACTCTCTGCTTTCACTGTGTAAGAGTCGAATCTCACCTCCCATGAACCCCTTTTCTGGAGACTGTACCTGTGGCCCCAGAATCCTGTTCATCGTTGCCCTCCTGACAACCATAACAAATTGGTTAGAAATGACCCTATTTACCCTCCCTGTCATGAGCACATCTGGAAGTAAAGTCATAAAATAAGAAGTATGCATGCATTTAATGCCTCAGTGGCTACTTAGCCCACTTACTTGTGATCAGAAATCTTTGTGAAATCACCTGAGTTGGAGTTAAAAAGTAATTTCTTGGGGTGCCTGGGTGGCTCACTCTGTTAAACATCTGCCTTCGGCTCGGGTCATGATCCCAGGGTTCTGGGATGGAGCCCCGTATCAGGGTCTCTGCTCAGTGGAGAGCCTGCTTCTCCCTCTCCCTCTGCCTGCCGCACCCCCTGATTGTGCTCTCTGTCAAATAAATAAATAAAATCTTTAAGAAAAAAGAAGTAATTTCTTGCCAAACAAGCAAGTCTCAGTGAGATACATTCCCAAGTATATACCATGGTCTAGGTAAGACCAATCCCATGTTGGCCCTTGTTTTTCCAGGTGAACTCAATGATAAGGGACAACTAGCTGGCAATTTAGTCAGCCAGGCAAGCTGAGATGACACATGGTACAATGCCTACATAATTATTTTGTACTTACAATTTTCTTGTTGAATCCTGGCTTTGTCAACTTACTGGTTTCATAACCTTGCCTAATCACCATCCCATTTCCAAGATTGCTTTCTCATTTGTAAAATAGCAAGAGTGACACCTACCTCCAGGTCACCTGTGGGGAGTCAATGAGGTAAGGTAGATAAACACTAGGTAGGGCTCAATAACTATAGTTATATGATAACTATAATAATTTTTTTTAGAGATGGCAGAAATTAAAGCTTCAGCATCAATGTGAATGGAAGTTGAGATGAGTCCAACAAAGCGTGGAAACACTTATATTAAATTTGTGTTTGTATCTATACCTTGGCACATAGTAGTTCCTCAATAAATAGTAATTGAGTGAAAAATGAAATAATTCAGAGCACCTGGGTGGGCGTCTGCCTTTGGCTCAGGTCATGATCCCAGGGTCCTGGGATCCAGCCCCATGTCAGGCTCCCTGCTAAGCAGGGAACCTACTTCTCCCTCTCCCTCTGCCATTCCCCCTGCTTGTGCTCGCTCCTTCTCTCTCTGTCAAATAAATAAATAAAATCTTTAAAAATCTTTAAAAAAAAAAAGAAAGAAAGAAAAGAAAAATGAAATAATTCTTCTCCAATTTCAATTGATTTTTTTTCCTGACAGAGAGGCTTTCCCTCATCATCCTTATAAAAACTACAACCCTCCTTTCTTGACCTGTTTTAATCTCCTTTCCCCACATTATTTTACCGGCAGCACTTATAGTTACTTAACATACCCTTTACCTTATTTTTGTTGTTTATTATCTGTTCCTGTACTAGAAAGCTCATGAAAGCAAACATTTTTAGTCTTCTTTCTTAATTGCTTTATCCAAAGAGCTAGAATATTTCCTTGCACAGACTAAATGCTCAATAAATGTATAAATGAGTGAATTAAATGAGTGAGTAGGTACATAAACAAATAAATATAATTAACAATAATAACCAAAAAAAGTGAAAATATTAAGTATAAGACATCTGCAAGCTCACTTTTCTTCTACCTAGAGTATTCTTCCAATTGTTGGCTCTTTCAGATATGAAATCAACTTTTTCTTCCACTTAAAGATATCTCTTAGGCATCTTTGTATGATTGTACATGTACATCATTGAGCAATTTCCTAGAGCAGGTGATAAGGGATGGGGGCTAGTTTACAAGAAGAGTTAATTTAACTGTGGGTTCATAAATCTGTTACAGCAAGTGAGAGTGGAGACTCTATTGCATACAAGTGTAGGTAAGTGGGTAGGTGTGGTTTTGGGGGGTAATTTCTTCTGAATACTTTATTTTTAATGATGAGGTACAGAGCAAAATTGCACTTAAGAGTGATAAGAGTGTATATGCTGGATGTTAAAAGAGAAAAGAAAAGGTATGACAGCATGGCACAAGTCCACTCAAATTATTAATTTAAAACAAATCAACTCACCCAACATACCTGTCTTTTTCTCCAGTGATGGTGTGCATGGGGACAGATGGACAATAGATGGAGTGTTGTGTTTTTGTTTGTTTGTTTGTTTGTTTGTTTAATATTTTATTTATTTATTTTGACAGAGAGAGAGAGACAGCGAGAGAGGGAACACAAGCAGGGGGAGTGGGAGAGGGAGAAGCAGGGTCCCCGCTGAGCAGGAAGCCCGATGTGGGGCTCAATCCCAGGACCCTGGGATCGTGACCTGAGCCAAAGGCAGACGCTTAACGACTGAGCCACCCAGGCACCCCTGGAGTGTTGTTTTTAACTAGGGTCATGTTCAAACTATGAGTTTATGACAAACTGAGAGAAGAGCTAGAGCTCTGAGGGTGTATGCAAGTGGGTGAGCATAATGGCAGACCATTAGCATCTTAAAGAAGAAAGTGAGGGCACCAGGAGCGGAAAGGACAGTCAAAATATGATGGGGTTGAAGATTGAAAAATCTTGGTCAAGTGTCAGTGGATTGAAAATCTGGGTCAAGGAGTTGTTGGAATTGGAGTTTATAGGGAATGAGCTAGAAGGATGGAGATGATAACTGGAGATTATAGAGAGTTTGCAGTCATTGACCAAAAGTATGCTGTGGGAGTACATGAGTGAAATAGGCGAGGAGAAAACAACTTTGAAGATAGAACCGAGGTCCTAGAAAGATTATCTGTGTATATTGTAGTTTCAAAGAATTATTTTAGGAATCATCTTGAAAAGAGTTACACTAAGCCAAGAGTTTGAAAATCTTAAGACAAGCTAGGGACGTGTCCCCAAGGAGTGGTAGATGACTTCCACTAGGAGAAGTAGTAGGAAGTATGGATATAATGTGAGACTCAAGTCCGTGAATGAGGAGCAAGAAATTCACCACCTCATCTTCAGTCCCAACTGGTATGGGAGACAAATAGCTATTACCTGAGAATGCCATATGGAAATTGGGGTTTCAGGAGTGTCCCGGGTTTCAGTTAGCACAAGAAGTTGGGGGGACATAAGTTACTGTTGATGACACTGAGCACAAGAGGATATAGTGGAAGTATCTCAAAGTGTTCGGAAGGAGTGAGAGATGGTCACAAAGGCAGTCTGTTTCCCTGAAACTAGAAGATCAAACTCTGAGGGTTAAGGGATGATCTGGAAATCTTGGTCTTCTTGAGATAACTGATATTAACAGAATTAAGGAGCACAGTGACTGAGTCATGATGGACTCAGTTGTGAGTGATAACAGGAGGAAGAGTTTTGTGTGTAGGATATGGACATGGAGGCATCTTGCTACGATGGAGAGTTCTGGGCTCCCTCTAGACCCCTGCTCATAGAAAAATTCTGAAGTGAAGCCTCTTATTCCTAGCACCCAAAACAACTGTTCAGCCTTGCAAGTGGCAACCTACTGGAAAATGATACTGCTCTCTTTAACAAGTACATGATACTCTGTTGTGCAGAAATGCCATACAGCGGATTCATTCCCATATGATGGAATATACCATTATTCAAGTTTCCTTCTTTTACAGCCCCGATTTCGTTACAAAGTATAATCTCTTTAGATGACTACTGCTCATCACTTCTCGGCCTTTTGGCTAAGATCAAGTGTAGTATCTGTTCTTATCAGTTTAGATGACTACTGCTCAGTTTATCAACTATGCAATTTATTTTTATAGGGACTTAAGAAGTTACAATGAGGCATAAATATAATAAAATGGCAAAACTGACGGATAATATAACTTATTTTGCCACCTTGAGGAAAAGGTTGATTTATTAATGCTTTCTAAAAAAATATTAAGGCAGATAATTAGAAAATCTGGGCATCTCTAATTTGTTTTTTTCTGGTTAGAAAGTTAGAATAGCTAAATAATAACTATGGCAGGACCAGCACACAGAGTTTATTTGCTGAGTGTCCTCAGCGCTGAGCCATGACCTTGCAAGGGGCAGAGTGAGGAGAGAATAAGATGCCAAGGCTAGATCTATACACTCTGAAGAAGGTTCTTGACTTGTTTCTTGGCTCAGAACTCAGGGCAAAAGAGAAAGGAAACTTATTCATGACCTGAAGGGGATTTTGAAATCAAGTTCATGGACACCAAATAACAATGACAAGTGGCTTTCTCATCCATTTAGACTCTAAGCACCTTAAACACTTTGGAGAGAACAATGAAAACATGCTGTGTTTCACTAAGCTGACAGTTCCTAGAAGCTCTTAGCTACAGAACAAGAAAGAAATTTTTGTATGGAATCAGGACAGAATCCTTAAAGAAGGACACTTAGGATTATTGGGAACCCTCCCTTTGAATGAGTATTTGAAGCCAGTAACCCTGGGAGTCAGAGTGACGTGGGGTACACAGTCAAGTTCATTTGGGGCAGGAAAACTTTATTTCTGAACTTTGGTATCATTACCAGTGAAATAGCAATACAAAAATCGTTTCTTGTACATGGCGCTGTTGTGAGGATTTAATGAGTTAGCATGTATGAAACATTTAGGATGGCTGGCATATATGTGAGTGATACATTACAGCTCTTCATGGGAAGGAGACACAATTTTGGAAGCTACAAAAATATGAATGGAAAATGAGGTATGAAAATAACTAAACTGGGAAAAATCACAAATTTACAAATTTTAAAATCTCCGAATACATAAAGTCAAAATCCAGAAAAGTAACAATATCTTAATTAGCTAACTTCCTATCTTATTTCTGTAATGCTTTTTGTCCTACATTGCTTTCTGTGTTTTATGAAATTACCTTTTAATATGATGTTTAAAAATATTTCAGAGAACGTATAGAAAAGCAATTCTGTCTTTCCTTTTCCTCTAACATGGTTAATTGAAAATCCTTTTTATTGATAGTTTTGAAAAGTTTATTTCAGCTTTATAATTCATTATTGGTAGTGTTGTGCATTTTTAATATAAATTTGAGAAGATCTCTGGCATGTTTCAATTTAATTTTTTAAAAGATTTTATTTATTATATGAGTGAGGTAGAGGAGGATCAGAAGGAGAGAATCTCAAGCAGACTCTGCACTGAGTGTGAAGCCCAACGTGGGGCTTGATCTCATGACCCTGAGATCATGACCTGAGCCAAAATCAAGAGACAGATACTTAACTGACTGAGCCACCCAGATGCCCCATGAGTTGAAATTTTAAAAATAATTTTCCCTAGGGTAGTTTCTCTCTCCTACTTCAGATCTTATTTCTCTTGCTTTATCAGTGCTGGACACCCTAGAACATGCCATCTCTCCATATAACCACTGGCCTGGCACCTGAGTCTGCATATGAAGTAAAAGGAGTTTCCTCAGAATTCATTACTATAATAAGATAATTAATAGTTACTGAACAACTTGTGGAAGTGGCCTGCAAACCACATAAATATATCTTCCTCAACGCAAACTAAATGTATCCCTGACTCAACATTCGATTAGTCAACTGTCAAAAACACTCAGGGCCAGTCTACCACACACTATTTGAGGAAGTCAGAGATTCTGGCTGTGTGTACCAGGAGCTTTTAGACACATCAGAATTATAAATATACACAATTCAATCATTCTTTGACTAAGTAAATATTTGCTTGAATTGTGGACCAAGAAGCATTAAGTTTGCTTCTGCATGTCTGTCTCCACAAATTCAGATATAGTGGTCCAATAAAAAAAGTAATCTTTTTAGACAATTAAGTTATAAGCATGTATTGGGGCACCTGGGTGGCTCAGTCGTTAAGCGTCTGCCTTCGGCTCAGAAGCCCAGCATTGAGCCCCGCACTGGGCTCCGTGCTCTGCGGGAAGCCTGCTTCTCCCTCTCTCACTCCTCCTGCTTGTGTTCCCTCTCTCGCTGTGTCTCTCTCTGACAAATAAATAAATAAAATCTTTAAAAAAAAGTATCAAAATTTTATTAGAGTTTTACTGCAAAGGAAAAGTCCTCTAAGAGATCAGTGCAAAGATTTCTGTCTTGGCAGAGGCAGTTATAAGAAAAGAGAGTGGTTGGTAATCATTTTTAGATGCCAAACAACAACAACAACAAAAATGGAAAAGATTTACGGTCAAAGAACTTTAGACTGTTGATGGAGCACTGACTGGATGAGCAGCCAACCTCATCCAGCAAATTAAGAAATTTGCTTAAAAAAATAAAATAAAAAGAAATATTCTTAAACATTTCATCTGTGATGCTAATTTCTTCCCAGAAAGATGTTGCAAATTATATAGCTCGAAAATTCTATCCCAAACCATGTTTGGAGTAATTTTTCCTTTGGCACTGAAAAAGGTCAGCATTTGGATCTGGATTTGAGTTTCAGCCAAATATCTTCCTCAGGTAACGTAACTGCCAAGAGCTTCAGTTTGCTTATCAACTGAATGAGATTAACAACCTTGTATTTACCTGGGTTGTTGTGGAAATGGTACTGGTTAATTTAAAAATAGCTAGCGCAAAGTCTGGGACATTTTAAGTGCTCAATAAAGGCTATTTCTCTTCTTCCTTTTTGGGAACATGATGCAACTCATTTTCACTTTTTTGTATGCTCTTTATAGGAATAGGCAAATATGCTTTCAAAAACAGTAAGTTTTGAATTGAATTATTTACTCTAGAAGCAGTTTTACAGTCTTAAATACAAAAGAAGAAAAAGAACAATATAAATCATTTGCTAGGTTATGGGCAAAAGAAAGTATGTGGAAACTGACCAAGACTGAATTTGTGAATCAGTTGAAATATAAATAAATGACAATAGTTTTATTTTTCCTGCAGGAAGATATACAATATGTTTAAATTTTATAAAGTATATTTTATATTGTATATCCCTTATGCAGTAGAAACAAGGAACTTTGTGTAAAGTTTACTATGTATAACAACTAACAGAATATTGAAAAAAATTGGTTATTGTAATTTATTATACTATTAAAATGAATTAAGTGTAATTAGACCACTTACAAACTGTACCTCACTTAATTCATGCAATGCCTCTGTGAGGATGATTTTACTGTTGTCATTGTAAGTTGTGAAAATGGAGGGTTCTCATTATGTAGACATTCATCCAAGGCATTTGTCACATGATTAGAAAAGCATATAGACAGCTTTCAAACCCAGAACATTCCTACTCCAAGCCATGTTCTCTCTCCAGCACCACATTGCCCTTCCTAGATGTTTTTTTGAGGATCGCTGTAACTTGATCAAGAAGATAAATTTTACGACGTTGATAATAAAAGCAAAGTTAGTCGTTTCTTTTATAGTGACTCTCATTCACCTGTGGTGCCAAGAACAGTTCTAATTGAACTGTACCCAATTCCAGAGGGATGCTTACAAGGGATGCTTATAAGGTGAAAAGGCAAATATTTAACAATGTTTAGGGCTCTGGCCCTGGCTAGTCAGAATGAATGCAGACCTCAGTTTTGGAGCATTTTGTTGGAGGTCCCGAACTTTCGGGGATGACCTGGACGGGTATCCTGTCCTGCTGAAGCTTTCCTGGGAAGGACAGACCGGCACATGAGGGGTGTGAGGCAAGTCAGGAGACTCAGTTAGGAGTTTGCTTTTCGTTTTTTTAGTCATAAATTGACAACCAGTATGGCCATACCTTTGAGTATTGGCAACATACCAGCCATAAATAGACTGTTCAAGAAAAATACCTTGGATGGAATTAGCAAAATTCTAATTATAGCTGCTTATCGATGGTGAGATTGTAAGTGACTTTTAGTTTCTCCTTTACGGTTTTAATGAATTCACTCAGCATGGATTTACTGAAAGCCTCCTATGGAGCATGCACCCCTAGACCCCTGTATTTCAGAAGTCAATCAGACAAGGTGGTGTTCCAGTTTTTTTGTGTGTTGTTTTGTTTTGTTTCTGCTGTTTCTACATTTGTAATCAGAAAATGTTCAACAGAATTAAGGAATTTAAGTGTATCAAATAGTTGGGTGGTAAGATGAAGAGAGGGCCTGAGAAAAATTAATCCTGTGCTTAAAAGGTTACATTATATTTTATGAAAATATACAGCCAAAGCTGACAAGTTTGTATTTGTGGCCTCTGATACCACATCAAGTGACAGACGGAAGAGTTACCTTCAGAGGGACTCTTAACATGAAAGTTAAGAGTCTGCTCTGGTCAAGATTGTTGTGAGAATTCTCACTGGATTTTAATAGAACATCATGCTCTTTCTTTGTAGCTTCTTATTTCTAAATGAGTTTTGCTAGGGGAAAAACGATCAAGTCTGATTTTAGGAATTGGTGAAGATTTTCAGTACTGAGGGTTCAAATGCTGGCCTTCCCAGGTTCTTAGAACCTAGTTATTTGTTGTTTTCTTTTTTACTCAATATTGTTAGCGAGGAAGAAGGAGGGGAGGGAAATTGGAAGTAAGTCAGAGAGAGACTGCATGTCCTTAGACAAAGAGGAAATTTCACAAGACAAGTGAGTCTTGACGAACCAGTTCCACGTGTGCTTGGGTCTAGTACCGTTCAGCCCAAATATTCAGAATCTGTCACGTCACACATATTTAAGCTCCTTATATTGATTAGCCTGCTTTATACTGACGGAAGGAATCCATTAATTACATTTTTGTAAGGTGCTAACTGGAAAAAGAAAGAAAGAAAGAAAGAAGGTAGCTTTCTCTGGGCATGGAAATGTAAAGTGTTCCACATTCGTGGCTCCTGCTAATTGTAGAACCTGTTCTGCGAGGTTTCTATTTCTACCTCATGTATAGTGATGTCGCAATACTCTGTGGGAAAGGCACATTATGCTCCAGGATGTTGCTGAAAATAAATCTGGAGAATGGAAGACAGTCTTTAGTGGTACTTGGGTGTTATCTACATTGGCAATCTCAGAAGCCTTGCTCTGATAAACTGTTGTTTCAGCCAGGTCTTCTTTGGAGAAGGCTTTAAATCTTTATCTCTTCTGAGGAAAACAATACTTGGAATTCCTTTTTGTTCTCCATATTCGGACATACTTACCTTCATTTGTGTCTGGAATTGACCTCTTTCCCCGGCTCCATCTCCATGAGCCCCCACCTGCTAAAGTACAGTAAAGTCATTTTTAAAACTTTTTAAGTAATAACGATTTTTCCACATAAAATTGAACTTGATGGCTCAAATTATAAAACAGATATAGAATGGACTTTCCTGGTGAGGGACTCTCTTTCCGTATCTCCATGGAGCATAATTTGAAAACCTGGAATAATGGAAAGAGCACGTGACCAGGAGTAAGAATCAAAATCACTTGATTCCACTCAATAATTCAGCTCAATGTAACAGTTATTGAACATGTCAGTGTGCCAAGCACTACAAATGCTAAGGAAAAAAGGCACTCTAGAAACTGAACTTCAAGTGTAGGAAAAAGCAGATATAGGAAAAAGTGTAGTAAAGCGTTGTAGATGCTTTGGCAGATTTCTAAACAAGGCCAATGTTACTTGTCAACCACTCTGGGCCTTGTTTTCTATCAATTTGAAATACATAACTTGGAACAAACTACATATAGAATCTAACCTCTTTGAGGGGTGCCTGGGTGGCTCAATCGGTTAAATATCTGACCCTTGATCTCAGCTCCAGGCCTCAATCTCAGGGTCATGAGTTCAAGCCCTGCACTGGGCTCCACACTAGGCATGGAGCCTACTTTAAAAAAAAAAAAAAAAAAAAGAATCTAACCTCTTTGAGATGCATAACTTGACGATTCTGTCACTCTGTGCCATTGACTTTGGATCACAAGGAAAAGCCGTTGGAAATGGACATGAGGAAATAAATGGAAGTTCAAGGTGGCAGCATGTGTATCTTTGAAATTTAAAGTAAAGTATGTCATAGTCAGAGAGGCAGGAGTAAAAAAAATAAATACAATGTATAGTTGCTAAGGAACAGAAGTACGCAGTATCATCTTCAGCTTTTCCATAATATTCCTCCTACCTCCATGACTCATGTGAAAGCTGGCTTTACCCTGCTCACAAAAAGCCCTTCTCCAATGGAGGCCTCTCCTCCTGCCCCATCCCCAACCTAGTTTGACAGGACCGGGGGAAGAGTTGATAAACTGTACACACGGAGGGGTAAAAAGAACATAGGTGGTTTGTACTTCTTGTACAATGTGTACTTTGTGGGAAATAAATGTGCTCCATAATCCATTTCCACAGACAATTAGTGTTAACACTTTGGTAAATATTCTTTTGGACACTATGTATATAGAACTATCATATATTGGATTCATCTAGCTACTTATCATATATGCACAATATATAAACATTTATACTATATATACAATATATACTATAAATTTCTGTATCTTCATCTACATCTGTATTTATAGTGACACATCCTTCTAAGTGAAATGGCTTTCCCTTTATACATGTTCATTTTTAAAGCATTTTCACTTTTACATTAAGGCAGTTTAATATGCTCCCTGTCCTCTTTACCATCACCTGGTCTCTGTCACCCTGCTCATTCTGAGCCTTCATTCCTTAGTCCTTCCACGTTAGTTCATGCCAAACCTTTCACCACCAATTACAATAAAATGACTAATGATTGCTTGTCACTTTCATGGCTTATAATATAATTTTTTTAAAGTCACTGATTCATGGAGTCCTTCAAAGATGCCTGCCTGTTCTTGAAGTTCTTATTCCCATTCTTCAGTCTTGAACTGGATGTCAGCTCAACCCCTTTTCTTGTCCTTTGCTATCCAGAAAGGGGTCAAGTTCAGAGAATGCTTCTGGAAGAACAAAGTTGCTGAATTGAGGCTGTAAAGCATTTAGCCTCCCCATCTCACATTTCTATCATTTGGAACCTGCTCTTTGGTCTATGGGGCAAAATGTGAGCCAGTGGGACAAATCTTGCTGATGACTCAGGGCAATGTGGTGGTTTATTTGATTGTGTTTTATTGGAATTTGAATGTGTTTAGACGGACTGAGCACTTAGTGGTTTAGAGTAAGGCTCAGCCTTTCCTACTGTATTTCTATTAGGCCACATGTGTACCTACCTACCTGAGATGACCTTGAGGTCACTTCCCTGGGTGCTTCTGCTTTGCTCTTTTTCTCAGGTCTTGGCATATGTAAAAACCCCTCCTTCTTTCCATGGCCACTTGATATATTTGTGTCAGGGTACTGCGCAAACCTCCTTGATGCTCAGCCGACTCTTCAGGTCTAGTCTAATTGCCTGAGTTCATAATTAGGGTTTGCGTCTTTTCTAAACTGGCTGTGCAGTGAGATACGGTCTTTCCAGCATCCCACTTCCCTTTCAGGCCCTCACTGCAAGCTTAGAGCCTCCTACTGTAAACCTGGGAGAAACTACCGGCTTGTCGTAATGATTGAGTCCATTGATAATGTTAATCACTTGGTATTTTCAAAATTACTTACTTTCTAAAATCTGGTCTTTGAGGAATAGTTTACATTAAGTGAAATCTACAATTTCTAGGTGTATTTTGATCACCTTTGAAAATGACAGGGGTGCCTGGGTGGCTCAGTCAGTTAAGTGTCTGCCTTCGGCTCAGGTCATGATCTGAGGGTCCTGGGACCGAGCCCCGCATCGGGCTTCCTGCTCAGCGGGGACCCTGCTTCTCCCTCTCCCACTCCCTCAGCTTGTGTTCCCTCTCTCTCTCTCTCTCTGTCAAATAAATAAAATCTTCAAAAAAAAAGAAAGAAAAGAAAATGACATAAACTTGTATAGCCACATCTCCTGTTAAAATACAGAATATTTTCATAACCTCCAATAGTTTCCTCATGCCACCTGCCAGTTACCACAGCCCCAGAAGCAACCACTATTCTAATTTTCAAAGTTAGCTACTTTTATTATTAATTTTGTTTTATTAAGCTTAGTAGGGATTAGTAAGTGGTAATTTCCCTCCTTCTTTGATGTTTGGCATACTGATTTTTTTTAAGAGAAAGAGTGGTGGGAAGGGGCAGACGGAGAGGGAGAGAGAGAATCCCAAGCAGGCTCCATACTCAGCACAGAGCCTGACACAGGGCTTGATCTCACAACCCTGAGATCATGACCTGAGCCTAAATTAAGAGTAGATCACCTAAATGACTGAGCCACCCAGGTGCTCCGGCATACTGAAAAATTACTATACATGCCCTCTTTCTAACCGAAAATTTTTAAAAGTGAGAATATTGCTTCACTTGAGAGTTTAAATTATCTGTGAATAAAATAAATATATCTCAAGCTGAGAATGGATTTTTAACACAAAGCCTAGTTTATTATTGAAATTCAAAGTAAAAACATTTGTGAAAGTTAAAATTACACCAAAGCCAGTTTTCAGGCTCACAAAACCAAGATTACCTTTATTTCTTAGATTATCTGGGAGATGCTTCTAGACAAAGTTTATGCTGGATGATAAATTAAGAAATGACTACGTGATACATTTAAACTTTAAACCTTGACTGAAATCAGTGATAATTAGAATTTTATTGCACATTCTATGTCATGTACTGTATGAAAGACTTTAAGTCCCAGGCTTATAATTACTGAATGTTATAGTTGCTTATTTAACGCAATGCTTTTTTTCCCTTCAGTTTTCCTTCCATAATAAATTATTTCTCTGTGTCTTTCCTTCAATATACTTACTCTATGTTTCACTTATTTTTTAAGTTCTAGATCTCCCTGCTGGCAGCAATGATTATGGCCAACTATTTTTTATAGCAGATCCAGTATTTGGAAAACCTCATTTATCTTCCTGTCAGTGGAGCTTGGCTATCTCGATTCTTTTAGCCTTATTTACTTTCTTAAAACTTTATAGAAAATCAGTAGATAGCACGTATAGTAGGCCTGGGGGGGAAAATTAAAAATATGAAGACTGTATGGACAATAACTAGCAAGAGTTTCAGTCCTGACTGCCATTTATTGGCTATATGATCTCGGACACAGTAAGTTTATACCTTTGTTTCAAAAATCTGATGATAGTAATACCTGCCATTATCTACTTGTGTTATGAAAGTAACAAACTTAAATCATATGTGAGAAATCACTTTGTACATTTTGAAGTGTAATAAAAATGTAAGTTAATGTAATTATGAACATTGTATTTTCTAAGTAGTACCAGGGCTGATTTCTAATTATAAATAAAAAAAAGACAACAAAACCTCAGAATCATCTTCCCCTGGCATTCTTTTGCATTGAAAGCAGGAAGAGAATAAACGCAGACTGAGAAGAACACCTCACTCCTTTGCTCCATACTGCTTGTGATGGTGGTGGTGTTTTTCCAAAAGCATGTGTTTCTGTGTTTGCACTATAATTTTTCCTTCGTTATAACTCTTACTACAATGTAAGTTAACTTTATTTAGATGACTGTCTCTCTACTAGATAAGGAGATCCCTGAGGTTAGAGTGCCTTGCCCAAAATAAGAGAACAGCAAATGGATGGATGGATGGATGGATGGTTAGATGGATGAATGATACCACAGTTTTTAAGAATGCACCTGTGAGGTCTTAATGATGTTTGCAAAGTCTTGAATTCTGTAAGGTGAAGCCCACTTACTAGAAAGAAAATGATCTTTCTCTTAACTGTTTACACAGAAAATCCAGTTAATGGTTCAGGCATTTCTTTAATTTTTCCATTGAGTCCTCTCTAGTCCATGCTGAGTTCACCTAGAATATATTCATCCAGGAGTGTCTTCTCTGGTCTTTTTCTTTTCTACCATGGTAACCTTGTGTTTTTCCTCTCTCTCTCTCCCACCCCATTGCTCTCTTGGTCCTGGAGGAGTAGCATCTAGTCTTTATTGTCATTCCTGACTGGAGAAGTCTTTCTTTAGGTCTTTTATATGATTTTAAAGAGTCATATATACGTCAAAAGGGACAATATATATTTACCTCACTAATATTGACCTTCTCTTACAGCATCACTTTGATGGGCCAGGCTAGCAAAGGCCTATGCTTATTTAATCCATTGAAAAAAAATTACTCTCTAGGAGTTCATGCTGACAGCAGTGTACAGAGACAGGGAGGATAGGATGAGGGAAAAACAAAAGTCCAATTATATAAATTTAATACAAATTTAATTTATTTTAATGATTTAATAATATGGTAGAAATGCATTAATCCAAAAAAGAAAAGCAATGATGAAAGAATGTGATGCGGTTGGGCAAATAATAATAATGATAATGATAATAATAATAATATTATTATTATTATTATCTATAGCCACAGTCTTCTTGGAGTTTTGGAAAAGGAGAAGAAGTACACTGACCTATACTTGGGACCTTATTGAATGGGAAGAAGAGGAGGTAAGATGTTAAGAAACCAGGAGACAGGGAAACTGGGATAACATATGATGCAGAAAATTATTCACTGTCCTTAACATCCAAGCTGGAAGCAGCTAAACACCATTAGGTTTTCCTCTGATGTTTTTTTACTAACAGGATTTCTTATTTCATGAAGTTAAGACAGATCATTAATGAAGTAATGTAATTTTTTTCAAAGCACTGCCATGATATTTCTTAAAATTACATTAGTGGAAAATTGTGTTAATTAAAATATAGTTTAGGGTTTATTTGGAAAATAATTTGCATTTTATTTTTTAAAAGTTACTTCTTTTCCAAGACTTGCTATAAAAGTAGGCCAAAATCCAGGAATTTTGTTCCAACTATTGCATGATTTTTTTTTTTTATTTATGACTTTGATAGGTAGGTAACTTTAGTTTCTCTTACAGGAAACACTTCGTCCCCAGTTTGAAGCCAAGTATTACAAGATGGAGAGAGTGAATCCCATCAGTGGAAAACCTGAGCCACATCAGCCTTCCTCAGACAAAATCACTCGTCTTCTTGTTTCTATCTCAGGAATATTCTTCATGGTAAAGTACAACCATCAATATCAGAATGTTGTGGAATTCCACATTTAGAAGGATGCTCTAAGATACCAACTCATTTTGTGACCCTCAGGGTCAAAGCATATCCAATTCAGTACATTTAATACATACTATTAAACAAAATTAAAATCACGGCAAGTCATTGAGTGATTACAAAGAGAGTTTGGGCATATTTTTAAATAAGTACTCTTTGGAAGAAACAAAGACCATCTAAGATAAAATGGAAATTATATGAGTTGCCCTGATGAATTAAAACTAAGCATTCCACTTGAAAGTGAAAATTTGAACAGTTCAAATCTTATAACATGTATTTTGACTCTAATGTAACTCAATTCCTTAAAGGAAAAAAATTGAATTTATGTATCCTTTCTTGGAAAAGCAAATTCCTTTAGCTCTGAGGCGGGGGTGGGGGGGAGGGGGGGCAGTATCTTGGTCTATGGTATTGCTTTTGTTTTGTCAATTATGCAAAATACAGATGTCTTCTCTGGTCTCCCATATTGTAGATTTCTTTGGTGATCACTGCAGTGTTTGCTGTTGTGGTGTATCGCCTGGTTGTCATGGAACAGTTTGCATCATTCAAGTGGAATTTCATCAAACAACACTGGCAGTTTGCAACATCAGCTGCTGCTGTCTGTATCAATTTTGTAATCATTATGGCCCTGAATCTTGTAAGTGTTTACAGTTTTCAAAAGGTTAAAAGGCATGGGTAGAGGAGAGGTCTGTGTTTCCTTCATGCTTGGATTGTATTTACAGGAAGCCAAAATGAGCCCAACCCACATTTTCATCAATGGCAACTCAGTTTAGTGGAAAAAAATTCATCTATTTGGTTTGGATGATGGGGTTTTTTAATTAAAATCAATAACAGTTGTACTGTCTTCCTTGTCCTTTGAGTTTATTGTCTTGATAAGTGAAAATTTCCATTCATTGAGTGTCTGGTGTGTGCTAGAAAAGGTGCTATGCTCTTTTTATTCAAATAAGGGATTTTTTGGTTCAAAAAACTGAACCTCAGTGGATAATCTGTTACAAAAGTATAGGAAAATTCTGTTTGAAATAGAAGGCTTGTTACTTCCAAGGCCTCATGTGAAATAGAAAATAGACAGCTACTCCATTTTTCTTTCTCTGGGTCTAAGCATTTTTCTCCTTCCTTCCTCCCTCCCTCTCTTTCTCTCCCTCCCTCCCTCCCTCCCTCCCTTCCTTCCTTCCTTCCTTCCTTCCTTCCTTCCTTCCTTCCTTCCTTCCTTCCTTCCTTCTTTTTTCAGCACCTTCCGTTTGCATGTCTGCTCTGTTCTATCAGGAAATGTCTGTCTTTGCTTAACCATGACCCATCTTTCTTTCATGCTGTGGTATTGTAATGATTTTGTTATCTTCTTTGGTTCTAACTATGCAACCATGTTGGTTTCTATAGCCTATTTAACTGAGATCATCCAGTATTTCAATGTACTAATTTTTCAGAGAGAGCTTCTGATCACATACACTGATTGACTCATGAACTCTAGGGCTGAGAGGGCATTATTGTGTCTACATAGGCCCACATCTTCAGCAAGGTCTATGGGTGGGGTCCTATTTTCTCTGAAGACAGGAGGCATTGATTGGCACATTAGGGTAATAATCTCTTTCCTTTAATTCTTCCAACAATGCCACAAGGCCAGTATTCTCTCGATTATGTAAGTAAGGAAATGGATCTGGAGAGCTTAAATAACTTGCCCCAAATCATACATGTACTAAGTGTTAATGCTGGTATATTTACATCATGCAATAATGTCTGAAGATAGCTAAGCAATACACAAATAATGATGTTTATATTATGTACAAGTAATGTGCATTTGGGTCTATATGTGGATTGACACTGCTGTTACACGTTTAGCCTGGAGAGGGCTAGGGCCATTTAAAATAATCAGAAAAGTGAAAAGTCACTGTGGTAAATGTTTTAATGCAAGGATGATAGTTAATATCTCCTACTGGAGTCTGCTTTCTCCAGATTTGTTTTGCTTTGTAGAAGGAAACTACCGTTTGCAGTATCTCCAAATAAACCACACAGTATTTTAAATTTATGTCCTTGACTCATAGATTACAGTAAATAAGAAACATTGAAAAAACATAATACAAGGATGGGCTGGCATGGCTGGTAGTGTGTGTAAGGTTGCACATTACACAAAGTCACCACATTGACGGGGGAGCCATTCACAGAATAGATATTGTAGATTTTTATATTTTATGGTTATACTCTTCTGGTAGATTGTGAAAGATCTTGTTTCTAACAAAATCAATTGTTTATGACAATTTTCCAGTAAACAGCGGTTATTGATGTTAGCTTCAGTATCTGAGGAAAGGAGGCTAAATAGTTGATGTGTTTATTTCTAGGTAACAATAGCAATCAACCAGTCTGATCTTAAATGGACTCAATTTCTTATCCATAGTCAGCTGGTTGACATAAAAATGACTGGTCATAGTCCTGCTATCTAGGATCTTATAGTCTAGTGGAGACATAGGACACAATGAGGAATGAATGCATCATAGTTGAAGCACAAAATGCTCTGAGTAAAATGGGAAAGAAGCTATCAATTGTATGTGAAATGGGGAGGGGGAGTTGTGATGATGTATCGGAAGACTCAAAGCAAAGAGGAGAGGGTACCTAGTCTGAAGAGCCAAGAAAGAGCAGAAAGTGGACTGTCATTTGAGGAAATTTAACCCGAAAATGTACAGAACCACAGAAGTGCATGTTCTTTGTCCTCAGGAAATGGTGAGGAGTGTCTATAAAACATAAATTTATGGGAGAATGAGGAAAAAGAGATTAGAAAAGTAAATTAGTGCCTCACTTTGGAGATCTGGGATACCATGTAAAGAATTTGGACATCATTTTTTTATCTTATAGGCAGTGGGGAGCCAATATAATATTATTATTATTAATATAATATATTAATATAAAGTATAACATAATATAAAGTGTATATTTTTAAATATATTTTATTTTAAATATATATCTGATAAAGATAATATCAAGAATCAAACTAAAGAGCAATTATAGCTACACAGGTAAAAATCCCAAGTACATAGAAAAATGTTATCAGGAGCTCTACACTCAGCGTGGAGTCTCCTTGTCCCTCTCCCTCTGCTCCTCCCCTGTCCCCTGCTTGCGTGTTCTGTCTCTCAAATAAATAAATACATAAAATCTTTTTTAAAAAATTTAAAAAATGTTATCAGGAGTTATCTCTGCAAAGTATAGGTGATTTCTTTTCTTTACATATTAAACATGTAGTTTGCATTTTCAAATTTTTTACAATAAGCCCATATACCATTTAAAACTAGTAAAAGGTAAACATTTGATATTAATTTCTGATATTTTAAAGAAATCAGGGATGGCAGTCCAAGATTTGTGTAGAAGGATAGGATTTTTATTGTATTATTACTTAGAGTAGTAAAAATTGGTGAGAGACCCCCTAAATGAACAAATATAAGAGAATATTAATTCAAATTCTATATAATGGAGCATCATGTACCCAATTAAAATGCTATTCTAATATTATTTAAGGACATGACATGCAGTTACATAAAAAAGATATATAACTACACTTGATTCCCATTGCAACACATCTGCGTTTTGAAACTATAAGGAAGAACAATAAAATGTTAACAGTGGTTATCTCTCAGTAGAGGGATACTATTTGACTTAACGTAACTTTTTTGGGTTCTCTCAAATATTTATCTCTATATGCAGACTTTGATTTATAATCAGAAAAAAATAACCTTTACTTTTAAAACATTCTACCATGATACGAAATTTGGAATAAATTAGAAATGGAATGTACTTTATTTTTACTTTATATATGAGTCAGCCATATAACCACAGTCACCAAGGTGGCAATTTTGGCTCACTTTTTAAATTTGGCCTTTCACCAAGTAGAGAAAAGGTTTAACAGTGGGCAAGCGGCATTCCCGAACTCGTGCAGGCCCCTCCCTTCCCCTGCCCTCTTAATACTGCCCAGGCTCTCATCACTTTGTGGTGCCAGTTGCTGAACTTAATGTCCTGATAAAAAGCAGTGGACAGGGCGTCTGGGTGGCTCAGTCATTAAGCATCTGCCTTTGGCTCAGGTCATGATCCCAGGGTCCTCGGATCGAGTCCCACATCGGGCTCCCTGCTCTGCAGGAAGCCTGCTTCTCCCTCTCCCACTCCCCCTGCTTGTGTTCCGGCTCTCGCTATCTCTCTCTCTCTCTGTCAAATAAATAAATAAATAAATAAATAAAATCTAAAAAAAAAAAAAAAGCAGTGGACATTGGACGCAGGCAAAGATTTGCTCTTGATCTGTGTGATCCTGGCAATACCATGTAATTATCTTTGAGTTTTAATTTTTTTTATCTTTCACATGAGGGTGATAAAACTAATGCATAGGGGTATTGAAAGATTAAATGAGGTCCTCTAACAAATAAATGGTGCTTAATAAGTGTTAACCTTTTTCCTATTTGCTTCTCTTTAGTTTTTAAAAATTATTTCTCTTTAAAAGCCTCCTATTCTCTTTCTTGCAAAATACCAACATCTTCTTTATTTTTTTCCCTTTCTCTTCATCTTTAAATCATAGAATTTGTTTATTAACCTTCAGTCCCAGTTATCAAAATGCCAATGATCTTTTCTTTGGTCTGTCTGAATTCTTCAGACCACATCTGCATTTATTTATAATTTCTTCATTCTTTTTTCTTTAACTGTTACCTATTGCCCATTCATAAATTTTTAAATACTCAGAGTTGTCTGTAGAAAGAGAATCACATCTAAGATGTTGTTTATGTCTTTTGATCAAATTTATGTCTAAAATATAAGAAAATTTGAAATATTTAATTAGTTCTTGCAAAAATCATACCATTGTGCTAATTTTCAGTAGTCTTACTTGTTTTTTTAATGTATTTTCTTCTTTCTGAAATTTACTATTTTTATCTTTTTTAGTTTTGCATTAAATCAATACATTGTTATTATATAAAGCACCGACAGTATGAAAACATTAAAAATATTAAGAAAAGTCACTATTTTCTACCCAAAATGCCACTCATGTCCCTTCCTATCATAAACTAATTGTACCCATTGGAGGTAATCAATGTTAATGGTTTCATGTCTATTTTTTCCCCTCGCTATCAATTATTAGTGTCTTCAAAAGAGTACCCTGTGTTCCTGGGTTTGACAATTTGTTCCAAAGAACTCCTGATCTTCAAAAACATCTTAAGTGAATTATGAACTAGCCTAATATTTTTGAAGATGGGAAGTATTTCATAGGGAAAATGAAGAAATTAATTGTGTTTTAATTAAGTTTGCTTGGGAAGGCAAGCATGACAACTCTGGGAACAGAACCTCCAGGTCCAGGATTCAATCCTTGGTTCCTACTCAGGGAAATAGCTGTCTTTTCACTTAAGCTGAAGAACATGTCATGATCAGAACCTGTAACTAAATAAAACAGGAGCTTTCACCTTCATACATTTTCCTTACCAAGGATTCTTTTTATTTTCACTGATAATGCAAAAAATTGAAATTTGGCTGAAGTTTCCCTTGGTGTACCAGATTCCAATTTCATATTATTCCAGTTGCTTCTTAATCACCAGTCCCTTAAACTCTGACTCTGCCTCATTTCCAACCCCCATCCTCAGTTACCACCCCTTCCCTAGAATCACAGTGAACCCACATTCGTACAGTCTTCTCTCTCATAAGCTTCAGATACAGCTTCCTCTCACTAAGTCTGTATATTTAATGAGGATCAATATATTCCTTCTTCCAAAGTACTGCTTTTTACAGAAAACAAAGGCTGAACTAGATGGAGTGAAACTCCCAATTGTAGAAATAAGACCTCTGGAAGCAGATGAGGATAGTATTATTTTTGTCATAAAAACAATCTTTTGAGGTCCTCAAAATCCCACTACCTCTACTTAATTAAATAAAAGAGCCCATGTAACTGCCTAGTGCTATAACTCATCTGTTGTTCCTGATAGAAGATAAGACTGACTTTCTTTTCTCTAAATGTTTATTTCTACTTGTTGGGAATTTTGACATAAAGATTTAGAGATTGTTGAAAGTAGAATCAGCCACAAAACTTCTCTGCCCTTGCAACTAATTTAGGAAAAGAATCTTAAATGGATTTTAGCATAAATGAAGTGAACTACACAGCCAACTCAACAAATGTGAAAGGAATGTTATATTCCTCAGATTTAATCAGTGTAAAACCTTAATGCCCTTCTGAATTTATATATTCCCATACTACTCAGGATGTTAAAGCATGTCACAGATTATTAAACAGCCCGTCTGGTTTACCTGAACCCACAGGATTAATTTAAGGTCTTAAGCAGATAAACATAGATTAAAACTATTAATATCAATATGCCAAGTCTTTAAAAAAATTATACCACCAAAATGATTGACCTAGAATACCAAATGCTACCTCTCATTATTTTCAGCACATAAAAATGTGCTTTTTGTTTCTTAATAGCAGACTTTGTGATCCCTGTGCTACCATATTCTCCAAATGAGGGTTTGGCCTCAGTCAAATTATTCTATTAATCTAATAGGCTTTTCAGCTGTAATCCATATGCATGAAATTATGACATTTAGGCATGGCAAAATAGTTTCAATTAGTCAAACGCTTTTTTAAATCAGGAACTTTAAATATTTAAAGTACACAGCCAGAAATTTTACATCATTCATTCATTTCTTTTGTCTCTTTCATCACATCAGTGATTGTTGTGAATTTTGCTTCTATAACATCTCTCTTATCTATTCCCTACTCATCATTTCACTTCTACTTCTTTAGTTCAGCTACTTAACATTTCTAGGTTGGACCATTGCAATAGCCTTCTAACTGGTGAGTCTTCCTGTCTTTTTCAACTCTTCTCATCTCCCTTGCACACTGCTCTTAGAAGGATCTTTCTGGGGCACCTGGGTGGCTCAGTGGGTTAAGCATCCGACTTTTGATCTGGGCTCAGGTCATGATCTCAGGGTCATGGTATCAAGCCCCCAGTTGGGCTCCATTATCAGTGGGGAGTCTGCTTGAGATTCTCTCCGTCTCCCTCTGCCCCTCCTGCTTGTGCTCTCTTTCTCTATGATAAATAAATAAATATTTTTTTTAAAAAAGAAGGATCTTTCTAAATCACAGATTTGATCATTTTATTTTGTACTTGAAAGTGCTTAACGGGTTCCAGTTGCCTCTGGTATAAATTCTAAATTCATTAGCAAGGCACAGAGGCCTCCTGTTATTTAAAGCCAGATTTCCTTTCTTGTCTTGTTTAAAGTTGGATCTCCCTCCCTCCCTCTCACACACCGTACTCCAGCCTATAAAGTCCCTTTCGCTTGCTCCCTGGCATCCTGCTTTTTCACAGCTCTGTCTTGGTCCATAGTGCTTTCTCTGTTTGCCTTTTTTCCTTTTATCTCCTTGGAGGCTATTTCTTTATCTTCGAAAATTCCAGTAAAGGATCACTTGCTCCATGAAGTTTTTTCTCGATCCCATGTGTAGAATCGAATAATCTCTTCTTTGTGTCTATTCTTCTCACAAGGTGCTTGGACATGCCTAGTCTTCCTTCTTATCGCACTCCCCTGATGGAATTAAACGCTCCATCTTGTGAATGTTCTTTGTTACAGTGCTTGGGGCATGCCTTGTCTCCCACTCCCAGGGTGTAAGCTCCTGACAGCAGGGCCTCCTCACTTTTGTGTCCCCCGGTCTTTGCCTATGCCTAAAAGACATTTAGAATATATTCTTCAAATAAATTTTAAGTATTTTATTCTCCAAGTTTCCTAGCATCTTGAATATTATTCACATTGCAAAGATCTTAGCCTCTTGAATGATTGTTCAGAATTATTTTTGTTGATGGAATTCTATTTTCAGTGTGTTTCACACTTGCAGCACTTGTGATATTTAAACTAATACTTAAAGAATATGCATCCTCTAAGCTTTCAAAACAAATGGACCATGGTATCCCTAAATAAATATTCAACTTGGGATAAAAAATATGGGTGAAAATAATGAAAATTTGATTACAAGTCTATTTTGCAGATCATGGAAGTAACTGGAAGATTGTTTCCTGTACTTAATATGCTTCAAATCACCTGGAACACTTGAAAAACTAGAGACCCCTGAGTCCCATTCAGAATCTCCTTTGTGGAGCTGGGAAATCTGTATATAAAACAAAACATTCAAAAATATCCTCCAAGTGATTCTGATCCAGTCAGTCCCTAAAATAGCATTAGGAAATTACTGATTTAAGAGATCTGAGGTAAATTTGATACACAGACAAGATCAGAAATTACATTTTCAAAGATGAATCGCAAGAAATTTAACAATGATTGAAACTTCACTTTGTTTAACACCTCTTGCTAGACATATAGCTGAAATTCTACAGAATTTGAAAGCAGGAATTACTCTTCACTAATCCCATACTTTTTTTCCTTTATGTTGCTGCCCCTGAAAATGCTATACTACTTAAAGGTGCCATAAACAGCATGGTTAATGTCAGGTGATATTTCCAAGATTTTAATGAAATTTAAAAATATACAATCATTCCAAAATGTATATTCCTGTTGCTTGACAATAAACCTTAATAATTAAAGATAGGTTACAAAAGCATGAGAGCTGTCTGGTCTCATGATTACCATGTAATTTTAAAGAAAAAAATAGAAACATCACAGAAGTACATTTGTAGTTTGCAATATCTGGGATTAAGCCAATTAAACCACTTCAACATTGTCAACAAAAAAATGGACTCATGGGGCACCTGGCTGGCTCAGTTGGTTAAGCGTCTGACTCTTGGTTTCAGCTCAGGTCTTGATCTCATGGGTAGTGAGCTCCAGCTGGCATTGGGCTCCGTGCTCAGCTGGGAGTCTGCTTGATAATTCTCTCCCTCTTCCTCTCACCCCCTCTCTAAAATGAATTTTTTTAAAAAAAGAATGAACTCCTTTTGGTATTCCTCTTTCATTTTTTTCAAAGATTTTATTTATTTGAGTGAAAGAGCACTGGGGGCAGGGGCAGAGGGAGAAGCAGACTCCCCACTGAGCGGGGAGCCTCCTGTGGGGCTCGATCCCAGGACCGTGAGATCATGACCTGAGCCGACGGCAAACGCTTAACCAGCTCAGCCACCCAAGCTCCCCTCCTCTTCCTGCTTCTCATTTTTAAACCCCCTGTACCATGTGTACCTTATAGCCAAAAAAATAAAAAAGCAGCTCTAACTACATTTGAATGAAGTACTCCATGCTGGTTCTGAACTTTTTCACATTAGTGATTTATTTCCATCTCTATGCTCAAACGCTACCCTCTCAGAGAGGCTTTTCTGACCACACTATAAAATAAATGCTCTGTGCCCCCCACCCTTCTCTATGCACAACAGCCTGCTGTATTTTCCCTTTTCTGACCAATTACATAATTGTCATTTGTCTCTAACCACTGGAATTTAAGTTCCATTAAAGTAGTGACTATTTCTGTCTGTTCACTATGTGGCCCATTAGAAAGTCCAAATGAATATTTTTACATAATTAGTACATATGCCTAAGAATTTCAGCTTACTGACTGCACTAGTGAGTGATGTTTAGAAGTATAGGTTCCGGGCGCCTGGGTGGCTCAGGAGGTTGAGCGTCTGCCTTCGGTTCAGGTCATGATCCCAGGGTCCGGGGATTGAGTCCCTTCTCCCTCCGCCTCTGCCTCTCTCTCTTTCTGTCTCTCATGAATAAATAAATAAAAAGCTTTAAAAAAAAAAAAAAGCATAGGTTCCCCAACATGATATATATATATAGAGAGATATAGATATATAGATATATAGTTATATAATGCACATAGTGTAGTGACCACAACTGTCCCTGAACTGCCCCCCTTATTCTCTCCTCCCCCAAATACATATCCATTTCCCACCTTACACACACACACACACACACACACACACACACACACACACAGCCCATGATTGCTGTCATACACCATACAGTGGATATATCTAAATTACGGTTTCTTGCTGCATTTTGTGGTTTGGGAGTTAACAAGTCAATCTGCATGGGTTGATTTTGTAGCTCATCATCATCGTGGTGGTGCCAGTTAGCTAGTATCTGAGCTTTAGATGATGCAGATTCTCAAGTCCCCCAGAAAGTTTCCCAAGAACAATATTTCCAGGGGTGATACAGCATTTTTTTGTGTGATTTATAACATCGTTCCAAAGGATATTGTAATCCATTGGAGCATCAGCTGTAGATATTTCCATCACAGGTATGCAGACAGGTTCTATGTGCTAAGAATTAGGACAAAAAGCTGAAATGGTTTCTGTGACAAGGCATAGCATAAATGGTATAAGAGAGCCATGATAGCAAATCCTGACTTTGCTACTAGTTTAGTAGTGTTACCTTTGGCAAGGTACCTGACGTTCTAAACAATGGTTTCCTGTTCTGTAAAATGGGGATAATTATACCTACGTGATAAAATCGTTGTAAGGACTAAATTAAATAATGGTATATATAAAGCAACCACTTGCCACCAGCTGAATAGTTGAAATGGCAGTTATTTAAGTAAAACTTTTTTTTTCATTCCCCATGAGGGCACTCAATTTGGTGCTAGAAGTACAGTACTACTCAAGTACTATTTGTTGATTTGTTAACCTATCCTATTATACTCCTTGGAGACCCTTCTATAATCATCTTACTTAACAAACAGGGCATGGAAAAGAACATGTTACAATCAAGACAGTTTTGGTACTCATGAATTCAAGGTAATCTTGTTCTAAAATTAGAAAATGGCAGTTTGTGTGTATCATTAAAAATAAAAACAATAGCAACAACAAAATGCATAAGAGGTAGAATGAGACTTTATATTCAATATAATCTTTCTGTCTCAAGATAGCTCTTTAGAGGAAGAGGTAGGTTTAAATCATGGCTAAGATGAATAATCATAATAGTTCTACTGAAGGAAGGTGAACAACTTTTAGAGTGTCCAGATACCTACTTTTAATTTTGCATGCCAACAGGCAGAGTTACTGGAATTTGTAATATAAAGAATAACTTGTTGAATTGCGGGGTTAGTTATATTTACATGCACGCATATATACCCACAAACACATACTATCCTTCTGTCTGTAACAAATTTGTTTTCCCAACTAGGTTTACTTGGAATTTTGTGAAATATGTTTCTTTTTCTTAAGTCTGTATGAGTGGTGGGTTGAGTACTAGGGGCAGGGGAGAAGGTGGCAGAATGTGAAAAATTTCACCATAAAACTATCATGCATGTGACTGACTTACGGATTCAACAGATTTGACTTAACCAGTCTTGTTTTAAATAACCACCAAACCACTGTTGTTCTTTAGGACTGCAAACTATCACACTATGTTCCTCTTAGTTTGGAAAATTCTTTGTCAATAGTAACGAATTCAGACTTTCACTCATCCTTCCAGCATAGTAAAAAGTACATATAATTTAGTGATCAAATCCAATGTCAGCCATTGATTAGTTGAATGACTTTTGTTACAAAAAAATTTTTGTTTTTTAAAGTCCGATTTCCTTGATTTGTAAAATGGAAAAAAAGATAGCTACCCCAAAAGACTTACTCTTACAGAAATCAAGTGTGTGTCTCTCTCTCTCTATATATATATTTATAACATGTTTATATCACATGCATTTAGTTTGTATATATATGTAAAGCACCACATAGTAAGGTTTAAAACATGTTCTGCTTAATTGAAAATGTAGCCACTTTGTAGAATACACGTTAGATGTTTCCTTGAATAGTGTAAATAGCAGCCTTTTCTAGAGGAAAGAATAACATTCACTATTTGTTCTCTCATTACAGGCTTATGAAAAAATTGCTTACCTTCTCACCAACTTAGGTAAGTCCTTCATTTTTACTTCACTCCTTAGTAAAAGAATAACATATGGGCATATCAGTCTGTAGTTGCTTTATGTACTCTAGCATTTTTAATGTCAACTTCAGTTATGTAAATTGTCAATCAAAATGAAAGACATGCATGGGAAGTTGGAGCAAATTACATAACTATAGAGAGGCAGTGCATGTAGCTACAGAATCTCCTTCCTTGAAATTATTAGCAAACCTAGCTCTCCCTATATGGGAGTGCTTTTCTCCCCCTACCTTTTCAGTTCTTTGGGTTTTTCCCCCAATTTTTATTTTTATCAAAATATTGTACTACATATACATAATTTAAAAGACAAAATAATGTTAAGAAATTTATAATTAAGGGGTGCCTGAGTGGCACAGTCAGTTATGTGTTCCTGAGTTTCAGCTCAGGTCATGATCTCAGGGTCCTTGGATCAAGCCCCGCATAGGGCTCCATGCTCAGCATGGAGTCTCCTTGAAATTCTCGCCCTCTCCCTCTGCACCTCCTGCTTGTGCTGTCTCTCTCTCTTTCTCTCTCTCTCTCTCAAATAAATAAAATCTTTTTAAAAAAATAAATGTATAATTAAAACCCATACTCTGCCACATTACCCCTTCTTATTTTCCTTTTTCCTGAGAGACTACTTTTTTTTTTAATTTTAGCAATTTCTTTCGTTATTTCCTACTGTATTTCTAAATAGCATGTTTCTCTGACACTCTTGGATTTTTCAGGTTTGGGAAACTATTGCCTTCCCCTTATAAATGACAAGAACTTAGGTTTTAACGTTCCCTACAGTGTTCTGTCCTTGCACACTTTCCCATCTATCACCTGTTATACCACACACTCTCTTTCCTCCTTCCAAAGTAGTTATATTCAACAGATTTGAATTTTTAGCCAAATTAATAATTAATGTTTACATCATTGTTTCTATTTAACTATTTTTATATGTAAGACGTGGTATGTACTATGATTGTTTCCTTTCTTAGACAATCTTTATATTTTCATGAAGCTAATAATAGCACTTTTTTCTTTAATTTTCTACATACTTTCTTAATTTATCCCAAACTTTCTGCCTCAACTCTGAATGGTCTCTAAATACTTTCAAAGCCATCAGGTATGCTGCTAATTTTATTTTCTTCTTAGAGTTCCCCTTCCTGAACCCATTGTTTACTCCACTCTCAAGGGCCTACTGCTTTCTCTCTTCCGTGCTCTGGGAATTCCTTTTACCTTTATTTCTCAGTTGGATACCACTCTTTGGACCCTTCTGTCTCCTTTTGTCTTGACTTAATTCCTTATTTTGCTGCCTGGAAAGTAAATTTCTTGAGACCTTATGTGTCTGAAACTGTTTTTCTCTATCCTCAAACTTGATTTTTGGTGTCTCGGTTTGGGGAACAAAATTTTGATTATAGAGCAATTTGAGCAGTGATCTTTCATTGTTTGAAAACTCACCAGATCCCAGGCACTGAGCTGGACACTCCTCATGCATTTTGTTTTATTGACATCACAATTCCATGACAGTAGGATCCCTATTTTATTAATTAGAAAATGAAAATAAGTTAAATAAGTAGAATTTAAACCCAGATGTGGCAGAGTCCACTTAATTATGGTGGAATAACTATATGACTCCACTTTTGCTTCCCCTATAATGTATTTACAAGTACCAGTAATAACAAAAGGAACATTGTGTAGAGGGAAGAACTGGGTCCTAGGTCAGGCTCTGGAAATAAGTGGTCATATTACTTGGAAATTATGTGACTATGAGCAAGTTTTCTCTCTCCATTCTTTGTTTTCCTCCTTCCCCCATTCCCCCCGCTCCTTCTCTTCCTTTGGTTCTTCCTCTGTTTTTGTTTTTTTGAGTCTCAGATTTTGTTATTGGTAAAATGAGAATGATAACATTTCCTAAACTGTTGTGGATTGGCTGCCCAACATATGACAAGTGTTCAATAAATGGGAATGATCTGTTGTATTGTTCTTAAACCCTGTGAGCTACAGTTTCTGCAGCTGGATAATGAAGCACTTAAACTAGATGTCTGAAAGCTTTCTTCCACCTCTGATTCTCCATATTCATTTGCTTTTGAAGTCTTTCATACCCAGGATGGAAGCAAATCTAAGGAAGTGATTTGAAGGATCATAATAGTAGGAATAGAACAGTTATTTGTGTTAAGTACCAGGAGAACCAAAGTTTGCACTTGATATCTGATTTTTCCATCTATAACTCATGACATAGTGCCTATGGATTCATAACAATTAATAATGAATGGACTATATTAATTTAAATTAGCAAAAATATCAATATTTTGTTTGAAATAATGTCATTGTGTATATAGAAATTAGGTTTTACTTCCTGGTAGAGGTCACACAGTTTTTATTTAAAGGATCTTTTAAACTTTATGTTTCTTGACTTATTTTTTAGCCAAATATTTTATTTTCAAAAGTCACCAAAAAAAATCAGTTTCAATTCTATTACATTTTTTATGTGAGAAGAAATATATAATATTTGATCCAAAGTAATGTTTTTTTTTCAGTTTGGTTTTATGGTCCAAATAACAAATTATTTATAATAATAAAGTATCCGTAGTATGAATTATCTACAAAAAAATGAACATGGATCCCAAGAAACAAATTAAGCTAAACAATTAAGTTTCAGTTTTGTCATAGAGGTCAATTCAGGAACAAGAGCACATATATCAAGAAAATAGTAACAAAAAATCAGATGTTGCCGAGCCTGGGTGGCTCAGTTGGTTAAGCGACTGCCTTCGGCTCAGGTCATGATCCTGGAGTCCCTGGATCGAGTCCCGCATCGGGCTCCCTGCTCGGTGGGGAGTCTGCTTCTCCCTCTGACCCTCCTCCCTCTCATGCTCTCTGTCTCTCATTCTCTCTCTCAAATAAATAAATAAAATCTTTAAAAAAAAAAAAATCAGATGTTGCCATGTAAATATTAGGCAAACCAGAATTTAAGATCTGTTTGAGTGGGAAAGAGAAATACATCATACTGATAAACAGTCTGCCAAGTCAGTGTAATAGTCATGATTTCTATACATCTTTTTATAAACCTTCAAAATACAGAAAGCAAAACATGATAGAAATACCAAAAAAATTGACAAATCCACAATCAAATATAAGCTAGGATATAAAATATTTGAATATCATAACTAACAATCTTCTCTTTAAATATATATAAACTGTATGCTCAACAAAAAATATCTACTCCTCCCAAACACTTAATACATAGACAAAATATATCCAAGTAATTTGACCACAAATGAAACCAACTTTTTTGCTCCAAAGCAGAAATCACGCAGAAACATTTGTGGATCATGATGCAATAAAATTAGAAATGGAGATCCAAAAACAAACTACACAATGGGGATTTTTTTTTTTAAATCCATATTCTCAGTTCCAGATAAGTTTTGTACTAAATTTACAAACTGTTTAGGATGAAACAATCGTGAAAACACAACCCACCAAAACCCTGGGGGAATGTGGGCTCTCTTGGCTGCTCTCACTAGTGCCCGCCCACCGGTCAGCCTTGGGGATGCCCCACAGACCCCTGTCACTTCTGGCACATATTGTAGTTGGGCTTGGAATCCCCCAGGACCTATTCCTATTCTGTGACCGGATTATGCACACATTTTGGCCCACCTTTTCCTTAAATCAGATCCCATCTGTTTTCTATCTTCCTTGAATTCTTTAATTATATGAAAATATATATTAGCTGTGCATACAGATCTTCTATCATTATTTGGATCCTGGGTGGGAGCAGGGGCTACAGTCCATCCTGCCATCTTAGTTCAGTCTCTTGCATCATTTTGTTTTGTTTTAAGAGTCATAGAAACATAAGATGTGAGAGTAGACAGGTTCTTGAAATCATCTTGCCTAAACTCCTTGTTTCTTTTTTTCTTTTTAAAGATTTTATTTATTTATTCATGAGAGATAGAGAGAGAGGCAGAGGCAGAGGGAGAAGCGGGCTCCCCGCGGAGCAGGGAGCCCGATGCGGGACTCGATCCCAGGACCCTGGGATCATGATCTGAGCTGAAGGCAGACGCTTAACCGACTGAGCCACCCAGGCGTCCCAGAACTCCTTGTTTCATAAATGTTAAAACTGGTCCCAAAAAAGATGTAAAGAGATCTACCTGAGATTACCAGAAAATTAGGTATAAAGTTGAGATAGGAGCCTAGCTCCTATGACTGAGGTAGTCTTCATTCCTCTTTACCATTGTACTTCAGTCTGTGCAAAATATCCATTCTTCAAAGAACTCTGTGGACAATTTAGGTCCCTATTCAAGCATAGACAGTTTGAGTCAAGGACTGATCCAATGTACCTGGTTATTTCCAAATGACAATAGCAGACAGAATCCTGAAAATCTTTATACATTATTAATAACAGGCATCCTATTTTTGTAGCTGTGGGGAAAGTCTGAAGATTGTATTGTTGGATCCTTTTATCAACTATGTATGTACAGCAGACATTATCATTCACGTTTTGCAGATGCAGACCCTAGAATTCAGAGACACTGAGTGCCTCGTAGAACTAGTAAATGGCTGAACCAGAACACAAACATGAGGCTTCTGATTCTATCTCCATATTTCTTGTTATTTACCTCCTCTATGTAAACACACCCTGTTTTCCTTTTAGAATATCCTCGAACAGAATCTGAGTGGGAAAACAGCTTTGCTCTGAAGATGTTCCTCTTCCAGTTTGTTAATTTAAATAGTTCTATCTTCTATATTGCTTTCTTTTTGGGAAGGTAAGTCAAATTTATGTTCATCATCTTTGCAGAGTGAAAAAGACTGCCAACAGTTCCATTGCCAGTTTATTAATAGAGGTGGTGAATCCTTGTCGCCTGCCTTGGAAAACTGCTAACCAGCCTTCCCATGCGTTTTCCATCAAAAGTCTTAGTACGGTGCTTCCAGCTGCCACTGCCAATTAAAGTTGGCATAAAAAAATAAAACCTATATACCATGCTTGGGTTGGATTATGAGTATCCGGTCATCAGTAATGATTTTGTTAAATAAGAAAATGATTTTTGTATAACCCTAGGTTACATTTCCTTAGTGTGGAAATTTCTCCTACCTATCATGTTAACATTTTTTCCTATGTTTGCTGCACAAAATGAAAAAGAAGCATATTAAACTATGCTTAACACTCCAGCCAATGCCATGGAAACATACTAAAGCTAGAACCATTTTAAACTAAAGAACTCAGCACATTACATTAATATTCATTAGCTAGGTCAACAAAACATTAAAGATCTACAGGTGAAAGTGGAAAATTTCCTTTGGTTGTTTTGTCTATACTTTCTCACCCCATTGTGTGGGGGGAGAATTGAATTCACATACCACTTTTTCCTTTTTAAGTCAGATACTTTGATGTGTAAGCATGGCCAAAGTCTGCAGTTTGGGGACAAGATGCACCAGTGAACATTTATGTCTACCTATCCATGCATTAGTAGATGTTCTTCAGTCAACCCCACATAAATGCTAATGAATTAAAATGGCTTTTTACAGATTTGTAGGCCACCCAGGAAATTACAATAAACTCTTTAACCGGTGGAGACTGGAGGAAGTAAGTAACCTTGTAAGGGTGAATGTGGGACTGGGCGGGGATATGGACCAATGACCATGGGAGGGAAGTGGGTGGAAAGAGAGAGAGAGAAGGTGGGTACGTGGAATTTCAGGCATGCTGAAGACACATTTTTGATAGAAAGTTCTTATGGGTTCAGAAAGGAAGGAACTACGTCTTTCAAACAAAGGATATGAACTTAAAGGCTAAACTCGCAAATCCTGACCTCAGCTCTTTAATTTTCTACCAAACCCATTTTCTCCATTCACAAAGCTCAGAAATTTAGCTCCAGGGATTTTTCACTTTGGAGGAATTATTATAATCTATTCCACGGGTTTTTGAACTTTTAAATATGTTAGGTTTCCTTTTAAGCAGGGAAACTTCATCCAAAAGAAAGCTTACTTGAAACACCAATCTATAAATATATAGATCTAAAACAGGTTTTTTTTTAATTAATTTATAATATGTATGTCATGGAAACAAAAGGTCTAGTATCACTAGAGCACAGGGTTAAGCAGATTGTATATTGTCACTGAGACAGACATACGGTCCTCCAAAATGCCAGCCCTTCCCTCTAATCTATGAGCCTACTTCCTCAGACTTTTGCCAACTGAAACATTTTAATTTTTACCAATATAACATCTAAAAGATACCTCCTTTTGATTTCAGCTCTTTTAATTATGAGTGAGATGGAGAATATTTTTCATATGTTTGTTGAATATTTTCTATTCCTGTGTGTATGTGCTATCCTTGCTCATTTCCATTAGACTATTTTTCTCTGTCCTAAAAATTTATAAACTAATAACATTAGGCTATAATCTTTCAGTTTGCTGCAGATGTTTCTCATTTTATTGTATGTCTTAATTTTGTTTTGATAAATTTTTTTTACAACTCTATAGCATTTTTCATTTAAAATATCACTGCTGTTAATGACTTCAGGCATTTATATCATGCCAAAAAATGTGTTTTTCATTCTAGAAATTAAAAAAAAAACCTCACACTTGTACTTTTCACTAATTTTTTTAAAAATATTGCTGTCTTTGGTGCATGGGAAGTTTATTTTCGTGTAAAGAGTAATCAAGATTCCCCCCACCCCGCCAAGTTGGCAGTCACATATTTAATTAATAATACATTTTTTATCACTCAGCAAAATAAGATTTCAAGATTTATCATATTCTACATCTTGAAATCATATCTATTTCTGGACTCTGTTCAGTCTCATTGGTCAGATTGCTTATTGCTCCTGTAGTTCAAAATTGTTTTAATTATTCTAATGTAAAATCCAATTTAATACATGGTAATATTAGTAGGAGGTCATAATTTAGAGAGAGGCTAAGAAAAGTTTCACTGAGAAAAGAGATATTTCCAGTCTCTATCTAAAAAGCTCCCCCAAACTCAGGGGAGTCCTCATTGATATTGTCTCCCTAGAGCCTTCTAGTTGATTGGAATACATGGAGAAAGCCTAAAACTTCCTAAGAATAACATGCTTTACATCATAGAAACCTGAGCTCACCTGCTAAACTTGCAACTTATTAATTCTTTGCCCTTAAATTAATCCCTCTGAATATCTGTCTCCTCATCTGTAAACTAGCAGTAGTAATACTTAGGTTACAAAGTTGTTTACAGATAAGAGATAATTTGCATAACACAATTAGCACAACCCCTGGACTTTGGAAGTCACTCTATAAACTGTAGCTGATAGTTATCAATGCTGTCTCACAGCCACCTAGTCTTACCCTCTTAGGCAAAAACAGATGAAGGCCTTCCATAATTTCAGGCCTCCAGAAAGTCCCCAAATCAAACTTGCAGTTTTCACTCATAGCCCAGAAGTATGACTATATCTGCTAAAAGGCTTTCATCTACTCGGTTTGGGACCCAATCAGGAATGTTCACCTGGAATTAGCAAGGATAGTGTGGGGAACAGGCAGGTGGATCTGCATATTGATGCCATTTTAGAAACTGTTGTCACCAATAATTTTGTTTAATTGGATATTTTTACTCTTAAGGGTAAAATTATTGGAAGTCATGTTTCTTCTTTGGGAGTCCCAGGGAAATAGTACTAATACTGGTGTCAGGAAAAATGTTTCATAACCATCCTAGACATTTTCCACAATATATATGGCATACATAATGGCCATATTTTCCAACAAAAGATTATTTATTTTGAAAAAAAATCAGGGAAATGAAAAATGTGGGCTTGTGATATACCCTAGAAATTCTAGAAGTGTACACATAAATACACATAATGGAAGATAAGAATTGACCCTCAGAATTCAATCATACAAGCATTATTGACACATACTCCCATTCCAGGCCTCTGCTGGGTAATACGGGGCATACAAATGAAGAAGTCCCTTTCCTTTCTTAATGATGTTAATAGTCTCGAAGAGAAGAACATAACCATGTTATGTAACAAGTATTCTGTCTTGGAGTCTGACAGTCTACATTCTAATTCTGCCCCACCCAAATCTTAATATCTCTAAGTCTTTTTTAAATTGTGATAGGAATAGCTATCTCAGTAGGATTGGTGAGAGGTGGATAGAATTGGATCATGCATGTAAAATCCCTGACACAGGGCGCCTGGGTAGCTGAGTTGGTTAAGTGTCTGTCTTTGCCTCAGGTCATGATCTCAGGGTCCTGGGATCAAGTCCCACATCAGGCTCCCTGCTCAGCGGGGAGCCTGCTTTTCCTTCTCCCTCTGCCATCCCCATATACTCTCTGGCTCTCTCCATCTCTGTCAAATAAATAAAATCTTTAAAAAATAAAATAAATCCCTGGCACAAATAATGATAGCTATTATAAAGAAAGCAAAAAGTACTTCAATTTTATTTAAAACATTTATGAACTGGCTATACTGACCTTTCCTCATACTATAGTGTATAATATCTCACATAAATATTTTATGTAAATCTATATAAAAATGTTAATAATGATTAATATTTAATGAGTGCTTACTATATGCCAGCACCTTCCAGCAATTGTTCCTAACTGTTCTATATATATTAATATAAAAGTTCTATTATTACACTCATCTTGCAGATGAGGAAACAGAAATCTAGACAAGTTATATAATTTGCCTACAATTATAGAAACATGCTTATAAATTGATGAAGTCGTTAATTAGATTCAGCCAACCTACCCAGAGTCTGCACTTTGAACATCATGCTTTCCAGTCACCACTGGGATAGCATATAGGCAAAGTTGAGAACATAAAGGAATTTGGTTTTGATAAGAGATTGCTGAATGGTTGCTGACTCACACATGTAAACTGGATTTAGAGTAAACATACTTCCTATGAAAGGAACATCAGTATCAGAATCTGATAGTCCTATCTGCCACCATCATCTACATAGTGGAGATACCAACACGCATCTTGGGAGGTTCTCAGGAGAAGCAAATGAGAAAAATATGTGAAGGCACCCAGCTGTGGGTTGTCCACAGTCATATGATTTTGAGGGAGTGCAATGGGAATGAAAGCCTGGGTGTCCTGCCCACTCATCCATGCCCTTTTCCTCATTCTAAGTATAAGCTCTCTTACCAAATAAATTTTAGAGTATTGAAGGACTGGATTTTGTTCAAGGGAACCATTATTTGAGGAGGGCAGACCCACAAAAACTGTTGGATCCCTTTCTCTGCCCTATAAATCACCAAGTCATGAAGGCTTAATTTCAACAAAATTATAAATTGCCTGTCATCTAGCCTCCCCACTTTGGCCTACGATTATGGAGAATGAGCCAATCACATGGTTCTATAATGGTCTTCTTTTTTTCCCTTCCCACATAATAATATGTTTTGGTGAATCAGCCCTTCAAGGCAACAAACACATTGGGTAAACAGAATTCATCTTTAGCATTATGTACAAGAGCAGAGGATTGGGGTGCAGGAGACCAAGGCTTTCAGTTCCATACCAGCAGTCAACATCGTATGACCTTGTACGTACTAATTTCCGTCTTTCAGTCTCTCTGTAAAAATGAAGAGTTTCATCTCGCAGCTGTGATCTATGCCTATGCTTGCCTCTGTAGCTTAGTAATTATTCCATCTCAGATATTCTACGGAACCCATTTATCATATATATGTGGCAGAGCTCAGGGGGTCTTAAATTCATCCTAGAAGGAAGAGGCATGCTTAAATGGGAGACCTGAGACTTCTTTACACAATAAAAATCACCACTACCAAGCTCTCTCTCTCTCTCTCTGACTCAGTTTAGGGAGTTTTAAATTACTGGGCTGGAACCGGAAAACCAGGCTCTTCGTGTCCTAATTATCTGTTCCCTTTGAAGTCCCACTGGTACCAATTTGATAGAAATAGAAACTGTGGATCAAAGCTCTAGTGACTATTGTTCTTATGAGCAGGACGTGAACCCATTTCTAAAGAAACAGACCCACGCTTTCCTACCCAAGTATCTTCTACAGTACAAAGTTTTCAAGCAAAAGATGTCGATTGTAATTTTTATTGTAATCACACTTTTGTTTGTGGGGGTTTCTAATGCTAACATTTATTGGACATCTGAAAAAGCAGAGGAGCGCAAGGAAGGCAAAATTGAGATCATACTGACAAGGCATTCTGTGGCATGTTTTTATCACTTAAAAATACATTCTAGTATATGTAGATATTCCCTCTCCAGGATATAGACCTTAACACCTGCCTCCTATCTTGAGAATGGGCTAGATTTAAATCACTTCAGAAAAGAATAGGGAAAGGAAAAAATGAGTAACTTTATAGTAGAAATACCTGGCAAACACTGTACCAACCAACTGATGAAGATTAATGTCACTAGTGATGTCTGTGGCTACCATGTAACTTCTGAGGGGATGTAGTGAAATTTACGTCTGTGATTTCCCTCCATTCTCAAAACACATAAACCCAGTCTAAACATGCAAAAACATCAGATAATGTTGGTTTCTCAGCCTTGACAAATCTACCTTGATAATATAAGGGGCCATGGAGGGAATTGGCTGAAGTGTGTATGGGCATTCTCTGTACTTTCCTTGCAAATTTTCTACACATTTAAAATTATTCTGCATCAAAAAGTTATTTTAGAAGAACATATTATAAACACTTAAGCATTTTTCTATCTTCTGATTGTTAATAGAGTATTCCAGAGCACTCATTAAATGGGATCATGCCTAATACAGAGCTTGGCAGATAGTAAGTGCTCATTAAAAGATAGATTTGTTATATGTGGAATATAAGAAACAGCGCAGAGGATCAAAGGGGAACAGAGGGAAAACTGAATGGGAAGTGATAGGGAGGGAGACAAACCATGAGCGACATTTAACTATAGGAAACAAACTGAGGGTTGCTAGAGGGGAGGGGGGTGAGGGGATGGGGAAACTGCATTAAGGAGGGCATGTGATGTGATGAGCACTGGGTGTTATACGCAACTGATGAATTATTGAACACTACATCTGAAACTAAGGATGTACTATATGTTGGCTAATTGAATTTAAATCATAAAAAAATTTGTTTTTATTGCTGTTATAATTTTGATCACTATTCCACTCTGATTACTGAAAACTTCCCTATCAGGTGTCTCTATACATGCTATTTCTTCCTTGTTTTTATTTTCTTTATGCACTGAGATTGTGTGGCCTGGCTTTGGAATTTGCTGTACGGTTTGAAGGTGGGGTTGTATAACCAACTGAGAAGAGCCAGATTATTATTGTTGCTCTGTTTCAGTGTCATCCCAGTGGCTGTTTGATAGACCTCTGCCTCCAGATGGGTGTTATCATGTTTCTGAAGCAAATATGGAACAACTTCATGGAACTGGGATACCCGTGAGCACTTTATTTTTAAACTTGCCTTATGTATAGTTACAAAAAGAAAGATAGAGGTAGTGGGAATAGTTCTTAAGAATTGGGGCCTATTAGACAGACAGGAGTGGGTTCTGTTCCTGCTCTGCTGCTCACTAACTGTGACCGTATGTGTGTTAGTTAACCTTTCTCAGCCTCAGTCTTCACATCTCTACGAGGGGATCGATGGCTATGTGCACCTCGAGAAAACACTTGTGAGGATTAAAGGAAATAGTGGATGTCAAGCACCCGGTACTCTGTTCAACACATTAAGATGCTTGTTGCTATTCTTAAAGCACTATTTTCAGTACAGGTTCTTGAGGATAAGAATAACTTTCTGGGTTCTTCCAGCCACCAAAAGACCAAGGTTGTCATTGTTTAACAAAGGCAGTCTCCATTTACGCTCCCCCTCTTGAAAAAGAATAAAAAAAGATAAAATTCTGGATAAGGAGGTCTTGTACTCTTTATTACATGAAAAAAATGTCATTAGAACAGGATTGGTTTCACATAAAATAGCATTCTGTTTTGTCCCTTTAGATGGGGTTTAAAGGTCTGTGGAATGCTGACGTGAAGGGTGTTGAATGCCTACTTCTACATCTAATAACATAGATTACTCTTCCAAATACACTGAAATATGGTTTATGTAAAACAATGTGTGATGGAAGCTTTGAGGCCTAACCAAGGTTAAAAGCATGACTATTTTGAGGAATTTCTTGACTCTAGAAGAAGAACTAGTTAATTGATGATATAAATAGTTTAGGCTTAGTCATCTGATTATGCCGTGATTCTTTCTCCTTGTTGGCGGACAAATGGTGTCAGGGTGTTCCAGAGCAGAGACCTTAGGGCTGGAGAAGTGATATCCATCCTGAAATCTGCTATAAACTATTGTGTTAAGTTACAGGCAGTCTTAGAGCATAGACTATGAAATAACTGAGACCTGGTTCATATTCCTTCTCTGCCCCTTGCTGAAGATGCTTATAATTTACTTCACCTATCTGTGAGATTATTTTTTTATTTATAAAATAAGGGAGGAGATTACAAGAGATGTGCAGTGGTCTTTAAACCTCATCAATAAATGACAGAACCTTTTTGGGAAGAGATTTTTATACAGATCCTCAATATTCAAAACAGAAAAAAAATAAATCTCTAGTAAATGAAGAGGGCATAGGGATGAAGGGTTGGGGAGCCCAGTCCATTGTTTGTATCCCTTCCTATCCCTGGACCATCTGTTTGAGACACAGAGCTTGGGAACATCATTTGAAAGTAGCTGAGGAGATTAGGTAGCAAGTGCCTGCCACAGGATCTGACGTGCTGTGAATGAGATAGCTTCATAAGCACCATCAAGATGGTATCGTCATCATTATACTATTAAGAATGATTCTTATTGTAGTCATTGTCTGTGTGCTTCTATACATAGCATACCTTCGGATAGCACATTTTCACCATGACCTTGCCTTAGTGGTCAGCCTGAATTATGTATATCAAATCCCAAATGTACCATGGTAAGGGACATGCTGTGTTTTTCCGAATCCAGCAGGAGTGGACCAGTCACTAAAGCAATAATTTTGAAACTTGTATAACTCAGTTCTCTTTCTTAAAGTAAAATCTTAAGCAGACTGAAGTAATAAAATTAAACCAAGCAGGTCTGCCTCAATCTCAACACCCAGCCCCTTTTGCATCTTTATGAGATCCCAGAGGCAACCTCCATGGGACATACACTGAAGAACTACCTACCTGACGTTTTGGTCTATGGTTGTTCTTCCAACACCCACTGAGTTCCAGGTCCATGATTAATTAATATTGAGAGTTGGGATACACTATGGGATTCACTTCATTCTAGAGGTAATGTTCATCTAAATCTTGAAATAATTAACTGCCCAGAAGTCCCCACTATAGGATATTTCTGAATCACATAATTTCAAGACTGCCCCTAAGCTAGGGAAATAGTGTTGTTAATTCCTTTCCAAGTCTTTTAAATGGACTCAGGCACAGATCCATTGCCGTAAATTATTGTTCACTATAGTAGCAGAATGTAATTGTTAATACTCAAACCCTTCATGTTCATAAACTCACAGAGGTAAATAGACTTATTAAAAGTAACACAGCCAGTGCATTGTAGGGTGGGGACTAGAACCTCTATCTCTTGAAACCTTATCTAGGGCTCAGTTATTTGGTATGGAACATGATTATACTCATGTTCAGAGAGCACAACCCAGAAGATTTTGGGTTATGAGCAATTAAGGGCTCAGATCCAATCACAACAGGCAACATAGAGGTTTAAGTATGTAGAGAGGTTGAGGGAGTAGAGGGAAGGAATCATACAAATGGGTGTTTGTCTAATAAGAATCAGGAAGCACCTAAGTGTGGCGGTGGGGATTAATTCCCAGATACATATATAGATGTGTACATGGTCTAGGAAGGCTGAGGCCTATTCCCACTTCCTAAACTTGGAAGTTGAGACCATGCAAATATCTCCAATTCCCAGAAATGCTCAGTGTACTCCCAGGGTAGTGGTATTTCTCTTTCCTTAATGCCCTATAAATTGTTCACCATATGCTTATAAGAGCTCAAAAGCCCGTTGTCTGCTCTGTGATGTAGGTTGATCCAGAACTGGTGGTCACGACATAAAATCAAGCGGGGAATACAAGATGCGTCCATACCTCAGTGGGAAAATGATTGGAACCTGCAGCCCATGAATATTCACGGACTGATGGATGAATATTTAGAAATGGGTAAGGAGAGAAGAAACTTCTACACAGCTGTTTGGACTTCTTGATTTTTTTTTTTTTTCTTTACACAGGCCTTAGTTCAAGACAGAAAACCATCTCTCTCTTTTCCAACCCCAAACATTCTAAAATACCTCTGTATCTTTATCTTAACATAACTAGAGAAGATATTGAAACAATGTCCTTGGAAGGCTCACAAATTCTGTCCTTTGTCAGCCATAACATTTGACCAAAATGAAGGGTTTTCTCATAGCAGAACACCTAGTTTTAGTGCAGATATTTTAAAGGAACAAAATAAATCAGAACCCATTCCTATATCAAAAATATACCATCCTGCCCAAATAAAGCAATGATTATTTCTTGCAAAAAACCTTTGCACAGACCTGGTGTGAGTTTAGCTTCTTTGAGAAGCCCACTTATTTATATTAAGAAAAGGAGGATTCTCACTCCAACTGTTAAAATCTTTGTGTGTTGTCTTCACATTTGCTTTTTCTCTGGCCTTTAGTCTTCTCATCTATAAAAAGAAAGGACAAGATTAGGTGTCTTGGGTCCCTCGGAGCTCAGCATTTTTCTTCAAGGCCTCCTCTTTAACTTCTTTTCTCTTCACTCTTCCTTCATGCGGCATGGTATAGTGATGGAAAGCACAGAGACTTTCAGTCCATTGAGATCAGAGAGTTTCAATGCAGGTTTTAACATTTTTTTGCTATCCACCCTTTAGCAAGCTTACTTAACACATATGAACTATAGTTACCTCAACAGCAAAATATGATGAGCATATTTACCTTGTAAGGGATATTGAAAGGATTGAAGGCAATTTATGTGAAGCACCTCATAAGGCCCAAAGAAAGCACTCAAGAAACGGTATTGTTTATATTACTAATTTTGCAACGCTCTCCCTTTACAGTTTTGCAGTTTGGTTTTACCACCATCTTTGTGGCAGCTTTTCCTCTGGCCCCTCTTTTGGCTTTGTTGAACAATATCATTGAGATCAGGCTGGATGCATACAAATTTGTCACCCAGTGGCGGAGGCCTCTGCCTGCTCGAGCAACTGACATAGGTAAGATTCAGGAACTAAATGGGTTTTGCATTGCTGAGGCCAAGAAGAGCCTTGATCTTAGCGCCACGTGGGTTTCTATCGTTGGGGCTTCCTTCCAACTATAACAAAACTGAGCAGTTTTGATTAACAAAATCATGAAATGAACACTAACCTAGTTGAGAGTATGTTTATCCTAAACAGGCTATGTCATGACCTTGTTTATCACTAAAAACGATCTTGTATACATTTTTCCATGTTAATAAGTATAGTTCTGCCTCATTCTTTATAGTTACTGCACAAATTTCTATGGCATGTTATATGACATTTCTAAAAAATCATTCCCTTAACTAGAGATGCTTAGATTGCTTCAGTTTTTTCTATTACAAACAACACCTAGGTGAACATACATCTTCATACATACTTTGATTATTTCCTCAAGATAAACTCTTAGAGTGGAACTCCTTTGTCAAAGAGCATGTACATTTAATTTTTTTTTTACATTTAAAATTCTGATAATTTCTCATTATGTCCTCCAGAAATATTGTGCCAATTTATACTCCTAAAAGTGTAATAAGGGTTCTTTTGTTTTTTTAATTGTTGTTCTGTCCTCAAAAATCTGAGGAGGGAAAAAATGATATCTTATGTTTCCTTGCATTTTTATAATTATGAGATTAAATATATTTGTATTTCTTCTTTACTAACTTTATGACCTTAGGCTATTATATCTGATTTGGTAATCTTTATCTGTATGTTCAAGATATTAATCCTTGATATATATGTTGCAAGCATTTTCAAATGCTGGTTTTTAATCTTTTACTCCATCATGAATAAGCTTTTAAAATGTGTATATAATCACATTGATATATCTCTCTTATAGTTGTTTTTATTTATGGCATTCTTAGAAAGATCCTTTAGAACTTTCGATTTTTTTACCATGTTTTAGTTGTTTTATATTTTAGATATATGTGTGTTATTTGGTTATCTGTTGACATTTTATGATTTTATTTAAATTGTTGATCTAACTGGAATTTGTTATTAATAAAGGGATTGAAATTGAGATCCAGCTTGTTTTTTTCTAAAAGGTAGCCAATTTTCCCAAAACCATTTATTAAATTTTCCATCTTTCTTAACTTGTTTGAATTATCTCTATTATATGAAATTCTATATAAACTTAGGTATATTTCCAGAATCTCCATTCATCTGACTACTTATTTTTGGCATACTGTTTTAATAAACTAGCCCTATGTCTTTTTTATTTTTATTTTTTTCATTACCACTCAATAAAATGAAATATTATAAAGATTTTGAAAAACAAAGAAAGAGGTTGGAAGGGAGAAAGTTGCCATGCTATCCAATCAGCTTTAGCGCTTTTGAGTATTTCTTTCCAGGACTTTTCTTTTTTTTCATATCAGTGTATTTAAAGCTAAGTTTAATCCTATTTGAAACATCAGTTTTGACTGCAACCAATAGTATGTGGATACTGTATACAATTTCAAAAGCTTTTTTGTACATCTGTATACCAGATTGGAAAAGTCAACTAGTGATTTCCAGGTCTTGACACCAAACTTTTACATTTTTATATTTTTACTTTAAAAAGGTACTTGAAACAATTCCTGATGACATTTTAATTTTCAAATCTCTCTAGATGGGGTCTACTGTGGAAAAGTATTCAGTAGATGTCCGATCTGTAGTGAGATATTGTACTAAGAAAGTAAATAATGGACAGAGCTGTAGCCCCAACAGAAGTAAAATATTCTTTCCAAAGAAGAGTCATGAGAGGGTTTTAATTTTTTTGCACTTCATTCCCTATCTCTACTCTTTCTCCTACTAGGAATCTGGTATGGCATTCTTGAAGGAATCGGTATACTGGCTGTGATCACCAATGCATTTGTAATTGCTATTACATCTGATTACATCCCACGTTTTGTCTATGAATACAAATACGGCCCCTGTGCAAGTCGTTTTGAATATGGTGAAAAGTAAGGTTGAAATTTTTCTGATATGTTTTATGTTTGTGATTGAAATGGGAACTCATTGCAAAGTTCTGTTCTGTGACCATTAAGGGCAGTGTTTTTGATCATTGTACTTACAATGTGCTTATTGGAGGAAATCAAGCGGGATAAAAAGGGCGACAGTGCTTTTTACGCAAATAATTTTAGAGTCTATGTTTTTTACTTGTAAATGCATCACTGGTATCCAAATGTGAAAAACATTATAATGTATTTAGAAGTCAAATTCAGAACTGGAAGAGATGTTAGAAATCATCCAATGCAATCTTCTGACTATATAGTTGGGAAAACTGAGGCCCACTTGCTTCAGGGAATAAAGCTAGTTTGCAGGGACATACAGAATATGAAGGAAATGTCAGCTATGATGAGAGAGTCTTTCTTTCTTTCTTTCTTTCTTTCTTTCTTTCTTTCTTTCTTTCTTTCTTTCTTTCTTTCTTTCCTTCCTTCCTTCCTTCCTTCCTTCCTTCCTTCCTTCCTTCCTTCCTTCCTTCAAGATTTTATTTTATTTATCAGGGAGAGCACAAGTCAGGAGGCAGAGGGAGAAACAGACTCCCGGCAGAGCAGGAACCCAATGCAGGACTCGATCCCAGGACCCTGGGATCATGACCTGAGCCCAAGGCAAATGCTTAACCAACTGAGCCACCCAGGTGCCCCTTTTTTCAAAAGGAATTTATAACTAGGGATTTTAAGGTACAGAGAATGCTGCCCTGAATCTTTGTCTTTGTTGTTGTTGTTGTTAAAATTTGAGTCCACGCTTTAGAACAGCATTTCTCAACCTCTGTGCTATGGACATTTTAGACCAACTAATTCTATTCTGGGGAAAAGATGGGGGCTATTCTATGCATTGTAGGATATTCAGCAGCATCCTTGGCCTCTACCCAGTAGATACAAATAGCAACCTCCCTATTGCCACGTTGTGACAATCTAAAATTGTCTTCAGACATTGCAAAATGTCACCTTGGGGACAAAGTCACCCAGTTTACAAGCATTCTTTTAGGGGAAATGGGTTTTTCACATCTTTCCCTCTTGAAAGCAAGTATTAAGAAAGAATGCAAGAGCACTGGACTTGGGGAACAGGAATTGGAGTTTCAGCTGGAGATGAGCCGCCGTGTGGAAGTAGTGATGGGAGAAGCCACTTCCCCTCCTGCCTCAGGAGCAGCTTTGGGCATGCATCTTATTTAGAGGCAGGGCATGTGCCCCAAGAGCCTGAGCTGTGGCTTAAAATGAAATCAACCCTTAGCTCTACTGACGAACTGATGTTTTTCTCAGAACATTGAAATGCCTTTCTGAACATAAATATCTCAGTTTTTCAAAGAGAAGTAATAAAGGCATAAAATATATTTTGGAGTCTTGTCAAAGGACTTTAACCTAAAATGAAACACCCTAGGTTCAAATTGTAACTCTGCCTTTTACTAAAAGGCACATCAGTCTGGATCTATAATAAAGAGACAGTGTCTAGGGACGCCTGGGTGGCTCAGTCGGTTAAGTGTCTGCCTTCGGTTCAGGTCGTGATCTCGGGGTCCTGGGATCGAGTCCCGCATCGCACTCCCTGCTCAGTGAGGAGCCTGCTTCTCCCTCTGCCTGCCGCTCTCCCTGCTTCTGCTCTCTCTCTCTCGCTTTCTCTCTCTCTGACAAAAAAGAAAAAAAGAAAAAAGAAACAGTATCTAAAGTTAACATTTTATAAACTATAAAAGACTATGTAAATAAACCGGTTTTAGTATTAATAGTGAAAAGCCAAGAAAAGTCCCTTTTTTAAAATCCAAAATAGTCTAGAAGCAGATTTTAAGGGTTTATTATAAGCAAGCAGATTTGGCAGCCCTCTCCTTAGTAGCATTATTTGCTATTGTCTTTGCTGCCACCTAGTGGCAGGTGAAAATGAAATTGGTTGGTTATCTGCTCTGTTTACGTTTCAAGTCCTGCCTTTGGTGAAGATAACACCTGACGCTTTCTCCATATTCAGTGACCAGATGTAGAATAACTTCAAGAAGAGATGTGGAGGGCTTAGATGAGGTTGAAACCACACATTCCTAGGGCCATTCTGTTATTTAATTTTTTCCGGGTATCTATAGCAGCTAAACTGGAGTAGATTCATTCAGATCATAAATTTTCAGACCAAAGTAGCAAAAGGACAAAATGGCAGTGAAGATGAGGGTATTGGCAAGAGAGCAGTTGGGATGATAAATCATGGGGTCTGAGATGGACGAGGAAGGGCGTGCAACCAGTGTGGTCCTGTACTTTAGAATTCAGGGGTTAGAATGAGATCGATGTACATTCGAATCCAGGTTTTAAGAGCTGTTTATCCTGGGCAGTGATTCTCAACATGGGACCTGCAGGTCCCCTTCAGATTATTTTCGTAATAATACTAAGATATGATTTGCTTATTTTGCCATATTGACATTTGTACAGATGGCACAAAAGTGATAGTGGGTAAAATGTTCCAGTGGCTTCGCATAACTGAAGGCAGTGGTACCAAAAAGTACTAGCAATGATTGTATTACTCACCATTGTAGAACTACCATTTAAAAAGTTCCAGTGAGGGGTGCCTGGGTGGCTCAGTCGTTAAGCGTCTGCCTTCGGCTCAGGTCATGATCCCGGGGTCCTGGGATCGAGCCTCACATCGGGCTCCCTGTTCCGCGGGGAAGCCTGCTTCTCCCTCTCCCACTCCCCCTGCTTGTGTTTCCTCTCTCACTGTGTCTCTCTCTGTCAAATAAATAAAATCTTTAAAAAAAAAAAGTTCCAGTGATAAAATTCAGAATGCCCTTGATGAAGCAATAAAAACTATTAATTTTATCAAATCTCCACCCTTGAATAAATGTCTTTTCAATATTTTATTTGACAAAATGCAAAGTGTGATAAAGCTCTTCTGCTACATGCTAAAGTACGGTGATGGTCGTCTCAGAAAAAAACACTTGCATGACTGTTGGATTTGCAAACTACACGACATTTTTTAACATGAAATAATGATTGTCAGATAAACTATGATTATTCAGACTTGGGTATTTAGGAGGCAGTCTTCTAGAAATGGACAAAACTGGCTTGTCACTTTAGGGGAAATAATTGACAGTATTTGTTTCCATTAATAAAGTTCAAGTTTTGAAGTGAAAATCAGAATTTTGGATTATTTTATCTACCACTGAGCTTAAAAGGTTCTCAGTACTTACAGATTTTTTTTCTGATAAAAAATCAGTGGTGATATTAGCAATTATGATCTTCATAGTCTATAGTAAAAATATAACAACATTTGGAAGATCTGCATAATTCAGGAAACAAATATTTCCCAAGTGACCCATATTTAATGTCACAAAATCATGCATGGGTAAAATATGAATTCAAAGTACAAGATAGACCTGTGGATTTTAATGTAAAATCCACATAAAAAGTTTATTGATACTTTAAGACTCCACACTGCAATTAAACTTTAAGAAATGACCACAGGTAAAACTTTGGTGTAATGTCAATGAAAAATATCAATAATTACTTGAAATGCTATTAAAATATCCTTTGTTTCAAGTACTTATCTGTGTAATTATCAGATTCTCTACTTACTCTTCAACCAAAACAACATATTGCAACCAGATTTAATGCAGAAACAGATATGAGAATCTAGCTGTCTTCTATTAAGGCAGACATCAAAGGATTTGCAAACATGTAAAACAATGTCATTCTTCTCACTTCATCTTTTGGAACATACAAACTATTTTTCTTTAAAAATATGTTACTTGTAATGTGTTTGGTAAGTTATTTTAAATGAATTAATAGATAAATATTTTCTAAATTTCTGTTTTAATTTCTAATGTGTTAAATACCAATACATATACCCCTCTGTAAAAAGCTCCTTGAGATTCTCAGTAATTTTTAAAAATGTAAAGGTTAGCTGAGATCAAAAATTTTGAGAATTACAGGCTTAGGAGGAAGTTATTTAGCCTCTGTAAAACTTAGTTCTTTAATCTCTATGATGGAGATGATAATATAAATGTTCTAAGGTTATGGTAAAAGTTAACTCTGACCACAATTTAATACTCACCACTAGGACAGGGATTTTAACCTGTTTTGTTCATTGTCAAATACCAATCGTCTAGAAGTTTTCTAACGAATTATAGGTCCTCAATAAACATATATTGAACAAGTTAACGAATCACAAAGACACATGTTGATCAATTGGCTGCTTAATTACAATTAGCCAGATAGGGTGATATGCATGCATATTTATAAAACATATATTTATAGAGTTTTAACACATGGGGAGTAATGAACACAATGCCAAGTGCATAGTAAACACTTAATAAATGTAGCCAAATGAAGGGTGGGAGAAACGGTGGACAAGATTCTGTCTCATTGAGGTAAAATTACAGATTAATGGAAGTCAGGAGATAGAATCAGAGAGCTGAGTAACTAGGAATTTATAATTAAAATGGAAGGAATAATAGCACTTACTACATCCTGTCAAGTGTAATGAAGGAATTGGACTAGAAATTTATGATGCTTTTTCTTTTCTCCCAGTTGTTTAAAGGGATATGTCAACAATAGCCTATCCTTCTTTGACCTGAGCGAGCTTGGTATGGGAAAATCTGGTTATTGCAGGTACTTACTTATAAATTATAATTATCTTTCCTTCTTGCTCTCATCTCCCATCTCCTCTCTTTACACGCTGATGAGCCCATTTCAACTGTCGTTTTGGGGTTTTGGCAAATTAAAAACATTTGGGGCCTTTGAACTTTGGTCTCTATTCCTCAAATCCTTTGTTTTGTGGATTTTAGGTACCGAGACTACAGAGGTCCCCCTTGGAGTTCCAAACCCTATGAGTTCACCTTACAATACTGGCATATCCTTGCTGCTCGACTGGCCTTCATTATCGTGTTCGAGGTTAGTAACAGGCTGATAAAATCACTATTGGTAAATACTTTTCCGGCTGATACATTAGTTGACTCTTTGATACAGTAGGTCCTCACTGACGTCCAGAAAGGGACTTTTGCTTATCACAGTAAAAGGTTTGGATACGGTGAAACTGTGATACGACATACAAAAAAGCAAGAGCTGAATAATGTAAGAAGGTAGGTCAGTGGGTATTTATAACAGAAAACTAGGATAAAAGAAGCTATTAACAGTTGAACTGAAAACTTAACTTTGAGCCTCTCAGTAACCATATTGAAAGAAAGGATGGTTTTCATCATTTGATGAGAGAATCTATACTTACTTAAGGGTGGGGAAACTTATTTGCTAATCAGCTTAATTACAGTTGACCACATGTGTATTTGTGTGAGGGACAGTGCATAATTGAATAAACGATGCCTGAGAACACTTTCATAAAATGTGCATAGATTTGGATTATCAGAGTCATTAATATTAGACTGTAGTCATGTGAAGAAAAGCAGCTCAGATTTATTGGCTTCCTTAGTATATAAGAAGCTTGATACAGTGAAGAATTGAGTGCTGGGATATATTGAGTATTCTCTAAGGTACCACCAAGTTCTGTGGAAAAACTTTGAATGCATCTGTTTTTTAGGGAGAGAAAAAAAGTAGCCATACAGAAGACTTTTGGAAAAAGTCTTTTTAAAGGCAGATATACCTCTCCACCGATCTCCAAAACATATCTCAAATTTTGTAGTGAAATGTCCTTCATCCATAAAATGAAATGCTTACCTCTAAGGTTTAATCCAGGATGAAATTCTATTACCTAATGACTCTATTTGCCTAGACAAATGTCTCCTGATGAAGTGTGACTTTTCACTTTATTACAGGTAGCGTAAGAGGTTAAGGCGTATTTCCAATCCAGTGATTCTGAAAAGTCTTTTTTTGTTGTGTTTTTAATGTATACTTTTTTCTTCTTCATCTTCTTTTGGGACTCAAGTGAACAGCCTTAGTCAAATGTCTTGATTCCCAGCAACCTGTCATTATAGATACATATGATTCCCTCTTTATCTTTTCTTCTTCATTCCTCATTACTAATTCCATTACCCACCTACTCCCAAAAGCACCCATTCTCTTTTCTTCAGAAGTCTTTCCACATGTTTATTTGAATATACATATATATAGTATTTTTTTATTATTATGTTATGTTTTTTAAATTTTATTATGTTATGTTAGTCACCATACAATACATCATTAGTTTTTGATGTGGTGATCCACGATCCATTGTTTTCATATAACACCCAGGGCTCCATGCAGTATGTGCCCTCCTTAATACCCATCACCGGGCTAACCAATCCCCTCTCCCCCCTCCCCTCTAAAACCCTCTTTATTTCTCAGAGTCCATAGTCTCTCATGGTTCATCTCTCCGTCTGATTCCCCCCCCTTCATTTATTATGTTATGTTAATCACCATACATTACATCATTAGTTTTTGATATAGTGTTCCATGATTCATTATTGTTTTAAATGTTCTTTTTTCAAAATTACTTCAATGGTATTATGATGTAATAACTCATTTTTATCTCTTACCCATTTTACTTTTTTTAGATATAGAGAGAGATCTAGCCATGAAGTCTACCCACATTTAAATAATTTCTTCTGTCTACTTAGTATGATAGTTCTTTGAATTTAAATACCATAGTCCCCATGGGTGGCTACTTAGGCCTACAATAATTCTCTCTACCTCTATAATCTCTTATCAGAAATCTTGGACATGTCACCTTCTGAACATATTTAAGGGTTTTTCAGGAGTATTATACTCAGGTGTGGAATTATTTATAGGCATACTCGATTTCACATAATACTGACAGGTCCCTCTCCAAAATTCCCTTAGATTTTCACCAGATTTTTATATTGTCTGAATTTCTAATATTTTGCAGTTGGATAAGAGTAAAGTAATATTTTGTTTTAATTTTTTTTGTTTTAACCTGTTTACTTATGACATTGACTATCACTTTTATTACTAGAAAGCCATTTTGGTTTCCTTTTTTGTGAATTTATAACTTTGATCAATTTTTGGCTGAGTTTCCAGTTTATTTGTTACCAAATTTCAAGATTTTCTTATGTGTTTACCAGTTATAAATCAGTCTTTGCCAGGTACAAACACTCCAGATATCTTTTTCTTGTCCCTAACCTATTAATTTTATCTATTAACAAATGTCTAATTTTGATGTCATCAAGCCCATCATTTTTTCCTATTAAGGTTTTGGCTTTTTTGGTCTATTTCTTTGGGAAATTTTCTTATCTCCAGGTCGAAAGGATATTCTACTATATTTTTTACTATTAATTTTATAGTCTTACCTACCACACATCTTGAAGATGTCAGGACTTTTCATAGAGTCTGAGGGAAAGGCTTATTTTTCTTATTCTCTATATAGTGACATGATTTTTTGTACGGCTATTAAGTAATATGTTATTTATCCACTGATCTGTAAATCCACCTCTGTAATATTCCAAGTCCCTAAAGTAGGCATGTGCCTGGCCTCATTTGTCATTACATCATTTGTCTATACATGTTCACTATCACACTATTTAAATGCCATGGCTTTGGAATATATCTTCATATCTGATAAAGCCAACCACTTCCCACCCCTGCCAAATCTGCCTTAATTTTTAAAAATTGCCTTGGCTATTTAGAGTTATTAATCATTCATATACATTGCAGAAGCCATTTTTCAGATTCCCCCACATATCATGCAAGGATTATGGTTAGAATTACATTTATAGAAAGCACATGTTGACTTATTTACATAATCTGTACTGATTCATTAATAAACATGGGATTTATCCAAATTGTTCTTATATCCTATAATAGAGTTTTAAAATATTTTCTTGCTTGTTCATTCCTTCTTATTTCCAAAAATTTTGTAGATAATTTTATTGCTGTTATAAATACTATCTTAGCCTCTGTTATGATTTGATCAATTTTTGCTGGAATTCTAATTGTCTTTCTAAAATGTGTGTAACTCCTTGTTTAAGTCTTTCATTGGTTCTAATCTTCTGTTTGTTAAATCTGTTAGATTGTCTTTTCAAAGGATAATTCAAGTTGCCAATAACAACAGCTTTGTCTCTGTCCTTTCGAGGTTTATGCCTCATTTCTCTTGCTTGCCTTACTGTGTCGTTGGAAATTTCAGCATGGTGTTGAATAGCAGTGGTGTGAACAATTTTGTCGTGTTTCCAAATTTAATAAAAATACTTCAGATTTTTTTTCTTTAAGTATGATACTTGCTGTAGGTTTTTTGTTTAAGATAAATTCTGTCGGTTTAAGAAAATTGTCATCTATAACTAGTTATAAGCTTGCCTTCATAAATGATAAACTTCAGCTTTTTAAAAAAATAGTCTTTTAAAAGTACTGAGTCATCTTTGCATATCAGTGTTTCTATGAGAATCAGTTTGTAGGGTCATTTATTACCGTTGTATAGGACTTGGTGCATATTCTTCACTAATTTAAATTATAACAAATGTTTTTGATTTTTATTTCTATACTTTTGAGACATATTGCTGGATAGTTCTGTGAATACCAAATATTTGATCAGGAAAGAAATTCCTGATCTACTTTTCTATGGGAAATATGACCTGCTTTACCGTGATCTACCATGCAGGGCAGTTTACTGGGACACTCATAGTAAACCCAGTTAAAAGTGCCTTGAATTCTTCCTTTCCACATAGACAATTGTCACAAAGTCCTGTAGGTAAATGGGTTTTTTTCCATGTATCATCCTAACTCCATCAGTCTCAGATTTTCTTTTCTGAGCAATTGAAAGGTCTACTCTCCTCCACGGGAAAAGAGAAGGATGCATTTATTATAATAGGAGATGATATTTAAATGGTGCTTACATTGCACCAAGCCCTTCTCTAAGCACTTCACATATACTTGCTCATTTAATCATCATAACAACCTTTAACAGATACTATTATTGTCACCATTTCAGAGATGAGACACAGAGAACATAGGTGATTTGCATAAGGTTACACAGCTAATGAGTGTCAGGGGATGGTTCAGACACAGGTGGTCTCATTCAACCTCTGAACTTGAGATCATAGGCTTTTACCTTATGGTTTTTGATCCAGTCTTTTTTATATACAATACTTTTATCAGTCTATTTTTAAAAATTAATACATTTTTATCGTAAAAGAATTATGTAATACAGACAAAATATTTTACAATATTTGAACTTACTAGAGTAGAAATTCTATAAAATGCATGTGCTGGAGGTTGAGTCCAATGCCAATATCCCAGGCAGACTATATTCTATGTGTCTTGTACCTTGTGCTTACAATGTATCACACGTGAGTTTTCCCTGGATGTGATCTCTCATCTGTGTATAACAATGCATGTCATAATAGGGTTGCATAATATGGAAAGATGTGAACTTAACATTCAATGTTTATAAAGTGACATCAACATATGGCACCAAAAAGAGGAAAAAACTTCTGTTGTCTCCTAATCCTTATGTGATTGAAAGCAACAGTGTAGTAGTCCCAATATCATTTCTGAAAATATTAATATTCTAGATAGTACATCCTGAGTTCTGATGCTTGACTGTAAGGCAAATGCAACATTGTTTATGATCTGTTTTATAATTGGCCTTCCAGAATCTTTGAAAAGTGTACTTTCCCCTCTTAAATTTGCAGCACCTTGTTTTTGGAATCAAGTCGTTCATCGCATACCTGATTCCAGATGTACCAAAGAACCTGTATGACCGAATACGACGGGAGAAGTACTTAGTCCAGGAGATGATGTACGAGGCAGAACTAGAACATTTGCAACAACAGCGGAGAAAAAGTGGTCATCCCGTTCACCATGAATGGCCTTAGTTGATTCCTGTTGCCCAGAGGGGCAATAGCATTAGTGGGAATGACAACAACTTTAAATTCTAGGTGGGATCCAGGAGGAAGGCATACCTGGCAAACCATATGTATGATATGTTACTTGGAAATGCAATGCAGCCATCTCTGGGATTTGGGATGTCCAGGCTTCTAGGGAAGAAATAGATGACTCCTGACCTTTAAAAAAATGGTTAGTTTGACAGTACAGGAAGCCAGGACCTAATTCTCAGTCCCAGCCTCAGGGACTTGTGTGTGTGGAGACCTCCACCCTCCATCAGCTGCAGTGTAACGGGAAGGGTGATGGTGAGGTTCCTAGCAACAGATTTCCATGTAAACGTTCATAAACCAGGCATGCTCAAAGTCTCATGTGTCTTCAATCACATACTCTGGAACCTTAGGTTGAGTTGAGATACTTACAGGAAATGACTTACGAGGAATGACTTAAATCAGTTACTGCCTTTGCTGCCAGAATTCCATGTCCCTTCAGCTTCTAGGTTTGGGGAATTTTTCTTATTCCTTGCAGAGATTATGGATCTGTGCCACACGGAATTTATGCTGCTTTACATTGACTATGCAGTGGAGTTGTTGGACACCACCTTTAGTAGTCAAGCCAAAAACTAAGATTCTAAAAAGAATACCATTCACTGAAATATATCCTATTGCATTGGCTACATTCAAACGTGTTGTTTCGCCGGCAGAACAAAGTTGCACTGCCTTTTTTAAAAAACAAAAAAAACCCACTGAATTCCAATAGAGCCACATATTTAAAAAATATGGGCGTTTATTCTCATATCATTTGGAATACCACTCATCCGTATTTTACCGTGGAGGGCTGTTTTATAGTATTTTTAATTTTTCCTCCCTGGTTTATTGTAACAACACTCGCAGAATAACAGAATAACTTAAAATGCTGTACATATGTTGGTTTTCCTTGTACCTTTGCACCTTGGCAATATGTAATGCAAGTTACATTTCGAGCAGCACTGAGACCAGTTACATAGTATGCCATTGTGACTTGTTTATTCAGGAAATCAGAAGCCAAATGCTTTGCAACACTTTAAGCTTTTCTAACAATGTGCACTTTTGTTCATGAGCTAATGAAAACAATGCATGAGTATAAATTTATATTATTTGTAAAAAAAAAAAAAAAAGAAACCCACATGTTTTGTTTTATTTTCTTTTCATCGATGTTTCTTTGATAGACTGATTCAGTTGATTTTTGAAAACTCTAAAACCAAGATCAAATCAGCCGTGAAAGACATCATTTTGCTTTGTTGTGTAGTTGCTATTTCCGTGCCAACTCTGTGTTATTGTTCACAGACGGATGAAGTGGGAATGATGAAGCATTCAAGGAAAGGAAGTCTGGTGGAGGCTTACGTAATAGGGAGCAGAAGGGGAAGAAAGAGGAGAGTTGAAGTAAGGGAACGCGTGGGAGAAATGAAGACACCTTTCCTTGGCAAAACAATCAAAACGATCTCACTTTTCCTCCCCTGGGAATGGGGTGGCAAATCACATATACTCACACATTCACATATATACATGCATCTATGATTCTTATCTTTGTCTAGTTTGTTTTTTGCTCAATTAAACAAAGCACAGTTATTTCCAGGATGCAAAAAGACCAGATTAAAGACAATGGAAATAAAGATATTTTGTATATATGCTAGTGTGTCTCTAGTAAGAAAATTATAAAGTTTCTCTTACTAGAAAACGACTTTTAATCATCCTAACACTTAAAATGGTTTTTTGACTTTTTCTTCTTTTACTCCAGGGAAAAGCTGTGATAGATCATAGTCATTCTTTGGTTTACTTTTGTCAAAAACACTCACCTCCCTACTTGCCCTCTGATTCTGACTTAGCCAGCGGTAGGACCTCAGACTCTATGAACTTCCTCCCATGCCCATGTCACATGTCACTCTTCCATTCAGATTCCTGAGGTTCTGTTTCTGCCACCTGCATATTCATAGCAACTAATTCCACTAACTACACAAAGGAGTTTTAAACTCCTTCATTTTTGTAGCATCTGCAGCATTTCCTTTTCTTTGTTAGTTAAATGTATACCATGCCTGAGAATAAATACTCTGTATGCCTATTGAAAATGTAAGTGAACCTGACATTTATGTCTTTCCCAAATTAGGGATACAGACATAGACATTTATCTTACAGTAGAGTAAAGAATAATGACAGCCATGCCCTTGAGAATTCTTTCTCTTCTTATTTTTATATTACCACCATCAGCGTTTAAAATCATATTGATTGCCTAGAGAGAAAAGCATGAAAAGAGAATGGTATTTTTAATAAAAAATTGTAATACATTGATTTAGACATTGCCTTCTCTAGTAATTTCTCAGACCAATCAAAAAATAGAGAAACAATGAAAAAGTTATCTGAAAATTTTCTTTTGTGCAACAATGCAGTAGAACCTAGCTCTGCCTTCATCGTTGTTGACGCAAAACATTTTCAGCCCCCTCACAGTATGTGAGTTTTAAATCACTCTGCTTTCATTGAGAGAAATGTTTTATATCATGGTTTTCATATGAATACAAATTATTTCTCAAAGATTTATATAGCACACCCTATTCTCAGGAATTCTGTATTACATGAATGCTGCTTATATATTTTCATATTCTAAATTGTTGTCTTTTCAAGCAAATAACTAATATATATGTGCATGCAGTCTGCCTTGACAAGTTGTTCAGAGCTGAAGCACTTTCCTGGTACAGTGTGTGGAAAATTGCTCTAGGTAGTACTAGGTAGTAGCTGAAATAGTTTGCAGTTGTCTGAGTCTGTGCACGCCCTTTTCAATAAAATGCTGTTGAGTGACTGCATGATGAAATACAACTTCTGAATGATGCACTTTCTTTCAAAAATGACTCTTAGCACAATCTGTTGTAGAATGGAATGAAAAGGAACCTTTTTCACTCAATAAATTATGTGATATGATATTTCTTCCTATAATTTGCATGTTCAAGTTGATCCTGCTTGTTTTTTAAATAGAAGTTGGAGTGCGTGTGGGGAGAGGGGATTGCTCACTCTTTAGCTCCAAAGGCAATAATTTCCTAGTCTTGCAAGCTCTTGTTCCACTCTCAAAAGTTTTGGCTCTTTTCTGCTAAGCTCGTCGTCATCATCAAGGCATTTGCACATGAAACGTATAGATGGATAATCGTACTGATTCTAATAATGCTTTGTTCTAGAAACAGATGGGAGAGGAAGCTTGATTCGTTCTTAAGAAGGCAATAATGCTTCTATCCTACAGAAGCATTTGCTTTTTTCACACTTCGGCTGGCTCCACCAATAACTGTCAAAATCTCCTTAGGAGAAGAATTTTAGCACTGATAAAGTTCCTGCTGAGGCAGGAGGACATTTAGGGGCACTATAGCCAACCGCCAGCAAGAGGTGACCAAATTGCCCATTTTTTCTCAACTTGGTCAAAATTGAAAATCCAGGTTGCCTGAAGAGTTGCTTAACTAATATGGCTGAATTGATTAGTCTGTCAATCGGAGGCAGGTAGACAGAAGCCCAGGGTGTGGTGTGTGTGTGTGTGTGTGTGTGTGTGTGTGAGTGAGTGTGCGTGCATGCACTTATTGTCTGTTAGATATGCCCAACTCAGTCCTACTATGGTCATAAGGTATTTCCATCCCATTTTCCCCCAAATCACAGTATTACAACAGGTTTTAGGAATAGTTGTGGATTTTATCCAGGGAATCAGTTAACATCTTATTCTTTCTGCTTTTCTCAGTAACTCAGGAGAGAGAACCTTTCAGGAATGGCCTAGAATAGCTAGCTTCTGATAGAAAAGTGTGACTTTCCCTACAGGAATTTCTATTCAAATTGAAATGTGCCAGCAATACGTAGTCCAACGGGAAGATTGATTTGGCTTTAGCTAGAATCATTGATCAGACTAGGTTCCTGCTACCAAGGATGTGTGTATTTGTAAGGGTGATAAGTTACCTTCAGTGGAACATGCCATCTGGGTTCATCTGAAAAACCACAACCACAACCATATTTGATGGTTTTCTTTCTAGAAAACACAAGTGTTATAGCCACTGTGTTCTAACCACATCCACATTAAGGCATCTTTTCCGGGGAATTAAATGAAAGCAGATAGGTTGATAGAAAAAGGACTCATATTTAGGATCAACTCCAGTTTCTTGTATAATCAAAGTCTGCGGTCCGGGAGAAGAAACTTATCCATCAAACCTCACTGTTCTTTTTTTTTTTTTTTTTTAAGATTTTATATACTTTTTGAGGGAGAGAGAACAAGCAGTGGGGAGGGACAGAGGGAGGGAGAGAAGCAGACTCCCTGCTGAGCAGGAAGCCTGATGCTGGGCTCCATCCCAGGATCCAGAAATCATGACCTGAGCTGAAGGCAGATGCTTAACTGACCGAGCCACCCAGGCGCCCCAAACCTCACTGTTGTATATGATGGTACCAGTGTGTGACCCAGCACAATTGTCCCTAGATAAAGCCTCTTGTTCCACACCCAGCTGGCCCCAAGTGCGAGGCTTGAGTACACCAGACAGTAAACTGTGTGGATGTTGTGTTGCATCTTTCCCTAAGACGGAAGGGAGTCAAATTTCCAGACATATGCCCAATATTGACTTCCTCAGAATATTTATTTCCATCTTAATTCTCTCCATGTGAGGGGGAAACAGTTTCTCTGCTGTTTCTTAGAAGGCAAAAATTTCCTACATTATTAGTTGAAAAGCAAAATTTAATGAGCTCTTTTTAGATATACCCCACAAAATATAATTGTAACAAGGATGGCTAGTCCCACGTGATTTTCAAACTTCCTCAAATCCTTTGTAATTATTTCGTCCATGCCACTCAACACTACCAAGTGAACACAGTAGGCTAAGTGGTTTTTTTTTTTTTTTGAATGATTATTTTTTTAAGTAATCTCTACATCTGACATGAGGCTAAAACTTACAACCCTGAGATCAAAAGTCACACACTCTACTGACTGAGCCAGCCAAGGGCCCCCACATTAGGCTAAATTTAATATCTTTCTAACAGGTAGTATGAGCAGGCTTTTCCCACTTTTCGTTAAGTGAGAAGAGGGGAATTGAGTGGCCAGAAAAATCTGGTGGCAAAGATAACACCGTGGAAGCAATGTTTGGGGGATGGTGGAAGGAACTTAGGGACTTTCCTACCTGAGCAAAAATGTCTGTTTTGCAAATCCTATTTCAGACTCTGCTCTACACACACCCAGCCTTCTCTCTGACTGAAAAACAACTGCAATTTCGTTCATCCTTTAACATTCAGAGAAATGAAGGTTTTTTTCCCTTGTTATTTTTTTCTTACCTATTTTAAGATTACAAAGCTAAATATGGTAAGCTTAGATTTCAGTGACAACTCCAGCCAAAGAATAAACATCTCGATTTTCAATGCTGAAGATGAAAAAGCCCTTAAAAATACGTGCAATTTTATCTTCTTAAGATGTGTGGCTATCGGCTTCCAAGTTCTATTTTTCAACTAGGAAAGAGGTAGGGAGTCCTATAATTGAAGAGGACGTTTGGGGAAGAGACAGAGTGGATTTCTCCAACCATTTTTGTTCTTCATAGGAGAAATTATGTTGTAACCATATATTTAGCCAGATGAGCTTAAATGTTGATTTTTTTTCTTTCTACTGTCTGCAAGTCCTGTGCAAATCAAATTATATACAGTAGATCGTTAATCATTAAAGATTCCTTCCAAACTCTCATGAGAAGTTTTAAAGCCAATTTAAGGAAGATTTGCTCTGTTGAAATAGATTGAATAAAATTTTAAGGTCAGCATTCTTGAAAATAGTAAACAATAAATGTACATAAACCTTCATGATGTGATTCCAAATCAATCCATTACATTGCCTCTACAAATTCCACTGACCATCTTATGCTGGTACAAATAAGCAACTTGTGGATTGCTCATTTATTTTCTTACGTGGTAATTACATTAGGGCACTGAATCAATATACTACATGAAATTTTATTTTTAGCTTTTTAAATATGTCAAAGCAGATCCTGTAATGGGGAACTGGATGTTCAGAGCACCTGTGTACACAATTGCCTTAACATTTTTTTTTTTAAGATTTTATTTATTTATTTGAGAGAGAGAATGAGATATAGAGAGAGAGCATGATAGGGAGGAGGGTCAGAGGGAGAAGCAGACCCCCCGCCGAGCAGGGAGCCCGACGTGGGACTCGATCCTGGGACTCCAGGATCATGACCTGAGCCGAAGGCAGTCGCTCAACCAACTGAGCCACCCAGGCGCCCTGCCTTAACATTTTTTAAAAACAGATGAATGGCTGTTTCTGGAAATTACTGAGGACAAATAGGCCAAGGCCCATAAAAGACATCACCATTATATATTGCTTTTCTTGATTTATAGTAACCTATAGTATTAAGTCATAAAGTCCTCTTCATGGTTACTTCTGAGTGTGTGTGTGTGTGTGTGTGCCCTAAGCCCCTGAGCAGCACAAATATAGGCATTATCCAAAATACGTAGAAGAAGTCATGTTATATAGTATGTCAAAACTTATTTTGACATATGTTTCCTTTGTGACTTGGTAGACCTGCCTTAATCTATTAGGCTTATATAAAAGCTTTTAGAGTGGATAATTATTTTGTACCCTGCTCCTAACCTATAGAAAATATTCACATTGATCATTTAAATACACTTCAATCTGAACTTACTTTTAAAAGAAATAATTAAAATTGTTACATACCTTAATTATAGATCTATGCTCATTCTATAGACATTTTTCTTAAAATCGAGCAGTTGTGTAACTACAGCATTAAATTTAGTATTTCATGGCTCTATGAAAAAGACATAAGATTTGGAAATAGAAAAAAATCATCTTAAATTTCACACTAATATATAATATTATCAACTAACATTTCCATGGTAGAGTAGAATTATTTTTCTAATTCATCATGGGAATATAACAAAAAGCCACTGATATCATCACACCCCAAGTAAGGGCCATGTTGATTAAGTAGCCAAATATTTATATGTTTAACCCTGTCTTCTGAAGAGCTGATATTTCAAATACCAGAAGTGCAGGATTAGAAAAGTGGGTTTATTAGTGTTTGTTATTCACATAGGTGTTTGCAAATCAGATTGATATGGTCAGGAGACTGGAATGGAGGAAGAAATGATAGCATTAACTCCTTCCAAGAATTACAAGTGGGGGCGCCTGAGTGGCTCAGTTGGTTAAGTGGCTGCCTTCGGCTCAGGTCATGATCCCAGAGTCCTGGGATCGAGCCCCACATTGGGCTCCCTGCTCAGCGGGGGGTCTGCTTCTCCCTTTCCCTCTGCCTGCCACTCTGCCTACTTGTGCTCTCTCTCTGTCAAATAAATAAATTAAAAAAAAAAAAGAAAAGAATTACAAGTGAAAATAACCCATTAGATGGTTATTAATTATGAGTTACACTTGATTAAAATTCTGTATCATTTTAATATCATTGGTAACATTAATTAAATTTTAGTTGTTTGGAAATAGACTATACATCCAGGTTATTAATGTTGGATAAAAGAGGTTAACTTTACAGTAAGCCCAGCTACCTTGGAATACCAAGATTGCACACATGAGATTTCTAAATATACAAATGTATGCATACAGAGCTTAAATTTCTGTAATATTTTAAAACAATTTATTTCTAAGAGAACAAGTAAAAGGAAACCGCTCTATTTTTTTCTATTTACTGATCTGATCTTTGTAATAATGTTTAAGTAAAATTGTAATACCATAAAGATATTTCAATAATATTCTCTTTGAAATTTTGTTTGCAAGCCCCTTGGTGTGTGGTTTATTTCTTTTTTTTTTTCCTCTTTCAAGTGAAATGCTAGAGCCCCATAAAATCACAAAAGAATGAAATTTATATTCAAGAAATATTATTTGAATTGAACAAGGGAAAAGCCCTCGCCCCTTCTGTTGTTGTCTGGAGAATCACAATCACTGTTAAGTGTGCACTGAGTCATACACAAGGCTTGAGATGCTGTTTACAGTACAAACGTAATACTTAACAAATCATCAATATGAATATTGCATTTTTCAGTAATAAACTTGTCTCTCTTTATAACAGTGGGTTTTTTCTTTTTTTCAAGAATTTCAGACCTTTAGAAACGTTGCTCTCTGAAAAAAACATCATATTTTATTTAAATTCGCCATTAAAAAGACTACCTCTGGAAATTAATGGCATGACTTTTAGTTTATAGCTTATGGTTATCTTGTTCTTGTTAGTTCTTAAACTGCTTCATTAATTCATATGCTAAGCCAGTATCTTGGAAATTAAAGAGAAACAGTGAACCAATTTAACTGAAAATGAATACCGTAATGAGTATCACTTTCTTCATATATTGCAGCTAACAAATATTGAATGTTTCATGGGGGCCAGTCACCGCGCTAACGAGTTGATAGGATTTCCCTCTATAAATCCTCGCAAAAACCCTACTAAGTAGGCACGACTTTTGCTCCTTTTAATTTGTAATAAACAAAACTTTAGAAAGCCTTGCCCAAGAATTCCTGAGATAATTTGCGTCAGAACTTGCATCTGAACCTAAGCTGTCTGCCTCCAATCTGTCCCCTTCCGTCAAGAAGCTGTACTTCTTGCTCCGAATGGTGACAAAGAAAATAGCAGTTCTCAAAATGAATTCCTCAGAACGAATGGAAGAGACAACTGAGGTCATTCCATTTCGTTTTTTACCAATCTTTGTGATTGAATTTAAGAAGATGGAGACTGGCATTAAGTTTGGCCCATTGTAGGCTATCCTAGAACTCATCATTCCTACCTGGTGTATTGAGAATCTCCCTGGTCGTTCTGTGGCAAAAACAACCACAGGTTTAAGCCGTTTCCGTGGCTTGGATTGAACTTGGAACTGGACAGATCTTATACTGTCCCGGGAACCTTGACGGAAGTCGGAGCTCATGCTCGTAGGGAGGAGTGAGGGCAAGAGAGGTGTCACAGCCAAGGAGTCGAAGTATGACTGCATTTCACTGTCCCTTTCTGTTTAGCCACACAACAGATGCAGTTCCTAGACACTGTGGAACATGGTTTTTCTCTGGGACTCCCATTTGCACTCTACTTGAAGCCTTAGATTTTTGCATATTTGTTCAATTAGGAAGAATGAGGAGGGATCCTTCTATTGACCTCTGCAAGTGCTCAAAATGTTAACTCCTAATGCCATAGGTTCCATTACATGAGAGAAGACAGAGCCATTTTTATAACAATAATAATGATAATAATAATAATATCTTCCATTTGTAAATCATTTGATGCTTTGATATCACTCCAGGTAAGAGAGCTAGAGACTAAAAAAAGAAAAAAAAAAAAGGATCCTAAAAAACTTTCTGGGGAAAATGCTGTCTGAGTGAAATATTGGTGGGATAAATTGTGAGTAAAATTTGTGAATAAAATGAAGAACTGTATGGTACATTTTGTTTTCATGCAATTCCAAGTGAAAGTTCAAAATCTTGAAATGTATTCCATACATCTATACCCCAGCAGCCTCTCACGCGTGTCTGGTGTGTCTGGACGGGCAGCTCCATGCTGGTTCTTAGCAGCAGAGACCAGGTCTGCCTGCAGGCCTCTGTGGACCTCCTGGGGGCGGAGCTGTCAGCTCAAAATCAGACTGTGATGTGCTCTCTGATGCCTCAGTGGCCACTGCTCAGTTCAGACACCCTTCAGGGACTGCCACCCATGCTGTTGCTGTGGAAAGAACACCACTCCGTGTTCTTTCTCTAGCGTTAGAATCTCTGACAGGGTGTGCTGAGAAGGCAGGATGCTGGGGTGGTAACTGATTTATCTTTTCCTTAAAGTGAATAATGAGCAATTTGTCAATAAAGCATTCCTCTGCGGGATGGGGGGAAGCCACATATATCATGGCTGCTGTTTATCAAATTTCATCCTCAGAGTTGTCGCTTCCCTTCCATTGGTTAGATAATAACTAAACCAATGAGGTTTGGCCCCGATTTCAACATTCACCTAATACATTCTCGAAATCCTAATTCATAGGAATGTCCTAACTACTAAATCATTTGGAAAATAATTGCACCTTTCAATTTGCAAATCCTTAGATCAACACCTTCATTAGCTTGCTGGACCTCAAAAAATGTTTTTAGACATTTCTCATCTTCATGATTTTTTTCCTTCATTTTCAGATATTTTTCCAAATGTATTTTTTCTTTTTACTTCTTTCCTCCTTTTTCCAAATGTATTTTTCTCATCTTCCTGATAAGCCACAACCCAATTTTCTCTTTTTCTTCCTCTATTCTCCTCTCCTATTGAGAATGGAGGGAAAGAAGGCAAGCATTGGGCTGTGGCTTATGAACTCCAGCTGTTTTTTAATTCCTTCATTGAATTTTTCCCCATTTTTCTATCTTCTCTCCCTAATAACAAATACTGGTTACATAATATTTTCTTTGTCTCATGCTTCTTTTAAGGTTTTCTCCTCCTGGATTACATATAAACAACATAGCCTTTGGGGTTTCTTATCCTTGCCCATTTGGACCATTTCTTTTTATTTTGCTGACATACTACTTCTAGGCCTTTGATCTTACCTGGCCACCAAAATAAATATCTGACACCTGTCTTAATGTATGTGACAGAGACACTGGCTTATTTCTACTACTTTCCCTCTGATCTAGCCCCTGTGGCACTGGTTCTTTTTTACTTTTTCGGGATCTTGTTTCTTTGCTTCTTCCAAAAAGCTTTCACTGCCTCTCCATTTTTAAAACACTTTTGTTCTATAGTTTCCTCTTACTCCAGAACTTAAAAAGTATTTTTGAGAATTCAACCATATAGATCTTTTCATCTGTCACCTAAGCCTGATGGAACACGTTGAGCTTGCACGTCAGAGCTGAATCAGTACAGTGTAAATCCTGTCGATGAGATATTTTGCACCAAAGAAGACCCCATGACTAGTGAAATCTGTGGGCCGGTAAGCTATTTGCGAGGTTCTTTTCCACAATGCTATCCTAACAGTCTCCTATAGGACATTCCTTGTTCCTCTTTACCCGGCCCTGGGGAAAGACTCTAGACTTCTGTTGAGCAGAATCAATTTTTCTTTGTAAGGTGATAGAAAGACCTACTACACCAAAGATAGAAGCGTATTTAGTTATCACTGTTGCACTAACTAGATATACCAGTCCCTCTCCTGTGCTGAGCAAAATTATTTCTAAGGCTTGGTCGGGACAGTTGTAGGAGGAGGGATGACTGGAAGAGGACTTCAACGTATGAGGGTGTGGCGCAGGGTGAGGGGGTTAATGGCAGTTAAGTGTCCCAACTGCAACTGCAACGTGGGGTGTTGTGAAATGTGTCTCCATCTATGTGAGATATGGGGGTCGGGTGGATGGCAATCCTTCATTTTATCAGCAGTGATGGAGAAACATTTAATAAGCATACCCCCTTCCACATTCAACCTGTGAACTCCAAGATATGTGATGGCTCAAGAACTACCAAAAAATAAAATAAAACAAAACAAAACACCCTGAAATTTAATATGACATAAACCAAAGGGACTGACTCTTTACACTGCCGTGCCATCCAGTCCTAATTTAATCCAGGAGGAAGTTGCCAGGGCACTTAAGGGTGGGCTGTTTCTTCTCACCTGAAAGTTGGGGTCTTCCAAAAAATGTCCTGAGAATATCCAGGGGAACAGTCATTTTATTTGTAGTTATAAATAAGTATAAATAGACATTAGACATCCCTGTCTTCTAGCAGTGACAACTACACATGTCTACTAACCAATAGGCAAGCAGGATGTGGACTGTGTGTATCTGTGTGTGTGTGTGCAGGGGGGTTATATTTTTGTGCATGTGTTAGAAATGGGTAATCTTCTCGAACGCCATATTGCTGTAGCTTTTGTCCTTCGGATCATGGCCTGGAATATGGACCAGGTTTTCTTGCCTGAGTCCATTCTGTAAGGTAGATTCAGCCCCTTGTTTCCAGGAACTGCCATTCTCAAGGTTTTCCTGAGGAAAATGAAAAGACACATATTAGGGAGTTACTCTTGATGTATTCCAAATCACACGGAGAGAATCTAGCTAAGCACCTCCCCCTCAAATGATATATGATCACATGATATGATATCGAATCAAATGACATGTAAATATGAAAGCAATGCCTCTCTTGATTGATAACTATGATGACTCAATCCATGTAGGTGCTATTTCCAATGATAATGAAAACAGAAAGAACAATTTAGTAAGCATTTGCAATATAACTTGCATTGTGTGAAGAAATGTATATTGTATATCTGTCAGTTAGTATTGTAGCCCTGTAAGGTAATAGTCTCAGCTCCTGAGGAGAGACAAACCTATGTCTCAGATGGTGGTGGTGCCCTTCCTTCCTGTGAAGAGCAAGGCCTCTAGATCATAAGAGGGGGACCTGCAGGCAGACTCCCCCAGAGGCTGCCCAATGTCATTCTTCAGGGAAGGAGCCCAAGAACGACATACTAAGTGTTTCCTCCCCGTCTCAGTGCAGCCTTGAGGACAGAAGCTGCCTGTATCAACAGGATTTATCATCCATCCCAGGAAATTCTTGCCCAAGAACATAAGTCTGTAAATCAGTAAATAACTTGATTATTTCCTTCTAGAACGTCCTCAAAAATCCATTTATCCAAACAATACAGTGCTCGATCAGCTGCTTTCTCAGCCAAAAAGATTGCCTTCACATTCTGAACGCCTGTCATGACGGTGCTCTCCTTGCTTCAGTAACTGTTACACTCAGCTTTACTTCATATACATGTTATTAGGGTGTTTGGGGGAAGGAGAACAATTAACAACCTAGGTGATGTGATATGGGTGCAGAGTTTGTCTTCTAGAGTACTAAAAGAACAAAATGTCTGCGACTGAAAGAATGTGAATAAGCCGCAACTAAAAAAAGGAAAAAACAAATACACTCCTGCACTTAAAGAGGCCGAGAGGCCAGACATAGATAAGACCATTTGCAAACTTAACAGGAAACATTACATCTCCCAAGGTTCTGCTGTTGTCAAATGCCATAACAACGTGAGGGATTATTGCTCTCTTACCAAATGGGCCCCAGACAGCTTTGTTTTCATTCCCAGCTTCCCTTAGACTCCTCTCAGAATCCTTCCGTGGGAACCCAAAGCTTACAAAAGTCATGTCCAGCACCCCTCTTGTTAAGGGTGGCATTGCCTGCTTCCCTGGAGTGTCCTCACCGCCCGGAGATGCATCAAGTCAACAAGCTCAATTTGGTCTGACCCCAGGCTGTTCCTGGTGGTCTTTGGCTGCTACAACCCTAATAATACTTGGAGAGTATCTCTAGCCCTGCCTGGTCTAAACACAATTCTCGGTGGGATAGGAAAGATGTGCATCCTGCTACTTCTTTAAGAAGTTCCCCCTATCGGGCGCCTGGGTGGCTCAGTCGGTTAAGCGACTGCCTTCGGCTCAGGTCATGATCCTGGAGTCCCGGGATCGAGTCCCGCATCGGGCTCCCCGCTCGGCGGGGAGTCTGCTTCTCCCTCTGACCCTCCCCCTCTCATGTGCTCTCTCTCTCATTCTCTCTCAAATAAATAAATAAAATCTTTAAAAAAAAAAAAAAAAAAGAAGTTCCCCCTGTCCATCTGACTCTATATTTACACTTCATGGACCTAGAGATGTCTGTGTCTGGGTGGCACTGGATGATCTCCTCCCGGTTCCCAGGTAAAAGCTGCAGTTCAAAGAGGTTAAACAATTTACCCAAGGCAAGTAAGACGCGGAACCAGGATTCTCTCCAGGGCTGACCCTCAAGGCTGTGCTTTTCACCATGATACTAGACTGTTACCCCTGTTTTATTCCTTTTCTACTGTTCATTTTTATATTTGTCCTAGAATTCACCTTTGGAAGGGTTAACAGGAATTTTTGAAATTAATCACTTGCAGTGCCAACAATTCAGCCTAAAGATACATGTACCTATCAACATATTTATGTGCTCAGAAGCTAATTAGCCAGGTAACTGAAGTTGAAACAAGATTCGGGTTGTAACATTCATTGTCTTCCTTTCTCACAGCCACTTTTCAGGTGGTCTAAATCAGCAAAAAGAGAGGCCCTTTGAGCTCGTATGTTTTTCAGAAGTTCACACATCAGCTCACCTGCTCCGTCCCACCGTCATGCTGAACACCACACCAGCACAGTCTTTTGTACTTTTCAGACCAAAAGCAAAATAAATTGCCAACTGGTCTAATTAGCAGTGGTTGAATATCCTTGCTGCTTTGGTGACCTATTAACAGAAGGACAGACGGATTAGGTGATTGCATGCTTCCAAGGCTTTGTTAAGGGTTTAAGTATTGTATACTTACTAAGTAGGTCACTTCTTAGTATAAGGGTGAAAATAGGCCTGACTGGTTAATAGACAGAAATTGGTAACTGCTCAAAGTGAGTGTGGGGATAGTTTTTAAATATCCACGAACTGTCAGGTCAGGCAAACTCACAGATAGAGAGTTAAGCAGAGATAACATATTTATTTTTAAATATGGATTATGGAAAACTCTACTCTTACACTTTGTAGGTTACCAGGAGGGATAGCATAAATCATAATTTCTTCCTCTAGGAAAACTCAGTTTTTCAGCCACATCAGATATATTAGAGGCCATCAGAGTCATTATTTGTAAAATTCAAAATGTTATTTTTACTGTTTCTTCTTCCTTCTACCCCAGCATCCTGAATCAGCAATACCCTCACATTCCCTCCAGCTAGTCTAGACTTTCCTCACACCTCCTTTCCAATCATTAAAACATACCTGTCCAATGTCCCATTCTTTCAAACCCTGCTGTGGAGTAAGAGTCAGTCACATTGATATTTAAACCAAGATTTAAAGACTAACAGTGTTCTCTGACTAGAACCTTTGTAAATTTTGGTATAATGATAACTGTTCGCAAATACCCGATCTCATTCAATGGCTGTCTTTAATTCAATAGCCAGTTTAGTCTAAATGTCCCTAGATGGGGTAGCGGAGTATCAGTTACAACCTTGATCTCATTCCTCCTATGTACCAGACACTGTGCCTGTCCACAAGCTTTTTCCAAATTCAAATTTCTTTCTAAAGATAAAATAGATTTTACCTATTCTTAAAGCTCCAGATTGAAGTTGAAATGATATATTCCCTGGCATTATGTTACTCTGTCAAAAGACATTCAACCAAATAGAAGTGTACTGCTCTTAATATTTATTTGTTAGTAAGTACCTTCTATGTACTAGGCACATTTTATGTAGACTACAAAACATATCTAATATTCATGAAATAGATATTGTTGGGGCACCTGGGTGGCTCAGTCAGTTATATGTCTGGCTCTTGCTTTTGGCTCAGGTCATGATCTCAGGGTCCTGGGATCGAGCCCCACGTCAGGCTCCACACTCAGCGGGGAGTCTGCTTCTCCCTCTCCCTCTGCCTGCCGCTCCCCCCTGCTTGTACCCTCTCTCTCTGTCAAATAAATAAATAATAAAAACATATGTTATATATATTAATAATAATATGTATATGATAATCAGGAGGATGGTTTTGCATATCAGCTTGGAGAGAGTAGACATACGTCTCTGGGAAGAAGGGCTTCTTGCCATGGATCCAAAATCACACCAGTAAGCCATCCACCTAGCCCGCCAATGCATGAGGCCAGCCCATGTCTTCCTTCACCCCAAAGAGAGGAATGTATGGAACCCACCTGTTATGAAGCTAATGATCATCCCAGCAGCAATGCATCCGAGGCAGCCCACGGTGCTGTAGTAAAGGTAGGAGATTGAATACCAGGTATCGGCGATGAAAGGTCTGTGGACAACAGCAGGTGTCAGCAGTTCCATGAGTTCTGATGTTATGATCCACAGTGATGTGGAGGACCAATGATAGTTCACTGTAGGGCCTGGCATTTCTCAAAATTCCAACACTTTAATTTTTTGCCATTTGGTTATTCTTTTTTTAAAGAATCAATTGTAGACTAGTTGTGCTTTGTATTGCACTCAATCCAACCCATCCTTGCATTACAAATATTGCCATGTAGATACTAAATTATGAGAGATACAATGAGGACCATGCCTCCCATTTCTTTGCAGCTTTAGACATTTATTAAGCCCAGATTTAGTGCCAAGAATTGTGACAGATATTGGAGATAAAAAGATGAGTAAGCCACAACGTCTACATAGAGGAGCTAACGGGCAATCATAAAGGAATGGTAGCACCTTGGTGGAATAGGAGCAAAGGATTCTGGGAACATTTAAAAGAGTATCAAATCCAGGCTTATGTGTGAGATAATACCTGAGCTTATTTTTAAAGACTAATTAGTAGCTAATCAAGCAAGGAATGTAGTTAGGGCCAGGATTTAGCACTCTAAGAAAAGAGGATCGAAAAAGCACAAGCAGGAGAGAAGAAACATGGCGGACTTGGGAACTATAATAGGTTGGCATTATTTGTAAGATTTATGGAAAGGAATGGTTCTAAACTAAATGAAACTCAGAGGCAAGTGGAAGCAACATAATGGAGTGCTCATAGACTATGTAGCCAGGACAGTTCTAGGATGCAGCTCTACCTACTTCATCTCTCAGCACAGCCCATAATAATTTTTCCACCTGATATGCAGAGTTAAGGAGCTATCCCACATTTCTTAGATTTGTTTCTACAAACAATGAGAGTGTGAGGTTGTGCATTTATTAAAGTCAAGGACAGTGCTACGAGCTATATATATCTTCTCTCATTTAATCTTCTCAAAACACCAGCAAAGTAAAGATTATTACCCTCATTTTTCTTTCAAAGACTTGAGAATTCAAGAAGTGACAAGTTACTAACTTGTGCAGACATAGAGTGGATAAATGGTAAAACCCACATCCAAACCTAGGCATTTCTGATTTCAAAGGCTGTGGTCTTCTCCCTATACCGTGTTATCTCCTGTGTCTTGGTATCTTAAATGACCTATTCCAGCCAGAAAGAGAAGGAAAATCTTTTGTTAAACCCAGTTGAGTTTGATCTAGAACCTGCCAGTTCACATCAGTGTCCCCAGCTGTGTATGTCCACAACCATTCTCCTCATTGCCCACAAACCTATTCTACTCAGGTCCTTTACTCTTTCAAGGGCACCATCTCTGATCTTCATATCCACTCACCTATTTTCAAACCCTCCACTACTTCTCCTGTTTTGCACTTAGACTTCCGATTAATGTTTTTGCTGAGTTCACTCTTGTGAATCCCGGGATGAGGGTAATGGATATCTGCGGAAGATTCAACAGCCCTGCATGGCACTCTTCAATGCTGGGCACAGCCTGGCGCGATTCTCACAGGAAAGCAAGATCTGGCTCGTTGGACTTATCCCTGGAGAATGCATCTCCCTCTATCCCGGTTACACACTCCCTGGGACCGAACACCATCTTCAAGGTCCACATACCTGCTAGGTAGCACTGTAGGCACTGACTCTGTTACATTTGATGGGACACAATGGTCTGTGGATAAAGGCAGGGGCCATGTCTTGGAGTCTGGTGCAGGGTAGACAAAGGCTCCAATGGCCACCCAAAATGACAAGGTGATTCCAGTCAGCAGGCCACCTAATGCACCCTTGATGAAAGGAAAGAAGAAGTCAAAGAGAGATTTAACAAAGCTTTTGAAAGTAAAAGGAGACGAAGAGTCCATGCCTCAGAGATTCTTATTATCCATCCCAAGTCTTGGCCACATGGGCTGTAAACAGTCCACCCAAACTGCCTTCTTTCCAACTCCCACAATGCAATTTTACTTAGGAGTCACTTGTTCCTTCAATGAAAACATTGGAGAATGTCATAATGGTCACTATTTTTAGATTTCTAGCAGGAAATTTTCCCCCTCCTTTTAGCTTCTTCTTACCATTTAATCTGTTGAGAGATGTACAACATGATGACTGTAGTTAACACTACTGTATGATATACACAAAAGTTAAGAGAGTACATACTAAAAGTTTTCATCGAAGAAAAAAATTTTTCTTTTTCTTTTTTTATCTGTATGATATGGTAAATTTAATGTGGTAATTATTTCACTATATATAAGTCAATTCATTATTCTGAACTTCTTAAATTTATACAGTTTCATATGCCAATTATATCTCAAAACTGAAGGGAAAAACACCTGTTGAGACTTCGGTTCCCAGTAGAAGAGTTTCAGAAGCTTGACAGGAAAACCTCAGAAACTGGAGACAAAGTGGTCGTTTTTCATTGACAGCGATTAGCTGTCTCCCATATCTCTTCCCAAGTGATTCTGGCAGAGACCCTGGCTCACAAGCTTGGAGTTTTTGTTTGAGTCTAAATACTAGCAAGCATATTTACTAGTCTTGTCATTTAAGGGTTATATTCCTTGATAAACAGTGAAAAGTCAATGAGTAATTGAGTCATTTCTCCTGCATAGGAGATAGAGCCCTCTGGCAGTGACCAGAACTGGAGAATAAATCTGGATGCTCCCAGTCTCTGCTGGACAGCTGAGCCTTCTCCGTCAGAGAAAATAACTCATTAGTTTATTTATCCAGGAAAATACTTTCTGATAAGAGGACTGGAATGTTTTGTTCACTATTGTTTGGGGAAACTAAAGCAATGTATATGATTCAAATACTTGTGCCTTGGTCTAGACCAGGGGTCCGCAAACTTCTATTACAAACAGCCAGCTAGGAAATATTTTAGGCTTCGTGGGCCATCCAATGTCTGTCACAACTACTTAGTTCTGCCCTATAGCACAAAAACAGCCATACACAATATGTAAACAACGGAGAATAATTATGACCAGTAAAACTGTTTATGGGCACCAAAATGTGAATTTCGTATATTTGTGGGTCATGAAATCCTGTCTTTTAATTTTTTCCAACCACTTAAAAATGTCAAAACCATTTTAAGCTTGCATGCCTTACCGAAAACTGGATGCTGGCTAGATTTGGCTTGAGGGGTGTAGTTTGCTGTCCCCTGGCCTACCAGTAAAGGGTGAATGGATTTCAGCAGGAGGTTCAACCCTCAGTGATTTACAGTAGCTGCCTAGAAAGCCATCCTGAGAAGGATTCTGGGTTCGTATCCACGTTCTGTGGAAAGAGAACCGTGACTGATCAGTAGTATCAGCCATGGACAGTGACAAGGGGGGAGGTAACCCAAATTTGTAATGTTTACTTTCCTTTACCTGGAACAAGGTGGTTTTCTGAACTAAATAGAAGGACCACAATTCACTAACATAGATAATAAGTTAATGTGTAGAAGGACAAAGATGTTATATATTATATAGCTCATTATTAGTTTTTTCATGGCCAGGATATTGCCTTCCCTATCATCTCCCCAAAACATAGTTATCCTTGTCAACCTCAATATCAGAAAAGTTAATTAAAACAAATAAGACTGTAAGGGAAGCACTACAAATTACCAAATGCTCCCTACCTATCCATGCTCTTTACCTAGCTCCGAAAGATTTATCTAGAATAGAGGTCAGCAAGGGTCAGATAGCTGCAGAGACCTAATTAGATAGATCATGTGACTCAGGCTTCATCGAGCATCCTACAGTATTTAAACAATATGCAGTCAGGTTTTTTGTAGTCAAAGACTTTCTTTTTTTTTTTTTTTTGTAGTCTAAAGACTTTCTAAAAATATATGCATGTATGGACAGCAATAAGTAAAAAAAAATGACAATTTTGCTAGATTGAGAAAATTATGAGTTTTAAGCTATTTTAAAGAGTTACTATTTTTCCAAATAAATGTTCATTTTGATTTATATTTATTATAAGTCATCCAACCAACATTTACTTAAAGATATACTATTAGCTTGTGAGATCAGGATATACCAGGATTGTTTACTCTCCCTTTCTTAAATTAGTTCATTAAGTTAATTAAATTTGTGATAACCTTAGATGAAATATGGAAAAAATAAAATTCGCATAGTTTTTTAAGTTTTCAAAAATTTTTTAACCTAAATTTTTCCTGAATTCAGTATATATTTTAAATTTCATTTTGTGGGCCCTGAATTTAGGGAGGACAATTTAAACCCTAAAGAGTCAACTTTGATGCCATGACATCTGTACTTCGTGTTCATCTCTTACTTTCCTTGTTTCCTGTCTCTAAGAAGGCTTCACTGAAGTCAGAGATAGGAGTTTAGTTTAGTTCTACTATGGAAAATAGCCACCATTTTTTTCCTGGTATAGAGAAATGGTCTTTCCAACAAGTGGGAAGAGAGAGAAAATGGCTGGGCTTCAGTTTTATTTATTTTATTTTTATTTTTCAAACAATTGGAAAGGTAGATCCAGGAGCTTTTATTTTACTTATTTTTTAATTTAAATTCAAGTTAGTTAACACATAGTAGTTTATTGGTCTCAGGGGTAGAATTTAGTGATTCATCCAGTGCTCATCCCAACAAGTTGGGCTTCAGTTTTAGCTGGGAATCATGGAGAGACATGCAGGATCCTTACCTTCCAGTTCACAAAAGGGAACAAGATTCCCAGAAAGAACAAGCCCAGCATTGGTCCCCCGCACATGCCATGGATGCTGAGAGCAGCCTGTGGAACAAGACAGATCAGATCAAAGTGCCCACTCCCCTGAATCCATGGTCGCCTGGGATCACCCTTTCTTAGACTCGGGATAAAATTTAGTCCTAATCCTGATGGTGGAACTCATTAATCATGTGCTTTCTGGAAGCCATTTTTCCCTTCTGGGGAGATAAGCACTATATAAAATAATAAAAGTACACACAAACATACATTTGTGTGTTTTTGTGTGTGTGCATGTATATACATACACACAGGCAATTTGGATTTGGTAGAAGTAGTTTTTCCTTAAGGTGGAACTCATTGATTTGCTTACATTTTCTATCTTGTCAAAAAAAAACCCTTTCTTTTTATAATGTACCAAATAAATGTATCTGTAACTAATGTTTCATATCTTACATGACTGATCACCTATTCTAACTTAGTTTGAACAATTCTATCATTTTGATAATAATAGATTACCCCACTCCCACCATCTCACCCAGAACACCTCAAGGATGTTGAAGCATTAAGTTAGGACATGATGGGGAGGCCACTGGACACTCCAGATCTCATCTCTCATTTTTACAGCTCTATTCTCTTTGAAAATTGAGGGAGTTTGACAGAGCATTTCCGTATCTCTTAGCCTGTTATTGAGCCCACTGAATTGGTAAGGAGTTCTCATTAAACTAATTTTCTGTTGACCTGTAGCCTTTTCTATGGCCTTCCAAGAGTCTTGGACATACACATGCACTGATATGCATGTAAGTGTATGCAAGTGCCATACGTGTGTGTGTGCATGTGCTTATCACACACAGCTAGCTATCCTGCAGTGCAGCCCCTATCTTGTTCTATCAATGCAACTGTAGGACTCTTAGATCAACAACTGAGAAGAGGATGCTCTGAAGATCCTATACATACCTTACGTTTGTCAGGCACCACCAATGTGCCAGATAGTTAAGATGAACTTCCAGGCACTCAAGATAAATGACTTCATTCATCCTCACAATTACCCTGTTTAGTAGGGATCACTAACTGGATTTTATAGATGAGGAAACTGCACTGACGGAAAACATATTAAAGGTATAATTCCATTTAGAAAATGGGAAAGGTAAGATTTAAGAGATATAATCTAGGTTTGTTTGGCTGTAAAACCCACATTTTCTCTCCTAAAGGAAGTCTACAGAAAAAAAAAAAAAAAGTCAAGAACACAAACCCTCCTGATGGCCTCCTCCTATTGTTTAAGGGAAAAAAGTTCTTGAAAGATTCCATCACTAATAGTCAGAATATTTGGATTCTAACTTTGGCCCTGCCTCTCATTACTATGATTTGGTGAACCTGCTGTTATTAATTCAGATACATTCTATTTCAGAGAGTCTTCTTTATGAAAAATAGATAGGACCAAGAGGCCGTCAAGTGCCCTCCATCTGTAATGTAATTTTTTTTTCTCTAGAAGGATGAGCTGCAATGCATTGTTATGTTTGTTTTTCCAGGTTAATTTTTTATGAAGTCAATACTGCAAATGGATCTTTGACAAGAAGGAGGCAGATAAGATTAAAGTCAATACTCTTCCCCAAAGTCAATACTTAATTTAATATTCTTGACATTTCCTCTGTTGATTGATAGCATGAATTCATAGTTGCCATGGTTGCTGAATTTGGGAGCTAATTTACTAGTTATTATATGGGAGAATCAATACATTTAGATAAGGCATTTATGTCCCCCTGTGGAGGAAAAACAACAATCTCTTAAAAAGTCATCAGCCAATATGCTTCTGGAGAAAAAAAGGGTCTTCACATGATAGAAAGAAAAAAAAATTCAATAGTTTCTGGCTTTTGAAAATATATATTTCTGTAATTTACACAACTAAACTAATTTTAATTTTTATCTTTCTTTTTGTTATTGTTCTTAAGCAGGTTCAATTGGAGGAAGGCTGAAAGCTCATCCAACAGCTTTTTCCTCAGTGGGCAAATCTCACATAAGTTGCTCCTGTAAGCAGGGGGTGATGGCTAAGAACATATGTTTGGGGGGGTTGCCTTGCTGTGCCTTAGCTTTCTCATATATTAAGTGGGGATCACAATGCCCGCTTCCTGGGTTTTCTTGTGACTGTTCAATGTGGAATCTGAGAAAGGCCAGAATAGTGACTAAGCATTCAGGAGCACACAATAAGTACCCCCCAAATGTTATCTACTATTATCCTTTGTTTCTTTTTCTTAAGTTTTAATTTTAATTCCAATTAGTTAGCATACAGTGTTACATTAGTTTCAAGTGTTATCCACTATTATTATTATCTTATTGTTATTACCTACCCTGTTAGTGAGCTCTCTGGTTCCTGAGGCATGCCATTTGATTGTTGAACTGTTTAGGGACCCAGAAAGCACTTCCTTAAGTTAAGATAAGAACGTGCTGGGAAGTCATCACAGCCCTTAGCAGAACTAGATGATAATCATTAAAATAGAAGCATAATGGATAGAATGCCCTTTCCCAAAGGGAGCTCTGCAAATCACTAGTTAACGGGTGATCTCTGCTGCTTCTATCTACCCCTTCCCCCTATTTCTGCCACCACCACCACCACCCCCTGCCCTCCCACATATGGTCTATAGTCACATATTTAAAGTAAAAAGGGAGGGCGCCTGGGTGGCTCAGTTGGTTAAGCAACTGCCTTCAGCTCAGTCATGATCCTGGAGTCCCGGGATCGAGTCCTGCATCAGGCTCCCTGCTCAGCGAGGAGCCTGCTTCTCCCTCTGACCTTCCCCCCTCTCATGTACTCTCTCTCATTCTCACTCTCTCAAATAAATAAATAAATCTTTAAAAAAAAATAAAGTAAAAAGGGGATGCTCGGCTGGTTCAGTTGGAAGAACGTGCAGCTCTTGAGCTCAGGGTCGTGAGTTCAAGCCCCATGTTGGGTATAGAGATTACTTGAAGAAGTAAAACTTTAAAAAATAAAAATAAAAAATAAAGTGAAACAGGTTTCTTTATTTTGGGACTTCCCAGGGCCTTCAATATGCTAAAATGGCTGTGGATTTCTAAGAGGGAATGTAGTGTAGAGCATTTCCCAAATGTCTCTAACATTGGAAACTTGCTTTCTTACAGTATTTCACAGGATGAAAGTCTTCAGAACACACTTTATAAAGTCCTAAGCTAAAACAGTAAAAAGACCTTTGTTGAAGAGGATTCAAGCTGCCCGCCCCTAGCACCACCCACAAACACATACCATGAGTATGGGATGGCTTTGTGAACATGAAATTAAACCTGGCTCTATTCCTCACGTGCACAGGACTAAGGCTTCAGTCTTCCCATCTGTGAAACCTGAACATGAATGTCCCATTATGTTCAAAACAGCAAAGCTGTTTGTAAAATTAAATAGGGGAATTATAAGTGCTTTTCTGTACCTATTAAATCAGACATATTCAAGGAAAGGAGAGGGCCATCCTATAGACAATATCTCTAGGAAACCAGAACTCAGAATTGCCATCTGTTGCCAAATAGCATCTCCTAAACTGTGTGAACTGTGGGGCCTACATTGTGAACAGTCAAGAAAGTGGGCCCAGCAGCTAAGCAGTGGGACAAGCAGATGAGAACATCATTCACAGTCATTCCCTCTTCATAGTCAGCTTTACTTTATACCAGTCTTGGAGGGGTCCTTGTCTATTCTAAAGCCCTTCCTACCACAACTGGAAGTAAGATTAAAAGGCAAACATTTCTGGGAGACAACAAAATAGAGATTCAAATATTCACTAAATTCAACGTCATGATACTTTCTTAATAGTAAATGTTGGGATAAGGGGAGGAAGCAATGGGGCCCAAGGCCTCAGAGTCGATTTGGAAATGTGGTCCCTGGGAAAGCTGCTGAGGTCACTAAAACTGCCAGTTCCACTGTGTGGATGGGCAAACATCAAAGTGCCCCCAAAACTGGGAAGAGATTATCAAGCATCTGTGATGAAACAGTAAGTTCCTAGCTTACTGGAGAGGGCACCGGATTTCCAGTCCCAAAAACTCTTACGTAGACAACTGAATTACCGTGTCCCTCAGTCTCCCTGACCTACTCCCTGAAGCTCAAAATGGGAAGAACAGAATCTGCATAAGTCATCATTGGAAGGATCAAGGAAGATGCACAGCTCTGCAAACTAAAATGCATTCTATAAAAGTCAGTGATTACTCCTCATGCACCCTTATGCATTTCTTTGTTGATGCAACATTTATTGGAAAACCTATGCCATGTTGAGATAATATAAAGGATGTTGAAATGATGCAAAGATACAAGTGGGATGGAGAGGGTCAAAGCAGAATGAGAAGATGGGCTTCTCTGCTGTTGTTTTGAGAGGTGGGTGATTTGCGGAGGGAAGAGAGGTGGCTCGGAAGACAAGGGACATAAACTCAGCCACTGATCAGCTGTGAGAACCTGAGCAGGTTATGTTCACTCTTTTCTATAATCATCTCCAAAATGAAGATGCTGAAACAGATTATCCTTGGGGCTCCTTCTAGCATCATCCTTTTCTGGAAATGGTAGTTGGACAGATGGGAGGCAGGTAGAGGTGGACTCTCTCACTCCTTAACTCTGTGACTCTGGGACAATCCCCTCACCTCTCTACTTCTTAGTTTCTTCATCTGTAAAGTCAGTCCATGAATCATAATACCCTGGGAGAAGTGATTAAATTAAGTAATACACTGGGATGGTACCTGGAACATAGTAACTCTTCCATTAATAGCAATTGTTCTGATTTTTTTTGCTATTATAATAATCACTTCTACTTTTATTTCAGGATCATATATTCTCAGATCTGAATTTTAAAAGGGCTTCTAATTTAATTACAGTGTCCCATGTCACTGATTTCCATTACTGGTTTTTAATAGTTTTTCCTTCTGAAAGTAATTTCAGTTGAAACTTTACATGTATGTTTAATTCGGACCCAGTATCTGGGAGTCTCAGCATATGGTGCTTGGAGGAACAGGCAAAGCATTAGCAAAGAAAGTGGGTAAAGAGCTGCTCTGAAATCAAAGGTGTCTTTTTTCTCTTTCATTACCTGCACGACGCCTCCCATGAGGGATGCAGCCACAGCCATGGAGGTACACAGCACGCCAAACAAGAGACCTGAAAGAAAACAAACTCATGACCATGGTCCAAGCTGGCTTTGAGGGGTTTCTTGAGCTCCTGTCCAGGACAGTCTCTGAGGCAAGCCCTTTTGGAAGGATCTCAGTGAAAACTGTCCTGACCATTCAGCCATCGCAAGCCCCAAGAGGGACATGTGGGAGGCTTCGTTCCAGGTCAGGCAAAAGGAGCTGGAAGCCAGCCTCTAGGGGTTTTCTCTCCAGGATTCAGGAAGAGGGCCATCATATGGACACAACATGAAAATGTGGAAAAGGCACTGGTCTAGGCTAATCCAGGCTCCATTAGTGGGAAGTAATTGCAGTTTGACCACTCATCAAAAGTTAGCTGAAGAAGTTACTAACCTTTCTGGGATTCAATAGTTCTTCATCTTTAAGCTGGCTAACAAACTGAGGGTTCTAGAGGGGAGGGGGGTGGAAGGATGGGTTAGCCTGGTGATGGGTATTGAGGAGGGCACATTCTGCATGGAGCACTGGGTGTTATGCACAAACAATGAATCATGGAACACTACATCTAAAACTAATGATGTAATGTATGGTGATTAACATAACATAATAAAAAAAAAGAAAAGTATCTAACAAAAATGTGAGTCTTTCAGCTTTATGAAAGGCCAAAATTTATGATTTATGTAAATAAACATTGTATTATTTGATCCAAAAAAAAAAAAGATGGCTAAGTATCTATACATTTTACCTCATGCCATTTGCAACTCTGGAAAGTTTTTCTAATCTCTTTCTTTAGTGCTTTATTCATACCATCCTTCTGGCCCTGAGTATATTGCGAAATGATTTATTTGTTTACATATCTACATCGGAATGCCTCAAGGGCCATCAGAGTATGGGCCCTGGAGCTTCTCACGCAGGGCCTCCAGGACCAAGGGAGTTTGCTGAGTGAAGAAGCAGATGCCTCTTGTCATCTTTTTAAGATGATGAGTTCTTTTAAACCACCTTTAAGAAAAGAATTGTTTTTATATATCTTTGTTTAAAAATCATCTTAAAATTGCATTAATTTCCCATTGTAATCCCTAAACTAAATAAGAGATGGGGAAAGAGATGAAGAGTTGGAAATATAGACAGAGACACAGTGACAGAAATGGAGGGAAAACGATTTTGTTTATTCTGTTTGAAATTATCTCTCAGCTAAATATCTAGCTCAGTTCCCAACATGACATGTCATAGTACGGAGTACAGACCATATGTCAGGCACTTTACTGGTGCCAGAGCTATCAAGTCAACACCTGATTCCTGTCCCAAAGATCTCATGTGCTAGGAATAGATTACACATAAATAATGCATCCAGCTGTGCCTGGTACATAGAAAGTACTGTGTGTTTGCTATTATTATTATTATTATATTTCAAGTTTAGTACATGATATTCATGATATTTATTATCAGAAACTCACTTTTTTTTTAAAGATTTTATTTATTTATTTGACAGAGAGAGACACAGCGAGAGAGGGAACACAAGCAGGGGGAGTGGGAGAGGGAGAAGCAGGCTTCCTGCGGAGCAGGGAGCCCGATGCGGGGGCTTGATCCCAGGACCCCGGGATCATGACCTGAGCCAAAGGCAGATGCTTAATGACTGAGCCACCCAGGCGCCCCTCAGGAACTCACTCTTAAAATGAAATTATGCTAGCAACTTTCAATGCAATATTTTTCAACTTCTCAATAAGCCAGAAAAATAAGGAAGCTCACCACAACACTAAAAACCAAGTTTGATCAATCAAAACATTTTGGAATTCTAAAATTATTCTCATTATCTTTAAAGAGGATAGACTGGACTGCAAAAAACAATGTTTGCCCTGATTCTGAACCGCTTCATGAATAAGGAGAACTCTGCCTACCTGAAAAAAATAACAAAAGACATGTTTTCTGTCCACTACAGACTTCCCTTCTGCTGGGCCAATAGTTATATGTTAAATGAAACTCTAGGCAGTCATCTCTCAATCCAGAGGTTCTACTTTTTTGTGCTGACCAGAGAATTGATTCATTCCCTCTCTCCCCCAAACATTATACTTCCACCAGATCACAATCAATAGAAACCATCGAGGCAGGAAATTTAGGGGAAATTGGTGGCAGTTCCATAGAGACCTGGAGTGTATGGCACCTCAAACAAAGCAGTAAATGTGGGAAGGAGAGAAAGTTCCATAGTTGCAGCAAATGCTATGGATATTCCAAGTGTTACATCAGCTCAGAGGATCAGACAATAAACCATAGGCATAAAAGAAATTTCTACTGTCATCCAGCATATTTCTGAATATCTTTTAGAAATTGAGAATTGTACTGGAAGTAATGTCCATTCACCTGCTATTAGCTTTAATCCATTGTGCAAGATAGTGAGTAGAATCAGGCAATTCACCTACCTAGTTAACAAACATGTGATCAGCATTGATCTCTCCCTGTTCAAGCGTACGTAGAAAAAAAAGAGAAATGCAGGATCCATGCAGAATATCACCAAAGGAATGAATATATTAACCTAAAATCTGAAATACACAGTATACTTTCTAGAAATAATTTACCTTAGGAAGCAGAAAAAAAAGTATTTAGAAACTGTTTAGCAATTTTAATATGATGCAAAAACACATAGACTCAATGAAGCAAACAACTTCAGGTCAAGAGAAAGCAAGTGAGGTGAAAAATGGCAAGATAGGGTGCAACACCAATAAATTTAGATGAAAATGGGTCCAAGTGAGCTAAGAAAGGACTATAAAGAAATTAAAAATGGTAATTGACCAAGCACTTCCACTCCTAAGTATTTACCAAATAGAAATGAAAATATGTTCACAAAAAGACTTGTACAAGAGAATTCATAGCTCCTTTATTCATTATAAACTCAAATGAAACACCCTAGGTCCATCAACAGAATTAGAAGTTTAAAAAACTGTGGTATATCCATACACTGTCATACTATTCAGAAATAAAAAGGGATGAACTACTGATATACAAAACAACATGGATAAATCTCATAAACAAAAACATGCTGAGTGAAAGGAGTCTTACAAAAAAAAAAAAAAAACCAGCGTGTACTGTGTGATTCCATGTATATGACATTCTAGAAGAGCTAAAACTAATCTATGGTGGAAAACATCAGAATAGTACTTGTCCCGGTGGGGGGATGCGGGTGGTGGTGGCAGAAGGATTGACTGTAATAAGCAAGAGAGAACTCTGCAAGGTAATGATGATTTTTATCTTTAGTGGTTGAGTTACACAGGTATATGCATTTGTCAAAACTCAGCAAATGTATACTTACCATTTGTCTATTTTATTGTAGGTAGATTTTACATAAAAAGTTTTAAGCAAGTATTCAATTCTAGTTAATAATGTGTATGCTAAAATAATTAGGGGGAAGTACACTAATATCTGCAATTTACTTTTAAATGTATCAAATATATGATATATTAATGGATGGATAGGGAGCTGGATGGATATATGAAAAAGCAAGATTAGGACAATATTAATGGAGAATCTAAGGGGTATATATATATATACATATATGAGAATTTATGGCAAACGTCTTTAAATTTTGCTGTAAGATTGAATTTATATAATAAAATGTAAGGAACAAAATACAATCGCAGAATTAAAATCATGATTGTTAAGAAATTTACTTTGTGAAAAACTCAAAGTAACATCAAGAGAAAACTTGAGTTCTTCAAGTGTGCAGAGAAAAAGAAAAAAGTTATGAAAATAAGAGAAAAAGTAAAGCATATGGATAACTAACAACCCAAATTAGAAGAATATTTAAGAATAAAGAGGTGATAAAACTCAGTATTTTCAGGCACTCACTAAAAGAAAACCAATTAGAATTTTGAGAACCAACAAGGGTTGGGTAAATGGCCAGATATGTGCTCTCTACAAAACAAAACAGAGAAACTATAGGTTTTCCACTTTGATAATAAACGCTTTAGAAGATACTATGGAGAAAGCATCCCATTCATAATACCATAGAAAGGAGAAGAAAGAAAAAGGAAAAGTGGAAGAAGGGAGAGGAGGAAAAGCTGAAGGAGGAAGATGTGAGTGTAATTAACATCTAGGATAGAAAACATGATACTACTAAATAGAAAAATGCTATTGCTAGATAGAAAGCTTACAAAGATGTCAATTCTTCCCCAAAACATTTTTAGATTTAATACAATCCCATTGGGATGGAGGTGCAGCTAGATGGCATACAATAAAGTATTTTAAAGTCAATCTAAAGCATAAATAAACATGTATAACCCAAAGTTTGTTTTTGCAGGAAAAAAGTAAAGAAGAGCAACAATAGAAAAAAATTTTAATTTTAAACTAAAAGTGAGAGGATTTGCTCTAGCAGATATTTTAAATAAAACACTATAAAGCTATAATATACAACAAGATGGTATTTGTCCTGCAATTGGTAATTCAGTTTAATGAAAATAATATATAAGATCCTTAAACAAATCCTTACAGATGAAAGAATCTTATATTGTATATTATCATCACTGAAATATTAACAACCAGTGAAGATTATCGGATTAATGATGCTTAGAAAATTGGCTGACATAGGTAAAAAAAAATTTAGATCCTCTTCATAAATCATAAATCAAATAATTTGAATACATTTAATATTAAATGTGAAATATAAAATCATTTACAATCTAGAAAAAATAAGGAAATCTATAAATGGGTTTTGGATGGGAAGAAATTTGTAAGCATAAAGAAATGGATAAAACAGTAAAAGAAATGATACACATATTTGATCAAATATGTAATTATAATTTCTGTACATCAAAAATGTATTTTAAAAAATCTGGGGGACATTCTGCAATATACAAAGGTCACATTTCCTTTATACATGAAGAGATTTTGCAGGCAAAATTTCTAATATCTCATCGACAAACAGAAAGCATAGATTTTCACAAAAAATACAAGTGGTTATTCATCATCTGAAAAATGTTCAAAATTCACTATAAATCAAAAAATGTAAATTAAAGCAAAATGTGATGTTATTTTGCCCATGAATTTGGCCAATTTTTAAAAATACTAATGTCAAGTGCACAGAGAAATATGTCACTACTCACTGCTGCCACACATAAATATTATTAATTGGGCCACACTGGAAATATTTTTCATAATATATATCCAGAACTGTCAGTGAATTTGTATTATTTGATCTGGTAATTTTCTGTTGGGGGTTTTTACTAAGGAAAAAATTATGGATGCCATCAAAGATTAATGTATATGGGTATCATCACAATGTTACAAAAAATGAAAAAAGATTCTAAAAAGTAACAATATAAAATAAAAAAGTAAGCCATTTTGTAGACTATAGAGCAAACATTCAAAAACCATGTTTTCAAATAATGCATAAATGACACAGGAAAATGCGGGCACCTGGGTGGCTCAGTTGGTTAAGCGACTGCCTTTGGCTCAGGTCATGATCCTGGAGTCCAGGGATCGAGTCCAGCATCGGGCTCCCTGCTCGGCAGGGAGTCTGCTTCTCCCTCAGACCCTCCTCCCTCTCATGCTCTCTGTCTCTCATTCTCTCTCTCTCAAATAAATAAATAAATAATCTTTAAAAAAAAATGACACAGGAAAATGCTTGCTACACTCTCCTAGGAAAAAGAACCAACCAGAACAAAATTAGGCATAATTTTGTTTAAAAAGTACATATATTTTCTCCAATTACCTACATTTTTTGGTAATAAGTGAATAAACATATAATTTGTTTATACTGAAAAAGAAGTAAACTCTGTAAAACTATAATTCAATATGATAAGTGCTACAGTGAGCATAAACATAATATGCAACTGTGTGATTAAGCAAGGAGCAATTATTCCTTGAAGGGAGGTTACCAGGAGTTTGGTAATCAAAAATTCTTCAGAAAAGAATTTGGCATAATGTATAAACTTGTCAAACCCCCAAGTTGTACACCTGAAGCTAATGTAACACTGTGTGTCAACTATACTAAAAATAAATACATAAGTAAGTAAGTAAATAAATAAATAAAAATTATAAAAAAGAAAAAGAAATAATTTGACTTTATTAGACAAAGTGACTGGCCGTAGTGAGCAGAACATCTTCCCATGTAGAGGGATGAATATGGTCAAAGCAAGACATATGCAAGAGATGTTGAAGTGATGAGTCTAGAGTGTGGGGTGAGTACAGAAGAGTGTCGAATAGAAGGTTGGTGAAAGGTAAGCTAGCTGGTAATTCTTGCCTGTTACCCTCCTGATATCTTTGGAAGTGTGAATCCTTATGTGAAATTCCTCATACACTCGGTGTGCATTTGTGCCTGTGAGTCCTGAGTAACATGTACCATATTCACATTTCATGACATGGAGTAGAAGATGAATTGGCTCTACCTACATAAGCCTTTACTGCTCCAGGTGCTCAGCTTGTCGGAGAGATGGGGAAAACAGCTCTTGACAAAGTCCTCAAAGGTCACCGTTGCTAAGGCATTGATGCTGGCAGCCACGGTGCTACAGGGAGAGAGAAGCGAGAACATAGTCCAAGCTAAATAAAGCTGACCAGCCTGCCCCATCATTCAGGGCAAACCGACAAGGCAGGGCTCTAGAAACAAAAAACAGATGCAGACATATGTCCTTCTTCTGGGACTTCAGGTGGGCTACATGGCCTGTCTACTCACTCTTCAAAGCTGCCTCTGTGCTTTGTGCTCTTTGATTTCTTCAAACTCTAGTGAAGAAGCTTGATGTTCATGCTCTAATACCTACCAGTGCCCCTGAACAAGACATTCAATGAATTAGCAGGCAGTAAAAAGTTGTGTGTGTATGTGTGTGTGTATTTAGGTTGGACTTGAAGCAGTGACTATCCTAATCCAGGAATCAGTACAGTTTGCCACTCATTAGTCATTCATTCATTCATTCATTCCTCCATTCATACCATTTATGCATCTCTTCATTCTAGGTACTAGGCATACCATGGTGAACCAGAAAAACATAGACCTTATACTCGGCAACACAGACATTCAACAACCAATTACACAATTGATCACAGTTGTTAGGAAGGAAAATAAGGTGCTACGAAAATATGCCTTGCAGGATCCTAAGCTGATTTGAAGTTAGGGGATTCTTCCCTTAGGAAATGATGATTAAGATAGACACTGAAAGGACCGATGCAAATTGGGAAAAAAGAGGTTCTAGAGCAAAGGGAAAATTACATTTAAATGCCTCTAGCTGGAAAGCTTATTGCATTCAACAACCTGAAGCCCCCAGGGTGGTAAGAATGCAATCAGTAAGGGAGAATGGAGCAAAAGATAGGATGGAAAATGGGCAAAGACTAAAACTACATAAAGATTTAATATTCTCTCTGACTTTTCAACCAGAGTCCAGTCTTATGGCCCAAAAACTCACTTTGATGACAGAGAACCTGGACGTTGAGGTTTTCTTTTAAGAATAGCATGAAAGCTTGGGTGCCTGGGTGGCTCAGTTGGTTAAGCGACTGCCTTCGGCTCAGGTCATGATCCTGGAGTCCCTGGATCGAGACCCTGGATCAAGTCCCTGGATCGAGTCCCGCATCGGGCTCCCTGCTTGGCGGGGAGTCTGCTTCTCCCTCTGACCCTCCCCCTCTCATGTGCTCTCTCTCATTCTCTCTCTCTCAAATAAATAAATAAAATCTTAAAAAAAAAAAAAAAAGAATAGCATGAAAGCTTATTTAATTCCTCATACAGACCAGGAATATTTTAGGTAGTAGAATAGATAACAGTATTAAATTCATGTTATGCAAAATCACAACCACAAACAAAAGTTCTGGAAAAGAAACCAGCTGATGAACAAAATCTGGCCATCTGTTTGTAAATTTTCCGCTGATATTCAGTAGCTAATTGTTTTATTATCCTCCAGTCCTCATCTGAAGACAAGCTAGAGCTGTGCCAACAGCATGGGAGAAAATTCAAACTTTTTCTTTTTTCTGTAATGCAGGATAATGGTACCATTAATTTTAGCTGTAGCTTACTTTAGTTGGAATAGTTCCAGGTCCATCACATGCAAAATTAAAAGTTCCTTTCCTAAGAGGCAGATACAGCAAGTAGAAATTTCCTAAAACCCATTTCTAGGGAATTGAAACTGTAAGTACTTTGAGATACATTCCCTTTTTCCTGAGAATCAATGCATGGTGCGTGTTTCTTGCCAGACTCCCCTTCTATCTGCAGCTCCATGAAAGTCAAATAAGGAAAGTAGGTGTCCAAATAAAAAGAGTCCACATTCCCAACAGTTTTGTCTCAAAATACATCATCTGAAAGTCTCAAACATTAGGGTTGACTCTCAAATCCTTTGAGAGAGAGGAAGCAAAACGCTGAATTTGGCCCATATAGAACCTCTCCTGCATTGCCTTTGTAATCAGGTATATTATCCATATGCCAATTTCTCAGATTCTAAAGCTTCTTTAAGATGATAGAAATCTTTCTTTTTAATTTTTCCTATCCCTCAACCACTATCTATTTATTGTATCCCTATTCCTGTCTTTTCCTTTCTCAACTCAACATCTGACTTAAGGTTGTAGCAGAAGGAATCTCTCTATAGCATGAAGTGTCCACTGTGTCCCTCTCTTAGAAGTTTTGGGCTTGAGACCAAAAGAGCCATCCATTCTCTTATGGGGGAATTATCTGTTGACAACTACATGTTCTTTAATCTGGAGAGACTCAGCCTTAGAGTAAGAGAAAAAGATAAATAAGTAAAGCTCTATAGAGAGGGACAAAATAAAAGCTAGAGTGCCACCCTTCTTTGTGACTGATCCTCTGGTGCTCATTTTTTCTGTCCCAAGTTTCCCTGAGATCTTAATCTCAACACCACGGAATAATAACACTTTGTGTTACTGAAGCAAAATCCTAAAAAGAATATTAGCAAAAATAATTCAGTAGTAAACTAAATCAGAATTACACCAGAAGCAAGTTCAAGTCATTATATGAATTCAAGGATATTGCTAATTTGGATATATGTCAACATATTAATATGCCAAAAGTTAAAAAAAACACTTCAAAAATGCCAAAAATTTAATAAAATTCAATATCTCCAATAAAAACTTTCCTAAAAGTAGAATAAGTATATGCATTTTGTTCTTTTTTACAATTTATTAACTTAAATGATATTCTTTTTTTAAGATTTATTTATTTATTTTAGAGAGAGAGAGTGGGAGCACAAGCAGGAGGAGCAGGAGAGAGAGAGAGAGAATCTCAAGCAGACTCTGTACTAAGTGCACAGCCCAACACAGGGCTCCATCTCAGGACCTTTAGATCACAACCTGAGCCCAAACCAAGAGTGGGACCCTTAACTGACTGAGCCACCCTGGTGCCCCTTAAATAAGTATTCTTAAATGTAAATAGTATCTTTCAAATTAAAACTTGATATCACATTTAATGGTAAAATCTAAGAGCCATTTACTCTTTTTCTCCTCACAAAATCATGCCCTACCACAAAATCATGCCTTACCACTTCTACTGCAGACCCATCAGGAAGAGAGGGACTAGACCTTACACAGGCTTGACCTTGTACTTGGATACTACTCTATCCCAGCCAGAGGGAAAGCACCTCTTTCCCCCCAGCAACCACTCAGCCAATGAAAAGCCACCATGCTTTGAACTCCCGATTTACTCCAATTGGTCTTTTAGTTCATAACAGCCTTCCCAACTTACTCCTTTTCTCCTCAAAAAGACAGACCTCTCCTTTGTTCCTCACACTCACCTATGGTTTTGCCTCAACTTACTTGTCCCTTATTGCAATTCTCTTTTATTCCCCAATAAACCCATTTTTTGCTGGTAAGATCATTGGTGGTTTTTATTTTTAAGGTTAACACTTCTAATACCTTCCTATTGATCTTCAAATCCAAACTACTTCATGAAGTTTCACAAGTTTCCATCTCATACAACAAAGCATTCATCAGGGCAGCTGACACACAGTAAGTACGCAGTAAGTAGTGGTGATTATGACCACCGTCACCCTTGTCACCTCACTGGACTTGCCATCACCACTGTCATCAACCTCCACGTCGTCAGAGCGGAGAGTTGTCGATATACTAACCTCAGAGTTCCGCTGAAGGCACAAGCCACGAAGAGTCCAGGCAGTCCTGGCATCGTGGAAAATATCTCCATGACGAAGTATGGCATCAGCTGAAGGAGGTAAAACAAGATAGGATTAGTGGCCTTAGCAGCAGAGTCTGAAATGTGAAAACATCACTTTCTAGCAAAAGGAGGTGGGAAAAAAAGACAAAAAAATAAAATAATAGAGGAGTTTGCGAAGACTCAGGTTGTTACATGCTGGCAGTTGAGGTTATGATTAATCCGATTTCATGGACCTGAGGTCCAGCTCCAGCTGGAGGGGAGGTGGGGGGTGGGCAAGGGCAGCTGATATTAGGGAAAAGGGTTGGATGGACTTTAGAAGGTTCAGGAACTTGTTTTATTTCTCCTATGTTTGCAATATATGCCATTTTCTTGCCTGTCTACCCTTAATGTTAGCAGTTAAATCCTAACAACAAATGCTTAAAACTCATCTTCAGGGAATCTAGGTATTATGGTTCTACCTTGTAGTCAGATTTGTGAGAGAGGAGCCCCCCTGGGATAGAGGGGACAGTGGAATATAGAGCGGGGAGAGAGTGATGGTTCCTCTTGAACACATCCTCCATAAATGGAGTTTTTGAAAGCACTTTTTAAAAAAAATTTTATTTTATTATGTTATGTTAATCACCATACATTACATCATTAGTTTTTGATGTAGTGTTCCATGAGTCATTGTTTGCATATAACACCCAGTGCTCCATGCAGAACGTGCCCTCTTTAATACCCATCACCAGGCTAACCCATCCCCCCACCCCCTCCCCTATAGAACCCTCAGTTTGTTTCTCAGAGTCCATAGTCTCTCATGGTTCATCTCCCCCTCCAATTTCCCCCCTTCATTTTTTAATGTAGTATATTGGGGTGATGGTGTTTAAGCTATGATGAGAAGCCATGAGCAGAAGCTATATAGAATTAAAGGTAATTTTCTTCAATTTGAGAATAAAACATCTTTAATCAACCTTGAGACATACAGAAAAAAAGAATTGAAAGTCTGCATTGACAACCAAGCCATGGGTTCAAGCCCAACTTCCACTCTCCCCAGCCTTGCCCTGACCCCTGGCCCCTGGCCTTATCTTCATGGACAAGGTGAGATACCTTTTTATGTGTCACTCCACCATTTTAAAACCTGGTGTGTGGTGATACCACCCAAGAGGAGAAGAAAGAAATCAACTCTCTTGGGCTTAGGAAGTGGCTTGAGATCCAGGTGGAAAAAAAGGAAGAACCCATATTACTCATTCATGGCCAGAAACCATAATACTCATTATGAACTCATTCATCTCAGCCATTTCCCCACTGGTCCCAAGCGAACACATACCTGGTCTGGCGCTGAGATAATGCCAGAAGTCCAAGGGTCACAATCTCTGAAGTGGGAGTACATGATTAAGCCAGAGAAGACAGCACACACCAGAATGATCCAGAGACCCAACAAGTTAAAATACAAGGCTCTAGAAAAAAACACAAAGATCTATTGGTAGCCTCTACACCATATCACAGTATGATAAAGACATCACCCAAAATCCATGGTAAAAATTTTGGGGGATTTTTGCTATAAAATAAAATTCCACAGCCTTCAAGAATCACTACACTTTATACTTTTGCAATTTTTGTTTGTTTGGGAACGTTACACTTTTAGACTGGTGACAAAATTTGAATGAGGTAGATTTTTGATGGCTTTTCTTTTGAAATTAGGAGTTTTTCTGCAAAATCTCAATGTGTGGTGGATGAAATTTCACATACCGATCACTCATATTATATAACTTACAGTGATTTTCCCCCCACTCAATTCATAAAACTGTCAAAAAGTGAACTTACATTTTAACACCTTTTCTTCCAGAGGGATAATGAGATAAATGTAGAAGTAGACACATTTTGGAAATAATCACTTTGGAGACTGATTTAGATGAAATTTAAAGTTGAGGGTTTTTTTTAAAAAAGATAACAGAAAGTATGCAAAACCTAAGGTCATTTTACCCATATTCTGGGGAGCAATTCTTTTTATTTGTACAACACAGAGATACACTTAATTCCAGTTTGAGTGCTTTGGCAGTCTCCTATGGTTATTTTGTATTCATTGTTGGTTTTTGAAAGTCAAAATATTACTAGTTTTCGGGGTTTTTTTTTTAAAAGATTTTATTTATTTACTTAGAGACAGTGCGGGCGGGAGGCAGAATAAAAGGAAGGGAGAGAATCCCAAGCAGTCTCCACGCCCAGCACAGAGCTCAACACGGGGCTCATCTCAACAACCTTGACATCATGACCTGAGTTGAAATCAAGAGCCAGACGCTTAACCGACTACACCACCCAGGCGCCCCACTAGTTTTCTTAATCTCAGGGAAGACTAGAAAGTGGGCTGGAATTTTATAAACAACCTCATTCTGGAGAGTTTCAAAGGGCCAAGAGAGCAACAGTGGGAATTTTCTTGGATCAAGTCATTGTTCGAAGGGAATCAGATACATCCACATTTAAATGTAAGGACACACATTAATTTCAAAGCCTCCGAAAAACCATACTGTACAGGTGTACCTAGCTTTCAGAAAACCCTTGAGCCAAACTACTCATTTATGCAGCAAATCTGGTTAAATTATTCTCTCGTTTGGAAGCTTCTATTTCATACTATTTACATTAGAAAAGGGACTTATCCTAGAAGTTACTTCCTTTAGAGTTTTCTAACAATGTTTCTTGTGGAGTTGTATTGGCTTGTTTTTGTTTAGAGGGGTTGATTTAAAGATAGCCTTTTGGGAATACAATTAATATATGAGGTGGTCAATACCTATTAACTGCCTTGATTGTACTCTTGCTATCCTCCCTTCTGGGCAACTTTATTCAAACCTTTACTTAGGCCACCTCCTAGAGAGCCCTCCCTGACCATCTTTTTCTGAAACTGCGTCTCTGCTCTTTCTACTTCTTATACTGTTTTACATCTTTACAGCACTTATCATTATCTAAAAGTGTATAATATATTCATTTGCTTATTATTAGTTTCCCCCACTCAAACAAACACAGTGCTATAGAATTGTGCTGGCACTTAGCAGACTTGAAATTATTTTTGGTAATAAATAATTGAATGAATGAATGGTAGAAATTCAGTACAATATGATTATACTCCTCATATCATTTATTTTTTTTAAAAGAACCTTGGGCCGTGAATCAGAAGACTTTATTCTCAACCATCTGATGTTAGACAAGTCATATGACATTCTGAGGCAGTTATATCATCTGTAAAAAGAGTGTTAACACACCTGCTCTACTTCTATTATGGGACTAGTATGAGGAATGAATGAGTTACATTCTGTAAAAAGAGATGTAGGTTATATAGCCATACATTCATACATTACCCAAAACAATTTTAAGCTTCACCAGTCAACTATGGGAAATGAGAAACCAATGGCAAAATTGTACTGAATGTTAAAGTCCTTGTGTTGTGAATTTGTTTTTCATTAGAAATGGACTTTGATTCTTTACGGAATCTTGTAACTTAAGCCACTTCATTGATTCATTAAAAAAATATTTATCAGGCATCTCTATATACCAGCTCTTCTAGGCCCCAGGGTAAGGCAGTGAGCAACACAGAACCCACCCTCATGGAGGTTAAATTCTGGGATTAGAAACAGATCATCACTGAAATGAAATAAATGAATACAATGATTTTAGATGTAAATGAGGAAAATAAACTAAGGCAGTAGGAATAGAACAAAAGTGACTTGTGTGGGTGTGCTCGTCTTAGCCAGGAGATGGGATGGAGATGGGAAGGGACTAGAGAACATGCATCAGCCCCTATTACCCTCATGGCACCTTTTATGATCAGCAATCTTTAAAGATAAACTAGAAAAAAGAGGAGGTGAAGTCAGCTTCCAGGGAGCACATCTAAAATCACATGGTGGGTGATATTATTTCCAGGTGTGAGGAAGGTCAATAAAGCTTAACATCAATCAGTGATGTGAGTAATTCGTGAGTAAGTAATCCGCATTCCTGGCCATGAAATATGCACATATAATGAGTCGCTCCTGGTTTTAACCCATGGACACATTCAGTATGAACGTTATGGATCTATTTTCACCTATGTATGTTTCAGGATGTATTTTCCCCAAGTAGCAGAGCTTTCCTTAAACTCTGATGGAATGTTTTAATGACACCAAGCTCTCAGATAATTGAACGGAAGTAGAGCATTTAATCAACATCCTGCACAGCCTCCTAGGTGAGAGCAAACTGGCAGCTGGCTCCGAGTGGCCTCCTGTTGCCCCCCATAGTGACCTTGAGGCTTCAGCTGGGTGACAAATGACACATCCCCACTGCAGGCTTCCTTCCACCTGCATGCACTTCAACTGGACTGGCCATTTTGACTGATTTCTCTTTCCTGAACTGTAGTAACTAAACCAATTTGGATTCTCTCAGGGAAGTCTTTTCTAAAGAGAATTTTTATTTTTCCATCTTTCCTTATTCTCACAAAATTCCTATCATAGCTTTGGTCCTTCCACAGAAGTGGGGATGGGTGGAAGCAGAAGTTGCAATCCTAAATGCTTAGGAAAGTGTGTACATTTTTTTCTCCATGAATATCTCTCCTTTTCTGACAGTTCTCATACCCATTAAATAGTCATGCAATAAATTCCAAACCCCAAGCAACTATTATGAATGTAATTGTATCAACTTTTGCTTGATTTAAACTAACTCGCTAAATGAGTCTTAAAGATACACAAACACAAGCACACACTTGGGAGTACACACTATTATTGTTGTAATGGGGGAAATTAGACATGTTCACAAGAAAAAATAATATAACATAAATACATAAGATTAAAAACAATCTAGATGTAGCAGAGAATTATTGTTTATTTCACCAAAAGATCCTTTTAGAGATACAGTCAACTCTATTTTAAAGCAGAATTTTAAATGAATTTTAATTTTATCTATTTATTTTTGTGAAGTAAGCTCTACACCCAATGTGGAACTTGCAACCCCAAGATCAAGAGTTACGTGTTCTACCAACTGAGCCAGCCAAGTACCCCTAAATGAACTTTAATTTTAAAGGAATTGTGAGATCAAAGTCACACTTGATCTTAAATACATTTCCAGTAATTCAGCTATTTGATAAAGTGATGATCTTGTATGGAGGGTTTGTTAACATTATTTATTGTAATAGGATATGAATATGTTATCAGCAAATTAATGGAATACTAGATAATGCCTTCAATTCTTCCTTCTGTGAGTGTGTGAAATATATAAGAAATATAGTCTCTTTTGGAATTCAAGTTACAAAACAGTGAACCATGTCCCAGCAATGTTATCTTCTATTCAGCCTATGCATTGAAAGTATTTTAAAATCAGTTGGGGAAATATTCACAGTGGCTGTTTCTTTTTTTTAAAATTATTTATTTATTTATTTATTCATGAAAGTCAGAGAGAGAGAGAGAGGCAGAGGCAGAGGGAGAGAAGCAGGCTCCCCGCCTAGCAGGGAGCCCAATGCGGGACTCGATCCTGGGACCCTGGGATCATGACCTGAGCCGAAGGCAGACGCTTAACCATCTGAGCCACCCAGGCGCCCCCACAGTGGCTGTTTCTCACTCAAAGAAAAGTTAAGGACATCCCGACAAATCTGGGGATGCTGGAAATTTGGACAGAACAATGAGGATAAAATGTCCATTTTAGATGCATGTCTAGCTTATTTCTGCCAGGTCTGCAGAATAATACAGAACTTCCTTCAATCCCTGTTCTAGAGCACGGGATGCTTGCAGGGCTTGGAAGAGGCTTCCCAAGCTGTGCCCCTGCTGGGGTCTGTCAGGGCGAGCACGCCTGGCAAGACTGGTGACTGCCGGCTCGGCGGGAGTTGGGTTGGCAAAAGCCCCACTGTGACTTACCTCATTACCTTGGCTTTCCTTCTTTTAAACCTCTCCTTGGAAAATTTAAGGATATACCCATCAAAGAAAAATAGAAGCTGAATTGATTGAGACCACAGGTCAAGTCACTCATAAGGGCTATCTCATCACAGAAACTCTGAGGAGGCAAAACATGCTATTTACTTCTGCATTGCCACCCAGGGCACCTAATTTCACCTAGTGAGTTCTCAGTAAGTGCAGGCAGCAAATGGTGTAGAGGAGAGCAAAGGCAGAGAGACGGAAGTTCAAACCCACTTCCTTGCTGAGATGGGAGTAGTAATGCCTGCCTCAAAAAATTGCTTAGAGGGTTAAATAAAACTTTCCATTTCTCTCTCTCTCTCTCTCTCTCACACACACACACACACACACACACACACACACACGCGGAAGCATATAATAAGTACCCAATGAAGGCTAAGAAAACTGAAATGTTTATTTATAACTTACAGTTTTGCATGTTTTTCTGTTTTGCAAGAGATGCATCGCTGTATGGTAGACTGATTAACTCCATAGATCCCGAGCCATGTAAAAGTTCCTCCCACCGAGATTGTCCAAAAAGTGTGCCGCCTGAGAGGATCTACATCAAAGCTATGAGGCAGAGAGAATTGAGTGAACAAAGATGTTCCTTTGATGCCCAAATATTATTTTAGTTAGCTGAGGTTATACAGCTAAATCTTTATAAAACACGAAAAACTAGTATTGGACGTACTCAAATATATTTAGTCGAGATCCATTTGTTGATTGTTCTATGACATTGTGTAATCCTCCAGCATGAGCTGATCCTTGAATGAGAACCGTTAAAAATCCCACAATCATGACAACCATCTGAAATGTATCTGTCCACACAACTGCTTTTAATCCTCCCTAAAATGGAGAGAATAGATGTGAGTTCTCGGAAAGGAAGGCTGTAAGTCCTCCAATTCTTTACAACCTCTCTGCTGATGCAATCTTTCTTTCCTTCCTTCCTTCCTTCCTTCCTTCCTTCCTTCCCTCCCTCCCTCCCTCCCTCCCTCCTCTCTCTCTCTCTCTCTCTCTCTCTCTTTCTTTCTTTCTTTCTTTCTTTCTTTCTTTCTTTCTTTCTTCTCTTTCTTTCTTTCTTTCTTTCTTTCTTTCTTTCTTTCTTTCTTTCTTTCTTTCTTTCTTTCTTTCTTTCATCTTTCTTTCTCAATCTATGTTATGAAGAACGAGTAGGAATTTACCTGGTACAGAGGACAAGAGAGGGGAACCACATATGTGAAGGATGGAGATGCATGGCTGCCTGGAGAAATGAAAGAATGCTAGAATATATAGATTGAGGCATATACAGAATGCCCGAAGGGAGGTTGCTGAATTTGCTAGAGGCCAGAACACATGGGTTTTGGCAAGGCTACTTAAATGATTTCTTAAGAGCAATGAGAAAGCATTAAAGAGATTTACATGATGAGAGATTTTATTTGTTTGCTTCATATTGGTTTCAGGGGTGGTTGTGTGGATAGCAGATTTCTGGACCAAGGAAAAGAAGGAGTGAGAGATACACTCAGAGTTGATTTCAGTAGTCTGTGCCCAAGAGGACAGAGGTTTGAAGCAGGTTTGCAGCAGGGTAGAGATGGAAAGAAATGGATGGACTTGAAAGATAACTGGGAGGTCAAATCAACACAACTTGTAAATAATTGAATACAGATGATGAAGAAGTGGGGAAATTAAGGATAATCATCTGGGTCTGGCTTATACAAACATGAGGGTTTTTTTTTTCGTAAATTTAGTGGCAGTAAATAAATTTGGGGGAACTGAGATGCTAGAATGCTGAGAAAAAAGAAAAGAACTAGGAAAGAATGATAGATTCCAGACATTCATGGAGAAAGGAGTTTTAAGAGCTAGACGATGGTCAAAGAGTGAGGTGGGCAAGGCAGACTTTGCGGAGGATAAATCTCACAGCAGAACTCAGGACAGAGTGATGAGGGAAGAGGTTAGTGTGCTCGTTATCAAAACTGGATCCTCTGTAGAATCCTTTGGGGAATTTTGAAAACAAACAAACGCCAATGTCCTAGCACCCAAGGATTCTGAATAAATTGAAGTCTGGGTTGGGATCCAGTCTTAAATATTTTTCTGAAAGCTCCGACAGGAATTCTAAAGTACAATTCTAGTTGAGAACACGTGGGCAAGAGGAAAGGAGGCGAGAAAGAGGCTCCTGGAGTAATCCAGGTATAGAATCCCTGAGGATCACAGTGAGGTGGAATGAGCAAATTGGGAAAGATTAAATGAAGTGATATAAAAAAAAATGCTTTGAAAATGAATAAGCACTATGAGAATGGAAGGATGTGATATTTTTAACATTGAAAAATAGAATTGTCATCCCCAGTTACTCCTCCAGAGTGTCAAGAACTTCTGCGAAAAGATGACAGGTTTCATCTTTATCTTGAGAAGAAAGAAGACGTTGGGATTGTCCCACCATTTCTTTTGTAATTAGAATGCAATTTGATAAATAGACATTAAAGCCCCTGCCTGAGGCACTGTATTTGTATATTGTGTTCACATCCTGACTTGAGGAATAATCAATATTTACCTCCTACCTCCCAAGTAATAGTATTGTGATTTTCTCTAAAGACATTAAGCCTTCTAAACCCAAGTCACAACATCAGATTTTAGTGATATGAAGACCAAATATCCCAGAGCTCAGTTTTCAGCAGCTACTTGCTATTGGTTATGCAAAAATATGCAAAAGCCTTATGCATATTTTTGAACTTCAGCTAGACATGAGGCAAGAGAACAAACCACTTTATCAAATGTACATCAAAAGACAGATTATAGGGGCCTCTGGGTGGCTCAGTTGTTAAGCGTCTGCCTGCAGCTCAGGTCATGATCCCAGGGTCTTGGGATGGAGCCCCGCGTTGGCCTCTCTGTTCAGCAGGAAGCCTACTTCTCCCTCTCCCACTCCCCCTGCTTGTGTTCCTTCTCTAGCTTTGTCTCTCTGTGTCAAATAAATAAATAAAATCTTCCAAAAAAAAGGACAGATTATAGTCACCATGAAAATTTCTCTGACTCTATAACTTCTTCATACTGTGAGACACCCCCCCGCAAAACACACACACTGACCTATAACCCTGATAGAGCAGTGTCACTGATGTATTTAATCAGTCTGTGTTGTTTGAAATCTAATGTTTACTTCACTAGATTGCAAGCCCCTGAATGGCAGGAATCACTTATTGTTTTAATCTCTTCCACCGTTTATCTTAGATATCCAACCATCCTCAGGATGTTAAAGAAACTGCAGCATGAGCAACATGTGTTGGACAAATAAGCCACCACTGGAGTGGGATCCAAAAGCCTGTAGCCTGGCTAGAGAGAGAAAAGATGGGACAGAGGTGCTGTAAGGGATTAGATGGGCGGATTGACTCACATCATAAAAGATTTCCAACACTAGGCTAAGAGGCTTATACTTTATCCTGGGAACAATAGGAAGTGAGAAGAGAATTGGGTCAGTTAAGTGGCATGAAGTAATAGGTGATTAAGATTAATCTTCCAGAAGCACGCAGAGTGGAGAGAAGCACTGAAACCAATTAAGAGGTAGCAAATTTAGTTCATTTTAGCTTATTGCTATTATGACAATATCCAGACTTGTTTCTAACATTACTTTTTGTTTCTGTTTGTGCCTTCTCTATTTTTATCCTCTTCTCTTGCTTAAATCACTTGAGGTTTTGTTTTGTCTTGTTTTAATTCCCTTTTTCCACTTTGACATTTTATTTAAATGGGTCCCCTTGAAATTTTGCTGCAGATTTTTAAGTTAGAGTCTAAATTTAAAGAATATCTTAATCCTCAACAATTCAAAGATGATAAAATTGTCAACTCTGATTACTGTCTTCTTGATTTACATGCTATTGTTGTCCAAATGAGGGTTATTCTTTTTCTTAATCCCAAAATTACATATAATAATAATAAGTAGAAGTAGCAGTAGTATATTATATTATAAATTATAAAATATAATTAGATATGTATGGTATACTATACTATACTATAAAATTATTTTTTTATCATCGAGCACCAAAAATTGTTTGACTAGACTTACTAAATGTTTACTCTTTTATTTTCTTATCATTACTTCTTCTATCCAAAACTGGATCATTTTCTTTCTTCCCAAAGTACTTCCTCTAGGTTTTTCTCAGGGAAAGATAGATTAGTGGTAAATTCTCTTGGTTCTTGACAGTTCTTAAAAGTTAGTATTGCTGAATACACAATTTTAGGTTGACAGTTGTTTTCCATCCATGCTTTGAAGATATTATTTCACTGTTTCTGCCTTCCATTATTGTTGCTAAGAAGGCTGCCTTCAGTGTCCCTGGCAATGTGTCTAGTCATCCTTGTATGGATAGATGCTTTGGAGCAACTAATCTGTCACGTATGGCCAGACATATAAGGAGCAGGAGCTTATTTTTAACCCAGGTAAGAGACGTGTGTCTGGAATAGAGCTATGGTAGTGAGAATGGAACGGGAAAAAAAAAAAAAAGACAAAACTCTGTAGTGCAAAAGAAATGGTGAGAATTGTGTGTATGAAAAGGACATTTTTAAATTGTATATTTCATGATCTATGTTCAAAGAGTATCTGATATGCACACAATACCAAAATATCTGGATGGTCTGCTCGATGATAATATAGGATTACTTTGTTTTCCTCTATAGAGGAAGAAAGAAAATCCAGCTTTCTGAAAACCAGTGCCATATTTTTAACTGGTTGCTTACAGCCTCTGTCTATGGATGCCAAGGATTCAGAAGAATAAAGCTTCCCATTGCAAAGCATGATAAATAATAGGTGCTCAATGAATGTTTGTTGAACTAAACAGATTTTAACAATTACGTAAGTACGTTGCCAATACCACCCAGATTCCTTGATGAAAAACTGAGCATGTGTTAAGCCAAATGGTACTGTAATCCAAGCTTATCCATAAATAAGAAAAAACAACAAGCTGTGGAATCCTCAAGTTTACAAAATACCAGCCATCCTTGATCATTCATATATGCATTGTGCATTTCTCAATCACTAGACAATGAAGTGTATGCTATCTAGGGTTCATAATTACTGTTAACAGGCACATTGTTTTCTTGGCAGTTGCACATGGTCACTTATCCTCTTAGCAAGAAGGGATTTCTTCCATGAAATCTTTTCTTTGCCATGGCTTTCTCAAATGAGCCCAGAACCCAATTCTGCTAATGGCACTGAAAGAATTTTAAATAAAAGAACAGCACCTTCCTCAGGAAACTGTGACAGAGAAGCCAGCAAATTTCTCTTTAATTTTGGAATAGCAATTTCTGCTATAATTAGATGCCCTGTTGTTGGAGGTTTGCCCTTATCCCATATTAGGAGATGGTTCTAAATACTTTTTCACAGTTAGATACATACCAGGGTACAGTAGAATGTGCAAACAATTCCTGTTGCAAACACAGAGCCCCAGAGATCAAACCCAGTCACTAGAAAAGAAGAAAAAATATTGAAAGAAGTTTCTCTGAGAAAAGTAGAAGATCAAGGTTTATGAGAAAAAAGTCACAATATTTTTGTCAGTGTTCTTTGTGGGCAAATGGAAATCAAATTAAAATTTTCTCTTATTACATTCACCTCTGATAAAGATTGTTTTATTACAGTGTTATACTTCAACTCAGTCTATAACTTTTAGGTAATGTTAAAAGCCAAATCTTTCCTCCTAAAATTCTGTAGCTTCTGGTCTTTGCACCAACTGTTTGTTTGCTTTTTCTTAACGAAGTTAGGCTGAGGACTTTGAAACCCCCTAAACCTCAGCCCTGAATAAATGTGTCTCAATATAAGTGCAGAGCATGATTAAATTGAATATTGAAGACTTCTAATATTATAGGTATTATTATGAAAGTTATTTTAATCTTTTTTTAACTCTTGTTTCTAGGATTCTATTCCCTCAAAAAGGTCAAGTATAAGTTTTTTTTTTATTATTATGTTATGTTCATCACCATACATTACATCATTAGTTTTAGAGGAAGTGTTCCATGATTTATTGTTTGTGCACAACACCCAGTGCTCCATGCAGAATGTGCCCTCCTCAATACCCACCACCAGGCTAACCCATCCTCCCACCCCCCTCCCCTCTAGAATCCTCAGTTTGTTTCTCAGAGTCCATAGTCTCTCATAGTTCGTCTCCCCCTCCAATTTCCCCCTCTTCATTCTTCCCCTCCTGCTATCTTCTTCTCTCCCTTTTTTTTAAAACATATAATGTATTATTTGTTTCAGAGGTACAGGTCTGTGATCAACAGTCTTACATAATTCACAGCGCTCACCATAGTACATACCCTCCCCAATGTCTATAAGTTTTAAAATAATTCCTACGAGTACCTTTTACTCCTGTATTCAGATTATCGACTTCATGAAACCCCTGAGACAGGATCATACATTATAAACGTCTTTAGTGGTTGTGTGTATGCAATACCAAAACTGCCATCATTTCAGAAAAACAGAACAAACAACTAAATGACAATCAAACTGGGTGTTTGAAACCTTGTGGGCAAATCAAGTAATTAATTATTTACCTTCTTTTCTCTCTCTCTCTTTTTTTAGATTTTATTTAAATTCAAGTTAGTTAACATATAGTATATTATTATTTTCAGGGGTGGAATTTAATGATTCATCAGTTACATATTACACCCAGCACTATTTTCAATGTTTGATTTTTGGAGCTCTCTATCGTGATGACTACAGTAATTAGAGCCCCTAACCGCAGGAATGTCTCCCCAACAAGATGGATGTATATTTCTCAAGGTGAGAATGTAAGCATACAAAAGATGGAGAGTATCCAAGGGAGTATCAGTGACTCACCTTGATTGAGTGCTAATGCAGGTGCATATACCACGACTCCTGTGTAGAGAATCTGGTGGGGAAGCAAGAGTCAAGTGAACAGTGTGAAAAGTGACACGGAAGGGAAAGCTGCCTCAAAGTTTCCTTATTGACCTTAGAGGGGTATTTCCCTCCTCATGTCACTAAACATGTCATTGGCAACCGCTCTAATCTTGAAATCATTGATTACTGTCATTAGTGTGCAAAGCATTTGATGGAGGAAGAGCACTGGACTTTTAAGACTGCTGTGAATTTTGAGACTTTATGGCCAGATATGGGATATTTCTTTTTTTTTTTTAAGATTTTATTTATTTATTTGAGAGAGAGAATGAGAGAGAGAGAGCATGAGAGGGGGGAGGGTCAGAGGGAGAAGCAGACTCCCTGCTGAGCAGGGAGCCCGATGCGGGACTCGATCCCGGGACTCCAGGATCATGACCTGAGCCGAAGGCAGTCGCTTAACCAACTGAGCCACCCAGGCGCCCAATATGGGGTATTTCTGAAGGAAACAAAGATAGGCTTCAAGGTAAGGTTTTGGTTCAACCTTTCTCTACCCACCCCCCGCCGCCATGCATATGTCACAATGACTCAACCTCATCTCAGCACGCCGCTGAAATACGGATTTTCAAATGGAGACAGTACAGAGCAGGGTAAGACGAACGCGGGTGATCTACTTCATGAGTACATCTTTGGACTCCCAGGGTTGCAGCCACTATGCTGAGGGAAGTAGGTGCAGTCTCATTTTTATTTTAAATGGGATTTCACCATTTAGAGATTCCTGTGAGGGTTTTAGGAGGCAAAAGTGTAGGAGCAGGTCAGGGAGCACTGCTTTCCTCCTTTTCTCTCTCTTAAATCCTTCAGTGAGTGAGTGGGAGTTTTGATTAAGAAAGAGAAGAAGGTTATTTTCCAGCAGAAAGTACATTGTGAGCTGTAGGAAGCATACCAACAGTGTGCCACAGGCGACCCTGGGGGACAGCATGAAGGCACCCAGAGCTAGGGAGCAGGAGAGGAATCCCAAAGGGGAGATGGGAGTATTGTCTTAAAATGACTTTCAACAAAATGGGCATTTCTGGTTCAATGCAGTTAACTAGTGAAAACCAGTTACTGAACCATTTCATATCCAAAGCAATGTGTTTTTAATGCTATTTTTTTCCTTTGTGGTTTATAATATACATTTGTTTTTTATTTATTATTTGGATGAATATACGGGGTCTGTACAATGTGGGTAACTTTCAATGTAATCACACATCCCGAAAGTGCTATCCTTGGAAGAAAGTGCTAGGTCTGTCCCTTGGTTGCATTCATTGCCACCCTCCCCCCCGAGTAAGCAAACCCATATCTTGTCACCCCACACTTTCCACATCTGTAGCAGCCCTTCCCCCTTACCGTCTGCACAATATAGATGACAGTGGCCGCATAGCGCACTGGCTTATTGAATCGTAGTTGTAAGTACTAGAAAGAACAGAGAGAAGGACAAGCAAAGAGTCAGTGAGTTATTTACATAAGAGCTGCTAAGAAGGTTCTTTTTTCTTGTATTCCTTTATGTTTAGTGCTTTGGATTTATAATATGATTTTATGCTATATATACTCAAGAGAACCAGAAAAATATGGATTGTTTGAAGTCAAAGAAATATCAGAGCTCTATTAAAGCTCAATTCTTGCTTAAGGTTCTCATGATAGAGAAAATAAATGCTTTTTATTTTTAAATTTTTATTGTTTGAATGAAAATCCAGATCCTCTAGCTTTCTACCCAGGGATCTTCCTACTGACTATACTGAAGCCACTGTTTCCTTTTATATCCCATTCCCCCCAGTTTAGCCCAGACCTACATTCCCTCTTTCCCAGGTGACTCCCTCTAATTTCAATCCTTGCCCATCCATTCCATCAACCACACATCTGCCACATTGGTTCTCCTAGAGCAAGGCTCTAATCATGTTGCTCTTTTTCTTAAAATCTTCAATGACTCTCTATCATTGACAAAGTCCACACTTGATATTCTCTACTGTATGATCTATACTCTTCCTAAGTCACACCACTAGCCCTCCCATTATTAATTCTCCACATAAAATCACTGTGTGTTTTTCAATCAACATGCTTTGTACTTCTCAGACTTTTGTTTTCTTTGCCCTGCTCAACCCTTACCCTGAGAAAATAACGATCTTATTCATAGACCCTCCTTCTTCAGACGATAGATTTAGTACACTGTGAGTTAGGAGATAGTCCAGGGGGTGTGTGACTGAGGGCACCAGATATAAGGAAAATATTCTTAAAGAGGTAAAGAAGTCAGTGAGGAGTCAAGTCTCAGATGTCGTAGGATGGAAAATGATGCAAAACTTTTGCGGTGAAGACAGCTTAGGTTCAAATGAGACACCTTTGGAGAGATTCATTTAATGCACTAAACAATGGCTTTCTTTTCTAAAATTGGTGCTTATAAGGCTCCAGTGACATAGTATATGATAATGCCAAGTACAAGCACAAGAATATAGTGGGATCTTAGTGACTGTAATAGTCACTGTGAGTGCAATGCCTGAGCTTACTGGCACTCACTATTCCAGTACAAGCTGATGGCTTCTAAATGCACCTGTGATCATTTGCTTAAGGGCTTTATTTCAGCCCTTGCACGGGGCGGACTAGAAGTGCCTGGGGGTGTTATCATTGGCTGAAAGCCAGTGACCAAAGGGAGTTAGACAAAAAATATTCAGACTTCTTTGCCGGTCAGGAAGGACAACCCTGAGACATGATCTATGTCTTCTAGAGGTCCCCAGTGAGACTGAACATCAATTGCTCACAGTAGTAATCTGTTCAAAAACACACTTTTTATTGGCTTCATTTCCTTCCATATTTTAATTGCCACTTACCTACCAATGTTAAATGAAATACTTCCCCCCAAATGACTTGCATTCAAATCCTTGTCTCAGGGTTTGCTTCTGGGGGAACACAACTTAAACCAAATATAATGTAAGTGATGACTTTAAAAATGCTTGTGTAAAAAGTTGTGTCCTGCTGATGGGAACTTTTTTTCCCTGTGACATAAAAGAACTCAAGACAGCCTGCTGGAGGATGAGGCCAGGTGTGATATAAATAAGTTGTCTCATCTCAGTTCCTCTAGACATACCAGCCACTAGCTAATGCATTAGCTGATGGCAGTCATATACAAGGCCACTGTGAGACCAGGAGGAGAACCTCTTTACTGGACCCTACTGAGCCCACACCAAATTGATGACCCATAGAATTGTGAGCAAATAAAATTGCTGTTCTAAGAAATTTTGGGGGGCGGGGAAGGTGATATGTTATGCAACAATACATAAATAATATAAAAATTGATACCAGGAGTGGCGAAATGTTGTAACAAAGCCCCAGAATAATCTGGTATTGGCTTTGGGGCTGGGTGGCACCTGAGGTTTGGGAAAGCAAAGGGGAAATTGTTCCCAAAAAATGGAAAGATAATGAGGTAACTGCTATAGGAATCTTCACAAAGTCAAGGGTTTTTAACATCTCAATTTAGTTCCACTAAATTCAGCCAATTCAGTCCAACTGGAGAGGCAGTATTGAGAAAAAGATATGTGAAAAAAAATAAAAGAAGGGGATCAGAAGTAAGACTCCCTGAATTTTAGTTTGAGCTTTGCCGCTAGCTCACTGTGACCTAAGCCTTTGGTTTCTCATCCATGAAACAAGAGAGACAATTCCAACTGTGTAATAATCCACCTGAAAGAATGTATTTACCCAGCCTTTCAATTACCCCCTCCCTCACTCAATGGTCCTCTTGCGTGTGTATTTATCTATCACTACAGTCAGGAGTAAAAATGGAAGTTCAACCACAGAGTCGCATGCTTCATGCCTGCGTTTGAAAAAATTGCACAGATATCATTTCCCATCATTGTATTTGATTATTTTCAAAACCCCAGGCCTGATAGAGCCACATTCTTTTCCATCTTGGTGAATAATAAGTCCACTTCTCATGTTGGTTCAAACTCAAATAACATGGATCCACTTTTTACTCCTCTCTTTCTCTCACTCCCCACATCTACTTCATACAAGAATCCTGATGCCCACGTCCCACTCTCAAAAAAGAGCCACTTGCATCATCTCTTCTGTAGCTACTGTAATACCATCAGCTCTTGTCTGGGCTACAGCAGGAGCCTCCTAACTAGACCCCCTGCTACAGCAGTCAAAACCCCAGACTCATTGCCAACATCCAGCTAGAGCAACACTCAAGATGCAAATCACATCATGTCACTCCTCTGCCCAAACACTGTCATGACCCACCTCATGGAGAGTAGAAGTCAATCCTTACAATGTCCTAAAGGCTTTATAACATTGGCTCAAACCTTCTCAGACCCTGAATATCCATCTTAAATAAAACATTTTGTAGCATCATTTACTGTGCTGAAATAATATTCGATAATGACATCTTATGCACATCTAATTTCTGAAAGTTTAAATTACTACAACACCACAAATATAATTTAAAGGAGAAATAAAAGGAAAGAAACGTACCCCCCACAGTATGTCATCTGTAATGTTTAGAAACCACCATAAAAGATGATATTAAAAAACAGTAGCCTGTGCATCTACCTAATGAAAAAATTTGGATTAAAGAGAACTAAGTAAATCAGAAGCCGTTTAGTTTAAGAAGTCCAAGAAAAATGAGAAAGCAGGCAGACACCAGCCTATAAACGAGTGCTAAGGGTGAATAAGAACAGACTAGATTTATTAATGTGTGCTGTGAGAAAGAAGGCAATAACTAATGACAAACCATCCAAGTGGAGATAATGAAGCTGTATGACACTGCAAATGAGCTGTGCCTAATCTATAACGTGAGGGGAAGAACGATCCCTCATGCTTCGACATGGGACAGGGTAGTGATAAATTTGTGCAGATGGCACATCTTGGTCTTGAAATCCCACTGTATATCAAAGCATTTAAATCAGTTGGCTATGTTAGTCACCATACAATACATCATTAGTTTTTGATGTAGTGATCCACGATTCATTGATTTCATATAACATAACATAATTAAATTAAATTAAATTCACACATCCCTTCTGCCACATTCTATTGGTCAAAGCAAGTCACAAGGCCATCCCAGATTCAAGGGGTAGGAAAATAAACTCCACTTCTTTCAGTCCTTAGTACTTTAAAAGACCCTGGAATGAACATCTAGGAATGGGTAATAGGGAATGGAGGATGAATAAAGAAACATAATACATTCAAGCTTCTCTATAGAGCTCAAGTAGTATAAATGTGGGGACAGTAACCACACCAACAACAGTAATAATAAATAATAATATAAAACTCTTATGTGGCATTTACCATTTGTCAGGTTCTGTTAAAAGTATTTGCATGTAATACCTCAGTTACTCCTCACAGACATCCGGTGAGACGGTTGCTTTTATTACCACTATTCCACATATGTGGAAATCAGGCACAGAGAAGTTAAGCAATTTTCCCAGTCATGCCACTGATGGGTGGCCGTGTTGGCATTTAAAGCCAAATAGTCAGGAGGTCATGCTTTTAATCCTTGTGCCTTCTGCCAATTCTTATAAAGCAAAAGGAAATCCCCAAATCGCCTCTTAAGTACTTTACACAATCTGAAGTCCTTATTATTAGGGTACTAAAAATTAAAAAATATGTAGAGGGCAACAAACTTTATAAATTAAATTCAATGAAACCCTTACATTTCCTATAACTGTATTAACTTAATAATTAAAAGGCAGTCTCAAATTTCCTCAGTTACATATTTGCAATTGGTTTAATGCAGTAACTGAACCGCTTTACTAAAACCAGTTACAATGAACTGGGTATTGAATAGCACATCTGGAATAGATTGCTCAGTAAATGTTTCAATAACTTCAAGACAATGTTTTTATTCCATTTTAATTTGGGGGAAATAGACTAATTTATAGTGGTGTGTATAACTTCTTATTTTAAAAAGTTAACATTATTGGGTACCTGGGTGGCTCAGGTGGTTAAGCGGCTGCCTTCAGCTCAGGTCATGATCCCAGGGTCCTGGGATCAAGCTCATGTGTTGGGCTCCCTGCTTAGCATGGAGTCTTCTTCTCCCTCTCCCTTTGCCCCACCCCCCAGCTCATGCTCTCTCTCTCAAATAAATAAATAAAATCTTTAAAAAAAAAAGTTAACATTCTTATGTAGCAAAGTACTACTAATTTCTATTTGCAGTAGGTTTTGAACATGAGGGCATTAAAAAATCACTAAGCACATGGTGGTACAATTATTCATTGCATATTATGTGCCTTACATACTGCAAGACACCTGGTGTCCCTGCTCATGCCCCCTAAACTCCAGTAGTGCCCCCCACTTATTTTGACAACCAAATTACCCTATAAATATTCAAAGCCCCCTGTGTCTGACACCACACCCACTGGTGGTGTCGAGTGGGGCCCCCCCACCTCTTTGATCTCATCTCTTGCCTTTCTCCCCTTGGCTCACTCTTCTCCAAGCACACTGATTTCTTTGCCGTCCTTCAAACATGCTAATCACATTCCCCTTTTAGGGCCTTCGCATCTGTGGTTACTTTAGCTTGGGATGTTCTTCCCTCCTATGGTGCAATTGCTTGCTTTATCCAGGCCCCCAATTAAATGCCCAATTATCCCTGAAGTCTCACCTAACCACCCCATATGAATTGTTGGCATTCTCCACCTGAAGCAGAACTACATTCTACCTTATCTTATTTACTTTTTCTCTATTGCATTTAGTAGGGCAGGATAGCATTGTGATTCAGCATGCCATCTCCAAAGTTAGACAGCTCAGGTTTGAAAAACGGCCACTTGTTAGCTGTGTGACATTGGGCAAGTTACTTGACTCTATGTGCCTCATGTTTCTAGTCTGTTAAATGGGGATGATAATAATAGAGCCTATCAAAGAAGGTGATTTGAAGGTCAAATGATTTAATCATGTGAAGTAGCTAGAGCAGTGTTCAGCACAAAGTCAAAGAGCAAAAAAATCATTTTTACAACTAATTCCATAATCCATTCGATACTCATTAAGCATCGAATTTTTATTTTTTTTTAAATAATTTAAAAAGTTCTTTTACACTTAACTAAACTTCCACGAAAGAAGGGAGGTATTATTTTCTGCGTCGAAACCTGAGCTGATAAATGCTTAGTAACTTGTACAAAGTCCTCCTATTATTAAGCAGTGGACTTTGAAATCGAACTCCCATTTTCTGACTCTTCTCTTTCTCTCTCTGTCTTCCTCGCTCTAGCAGTTACTGAAGCAATTCTTTTTAAAATGCCAGCAATGCATCTGGGAGTCTAACCTTAATAGCTGAGGGAAAAACCTAGGATATATTTATGTTTTCAGAAGTACACTAATGAGCAGCGAGGATATGTGCATATATATTGTAGGACTAACCATAAATTGAGCCGTTTCCCCTTGAATTATGTACCAGACAGTAGCTGTTGCATTACCTAATTCCAGTCACCTACTTTTGGTAGGGAGGGGAGTTTGACGTTGGATATTTGATTATGATTATCTGCAGAATCACAAGTTTTAAAACCTTCTTTAAAGTGTTCCTTTGCCGAAGTGGCTTTTGAAGTCCAGAGTAATCCTTTATAATCATTTAGTTTACAGAATTAAAAAAAAAAAAAAAGAGGTCTGTTAAGAATCCTCTGCTGTGACTTGGTAGGGATGGTGTTGGATAAGGAAAATAAATACCTTTCTCATAGAAACTGATTTATGATCATGCTTAAATATTGGACATGCAAATTCAGTTTTTAACCTGCTATTTTTCTTGAGAAGTATTGCAAAATCATGCCTCATTTTGTTTTCATCAACATAAACTCCATATATGTATCATTTAACAATCTCCCCCATTAAAATGTTTTCTAATTTTTTAAAAACATTACCATTTCTCCACTGATAGGAATAACCAATATTAAAGTACTCAGCTCTAGTATGTGATGGAAAGGGATAAAGACGAAATGGGTTCTCAGTAGGTCTTATCTACTATACAATCGTGGCTAAGCCATTTAGCTCAGTCTCAGTTTTCTTATCTGGAAAATGATAATATTTACAGTGTATGTTCTGCTTGCTTTTCAGAAGACTGATGTGAATAATACAAATATTAACTTCAGCTCTCTTTCATTGAGACTCTCTTACAAGTCAGACAATGCATTAGGGGTTTACAAATAGGTTCTCATTTAATCATTGAGATACACTTGTGGGATTAGCTCCGTATTTTCATTCTACAGATAGAAAAACTGTTCTGTGTGTCCAAAGATAAGCTTTTCCCAATAACAACGAAATGTGTTTTTTTGGTTTTTTTTTTTTAAGATTTTATTTATTTATTTGACAGAGAGAGACACAGCGAGAGAGGGAACACAAGCAGGGTTAGTAGGAGAGGGAGAAGCAGGCTTCCCGCGGAGCAGGGAACCCGATGTGGGGCTCAATCCCAGGACCCTGGGGTCATGAACTGAGCCGAAGGCAGATGCTTAACGACTGAGCCACCCAGATGCCCAGAACGAAATGTGTTTTTACCATGAAAGCGTCATCATCCTGAAAATAAATGTGCTTCTCAACTAGCCCGTGTTATTAAGACAATGTATATTATTAGAGAGAGGGGGGAAAAATGTCCAAGTGGAGAGAAAATAGCAACTCTTTCCAAAGTGAAGAAAAAGAGAAGAGTTGTCTTACCTCGTAAGTGCTGGTGATGCCAGATCTGTAGAACACGGGGACAAAGAGTTCTGACGTGAGGATGATGACAAGTGCATACGCGATAAAGAAGAGCACGAAGGATGCCCCAAAGCGGTACACCTCGGAGGGGGCCCCCAGGACAGTGACAGCTGACATGAAGCTGGCTGTGAGAGACAACGCTACAGGGCCAAAGCTCATTTGCCTTCCCCCGACCAGGAACTCCCTTGAAGTTGCCTTTTTCCTCTCCTTAATAGCAAAAAACACCCCAATTCCAGAGGAAATGACAAAGAGAGCTGCAAATACAACATAATCCCAAACTGTGAAGCTCTTCACCTCCATGCTGGGAAGTATGGCACCAGAGAGTTGCTTTCAACCAGATCTCAGGGAGAAGTTGTTTCCAAAAGCAAAGCTCAGGGCAGTAGATGTTTTGCCAAGAGAAGAGACTGTGATTTGGGGAAGAAAATGAGGACCACAGGCACTTCAGTGGATCTTCAGACACCAAGTTGTACTCGGGGAAGACCTCAGAAGTTGACGACAGAGAAGAATCTGGTAGTGGTATTGGTACCAACAGATGAGAACTTGAAATCTGACCCAGCCAGGACCTGTCTGTTCCCCTACTAAAGCATGTGCCAGAAAAGGAATTCAGATGTGTTCTAAAATTAATAACCATGGGGGTGAAATGGACTTGCCAGGTAACATGCTCTTTTATCTTCTAGATTTTTTTGATTTAAGGTTAAACATTACTGAGGAAAAAATGGAAGTGATACAAGTTGACCATCTCAGCATTTTTAATTAGTAAAATGGAATCTGCAATATGCAACATCACCCTCAGGGGTGTCTTTTACCTGAATAAGGGAGGGTGGGGGAGGGGTACCTGTAATTTTCCGAGGCTGTGGGTGTGGAAGGAAAAGAGTGAAGGACTGCCAATCAAGAGACCTTTGCTCAAGTTGGCTCAGTTGTAAGCAAGCTGTGTAATTGTTGGCAAATCATTTAACCTTTCTGAGCTTCAACTGGAACATGGGGGTAAAAAGACCTTAACTGGTTATTAGAGTCTTTAAGTGTCTCAAACTATCTACCCTCTTTTCTCTGATCTGTAAAATCAAAGTTACTAATATCTACCCATTGGCTATTATTGGTGTTTAGAGCAGAGCACTCCTGAACATAATAGTTGATTCTCTCTCGACTCAGAAAATGGATTCACCAATAATTAATAAACCATCTGTAGTCCTCTATTTTATCTCCCAGTCTCTCCTTCATTTTGATATTTACAACACTTGCACTCGGAGGCTAAGTCAGAGTTAGTACTAGGACAAATGAGAAAAGGAAGGTGAAAATCCAGTTATAGATTGCTGTTTCTGCTCTTGTTAGAGGGTCAATTGTCCTGAAGTATCCCCACTAAGCTTTTGGGGGACATTTCTCTATTGTTCTCTATTGTTCATACTTCTCCTTTTTCTCAATGACCTTCCCTGAGACCGAGCTCTACAAAGCCTAGTTATTCCATGAAATCTAGTTCCTGTCTCCTCTCCTCTGTGGAGCCTTCCTTGACTCACACCTGCCCTCTCCACCCCAGCTCCTGTGGGAAGCAGCCTCCCTTGGTACTCACTTTGAACTCTGAGAGTATCCTCAGCTATTTTAAAGAACCTATATGTATGTGTCTGTATGAGTCAGTCAGCTGTTGTAGACAACCAGCTTCTGGAAGATAGAGGCACAAGGCCTGGTCCATAGTGATCAAGAAATAGTAGCCACTGTAGAAAATAAGGAAATTGGGTGCCTGGGTGGCTCAGGCAATTAAGCATCTGCCTTCAGCTCAGGTCATGATCTCAGGGTCCTGGAACTGAGCCCTGCATCAGGCTCCTGCTCAGCAAGGAGTCTGCTTCTCCCTCTCCCTCTGCTCCTCCCCCCCCCACGTGTGTTTGCACTCTCTCTCTCTCAAATAAATAAATAAAAAATCTTTAAAAAAAAAGAAAATAAGGAAATAATCAAAAAAGCAAAAGAAGAAAATATATATTATTCAATATGCCCCACCCAGAAACATTTTTGTCAAACAGAGGAAATTCTAATTTTGCTTTTGACATCTGGATAACTGAACACCTTTGATTTTTTGTTTAATCTGGATACTGTCTTCACTCCCTACTTTGCTCCATGGATTTGAATTAGGCCACAGGAAGCTCTGATGGCCAAGATACACTTTTAGTCACAAATAAATATGCAAAGACTCTGCCAGGAACTATCTGTGTCTTGTTGTTAAAATTCCTCTCGTAAATTTGCAGACTTGATATGATCCATGTTAATGGGAAACTAGGCCTTTAATATTTTTATTTTAACCTAGGATTTTAATTATTTTTATCATTCAGTATTATAATTATATAATGGGGTTTTGTTTGTAACAGTCTCAGCAGAAAATCAGAACTCTGGCTTTCAGAGACTTGACTACCTTATGCTTTAATATTAACACCAACTAAGTGGTAATATTCAATCCACAAGGCATGTGAACAACTTGTTCCGGTCAGGAGAATATTTGTTCAAAACATTATCATTATATCCATGAGGTCCCAGGGTTAAATACCAGAAGCTTGCAGCTGACGAGTCTATGAGTACTGCTGTTTTTAATGAACCACTGTCAAGACACAGTATTGTCTACATAACTTCCATTAGTCTTAGATTTCAAAACCATGGGGAAGTAGAGTGGTTAATGATTTGGTATGTGAAGGAAGCTTCATGCCTCTCATAATAAAATATTCCTTGCTCTCAACATTTTGCTGACTATAAGGCACAGCAACAATTTATTAAGTTAATTCTCAGTTATTTCCCATTTAAAAAAAAATCTTTTTCTCCCTTCTGTAGCATTCAATGTCTTCAAACTGTCTTCCTCTTTCCCAGAGAAACTCACTCTATGCAAGATTCATGATGATTACAAGGCATAGAATCAACTTATTCATAACTTTTCAAGGAAAACAAGAGAACCAGCACATTCAATGGCTATATCAATTATTTTTTAAAAGATTTATTTATTTATTTATTTATTTATTTATTTATTTATTTAAGAGAGAGAGAGAGCAGGGGAAGGGGCAGAGGGAGAGAGAGATAAGCATACTGCCTGCTGAGTGGGGAGCCTGACGTGGGGTTTGATCCCAGATCCCTGAGATCATGACCTGAGCCAAAGTCAAGAGTCAGATGCTTAACTGACTGAGCCCACCAGGTGCCTCAATGACTATATCAATTAGAAGGCACATCCCTATATCATAAATATTAACATGGAAGGGAGGGGGAAATGTACTTCTTTGATCTGAAGAAACCCCAGTATCTCCTGAACCCTTTTGCAGGTCCTCGAAATGCAAACATTTGCACCTTATTCCTTAGTGTCAGGTGGGAAACTTTGTTAGATGGTAAGACATCATCACCTGCTCCCCCTAACACACACACACACACACACACACACACACATTCTCCCCTGATGAGGCTCCATTATCCAATTACCCACTGCCTAATAGGTTAGAATTGTTGTTGTTATCAGTAATAGTCTCCTTAGTGTAAAATAGTTCTGCACTTTGTTTGGAGCAAGTTCTAATGGGAGAAAGGAGAGAGTTTGAGAACACTGAATACTACCAAAGGGAGGAAAGGGTAAAGAAACTGGCAAGATTAGACATCTGGAGGAATAGTATGGGAGACTCAGCATAGGAATGAAGACAAGAAAACAGTACAAGAATCTGTCTTGTGGCAGAGACATTTCTCAAAACCAGTGTAAGGAGAACCAAAGGGGTCCTAACAATGAAAATAATTAATATTAAATGTTAAAATTGTTAGAATCTTTCCAGCTTTATTGAGATATAAGTGACATATAAGATTGTATAAGATTAAGATGTATAATGTGATGATTTGATACACTTACATATTGCAAAATGGTTACCACAAAAGTGTTAGTTGACTACATAATTCCCCATAATTACCTTTTTGGGGGGTGGGGAGTGAGAACATTCAAGATCTATTCTCTTAGCATCTTTTAGGTATATAATGCCATATTGCTAACTATAGTCACCATGTTGTACATTAGGTCCCCAGATAAATGTTAAATTTTTGTCATGTTGTACTGGAGTGTAATACCCTTCTGTATCTCAACCTTTATGGAAAAGCTGCTACATCACTGGGGTTATATTGGTGTATATTCATCATTACACTAAAGAGAAAAGAGGTTGTGATCACCTTTGGGTTCAAAATGCAGAAGGAGGAAGGAAAACTATTGAAGGAAGTATGACACATAGGGGAGACTGAGAACCCAGAACCCAGAAGAAACAAAAAGTGGAGAAAGACCTCCTGACAGTATGATCTTTGAGACTGAGGTATGGAAGACCATTTGGTATCCTATTCTATCAAAGTCAGGAGCTTTTTAGTCCTTTTTTTTTTTTTTTTGCCTTGTGTTTGTCTTTCTCTCTCTTTCTTTCTTTCTTTCTTCTTTCTTTCTTTCTTTCTTTCTTTCTTTCTTTCTTTCTTTCTTTCTTTCTTTCTTTCTTTCTTTTTTTCCTTCCCCTCTCCCTTCCTTTCTTCCTTCCTTCCTTTCTTGCTAATGTAAAAAGAAGGGTGCTCTGAGAAGGCTGGAGGATTTAGGGCACCAAGGAGTTGACACTTGAATTTCATTTACATACTCTCACTAGAGAAAAATGCTGTTCCCAAGCCCTTGTGTAATATAGTGGAAAACATCCTTTATCTGCAGCAAGAGACCAAGTTTCTTTCTCTACCCTGTCACTAAGCTGTTTTGTGATTTTATTATTTTCTCTAGTTCTTAGTTACCACATTTGTAAAAATGATGGTATATCCTATTAATAGTTAGATACTTAGATTAATGTAAGTAACTAAATCACTTTTCAAGTCTACTCAACTGTTACCTTCTTTGATTGACCTATTTAAATTGCAAACAACCACTTCCAGATCTTTCTTCTCCACTTTATTTTTTTTCTTCAAAAATGTATCCTCTACTAATATACTATATAATATTTTATTTTTTTAAAGATTTTATTTATTTATTAATTTGAGAGAGAGGGAGCACAAGCAAAGGGAAGAGCAGAGGCAGAGGGAAAGACTGCACTGAGCAAAGAGCCCGATGAGGAGCTCCATCCCTCAACCCTGAGATCATGACCAGAGCTAAAATGAAAAGTCAGATGCTTACCCGACTGGGCCACCCAGGTGCCCCACTATAGAATATTTTAAATATTGACATCCCTCCACTAAAATGAAAACTTTCTAAAGGGATTTGTCTGTTTTGTTCTCAGAGGTACGCTCAGTATCTAGAAATTTCTGTCCCATAACAGACACGCCATAAATTAAACTAAATTATGTAAATTCTAGGGGTCCATTCCATCTTTATAATCTACATTTAATTCCTATTTTCCTGAGGGGAAAAACAAAAAACTAAGAAAAAACTTTCCAAGATTTGTTTTAAAGCTGAAATATTAATCTACCTCTGAACACAAACTGAAATTCATATTCCACCCTATCAAGTTCCCAAATTCATTGTAGCTAAATGTGACCATGTTTAAAACTTTATTCACTCATTCTATATATACTTAACAAATGTGAAGAGATGGTGACTCAAACCCTTAAGAGGCAAATTTCAAAGTCCAGCAAATAATGTTATTTAAAACAGACTAATGGCATCACACATCTACTGTAAACAAGTAGAACATTTGAAAGGAATATCCAGTTGGAAGGGCAACTGAGCATGAGGATCAAGGTCCTTCAGTAATTGCCCTTAAGTACCAAGCAACCCTTCCGTAATAGAACAACTCCTCAGTGCTAAATAAGCGTAATGGAAAAAACATTTCTTGTTTGGTTCAGGCTTTAAGGCATTGAAATAGAACTTTTGAATAAGTATTAAAAGGGGACAGAATCTGCTATGTGTGTGACACATTCATGTATCATTTTGGTCCTATATGGCTATAAAAATCTAAAAATTTTTTAAAATTAAAAAAATAATAAAAATCTGTAAAAATTAGTGTCAATAATCCCACTTTACAAATGGAAAAGATGAGTACATACAAGTGCTTTGTCCAAGGTCAAGAGCAAGTTCATTCAGCTTCTGAGAAGTGGTTTTAGACTCAAGTATAACCTGGATAATTCTAAAATCTATGTGGTTTGTACTATTTCTTACAAAGACATTTTTTGTTTCAAATTTTTGTTTTAATTCTAGTTAGTTAACATATAGTGTAACATTGGTTTCAGGTGATTCATCACTTACATACAACACCCAGTGCTCATCACAAGTGCCCTCCTTGATACCCATCACCCATTTAGCCCATCCTCCAGCCACCTCCCCTCCGTTGACTTTCAGTTTGTTCTCTATATTTAAGAGTCTCTTATGGTTTACCTCCCTCTCTCTCTTTTTTTCTTCCTTCCCCTATGTTCATCTGTTTTGTTCCTTAAATTGCACATATGAGTGAAATCATAAGGTATTAATCTTTGACTGACTTATTTGCTTAGCATAATACACTCTAGCTCTATCCATGTTGTTGCAAATGGCAAGATTTCATTCTTTTTTATGGCTGAGTAACATTCTATTGTATATATATTACAAAGACATTTTCAGCTTACTCACTTTCCAGCTTTAATGGACAGACTTTTTTAAAAAGTCTTGAAGGAGTGCCTGGATGGTTCAGTTGGTTAAGCATTCGACTCTTGATTTTGGCTCAAGTCATGATCTCAAGGTCATGAGATCAAGTGCCACATTAGCCTCTGTGCTGGGCGTGGAGCCTCCTTAAGATTCTCTCTCTCCCTCTCCCTCTGCCCTTCCTCCCCATTCACACATACTCATGCACACACGTGCTCTCTCTCTCTCTATATATATAAAAGTATTGAAGAAAAATCTAGGTTTTTCTATCCTGTCAATCTGAGCAGTGACAACCAACACATCTCCAGCGAAATAGAGCAGTGATAACCAAGGCCCCTTGTGTCCTGTAATACTGTCATCTTCTCAATACCTTATTAATCAATCAATCAATAAAATGTCAAATGAATTCAAGCTAATTGTAATATTAAGTGATTTTTATTTATGCAGACTCTTTGGAAATACACTTGAACAATAGAATATAGTTGGCAAGTTCTGATGTAATTTTATCAGTTGCTATGGAAACACCTTTGTTCCTAATTTCCTATCCATTCCAGGGTTCTTCATGCCACCCTTGCCACCACTAGACACCACTATGATTGAATGGCTTTTTTGCATCTCCTGAACACTTGTTATCCCTGGGAATATACAAACAAATGTGTCCTAGCCTCAAAGGCAACATCAAGAGAAAACTGCGAAAATGTGCAATGGTGACTACAACGTAGAGTTTTTCCAACAGTGACACGGTTGGGGCCATGATGTGGGTGACTGTGTTCTCACTTACTTAGTGATGAATCAAAGACATCATTGTCTTCCTTTATAAGAGTTTAAGGTGGTCATATGGAGGTCCATCCACACCGGTTAGAGGGCACTCACTCTTCAAGTGCCGAGTCTCTTTGTAATATTTGTGTGTGTCTTTTTGAATTCTAGTCTAAGAAATAATTCTTAGAAATTTTATTCTAATTCTACACTTTCTAATGCTATCCTAAGACTTGATTTCCTCACCAGGTTAAGTTGCCAGGCCTTGGATTGTATTTTATTTTGGTTCATGATATACAAAAAAACTTCCTCCTAGAAAGAATTCCCATCAAGATTTAGATTTTTCAGGTACCTGTTTCAATATTGTTTACATTAGTGAGAAATGCTTCATGTTACGTTGAAAGCAGAAAAGTGAATTCAAATCTCATCACAGTCAATTACCAACTTTTTTGACCTTTATCAAGGCCAAAAAGTGATGAAGAGCGCTTTATGTCTTTCTTCACCATAAAACTCAGGATAGTGGCTAAGTTATACACAAGGCATGATGGGCTATGGGGCAGGGGGATGTTAGAATAAGTTGGTGCAATTTGCCAGTGTAGCTTTCTGCAGCCATTCTATAAGCATACCCATACAAGATCCCATATAAGATTTTTAGTGGGACCTCCTTTGCTGGGAGCCTTGAATTTATTTTATTTCATTTGTATCTCCTTTTTATTGAAGCTTGCACTTGGTGGCTCTGCTTATGGTTTTCAGGTAATTTAAAGAACTTAAATGTGATAGTCAATTAATAGATACGTACGTATGTGTCAATAAGTGGAGGGTCTTATTATTAGTAATGAAGACCAGAGGATTTGTTTGAGCCAGAGTTAGACTTACATTTTTGCTCAGCCATTTATAATTTTATCACCTTAAACAAGTTATTTAATTTCTTTGACACTCAATCGCTCATCTTTGAAATAGAAATAAGAGCCTTTTCACCAAACTGCTGTGAATGTTAGAGATATGTGTCATACACAGAGTTCGCACATCATAGGAACTTCAAAACTGATGTCTGTCACATCTCTATTAGAGATAGCTGTCATGCTACAACACATGGACTAGACACTTTCAACACTATTCTGGAGAGAACAAAGATAACAGGGAAACAATATGGGAAGAAATATGGTTTCACTTGTAAATATTTATTTCCTAATCCAGGGAGACAAAAATCAGATTTCTGACTGGGAGTTTCTTGGTTTTTTCCTCTATTCTGTATTCACAATGTCTAGATTATGGAAATCCTCCCAGTTTCATTGCACTGATATAATTTATCACGTCGTACATTTTATATCACTTTGTTCTTTCTTTTTAAGTGGGCTTTTTGCATCTTGGGATAGGAATGTTCTTTTTTTTCTTTTATTTATTTATTTTTAAGATTTTATTTATTTATTTGAGAAACAGAGAATGAGAGACAGAGAGCATGAGAGGGAGGAGGGTCAGAGGGAGAAGCAGACTCCCTGCTGAGCAGGGAGCCTGATGTGGGACTCGTTCCCGGGACTCCAGGATCATGACCTGAGCTGAAGGCAGTCGCTTAACCAACTGAGCCACTCAGGCGCCCCAGGGATAGGAATGTTCTTGTAAATGTGGTAAAAATTCTAGCTCAGCTGAAATCTGTCAGCTGCAGCTAACTTTGTTTTGTGATTCTATAGGTATTTGTAGCCATTATAGCTTCTAAGTCACTTCTTGTCACTTTTGGACTCTAGATAAGCAAGTGTATGGCCCATTTTAAAAATGTTGTAAGCTTTCCCAAATCAGCATTATTTCAGTTCCCCCGTGAAGCAAAAATGTTATGGAATATCAAAACAACTAGGACTTGGGGAAGAATGTGTAAGAAAGCACATTTACAAACAGTCTTGCTGTGCACTATGTTTTAAAATTTTAGAAGATTAGAAAGAAGGGTTTATGGAAAAACACTTATAATATCAGTGCCCTTGCAGGAGAAACATGGGTTCAAGAAGCCATCTCATGCAAACCAAGACAAATGGTCACCCTCTCTACAGAGGATAATCAGTTGGGCACTGGAAAGTGAGAATAAACTCAGCTGATTTCTTGCAACTGCCTCAGGCCAACTTTTAGGCCAGTCATTTGTACTTTGTTTCTAATCACAGGAGGTTATAGAATGTTCTGGTTTCCAGCCCCCACTCTCTGGCAGTGTCTCCACTGGAAAAATGCTTGAGATCGAGAAGGGGTCCATCCTCCAACATTTTGTGAAAAAGCACCCTCCCACACAGCATTCTCACCCAGGTGGAGGAAATCCTACACACTGCAACTGATATGCTTTGATGCTCTGTTAAGCTTGACTTCTTAATGTGTTTATTTTTAGTCACCAAAGAGTGAAAATGCCCCAATTGCCAGGGCAATTAAGTCAACCTCATTGTCAAAGAGGGAAAGATAGAAGAACAAGTACATCTCAGGATACCTAATAATAAAAACATTTGTGTTTGATTTTGTCTATGTATTAAATTTAGGAGCTTCTAGATGATGTATTCATGAGAATCAACTGACTCTGTTCCTACTCAACAGGAACAATTCAATTTTTAGGAAACATAGTGGTCTGTCCATTTATTGCATGCCTGACACTCTATTTCCCTAAGAAGGAGAGGTCTTATACTTGATTAAAGGGTTCTGGTCTTGAGCAACCACTGACCTTGCAAATCTGGCATAAAATCAAGAACAAATAAATAAAAAAGAAGGAGGGGTCTTTTAAAAATGAACTAGTATGACCTTGTAAGGCAGAAGTAAATATTTACGTTTATGAAGACAAAGTATCATGGTAAACAGATCATGGCTTTTGTCAAATCTGGATTCTTTTCCAAGCTCTGCTCCACACTACAAGTTTGAAGAAAGCTATGAAAACAGATTTGGTTTTCTTAGCTGTAAAAGAGGAACAACACTTTGAAGCCTAATAGTGAGGATTAAATAAGGCAATGCCTATAAAGTAGTTAAGATAATTAATACTAGGAATAGTATTATGGTCATATGGATAAGATAATTAATACCAGGCATACAGATGAGGTTCAAAAAATGATAACTCAATAAATGGTCTTACTACTGAAAATACAAAGTTGTAACACAAAAACTTACAAAAAACTCATAAGAAAACCTTAACTTCATTAAAATTTTTAAAATTTTACTTAGCAATTTTTTGCTAAGAGAATAGGAGGCTATTTTTCCTTCAAGTAAAGATTTATTTTTGGACTTTGGTTTTTGTTAATCATTGTTTTATCTAGTAATAAGATGTTGCTGCCTATCTATACCAAGGTCCACAAGCATAAACATAAATTTAGTTGAAGTTCTGTGAGTTCATGACTTGTAAAATTCTATAACAGGGAATAGTCATTGAGTGTGAAGGAAAAATTGTACTACTTCTTAGATAAAAATGACATTTTCAATAATTTTTAAGATCTGAATCATCTTGAATGAAACCTTTCTGTAAGTTTGATTTCACATCCCATCCTTCCCAGGAATTAAAGGCTCATTCAAGGAGCATATTATGTAAGCTTGTTTCCACATCCATCCCATGGGAAAGAACCTACAAAATGGACAAGAGAAGGAATGAAATGCAACTTTGTGGACCACCTATTTACTATGTGCCAATCAGAGGGCTATGCACTACATGATGAACCCAAAAACAGGCATACCTCATTTGGCACTTTGCTTTATTGTGTTTCATAGATATTATATTTTTTACAAATTGAAGGTTTTTGGCAACCTTGCATCAAACAAGTCCATAGACACCATTTTCCCAACGGCATTTGCTCACTTCATGTCTCTGTGTCCTATTTAGGTATTTCTTGCAGTATTTCCAACTTTTTCATTATTATTATATTTATTATGATGATCTGTGATCAGTGATCTTTGATGTTGTTATTGTAATTGTTTTGGGGCACCACGAATCCCCCATATAAGGCAAGCTTAACTGATAAATGTGTATATTCTGACTGCTCTACTGGCTGGCCATTCCTCCATCTCCTTCTCCTCAGGCATCCTTATTCCATGAGACACAACAATATTGAAATGAGGCCATTTAATAACCCTACAATGGCCTCCAAGTGTTCAAGTGAAAGGAAAAGCCACACTTTTAATCAAAAGGTAGAAATGATAAAGCTTAGTTAGGAAGGCATGTCAAAAGCCAGGGTAGGCCAAAAGCTAAGCCTCTTGCACCAGTTAGCCAAGGTATGAATGCAAAGGATAAATTCTTAAAGGAAATTAAAAGTCCTACTCCAGTGAATGCATGAATGATAAGAAAGCGAAACAGCCTTATTGCTGACATGGAGAAAGTTTTAGTGGTCTAGATAGAAGATCAAATCAGCCACAACATTCCCTTAAGCCAAAGCCGAATCCAGAGCAAAGCCCTAACTCCTTTTCTACAAAGGCTGAGAGAGAAAGCTGCAGAAGAAAAATTTGAAGTCAGCAGAGTTTGGCTCTTGTGAGGTTTAAAGAAGCCATCTCCATGACATAAAAGTGCTAGATAAAGCAGCAAGTGCTGATGTAAAAGCTGCAGCAAGTCATCCAGAAGATCTAGCTAAGATAATCATGAAAGTGGCTATGTTAAACAACAGATGTAGACACCACAGCTTCATACTGGAAGAAGATGCCATCTAGGACTTTCATAGCTAGAGAGGAGAAGTCAATGCCTCACTTCAAAGCTTCAAAGGACAGGCTGACTCTCTTGTTAGGAGCTGGCGACTTTATGTTGAAGCCAATGCTCATTTACCATTCCAAAAATCCTAGGGCTTTTAAGAATTATGCCAGATCTCCTCTGCCTGTGCTCTATAAATGGAAAAACAAAGCCTAGATGACAGCACATCTGTTTATGACATGGCTTACTGAATATTTTAAGTCCACTATTAGGACGTACTGTTCAGAAAAAAAGATTCCATTCAAAATAGTACTGTTCATTGACAATGCACCTGGTCACCCGAGACCTCTGATAGAGATATACAGCAAGATTAAAGTTGTTTTCTTGCCTGTTAACACAACATCCATTCTGTAGCCCACAGATCAAGCAGTAATTTCAACTTATGAGTCTTGTTATATAAGGAATACATTTCATAAGGCTATAGCTGCCATAGACAGTGATTCGTCTGATGGATCTGGGCAAAGTAAATTGAAACCTTCTGGAAAGGGTTCACCATTCTAGATGCCATTATGAATATTTGTGATTTGTGAGAAGAGATGAAAATATCTACATTGACAGGAGTTTGGAAGAAGTTGGTTCCAACCCTCATGGAGGACTTTGAGAGTTTCAAGACTTCAGTGGAGGAGGTAACTGTGAATATGGTGGAAATAGCAAAAGAACTAGAATTAGATGTGGAACCTGAAAAGGTGACTGAATTGCTGCATCTCATGATCAAATTTGAATGAAGAGTTGCTTCTAATGGATGAGTAAAGAAAATGGTTTCTTGAGATGGAATCTACTCCTGGTGAAGATGCTGTGAAGATTGTTGAAATGACAACGAGATTTAGAATATTACATAAATTTAGTTGATAAAGCAGTGGCAGGGTTTGAGAAGATTGACTCCAATTTTTAAAGAATTCTAGTGTGGTTCAAAGTCTATCGAACAGCATCTCATGCTACAGAGAAATTGTTAATGAAAGGAAGAGTCAATCAATGTGGCAAACTTCCTTGCCTTATTTTTTAAACTGTCCACAGCCATCTCAACCTTCGGCAACCACCACCCTGATCAGTCAGCAGCCATCAATGTTGAGGCAAGACCTTCCTCCAGCAAAAAAATTAGAACCTGCTGAAAGCTCAGATGATGGTTAGCATTTTTTAGCAATAAAGCATTTTAATTAAGGTATGTACACGGCTTTTTTAGACATAATGCCATTGCACACTTAATAGACTAAAGTTTTATATAAACATAACTTTGATATGCATAGAGAAAACCAAAAAATTCATTTGACTTGCTTTATTGAAATATTTGCTCTATTGCAGTGGTCTGGAACTGAGCTTGGCTCACTGATAGCCATGGGGATGATGGGGCTCTAAAACAATAGAAACTAGGAGACAGACTTAATTGCCAGAAACTAGGATGTTATAATTGTTATAACAAATGGCAAGGTCAGGGTGGCAGTCGGGGCGTCTTAAACCAATGACAGTTGTGGAGATAGTAAGTAAAACAGAGTGTCCCTAAGGGCACTGATACCTAGAGAGCTGAGGTATCAGATTGTTCCTTCAGGTCTGAATTACAGAGTTCACCAGGTTCATGAACTCACCTGGTGGCCACGTCCTCAACCCGTGGAGGTATACTAGTGATTGACATCCTTGGCAATTGGAGGAACCCCCGCACTGGGTCCTTGACCTATGGAGTAATTGCTAGCACAGTGGAGAAATCAAGTGGAAAACCTCTGAAACTGCCTCCCATGCCTGGCCAAGATGGCAAATCAAAAACACCATCGCATCCCAGAGGAGATGGTAGAGAGATTAAGGCATTATAAGATTTAAAGAAACAGGAGTTAGAATCCTTCTCATAGTTCTGTTCCATCTGCTAGTCTGGGCTCCTATAAAATCTGGGTATTTTTTTTTCTACCATAGATTGATGTAGTATGGTTTTCAATACATGGTTGTGATTAATTAATTAATTTAGTAACTGTTCCTTTCTACTGAAACTGGATGAAAGATCAGAAACAGTTGACTTTCACAATAAGTAGATGACAATATATTCAACAGTTTTAGCCCAAGGTTATGTTACCTTTCTTTCTTTCTGTCGTAATATAGTGAAGAAATCTGAGCTATGCAGACCTGCAGAATATCATACTACTCTAGTACATCTTTGGCATCATGCTGTTTGACCAGAATAAGCTAGAGGTGACTAACATGCAAAAATCTTTAAGACGTAAACACTGCGGAGGCGAGTACACTAATCTTATGAATATTGAGAGATCTGCCACATCAATGTTTTAGGGAAACATTTTAGGAGACCAGAAATCAGGGATGTATCATGATATTTCCTTAAAGTAAAAGATAAATTATGCATCTTGCATCCTCTTTCACAAAGAATTCTAATTTCTGGAAGTCTCTCTTTTTCTGGAGACAACTCATTTTGCACCCAGGAATACTGGTCTGGACTCTGTATTGGGTGTTATGAAAGGATGTCATCTTTGATTGGGACCCAGAGAAGGAAAGGGTTCTGCAGCAGATCAAGCTGCAGTGCAAGCTGACCAGCCATTTGGATCACATGATCTGCCATAATCGGTGGTATTGGAGATGTTGTTGTGGAAAAAGATGCACTGATGCATTTATGTCAGATCCCAGTGGGAGAATCAGTGAGTAGATTGCTGGGTCTGGACTCTGGTAGAGACACAAGGCTTGGCCTCAGAGTCCAAGTGACCATATTTTTGTTAAAATGTCCACATGACTCAAAGCGATCTACAGATTCAATGCAATTCCTATCAAAACACCAACAACATTTTTCACAGAACTAGGAAGAATAATACTAAAATGTGTATGGAACCACAAAAGACCCCGAATAGCCAAAGCGATCTTGAGAAAGAACAAAGCGGGAGGTATCACAGTCTCAGATTTCAAGATGTATTACAAAGCTGTAGTAATTGAAACCGTATAGTACTGGTGCAAAAATAGACAGATAGATCAATGGAACAGAATAGAGAGCCCAGAAATAAACCCATGCTTTTATGGTCAGTTAATCTATGACAAAAGAGGCAAGAATATACAATGGAGAAAAGACAGTCTCTTCAATAAATGGTGCTGGGAAAACTGGACAGCTACATGTACAAGAATGACACTGGACCACTTTCTTGCACCCTCAACAAAAATAAACTCAAAACGGATAAGACCTCAGTGTGAGGCCCGAAACCATAAAACTCCTAGAAGAGAGCACAGGCGGTAATTTCTTTGACATCAGCCTTAGCAACATTTTTCTAAACTGAGGCAAGGGAAACGAAAACAAAAATAACTATTGGGACGATATCAAAATAAAAAGCTTCTGCACAGCAAAGGAAACCCTCAACAGAACTTCCCATCATGAACTGGCTTCTGTTGGACTGACCAAATCATAAAGCCACCCAGTAGTTCCAGCAGAAATCCATTATATGGTAGAAGTTTTTAGCTCAGGATTGAGCATAAGCAGGACCAAGCTCTGTTTAAAGATGAGTCAAGTTGGTATATGAGTGGAAGACAAAAAAGGAGCGTGGTTGCAATACAGCCTTACTCAGGGTGGCCTCCGGAATAGCACAGTTGCTCAAAGATCAATAAACCACTGGGTGGCAAGTTGATTATTGAGGGCCCCCTCCAACTTGGAAGGCCCAGTGATTTGTTCTCAGAGAATAGCCATTTAATCCAAGTGTGGGTTTTTCTTTCCTGTCCACAGACAGCACCACCGGAGAGGAAAACTGCTTTCTTTCCTTGATTTACGTACACATAAACTTGCACTAGAGGCTGTCATGTGGGGCAGACTTTCTAAAGCTTTGGGGAAGATAGAGGCGGGGAGATGTTAACATCACCAAAGCTTTGGGGAAGATAGAGGTGGGGAGATGTTAACATCACCACAATGAAAACAACTTGAAACTGAATATTAGCCATCCCTGTTCTTAAAGTGGTTGTTTTTGTTTTGCTTTGTTGCCATTTTATACTTTGGTTATTCATTCTCTCTCCTCCTCTCCACTCCTTTGCCCTCCCCTCCCTCTCCTCTCTCTTTTTCTCTGCTGGAGCCAAATCGATCAGCCAACTAATCGAATAAAAATTCTCCTGGGGCCCCTGGTTGGCTCAGTTGGTTAAGCGTCCAGAGTCTTGATTTTGGCTCAGTTCATGATCTCAGGGTCATGAAATAGAGCCCCACGTTGGGCTCTGCACCAGACATAGAGCCTGCTTAAGATTCTCTCGCCCTCCGCCCTTCCCCCACTCCATCTCTTAAAAAAAAACCTTCTATTTTCCTCTTCAGAGTAATTCAGCTCTTTTTTAGTTCCTACCCCCTAACGCAGTTTGTGGCCTCCCATTGACCAATACAAAATATAAAGAAAGCTTTGAATTAATGCTGTAAGAGCCCAGTGCTTGTCTGGTATGCGAGCAGGGGTGTTGATCTTCCAGACACAGATATAATAAAGTCCATATTGATGATGCTGTAAACAAAATCTTTGAACTCCATTTGTTAGGAAATATAAACTAATATAAATTTAATTACATGCTACTCAGATTCCTGATTTAGGTGTGCCTGGTATCCATATTTCCTAAAAGGTAACATTGTAAAATCTAGGCATAAACTTATTTGAGTGAGGTCAAAATTTGCTACAATTGATATATTTCAAATCATCCAGAGAAGAAAGACCCATCATTGGGTTTTGGAAGACCTGGTTCAAATTCTACCAATTAGCTAGGGCCTTAGTTTCATCTTTTACAAATGAAAGCACATGAATAATAATGGCAGCCCTTCCAGCCTCATGACACTGATGTGACTTCTAAATGAGAGAATTAACTTAAAAATGAGAAACAGTTCAGAAGGATTTCAGTTCACTATTTTTTTTTTTTGAGATTTAAATAAGACTTCTATCTTCAGAGATATTATTAAAACCATACACACTTATATGTATAGACATGTTATATGTATATGTAATCTCTATATTCTAAATTACTGGTGATGAAGGTTTTTTGGTGCCAGTAGTTCTAGATCAGGGATTAGCCAATTATGGCCCTCCGGCCAAATTTAACACTCCTTTGATTTGCCTGCTTTATAAATACGGCGTTACTGGAACAAAGCCCTGCCCACTCATTCACCATTGTCTTATTAGATGCTTTCCTGCTACAATGAGAGTTAATTAGGGCAACAAAGCCTTATGGCCCGCAGAGCCCCAAATATTTCCTCTCTGTTCATTTTCAGAACAAGTTTGCCAATCTGTGCTCTAGATACTAGAAAGGCAGGGCATATGCTATAAAGAATATTTACACACTGTGGTCTAATCTGCACTGTGGAGTACTCATGCAATTTTCCTAATCATTCAAGCTAAAAACAAGTTATTTCATCACATCACTATTTTGGATGGAGAAGTTTTAAGACTTGAATGAAGCAAGCAATTGTTCACTTTACTTCTGCTGCTCATAAAGCATGGAACAGGGGAATTTTCAAAATGTTTTACACATCTCTCTAAGAAATTACAGAAAATATAAGGAATTATTCTTCCCTTTTGTGCTTCCTACTTAACAGGAGATCATTACTGTGAAATCATGGCAAGATATATGTGTATGTCTGTACCCACCATCACATTTATTTATAAGATGTCTGCTTCTTTTGCAGTGTGGCTATTAACAAAGGTATAGAAAAGGTTTGTGTTTTTGCCAGAGCTTAGAAATGAATGAGGGTATTAGTCAGCGACGAAGTGTAGTAAACCCATCCGCTGCTTATGCTTTAGAAAAAAGAGCTGGTTGTTAATTGTTTCTTTAACCAACATGTTATAACTTGATGAAAGGTAAAGGCCATGGCCAGAAGAAAGACAATTCGCATTTCACAAGTAATTTGAAGTCATATAATTCCTAGAATTTAGACTTCATTAAAAAATAACTTCTGATCAGAAACAAAAGGTATGACAGACACATATTGACATTTGGAATTCAAGTGTAAGCATCAGACAAATCCATCAAATCTCTGATCCTTCAACTCTGCCGATTTCGGGCTTTCCCTGAGAGCAACGGTTATATATTAGAAAGAATATTACACAAAGAAACTGCAGACCAGTGATCTAGGGGGACCCTGCTTTCAGCACATCAACTTCTATGAAATGGTGCTATCTATAAAAAGGGCTCATTATAACTCAAAGGTTTGCTGTGAGGGTCAAATAAGATTCAATCTGTAAACAGATTTTAAAAATTGGATTTGGTCAAGTGTGATAGAGAATTACTAGACCCAGACTGTTACTGTTATAACACCTGGAATGGCTAGATGCGTGAGTACAAACTCTGACTTTACTATTTACTAGTTTTGTAACTCTGTGCAAGGACTTTTTTCCTCATCTGTAAAGTACAAATTTTAGTAGTAACCACAGGTATTTATGCAGTTTAAATGAAGTTAACATATGCAAAGTGCTTACCCAACGTCTGATGCATGATAAGCACTTAATATATATTATCTGTTATAGTAATTATTATTACACAAGCCTTTCACCTTAGATACCTATAACGCTTAACTAATAGTTCATGCTAGGACTCTCTTGTACCAGATATCAATTGCCATTCTTCCTACCAGTTTGGCTAGCAGTTGGCAAATTAGTATCTTACAGCAAATTAAATGTTATTGTGTCAAGAAAGTTGTAAATTGATTTCTAAACATTTTTTTCATTTCATTCCCTATCAATAAAAATCTCCATCACACTTCTGGGGTGCCTGGCTGGCTCAGTCAGTTAGGTGTCTGACGCTTGATTTCGGCTCAGGTCATGATCTCAGGGTTGTGTGATCAAGCCCTACATTGGGCTCTACGCTGGGCGTGGATCCTGCTTAAGGTTCTCTCTTTCCATCTCCCTCTGCCCTCCCCCTCCTATTGCACTGGCTCATGTGCTCTCTCGCTCTCTCAAAAAAAAAAAAAAAAACTCCATCACACTTCTAATATAGGTATATTTTGTCTACTTATAAATTATTTACATGTATTAATATATTATGCCATTTTAAAGTATATTTAAATATAGACATTTAAAAGAAGATATAAGATATAAATTTATAGATTACGATATACAATATACGATATACAATATATGTTAGGATATTATGTGTCTGAGACTAAGAAGAAATAAGATATATAGATATTAGATATAATATATAATATACAGGCATACACATGTATATATATATGTTTATGTGTATATAACATGTAGATGTATAATTCCTTAATATTTTTCCTATATCCCAGTAAATTTACTGGTGAAAAAACTCCCCTTTGCGGACCACTGTATGAGTCATTCAGGAGTAGGTTGGGAAAGAAAGCCATGGGTATACCTGATGGTAAGTGTTTCAGGATTTGACAGGGTTTGAACTAATATGTATTTCATGAGCAATAGTAATGAACAAACATTGGATATGAAGTATTTTCAGACATAGTGCTAAGCCAATTACATATCTTCTACTGTAATCCATATAACAACTCTCTGAGGTAGATACTAATTTTATTCCTCATTTTATGAATGAGGAATATGAGAATAAGGAGGTTAAATAACCAGCCCAAAGTTCCTACCTAAGTAAGCAATAGAATGATGCTTTGCAACCACATATCCCTCCCATAACTAGTGCCTTGACCCTTGGTAAAATCATAATAATGATAATTACTACCTCCATTATTATTAAATGAATTAAAGTCACTAATGTTATATGCCAGAACTTTACTAAGTGTTGCTCATAGGTAACAAGATGAAACATTTGTTCAGCAAACCCTTTGATAAGTAAGCCACATTGGAGAAAGAGCAAACCTAAGGGTATATGTTGGTAGAAGTCAAAGAAAGAGAGAGAATAAGAGAGATCAATAAGAGAGAAATAAATAGGATAAATTTGCAAAAGACAAAAGAAATAAGAGAAAGAGGGACATGAGAGAAATCAGCTAGATGGTTTGAGGCTAATATACATTGAAAGGCAAAATAGTGTGTGAAAAAATTCCCTTCATATGAGGACTTTAAACAAAAGAAATATCTAGTGTTTAATTAGAAAGTTTAAAAATTATTGCCATATATTACTCTCTTTTGTTCTCCCATTTTTGGGGACTTTTACTACACACTTAAATGCTCTGTGTTTTCTTAATCTCTCTCTCAATCTCCTATCATCCTTCCCTCTCTCTTTTCTTCTTTTCTGACATTCAAGGAGGGAACCACATTTCTGAGAAAACCATTACAGAACCGATAAGAGTCTGAGAAAGCAAGACTTGATATTCCTGAACAACTTCAGAAAAAGCAAAAAGCTCCACATCAGAACTGACCATGAGAATACAAAACTCTGCCCCTTCTGAGATGGGATTAAAAATTCCAGGGAGTGTACAATGGAGCTCCAACTAAATCTCATCTAGATCTGGAGGGTTACAAGATGTCATGATTACTTTTTCACACCTGCGCTGTGATGTGACTACCGCTCTCCCAACGACAATGCACGTCAAGTGCTGGGCACAAAGGTGAGTGTGGACCATCCAGGACATCCCACGTTCCTCGTTGAGATTGTGGCCCAGGATAACCAAAGAGAAACTCACCTGCATTCTCAACGAGAATGAGGTCAGGTAATACAAAATGCCCTGGGAAGTGGAACACTAGGAGATAGTCAATTCATTGGCAAATCTTCCCAGTATCACCTTCTACAATAGTAATTTAAACTAATATGTACTGCTCATTACCGAGGATCAGGGGCAGGCCTAACAATTATATATCTATCATGTCCTAATTTTCCTCACAATCTTTTGAGAAAGTACTATTATTACCATTAGCCTCTGGATGAGGGGACTGAGGTAGAGTTGCCCAAGGATACACAATTTTAAAAAAATGGATGTGGAGGGACGCCTGGGTGGCTCAGTCAGTTAAGCGTCTGCCTTCCACTCAGGTCATGATCTCAGAGTCCTGGGATCGAGTCCTGCATCAGGCTCTCTGCTCAGCTGGGAAGCCTGCTTCTTCCTCTCCTCCCTGCTTGTGTTCTCTCTCGCTATCTCTGTCACTATCTGTCTCTCTCAAATAAATAAAATCTTTTTTTTAAAAGATTTTATTTATTTATTTGAGAGAGAGAGAATGAGAGAGAGCACATGAGAGGGGGGAGGGTCAGAGGGAAAAGCAGACTCCCTGCCGAGCAGGGAGCCCGATGCAGGACTCGATCCAGGGAGTCCAGGATCATGACCTGAGCTGAAGGCAGTCGCTCAACCAACTGAGCCACCCAGGCGCCCCTCAAATAAATAAAATCTTTAAAAAAAATGGTTGTGGAATTCAAACCTGGGCAACTTGATCTCCATTCTTGGCACTTAACCACTATTCATACTGCCTTCTACTTGTAGCGGACAGCAATAGCAACTAGAAAGATGCCACATAGGAGACTTTATAACTGCCATTTATTGAACAAATATGTGTTATGCTAGTTAGTATACATATAATTGTTTTATGCGACATTATGAACACTTTTCAAGAGAGTAGTAATTTTCCCATTTTATTGTCAGGAAGCTGAGCTTCAGAAGGATGTAGTAATTTGGTCAAGTTCACAAGGCTGGAATCAGAAGTCAAACCCAAACTCAGGTCTGTTGGACCTCCCCACACCTATCTACAAAGCAATGATCTATCTTCAGTTGCAGTGAATCATCCCATTCAGTAGATAACAATTTGGATTTATTCCTGGAGGGAATGCTCTGTGTATAGTAAGTGTGTAGCCTTGGTCTGTGTGCCTTCTAAGGCCTCGAGGGTGGGGTCAGACGGTCCAGAGGCATCACAAAGACCTCCTCTACAGTATAGAAAGTCAGAGGACCCTCCACAATGAAGACCATACCAATATGCCTGGGAGCTGACTTTCCATATTTCTTCCTTTAAAGGAAAAAAAAAAGAATTTAGAATGTTTCAAGAGAAAATTGTAAAATAGCGAGTGAAATGAGTGAAATTTTATGGTCATATTAAAGTAAATCCTTATTTCCACTCATCTAAAATAGCTTTGGAAAAGTTTAGTAACGACTTACTTCCTAAGAACTAAATCAAATTGACTTTTCTGAGGGAATTTTACATAATTAGTCTCAAATGCCCTCATGAAACTCATTCTTTCTTTGGTGTCTGAGACATTACTTTTCCCTAGCTTTCCCCTTCCTTCAAACCTTCTTTCTCATTCTCATTTTAATGGCATGGCTTCTTTAGCCTGTCCCTTAAACATGGTGCCTTCCCAGAATTCCATCTTTGATCCTCTTTCTCTGCTTGGGAATATTGCTATTTGTCTCTCCAACAGGTCCCTTCTCTTCCCCAAAGAACTCAACTTTTCCCAGTTCTAAAGTTTGAATAGGATTGGTGCCCATACCAAAGAAGCAAGAATAGGTCTTTCTAGGCCTTCATCAGTAAGCATAATCTCATCCTCTTTCCTGGCTACAGTGGCTGTTTCACAAGGACACATGTGAAGTCAGGTATAAGTGAGTTAGTACATCATGTTCCTCCCAAATTAACCGGGGACAGAGTAAGCATAGGATTTAAACTAGTAAATCAGAACAGATCTGTGGAAGGCAGAGCAGGGATTGATGGAAGTTGGTTCTTATGAGACACTGTTCAGTTTTAGGCTAAATTTCAACTGGACATACTCTATTTTGGACATTTCAATTATGTGAATCAATAAATTACAAAGTTTGAGCTTACCTTCCTGTTACTTACAGTTATGAGCTTTTCAATGGACTCTATATACTTTCCCTCTAAGTAATGAAATCCATTTTCTTTATGTATAATCATTTAGCTTCTCTGAGATTCCCCAAGTTAAACAAGAAGATACTGACAGAATTTAAAAAACAACATATTACAACTTTTAGCATCGTGACTGGCATGTAATCAGTACTCTTTCCATAGCAGCTGTTGTTGTTATTGTTATAATTATTTATATTCATCCATCTTTTATCTTCATTTGACTCTTGAGCTTCAGACCAAAATGTACAACTATTCATTCATTGCACATCTCTGCTTGGATGTGTTGAGGGGTGTCCCAACGTTCTTTCTACTGTATAAGCTGTAATTTGACTTTTTTTGACTGGAGAGACAGAGTTCTTTGGAACCAGTAGCTAGGATGTAACAAAAATGAAAACATTCTAAGACTTTGTAGTGGCTTTGCCTATAAAAGCAAAAATCCACCAGGGTCTGTTGTGAAGTCCTTGATTATCATTATGACAGAAATACAGCACAGGAAGAGTATACTTTAATGAGCTCTTTCTCATTTTGGGAACTCACTTGGCATGGGTTTTCACATAAACGCTTCACTTTTCTAAGACCACAGTACCTAATTAAGCAACCCATGGTATTTTACTACAAATAACATTGCGTTCTTATTTCTAAATGTTATTTCAACTGGTACTTGATCTCCTTCACATTTGACTTACGTGATTTTTCTAATCTTTCCTTAGGTATGCAACATTATCTGCCTGCCAAATTTAGATAACTTCTTGGAACAGATTCAGTTAAACTTCATGGTGGAGCCCTGTTATGATCAAGGTCAAATACCGGCTTATGATAAATTTTCAGATCATAGAAAAAGTATAAAAAAAAAAATCCCATTTTCTTTTTCCCTCACTATTTTCCTACCCACCCTGTTACTTATAAATCCTTAATTTTATCAAGTCCAACACAAGACATAAGTTTATAACAATCAATTATGTATTTGTATCTTAAGGGAATATTTTCTGGGATTTTTGTGTGTGTGTGTGAAGAGGAGAAGTATTGAATTATCCATCAAAACTCACCAATATAGCCAAAGTTGGACATGAGTTATCCTTTAATTACTATTAGTTCTAGTACTTTTCTCCATGTATCTGTGCATAGAGTGTATGTCGAGAGGTGGGGAAGGTGTAGAGAAAAAGAGAGAGAGAGAGAGAAAGAAAGTCTTGTGGCACAGAAAAATAGCTTTCACCTGAAATACATATAATGGGAGGTTATCTTGCTAACTTTAGAACCAAGATTACTTAGAATTCCATCTAGCAATCCATATGGTTTTATCTGATGACACTGGTTTGTTTAATTGCCAAGTTCTTCCCTTTGACATTAGCTGCCAGAAAGTTTAAAGCTAAATTGCTGGCTCAAACCCATATCAAATGCATGACTCATTATAGTTTGAATGATTAACCTTATTTATGGTTCCATCTTGTATCCAGTCCTTTATGATTTGTTTGTTTGTTTTGCCTACTCTTAACCCAGGCTAATTTATTATTTTCTATTGTGCTTGGTAAGTCATTGCTAAGCTTTCTGAAATAATAAATAGGTAGTCAATATGAAGGTCTTTAAATTGTGAATTAACTGAATAATTATTTCATATACTTATTTCACTTTTTTTTTAGACATGACAAGTTATTGTGCGTACCCACTATCTATTAGCAGCCAGGACTAGACTGGACGTGGAGTTTAGCTGTTAGTCTGAGAGGTCCCTCTAACTTACTTTGATTCTTCTTCTTAAATCTCTTAAACTCACTCTGCCTTCTACATTCCAGAGGAGTTTATTCTGTTTCTGGTTCTCCTTCACATTTGTAAGCTTTTGCATCGTGCATTTGAGTTTACCAAGCATTTCACAAGGCCTGTTAAGCAATATCCCTACCTCATGTCTTGTCCATTCTAATCCATCCTGTGAATACACATGATACAATTTTCTTAAAATACTATTTTTATCTTTCTCAAGAACCACAATCTGTCGTATGAAGGTGAAACGTCTTTGCCTAGCCTCCATCCAACAGCTCTCACTAGCTAGCCCCATCTCACTCCTACAAATCATTCCTCTCTGCTCTCCAACATGAACCTTCCTCTTCACTGTTCTCATTTTTCCACAGCAGCATCACCTTCGTTCTTGTTTCCCACATGTTCATGCAGTTTCCATTACTGGAATACCCTCCTTGCTCCTCTCCTCCAATTCAAATCCAATCCAATTTTTTAAGACTCAAGCTGTGGTTCCTTCACAAAGGTCCTAAATCTTAAAGATTGTTCCCCATTGTTCCCCATCAAATGTGCAATTGTTTATATATATATATGTAAATACTATATATAAAATAAATATATAAATATATAATATATATTAAGTATATATACATATACTTTCTCCAACTGAATTATGTGTTCCTTGATGGCAAACATACTATTTAAAGACCTTCATATTGACTACCTATTTATTATTTAAGAAAGCTTAGCAATGACTTGCCGAGCACAATAGAAAATAATAAATTAGCCTGGGTTAAGAGTAAGCAAAAAAAAAAAAAAAAAACAGAAAAAAAATCATAAAAGACACCTATCTTGTGTCATGTCACTAAGCACAGCATTGAGAGTTCATATAAAATTAGTAAACTTACTAAGCCATGATCACAGCATAATCCAGTACTCAGCCAGAGCTATATATTTGAGAATCTGTGAAATAGAAGACCTCAGGGACTCTTTAATGGCCTGATATGTCCAACCAAGCATTTCATGTTGATAATACTGAGTCAAATTTGCAATACAATCCAAGTCTCCAACACAATATAGGTGAAAATGTCTGTGGCCTGTGTTTGGTTACTACAAACTGTGATTGAATGTGATCATGAGGAAGTATCTCTGTAAAGAACTGTCAAAAAAAATGAATTTGAGTTTTCTTTTTACGTACAAGAAATTCATATTCCTCCTTAGGAGTTTGAAAAGTTAGTCTGAGCTTTCCAAGATTCATATGCCCTAAAAGCCTTATTTCCAGGGAAGTCAGGTGTACTGCATGTGTGCTAATGTTGTCCCTTCCCCATACTTAGCTATGGACTCACTCACGTCACCATGACCAAGAGGGCCAGCTTGGTAAGAGGCCACACTAATCCTTTCCTCTTTAAAGATCCTTCTTCCCATCACATAGGTCAAGGTGCAATTAGTGTAAATAGAACAACTGACAGGTCAACTAGAGTGGAAAATTACATCCTTATGGCCCTGCAGTCCCACATTGTTTTCATGACTTTGGTTAGGAGTTTGTTCTGTAGGCCATGAGAGATTTGGAAGATTGGTGTAATTTTTATAATAAAATGCCAATTCATAAGCATAGCAAGAATGATAAAGTTTTCAACAAATCCCCATTTTGCAGTCATCTTTATTAATTGATTCAGGCAAGGATCAGTACTAGATGCTAAAAACTTTGGGTAAATGTTTGTTGGGATGGAGATTAGCATATCTATAGTCTCACACTTTGTCCCACAGACTATTAATCACTTATGAAGGGGAAAATGGTAACCGTGTAGTAAAGAAAACTGGCAACACCACAAGTCAAGCCATCAAAATTAACATCACCAATAACAGAAAAATCTGATAGGATGTGCCCCCCTATGTAGTGAACTGAGATGACAGAGCATCCCCCATATAGCATTGAGCCAAAATGTATCACTAATTGTGAGGAAAAATTTTTGAAAAACCAAGATTGAAATACATTCTGTAAAATAACTGTTCTGTACGGACTCTTCAAAAATGTCAGTGACGAATGATCGTGGGTTGGAAAGGTTGGAATTTTTTTTTTTTCCTGTGGAGGATCTTTCTAGAACAACTAGTAAAATGTGAATATTAGATAATAGCAATGCATTATTGCTAATTTATTATGCATTTTACTAATTTCACTGTGGTTATAAGCAAATGTCCTTGTTCTTAAGAGCTAGGTTCTGAAATACAAAGGGTCAAAATGTCTGTCAATTACTTTCAAACATTTCGTAAGTTATATATATATATATAATACATATGTGTAGATTTAATATACTTATATCTATCGACACATGTAATATGCATGTATTTATATCAACAATATAATATGTAGATATGTGGAGAGAAAAGTCACGGTGGTGAAGGGAATATGGGAGTTCATGGTACAATTCTAGTGAATCTTTTCCAACTCCATGTGGTAGACAGAATAGTGACCCCCTAAAAATGTCCATGTTTAATCCCCAGAATTTATAAACATGTTAGGTTACATGGCAAAGAGCCATTAATATTGCTGATGGAGTTAGTTGTCAATCAGCTGCATTTGAGATGGGGAGATTATCCTGGATTATTTCAATGCGTTAATCACAAGGGTTCTGGTAAGTGGATGAGTAAAGCAGAAGAGGGAGAAACAGAAATAGCAGCATGAGAAGGAGTGGGCTTGAAGTTGCTGGCTTTGAAGATGAAAGAAGGCCCCACTGGCCAAGGAATTCAGGTGGCCTCTAGAAGCTGGAAAAGGCAGATTCTTCCTAAAGCCTCCAGAGGAATATGGCCCTGCTGACATGTTGATTTTACCTAAGTGAGAACCATTCAGACTTCTGATTTCCAGAATTGTAAGATAATAAACTTGTGTTGTCTTAGCTAGTAAGTGTGTGGAATTTACTACAGCAGCAATAGAAAACTAATACAGTTTTTTTTTCCAAAATAAAAAATTGAAGGGGCACCTGGGTGGTTCAGTCAGTTAAGCATCGGACTCTTGATTTCAGATCAGACTCTAAGATTCGGACTCTTGACTCATGATCTCGGGTTTCTGAGATCAAGTCCTGCATAGGGCTCTGTGCTGGGCATGGAGCCTGCTTAAAATTCTCTTTCTCCCTCTCCCTCTGTCCCTCTTTTGGACATGTGTGTGTGCTCACATACACATGTGCATGCTCTTTCTCTCAAAAAAAAAAAAAAGATTAAGAAGACAAGGTTATCATAAGAATGATTTTTAAAAATTTGATCTCTAGAGGCAGAGGGTTGAATTGGGAAACTAAGATATTATCTACAGGATTTGTAATCTTTTAGAAACTTAATTTGTAACACAAGTGAAAATGAAGAACCAGAGTAGTGCACCTGGGAATCAACACATTGCAGAAATACAATAAAATCAAGAAGGAGTGAGGCAGGAAGAAAGAAGAATGTTTTCATCCTGAGAGACCTGGGCATATCAAGACAGAGACAGAGGAAAGAAGATAGCTTTAAATATTTTTTTAAAAATATGACATGTAAAAAATAGGTCATATAAAAATATATGATCCATTTTATACAATATATTACATATTTACATATATATTTCTATATTTATAAAGTATCATTTGGGGCATATGAAATATTACAAAGAGGGCTGAATTCTATTCCTGTCTCTGCCATTTCATTTGGCAAAACTGGGAAATAATATAAATCTTCTGAGCCTCAGACTTCAACAGCAGAGGAGAAATGATAGTTACCTTCATGACTTCTTTGAGAATTAAATGAAGAGAAACCAATACCTAAAAAGGGGGTTAGTATAAAATGGGTGGTCAGCATAGAGAGCAGTCAGCATAGTTATTGTTGGTTTTTTGGGCCATTGCTCACCTACTGTTGTTGATGCCCAGTAACACTCTTGGTTTTTTGTCCTTTGGCCCCATCAATCATTTTCTGCCTCCTTTCTTTTTGTCCACCCCTTATATTCAGGCATTTCATAATTAGTAGCTCTCAACCCTCTTTTGTTCTCAAACTGTATTTACTCCCTGGATGGCTTTTTCGCTTTGATGACATAAAATATTGCCTCACTGGGCGCCTGGGTGGCTCAGTTGGTTAAGGGACTGCCTTCGGCTCAGGTCATGATCCTGGAGTCCCGGGATCAAGTCCCGCATCGGGCTCCCTGCTCGGCGGGGAGTCTGCTTCTCCCTCTGACCCTCCTCCCTCTCAATCTCTCTGTATCTCATTCTCTCTGTCTCAAATAAATAAATAAAATCTTTAAAAAAAAATATTGCCTCACTATTGGCTACATCTTAATATCTGTATCCAGTTGAGTTCTCATGTCTGAGTCCCATCATCAAAGTCACAGAAAGGCAGAAATGTAAATTACATCTTTGATATGTTTGGAGGGGAAAGAAGGCTGGGAACTGTGATCTAAGAGAAATACAGGATTGAGTAAAACTAGTTTTATTATTTTGTTTTGTTCCATTGTATTCTGGGGGATGAGGGAGTTTTAGTTAATTTATACACCAAAAGGAAGTTGATGAAGGAAATAATAAAAATAAAAAAGAAAGATGGTTGAAGAGGCAAGACATCAGGGGAGAATTAGAAACATGGGATCAAGAGAGATTTGGAGGGAGAACTTAGTATGATGTGTGAGTATGATGGGAAGTTTAGGACACAGATTCCCCAGAATTGAATTAGAAGGAGGAGAGAATGAGTCAGGTATAGAGGCTTTGAAACAATCACTCACTTTAGAGTTTTTTGTTTCCGGAAGCTGCAATTCTTGGCATTGGTTAATAGTTGGTATGTATAGGGCGCCTGGGTGGCTCAGTCGGTTAAGCGTCTGCCTTCCGCTCAGGTCATGATCCCAGGGTCCTGGGATCGAGTCCCGCATCGGGCTCCCTGCTCCGCGGGGAGCCTGCTTCTCCCTCTGCATCTGCCTGCTTCTCTGCCTACTTGGGCTCTCTATCTCTCTGTCAAATAAATAAATAAAATCTTAAAAAAAAAAATAGTTGGTAGGTATAGTGCTTCTTACATCTGAGAAGCCTACCTTGGAATAGATTTAAAGTCTTTTTAATAATTTCAATGCTGATTATTTGACCAAAGAGCTATCTTCACATCTGACAAAATGATGCAAAGCGATTTGAAGCCTACATGCCTTTTCCTCAAACACTCGAAAATCAAATGAATAGGTGAATTGTGTGTTTGTGTGCATGTGTGTTTGAGCAGAGCCTCCAGATAAAATTTTTTGCTCACTATGAAATTCTAAGACATCTTTATAATATTTTCTCTGTTCGGCTAATATACAGAGAACCTTCTGTGTATAGCTGTCTTTTCTCTGGTTGTCAGGGAAAAGTCCTTAGAATGCAGCAAACATACACAGTAAGGTGCTCTGTGAATTTCTGAAGGCCTCCCCTGACTGAAGACAGTAGGTCATTCAGAATCATGTTAATGGAAAAACTGCCGGAAATAGGCCACACGCCCTAACTCAAATGGCCCTTTCTTTTTAAAAGTCATAAAAAATGACTGCGTAAGACCCCAATCCTGCTCTAACACATGAATAGGATTTGTGCTCATAGTCCACAGTCTGAAACAAGACTAATAAGAACCAGCTGTGTCGTGTAACAGTATGACCAAGTGGACCGTGGAAACGCCTTCTAAGGGGCCACAAGATGGCAGCCTCTTCATGTTTAACTTCTGTATGGGTCCCCTGCATCTGCTGGGTTTTGATTTTAGGGGTAAGAACTTCAGGGTAGAGGAGAGGACTGGGGAGTAGGGATTCAATCCAGGGCCACAAATAAACGAAAACCAACTTATTTTCCTTTTAAAATTTATATTATACATACTATATATTTTTTTTTAATTTTTTTAAGATTTTTTTCTTATTTATTTATTTGAGACAGAGAGAATGAGAGAGAGCACATGAGAGCAGGGAGGGTCAGAGGCAGAAGCAGGCTCCCTGCCGAGCAGGGAGCCCGATGCGGGACTCGATCCAGGGACTCCAGGATCATGACCTGAGCCAAAGGCAGACGCTTAACCATCTGAGCCACCCAGGCGCCCTACATACTATATATTTTTAAATTTATTTTGTTTCGTTTTGTCCTCAGGAAGGTACTCAAAGCACAGGTGTATTTGTAGGGCTTTGCTCCAAGGTCCCATCTGGGCTGAGGCTGCTGGGTCTGGTGGGCCTGAGGCCAGGTGGGGCCAATCTGAGCCCTGGAGGCAGCGGGTGAGTCTCTTCCTGACCGTGGCAGCCTCCTAAACGCAGAAGTCCGGTTTGCCCTTGTACGGAAGAGTTCTTTTATTTTAGTCTTCTAAATGGCTGAAAGGTCACTTAATTTTTATTGATGTTCAGTTCTAATTTTAGCTTAATTGTCTCCTTTTATGATGCACTTTTGATTGCATAATTTATCTTACCAAAATTTTAGAAAAAGCAAAATAATTTCATTCAATAAAGGCAGTAAATATGTCTGAAATTCCTTTGTAAAAACATTTTGAGGGGCGCCTGGGTGGCTCAGTGGTTTAAGAGTCCTACTGTTGATTTCAGCTCAGGTTCTGATCTCAGGGTCATGAGTGCAAGCCCCTCATTGGGCTCCACGTTGGGCATGGAGCCTACTTAAAAAAAAACAAAAAAAACATTTTGATGTGCTGTGTATACCAAACAAGAAAATGATTTAAGATACATAAAACGCAAAAAGAGTAACATAAAACAATATAACCTTATTACCTCCCAAAGATATACCCTGTTAATTGCTTTATAACATCCCACGTCCGTATAAATTAAATTATTTTCCAAAATGGGATTTTACCATATAGAAATACTGTTTTGTAGATTTTTTAAAAATTTAACTGTGTATTATATGCATTTTTATATGTTAAACATGTATTTCCACACTGTAAAATTTAATGGTCATATATATCCCATTGTGTCAATATGATATATATAGTATGTTTAATTAAGTCGTTATAATAAATGTTTTTTAAAATGCTATAGTTTTATAAAAGGAACAGTTAAAGAGGAGAATAAGAAAGAATAGGAAAGAAGAGTGTGAGCAAAGGGAGAAAAGATGTAGATTAGAAGAGAAGGAAACACAGAGGAAAAGAGACAACCAAGAAAGGAAAGACACAAACATGAAGAAATAAGGAACATGTGAAGGACAGAAAGAAGTAAAGGAAGAGAGGGGAAAGAAAAGCAGAAGTGATCTGCAGTTAACCATCCATCAGCGGTTGGCTTTTCATTTGATTTAGAGGTTTCAGGTTTTCAGCCTTTTATCTTTGCCCTTTGAAATACTCAGCGGCTGACAGACTAGTGCAGTATAGTTGTTCTTTATCTTAAAGGCTGGCAAATTCTCACTGAGGAACATGGTAAAGGAATGATAAGACAGATATGAATACTGAAATTATTCTCTGGTTGCAGCTATGGAACAGTGGACCATAAACCTATGATTTGGAATTAAGCAGAGGGCCAAATCTCCATGACAGGAAAAAAAAAAAAAAGACACAAAAGCATATTTCCACTTCTAGTTCATTTCAACAATAAGACTGTGAAGAGAACACTCATCCCTGACATGATAATTTGTGTGAAATGATGTCCATGAGGTATTATGTTTAAAGTAAAAAAAAAAATGTAGATAAAAAACATACATGCGTATACCTTTCAGTGCACGCAGACAAAAAGACGTGTAAGGATACGTACTGAATTGGGACTGGCAGTAAAGCTAGAGGTGTTAAGGGATGGTAAAAGAATAATTTGGCTTTTTACTTGATATTTTGGTAGTAAGCCATGTGTTGTTTTTATAAATAAAAATAAAAGAATAAAAAGAGAAAAGGTCAGCAAGCTGAGCACAGATGATTCATGACAAGAAGGGAAGGGGACATGAATCTGCAGAATTCGTAAGTCATGGCTGGCAGGAGCAGCCCCTCCGGTCTCTCTCCACTGAGCACTTTCTCCAGAAGCTTCCGAAGGCCTTATTCCCCGGTGGTGTCATGTGATTCTCATGTCATAGGGTGCATTTTAAGCTTCCCTTGAAGAAAATTCTTTGTGAGGCTTGGATCTGGACCTCCTTATCTTCAAATAGTTGCAGAGGGCGGCATTAGGTTTCCTGAAGGAATAGGTAGGTTGGCAGACTGGAATCATCGACATACAAGTGGCCTCAGAGAGAACAGAGGATTTTTAAAATGAAGACCTTCTTTTCTGCAAGTAGAGCAATAGGATGACAGAGGAAACTAAGGGAAATCCTAAGGTCCTCATGTTCCAGAAATAAAGCTGAAAGAATTGGGATTGACCTACTCTAATTAATAATTCCCCCAAATCTTAGATTGTGAGCTCTTAGGAATCCACAAAGATTAGGTGTCTGAAAGCTATTTTCAATAGTTCTTAAAATCTAATGGCCATTATATATTTTACCACAGTAAGGCTGTATAATTGAGCTAAATATCAAGATTTTTCCCTTGTCTGGGACTTTCTCAGCTCATTTTGACACATCGGTGCTAAGTTCTAACACAGGACATTCTTAGGTTTTAATAACAATTTAATAACAATTATTAACAATAATTAACAATTGCTTAAGAAATGCAATCTTTACCCTACTTTTCACTTTGAGTCTCGTCTATTTCTCGAACTCTCCCCTTTGTTTAATCTTCCCTTGTCCCACCTGGTAATTGACCGCACTGGTTTACCTCAGGACCCTCATCTGTATCTGATACCTCTGGGCAGCTTTGGTAAGACCTCCTCAGAATTTCAGGCCTCTCTTCCTTAACTCCTGCAGAAGTAGAATGAAATGGACTTTTTCTTGATTGGGAATATGCTTTTTCTTGCAGTCAGGCCCCATTTTTGCTCAGGACCCTTGGGAAATATCTGGGGTAGGGCTGGTTTTCTAGTGGTAGCCACCAGACACCCAGGCTCCTGACCTAGAAAAATAAAATTAAAAACCCAGATTATTGGTTATGCCACTTGGGAAGTTGGAAAAGCCAAGGTGGCTCAGGAAAACATTTAGTAAGGATTGTGGGGGCTTATTTTAAATGAAAACATCAAAATATTCAGTCTTACCTTTTAATTCTGAAGTCATAGGAAGATATCCCTTCTTACATATTCACTGTTTCTCTCCAGGAGAATTTTTAGAGGATAATTTATCAATTGATTAGTTTGGGGACAACTAAATTATTTTAGAGACTCCATTAAGGCCTTATAGAGATTCAAGATGAAAGAACTTAATTCTTGACCTCTAGAGGTTTACAAATGTGCCAAACCAGTCTGTGTAATACAAGGTAAGGCTGACTAAAACATGTGCAAAGTTCTGTGGAAGGACAGAGGCAGAATTGCTGGAAAGATTTTATGTTTCTTAGAGAAACATTTGAGCTGGTAGCCAGAGATTTAATAATTTCTTTTTATTAAAATGGGTGAAAGTGGTCAACAATAATAACAAAAAAAAGCAACTTCAAAAAGATTTTTAAAATGTTTTAAAGACCCTATGACCCAGCAATTGCACTACTAGGTATTTACCCCAAAGATACGAATGTATTGATCCAAAGGGGCATCTGCACCCTAATGTTTATAGCAGTAATGTCCACAATAGCCAAACTGTGGAAGGAGCCGAGATGTCCAATAACAGATGAATGGATAAAGATGTGGTATATATATATATATATATATATATACACACACACACACACAGTGTATATGGCTGAGTGGAATATTACTCAGCCATCAGAAAGGATGATTAGTTAGCATTTACATCAACATGGATGGAACTGGATGGTATTATGCTGAGCGAAATAAGTTAATCAGAGAAAGACAATTATCATATGGTTTCACTCATATGTGGAATATAAAAAACAGCGCAGAGGATCATAGGGGAAGGGAGGAAAAACTGAAATGGGAAGAGATCAGAGAGGGAGACAAACCATGAGAGACTCTTGACTCTGGGAAACAAACTGAGGGTTGCTAGAGGGGAGGTGGGTGGGGGGACCGGGTAACTGGGTGATGGGCATTAAAGAGGGCACATGATGTGATGAGCACTGGGTGTTATATGCAACTGATAAATTATTGAACTCTACATCTGAAACTAATGGTATATTATATGTTGGCTAACTGAATATAAATAAAACAAAACAAAAATGTTTGAAAGAAAGAACATTCCAGTCATAGGGAACAGCATGAACAAGGGCTTGGAGGCATGAAAAATGCATGTAAAATGGAGGACAGTTAGCATAGTATCATTGCTTAGGTTAAAAGTAGAGGAGACTATAATGGAACAATAGTCTAAAAAAGAATTTCAAGGCCAGAATATAGAGCGCCCTGAATCCCAGGCTAAGGAGATTTCTTTTTATATTCAACAAGGAGCCATTGAAAGATTTTGAGCAAGAAATATTTTCAGAATTATGCCTTAGAAAGATTTATCTGGCAGCAACAGTAAGATAGTAAGATCAGAAGCCAGGAAACCAATTACTAAAATAATACCAATGGCAGATGTTGAAGACCTAAAATAGTACATTTTGAAAAGAGAAGCATTTGGCCACAAACGCATCTGTAGTTTGAGAAGGTGGGTGCTGAGAGTTTTCCTGAATTTGTCAGCTCCATCACTGTCACTTCCCACAAAGAAGATCTAAAGTAATTATTTCTATTTAAAAAGAGCTTTACAAAAACAAGCACAAAGGAAAAATTGCTTGGTGTGCTTAAGGACATCAACAGTGTTCCCAAAGAGGGAAAGTCTTGGCAACGTAAAGACCTGATGTTCACATTTCCAAATGCTGTTTTAGTCTTTAAATTGTATGTCCAATGCAGTCAAAGGAGGGAAATTATAAAATTTAATCCTTTTATAGAGAAACATGTCATCTATTTGCCCCTTCATGGAAGCAGATTCATTTACAAGTTGATCCTGGAAAACGAGTTTTGAGTAAACAATTTAAAATTTGATCACAACAGATTTAAGCCACAGAAATTAGAAACTTCAAACTAAAGAGTGTGAAGACTCGAGGGACAATTTAGAGTTTCTTATGTGTTTTACCTTTTATTTATTTATTTATTTTTGTCTTAATAGAAAGCTTCACTCTTTGGTCATGACCCAGGTGTTCTGTTACCAATGTCTAGTCCACCGGTTACCTCCCAGAAAGTCCTTCAAGTTATCAATAGCCAGGTGGTATCTTTCATCACCTTTAAATAACCAATATGATCTCAGTGCATTGATAAATTCCAAACAGAATCAAACTCAATAGTCATTACTTTTATGGCCTTATGATTTCTATTAAACTCTCAGAGACACTGAAAATAATCTACTGTTTCTCATCACTACCATATATTCTTAAATCTTTAAGATCTCAAACCTTAGGTGAGGAACAGTAGTCCTAACCGTATTTCAGATGAAAATGAGGCATGGAAAAGGGGAATGAGTTCTAGGGACAATTAAGTGTCCTCAACATCCTATAATTTAATCTTAAGTAGCTCCTCAAACCAAGGAAAAGAGGCCAATCTTGTGATCTGTTTCAGTTGTTCCTTGTGTCCCTAGATTGTGAGCCTGATTTTCATGCTGTCTGGCTTCTGATGAATAGACAGAAGGCCAATGACTGCCCCTTGAGCCTTGCTCTTGTCTGTAGGTTTTTCTCTGAAATTGTTTAATTATAACAAAAAAGGAGCTGTCTTTGATCCCACAACATGCTTAGCTAATTTCCCCAGGTTGCTTTAACTCTGTCATCTGGACACATTACTACTATCTTTGGATCACTTTTAAATAACCATGACAAGGAAAATTAAAAAAAAAAAATAAAAAGATCTGAAAGACCAAAAACAAAACAAAACAAAACAAAAAAACAAACAAACCCCAAAACAAAAAAAACCCCCAGAAACAGAAAACAATGGAAAGGACCAAGACAGGGTTGATTTTCCTGGAGGGACAACATAGTTGCCTGGTAATTTCAACTTAGCTCTGGGAAAAAAGCCCTGGCTATGTCACATCCTCCTTCCCTGTTTTTCGTCTGCTTTCTTTTCTTCTCCTTTATTCCACCCCTGCTCTTTTCCTCCATTCTGTGTGGATAGGACTGGAGGCATTTCAGGTAACCAGTTTCTATTGAAGAACTATCAGTGCAAAGGGAGGATATGATCAGATGGTTTGATTCCTCACCTATGCATTTGATTCCGGAGATGCTATGAATTAATGATCAGAAATATTAGCAATGACTAGGAATGATGTCCATGTGCAGACTGTATGTGGCCTGAGTAGGTAGATGGAGGACGTAGAATTTATATCAGTAGTGTTTTCAAATACTCAGTGTTGTGTTCTTGTGCAAGCAAGAGTCAAAAACTCCTAATCATATGATCAAACATCTTTTATAACTTCCATGCCAAATATTTATCCAATGTATTTCTTATGACCTTCCATGACTTTTAGAAAGGCTTTCTTATAATAAGCAGAAATTGGTCTCCCTGTGGGCTACCCTTTCTCTCTTAATCCTATTCCTTTTAATCATATAGAATAAGTGAAATACCTTTCTCCTCTGATGGATCTTTCTGAAATTTCAAAGATGTTTTCACAGCTCCTCTGAGTTTTCTCATCTCCAGGAAAAATTTTCCCTGCTTCCTGAAATTGTTTCTCATAAGACTTACCCCTAAATGCATTCCATGTGTTGATCTTCCTATTTTTCATATCAGCCAGAACTAGATACAATCCTTTCTGAAAATAGCACAAGTAATAAATATTCATTGAAAAAGAATTAGAAAACACAAGTAGGCAACAAGTGTTTTAAAATTACCTATGAAGAATTTCTATGCAAAAAGGGCTGCTTTGGGTATCTTGTTATATAACCCTCCAAAATTATTCATTATACACTATTCAATGTTAGCAGGATGGTTGGGTGAGACTAAACTTAAATGGTCTATTTCTGAAAATGGACACAAAAGATTATATTGGAGTAAATCTTTTCCCAGGAAATGTCACCTGATTCCTCACAGTTATATAAATTTAAGTTAGTACTAGCCCAATTCTCTAAAGCAGAGGTCAGCTAACTTTTACTGTAAAGTGCCAGGGAGTAAATAAATGGTTAAGACTTTGTGGGCCACTAAGGTTTCTGTTGCTGCCACTTCTCCTCCTCCTCCTCCTCTTTTTTTTCTCATTCACTTACAAACCTAAAGAAATGTTAAAACCATTCTTAGTTTCCAGGCTATATAAAAATAGGGCACTGACCAGATTTTGTCAGCAGGCTGTAGTTTGCCCATCCCTGCTCAAAGGGAAGTATTTAATACAGCTTCTCAATTACTGACAAACCCTGCCCCTTTAATACTCCTGATATGTACAGTTGATCCCTGGGGAGGATTTGAGTAAACTTGGAGCCCTTAGGAAGGAAGGAATAGAGACCTCAAATACCACCTTTTTGAGATCAAATTTTGTTGGGATCTCTCTGGTGGGTTTATTCCCAGCTGAGGTATGATAGCTGGAAAGTACACCAAAGGTCCCAAAGTTGAACTAGCTCTGAAAGAAATAGACATCTGGATTATTGGCCTGGACCCTTAAATGGTTGGAAAAGAGAACTGACTGTAACATGGTCCATGACTAACGAAGCTAGCTTAGTAGAAAGACTATGCTTTGGAATTAATGACTAAGAGTATGAGTATATTCTTGGAGAATTATAGTCCTCAAAGGAACTCAAATGGCAAGCTTTCTGTTTTAGTCATAGACCATGCTGTAGTAACAATTACCTGAAAGCTCTGCAGTTTAACAAGATAAAGTCTTTGAGTTTGATGGACAGCTCCCCCAGATAGCTCTCTTGTACAGTTCTCCTCCTCAGGATCAGTCAGGGATCCAGGCTCCTTGCATCTAGGGATGTCACTATCTTCAACACATAACCATGTTTGCCGTGGAAGGAGAAGAAATAGCATGGGCAATCATTCAGGGTGTTATGCTCAGGCCTAAGACTGCCATATATTACTTCCTTTTCATGTGCATTGGTTAGAATCTATTCATAAGGGCCCAACCTAACTTAAAAAGAGGCTAGGAAATATAATTGTCTTATGCACCCAAGAAAAAGAAAAATATTGTTTAATATCTAGCCAATCTTGGTCATACTCCCTTTACCAACATGTGGGTACCAACGTTCCTTAAATAGGAATGACAGAAGTGATGGCATATGAAGATTAGCCTAGAAACTCTTTAAGCTCTTTATTTCTTTCTTTGCCTGATGTTTGGAACCTACATCTAATTGGGCCCTTTGAACTGAATGAGCTCTGGAGGTTTTCAGAAACTAGAAGGCAAAGAGCAAGAGAAACAAAATATCCTGCCAAGTTAGACACATGAAGTCTTGAGCAATTTATTCAGATACTGTAGCTTATGACTTTATATATGACCCAAGTTGGTGAAGTGGGCCCTATCCACTACAAATGTGTATAAGTAGGGGCACCTGGGTGGCTCAGTCAGTTGAGCCTCCAACTCTTAATTTTGGCTCAGGTCATGATCTCAGGGTCGTGGGATTGAGACCCACATCAGGTTCCACTCTCAGCACAGAGTCTGCTTGAGTTTCTTTCCCTCTGCCCCTTCCCCAGCTCATGGGTGCTCTCTCTCTCTCCCAAATAAATAAATAAATCTTTTTAAAAAATGTTTGTGTGTGTGTATTTACAAACATAGTGAAATAATCTATTTTCGACTCCACAATATGTTAAGGCCAATTTTCCCAGCGTGGTCTGACCAATACATATTAGAATATAGCTATCATTTTTCTCATTTTTGAAACCTTGACTCTCAGTATAGCCTAAGATTGAATGAGCTTTGAGTGGCTACATTATGCTATTTGAACCTAATGGTGTCAAAAATCCTGAATTTTCTTTTCACGTGTGTGTTATATCTCTGCTGTTTTGTGCTTGTGCAATTTGCCTTTAGTGGTTAACATTTGCTGTTCCACAGCCCTCAGAATCTATTCTAGCTTCTTACCAGTAAAAACAATGACTTAAGCTGCATTTGAAAAATTATATCTTGAAATGAATTAGGGTAAGTGGAGAGACTATAATTAAAATGCTAGTCCCTTCCTTAGCCAAGATATAGGTGGTTAAGTGAGTATTTAGACCCTGTTTGCTCAGGATTCTTAGTCTTATACAAAATGAAATCTGATTGAGAATAAAAATGGTCACACATTTTCATTTCAGAAGCAGTACTTCATAAGAATTAAAGATGTTCATATTATCTAGATAATTAGACTGGACTTCCTATCCTTTTTGAGGTATGTTCTCCAGATTTCTCATAATTTCTAGGAGCTACCTGTTATCTTTCCAATAAAGTATTATTTTATTAAGAATAGCCAGGGTTGGGGCTCCTGGGTGGCTCAGTCGTTAAGCGTCTGCCTTTGGCTCAGGTCATGATCCCAGCATCCTGGGATCGAACCCCGCATTGGGCTCCCTGCTCCGTGGGAAACCTGCTTCTCCCTCTCTCACTCCCCCTGCTTGTGTTCCCTCTCTCGCTGTGTCTCTTTCTGTCAAATAAATAAATAAAATTTTTAAAAATGAATAGCCAGGGGTGGGCCCCTGGGTGGTATAGTCCTTTGAGCATCCAACTCTTGATTTTGGCTCAGGTTATGACCTCAGGGTTGTGGGATCGAGCCCTGCATTGGGCTCTCTGCTCAGCTGGTAGTCTGCTTCTCCCTCTCACTCGCCCTCTGTGCTCTCTCTCTCTTTCTCAAGTAAATAAATAAAATATTTTAAAAAACAACTTAAAAAAAAACATATCCATCCTTTGGTGCCTTTTTTTTTTTTTAACCCTCTTTAGTGGGTCTCTAAAAATTTAGAATGTCTATGTGGTTCAATATGGGAAAAAAAGTGTACAATTGATTCAAAGTGTCCATAATGAAATTCAAGTGAGTTACTCTTAGTTGTTGTAGTAGTTACCTATTTCTGCATAACAAATTATCTGAAAACACAGCGACTTAGTACAACACTAAATATTTACTATTTATCACATAGTCCATGGGTCAGGAATTTGGGAGTGGCTTGGCTGAGCAGTCTGGCTCACAGTCTGTCCTGAAGTTGTAATCATCTGTTGGCTGGGGATGTAGTCACCTGAAGACTTGACTTTGGCTGGCAGATCCACTACTAAGGTGACTCAGTCATGTGGCTTGCAAGTTAGTATTGGTTGTTGGTGGGGGCCATCAGCTCCTCCCCACATTGGCCTCTCCACAGGGCTACTTGAGTGACCTCGTGGCATGGCAGTCAGCTTCTCCCAGAGCAATTGATCCAAGAAAGCAAAGAAGACATCAATGCTTTGTATGATCTAGTCTTATAGGTCACACTATTACTTCCACCATACTTTACTGGTCACACAGACCAGCTCTGATTCACTGTGGGAGGAGACCATATGAGGGCACAAATACCCAAAAATCATGGGGGCCATTTTGGAGTTAGTGACTGAAGTTAGTAACTGAATTTGGTCCGTACTTAGTGGTGTAGTGTCCTTAACCACTCAGCCAGCCCATTAGCCAGGAAGGTATATTTACACTATCTGTAATAAAGTGCTGTTCTGTGTGGGAGAAAAGTAGATGCAATACATTCAAAGATTTTTTTCAAACTACATGTCACGTCCTTCTTCACTCCATTTGCCCAGATTCTGATATGCCCTCTGTGTGAGCTCCAAAATGTTAAAATTGTCATACTGAAACATTATTAATTAAAAGATATAAGTAGTTATATCCCTCATGTTAGCATAGGAAAACTGCCCCTAAAAGTAAGCCTTCAGCCCTCTTGCTTTTCATAGACTCAGACCTGAGCCACTTACCCTGACTCATTCCTTAAAACCCATTGCAAGCTATTTCCAGTCCCACTCTACCTCAATATAATTCTTTGGTGTTGTTTTCTTGACTATAGCCTTGTCCTTATCCCTGACTAGACACCAGTTTATTCCTCTAACTTCCACCATCCACACATCCTCAAGGACCCATGGGTGAATCCTTTAGAGAGGGGAGTTCTTGGCCAAAAACAAAGAACTATCTCCATAGCTGACCATGGGAGTTATGGTGGCCAAAGCATGGTGAAATCATGTGTCACTGAGTGAGGAAACTGTGTACCTCCCCCCTCTTCTGGGCAGAACACACAGAAGGGGAGGATAGGGGGCAATTTCAGGAGTGCTGGTAAACCATGTAAAAAGTAGGGACTTTATGGAAATAGAGGTTAGAAACACAGGTAGTCTCCTTCAGAGACCTACATGGACAGGGGAGTGGATAAAGAGATTCATTGCAAGAGAGAAAAAAAATAGAAGAAATTACCTACTAACTATAGATCGTGTGCTTGCTCATAAGTACATATGAAAAATCCCCTGTGGACTCCTTGAAGTAATTGGGAGACCATTTGAGGGAATCTGTAGGTCCTGTGTAAGCAGGTCACAACAAGAGTCATTAAATTTTATTGTTATTAGCAATAAAGGTCTGGACAAGCCAACAAGGTCTGGAAATCTTAGAATTAGTGGTGCAGTATGCTAGTTTTGATATAGAGATCATCTGTTAGCAGGTAACTGGCTGTAATTCCTGAATGAAAGTCTGACAAGAAAAGCAATAAGAGCATCATTTCCTTTTGGAATATCACTTTACAAATTGCAAACCACTTTCACATCATTATGTCAGCTAATCTGCACAGAAATCTCTGAACAAAGGACTAAGTGATACACTTATTTTAGAGATGTCAAAAATAAAAATACTAGTGTTAAAAGATTTGTTCAAGGATGTGTAGCTAGTTATTAGTAGGCTTGTAATTGTAACTCAGAATTTGTGACCCTAAATCCTATATTCTCTCTGTTACAACAGTGGTTTTTAAGCTGGGTTCTGTCAAGCCCTAAAATTCCACAAATCTGTCTAAAGAGAAATTTGGGGGAACAGGAGAGCAGGTGAGTTCTCTACCAAATTTAACCAGAGAAGTTATATTTTATCACCTGTGTATTGGAGGCTTCCCTAACATATTTATTTGGGGTAAAAGTTTTATGGCAAACATAAAAATTAAAAGCCCCTGCACTGAAACATACTACCTTGTGATGCAGTGGATGGGATTTTAAGTGACTAAGTCCTGTCCAAAAGCACAAGTAGAAGTTTAGTTTTCAGAAATGGAATTTGAGCTTGATTAGAAGAAAAAACAATTTGATAAAAGACAAGAATTATATCTGGCAGATGCTTTTCATTTAAAATATATTTATTGGGCCCTACTGTGCTCTAAGTGATGTGTCTATGCTTATGTTCCCGGTAAATATTAGACTTAAATTTAGTGCTAGGTACAAATATAGCTGGAAGTCAAGCAGTTCTAAATATGATAGGAGGAGAACTACAGAGCCTGGGTGTCTGATGGAACATTCCACAGTGCTGGAAATGTTCTATGCCTGCATTACCTAATATGATAGTCACTAGCTGCATGTGGCTGAGGAGCCCTTGCAATGTGACGAGTATAACTAAGGACTTGAATTTTTAATTTCATTTCCTTTAAACTTAAATAGCCACATGTGGTCACTGGCTATGGGGCTAGACAGTGCAGCTATAGAGGCTTGAAGACAGAAAGTCCTGACAGTGCCTAGAAATAGCATCATCATCACCACCACCACCATGATCAACACTGGTGTCCACCTCATCCTCATCACCACCATCATTATAATCACCGCCCCACTAGCTCTGACAACCATTACCTCTCACTGTAGCTTTTTGCATTTGCGGCAGCAAATGATCTGTTTTTGTTCATGCTTCCCAATATATGACAACCAGGCTGACCTTGATAAAAGCAAATGTGATTATACACCTGTTCTGCTTAAAATCTTGCACTAGCCCTGTATTCATTTAGGATAATGGCAAGTGCCTTAATAAGGCTCACATACTCCCTTTTCTGCCCCACAACCAGCTTCACGTGATTCTCATTCCTGCCTATTTCTCCTGCCTTGTCTCTACTCAGATTTCTATGTAATCTGTATTTGGGGTATATAAAATTATTACTTCTGTCCCTTAAAATTACCACAATTTTTATTTTGTTTTGTTTCTCTTTTTAGTCTCCAGGCCTGTGTAACCTTTGTTTTTTGTTGTTGTTGTTGTTTTCTTCCTAGGAGATTTTCCTCCCTCTTGTTTTCTGGTTAAATCTGAGCCATCCTGGAGGTTTCAGTTTAAATGGTCCATCTGCCACAAAGCCTCACCTTGGGCTCAATGGGTGAGGTATTCTAGCTCCATGTTTCTAGAGTACCTGGACTTAGTTTATTATAAAACTCACTGAGATTTATTACAACTACTTGTTTAATATCAGTCACCGTCTCCAGACTGAGTTTCATGAAAGCCCAGAATTTGCCTCTTTTTCAACTAGGATTCTTCCAGACACAAAATGGGTATTTTATTAATTCTTTCTTAATAGATCAATGAAGCCTGAGTGAGTGAATGTCTTGCCCACTGAGGACCAGTCCCAATGTACCCACCACCATGACTACCTTCTGCCATCTCTAGAACATCACAGACTCTAATCCTGTCCTCCCTTCCATGTCTTTCAAATTCTTTTACTTTCTAGGTTAATCCAATTAATGAATTCATGCTGTTATTGACTACTAATAGCCATAAATTACTACTATTAGGATGAATATCTACGTGCAAACAGGATCATAATGGATATTCATTGATTTAATGTCAATAATTGTGCTAAATGGAAATTTCTTACAATTGGCGGGTATTGGTTGGGAAAGAAAGCTTAGGGCAAGAGGGCCTCTAATTTTCACTTTTTAAGTCATTGTCTGCCTCTAAGCAGTCACCTGCTCTGCTTATATTTAAGTCTGGCCTTAGATTTTTGTCTTCCTGAACGTATGTTGAAAGTGGGGATTTTCTGGGTAGACTTCAAGGACACTTAGAACTGGAAACACCAACTTCATTGGAAGAGAGTTATGGTTCAGCATGATGAAACAGAGTTGAGAATTGCAAATGAGAGAAACATCTGGAGAGGGAAGCAGAGAGTCGGGGAAGAGAACTACCTGCTACTGAATGCAGACTATGGACAAGGCTCTATTTTTGGATTTTTATAGTTACTCATTGAATACTCACAAGCACTAATATTTTCCCCATTTTTCAGCTTAAAAAAACCTGATGCTTACGGAGGTTGAACAATTCAGTGGTGACATAGCTAGTAAATAAATGAGTCAAATTCGATCCTGTGCATCTACCAATGCTCACACCAATACACTATGTCCCCTTTTAACAGAATAACAAAATCAAATCAAATTGGAAGAATGGCCATCTGAATGAGGAAGTCTGGAGAGTATTCTTTGAGGTGGATGAAAGTGAAAAAATGAGCAAAAAAAGAAAACAAAATGAAAAAACCAGTTTGTCCTGGGAAAAGTCTGCCTTCTGCATAGATGGAGCATGTGGTCACTCACATAATGGGATTTGAAGATAAAGCAAAACCACTCTATTTTATTTATTTTTAATTTAATTTAATTTATTTTTTATTATGTTATGTTAATCACCATACATTACATCATTAGTTTTTGATGTAGTGTTCCATGAGTCATTGTTTGCATATAACACCCAGTGCTCCATGCAGAACATGCCCTCTTTAATACCCATCACCAGGCGAACCCATCCCCCCACCCCCCTCCCCTCTAGAACCCTCAGTTTGTTTCTCAGAGTCCATAGTCTCTCATGGTTCGACTCCCCCTCCGATTTCCCCCCCTTCATTCTTCCCCTCCTGCTATCTTCTTCTTCTTCTTCTTCTTCTTCTTCTTCTTCTTCTTCTTCTTCTTCTTTTAACATATAATGTATTATTTGTTTCAGAGGTACAAGTCTGTGATTCAACAGTCTTACACAATTCACAGTGCTCACCATAGCACATATGCTCCCCAATGTCTATGACCCAGCCATCCCATCCCTCCCAACCCCCACCACTCCAGCAACCCTCAGTTTGTTTCCTGAGATTAAGAATTCCTCATATCAGTGAGATCATATGATACATGTCTTTCACTGATTGACTTATTTCACTCAGCATAATACCCTCCAGTTCCATCCACGTCATTGCAAATGGCAAGATTTCATTCCTTTGGATGGCTGCATAATATTCCACTGTATATATATACCACATCTTCTTTATCCATTCATCTGTCGATGGACATCTTGGCTCTTTCCACAGTTTGGCTATTGTGGACATTGCTGCTATAAACATCGGGGTGCACGTACCCCTTCGGATCCTTACATTTGTATCTTTGGGGTAAATACCCAGTAGTGCAATTGCTCGTCATATGGTAGCTCTACTTTCAACTTTTTGAGGAACCTCCATACTGTTTTCCAGAGTGACTGCACCAGCTTGCATTCCCACCAACAGTGTAGGAGGGTTCCCCTTTCTCTGCATCCTCACCAACATCTGTCGTTTCCTGACTTGTTAAATTTCGTCATTCTGACTGGTGTGAGGTGGTATCTCATTGAGGTTTTGATTTGGATTTCCCTGATGCTGAGTGATGTTGAGCACTTTTTCATGTGTCTGTTGGCCATTTGGATGTCTTCTTTGGAAAAATGTCTGTTCATGTCTTCTGCCCATTTCTTGATTGGATCATTTGTTCTTTGGGTGTTGAGTTTAAGAAGTTCTTTATAGATTTCGGATACTAGCCCTTAATCTGATATGTCACTTGCAAATATCTTCTCCCATTCTGTTAGTTGTCTTTTGGTTTTGTTGATGGTTTCTTTTGCTGTGCAAAAGCTTTTTATCTTGAAGTCCCAATAGTTCATTTTTGCCCTTGCTACCCTTGCCTATGGCAATGTTTCTAGGAAGAAGTTGCTGTGGCTGAGGTCGAAGAGGTTGCTACCTGTGTTCTCCTTTAGGATTTTGATGGACTCCTGTCTCACATTGAGGTCTTTCAACCGTTTTGAGTCTATTTTTGTGTGTGGTGTAAGGAAATGGTCCAGTTTCATTCTTCTGCATGTGGCTGTCCAATATTCCCAACACCGTTTGTTGAAGAGACTGTCTTTTTTCCATTGGACATTCTTTCCTGCTTTGTCAAAGATTAGTTGACCATAGAGCTGAAGGTCCATTTCTGGGCTCTCTATTCTGTTCCATTGATCTATGTGTGTTTTTGTGCCAGTACCATACTATCTTGATGATGACAGCTTTGTAATAGAGCTTGAAGTCCAGAATTGTGATGCCGCCAGCTTTGCTTTTCTTTTTCAACATTCCTCTGGCTATTCAGGGTCTTTTCTGGTTCCATACAAATTTTAGGATGATTTGTTCCATTTCTTTGAAAAAAGTGGATGGTATTTTGATGGGGATTGCATTGAATGTGTAGATTGCTCTAGGTAGCATTGACATCTTCACAATATTTGTTCTTCCAATCCATGAGCATGGAACGTTTTTCCATTTCTTTGTGTCTTCCTCAATTTCTTTCATGAGTATTTTATAGTTTTCTGAATACAGATCCTTTGCCTCTTTGGTTAGATTTATTCTTAGGCATCTTATCATTTTGGGTGCAATTGTAAATGGGATTGACTACTTAGTTTCTCTTTCTTTTATCTTGTTGTTGGTGTATAGGAATGCCACTGACTTCTGTGCATTGATTTTCTATCCTGCCACTTTACTGAATTCCTGTATGAGTTCTAGCAGTTTTGGGGTGGAGTCTTTGGGGTTTTCCACATAAGGTATCATATCATCTGCAAAGAGTGAGAGTTTGACTTCTTCTTTGCTGATTTGGATGGAAAGCGAGGGGGTGGAAAACCATTTACCATGATAATGGACACCAAAAGAAAGCTGGGGTGGCAATCCTTATATCAGACAAATTAGATTTTAAACCAAAGACTGTAATAAGAGATAAGGAAGGACACTGTATCCTACTTAAAGGGTCTATCCAACAAGAAGACCTAACAATTGTAAATATCCCCTAACATGGGAACAACCAATTATATAAGCCAATTAATAACAAAAGCAAAGAAACACATCAACAACAATACAATAATAGTGGGGGACTTTAACACCCACCTCACTGAAATGGACAGATCATCTAAGCAAAAGATAAACAAGGAAATAAAGACTTTAAATGACACACTAGACCAAATGGACTTCACAGATATATTCAGAACATTCCATCCCAAAGCAACAGAATACACATTCTTCTCTAGTGCCCATGGAATATTCTCCAGAATAGATCACATCCTAGGTCACAAATCAGGTCTCAACCAGTACCAAAAGATTAGGATCATTCCCTGCATATTTTCAGACCACAATGCTTTGAAACTAGACCTCAATCACAAGAGGAAATTCGGAAAGAACTCAAATACATGGAGGCTAAAGAACATCCTACTGAAGAATGAATGGGTCAATCAGGAAATTAAAGAAGAATTTAAAAAATTCATGGAAACCAGTGAAAATGAAAACACAACTATTCAAAATCTTTGGGATGCAGCAAAGGCAGTCCTAAGAGGAAAGTATATAGCAATACAAGCCTTTCTCAAGAAACAAGAAAGGTCTCAAATACACAACCTAACCCTACACCTAAAGGAGCTGGAGAAAGAACAGCAAATAAAGCCTAAACCCAGCAGGAGAAGAGAAATAATAAAGGTCAGAGCAGAAATCAATGAAATAGAAACTAAAAGAACAGTAGAACAGATCAACGAAACTAGGAGCTGGTTCTTTGAAAGAATTAACAAGATTGATAAACCCCTGGACAGACTTATCAAAAAGAGAAGAGAAATCACCCAAATCAACAAAATCATGAATGAAAGAGGAGGGATCACAACCAACACCAAAGAAATACAAACAATTATAAGAACATATTATGAGCAACCCTATGCCAGCAAATTAGATAATCTGGAAGAAATGGATGCATTCCTAGAGATGTATCAACTACCAAAACTGAACCAGGAAGAAATAGAAAACCTGAACAGACCTATAACCACTGAGGAAATTGAAGCAGTCATCAAAAATCTCCCAGCAAACAAGAGTCCAGGGTCATATGGCTTCCCAGGGGAATTCTACCAAACATTTAAAGAAGAATTAATACCTATTCTTCTGAAACTGTTCCAAAAAATAGAAATGGAAGGAAAACTTCCAAACTCATTTTATGAGGCCAGTATTACCTTGATCCTCAAACCAAAGACCCCATCAAAAAGGAGAATTACAGACCAATATCCTTGATGAACATGGATGCAAAAATTCTCACCAAAATACTAGCCAATAGGATCCAACAGTACATTAAAAGGATTATTCACCACGACCAAGTGGGATTTATCCCTGGGCTGCAAGGTTGGTTCAACATCTGCAAATCAATCAACGTGACACAATACATTAATAAAAGAAAGAACAAGAACCATATGATCCTCTCAATAGATGCAGAAAAAGCATTTGACAAAGTACAGCATCCTTTCCTGATCAAAACTCCTCAGAGTATAGGCATAGAGGGTACATACCTCAATATCATAAAAGCCATCTATGAAAAACCCACAGTGAATATCATTCTCAATGGGGAAAAACTGAGAGCTTTCCCCCTAAGGTCAGGAACGTGGCAGGGTTGTCCACTATCACCACTGATATTCAACATAGTATTAGAAGTCCTAGCCACAGCAATCAGACAAAACCATTCTCTTTAAATCACTCTCATCAAATTGCCTGCCTCATCCCCTAGGACCTTCTTTATCAGAGTCACTCCTTCGGCAAGAAAGAATACTGTTAATATATAGGACTTTCATTATATATAATCCATCTATAAGGATAAGGATAACATGCCAATATTTATCTGATACCACCCTTAGTAAACACCTGTTATTTTTGCCTGCCATAATCCTCTCCCTTCTTTTGGTAAAAGCATATCAAATTTCCTTGGGGAAACTAATCCCCAATCTTCCATTTTCAATCTACATAGTTAAAGTAGGGCTGAACCACCTTTTACTTCTAGAATTATGCTTTTGATCCAAATCTGTCAATGGTTATTAGAGAACCTAACCCTTTGAGTGGTGAAGGGATGGGCATATGACCACCCAAGTTGGTTCAACGAGAGTCCTACCCAGGACCTAACAAGATCAACTGGGAAATAAATGGTTGATTCATCATAGTTTCTAAGCTGGTGTGCTGTAAGCTTAAAGCTGTTGGTGATTAATTCTGTCACTACACCCTGAGAGCCCACCTGAGAAATGATGCAACACCAGGGAAAGCAAAGCTAAAAAGTGGAGAAAGACATATGATTGACGACAAAATGTGAGAATCTGGATTTAGTTATGCCTGAAACTGTACTTTTGGAAATGTGAACTGATATTCTACTTGACTGGCTTTTTTTTTTTTCTTACACAGTTTCAGCTGGCTTTTGATCACTTGTAACCAAGAGACCTAACTAATTCACCTGCTATTCATATAAATTAACCCCAAATTGTCACTGGTTATTAAACATAAAACTTACTCAAACTTTCATTTGCATTGCCCTTCACGAGTACTTTTCTAGATCAGAAATGTACATATTCTACAAGTTTTATATTAGGCATAGATCACACATAATGAAACTCTGACATATTTGCTCTTAACCCATCATGGACATATCAAATGAGCTAGTCAGAGTCAAGACTGAGGAGCATGGGACACAGGATGGAGAATTCTGCATGGGTGTTTAGAGACTGGGAAAGGTCAGAGGTACAAAAAGGTGAATGGAAGTCCATAAGGGAAATCTTTCATTATTTGCAAGAAGTAACACTTTTAAAGCACCTGAAACTTAGAGGGCCTTTCCACACACACGCTTCTCTTTAACCTAACAATAAATCCATAAAGTAGTGAATTTTAGTTATCCTTTAAAAAATATTAGACTCAAAAGTGGGGCACCTGCATGGCTCAGTTGGTTAGGCATCCAACTCTTGATTTCGGCTCAGCTCATGATCTCAGGCTCTTGAGATTGAGCTCCATGTCGGGCTCCCCACTGGGCGTGCAGCCTGCTTAAGATTCTCTCTCTCCCTCTGCTTCCTTCCCCCACAGCTCATGCTCTCTCTCTAAAAAAATTTTTTTAAATGAAAAAAAAAATTAGGCTCTAGGAATCCAGAACTAGTATGTGATGGGACTCGGTCTAATCATTTTCATTTTGACAAATATTTATGGAATACCAGCTCCATGCCAGATGCTCTCTAAATGCCTGGGCAACAATGAAGAACAATGAAGGGAGATAACATCATGTTGTCCTTACTCTGCGCCAGACACTGTTCTAAACACTTTCGCCATATTCATCTACTTAAACTTCACAACAACACCATGAAGTAGGCAGTATTATTAGCCATCCACCCCTTTTTTTATGTAGAAAAGACATTTTTAAAGCAGTTTTAGGTTCATAGAAAAATTAAGAGGAAGTACAAAGACTTCCCATATACCTCCCTGCCCCCACACATGCATAGCCTCCCCAATTACCAATACCCCCCCACCACAGTGGTACATTTGTTACAGCAGATGAACCTAAACTGACACATCATAATCACTCAAGGTCTATAGTTTGCATTGGGGTTCACCCTCAGGTTGTACAAATGCATAATGACATGTATCCATCATCAACATACCCTTTTTATTTTTTTTTAAGATTTTTAAAATTTATTTATTTGACAGAGAGAGAGAACGCAAGAGAGGGAACACAAGCAGGGGGAATGGGAGAGGAAGAAGCAGGTTTCCAGCAGAGCAGGGACCCCGATGCGGGACTGGATCCCAGGACCCTGGGATCATGACCTGAGCCAAAGGCAGATGCTCAACGACTGAGCCACCCAGGTGCCCCTCAGCATACCCTTTTTAGAGATGGAGGAAACGGAGGGAAGATGAGAACAACCCATATAATGGTAAGGATTAAAGCCCAGAGATGAACTCTGGAGAGTTTATAGCCAAACATCTATCTTCCTAGCCATGGCTCCAGTGGTCCTCAAAGTGCCATGGCTCCAGTGGGTCTCAAAGACCCCTGGGGTATTTGAGAAGCCTCCATGGGATCCATGAAGTCAGTGTCATTTTCACAGTTCCACTAAGACATTATTTGCCTTTTCACTGTGTTGGCATCTGTACTCATGGTGCAAAACAACGGTGAGCAAACAACTGATGTCATTGCAGTGGTACCAAGCCATATACTAGTCATCGTGTTCACACACAGAAGAAAAGAAAAAATTCCGAATGTCAAGGACATTAAGAAAGTCCTTGACCAAGCAGTAAGATTATTAGTTGTATTAACCCTCAACCCTTGAGTGCACATCTTTTTAATATTCTATGTAACAAAATGAGAAGTGACATAAAGTGCTAATAACAAAAGTATGATAGTTGTGTTGAGGAAAAGAACTTATGTGACTCAACTGGGAGAAGAATTAGCCACTTTTTCCATGGAACACCATTTAATCGAAAAGAATACGAGTCAAATTAAGGTTGTTCACTCTTGAAATTTTGTAGATAATTTCCCAAAAAGGAATGGAGTCAACCATCAACATTTATGGGGTGCAGTGAATGCAATGCTTAGAAGGAAATGTATAGCACTGAATGAAAGAAGAAAAGAAAGAAAGATCTAAAATCAATCATCTGTGTCCACCTTAGGAAACTAGAAAAAGAAGAGCAAATTAAATCCAAAGAATGCAGAAGAAAAGAAGATTAGAGCAGAAATAAATGAAATTAAAAGTGGGAAACTAAGAGAGTAAAAGAAACCAAAAGCCAGTTCTCTGAAAAGATCAATAATATTGATAAGCCTTTAGCCAGGCTAAATAATACAAAGAGGACCTAAATTACTAATAGCAGAAATGAAAGAGAGAACCTCACTGTATATCCCAAAGACATTGACAAGTTAATAAAATTATAAGCAATTCTACAACTATACATTTGGTAACCTAGATGAAATGAAACAATTCCTTCAAAGACACAGTTTGCCAAAACTCAAACAAGAAGAAATAGACAATTAGAATATCTATTAAACAAACTGAATCAATAACTAATAACCTTCCAAAACAGATAGGACCAGGCCCAGATGTGTCACTGGCAAATGATGGATAACTGTCATTATACCTTTGTCCAAACCCATAGAATGTACAACACCAAGAGTGAACCACAGTGTATACTATGAACTTTGGGTACCACTCTGGCAGGGGATGTTGATAATGGGAGGCTGTGTGTGTCTGTGTGTGTGTGTGTGTGTGTGTGTACAGGGAGTATATGGGAAATCTTTGTACCTTCCCCTCAATTTTACTGTGGTCCTAAAACTACTCTGAAAAAATAAAATCTCAATTAAAAGAAGAGGCCATAAAAAATGAAATGAGTCTGTCACTGTAAGATAAACAGCTGATGGCATTTGTTGCTATCTACAAAATTTAAGCTTTTAAGTGAAATGTAGGATTTTGAAAAACTTGTATATATCACTGTGAGCTTAATAGCATCCTAATAACTTAAAGATTTTTCTCATGAGATTAGTGATGATATCAGCAAATGAAACTTTTTGATATCCTGCCATGAACTATATCAGCATTTGAGAGACAAGCATAAAAACAGTTAACCAATATTTATTTAGGTGATCAATGCATGATATTACAAAATCATTCATAGGTAAAAAAATTCTTTCAAAGTGCAAAACAGTGAACTATAATGTAACAGATTATGAGAAGTTCATTGATACAGTTTCAGATTCCATTTTGCAACAAACTTTAAGGAACTACCCCTTGTCAGTTTTCAGTATATCAAAGAAGATGGTGTGCAATATTTTGATTCTTTTCATGTCCTTCAACCAAAATGATGTATCACAACCAAATTAAATGCAGAAGACCATGTGATGATGTAGCTTTCTTTTGCTGATCCAGATATTAAAGAGATTTGCATAAATATAAAACAATGCCACTCACCCTACTAACTGTATATTTTGGGAAACAGGATTTTTTCAAATAAAAAATATTATTTATGTCAACATGCAATGGATTTCCTATCCTTATTTTTAAATGACTTGATAGACAAAAAAAATTCTCAGTTTTAATTTTTAATACAGTAAGTATAGATGGGTATAACTCACATAAATACTATAAAAGCTCTTTGGGATCCTCATAACTTTTAAGGGTTTAAAGGGATCCTGAAACCAAAAAGTTTGAGAGCCATGACACTATCTGTTCTGCTTCTCAAAAATAAAACAGATGTGCTTATGGTTCTGCCTTTAGGTAAGTTGCCTCTTAGAGTGAAAGAAAAGCTAAAAAAATAGATAAACATATAAATAAACAAAATAGTTATGGTTGGGGAAAAAATGCTTTGGAGTAAAGAGCCCAGGATTGTGATGATAACTAGATGGACACTAGGAAAGGTGTTACTCTAACTGGACTGGTCAGAGGAGACCTCTTTGGTGAAGTGACAGGCGAGATGTGAAGAAGGGGAAGATGGCAGCAAGGCAACAAGCTAAGCTAAGAGAACAGTGATTTGGGCATGGGTAATAGCAATGCAAAGACCCCGAGGCAGTACAAAGTTCGGAATAGGTTCCAGAAGTGCGTCATTCCAAAGCCCATGCTTCGTTTTCCTTCCCATAAACCACAACTGATTTCTCTTAAGCCAGTGAGGCTCCGGCTCTTGGAACAACCCATCTGGAAAATGGAGTGGAGATTGTTTTGATTCTCCCTAAACGACGGCTTCATATTCTGTTCGTTGGCAGGTTCATCGGGAGCTTGCCCACAGTCTTCCATTTCTCTAAGGAGTAGAACTCTCAAGTGCAATGCTTGTCAGTGGTGCCAGGAAATCGCTGTTGCAAGAAGTAGGAAAAGAGGGGAATTTACTTTTATAGGGAGAAGACTTAACATGCGACCTATAAATTATGTAGCTATTTTTCTATACCTTGGCCCCAGTCTGGAATTTTTCCCTCAAAATAAATTATTTGAGCCAACTCCACTGGGGTTGCAAATATTACATCGTGCACTGTGGTCTCCGAAGCATGTATCTTTTGCTGATCTGGCATTTTGAAAAACTGCTGTGACCTACTGAAGAAAGTGGTGGCACCCAGTGAAAGCGTGCTCTCATTTCCCACTCCCCGAGACACTCACGGAGCACTCAGAGCTGGAAAGCTGGACGACATATGCGTTGTAAGTCAGGGAAACTACAAGCATTATTTCATTAAATGATGGGATTTCCTTCTATTTCCACAAGTCAGAAAGGAATATAGCCCCTCTCCTCCTGGAGTAAGCCCTTAGAAAGCAGTAATCGGGCGAACATTAAAGGAACACGTGAGTCAGTATCACAGTGCAGACTTCCCAGTGAAAACACTGGATCAGATGCAGTGGGAGACCATCAAGGGGAAGGTACACTCTGATCAACACAATTCAGGCAACCAGCGATCCGATTCTAAGTGACATTTTTGAGACAGCCTTGTGGTCAAAAGAGCCTGTGTTCACGGCCAGATGTTGTGTTGGGGAACCACAGGTCCTTACTGGCCTATGATAGGTGAAGAGATGATTTAACTCAGGCTTACCTTCTCTTCCTCTCTACGTTATCTTTTCCTTCATAGAAAGGTATTTATTTTCGAACTTTCAGTTGTTACCCTATGCCAGTGACTCGTGTATTTATCTCCAGTCCTGACTGGATATTTCACCATAGAGCCACATCACCAAAATCAAACCTCCTATCTGAAATCAATGCCATCACTTTGCCTTCAGAGAGGATGTCATCTTCTGCTTCCCATTTTTGCGCATGGCTACTTTTATTTCCCGGCTTTTGTGAGTCAAAATCGAGAAGCCACTGATGGCTTTCTACTTTACTGCTCACATCAAACCTTCTGGTGCCACACTTTAAATCACCAGTGGAACTAACATTTATGCTTTGACCCAGGACAGCCTAGGGATTCTGAACTTAAATCCAGGCATCTTAATATGATCCCGTGGAAGTCACCAGAATCCAGCCGGGCGTGAGTCTCTGTCCTACGACAGTGACGCTGTAAGACAGCAACTGTGAGATGAGATGCCTCAGAGTGAAAATCACCAGAGTAGGAGCGCCCTAAAGAGGATATTCATGAGTTTCAATTTGTTGAGCTCACTGAAATGGACTTGGAATTTTTATTTTGTTTTCCCTTGAAGAGTTAGCAATGTCAGTTATTACTTTAAAATGTCTTCCATCATCCTTCCTATTCCTACCTGCTGTCCTTACCACCAACTTCGAATCTAAATTTGTATCATCTCACACATAAGTTTTATTCATATATTTCTAGCTGTGCTCTCTACAAATTTTACCCGTTCCCAGCCATCCTGTAAACAGCTGTGGCTCTCAATTGCTCAGAAGCTACAATGGTTCTCTTCTTCTACTGCCTCAGCTCCATGGCCCTGCATGAATCGAGTAACTGTTAGTTGAGACAGCTCTGGTTTTGATGACTCCCAAAATGCATCCTTCAATGCAAGCAGCCTCAGAATCTTACAGTGTGGACACAGCTATTCTTGCTGTTCTGTCTTTAATCAAGCTTTTTCATCTTTAGAAAATATCCTCTTCATTTCTTTGTATTTTTATAAGGAGCCAAGGATTATTACCAAAAAAATCAGTCTGGAGGAGAGAGATGAGGAACCCAGACTATTATAAAGATGGATACCCAGTTATAGAGTAGAGAAATTTGTTTAGTGCAATAGTGGTTGAGCTACTCATATTATGCACACAGTGTTTTTCTCCAGGAACTGTGCCAAAGTCTTGGGTAGAAACAGTGGTTAAAAATAAAAGTGATTCTGCTAACATTTTAATTGTGACCTTGAATGCAATGCTTTATAGTCTGTAGAAGACGAGGGAGAATCAAGAGCAAACTTAAGAAAGGATGATTGAAATATCATGAATGCACATGATGGGGAGCATAAAGCTGATCAGCTCACACCAGGAATGGAGGAGAAGCCCAGAAACATCAGGGGTGACAACCAGAAATATCAGGACTCAAAATGTCTGAGGAAAATGAAAATGGCCCGTACCACCATGTGGTAGGGGAAATTGCTACATTCTATACATTTACTGGACTTGCATGAAGAAATGACAAAAAATCCAGTGTGAGCTAAGAACAATGAATTCACAAGCACAGGAGTTACTCTCTGGGGACTCCATAAACTAGGTGAGAAAGAGCAAAATTCAGAGAGCATTACAGTTCCCATGATTCTCATAATCGTACTAATGAGAATAGAAGGAAAGAAATTCTACTTTGCTACTGTGTGTGAGTTGATTTAACTCATCATCTAATGAAGCCTGGGAAACATGACTCTGAGTTTTACCTAGGGTCATGACACATCCCAGTTGCCCGAAATAGCCCTACCGCGTGCACTACTCCTGTAACTGATAGAAGTGTCCCCGTATGGAGGAAAATTACAATTTTTCACCCAGTTCTTCCTTCCATACTGTAATATTCATCCCTTAGATGAGAGATGCTCAGCTCTGATCTAGCTGCTGACCCCAAACTTACAGAGTCTGGAAGTGAGCTTCAGCTTCAGAGCTTTTATCTGACCAAAGTTTAATACTGGAAAGAAACTGATGGAGGTTGATGCTAAATTCTTCCTGGGCTGATATAACATTTCTCCTCAACTTCTGAAGGAAGGCAGAATTCTCCAGAATCTCCTCTGCTTTTGCTGTACTTTCCAAGTTATTTTCTTCCATTCTGACCTTTTGTTTTCTTTTTTCACCATCACAGCCAGGAAGTGACCTGGTTAGGGGAGGGTACACAATCAAGATTGCTACCAGTTTCCCTTACACTGTAACGGCTGAAATTTGCTAAGCTCCTTCACATCCCTATGCCTTGGGAGTACTGCGATACTATGGCAAGTAAGAACTAAGTGTGCACTACCTGAGAGATAGAAGTAATTAGGTTCAGGGATAGCACGAGGTTTCTCACGTAGTTAAACGGAAGCAGCGTGGGGAAACTAAAGCAAGTCTTTACAGTTTTAGTCCAGATTTCTTTCCACTGTATAAGGTTCCCTTGAAAATTTCCCCACAGTTTCCAGCATCTCAAGTACTTGGCGAGGGGACTTCTGTAAACCTAGCACATGTTTCATCTTGTAATACAGAACTCGATACTTAATTCTCTGGAACAGCAGGCTTTGTGCGGGCTCGGCAAAGAGCGCAGAAATTACTTCTCTATTCTATATTTCAACTGTCTTTTAAATTACTTAGTATATTCATGTTTATATTCAGACTACTATGAATTGTTCTGCATCTGTTCTACACACCTTCAAGGTGCAGGATACACATACACGTGCACGCACACACGCACGCACGCATGCCATATATGCATAGAGAGCTAGTACACCAGGGGTATGTATCTTTATTGGTGTCTACCAAGTAGCCTTCTATGGATATCCTGCAATTTATACCAGCCAAGGTTTTTGAGCCACGTGAATAAATAAGCACCTCTGAAAGTGCAACATTTGGGAAAGAATGATACATCTCATGTGAAGATGGGCTTTGTCAGTATTTTACCAGACATTTATTGAGTTCTGTCAAGTATATCCTCAACTTCTATTAATATTAATGGATGTTCCACATGTTTTAGGAGAAAAAAAGCTTATTTTTTGGCATAAGAGAAATGTAAGTCTGAATTCTTTTAGAGACTGATGGCAATTCTGATGGCAAGGAATAAAAGTGGAGCACTGTTTCACAATTAAATTATTCTGGGCAAAATATCCTAGTAGGTTTCTCCGACAACTTTATTTCTTGAACAGTAGGTACAAAGAAATGAAAATTCAGGATCTTCACTCATTGCACATAATACTCAATTATCCCAGTAAGACTTTTTAAATTTTAATTGTATTCTTTTTATTATTATACTCTCCTTTATCCCACCCCACTGTCACTTCCCCACCTCCCCTACCTTTGGGTTGTACCCATTCTAAAATGCTCAATGTGGTCTTAGGTATGCATATAACCTTGAAAGAAAGATAGCATTATTTTATATGTATTTATGTTTTAATTTGTATAAAAACTATTAGCTTTCAGATCTTATCTCAATTCTTTCTTTTTTTTTTTTAGACTCAAGACATTTTTCCCCATAAATTTGTCCTTGTGTTTATCAGTCTAGTTCATTACTTCTAAATGCAGAGTACGCCAACATTATGTAAGTATCCACTGCATTTTTCTTATCCATGCCCACAGTAATGGACATCTAGGTCACAACGCCCTATTTCCCTGAACAAGGCCCTGATGAACTCCCTCATATCTGTCTTCCTTTGAAGCTGGAGGATAGTTTCTCCAACAGATGCATATAGGAGTGGGAATATTTGTTTGTGAGAGATACCATAACTTATTTTACTAAACCATGCCAAATTACTATCCAGAAAGGCTGCAAGTGATGAGCCATTCACTGGCAGTGCATGAGGATTTCTCACAATTGCAAAAACACTTGGCTTAATCCATATCTGATAAGTGGTTAATATCCAAAATATGAGGTATATAACTCAACACCAAAAAACCCAAATAATCCAGTTAAAAATGGGCAGAAGACATGAAGAGACATTTTTCCAAAGATGACACCCAGATATTTGTAGACACATGAAAATATGCTCAATGTCACTGATCACCAGAGAAATGCAAATCAAAACCACAATGACATATCACTTCACGCCTGTCAGAATGGCTAAAATAAAAAACACAAGAAATAGCAAGTGTTGGTGAGGTTGTGCACTGTTGGTGGGAGTGGAAGCTGGTGTAGTCACTGTGGAAAACAGTAGGGAGCTTCTACAAAAAATTAAATATAGGAGCACCTGGGTGGCTCAGTCGGTTAAGCATCTGACTCTTGATTTTGGGTTAGGTCATGATCCCTGACTCTTGAGGTCAAGCCCTACATCGGGTTCCACGCTGAGCATACAGGCTGCTCAAGATTCTCTCTCTCCCTCCCTCTCTGCCCCCCCCCCACTCATACTGTCTTTCTCTCTAAAACAAAAAATTAAATATAGAAATATAGAACTACCATATGATCCAGTAATTCCACTACTTGGTATTTACTCAAAGAAAGTGAAAACACGAATTTGAAAAGATATATGCACCTTTATGTTTATGGCAGCATTATTTATAATAGCCAAATTATGGAAGCAGCCCAAGTGTCTATTGATAGATAGATAAAGAAGTGATATATATATACACATATGATGGAATATTACTCAGACAAAAAAGAATGAAATTTTACCTTTTGTAACAACATGGATGGAGCTAGAGCATATAATGCTAAGTGAAATAAGTCAGAGAAAGATAAATACCATATGATTTCACTAATATGTGGAAACAAAACAGATGAATAAAGAAACAAAGAAAAAAAACCAGGCTCCTAACTATAGATAACAAACTGGTAGTTGCCAGAGGGAAGGTGGGTACAAGGATTGGTGAAATAGATAACAGGGATTAAGAGAGTATATTTATTGTGACGAGCACTGAGTAATGTATAGAATGGTGGAATCATTATATTGTATACCTGAAACTAATATAACATTATGTTAATTATACTTGAATAAAAAGTATTTTTAAAAAAGAATTGTGGTTGTTACAATATTTTTTGTTTGTAATTAAATGTTCTCAAGTTCCTATTTTTGAGAGGTTTTTAATTGGATAATATTTATGTAACTGCTCTTCCTAATTTTTAGAGTTTTTAAAAATCATAAACAAGAATTAAATTTTACTATAATCTTTTTAATTATCATGTGATTCTTTCCCCCTTTTGAACTACTAAGATGATTAATCATATTTACTAGTTTCTCTGATTTTTAACTATCTTCACATTCCTGGAATAAATTTGGCCTCAATCAAAATGCACTAGTTTTCAAAACACTATAGAATTAGGCTAGCCAAGATTTTAATGTGGATATCCAGAATGTATTCATTAGTGAGATAAGACTACGATATTATTTCTTTAAGTGTCCTTACCAAGTTTTGGAATCAATTTTCTACTGTCACGATAAAATGACTTAAGCAACTGTTTTCTTTTTTTTCTTTTTTCTATTTTCTCCAACAATATATAACTCTTAACTATAGAGAACAAACTACTGGTTCCAGAAGGGAGGTGGGTGGGGGATGGATTAAATAGGTGATGGGGATAAAGGAGTGCACTTGTGATGAGCACCAGATGTTGTATGGAAGTGTTGAATCACTGTATTGTTCACCTGAAACTAATATTACACGGTATGTTAACTAATTGGAATTTAAATAAAAACTTTAAAAAAAAGAACTCATTTTTACAAACTCTTGCTTCAGTGCCTTTGGGGAAGGGCGATAAGTGGTGGTTTGGGATCCATATTTCTGTTTATTTAATTGTTAACATATCCAAATTTTTTGTTGTTGTACCATTTTTTGGCATTTTATGTTTTTCCAGATCTATTCCCACTGTATAAAAGTTTTTGATAGGCTAGATGTTTCTATTATGCATTTTATGAATCAGCAGTTCAGTTTCTTTCTATAAGGGACACACCTGCTTCCATCTTCTGTTTTACTTTTCACCCTAAAATTCTGGTAAGACAAATGTCGTCATATTTTAATAAATTTAATTCTGGAGTCATTTAAAAAATTTACAAAACCTGTGCCTTATTTGAACAGCTCTCATATCTAAAAACCTCTTTAAATGTGAGCAATATTCAAGTTTCAAAACCTAATCTGACTAATAATATTCAATTGACTCCTCATGAAGTCCAGACTTGGCAGGGATTGAGGTTGTGCCCTTATTTCAATAAAATAAAGCATTATGGGCATTATATTAGCCACTTCTTATGCATATCTTAAGTGCTAGTATATATTGTGGACAGAACTTACTTAAGATGCATATATCTACATTGCATGGCATTATTAGGGAAGACTTTGAAATTTCTGTTAGTTTTTATTAGGAATGGTAGAGAATATTTTGAAAATAAATGAGCCAACCTGCCAGCTGAGAATTAGACATTTACATAAGCTGCAAATCCTAAGAAACATTTCTGTTTGGAAAATATTTCAAAATGAATGGCTCCATGTTCATTTTGAAAATAAGCATACTAGTTGATAAGGCAATAAGTATGAATTAACATGTAGAGTGAAGGTCATTTGGATTAAGCTAGACCAGTGTCCTGTAACCTTGAATAAGTCACTGAGTATAAGGATCAGAAATTTGTTCATCTTGAAAATAATGCCAATTGTTGTATTACTGAGGTCCTGGCAAACTGGTGTATTTGAGGAGCCTGTTTATTCATTTATATAACAAATATTAAATTAGCACCTACTATATCCGGGACTATTCCTGGGGGATGTAGCCATGAACAAAACAAACCAATCCCTTGGCATTATGGAATTTACAGGCTAGTGGGTAACATGATAAACATATATAAACATCAATATATAATACAATGCAAGGCAATGATAAGTGGTATAAAGTAATACAGGGATAAACTACAAATAGTGAAGGAGTGTGATATTTTAGCAAAGGTATATGGCAAAGATCTTTCTTAGGAGTTTATATTTGAGAGAAATGCTATAAAATTGAGATTAAAAATGGAGCTATTTAAGGACAGAGTTCAATGCCATAGGAAATGGCAGATACAGAGGATATGAGGTAGAAATAGATTTAGAACTTTCAAGAAATAGCAAGAAGGCTTGTGTGACTGAATATGAGTGTGGCAGAAAGTGAAAGAGGTGGTGGTTAGAGAAGCAGAGGGAAAGGGGAGTTAGCCATGCTAGGGCATTGACAGTGGTGCTGAGAACCTTGGGTTTTGTGTGTGGGATAGGAGTGTGACAGGAAGCCACTGGAGGATTTAAGAAGAGTGAAGTGATCTGATTTACATTTTTAAAAGATCGCTTTAGCTCCTCGATGAGAGAAGACTCTAGATGAGACAAGAGAAGTTAGGAAACTCTGTAAGTGATGATTGTCAGTGTCCAGAAAAAAAAGAAGATGGCACCTTGAACCAAAGAGTTTGTGGTGGAGCCAGGGAAGAAGGTTAAGATTCAAGGTATAGTCAGACTATAAAGTTACAGGAATTAATAATAAATAGGGAGTGGACTGTGAGAGAAAAAGTGATAATGAAGACAACTCTTGTTTTTCTAATCTCTGCTCTAGAGAGTGTCATCTAATGAGAAAGGAACAATTAAGGGAGGAGAGTGGGGGAGGTAAAAATCAAGAATTATGTTATTTCTATTGTTTCATCCTTACCTGATTTTTTTTCTAATATTTTTTCTAAAATAAATATACTTTCACAGAGAAAACATATTTTAATGAGTACCAGACATCTTGATGGATATTTTACCTACTATGTAATAATTCAATTTTGGATGTCTTAAGTTTGTGATACCTTTTAGCCATCCAAGTGGAGATGTTGAGAAGGTTAGATGCAGTTAGATGCAGTAGTCTGGAGCTCAGGGGAACGTTGGTAGCTGAAGAAATGAGTTTAGGAGTTGTCAGGACACAGAGGGTCTTTAAAATCATGAGACTGGACAAGATCACCCAAGGAGTGAATATAATTGGAATAATCTCAGCACTGAAGGATTTAACGGTCAGAACTAGTAGAGGGGTCAGCAAAGGAGAGGGAGAAGGAGAGGCTTATGACAGTGGAGGGAAGCCAAGAGATGGTGATATGCAGAAACAGGAGAAAAATGCTTCAAGAGGGGAAACAATAGACTGCCTCACAGACTGTACTAAGAGAAACAGTAGACAAGAATGGAACTTTTGTCACTGTGAGAAACTGCCTTTGTCACCATGGAGGTCCTTGATAATGATGACCAGTGGAATTTAAGAATGGTGGGGGAGAAAGCCTATTGGAATAAATGGTGAAGAAGGTGGAAATAGCATGGACAACTCTTGGAAGGACTTCTGCTACAAAGTACAGAGGATAAAGGGGGAAGAAGGTACGAGGGAATATACATAATGTGAGGTTTAGAAAGGTCATTGCTTGTAGTTTGCTTGTTTTATTCTGTTTTTTAAATGTAACATGCCATAGCATGTTCAAATTTTGATGGGAATAATCTGGGGGAGAAGGAAAAATTAATGATGTGGAAGATAGAAGGAATAATTGGAGGACAAAAGTCCTTCAGCAAGATAATAATATCCAGGTCACTTGTGGCATGGTTGGGGTTTTGTAAGAACAGGAACGGTCCATTCTAAGTAACAGAAAGAAGACAGAGCAAGTGCACACCAATGCAGGTAGTATAATAAATTAAGGGGTAGGAAGACGAGGAAGGGCGAAGAAGGATTTTGGAGTTTTGAAAAGAAAGATAATGATATAAAATAGGAAGAAGTTGCAATCTGGTGGTAAAGTACAATAAGTTTTTAAATAGTCATCCTCATAAATTAAATGCAAAAGAATCATCAGGCAGCGTAATATTCAAATTCCTGTGGTCTATGCCCAGATAATTCCGTAACAGTTGTGGATCACTCCTGGAGAAGCTTTGAGTTAATAAGAATAAAATGGGGCAATGGGAAATGCCCTCCTCCAAGCGAGGCATCTCTGGGTTTATTCTAGAATCACTGACCCAAGGTAAGTGAAGAGATCTCTGCCATCAGCTGGAGGGATGCCTAAGGGTACCCTTCCTTCTTTTCATAGACCACACCTAAAATCTATTTTAAAAAGTAAATTTTATTAATAATGGAAGAGTGCCAGCCTGTTTTCTAAGTGATTTGTTTAAATCTTATTTAAAACTCACGATAAACTTATGATGTTGATACAAGGATTACCCTACAGGAAACTGAGATACAGACTAAGTAGACACATAAAGAAATAAATTAAAATTGTATTGTTCTAGTTACTATGACACATGGCTTGCTAGCGAAATACAAATTCAACTTAAACCTGAGTGAGAGGAGGAGTAAAGCAAAATGCAGATTGTTGAATAATGACAAGCTTTAGGAAATCTATAAAATAAATAGGAAGGAAAACATTAAGAACTGTCTTCTTTATGGAAATCCTATACAGTTGTCCAGAGTCTTGAATGTAGATTTGTTTTCAAAGGGACTCATGTACCATTTCAATGTTGTTTCTAGTGGCCTGACTTATCACAAGTCATTTCATTCTTGGGGAACCTATGGTGGCAATTAGAAGTCAGGAAATTGGATGAGGAAAAATGAAACCTAATTAAAATTCCTGTAGAACCAGTCAGGAAAGAATAAACAAACTTGGAGCCAAGTGTGCTCTGTGCTGCTACTTTTCCAGACCATTTGCTTATGGATAGCCTGTTCATCTCCCGATTCTCTCCCTTTGCTGAGATGGAGACAACAAGGGACCCAGCGAATACTGTTTCATTGAGCATGTATTTAGCGAAGCTAATACAGTCCACAAATATGCTGGTTGCTCATCTTGGTGTGATGGTAATTGTGATAAGTTCTGAGTTTTGAAGTATCACACGTTATCAAAATCACATATAAATGGAAAAAAATATCTTTAGATAGGTCTGAGCAAGTGTAGTTAGTCCAAGAATAGCGTGAGAGGCTAGATTGAACAGGAGTCACTTTTTGTGTTAAAAACAAATCCCACTCAAACTTAGCAAATGACAGAAAAAAGCATCTGGCTGTGTGTGAGGAGCTCTCAGGGGTTCTGAGTCATTGCATGTGCTGATATTTGCTCACTGCATATGTTCACTAAGATTCAAATGCACTAGGTCCTCCCTTATCAGTCCTGCCAACAAGGGAGCTAAAACAACAAGAGGGCAAGATTTTTATAGGAAAGACTAATATTGTTTTTGGTGTTGATTAGAGAGGCAAACGTGATGTGATGAGAAGGCTCTGGATGAAAAGTGAGTTCTGAGTTCAAGTTCTGGCTCTGTCGCTAACAGCTGTGTAGGTCTCAGTTTTTTCAACCATCGACCAAAGCTGTTGAATTTTATTATCCTGAGGTTGGAGTAGTACGTACGACAGGATTAAGGACTCAAGACCATTGAATCAGACTTGCCTCTGGATTTGAAGTAGTCCTCACTTGCCAAGAAACTGAATATAACTCATTTTAAAACTCACCGTTGAATTAAAGCACTGGAGTATCCGGGATTGGAAGCCAAACCAATAACCAGGATGAAAGGCTCATACCTCCAGGGCTGACCTTGGGTTGGCACACTACTACATGGTTGTACCAGAGCTAAAATATTGGAATACTTCCTGTGGGCTGGAAGAGTCTTTGCCCCAAGCAAGCCCACAGACCTCTCCACAAGCTAGCAACTAAAGGACACAACATTCTTATAGCAGGGAATCTTCGGATCTTGATCTGGGGCTGGCCACAGTGTCCATTCTGATTGCTTGTTCTCCATGATAAATCAATTACTAAATATTTTTATTAGTACCCCTGTATCCACCCCAGTGAATAACGTGTCCTCTGCCTCTTTCACTAACCAAATGTGGCTCAGTCATAAGAAACAAAAGAAAGAGTGATGGGTTTGCCTTCTCTAGATCATTCCCATGCAACCCCTCCCACCCTACCCCCAGCTTCTCATAGGGAAAAGAAGGAGGTGTAATGGACCTGAACCTGGGTTTCCCACAGCAAGAAACTGTGAAACATATGGTTGAGTATGTGATGGGATGTTTCTGTTTAAAGCAACATGGTGAAGTGGTGCTAAGGAGACCTGGATCCAAACCCTATTTCTAACTTTTTACCAGCTGTCTGTCTTAGGCAACTTACTTAGACTTCCTATGCTTCTCTTCCTTCATCTATAAAATTTTTAATAATAATCAAAATAGCTAACATATATTCATATTTTAACATATATAACTTGGTACTGAATGGTTTATATGAATCATCTTATTTATTTCTCACAGCAACCTTATGATGTAGATACACTTTCATTCCCATTTTACAGTAAGGGAAGCAAAGTTCAGAGAAATTTAGTGGCTTGTCCTTGTTCTAGCTCGCACAGCTGTTAATAGGAGTTCTACAAATTGGACCCAGTTAGTCTGAGTCTTAGCTCCTGCTCTTAAACACTGCCCCCAAAGAATGGAAAATAGTCTCGAGGATAGCTACTATTATTATAATGATAGCCAGGTCTCTAAGGACAAGAATCTTACTTTCTAATAAATACTAATTATAGTCACAACAGAACTAGCCCTTTGAAAACTGCCCTAGAAAATATAGGCTGTATGTTTATCTCATCTGTAGAGTATCTTCCAGCGGGATCACTCCACAGCACCCCAAGGTCAAGCATCGTGTCTTCAGAAGCTTTGTCAGCACACCTGGTTCTAGTACTCATGGAACTGACGGCAGTGCTCATGGTCGAAGTCTAACCCTTCCAGATTATGAAATTCTGGATGTTCAAGGCTAACAGAGAAGATTTTGATACTGAGGGAATAAAAACAAAAAGTAAACTTCCAATGGCAGTATAGAACAAAAAGCTGCTGCCACAGGAGAGTCTGTTTTGTCAAACTCTGGAGTCCACAGATTCACGGAGTTTCTTAGGTCGTGGTGTTCAGCTTTTCAGGCAGGCATGCCTGATCTATCTCCTGAGTTATTTAGCTAAGACCCAAGACAGTCTTTCTCTGTGCAAATGTCATTTATTCATGTCCTGTCTAATTAGAAGAGAAACTGAAAATGTGAAAAAGGAACAGGTTCTCGTAGACCTCTGGGGTTCCCAGAGCCCAAGATGGAGCACGGTCATGAGAAAGAGAACAGCTCTGAGAATAGGTGTGTAGCCTTGGTGTGCATGAAGGGTGACAGAAATCTGACCCAAAGACGGATTTTACCATATTGATTCTATAGAACAAGCATGTATATTGCTGAAAGTCAATGGTTATTGAGTGGTTATTTTGCAAAAGGTCTGCCTCTGTGTCATGATCTTACTCAGAATCCCTGCTGTATAAATCATGTTGACCTTTTCTTGCCAGGCTAATGTTAGATTCAGAATCTGAGTCATTCATTCTCTTAATAAGCATTGCCTACCAGGGTCAGGTCCTATTCCCAAGGAGCAGACAGTTTGATAGGCGAGATAAGTACACAGATGCCTAGAACACAAACTGCCAGGGTGTGGAGGGGAATGACAGAGAAAGAGCTGCGAAATAGACAGGATTGAGCACAAAGGACTTTACATGACATGCGCGGGCAATGTTCGTAGCGTGAAGGTGAAGGGGAGCCACTGAACTCCCCTTTTTGTGTAGGATCACTCTTTTAGAAACATGAGCATGATTGGAGAGTAGAGAAAACTGGAAAAGAGTTTTAGGAACAATTCAACCAGGAAATAAGGGGAACTTCAACTGAAACTGGAAATATGTAGATAGGATAGTAGCTAGAGAAGGAGGTGGGGGTGGAACCAGAAGAGGATTTTGGAAGATGAAAGCCTATGGAGCAGCCACAGTAAATGCTGAAGGTAAAGAACTAATAAAAACCAACCAAACAAAAAATGTTGAGGATCCAGGGAAGGGAAAGTTAAGTGATAGATAAGACAGTTGAATACATGGCAAGTTCTAGAAACCAGATCCTGGACAAAAGGATACTTTTTTGGAAAAAAGTAGGGGAAATCTCCCAAAACCAGAGGGATGAAAGCAAGAATGCTTACCTATGTATCCGTTTCAAATCTTTCTATCTTGGCCATTTAATTTCTTTGCTTTCACTCAGCACATGGTCCCCTTAACCCTCCCTCCCCACCAAAAACCCCCCAAAACACACTTAGAATCTCTGTGAAATCTGCAACATGGGGGCCCTAGGAGAAACCAAGGATCACGAAAGCTGTTCAAATAGCATTCCCAAGAAAAGAACTTCTTCCTATAATTTTTTTAAATATGAAAAGAGTAATGAATCCTATTCCTGCATGAATTGATTTGCAAATTATAGACTTCTTTCATTTCATAGTTATAGAACATTAGAATACATTCATCCCATATATAATTTCATATAGAGATTATTTAATCAAAATTGGTGTCTTTAAAAACTAGAGAGAGGTGTTTCTGTTCTTCCCAAAGCTCATAAATAGTAGACTTTTCACACAGTATATCTTATAAAACACTTGTAAGGCAGACTTGAAAATGTTTGAGGCCATATCATAAGATGAAATGAAGAAGTATAATTAATAATTCATAAATCAAGTTATAAAAAGGTATCTCTCTTCCTATTTAAAAAATTCAATCTAGTTATCCTTTGCTAAACAACGACAACAACAACAACAAAACAAAAAAATCTCATTGTAAATTCAAGTCAATAATTAAGAAAATCACTCTGGTAAACTCCCTTTTATCCAGCAGGTTATCCACTGGAATTATGTGAGCCACCATTTACATGCATGAATAAGTAAAATGCAAATTGACATTCAGGGCTTGTATTAGGTTTCTAATGCTGTGTAACAAATGATCACAAACTTAGTTAATTTAAAAGAACACACATTTATTATCTCTCGTTCCATGGGTCAGGCAGAAGTCCAGGCATGGCTTAATTGGGTGCTCTGCTTAGGTTCTCACAATGCAGCAATCAAGGTGTCTCCCAGGCTGGGGCCTCATCCGAGGCATCACTGAGAAAAGATCCTCTTCCAAACTCCCTCAGGTTGTTGGCAGAATTCATCTCTTTGTAGCTATAGGTCTGAGCTTCCCATTTTTTGTTGGCTATTGGCTGAAGACTGCCCTCAACTCATGGAGTTGTAGTTTCTCAACACCTCTCTGTAGGCACTTCACAGGGTGATAGTTACTTCTTCAAACCAAGAAGGCAGAAAAGTCAAAAAGTCTCCCTCATGTGAGGTAGGAAGACGGATACATGTGGATACACATGCACACACTCATAGTAACAATCACAAATCCCGGGAGTGACATCATCCTATCCCATTTCACCACCTCTGCCTCATTTTATTTGTGAAGCAAGTCATAGGTCCCAGCGACACAAGGTTGAACACAGGGGCCATCGTAAGTTCCATCCACCCCAAGAGACACAAACAGCACTTTGACATGTGAAAGGAAAAGGTATTTATTTTGATGTAATTTTAAAAACAAGCACATATTTTGATGTTATATTCTGGCAACAATACTGTTCCAGAATGCATGCATGAAAATCTGTCTCATCTCTTATAGTTACCTTTTACAGATATAAATTCACTATTATCTGTTAAAGGAAAGAAATGAAGAAAGAATGGCAGAGAAGAGAACAAAAGAAGACAGCATAACATAATTTGCATGTTAAGAAAAAGAGCAAAAAAATGATCAAGAGGTATTTTCTCTTATTACTGAATTATGTGGGGCCATCATCTGAGGAAGGACAAACATAAACAATGCTAGTAAAGCTAACACTGGCAAAGAGTATTAGAAATAACATCACAGGGGCACCTGGGTGGCTCAGTCGGTTAAGCATCTGACTCGATTTGGGCTCAGGTCATGATCTCAGGGTCATGAGATCAAGCTCGGTGTCAGTCTCCAGGCTGAGCGTGGAGTCTGCTTAAGATTCTCTCTCTCGCAGAAGGGGAAAAAAGATGGCAGAGGAGTAGGGGACCCTATTTCAACTGGTCCCTGGAATTGAGCTGGATATCTACCAGACCACTCTGAGCACCCATGAAACCAGTCTGAGATGTAAGAAGATCTGGATCTCTACAAACAGAATATCGCAGGCGGTTGGTTTCGAGGTACAAAGTGGGGAGCCATGATTCTGTGGGCAGATATCAGAGGATAAATGGCAGCGGAAGGGTGCCTGGCCGTGGGGATCCTACACCGCCGGTGAGCAACAGCCTCGCATGCTGGGGATAGGCACAGACTTGCAGACTGGTAGCGGTGGGGAAAGGACTCTAGGGCAGCCCCCTGGTCGGAAACCCTGAGCGGTGGGGTCGCACAGGCGTGCAAACTGGGAGCGGCTGGCAGTTTTAGAAACACAAAGGGCAGAGACCTGCCCCGGCCTGGAGGCAGGACTGGGAGCAATGCGGAGGGGCGCACAACCCAGGCCGCTGCAGTTTATAGCAGCACAGACAGAAACAGAGACAGTATGGCCTGGAGGGCTCACTGAAGAACAGACAGCAATCTCTCTGCTCTGAGGCAGAGGGTTGGAAACGATCTCTTCTGCTCTGACTCCCAGAAGAGACACAGAAAGCCGCCAGGGAAAGCCGCCAGAGAACAAAAGCCCCCAAAACTGATTCCCACTGCGCCCATCCCCCGCCACAGGGGGGCAGGGCAACTCCGCCCAAACAGTGTTGCCTGAGTAACAGAGCAGCAGCCCCTCCTGCAGAAGACAGCCTGGGAAAACAAGAGGCCAGCAACCCTAAGGTCCCAAGAAAACAGGTGCATCTTGCTTGGGTTCTGGTCAATAATTTGGACTCTATACATTCCCTCAAACACCCATCAACAGAATGACTAGGAGGAGGAGCCCCCCAAATAGAAAAGACTCAGAGATTATGATTTATGCTGCAGATTTACAAATGGATGCAGATATAACCAAGATGTCGGAGATGGAATTCAGGCTAGCAATTGTGAAGACAATGGCTAGAATGGAGAAATCAAGTAATGGCAACATAGAGTCTCTAAGGGCAGAAATGAAAGCTGAATTGGCAGAATTTAAAAATGCTATCAATGAGATCCAATCCAATCTAGATAATCTAACAGCTAGGGGAAGTGAGGCAGAAGAACGAATAAGCGACCTGGAAGACAATATAATAGATAAAAAGGGAAAAGAGGAGGCCAGGGAAAAACAACACAGAATCCATGAAAATAGAATCAGAGAAATAAATGACACCATGAAGCGTTCCAATGTCAGAATAATTGGAATCCGGAGGGAGTGGAGAGAGAGAGAGGACTAGAAGATGTATTTGAGCAAATCGTCGCTGAGAACTTCCCTAATCTGGGGAATGAAACAAACATTTGCATCCCAGAGGCAGAGAGGACCCCTCCCAAGATCAAGGAAAACAGGCCAACACCCCGGCATGTAATAATAAAACTTGCAAATCTTAGAACCAAGGAAACCACCTTAAGGGCAATAAGGGGGAAGAGATTCCTTACGTACAGAGGGAGGAACATCAGAATAACGTCAGACGTATCCACAGAGACCTGGCATGCCAGAAAGGCCTGGCAAGACATATTCAGCGTACTAAATGAAAAGAACATGCAGCCAAGAATACTTTATCCGGCAAGGCTGTCATTTAGAATGGATGGAGAGATGCAGCACTTCCACGACCAGCAGAAACTGAAAGAATATGTGACCACTAAGCCAGCCTTGCAAGAAATATTAAGGGGGGTTCTATAAAAGAAGAAAGACCCCAAGAGCGATATACAACAGAAATTTACAGGTACAATCTATAAAAACAAGGTCTTCACAGGCAACATGATGACAATTAATTCATATCTTTCAATAATCACTCTCAACATGAATGGCCTAAATGCTCCCATAAAATGGCACAGGGTTGCAGATTGGATAAATAGACAGGACCCATCCATATGCTATCTACAAAAGACTCATTTTGAACCTAAAGATACATCCAGACTGAAAGTGAAGGGATGGATATCCATCTTCTATGCCAGTGAACCTCAAAAGAAAGCTGGGGTAGCAATTATATCAGACAAATTAGATTTTAAACTAAAGTCTGTAATTAAAGACACAGAAGAACACTATATCATTCTTAAAGGGTCTATCCAACAAGAAGATCTAACAATTGTAAATATCTATGCCCCCAACATGGGAGCAGCCATCTACATAAGCCAACTATTAACCAAAATAAAGAGTCATATTGATAACAATATGTTAATTGTAGGAGACCTCAATACTCCACTCTCAGCAATGGATAGATCATCTAAGCAGAAAATCAACAAGGAAGCAAGAGCTTTGAATGATACACTGGATCAGATGGACCTCATAGATATTTACAGAACATTCCACCCTAAAACAACAGAATATTCATTCTTCTTAAGCTCACATGGAACTTTCTCCAGAATAGACCACATACTGCGTCACAAATCAGGTCTCAACCAATACCAAAAGATTGAGATTATTCCCTGCATATTCTCAGACCACAATGCTTTAAAACTGAAACTCAATCACAAGAAAAAATTTGGAAGAAATTCAAACACTTGGAAGCTAAAGACCACTCTGCTCAAGAATGTTTGGGTCAACCAGGAAATCAAAGAAGAACTTAAACAATTCATGGAAATCAATGAGAATGAAAACACATCAGTCCAAAACCTATGGGATACTGCAAAGGCAGTCCTAGGGGGGAAATACATAGCCATCCACACCTCATTCAAAAAAAAAAAAGAAAGAAAGAAAAATCCTGAATTCACCAACTAACTCTCCACCTTAAAGAACCAGAGAAAAAGCAACAAACGATGCCTAAGCCACACATTAGAAGAGAAATAATTAAAATTAGAGTAGAAATCAATGAAGTAGAAACCAGAAACACAGTGGATCAGATCAATGAAACTAGAAGCTGGTTCTTTGAAAGAATTAATAAGATTGATAAACCACTGGCCAGACTTATCCAAAAGAAAAGAGAAAGGACCCAAATGAATAAAATTATGAATGAAAGGGGAGAGATCACGACTAACACCAAGGAAATAGAAACAATTATTAGAAATTATTATCAACAACTATATGCCAATAAACTGAGCAATCTGGATGAAATGGAGGCCTTCCTGGAAACTTATAAGCTGCCAAGACTGAAACAGGAAGAAATTGACAACCTGAATAGGCCAATAACCAGTAACGAGATTGAAGCAGTGATCAAAAACCTCCCAAAAAACAAGAGTCCAGGGCCTGATGGATTCCCTGGGGAATTCTACCAAACATTCAAAGAAGAAATAATACCTATTCTCCTGAAGCTCTTTCAAAAAAGAGAAACAGAAGGAAAACTTCCAAACTCATCCTATGAGGCCAGCATTACCTTAATCCCCAAACTAGGCAAAGACCCCATCAAAAAGGAGAATTTCAGACTGATATCCCTGATGAATATGGATTCCAAAATCGTCAACAAAATCTTAGCTAACAGGAACCAACAATACATTAAAAGGATCATCCACCACGACCAAGTGGGATTTATCCCCGGGATGCAAGGGTGGTTCAATATTCGCAAATCAATCAATGTGATAGAACACGTTAATAAGAGGAGGGAGAAGAACCATATGGCCCTCTCGACTGATGCAGAAAAAGCATTTGACAAAATACAACATCCTTTCCTGATTAAAACTCTTCAGAGTATAGGGATAGAGGGAACATTCCTCAAGTTCATAAAATCCATCTATGAAAAACCCACAGTGAATATCATCCTCAATGGGGAAAAGCTGAGAGCCTTTCCCTTAAGATCAGGAACACATCAAGGATGCCCACTCTCGCCACTATTGTTCAACATAGTACTAGAAGTCCTAGCAATAGCAATCAGACAACAAAAAGAAATAAAAGATTTTCAAATTGGCAAAAAGAAGTCAAACTCTCTCTTTTTGCAGACGACATGATACTTTATGTGGAAAACCAAAAGACTCCACCCCCAAATTACTAGAACTCATACAGCAATTCAGTAATGTGGCAGGATATAAAATCAATGCACAGAAATCAGTTGCTTTCTTATACACTAACAACACAACTGCAGAAAGAGAAATTAGAGAATCAATTCCATTTACAACAGCACCAAAAACCATAAGATACCTTGGAATAAACCTAACCAAAGAGGTAAAGGATCTATACTCTAGGAACTACAGAACACTCATGAAAGAAATTGAAGAAGACACAAAAAGATGGAAAAACATTCCATGCTCATGGATCGGAAGAATAAACATTGTTAAAATGTCTATGCTACCCAGAGCAATCTATACCTTCAATGCCATCCCGATCAAAATTCCAATGACATTTTTCAAAGTGCTGGAACAAACAATCCTAAAATTTGTATGGAATCAGAAAAGACCCTGAATCGCTGAGGAAATGTTGAAAAAGAAAAACAAAGCTGGGGGCATCACGTTGCCCGATTTCAAGCTATATTACAAAGCTGTGATCGCCAAGACAGCATGGTACTGGCACAAAAACAGACATATAGACCAATGGAACAGAATAGAGAACCCAGATATGGACCCTCAACTCTATGGTCAAATAATCTTTGACAAAGCAGGAAAAAACATGCAATGGAAAAAAGACAGTCTCTTCAATAAATGGTGCTGGGAAAATTGGACAGCCACATGCAGAAGAATGAAACTCGACCATTCTCTAACACCATTCACAAAGATAAACTCAAAGTGGATGAAAGACCTCAATGTGAGACAGGAATCCATCAAAATCCTAGAGGAGAACATAGGCAGTAACCTCTTTGACATCGCCCACAGCAACTTCTTTCAAGATACATCTCCAAAAGCTAATGAAACAAAAGCAAAAATGAACTTCTGGGACTTCATCAAGATAAAAAGTTTCTGCACAGCAAAGGAAACAGTCAACAAAACAAAGAGGCAACCCACAGAATGAGAGAAGATATTTGCAAATGACACTACAGATAAAGGGCTGGTATCCAAGATCTATAAAGGACTTCTCAAACTCAACACCCCAAAAACAAATAATCAAGTCAAAAAGTGGGCAGAAGAGATGAACAGACACTTCTCTGAAGAAGACATACAAATGGCTAACAGACACATGAAAAAATGTTCATCATCATTAGCCATCAGGGAAATTCAAATCAAAACCACATTGAGATACTACCTTACACCAGGCAGAATGGCAAAAATGGACAGGGAAAGAAACAACAAATGTTGGCGAGGTTGTGGAGAAAGGGGAATCCTCTTACACTGTTGGTGGGAATGCAAGCTGGTACAGCCACTTTGGAAAACAGTGTGGAGTTTCCTCAAAAATTTAAAAATAGAGCTACCCTATGACCCAGCAATTGCACTACTGGGTATTTACCCCAAAGACACAGATGTAGTGAAAAGAAGGGCCATATGCACCCCAATGTTCATAGCAGCAATGTCTGCAATAGCCAAACTGTGGAAAGAGCCGAGATGCCCTTCAACAGATGAATGGATAAAGAAGATGTGGTCCATATATACAATGGAATATTACTCAGCCATCAGAAAGGATAAATACCCAACTGTTACATCAACATGGATGGGACTGGAGGAGATTATGCTAAGTGAAATAAGTCAAACAGAGAAAGTCAATTATCATATGGTTTCACTTATTTGTGGAACATAAGGAATAGCATGGAGGACATTAGGAGAAGGAAGGGAAAAATGAGGGGGGGAATTGGAGGGAGAGATGAACCATGAGAGACTATGGACTCTGAGAAACAAACAGGGTTTTAGAGGGGAGGGGGGAGGGGGGATTGGTTAGCCCGGTGATGGATATTAAGGAGGGCACGTACTTCATGGAGCACTGGGTGTTATACGAAAACAATGGATCGTGGATCACCACATCAAAAACTAATGATGTATTGTATGGTGACTAACATAACATAATAAAATTTAAAAAAAAAAGATTCTCTCTCTCCCCCTTTCCCTCTGCCCCTTCTCTCTTTCTCTCTTCTCTCGCTCTCAAAAAAAAGAAGGAAAGAAAGAAAGAAAGAAAGAAAGAAAGAAAGAAAGAAAGAAAGAAAGAAAGAAAGAAAGAAGAGAAGAAAGAAGAGAAGAAAGAAGAGAAGAAAGAAAGAAAGAAAGAAAGAAAGAAAGAGAAAGAAAGAAGGAGAAAGAAAGAAAGAAAGAGAAAGAAAGAAAGAAAGAAAGAAAGAAAGAAAGAAAGAAGAAAGAAAGAAAGAAAGAAAGAAAGAAAGAAAGAAAGAAAGAAAGAAAGAAAGAGAAAGAAAGAAAGAAAGAAAGAAAGGGAAAAAGAAGAAAGAAAGAAAGAAAGAAAGAAAGAAAGAAAGAAAGAAAGAAAGAAAGAAAGAAAGAAAGAAAGAGAGAAAGAAAGAACATTGCAAAGAAAAAAAAAAACTCGGGTATCTACTTTTAACACAAAATTCTGCATAAATATCTAGGGCTTCTCAGGGCTCTGAAACCCCTTCAAGGGTCTCAAATAAAAATCTCTTGCTGAAGCTTGAAAAATATATTACATATATGGAGAAAAGAAAGTTAACCAATTCATGTTTGAGTATACAATATTTTTTCAAAAAACCTCTGTATGTACATTGAACACTTGTGAGTGTGTGTGTGTGTATGTGTGTGTTGTTAACTTCTCCTGATAGAATGTGGGGCAGAGGTAAAATCAAGCATGTTTGAGAATGGTATACCCTGAAGGAAAACCTAAGGTATAAAGTACCAAGCTTGTAGGCAGAAGCTCTATAGTACCTGGCATCATTTTCATTTATTTCAAGATTGGTGTTGTATGTATTTAGTGCACCTGTCACCTTTTGTGTTATTTTTCTCTACTCCTCGTATGTGCAGGTGTATAAGGATTCACTAGGCATCTTGAAGAACACCTGGAAGAAAATGGGACTGTAGAACCAAGAATGCACTGGGTGGCACAAAAAGGCACTTTACATTTATGTTATATTTTTGCTTAAAAAAATATGTATCTTCTCCTTTCTAGAATGCACTGGCAAAGACAAGAGAACCACACCATAATTAAATCAGGATTAGACAAACTTGGGCTTGATTTCCATTTCCATTAATTATTGCCTAGACATTTTTTATTAATAAGTGTCCTTATTTATAAAATGGAAATAATTATAGTACAGTTACTGTGTTTCTTCTAAGTAAGTATTTAATAAATATAGCAATTTTTTTAGTGGTGGTGGTTGTCATTATTAGCAGCTGTAACAAAATCAACATCACTATCCAAAGGAAAATTCCTAATAAAAAACTGAAAGTTGTCTTTCAGCAAAGACATAGAGAAGATATATGATGGAAATATTAAAAAGGAAGTTAGTACTTAATGAATAGTGTAAAGAAATGTAAAGATGTTGTCTCAAGAGCAGCTAGAGCTCTACCATTATTTGTTTAAATGATATGTGTTCACATGACATGTCAGCCATTGGTAGCTTCTAGCACATCTATCTTGAAACTGAGCAGCTAACGTTGTCTCCGTATCCTGTTTCTAAAATGAGTTAAACAGGTTTTAAAAAAATAAAAATAAAAAAATAAACAGGTTTCCTCTTTCCTCTTGGGCTAATTAGAGAATTTTAAAGAGGAAGAAAACCCTGACACCTGTGACAAATAATCTATCCTCATAAACAACACATCTGGAAAATGTATCTGGCACTCCATGGGAAATAGATCTGGCATTCTAAACTGTAAATCATGGGTGTTTTGAACATTGAAGTCCTAAAACAAAGTAAATTATTTATAAAAAATGAAGGTTTTAAAAATGGTCTTTTTCCCTTGGTAATTTTTTCATGGACTAATAATTCATGGTGTTTTGTTTTTTTAGACACCAGAAAATTAAGAAGAGAAATAAAAATAGGAAAACATGATCTGGAGTCTAGTATTATTTCTGTGCAAGGCTGGGCAGCTATGTTTCTAATGACACAGAGGGAGGCCTTTAATTGACCACTTCCAAGTATTTAATTAATGCCATTGGACACTACAGAAATGTGTGTGTGTGTGTGTTCAAATCCATTTGGTCATTGGGCAATATTTTCCACTTTCCATATTAATGACATGTTTCAATTATAAATGCACTACAAATTTATTCTAGACAACAGGTCTTATACAAAAAGAGAAGAAGATAAAAATCACTTATGATACCACCCTAGACATAATCTTTATGTACCTTTTCAAGTTTCTATATGAACTCCCTCCTTCTACCCAACATATACATACATTTTTACTAATATTTGATCATAATAAATGTGATATTTTTAAAACAGCTTTTATACTTTACAATACATTGTGTTCATCTACATGTCAATAAACACAGAACTTAATGGCTTTTAATGGCTTATAACCAACAAAAATATGGGTACTCTAGAATTTACTCTAAAGTTGTTTATGGATAACAGTATCATAAGTAAAGATTGCTGTACTGTAGTCTTTGTACATTCATATTTTCACACAAATCTGATTATTCCATTAGTATAAGTTCTAGAAGTGGAAGTGATGCCTCAAGGTGAATGAACATTTTTGTAAATTTTTGTTAGATAAAATATTGTCAAATTACTCTCCAAAAAGGTATATCAATTCACATACCAATTTATAATTTATGGAAGACCCATTTGGCCATACCCATGCCAAGGACGGATTTTACTCTTTTTAAAAAAAAAAAAACAGGATACTCAATTAGATTCTTTTCAATTGACATCTCAATAGGGATAAATTTTATACATTTGATTACCCTTTTGATTAAATATCTTTATTAGTGATTAATATCTATTCTTTTAAAAACTATCTAGTTATATCATTTGTTGGTTTCTTTTATATGAGTTTATCTTTTTAAAATTTATTTTAAAGAGTTTATTGTTAAGTCAAGGTTATTAATGCTCATTTTATTGTATTTATTGCAAATATTTTTCCAGCTCACATATTTAATATAGTTTTTTATCTTGCTTTCAGTATTTCTGCTATATAGAAATTATATGTATTATTCTATCAATTGTAATTTCAAATATAGTTCTGCCTTTGTTGTAAACTTAGAAAAAATTTGTTCCCAAGCTCCTAATAATATATTTACATATATTTTATTTTTCAATAAAAACATTACAATCTTAAATTCATATGAGATTTATTTTACTTTAAGTTGTGATATGAGATTCTGCTCAAAATTTTTCCAAAATGGTAATCCAGTTTTCTTAACACCATTTATTGAAAAAAAAATCCTTTCTTCCTTTGTATATTCTTTCTTTCTTAAATTCATCTGTCTGTCTACTTGGACATCATCTAGTTTGATTGATTATAGTAAAATATGCTTCAATAGTTAGTAGGGCAAGTCCCCAGGTAATTTTTTCTCACTTTTCCTTTGTATTTTTTCTTTACATTTATTATGCTCTAAGTTCCTAGCATGTTCAAAGGATAATCTTCAATATTCAATGCAAAGTAGCATTTTCACCAAAGTTGAGAATGAAAAGTAAAGCAAGTAAGAACAATTCAACAGATGGTGGTAAGATACAGAATCTAGAAGTAGCATAAATAGAGTGATTCCTTCTGATAAAGAAGAGAGGCAGGGAAATCAGAGGGCTTGACAGAAGAATATGACATCTGGGTGGATTTTGAGGAACCAATAGAGTGGACAGGCAGAGAAAAGTTGAAGGAAGTGTATTCAGGAGAAGAAAAGCTTTTCTCGACCTTCTTAGGAAGAAAAAAAATATTCCTTTGTTTGTGTATCCAAAGCATTTTGTTAATATTCCCATTACAACCATAGTTAGCATTTATAGAGGTTTCATGATGAGCCAGAACTTGCTTAAATAACGCTTAAGGGTAGCATAATTAGTTTAATTCTCCCCACCACCTGTCAGGTAGGTACTATTATTAGCTCTATTTCATAGATGAGGAAACTGAAGCACAGAGATCCCAAGTAACTTGGCCAAGCTGGTAAGCAGCTGTCAGGATGTTCACGCATCATTTTGGCTTCAGAATCTATACTGACAAGTATTATGCCATATTGCCTGTGAGCACATACCAAATTTAAGATTTTTAAAAAGAAAACTCATAGGGACGCCTGGGTGGCTAAATTGGTTAAATGTCTGCCTTCAGCTCAGGTCATGATCCCAGAGTCCTGGGATTGAGTCCCGCATCACTCAGCAGGGGTCTGCTTCTCCCTCTGCCTGCCACTCTCCCTGCTTGTGCTCTCTTATCTCTTTCTCTGATGAATAAATAAAATCTTGGGGAGAGTATGTGCTATGGTGAGCGCTGTGAATTGTGTAAGACTAATGAATCACAGACTTGTACCTCTGAAACAAATAATACATTATATGTTTTTAAAAAAAGAAAAAAAAATAAGATAGTAGGAAGGGAAAAATGAAGGGGGGGAAGTCGGAGGGGGAGACGAACCATGAGAGACTATGGACTCTGAGAAACAAACAGAGGGTTCTAGAGGGGAGGAGGGTGGGGGGATGGGTTCGCCTGGTGATGGGTATTAAAGAGGGCACGTATTGGATGGAGCACTGGGTGCTCATTACACTTTCCTTCTATGGGAAGGCTTTCCCAATGTCTACTTTAGTTTTCTCAACTACCAGATAATTTTAGGATAAATGATCCCAAGCTTCTTGGGGAATAGAGCCAGTTAGTTTCCAGAATCTAATGAAAAAAATGCCTTCTCATGCTGTAAGGGGAAGGCCACATTTAATTCTGAGGTTAGCAACAATCATAAATATTTGAGTTCATACAAGATTCCAAAAATGTCCTATAAACGTGGAGCCAGTTTGAAGCCAGAAGTAAGGACAAATTTATAAACCTAGTAGCCCAGCATCTGTGATCTATAATAAAAAGAGAGCAAGACTTGGGTCAGACAGAAGATACCATATGTAGGAATGGAAACATAGTGGAAGATAAATACTGGTAATTTGGAAAAAGTGTTTTGTCTTTTGAGTAGTGTGACTTGTTTGAATATGTACTTATAAAGAAGAGGATGTCCGTTTTCTTATATCCAGACAGACTCTAATAAAAAATCAACATGACAGATTCTTCCTTGTTGGGATCACCAATGGCTTACAAAATAAGCATTTGGATTATTTTATAATTTTTATGTCTCAGCTCAATAGCCTATGACTTTACATACAAAGAATGGAAGACATAGACTAGATTGGTGATAAATTTAGATCTCAGAATGAGACTTATCCTATTGGGCCAAAGTGCCATTCAAGGTGGAGACCTAAATGAGATCAAACCCTCACACCCTCTTACACACAGACAAATCCAGTTTATGATTAGTAAGTATGAACTTTATCTTATTGAAACTTCTTGCAAAAGAGCAAGGCAGAGTCAGGAGATACAATCCTAAATTTGCTTCCAAACATACAAAAATAGCAACATAACTGGCATAAATGTCATAATGGTACAAATAAATACATTTCCCCTTCTCTTGGAGACCTATTCAATGTGTTCTGAGGCTCTAACCATGATTGCTGAATATATTTTTACCTGTGAAATAGATCTAGGAAAGTTTGGAGATAAAATGAAATTCAGAAAACGTAGATTCTCACAACATGCAGAGGGGAAGACAAGTCATTGGGTCTGTTGGTTTCAGAATAAGGACTAGATACTAAGGGCTTTGGCTTCTAGTTCAGTATGCAATAAATTCTACAAGCTTGTTCATTTATTCATTCAACTATAAATGTTATCAATATGTATTCCACCAAGGACTATATTAGGTTACTGTGCAGAGGAGAGCAAAATAGATTTAACCCTTGCTCTCATGAATATTATAGTCTACTAAGCATTTTTTTAAAAAAATAAACAATCACATTAAGAATTAAATGACTTAAAACTGTGAAGAACAGGATGCTGGAAAGTATGTAAAAGAAGGACTTAATTTAGATCAGGAGAATCAGGAAAGATCATCCTGAGTAAATGACACTTAAGCTGCAATCTGAAGAATGATAAGATGTGAGTGACAGGACAACACAGGAAGGAGAGCCAGCAAGCAGAAAGGCTCTGGAAGCATTAGATGGGCTGACACATTGGAGCAACCTAGAGAAGGTCAGGGCGCAGAAGTATAGTGAAGGATGGAGGGAGAGGAGAGCATTGAGAAAGTTTGGATGAGAGCTGATAAAAGAAGGACCTTATAAGTTATGTTGATAATTTGTCTTCTGAAGCCAAAAGAAAGCCACTGAGAGACCATAAGCAGAGTATAAGTGACATGTCATCGTTTCCATGTTTAAAAGATTACTCTCTTACATTCTTTTAATTAGACTCAAGGAAGGGAAAAATTGAAAAGAACTGTTATCATTGATTTAGATTATGTTAAAGGTGAGAATATAGGGAAGTGGACAGAATTGAGACTGTTTGGGTGATATATAATCAAGAGGACTTGCTTATTGATTAGATGTAGAAATGAAAAAGGTGAAGGTGTCACAGAAGGTGTCCTTGTTTGGGACTTGAGCATCTGATTATTTGGTGTCCTGGATAAGAGACTGGCTGAAAAACAAGTTGCTGTGAAGAGGTGGAAAGTGGGTAGAAAATAAGAATGTACAGATCAATAGGGGAAGAGAGGAAAAAATTAAACAAGATGAAACCAGAGAGGAAGACAAACCATAAGAGACTCTTAATCATAGGAAACAAGCTCAGGGTTGCTGGCCGTGGAGGGGGAGGGAGGGGATAGGGTAACTGGGTGATGGACATTGCGGAGGGTATGTGTTGTAATGAGCACTGGGTATTATGTAAGACTGATGAATCACAGACCTGTATCCTTGAAACAAATAATACAGTATATGTATTAATTGAATTTAAATTTAAAAAAAGTTTAGAGATCAATGTTTGACCCATTAAACTTGTGCTGCCATGTAGAGATATAAGAATGGTAGTTGTATCTCAACTCAGAAGAACATTGTAGAAATAAAATATTCATGAGTTCTTGACATAGAGATAGAATTTTAAATACACATGAATGGATGAAGTCATTTAAACAGTGGTGAGGTGGGAAGGCAGGTTATGCCTGAACTCTGAGGAATTCCAGTATTTAGTAGTTGAGCACAAGACAATGAATAGCAAAGATATAGAGCAGACAATATCAAATTAAAAAGAAGAAAAAATAAGATATTGTATTGTTACAGAAATCAAGAGAATATAGCCATTTTAGCCTCATACTTCTAATACTTTTGTACATATTGTAAGCATTAAAGTCCAAATAAAGACACATGTTTTTGAGACCTTCATCTGTCATGAACTAGATGCAGCTCATTAAAACTTTATCATTAAAATGGGAGTAATAATCTCCTCTCATATATTAGATCATCATGAACATCAGTTAGGGTAGCAAATGCAAGACAAACTTTGTACACTGTTATATATATATATATATATATATAAAATATATATATATTTGCTTTTCCATAAAAAAAACAAAATGGAAATTGTTGTTTGTTACTGATGTGCTACTGATTTCTACTGATTTTAAGTTGTTATTAAGATACTGAGGTGGGGTGCAAGGTGGAAGGCCATGTGACTCTTGATCTCAGAGTTGTGAGTTCGAGCTACACATTGGGTGTAGAGATTACTAAAAAAATAAATAAACTTTAAAGATACCTAAGGTTACTAAGATAATCTAATTATATGAATATAAATTACATTATCAAGATTTATTTATTAGGGGTGGGGGAATGGGCAAAATGGATGAAGGGGAGTAGGAGATACAGGCTTCCAATTATGGAATAAATAAATCACAGGAAGCAGTGGCACAGCATAAGGAATAAAGTCAATGATACTGTAATAGTGGTGTAACGGGACAGATGGGAGCTACACTTGTGGTGAGCATAGCATGAAGTATAGACTTGTCCAATCACTATGCTATACACCTGAAACTAATGTAACATTGTGTGTCAACTATCCTGAAAAATATATTTATTAGCTTATCACTCTTTGTGAGTGCATATGATAGACTTCAATAACCAGTAAATATAGTATTTAATTCCATCAGAGGAATGTCTCCATGCTGTGTACCCCAAGGTGAATATAGGGAAGAATAAGCTAGGTAAATGGAAAATTTTCTGTTAAAAAGGGGCATGATCAACCATGACTATGGACAGTTGTTAGAGGCCTCAAATAAAATAAAAAATAAGGAATTAATATGCTCTTCTCCAAACTTGCTCCTTTCTTCAGTGGATAGCTAAGTCACATTGAAAATAGTCTTGGAGAACCTGGATAGCTCAGTTGGTTAAGCATCTGACTCTTGGATTCAGCTCAGGTCCTGATCTCATGGCTTGTGGGATGGAGTCTCGTGTTACCGGGCTTGTGATCAATGGGAGTCTGCTTGATATTCTCTCCCCCTACCCCTTCCTTCACTTGCATGCTCTCTCTCTCTCAAATAAATAAATATATCATTTAAAAAAAAGAAGAAGAAAATAGTCTTTACTCTGCTATAATATTAGCTAGTCCTCCTGCTCTAGGTAGAGGTCTTCTTTAATTCTTGGAATGTTTTCTTCACCTCCCCCCTTGTCCACAATGAGAAATTTCTCAGGACTCTAGTCACTTTGAACAATAGCTGAAGTTTGTTATTCAAGTGTACAGTCTTATTTCCTGGAGGGACAAGAGAAAGCATGCACTGTTTATTATAGCAGAAGAGAAATCTAGAAACCTTGGTTGTTGTTGGGCACTGAGGATGGAAGAATGGGAAAGTAGATAATTCTAAATTCAAGTCAGATTTGATCTGAAGTAAGAGACTAATTTGCTGACAGGCACAGTTTAGGAAAACTCTATTTAGGGAGATCCATGTTAGGCTTATAGGCCAATAAAGATTAATTTTATTAGGTCTTGAAAGCTGTTAAATTTTGTGAGTTCCCTATAAAAAGGGCTGGACATCTTTGAAGTTTTGAAGTAGTTATTAAAAGTAATCACATTATTGGGTGGGGCAAGGCAGGAAAATGAGTAAAGCCATGAAATATGGTGTTAAGTAGAGCAAATGACATTGAAAGAAGTACTGAGGGACACCCGAAAACTTCAGAAGGCAGTATGATTAGGAGCCTGGGGTCCTGATTTGTAGATCCAACTTTGCCTACTTGACCTACAAAAAATGCTTCAAGGCCTCCTGAGTGCAGTGAGATCTTATTATTCCACAAGGTACATGCTAAGCTAGGTCTATATTGCTTGACAGATCCTCTCTCTGACCTGTAGCCATTAGTCATATCTTCCAAATTTTAGGAGAATGCAGGGCAACTTTAAGAGTTGCCTAGGAAAGGCAGAGATGAAGATACTATGGTGTCAGACCCAATCCTTTCCCAAGTTAATAGATGTTATCCTAATACTACATTGCATGAACATAGATTGCACTGATGTTGAGAATATACTTGCTTCAAATGGAGAATTAGCAATTGATTGTTTATGCCTAGGGTTCTGATTTTTTATGCCAGGACTTTTTAATGGTATTATCTGAAAAGTAACTCTTTTTGGAAGTCATTCTTCCAGGATGGAAGAAAAAAAACTGTAAAAAAGAAAAACTCATTTAGTGAAGAAACGTAAGCCTGGGAATTCTCATCTTGTGGAAGTGAGACCTCCTGAATCAGCATCCCTGGGGATGGAGTTTGAAAATAATTTAGAAGAATAAATTTTCCTCCTAGCTGGAATGAAATTCCTCATTTTTGTTGCCAGGGAATAGCCTTCTGTTCCTGCTCATCTTCATGTCTCTGTGCTTTGGCTGTTGAGGTTTTGGGATTTTTTTCCTAGGATCATCCTAGGATCATCAAGTTAGTATCTGGTACAGCCAGTCCTTGTACCCAGGCCATCTGAGTCCATGTCCTGTGTTGCCCATTTCATCACTTACTCCCATGGGGTTATGTCAGTTCCCAATTGCAAACTGGAGGGATGCTTCCTGAATTCTCACTCATCACATAGGAAAACTAGAGTGGGTTAGAGGCTTACCCAAAAACCATAAAGAAGGCTGTGATGCCAGGAACATTGGGCAGGACAACTTGACGGATCTAAGCAATTGATTAATTTATGAAATTCCACCACTGGAAGGGATTTTGAAAAGCCACACAACTCCTACTTGGCACTTGCTTTTTACTCTGAAATACTTCTGCTCCTCACTTCCCGGATAGTATTCATCCTTTAGGTCTCAGTGTAGATAGCATTTTCTTTTGGAAGTGTGCCCTGAGTAAAACTAGACTAGATTAGATATTCCCTCAGCACCCTACTTGTTTCCCTGCATCTTTCATTATCACTGCTTATTTGTCTGATAGGAGGACCAGGGCCCAATCTATCATGCTCAATTGTCTATCTCCAGACCTAATAAGCATAGCAGTTGGCAAATCATTTTTTAAAAAATTAATATTTACTGAATGAATATCTATATATTTCATTTAATCATATGCATGTATATATATAAATATGTGTGAAAATAAGTCTTTAATCCTAATGGATAAATGCCCAAGAGTGCAACTGATGGGTCATACAGTAAGTTCATTTTTAGTTTTGAAAGGAACTGCAAAGCTATTTTCTAAGGTAGCTATGCAGTTTTACATTCCAATCAACAATTCCAGTTTCTCTGCATCCTCATCAGCATTGTGTGTTATCATTATCTTTCATTTTAGTTATATCATTTTTAACAGATTAAAAGTACATTGATGTTGCTCATCCATTTCAAGTTGCTATTTCAATGTCATACTTCCTAAACAAAATATTTATTAAATAATTCTCTTATAAAGAAGACAAATACTCCCTGGGATCTTTCAAATCTAAAACTGGATTTTCAAAATTATGTCACATGTGAAATGAAAAGAAAAGAAAAACAAGAATGTAATGTAAAACAATTACAAACTTAAAAAACAGAGGAAGGTGTGGAGAAATATTTTCCTTAAGGTTTTTTGGTAAATTCCTCAATGGTTAAAAACCTGATTTTTCTTTGAAATTATATTGTTGCACAAATTCCCAGACTCATTAAGAAGAGGTGTGTGTATTTGCTATTATGCTGAAAAAATTAATTGAGCAAGTTCTTCAAATAGTAGAAATAAATGTTGCAACCAGTGAAAATGTTGGAGAAAACTTCCATCTGAACATAAAAGCTATAAGAAAACAAAAGCAACTAATTTCCTAGTGACAAGAAATAAAAAAATAAGAGTATAAAGGAAGAGTGAATGTCTTCGTGTGGCTTGACTGAGTCATGAAAGTCATACACAATTGGAAATATGAATTATAACCTTATATTTTCTGGGTGCCAATTCAGTGTTAAATAAGGTTATTAAGCTAGTACATAATCGCTGTGGCTGGTCACATGACTTGGCTGAACCTAATCAGTAATTATTGTCGAGTTCTTAATTCATAGCATGATTCATATTAAAATCCACTGGCACAATGGGAATATTTCATACCAGGCTAAACAGAATCAAAGTGACTAGTGAATGAAAATGGGACATGGAGGGGTGCCTAGGTGGCTCAGTCGGTGGAGTGATGGACTCTTGGTTTTGGTTCAGGTCACTATCTCAGGGTCATGGGATTGAGCCCCATGTCGGGCTCCATGCTCACTGTGGAGTCTGCTTAAGATTCTCTCTCCCTCTCCCTCTGTGCCTCCCCTTGCTGTTTTTCTCTCTCTCTCAAATAAATAAATAAATCTTAAAAAAAAAAAAAGAAAATGGAATATTGATAGAATCCAGCATCCCTTTTCTGATTGTTTCCTTCAATTTGGTTGAACTCCAGCCACCGAGAGAAGGCTTATCAACAGGATTTATCATCCTGAGTGACAAATTCTGCAAGTGATGCTTTATTCTATACTAAGATATTGCATATCACAGAAGGCAAAGCACAAACTGTGTAGGACTAGGCCTCAGAAGTAGACACTCTTGCTACATTGGGGCAAGTTCCAGAGCTGCAGCACCTGGGTGGCTCAGTCATTAACCGTCTGCCTTTGGCTCAGGTCATGATCCCAGGTGGATTTTGTTTTATAAATACTACCTAATCGACTATGTGACAAAGATTTGGTAAGAGACAGGACTAGAGATCAGAAGAACAATGAAAGACCACTATAACAATTCTGTTGAAAAATGAGTTTATTGAATAAATAATTATATAAATAAATTACTAGACACTATTTGTTTTCTAGTTTACCTCCTAATTTAATCTGGATTTATTTCCTACCACTCTATTGAAATTCAAAACTAACCAATAATTCAAACTGCTAAATCTAAAAACCTTTACTCATTCCTCATCTAGATTACTGACACTGTAAGTGAAGGTTATCAATGTAAACTTAGGATGCAACTCCTGGTCCAGTCCACTAAAGCGATACCACTCTGCATCACCTCCATGACATAGAAGAACAACAAATATTCCAACTTGTTTATGCTGGAGCATGAAAGAAATGGAAAAAACAGTCAGACCAAGTCACATTTGACCAATCAAATCAAGAAAAATTGGGGGAGTCAGAGATAAATAAGTCAGTTAAGTTTCTGCTCTCAAAAAACAAACAAAAAAAACCCCCAATCTATGGAAAAATAAGAAAAATTCCAAAGTGCTTGTGGTTCATGTTAGAGTCTTCATCCTACAAACATTTATAAAAAGGCTAAAAGATTTGTAAAGATTAGAAAAAAATCAAGGAATGCTTCAGAGAGTCAGTGGATATAGAGCTGAGCCTTAAAGGAAAGGTTGAAGTCAGATGGGTAGACATGAGAAGAAAATTCTAAGTCAGAAATGCACAACAGTTGAGGCGAAAATGTTGTATACAAGGCACATATAAGTGTATTCATCTGACTGGGATGAAGGTTTCCTTTTGGTATAGAGGAAGATGAAAGTTGACTAGACAAACCTAGATTAGAAATTCCAGGACTGAAAAAAAATGGGGCGCCTGGGTGGCTCAGCTGTTGAGCGTCTGCCTTCGGCTCAGGTCATGATCCTGGGGTCCTGGGATCGAGCCCCACATCGGGTTCCCTGCTCTGCGGGAAGCCTGCTTCTCCCTCTCCCACTCCCCCTGCTTGTATTCCCTCTCTCGTTGTCTCTCTCTCTGTCAAATAAATAAATAAAATCTTAAAAAAAAAAAAAAGAAATTCCAGGATTGCTAGTTTGTTCTTGATCCAATAGACAAGATGGTTTAAGTTTTAAGAAGATTAAATTGAAGGGTGCCTGGGTGGCTCAGTTGGTTAAGCGTCTGTCTTCGGCTCAGGTCATGATTCCAGGATCCTGGGATAGAGCCCCACATCAGTGTCAGGTTCCCTGCTTGGCCAGGAGTCTGTATCTCTCTCTGCGCCCCACTCCCCGCTCCTCTCCACCCCCCCACCACACTCAGGTGCTCATGTGTGCACTCTCTCTCTCTCTCTCTCTCAAATAAAGAAATGAAATCATTAAAATAAAGATTTTTTAAAAAGAAGATTAAATTGAAAGAACAGATTGAGGGTGGAAACAGGCCAGAAACTTGGAAATCCATTAAGAGATTAATGAATAATCTTCTAGGCCAATCTAGAGTGGCAACTGTGGGAATAAAAAGGGAAGATAGATACTTAAAATGACCTTATTTTGTAAGTCAAACAGAGAAAGACATGTATCATATGACCTCACGGATATGAGGAATTCTTAATCTCTGGAAACACACTGAGGGTTGTTGGAGTGGGGGGTGGGGTGGGAGGGATGGGGTGACTGGGTGATAGACACTGGGGAGGCTATGTGCTCTTGTAAGCGCTGTGAATTGTACAAGACTGTTGAATCACAGATCTGTACCTCTGAAACAAATAATGCAATATATGTTAAGAAAAAAAAAAAGAAGAAGAAGAAGAAGATAGCAGGAGGGGAAGAATGAAGGGGGGAAAATCGGAGGGGGAGACGAACCATGAGAGACGATGGATTCTGAAAAACAAACTGAGGGTTCTAGAGAGGAGGGGGGTGGGAGGATGGGTTAGCCTGGTGATGGGTATTAAAGAGGGCACGTTCTGCATGGAGCACTGGGTGTTATGCACGAACAACGAATCATGGAACACTACATCTAAAACTAATGATGTAAAGCGATACCACTCTGCATCACCTCCATGACATAGAAGAACAACAAAGGAATATTCCAACTTGTTTATGCTGGAGCATGAAAGAAATGGAAAAAACAGTCAGACCAAGTCACATTTGACCAATCAAATCAAGAAAAATTGGGGGAGTCAGAGATAAATAAGTCAGTTAAGTTTCTGCTCTCAAAAAAAAATGGTGATTAACATAACAATAAAAAATTAAAAAATAAATAAAAAAATAAAATGACCTTATTTTGAAATAAGAAATATAATATTTCCAAAGTAAAGGAAAAAACCTTCAAATACATTATATAAAATACAAAATTTGATAATTCTTTTATTCTAAAACTCCTAAGATAGTGTATGTCTGTGGCTTAAAATATATGGCATAAAAGATTGAATCATTCCACAGAGGTTTAGAAAAGTCTCAGAATGTCTATATTTGATCTTTCTTTGTGTATAAAAGAAGACCCTACTAAAGTGATCTGCTTCTCACATGGAAGAATATTGTTCTGCTTATTAAAGAAAAAAATTCATCTTAAAATGTAGGCCAGATATGTAATTTGAAATTGGCAAAACTTTTCTTTCTTTCTTTTTTTTTTTTTTGCTTAATTTGTTTATAAGTGATTCTTATTCTGTGCTACCTAAAGTCCCACATGCTTGTCCAAGGTTACACAACAAGCTAATGGAAGAAATGGGATTAGAACATGAGTCTACTTGATCTTGGTCTGATGTTCTTTCCACTATGTGCTCACATCAGAAAGGATGCCAATTTATCCCTTGGCTGAAATGGGTTGGGGAAAAAAATGTGAACTTCAGTTGAGGGTTCCTTTGGAAAATCTCTCCCTCATTTGATGGCTGAGTTTTCTAATGTAATGGCATGACAGATAAATACATCCACATTAACCCAATGTGGACTCTCTTGGGACCTAAAATGATGGTCTCAGCTGCACAATCAATTTCCATTGGTAAATTTGGTCCAAGGGTATTTGAAAAAGGAAGAATAGAAAGAGTGCAAAGTACTGGAGAAATGCTGAAATGTATGTAAAAAGAGTACCTGCCTTATTGTCAGTGGTGGAGGCTGAGACGGTATGAGCAGGATTCCACTGCAATAAAAAATGTCTCATTAATCCAGAAACTATCAATAACCCTGAGTTTCATGTAATATATTAATTCTTCTGTTAAAATTTGAAAGAGGGGCACCTGGGAGGTGCAGTCGATTAAACCTCCAACTCTTGGTTTTGGCTCAGGTTGTGAGCTCAGGGTTGTGGGATCATGCCCTGTGTCTGGCTCCGAGCTCAGTGCAGAGTCTGCTTAGGACTCTCTCTCTCCCTCTTCCTCTGCCCCTTCCCAACACCCCACCCCCTTCAGCTCTCTCTCTCTAAAATATAAATCTTTTAAAATTTTTTAAATTTGAAAGAGAAGGACATTCTAATGTAGAGAAACAATTCCCCATGTTTCTGCATATCTTGTCTTTTGTCTGGGATAATTTTTTAAGGATATTGGTATAGTAAACAGCCTTAGAGAAAGATATGTTTTCCTCTAGAGCAGAGGACAAGTTTGCTTACTGTCAAGTATAATGTTTCCCTCTAAGGCAGCTATCAGGCAAATTTGCTTGGAGTGCATTAAATGGACTCTCCTAAGCTCAGAGCTCCTCAGCTGTGATGCAAACCAACTATATGTTCAGGAACCATGTGAACTATTCCATCTCACTCCCATGGAACTTGGAGGGCAAGAAGAACCAATGCATAAATTAAGTTCGCGCTATGTGCTCTGCCATGAATGCAACTTTGACCTAAAAATATCACATCTTCTGCCAGCAATCATGAAACTCTGATAGGCTAACTTGTTACCTTATAAGTAGGGTGAAACCAGACCTTTCACAATACTTGACAAGTAATTTCTAATTGGACCTCAAAATAACCATGTGATTATTTCTTGGTATTCATAGTAAACAGGTTTTTACTCAAAGGCATCTTGAAAAATAAAGAAATTAGGGATTAAATAAAGTCTCTGGGTTGAGTTACTAGATCTCAAAATAGACATCTATATTGAGAAGCCAGACTGGAAGTTTGTATTCTGAATTCAATAATACCGGTTTTGACTAACTAGCTACATATGGTTCTAAACCAGTATAATAATATTAGGGCAATTGCTTTTACTCCATGGGCCAAGAAATCAATGTGTGGGTTCTGCCAGCTACATATATGTCCATTCCAAATATATATTCAGAAACCAGAGAAATAAACACTGGTGCACCCTTGTTTGCAGTAGACCCCCTGTGAGATAGACCAGTATTAGAACTCCATTTATTACCTGACTCTCATACATTTCTACTCTAACAGAAGAACCACAATGGCACTTTGGTTCCCTGGGTATTCATATCAGCTTGGACTTTGTATCCAGCTGATCTTAAAAATCTGAGCTTTTCCCTTTCCCCATTATAAATGGTCAAATGTTCTGTTTGGGGAAGGATTGAGAAAGTCAGAACTAAGGAGATGGGACCTGTCTTTTAGCTGATGCGTTCAGAGGAATAAAACTAGCCAGGATTTAAACCTTGGTGATAGATCATGACTTGTTATTGAGGTGGTTGACTCTTACTGGCTTTCCATCTATTTTGATTTTTAGGAATACCATGTACAATACAAGCATAGCCATAGATCCTTATAGATCAGGACCTTCTGAAGGCCATTAGGACCTTGCTCCCCTTTATAAGAATTGTGCTCACCTTGCCTCTAATGGTTAAGTGCTGTCATCTGGTCTCTACTATTTTGGAATTCTATCATTCCCCTTGCTACTAGGGAACCTCAGTTCTATAACAGCATCTTTTACCATCAGAACAAGGTTGGAGGACTTACACTCCCTGTGGTACCATCATAAAAATAGACAAAGAGATCATAGGATGGAATAAAATGCCCAGAAATGTACCATTCTTTTACAGTCAAGTGACAAAGTGACAAAAGTATCCAAATGGGGTCAGGAAGGGCTTTTCAACAAATGGCCCATAATTTCATAGGAAAAAACATTGAAACTTTATTTCCACCTCAGATCATAATTGGTCTTAATTTTATATGAATCATATACCAAACTTAAAAGTTGGAATTATAAAACTTTTAGGAAATGTCTTTGCATCTTGGGGATAGGTAAAGATTTCTTATTCAAGAGTACAGAAAACAATAAGTATAAAGGGAAAATGATAAATTAAATATAATTATTAAGTGTCCACTTAAAGATAATAAACTAGACCCATGTATTTCTATCCTCTCCTTTTGGAGACCCTACTAAAATTGGTGTATGAGAACTTTTAAAGCCGTGTAATTCTAAAATAATGATGATGACAGAAAATATCATCAGGGGATGAGCAACTCAATAAAACCCTGCCAAAACCATGATGCTTTGGGGCACAGCATGGTTTCCAGTGTTAACAAAAAAAGAATATAGAGAAAAAGGGAGTAGATTATCTACGAAGACTAGAGTGTCGTGGAATGCAGCAAAAATAGATTTAACGGTGGATGGGAATGAGATGTGGGGCTACAAATAGGAGAAGGAAATTTACTGCAAAGTGTGCTTTGTTATGACTTGCTTTGTTAAATTAAATGCTAGTTGAAGTGATATGTGTCACTTCCCTTAACATCTGTGACAATTTACTCTCCTGCTTTTAGACTGGCTCTCTAGCTACACAGACTTACTCCTTTTAGCAGGCATTGCTCTCTCCGCCCATCCTCTAAATCGTGTCTTCTTTGTAATTCTGTCCTAGGCTTCTTATTTTATTACCACAAATTCTCTAGGGGTGATCCCATCCATCTATGGTTTATTTACCACCTGAACTTCTGGCCCTCAAATCTACATATTCTGCCAAGATATCTCTGCTGATCTCCAGACCCCTACATTTAACTATTTCCTGGACATTTTTACTTAGATATTCCATAGACACATAACACTAAACATTTAAAAAAACTTAACTAAATTTTTTCAAAACTTCCTCCTTTTGCTGACTCTTCTACAAATGAGCTCACCAAGGATGACATCACCATAATAGAAAAAAAATCGTAAACAGGAAGTTGTTTTTGAGTCTCATTTATGAACAATCTTCCCATATCAACAAATGCATGAAAACAAACATAAAATAAATCTCAAAATATTGTTCATCCAAATTGTTAACCATTTTGGTCAATTCTAAAACCAGCTTTTTTGTTTTTATTCATAATTTACATACAGTGAAATTCATCATTTTAAGTAAACATTTGGACAAATTATAACAGATGTACACACTTGTATAGCCAATATACATCATTCACAGAACAGGAAATCTCTATTATTATAGAAAGGGTTTTTTCTCCTTTTCAGTTAATCACCTCCCACCTCCAACCCCAGGCAACTATTGATCTGGTCTCTAACTCCCCAGATGAGTTTGGTTGTTGGAGAACTTCATTTGAATTTTACTTATACTATCTGCTTATTTTATTGAGTTGAAAGAGTTCCCTCTATATCTTTTTTTTTAAGACTTTTTAAATTTACTGTTTTGATAGAGAGAGAGACAGCGAGAGAGGGAACACAAGCAGGGGGAGTGGGAGAGGGAGAAGCAGGTCTAACGCGGAGCAGGGAGCCCGACGCCGGGCTTGATTATGACCTGAGCGGAAGGCAGATGCTTAACAACTGAGTCACCCAGGCACCCTTAATACAAATCCTTTATTAAATATATGTATTGTAACGGTTTCTTCTTACCAGTATCTTACATTTTCATTAGTTTTATAGTGTCTTTTGAAAGCAGAAGTTTTTAACTTTGATGAAGTTGAATTTATAAGCATATGTTTTTTAGGGTTAGTGTGTTTGCATCCTATTTTAAAAATGCTTTGCTTATCCCCAAGTTATAAAGATTCTCTCTTAGAAGTTTTATAGTTTTATTTTTAATATTTAGACCTATAAGTAATGTTTCATTATTTTTATGATGCGAGATAGGAATCAAAGTACATTTTATCTATGTAGATAAAGTTATTGCTACTTCATTCGAAAAAAACAAATACCTGTCCTTCCCCAATAAATTGCCCTGTTGCCTTTGTAGAAAATCAAGTGGCCATACGTGTGTGGGTCTATTTCTATGCTGCTTTGTTTTATTGATGTGTGTGTAGTTCTATGCCAGTGCCACAGTCTTGATTACCGTAGCTTTACAGTAAGCTTTGAAATCAGGTAGTACATATCACCTGAATTATTTCGTTTGTTTTCTTTTTTTTTTTTAAAGATTTTATTTATTTGACAGAGAGAGACACAGCCAGAGAGGTAACACAAGCAGGGGGAGTGGAAGAGGGAGAAGCAGGCTTCCTGTGGAGCAGGGAGCCTGATGCGGGGCTCGATCCCAGGACCCTGGGATCATGACCTGAGCCGAAGGCAGACGCTTAACCATCTGAGCCACCCAGGCGCCCCTTGTTTTCTTTTTTCTTTTCCAAAATTGTTTTGGCTGTTCTAGGTCCTCTCATATCTATACCAATTTTAAAATCAGTTTGTCAACATCTGCTAAAAAAGTAAGCCATCTGAGATTTTGGTTGCTGGATCTATAGGTCAATTTGGGGATCATTGAGCATCTTGGGAAAGGTGCTAAAAATTTCAGAGCCTCTGATCTTTTACATGAAAAATAAAAAAACAAAATGACTTAGATGTGTGGTGTACAGATTAGGTAAGACATTTTATGCCAAATTCTAAACCTTGCCTGCTGCATAATAAATGGTTATCATTATTGCTGCTACTGTCATTATTATTAACCAAATAGTTTTATATATGTCAGTTCATGTGATTCTGACCCTAACAATGGAAGGTAAAAGGGGCAGCACTTAGTATTATTAAGTATTTGTTGAGAACTCTTTACTGGACATTTACTTTATGGATAAAGAAAGAAATATTCAGGTAAAGAAGTACCTTGCTCAAAACCAAACAACTGGTAAGTGATGGAGGAAGGTTTTGAATCAAATAAGTCTTCTAATTCTGATACTTTAAAAAAAACAAACAAACTATAATAGGTATTTAGAGTCATGCAAAGAGTTAAGGAGAGAGAACTGAGAACAAGGATTCGTTCTAAGTAGAACCAGGATAGGGGCTGACAAAAGAAGAGATTCAGGCTTCTTGGTTCTTTTCTGTGTCTATGCCTGAGCTCATCATACCTTTCTTTCTCCTGTCCTGCCACTGGTCTCTCAGTAATCCAGAGAACCATTTTGTCAGCCTTCCAAAAACGGGCCTAACGTCTTACACACTGGTGGAGGTCTGGCTTCCCAGGCATTGGGTCACCAAATAAGCTAGGAGCTCAGTCAGCACTTCATCAGCAACTGTGTCCCAAGCACCTTCTCCACAGCAGCCACATGTGGGTTGGCCCTCAGGCCATTTCCTGACAGATGACATGAAGTTGAGAGAGACCAGAGATGTATGTTTTGGAGCAAGTAACATGCTTGGCTATGCATGCCTGGTTTGATAATTTCCACTTTTCAGGATGACTTCATGTTAGAAGCTTCCGGATAATTAATAAAGTTTTCTCACACTCTTCTTCTCACGTCCTGTCCATTTCAGGTGCTGTTTTTTAGCTAAGTTTAGTCGTTGAAAGAATAGCCCAACTGAATTAGCTGAGAAAAGCTACAAATTGAGAATTTTCATGCCTGGCAGGCCTATCATTTTGTAGAAACCACGGAGTTAATATTTGAAGGGATATGTAAACATTTACTTTATGGTTTGGTGCCAGGTTCTGTGGAATATTAATTTTTATGGACACAGTAATAAACTTGTGCTACTTCAGGGTGAAAAAAGGAGTGTAATGGAAACACTGACATATCTCTGAAAGACTTTATTTTATCCAACTCAAAACTATAAACACTTCACTGGCTAAAAGGCCTAGAATGAATTGGGTAAACTATGGGATATATTTTCTAATAATATATTTCAATAGAATGGGTTTTGTTTCTTAAAATCAGTTACTGGTATGAAATGTCATGCTTAAGCAATCCCATTCCCCAAATTTGACACATACCAGGGTACATATAATTCAACAGTGACAAGCTCTCAGGTACTAAGATTCATGCAAAGGCAATGACAATTGGGAAATTACAGTCTCTGCCCTTAAAAATAAACAAACATTCAAGGAGCTTCTTCTGACATCTGAGAGATTACCAAGAGCTTTGGATGTTAAAGGAATGTTCATACCTGCACAAAAGGGAATGTTATAGAAAGGTCCCAATGAAGAAAATGGATCTCTGAATTTAAGCCTGCTCCTGAGGCACAGGAAAGACCCAGGCATGGTTTTTGAGTATTTAGTGAATAGAGCATCACAGGAAACCCAGGGCTATAGAGGGGGGTTCTGTGACACTTAGGTCAGCCATTTCAGTTTCGTTCAGTATCTAGGATTCAAAGAAAAGGAATATAGGTTTGATTAAAACAAGCTTTCATTTTAAGTTAAGCCTCAGATTTGAGAGGCTACTGGGAATACCTTCCTGAGGGATTGTTTTTTAAAAGCATATTTTGGGGAGAAAACTTTAAAAAAAATAATGTTTCATTTATTTAGGAAACCTAAATGTAATTAGTACATTTTGCAGCTTATTCACATCACAGACTCATTTAACAGTTATTTAACGGTTTGGAGGTTTTACATGAGCTGCTCTCAAGCCGTCTTTTGCCTATCCCATGCTATGTGCAGAAGGCTACATTCCCCAAATCCTGAAGAGGTTAGATTTCTTTTTAATAGTGAGTTTTAAAGATTTACTTATTTGAGAGAGAGAGAGTGGGAGTGCGTGGGGGGAGGGGCAGAGGAAGAGGGAGAGAGAAAGAATCCTCAAGAAGACTCCCCATTGAACGTGGAGCCTAATGCAGGACTTGATCCCAGAGCCCTGAGATCATGACCTCAGCCAAAACCAAGAGCTAGTCGCCCAACTGACTGAGCCACCCAGGCACCCTAAGAGGTTAGGTTTTTGAAGCTACTTTAAAAAAATCTATCGGGGCATATCTGATATAGTCACATTATCACTATATGTGGACCAAACATTTGGGAACACCTGTTGAAGTCCAACCCTTCATTTATGGGACATTGTACATGATAGTTGAACACAAATTTAGCTGACATATGTCATTTAAGTGTGGTGCTTTCTGGGGTACCTGGGTGACTCGGTTAAGTGCCTGCCTTCAGCTCAGGTCATGATCCCAGGGTCCTGGGATTGAGCCCCACATTGAGCTCCCTGCTCAGCAAGGAGTCTGCTTCTCCCTCTGCCCCTCCCCCTGCTTGTGTGCACTCTCTCTCTCAAATAAATAAATAAAATCTTAAAAAAAAAATAAGTGTGGTACTTTCTGTTGTCTCTTAAATCAGATTGAAAATTCAAATGTAAGCACCAGAAGGAGGTCAAGGAATTTAATTCCTTTGAACTTCAGCTTCTTTAAAAGTGAAAGATATAGCATTGCGTCCTTTGTGGGAACATCATGAGAACAAAATAAGATGACTAAAAACAGTACATAGCACATTTTTAGCACCCAAAAGACAGCCATTTTGTCAAACCAAATAGGCTGAAGTATATTTTACTGTCATGAAGATAGGTGTGTGCGGTCTCCCCATCTATATTCTATTTTCCAACTGTCTTATTGACACTCATGTAGGGTCCTAGATCTTAGTACATTTGTGCATGGAGACAGTGAAATCTGCCTGCATCCTCTCCTCAATCTGTATCTGTTACACACATGAGGCCTCTTTCAGGGACTTCATCTTTGACTTCTTTCTCCAATTTTGGTCTTACATCCAGAGCTTCAAACTCACTTTTTTCCCTTGGACTCATACCCTCTCTTCCAAACCAAAGGGATTGTCTTCACCTTCACCCAAACTGCTTGCACATTATACCTCTGGTCTTATCCCTTTGGCAACAGGTGAAAAGTATTATGAAGTAGATAGATCCTGGAATTAAATTGCATAATTTGAGCTGGTCACCTTTGTCAAATCAAACTGACGGATTATTGCCTCAGTAGCCCCTGCAAAAAGTATTTCCCACTTCTTATGAAGGTTGGGTTAGGAAGGGATTCCTTGTGGATAATTTATATCAGAGCATAGGATGGCAGAGCAATAGCATAAATGTAGCTCCAGGAAGCATCTCAATAGTGGGAGGAGACATAGAATTTAAAGGCACAGGCCGACTTAAATTTGTACCTCATCTTCATTGTTTACCAGTAATAGGATGTTACCTTGAGTGATTTGACCTGTAAGAGGGACTTGCTCAGCTAACAAATGGGTAATTGCGGTCTCTACTAAATAGAGTGATTGTAAGGATTAAAGGAGATGTAATATTGCTCAGTGAATGCCAGCTATTACTAAGGCAAGACACTGGTCTTGGTTATATATTATATCTTTCTGAAATAGAGGCCTCCTGTTCTGTGCCTTAAACTATGACACTGGTCAGGGACTATTCTTCACGTACTAACAAAACAACAGGAGTACTTTTTTGGTGATTGGAGTGGTGGTGATTAGGGTTGTTAGGTATAGTATGGCCCCCCCACCACCACCACCACCAAAGGCAGAGTCTCATGATGCTGGAACTGAGTTCCTGAAAATCCCTCATGATTCTAATATGGAGCAAAAACACTGCTTTCCTTCTTTGATGTGAAGGAGTGAAATTAGCTCTAAGAAGCAGAGATGGAGGAGAATGGAGAGCAGAAAAAAAGACAGCCTGTCCAACCAGCAAGCTAATTTGCCTAGTTAAGTCAAAGATCTGCTGACTGCAAAGTAGATCTGCCATGGCCCTAGTGAAAGGGCGTTCTGTTTTGTAGACGTGGGAGAGGAAAAAGAATTTTGCAAAAGACCTACCTCAAGTCTACCAAGGAGCTGCAGGTGTTGAAAGCTGTAAAATCGGACAGCAATCAAAATTAAAGCTCACTTAGTCACATTGAGAGGACAACTCCATGAACTTCATAATAAAGAATTATTTCATAATCTACACCAACTTCCCCTGGCTGCATGTCAAGCTGTATGTGCAGAAGAGAACTTGTCTAGGTCACCATTTCATTACCGCAAAGGGAGCCAGTGGTAGTTGGAGGAGAAGCAAAAATTGACTGGCATTTTATTACCTAAGATCTGTGCCAAATCTAGCTGTGATTATGCAGTGCTATCCCAAGCTCTGTTCATTTCACAATAGTTTTCACATGTTGCTATATTTAAAATCCAAGTTTTTCAATTGGATGAATATGTTTTTTGCTACCATACCTAGTAAGATCTCAAAGGTTGCCCATGTGACCTGTGAGGTTTGGAAGCAAGACAAGTGGATACTTTATGTTTGGTATAATTTACATGTAAACTCATCTGAACACAGTTCTAATCGATTTCATGGAATTTGCAGCCTGGATGTTGGTTTCTACTTTTCTTATCTCCAGCTAGGCTATTTCTTTTCATTCCTACTCCTAAAGTAAAATATGGTTCTATCTGTATTATTAGAATCACCCCAAAACTACTCTCTTCAGCTAACTTCACAATTCAGATACTTATTTCCATAGGTTCTAAGCCTGTCCTCTTTTGAATATCACACAAGATCTCTTTGTATATTATATCCACATTTTACCATTTTAAGTTTGGATGCTTTCCGCTGCAAGTAACAAAAATCGCAATTATCAACCATTTAAACTGTAAAGACATTTATAGCCTCACTTAGAATGAAATTCAGAGGTGGGTGGTTCTGGGCTTATTTCAGCAGCTCAACCACGTCTTCAGGCTTGTCACTTCTTGGACCCAAGAGGGACTGCCGCTGCTCCTGGCATCTTGTCCTTTTATAAATGTATGGAGAGATAGAAAGGAAAGTTATTCCTTCTTGTGCATCTCTCTTAATAAATAGAGGAAAAATAAAGGTGAAAACCTTTCCTCGAAGTCATTGAGTAGACTTTCCCTGAGATCTATTGTCCAGGATTGGGTAAGTAGCCATTGTAATTGTCTGATTAGTGACCTCTAAAAGATACTTCTTTGCCCAAACCTCTGGAACCTATGAATCTTAGCCTATTTGAGAAAGAAAAAAAAAAAAGATCTTTGCAAGCTCTGTAATTGAGTTTAAGAGATCATCCTTCTTTACCCAGGTGAGGAGTGCTAAATTCAATGGCAAGTGATGGGAGTGGTGGTGAAGCATACAGAGGAAAAGAGGAAGAGTAGGCAATGTGACCATGGAAGTGATTGAAAATAGAGAGATGCTGCTACTGGTCAAGGAATGTCCATAGCTATTGAATTTGAAAGAGGCAGAGAACAAATCTTGCCTTAGAGCCATGAGATGGAGGGTAGCTTTGCTGTCAACCTTGATTTCAGACTTCTGGCCCCAGAACTGTGAGAGACTAAATCTCTGTAGTTTGTTTGTCTTAATCAGACTACTTTTTTAGAGAAGTTTTAGGTTCACAGCAAAATGTGCAGAGTTCCCATACATCCTTCAGGTCCACACATGCATAGCTACCCCATTATCAACATCCTACACCAGAGTGGTACATTATTTGTTACAATCAATGAAACTACATTGACACATCATTATTACTCAAAATCTATAGTTTACATTAGGGTTCATTCTTGGTGTTGAACATTCTATGGGTTTTGACAAATGTTTAATAATATATATCCACCTTTGTAATATCATACAGAATAAAAATCCTCTGTGTTCCCCCTTTATCACTTCCTCCCCTAGAACCCCTGAAGCCACTGATCTTTTTACTGTCTCCATAGTTTTACCTTTTCCAGAATGTCATATAGTTAGAATCATACACTATTCTATTCATCAGAATCAATAGTTTATGTATTGTGTGTGTATGTGTGTGTGTGTGTGTGTGTGTGTGTAAAGAGAGATTTATTGTAAGGAATTGGCTCACATGATTATAGAACTAGCAAATCCCAACAGCTGCAGAGTGAGTTAGCAAGCTAACCCAGGGGATCCACTGGTTCAGATCCAGTCCAAAGGCTGGAAGGCTCAAGGACTCAAGACCCAGGAATAGCTGACATTTCCAGTTTGAGTCTGAAGGAAGGGAAAATGTCAATGTCCCAGTTCAAAGGACATCAGGCAAAGGAATTCTTAGTCAAGGGAGAGTCAGCCTGTGTTCTACTCAGGCCTTTGACTGACTGGATGAGGCCCACCCACACTCTGGAGGTCAATTTCCTTTACCCAGTCTACTGATTTAAATGTTAGTTTTATCCAAAAACATCCTCACAGTTATAACCAGAATAATGTTTGTCTAAATATCTGGGTGCTTTTGGGCCCAGTTAAGTCCACACACAAAATTAATCATCACAAGTATATAGTCTTTTCAGACTGGCTTCTTTTACTTAGCTATAATGCATTTAAGTTTCCCCCATGTCTTTTCATGGCTTAATAGCCCAATTTTTTTTTTTTTTTTAGTGCTGAATTATATTCCATTGTCTGGATATACCATATTCATTCAACTACTGTAGGACATCTTGGTTGTTTCCAATTTGGGGCAATTATGTATAAAGTAGCTATAAACATCTGCGTGAAGGTTTTTGTGTGGACAAGTGTTTTCATTTCATTTGGGTAAATACCAAGGAGTGAGATTATTGGATGAAATAATAAGAATATGTTCAATTATGTAAGAACATTTTCTATTGTTTTCAGTCACTAAATTTGTGCTAATTTGCAGCTTTAGGAAACTGATAGAACCATCCCTATTTGCAATGAAAGAAAAATCTGTATCCACTATTTTGATCTTAATAGAGGAAATGGGGTCAACCTATAATGAAGAAAAGTTTTGAAAATGGTCCTTGGCTAGGGAACCAACATGCTTGAAACACCTAATTCTCTAAGATGCTGGAAAGGTGGAGCTGCAGGACTTTTAACTACTTGAATTTTCCCTGATATTACTGTAGCTTTACTCCACCTTCAGAGGCCAGAGTCCTTTAATTAAATGAATAATAACCAATACTTTCATAACTACATAGTATAGATTTATAGAAAGTATTGTTTTTCCGCATTAATTCCTTAGCTCCTAAAAACAGTTTTGAGAGGAAAACATAACTATTGTGCTCATTTGGTAGAGACTGTAGAGTGCAGTACATAGAAACGCAGACTGTGAACACTAGCTTTAAGGCTTGTTATCTGGCAAAACCCAGACCACGCCACTTAACCTCGCTGAGCCTCAGTTTATCATCTATAAAGTGGGTCTACTACTAATTCCAACCTCATGATTGTAAATATTAAACTAGATTATAAGTATATGTGGGTTGGGACATGATAAGCACTCAATGAATGTTAATGCAATCTATATTTATTACTGTAATAATAACTAGGAAAGATTAAATTATTTTCTCAATATCAAATAGTTGTAAATGGCAGTTTTTCTGGCCCCAAATCCATTTATCATGCTGTCCCTTATATAAGGAGGGTAGAATATGTTTAAATCTTTGTAAAAATTGAAACCTTTGTCTTAAATGGTGTCGAGGAAACTCATTGCATGATATGCATGAAAAGAATGTGGATCAGTACTCAGGACTGAGTAAGGCTCTGGTGTGAGTTTCCATGTACAGTTATGTATATTCCATGAAAACAATATCATTTTGATATAGTTTGTCAAAAAAATTAGAAATTGGCCTGGGATGAGTCAGAGCATGTGTTGTTTTATTTTCTTTCCCCAAAAACATTTAATATTTTGGGCAAAAGACTAGGAAAAGATTGTGCAAATAAATTATAGTTGTGGAAAACACATGAACATGTTTAAATACATATGCCTATCCATATGTACATAATTATAGATTTATTTTAGTTTTATTTTCAGAACTGCAAGCGCTATCATTTTATAAATACCATGGAGATCCACCATGGTGACATTTAGGAAGAGGAAAGTAACATATGCTGAGGCATTGCGCTCTGTGCTTTTCATACACTTATTCATTTAACCCTTACACTAGTTCTGCAATATACTTACTGTTACTCATTTAATGAATGGGGACACGGAGGTTCGTAGAACTCTTGTGATTTTTCCCTAAGTTATTCAGGTCTTAATGGCAGAATAAAGGCAGACTCAGGCCTGTCTTGATTTAAATCTTATAGGATGTTGGGGGGCCTGGGTGATTCAGTCGGTTGAGCGTCCGACTCTTGGTTTCAGCTAAGGTCATGCTCTCAGGATCATGAGATCCAGCCCCGAGTTGGACTCTGTGCTCAGTGGGAGTCTGCTTGAGATTCTCTCCCTTTGCCCCTACCCCCCACTCATGCTCTCCCTACCCCCCAAATAAATAAATAAATCTTTATAATTCTTATAGTATGATGACAATACCATTTTCCTTGGAAAGAAATGTGGATGTTTTGTCTAACAAAATTATGCTGTATAATACCTTAGTTAAAATGGAATGAAGATGAAGACGGATGAAGCAAAGACCAGAAAAAGCTCATTACTCTACAAAGCCGTACTTTCTCATTCCTGAGCTGAAGTCAACCCTGAAGTTCCACTTAGCAGTGAAGGTTTCAGGTAATGGGCTAGTAGTGAATCTGGGCTTTGTTTCTGGACAGTGGCCACAGGGAGACTTGCTGGAATTTTTCCAGTATTTTATGCCAATTTAAACAAACTAATGAACTCTGGAGGTTTAGAAGAGTATTCCATGGATCTGAGAGCAGAGGCGGAAAACCCACAATACTAAAGAATAATACTTTAGAGAAGTCAAAATGAATATATTAAAAACTAAATTTTCTACTCTTCTGTAGGATAGATCCTGCCTTCCAAAAGGGGAAAGGGAATCTGTAGGATTAGATGACATATAGAGCTAGGAGGACCTACAAAAAACTCTTATTATATACAAATGATCTAATTTATTATTTTGACTACTTGTTTTATGAATGTTGAAATATAATTATCAGATGATCATTAACACAAAAATGAAATCAGGTAATCATTAACACAAAGAAGTAAGACGTAGACTAGAAAAATGACATCCCTTTGTCCAGATAAGTTCAATGATTTATTTCAAACCCCAAATTATCAAAATACAGAAGAAAATTAGTTTCACTGATTAGCCCTTTAATATAGTGATTTGCTTATTGTTTTAGTGAGTTTAATGATCACTTTCTAGAGACCTAAGTATATCTGAATTAAAATATCTTTTAAAAAGTGAAATTAATTAGAAAGCAGACACATGCACATGCACAGTAAGTTAATGGAGCTAAAATAGCTGATACTCAATTGATATTATGTGCTTCCAAAGAATAATTATAATGAACTAAGTCCTGATGGGACACATAAAAATCTGCCCATAAATTGATTAAGGCTGGTGTTGGAGTAAAGAGTATGAAAAATATAGACATTTAAAAATATTTTCTAAAATGCCTGAGGAATTTTAGGTTTCAAGTATGCAGATTCCCAACTCTTGTTTCTAGAATTGTTCTCTCAAATGTCAATGTGCCTATGAACCTCCTGTAGATCTTATTAAAATAGTTTCTGATTCAGTGGGTCTGAGATGGGGCCAAGATTCTGCATTGTAAACAAGCTCCCAGGTTAACACCAGTGCTGCTGGTCTCTGTCACGGAGGGACCAACCTACCCAGTTTGCCTGAAACCGAGGCCTTTTCCTGTGACATGGGATTTTTTAGCTAAACCTGAGACAGCCATGTGCAAACTGAGATGTTTAGTTATCTTAGGACATTTTGGATAAAATGTTGTAGATCATACCTGAAATTCAACAAAAGAATTTCTGATCATGCTTAGATTGGTTCATAAATGAGAGCAACAGGCATACCCATAGACTTACATGACATTGCATTAAAATTCTTCCATCTTTGAAGAAATATATAAATTTTAATTTATATACAATCTGGATAAATGTGGACACTCTGATTTAGGTCCAATTTTATTGCTAAGTGAAAGAAGCCCATCTGGGAAAGGCTACGGTATGATTCTAACTATGTGACATTCTAGAATACATGAAACTATGAAGACAATAAAAAGATCAGGGTTTGGGGGTCAAGGGAATATATGAAAATACTCTGTGTAATATTATAATGGTGGATACATGTTATTATATGTTTGCCCAAATCTATACAATATACAACACCAAGAATGAACTATAGTGTAAATTACAAACTTTAGGTGATTATGATGTGTCAGTGTAGGTTCATCAGTTGTAATAAATATACCACTCTGGTGGGGGATGTTGATAATGGGGAAGGTTATGCAAATATGGAGGCAGGGGCATATGGGAAATCTCTGTGCCTTCCCCCCAGTTTTGCTCTGAACCTTAAGCTGCTCTAAAATATAGTCTTATTCTTTTTTAAAATAGTCTTAGTCTTAAAAATTACGTAAGTGCATATAAAAAGATCAATAACTGTTATGCTGTGGCAAGATTGAGTCCAGTCAGGTTTAGCTTTAGGCACACAGAGAGGGTGGAGTGCTTGGGTCTAATGAGATGGATACCAGAGGTTCAGGATAGGGCTGCTTTGTGTTTTCATTCTCTTCGAATGAATGATGCCTGAAATGTGATCCACAAGTCTATTAGTTATCTATCACTGCAAAATAGATTACTGGGAAATTTAGCAGGTTAAGACAACACACATTTGTTATTATCTCATAGTTTCTATGGGTTGGGAGTCCAGGTACAGCCTAGCTGGGTAATTAGGCTTGAAGTCTCTCACAAGGCTACAACCAAGATACCATTTGGAAGTGTAGTCATCTCTCAAAACACAATAGAAGAATATTTGCTTCCATAGTTAACTCATGTGGCTCCTGTCAGGCCTCGGGTCCTCATTGGTTCTTGGCCCTGGTGGATGTGAATTCCCGGCCACATGGGAATCTCCATAAAGTAGCTTACAACATGGTAGCTGGCTTTCCTCACAGCAAGTGAGGGAAAAAGAAAGAGGCAGCGCAAGCTGAAGCCAGAGGTTTTTTTTGTAACCTAATCTCAGAAGTAACGTCCCATAACTTCTGCCATGTTCTGTTCATTACATCAGCCTATACCAAAGGGAGGGGATTACACATGGACATGAATATCAGAAGGTGAGAATTATTGGAAGCCATCTTGGAAGCTGCTTACCACAAAAAAAGAGGGAGCTTTTAAGATAACAGTTAGAAATAAGGCTTAAAATAAGGTCCCTGGCAGGAAGAACCTTGGCACTTAATTGTTCTGCAAGGTCCACTGTAATTATCACCTGGTCTATAAAACTTTTCGTGACCTCTCTGCCTCTCACCACAAAAGAAAAAGTCAGTCATTCTCTTTATTCTTTATAGTGCTTAATGCCAACTCTATCCTGCCTGTTACCTAGTACATTGGATTGCAATTATTTGTTGGCATGATTATCTCTCCCCCAAGTAGGTCAGAGGTTCATGAGGTCAAGAGCTGTTACGTGTTCCCTGAGTATTTGTTAGACTAACTGAAGCTATGACTTCCTCATCATGAGTGGTCCTTGGAAAACAGAGTGAGGATGAGTGCCTAAAGTTTGAGTGGGGCAAGGTAGACTTAGATGAAGAAACACAACCTTCAAGTAGCTGATGGCACTATCTGATCCAGTGCTGAATGTCTTCCATTTGCTTCTCAGATCCAGTCTCCACACTTGTCCCTCCCTCCTCGGTGTTCCAGGAGTCTAAACCTAAGAGACAATAGCCTGGGCTCCTTAACCTCTAGCTTCCAGCTGTGCTCTGCCAAAAGGAGGCACCAACAGGAGACCAGAAAGGGGAGACCAGAAGGAGACAGTGAGGGGGAATATTCATTTCCTTGGTTGGTTCCTTGCCAGTTCTCCAAGGGTTGCCTGTGTCCTTCTACCAAGACCAAGGCTCCTGCCAGGCCCCTTCCTCCATACAGCTACCCTGTCTCTGGCTCCTAGTAACTCTGCTATGCTCAGGTCTCATCCGGTCAATGGGTAGTCCCAGATCCCTTGCTCCTGATGTCTCTGAGCAAAGGCACTAGATCTGTCATGCTCCCTAATCTCCACCCATATTTTTCAAATTGGCGTTTCTATTAATTTCTCTTCAAATTACCCAGTTTGAGTGAGCCATTGTTTTGTGATGGAGCTCTGACTGGCAGAATTTCCGTTTCTGTAGAGGGCCAGTTTATTCTGGAATTAACCACAACAACAATAACAACAAAACATGAAAAACAAAGCTGATGTTGTTGGATTATATATACTCTAAAATAGTGAACAAAACAGACATGGTCCTTGGCCTCATGTTGTTTATGGCCAAGTAATTATCTCTTCAATTATATCCAGGGCACCTGGGTGGCTCAGTCAGTTAAGCGTCTACTTTCAGCTCAGGTCATGGTACCAGGGTCTGGGATCGAGCCCCGCATGGGGCTCTCTGCTCAGTGAGGAGCTGCTCCTTCCTTCCCCTCTGCCTGCCACACCCACCCCAGCCCCCCACCCCCGGCTTGTGTGTGCGTGCTCTCTCTCTCTCTGCCAAATAAATAGGTAAAATCTTAAAAAAAAAAATCATATCCAGAGGTTTATGTTTGGTTGGTTGGTTTTTTAAAGAATTGGTTTTTAAATACCATTAGTAAGACTGAATAATAATAATATAAAAAAAAACCACCTCTTTAAACTGCAGACCAATTCTTTCAGACTAAAGGAAAGAGAAAAGGGGAGGTTTGTTGTTACCAATGACTAGTAACAGCAAATACCACAAGTGGCAAATAGTCAATTTACTACATCACAGGGAGGAAAGTAAGAAAACAGACTAAAAGCCAGCCTAGAAAATTATGTGTAGGTATAGAGTGGGTCTGACATGTACAGTTGAATGTAAGTATAATTACTAAAATTTATTGAGCACTAAGTGCCAGCCCCTAACTCTAAGTCCTTAATGTGTTTCATTTTCCTTTATCCTCACAAAATATTCTGCAGTAGGCACATATTACCCCAGCTTTAAAGATGGGGAAATTGAGGCACAGAGAAATTAAGAAGCCTGATCAAGTAGTCAGGGTGTGGGGGATCTGTGTATAAACCTATGATCCATTCTCTTAACCATGACTCAATTAAGGATAAAGGAAAACACTGAATGACCAAATGTGGAGCACCAGGTACTAACCTGTTCAAAAATACTTGATCATATAGTCCAGAAATAGTTTAGGGTGAAAGGTCTTTAGAAAGCTTTTAGGCATCAACCATAAACCAAAGGTGTTTATTCATTGAAGACAAGAGGTAGAAAACATTGCTTCAATTCTGTCATTAGATTCATAAGAGTTTATGCCAACTCTTGATGTCAAGAGCCCACACTGCATTTGAGAATCAGGATTTCTCTTTTTCTGACTCTACTCACTGTCAGGGTAAAACACGTGGAAAAAAAAAAATTGGCTCCAATTTGCTTTTCCTCAATTATTTCCCTTAATTTCAGGCCTGACAATCATTTATCAGCAGTGCTGGGTCCACCCTGCCACACCAAGGCCTCAGGAAACAATTTCCTCTGGTGCAATTCCAAATCGGCTCAGGGACCATTCAACACCTTGCCCACTGAAGGACTATGGGGCGGCTTCTTGATCTCAGCCCCTTTAGGATTTGCACATTTTGTTTTCATTCACATCACTCATGGCCAGCAGTAAAGCCATTTTATTTACTCCTTCCCATGAGTGTAGACCTCACATTTTGTTTCACCTTATGGTAGCGAGGGGGGCAGTTTTGTTAACATGGAGCAAGTCTGGGTTGCCTATTGTCCACCAGGGCTATCGCCAAATTCCAGTTTATGAAGAGTTTAGAACCATTTTTTTTTTCTTTCATGGTACCAAGGGATTAGTAACAAGAAATTGGCAAGAAATTGCAGTCTGCAAGCTGCAACCAATATGATTTGATATAATCCAGATGTGCAACTCTCCCTCCCTATCCTATGCCCCCCACATATAGGTGTGTGACCTCAGTGAAGGCAGGCCTGGCAATTACATTTATATGGAGACATATAGACTCTGGTTCCCTCACCCCTCCTTTTCCTACTTTGAGGGAAAGAGTGATTTGGAATGTATTTTTACACTTACTAAAAAGGATGTGGAAATAAAACTTTAATTACTGGAAAAGCTATTCGGATGAAAGTATATTTTATTCTCCCAAAGACACGAGTTTTTCAAGACAGAACTAGACCTTGTCAGTTGCCACAACCCCAGAAGCAGTGGAAACCTCACAAACTGGGCAGAGTCCCTGCCTGCCTTTTACAGTGTGGTCAGTTCGATTAAGGGATGGAATGTTCTAAGACATGGCTCATCTGTCTGACAGTTTGGACCTAACTGAGCTACAGAAATTTTTTTTTCCCAATTGCCCAGCTCCTGTTACCATGGCTGCACAACAAATCACCCTAAAACTTATTGGCTTAAGACAGTAATAATCACTTGTTATCTCTCACAACTTTGTGGGTTAGGAATCTAGGAGCAGTCCATATGGACCTTCTGATTCGGGATCTCTAATGAGGTTGTAATTAGACAGTGGCTGGGGCTGGTATCATACAAAGGGCTTCTCACTCGCGTGAGTGAGATTAGAGGCTAGCACAGCTGGGGCACCTTGGGCATCTCTCTTAACATATTCTCTCAGAATGGGGGTTTGAGTGTAGCTGGACTTTCTACATGTTGACCTAATGCTCTGAAGGCAGAGGTCCCTAGAGAGACAGAGCCAGGTAAGGAAGACAGAATGTCACTTCTGGTATGCACTGTTGCTTGAGGCAGTTGCCATGGGCCATCCAGGTGTGAGGGGTGGGGGGAGGGCATAAACCCTGATTCTTGTTGGAGGTCTATCAATATCACACTGCAAGAGGAACCTATGTGATGATCATCTTTGAAATATACAATCCGCCACAACCTCCAGAAGCTTTATACATGAGAAAATAACAACATCCTACTCATGGTAGCTGCTTCTTAATAGCTGAAAGTAGAGCCAATTGGTTGACTAAAGACCTCTTAAATCAGTTTAGATACTCTGTTTTTGGAAAGCAGGGCCAGTCTAATTGGGAGCCTATAGCATCAAGCTCACCTCCCATTGAGGGATCTATGAGCTTGCATGGTCATGTAAGGATCATGGTTATAATAAAAATAGAAAACAACTTAATATTTTGAGCATTTACTATGTGCTAGTCACTGCCATGTATTAGTTACCTAGTTATGATAACCATTAATTGAACAAATATTTATTAAATGGCTCTAATGTATCAACACTGATATTGCTGTGGAAAAGATAATTAAGACTGTTCAATTTCCTAGAAGTGAAATGACAGGAACTCGGATTCTAAACTCCATGCTCTTTCTACCAATCAGCTTTATTTGTATGGATTTTACAAAATAACGAGATGCGAACTTATAGTTTCTTACATGAGTTTTGAAAAGTGATTGGTCAGAAAAGATTGGCACTTAGAGATAGTTAGCATTTTTTTCTGTAGACCTTTGGAGTGAAACTTGAAACAAGAACTAGAAGAAAGGGTAGATACGCAGGAAAGAGGACAGGTAAGGAGAACAGCATAAGCAAAGGAACAAACAGAAGTGTGCTTGTGGTGTGGTCAAAGAACAAAGGGTAAATACCAAGTGATTTTTTGAGTGTGATATCAGCATTTTTTTTCAAAGCAAAAATCACATTATTTCTTATCAAAAAATGGCATTCTTGTTTTAATTTATTTGGTAGGAACAAGTACTTAAGCCATTAGGAAAGACAGATACAGCCATTCCATTAGAAAACAAAACTAAAGAATATCATGATATTCTTTAACAAGCCTTGAAGAATGCTTACCTTTATGTTTCTCTCATGTCTTAGTTTTCACAGTGATATCTGTTACTTGACATCTATCATTTATTTAGAACACACATAAAAGAATGAAGAGTAAGTAGAGAAATAGTAGGGGGTTGCTTTTTTTCTATTTTGTCTTCATGTGAACATTGGGACTTAATTTCTATAAGGACAAGAAAAATCTCTGCAAAAATTTTGGATTAAACTGAATAGTCATAGTAATAATATTGATTGTTATTTATTAAGAGTCTATGTTATGTCAGGTTCTTTGCATAAAATAACTCAATTTTAAACTGTAACTATAAGGGCGCCTGGGTGGCTCAGTCAGTTAAGCATCTGCTTTTGACCTGGGTCATGATCTCAGGGTCCTGGGATCAAGTCCCACATCGGGCTCCCTGCTCAGCAGGGAATCTGCTTCTCCCTCACCCTCTGCTCCTTCCCCCTGCTCATGCTCTCCCTCTTTCTCATGCTTTTTCTCTCAAATAAATAAATAAAATCTTAAAAAATAATAATAAACTGTTAACTGTATAAACTAGCTATCATAATTCCCTTTCATAGGTAAGAAAACTAAAGTACAAAGAAGTCAAACAGGCTGCCCAAAGTATCAGTTAGGATATTCCAAAGGCAGTGTTTGAAACTGAGTCTATTGGCTCACTCCAAGACTGTTTCAACATGGGAGAGTTGATGTGTTGAGTCATTGCCCCAGTAGGGAGGTAGTTTTCACTGATGTAGCCAACTACTACCTGCTGGCTAACACCAGTCCTTAACCCACTGGTCCTGGCTTTTCCTTTACTAGCTATTTAGACTTGGAAAAGTCAGCTAACTTCTCTGTGACAAAGTTTATCTTATTAAAATTAAATGAGCTAATTCTTATGAAACAATTATAAAAATGGGTGCCCTATACTAAGTGATTAATAAAGATGCTACTATTACCACTACTACTCCTCCTCTTACTATAATAACAGTAATTACTACGCATTTACAAAATAACTGGTTTGTGTTAGAGGTACAGCTTGGTCTAGGAGAAAATAAGAAACTTCTCAGGAAAATTAAGTTTGGCATCATTAACAAATTGATCTAGTCAATGGACTATAGCTTTGTAGCTACCCTTTAGCATCAGCTCTTAAAAGAGCAGACTCTATACAAAACAACAGTTTGTAGAATTTGTAGTCCCTAGTTGCAGTCCTATCATATAATCCCTAGTTGCAGTCCTAATCATATAATGATTATCTTTTGGACCAGCCAGATTCTTCATAATGCATCTCTCTTTTTGACCATTTGAGTCAATTTAAAGAAAGTTGATTTGGCAGAGGTTGATTTATTGGCACATAATAAGGAAAAAAAAATTTGACTGGAAAAGGGGAAGTCCCTAAGAGGTTTATCTTAAGTATAGAGAATTACAATTATAACTAAGAGGAAACTGATTTAGACATCTCCTCTTGTCCAATTAGAGTTGCCAGATAACACACAGGACATGCAGTTAAATTTGAATTTCAGATAAGCAACAAATAATTTTTTAGTATAATGTCCCAAATATTTTATGAGATTTATTTATACTTTTTAAAAAGTTTTTTTAAATCTGAAATTCAAGTTTAACTGGGCATCCTATGTTTTTATTTGTTAAATCTGACAATCCTACTTAAAATGATGACAATTAGTCATTGCCTGATGGACTCAGACATTTTCACACTTATCAATTGCACTTTAGAGTTTGAGGCAGTAAGTGAAGTCAGGTTTTGGAAGTATGGAACCCCAGGCTGAGTGTGATGCCAAATGAACATTCATAATGAAGAGTACATAGTGGGTCCCACCTCTTTTCCTCTTGTACTCTCTAGTATATATCCTGTGTTTCTATTGAAATCCAAAACTTATTGATTCCCTAATCCTAAACTTTCTTCTACCACTCATCTTTTTTCTTTTTTCCTGGAATATCTTGCGCATTATGTTCTACTCATCAAATCTTAAATATCCTTTACAACCAACCTATTAGAAATTCCTGATTGCTCACCTGTCCCATGGCATAGAACTGTGATACCAAGGGCATGTTTTTAATAGTGGAATGTTAGCAGAAGTGAGGTATTTTATTTCTGGGCCAAGGTGGTCAAGATTCAGGTGTGCCTTCTCCTCGCTATTCCCCCTTTTGCCATTTAGATACTGATGAGCATAAATATTTTGGAAGCCTTGTGCTGTAGATGAAGGAACCACATGGTGGAAGGATTCTAGGTTTCTGTATCACACTTTTAAGGAAAGATACCTGATGATTAGAAACATGTATTTGGAAAACAAACAAATAAACATGTAATTGGAATTCTACAGAACTAAGAAGGAACTTCTATTTTTTTTGTATTTTGTTATTTTTTAATGTTATCTTAAATAATATAGCTCATAGTGAATCGTACCTTATTCTATGAAGCTTTTATCCATGAATTAGTTAAGATTATCATCAAAAACTAAATAAAAATATAGGTGTCACAGATTTTACACTTGAAGAATTCACTTTCCAGTAGGAAAAAGAGGCATGTAACAATAATGAAAGGTAAGATTTGTTGAGACCTATATGTCACATACTATGATAGCCACTTTATCAGTATTATTTCATTTAATCCTCATAACAAATCGGTTAGAAAGATATTCTTATTGCTATTATTATTATTCCCATTCTACTGACAAGGGCACTATATAATAAGAAGAAAAATTTCTTAACGTCTTTGAGCCAAACATTCAGAGACATTGAGAAAGGCGCTGAAAGTCAGAGAATTAGATGTGGAAATCAGGTTTAAGTCCCATGCAATATGACTAGGGAGCCTAAATGCTAAATCAATACTGACATTAAGCATGATAAATGTTATTGAATAGTAAAGTAAGGACACAAAGGACTAGCTAGTTTTATTGGGACATGGGTATCCAGAAAGATTTTTTTGAAGGAGGTGATTCTTGAGCTGATTCTGAAGGAATAAAAGATTCCTCATAAAGGCCTTAAATGTCTTGCTAAGGAGCATGTATCTATCCAAAAGATGGCAAGGAGCCATTGAAGAGCTGAAAAGAGTAGCGACAGGGTCAGCCTCACATTCTTCCCAGGCTTCCCTAATTTTTTTTCCAGAAAATACTCAAACCTGTCCTTTGATGCCAAACAGTTGGTTTTTAGGGCACTGAAGGAAGTGAATTCCTTGATGAAGACTTTTCTGGAAGGAAACTACTTGTTCTGAACTCTTTGTGCTTTTTGTTGTTGTTGTTGCTTCCTTTTTGATGTTGGCTCTCTGAGAAAACATTCCAAAATGTCACCATGTCCATAGCCAAATCAGACCTATGATGAGAACAGCATGCTATATTAGTACTAGAAAAACAAGGTTGTAAACTCTGCTTCAAACACTTCATGTTGCCCTTGGCTCTAGCTGGGGAAAAAGACTTGAAGCAGGCATATGAACTATACAAGTACAAATGTAGCTTCAGATAGAATAGTGATTGGGTAGCACAGTTAGACCTGAAATAAATATCAAGATTGGTTCCCATAAGAGTGTCTGACACATAGTAGGCACTCAACAAATACACATGGAATGAATTAAGACTAAGAAATACTTTTTCCTTACAGCTGTATTGGTACCAAAGGATATGGATTGCTCAGTACATTCTCCTTAACTGTGTGTTTCAGGTTGAGGAAAATTAGACAGGTAGCCAAAAGCAAGGCAGGACTTTTATCTGCTTATCCAGAATTAGCCTTCTGTCTCATCCACCAAACATGAAATTGAAAATAAAACCCAGATGGTCTCCATTTGGCAAAAGGTTAACAATTTCATCTTGTAAAAGAGGTTACAGCATTCACAGTTGGCCAAAACTGTAAAGGTTACCCGAGTAGGCTCATTATAGAATATGATACTAATAAAACCAGGATTCAGGGCTTGTTCACTGTATGGGCCATTAGGTTTTTCTGTGCTGGGCACATTGTAGGCATTCAATAAATGCTTGTTTCCCAAAACAATAAAGGAGAGAGAACCATGTGGTGTTCAAATAAGACTACCAATTTAATATACTTGACTGTGTAATTTCTCCATAGCAGGCAATTAAGGATAAGAGAAATGAACAGTGTGTTGTAGGTGACACTGATGTCATACAGGTAAGGAGCATTCAAATGTTAAGTTGGCCATTTATTTGAGTGTGACATTAAGCAAGTTGCTTGGCCTTTCTGCGTCCTTTTCCCTCTGGAAAATGTAAATAATTTTACCCATATTGTATGTCCGCTGGATTAAATTAGCCAAAATAAGTAGAGACTTGTTAAATGCTTTTCAGATAAGGGGCAGTTGGTTAGAGGACACTGATCTCTAAGGACAAGGCTGATAATCCTCAAGTGCTCCCCAATTAGACCGCATAGGTGATTCATGGCAGCACCCGTTCTGATTGGTTAGTTCCATTATGTACTATTGCTAAATATTTTGCCTCTCACCTCTGCCTAAAGAAATCATCGTAATAAATCAATACATGTAATTGTGATCTCAAGTCATCAAGGGAAGTGTAGAGTTATATTCCAAATGTTCTAAGAAGTAGGTAATACTCTTAAAGAAAAATTGTGATCTTCCCCGAATAAAATTTTTTTCTGCAGATCAAGTCGTTAGTCATGATTTATGTGGACAATTCACTTGCTAGAGTACTGAAAACCCTGATGAGGCTAGATCAACGAAATGTTCTGGTGGTAGCTATGCCTCATTTACTTTTGGAGAAATTTGCTCACAGGAAAGGCATGGGTTCAGATAAAATGAAGCCTTGTAAACAGGAGTGTTTTGTTGAGATGAACTAAGCATTGACAAGCCAAGGTAAAGGCTCATGAAAACAGGACTAGGCTATGGCCTTCAGACAGTGGCTTTGCCTAAAGAGCAAATCCAGCCAGGTCTTATGTAACAGAGGGCCTCTTGAACTCCAGCAGGAAACCCTATGTCCAGACGACACCCTCTTTCCAGACACTGCCAGGTAACAGCCTGACTGCCTCCTTTCTTCTCCCTTCCCAATGAAAGAGAGACCCAGAGCAGATTTTTCCCTCACAGCCTGAATTCATTAGATTTTTTTTTCTCCCAACCATGCTGTGGAGGTTGAATTGCCCTCATTCATAAGTTGACTCCAGACCAAGAGAAAGAGACAGCAAGCTCCAGCTATTGCACCTAATAAAATGTGTCCACTGGAAATCACGAGTGAAAATTGGATGAACGATCCTAAATAACAAGGGTCCTCAGAAACCCACACTGGAATACCAACACTTTTTGTAGGTTTGGGGGTATAAAGATGGTTTGGGTGTAGCATTAAAAAAAAAAAAAAAAAAACCTTCTTCACCCATGATCATCATTTTATTCCTGGTTCCAAATGATTCTCAAGGGTTTCTTCCCCCCAGACAGAACCCTTGCTCTTTAAGGAAGAAAGTGGATTGGGCTTAAAGGTAGATGAGAGCAAAGGGATTGACAATTGAATTGGTCTCAGCCAGAGCCCCTTCCCCCTTCTTCTCTGAACATTCTCTTCTCAGGACTGCTCACTAGCACTGCTCATAATTATCTGCTGTCATGATGCTATTGCTCTTGGCAATAAATACTTAGCACATTGCTACTGGTTTTTGCCAAGACAGCATGCCCCACTCAGATTTATGATCTAAAAGATGCAAGACTAGCTTTCACACCATAGTTCATTCCATAAAAGAAAGTGATTATATAAAAAGTCACCTCTCTCACTGTGTCCCTCCCCACTTTTCCCGAGATTCAAGACAAGCTGCAGAATATACAATTGGAAATGGGAAGGCTTTATATGGTGAAAAGAGCAGAGACTTAATAGAATATGAGTTTGAAATCTGATTTGAGGTCTATTTCTCCTTTCAGAATATACCTGCATTTGTTCTTCAAATAATAATTATAATAATAATCCAAAGGCAAAATCGTAAATTAAATAGAAATTTCCCATTAACACCTGATCGTCCATCCCCTACTTGTGTCTTATAGCACCTCTATTCATTCTCTCCTGAGTATCCATCTTATCCAAGTCAACATGGCAGAGAACACAATAGGCTTTATAATCAGATGTATCTGGGTTCAAATCCACTAAACCTCTTTGAGTCTCAATCTCTCTATTTTTAGATAAGTTAATATCTGGCGTGAGAACATCTTTTCTTGGTTAGTTTGAGAGTTAAATATAAACCTATGCTAAAGTGTCTGGTGCAAGACTGGTGCTTACAAAAGTTGCTAGCTTCCTTCTTTCCTTCCCTTCTACCTTTTTATTGCCCATCACATTTTCTCTGTAAGCTGTGTATCCTTTGATAGACCATCTTCCTTTGTCCTGACCTATGCAAAAAATACTATGGGCACCACAATATTCCCCTCCCAATTCACCCGTTTCCTTTCCCAGACACTCAGAACATTGCTCTGCCTTTTGTTGTTCTGATAACCTAACTACATCTAGAGAAAACTGGATGCTCTTGGTCAATGTGTTACTTTGCTCAGGTGACATCCTTATTTTAACAAAAATGGAGATAATACCTTAACCCAAAGTCCTGAGGTCCTCAAATAATTTAACTTGGAAAACATTTATTGAATGCTCACTAATGCAAAGCACTGGCACGGATGCAGGGAATGACAAAGAAAAAAGACCCTTACAGAATTTGTAGTCTGGTGTGTAAGACAGACACACAGAAATAATTATTAAAATGTTAGGTTCCAGTGAGTATTAAAATAGAGGTTGAACCAAGAGTCAATCATAGGAGTATGTGAGAGAAGGAGATTCCAGCTGGAGAGATATAGGAGCTTTTCTTGCAGGAGGCATATTTGAGCTGAATCTGTAAGGATGGATTTGGGGAAAGACATGAGTAGCTTGAGTGAAGAGCCAGGTGCTGAAGAATTAATAGTGCTTTTGGAGAATAGCAAGTAGAATATGTGGGTTGTAATATAAGTTACAGGTTGGGAATGTATGATATATTTGGAAAATAAAATCATAAACAAAGTTGAATATAAATATTTGAGGGCTCTGCTTGGCAGCTTGAGTGATCTGAGTTTTTTACTTGCAGGAGAAATCCATTGTAGATTCTAAAGCAAGAAGGGTCACAATTATACATGTTAGAGAGACCACTCTGGCAACAGGTTTGTATTGGAATCAGAAAGAAGCTTGTAGCAGGCTGACTGGTTAGAAAATGGTTGCTCTAGCTCGGGTCTGCGGTAATACAGCAATAGCAGTCAGAGGGTAATGAAGTGACAGAAGGAAGGAACAGATGGCAGGGACATTTAGAAGCAGAGACAACAGGGCTTGGCTTCTTCACAAAGTGCAGAGTTCCAGAGAAGGAAAAGTTGAAGATTAATCTAAGCTATTTATTCTGGAAGACTGAACGTGGGGCAATGCCATCAGTGAAATGGGTAAGTGATGAGTTTGGTTTGGGGTTTATAATAGGACGAAGGGCAGGCAGACCTTTCCTGATCTCCGGCAGCTTTCAGCTCACTGGATCATAATTTCCTCATCAATAAAATAGGCATATCACTCATGTTGTGATTATCTCACCGGGTTGCTGTGAAAATCAGGCAAGGTCATAAGTGTGGCTGTATTTTTTTTAAACTGCCAAATCCATTCCCAAGTGAGGGATTAATAAAACCATTCACAGAGAACTCTGTAAATCAGCTTGGGGCTTCCCACATGTAAAATAACACCTTGACCTGTAAGAAGAGTTGTTTGGTAAAGAATCTCAAGGAAATGTTCTCTAAATATCACATTTGTATATCTGACCTAATAGTCTCTGATTTTTTACTGCCAAAGGGCTCTGGATTGAATCAGTTCCATTTAGAATTTTGATGAAAAAGGTTTTTCAAAATGAAAAAGGAGAACAAAAGAATGAATTGTTATGGAAGCCTGAAAGATCTCCATTTTCTGCAGTTGGCTCACATATGTGACTTCAGGCTTCATGGAGCAGCCTGTGGTATGAATGAGGCCAGGCACCAAAAGGGGTCTGGAATGTGAAAACGAATTAAATTTAGCAACAAAAATGCTACAAAACCTTCTTTCCCAAACTGTCAGGGGGATCCAATATGTCTACACATCTAAGTGTCACCTGTATATCTTCATAGATTTGGCAATGAACTGCCATAATAAGAATCTCTGCGTGGGTTGCTGAAACCCTGAAATTAGTAAGAGAATTGAGAGAGATCCTTCCGAGAGGATGTGATTTTGGCACCTGCTTTCTGCTGGAAATGGAAGCAGCTGAGAGAGAAAATGGCATGTGAGGAGATGCTATTCATCAGACATCTGGTTAGTGTATGGAGGCTCTTTATTTGTCTAAAGTTTAATTACTATATACATGACATTTACTTTGCCCGGTATGTATGTATGAATATATGTATATATGGATGGATGGGTGGATGGATGGATGGACGGATGGATGGATAGATTTAGTTCATTTTTTATTTATACCCAGTCGTTCTTCTACAAGAAATTAAGGAAGCTTTAAAATTTAGTATTAAGAGTAAAGTCAATAGCAAGAAAATTGGAATAAAAGGAAAGTGTTCCCATCCAAGTACTAACCAGGCCCGACCCTGCTTAGCTTTGGAGATGGGACGAGATTGGGCGCATTCAGAGTGGAACTAGAGGGTATTATGCTGAGCGAAATAAGTCAATAAGAGAAAGACAATTATCATATGATCTCACTGATATGTGGAATTTAAGAAACAAGGCAGAGGATCATAGGGGAAGAGAGGAAAAAATGAAACAAGACAAAACCAGAGAGGGAGACAAACCATAAGATACTCTTAATCTCAGGAAACAAACTGAGGATTGATGGAGGGGTGGGAGGTAGGGGGATGGGGTAGCTGGGTGATGGACACTGGGGCATTGGGGAGGGTATGTGTTGTGGTGAGCACTGTGAATTGTGTAAGACTGATGAATCACAGACGTGTACCCCTGAAACAAATAATACATTATATGTTGTTAATAATTTTTAAAAAAGGAAAGTGTTACGGACCTAATGTTTGTGTCCCCCAAATTCGTATGTTGAGGGCTAATCCCTAATGTGGTAGTATTTTGAGGTGGCACCTTTGAGAGGTGATTAGATCTTGAGGGTGGAACCTTTATCAATGAGATAGGTGCCCCTATAAGAAGAGCACTAAGCAAGCACTGAGCTAGCTTGCTGTCTTTCTGCATTGTGAGAGTACAAGGAGAAATCAGCAATCTGTATACTGAAAGAAGGTTTTCATCCAAACCCAACTATGCTGACACCCTGGTCTCAGGAATTCTAGCCTCCAGAAACTGTGAGCAATAAATTTCTGTTGTTAATAAACCACCCAGACTCTGGTAATTTGTTATAGCAGCCTGAGCTAAGACAATGAGAGAAAACAAATAATAAATCTGGGGATAGTACAAAAAAACTAAACCATATGTTCTTATAAGAGTCGCCAGCTGGCTTTAGATTTCTTGGTAGCCAAAGTAAACATGAATGCATGCTCAATGTCCATGGGTATTCAGGAGGCCCACAGCTATTTCCGGTAAGACTCAACCCAAGTTTCTGCTACAGACACTCATAAAGGCAACACCTTGGAATACAGAGGGCATCTTCATCATAAATATCACAGAACGTCTCATCTGGTTGTCTTTATGATAATTTTCCTAATGAATGAGAAGCAGTTTCCTAAACTAATGTACCACAGTTTGGTGTGTATAAAGATCATTTTTGAGCCAATTGACAAAATTGGAATTTGTAATACAGAAAAAAAGTACTGTATCAAAATTAAATTTCCTGAAGTTGATAACTATGGTATGTAAGAGAACACTGTTATCTTATGAAATATACACTGAAGTACTTAGGAGTAAAGGGACATGATACATACAACCTAGGGTCATCTGGGGGGACAGAGAGCACAAATGATAAAGCAAATGGAGCAAAACGTTAACAATAGGTGAATTTGGTATTCAAAGGGTATTTGGATGTTCAATGTGCTATTCTTGTAACATTTCTAGAAGCTTAAAATTATTTTCAAGTAAAACATTTTTCAAGTGATTAATTTTCTTTGGAATTCAAATGCAAATCTCATCTAAAAAGAAATATGAAACCCAAATTAACTGACAATAATTTCAAGAGATAGGAGTACATGAAATGATAATGACTTAATGAAAGCTCCATCAGTAGAAGAAAGACCTATTGTGAGAAGATTGTTTCCCTATGGTCCACACCTGTAGGATAGCTATCTTGATCAATGGTGAAAACATTTGGTCAAACTTGTGTAACACTACAACATAATTCTCTTAAATCAAAGTCCAAGGAGAAACATCTGTCCCAGAGTCAAAAGACCAGCACTATTGATCATTTAGTCTTTCCTGCTGGTAATAGGCAATGATGTCAAACATGCATGTGAAGAATTTGAAATGTTTAATGTGAAAAAGAGAGAAAAAAGTACATGTAATAGTGCATTTTTAGAAGTTATGGAAGTAATAAATACTATTTTGGTTTATAAGTAAAGATTACTACTTTTCTCTCCTCGATCTGTTTGCTAAATTCAGTCAAGACTATAATATATATAATGAAACATAAAACAGCTGAAAAAACTCCCAACCATTGTAGTGACCTTACTTAGTTTTTAAATAAAAATTTTAATTATTTTTATCACAAAACTGGTACATTTACAATGCAGACATTTTAGAATGCAAAAATAAAATTAAGACGACTCATAATTTTATTCAAATATTTTGTGTGCATATATATTACAAAAATAGGATAATATAGTTTTGAAATTTGCCTTATGTAAACCTGATATAAATAACTTTGTATAAAATTTTATTTTTTAAACGGCTGGATGTTATTCTTAACCATAATAGTCTATTACTATTAATTTTCTCTGGTATAAATTGTTAGTATTGCTTGAATGTGTAGAAAGAAACTTACAAGATAATATAACTATTTATTAAATTTTAGAAACTTCATATATAATGTAATTTAGGGGAAAAAATTCTTACTGAATTACTCAAATCAACCATGAGAAAAGCCAGTAAACTATAATTGACCAATTTAACCTCTGTGCTTCTGTTTAAACAAAACAGCTGTTGGTGATGGGATTTTACCTTAGATTTTTTTCCCCCCAATAAAAGTTAAGTAATAGCAATGCTGGAGCAATTAAAGGCAATTCATATTTTCTTGTGAAGCCTTTTCCAGTGAACAGGAACTCCAGTTTTCAGTTTGCTTTCCGGTCTGGTTTTTAGGTGAATTTAAAAATTAGAGGGAGATGGCAAATAGGAAACAAAAATATAAATGGTGAAGATTAAATCCTAAAAGTTTAACGAGTTCCCTGATTCCAGAATAGCTGGTTAATACCATAATATAAACATAGTGGACAAAGACAGAAGGATTTCAAAGTAATCTATTATTTCTATCAGGGTTCGGAAATACTTTATCCATGGAGGATTAGGAAAAGAAAACAGTAAGACCGCTTTTCAGTTGGGGAATAATTGCTACCTTCTCATACAACCCGCCTGTCCTTCGAAGCCAACCAGGCATTTACTATTACAGTCATTTAAGGTAAAACAGGCTGTTTACTTTAAAAGGGAGCCAAGTTGGAAGAACGCAAGTTATGGGAATGTTTCTACAACACAATTTCATGCAATTTGGAAATAAAATGTATTCAGGAGTCAAAGATTAGCTTGGGCTGAAAGGAAAAAAAAGGAAATCATTCTGGACAGAGATAAAATGATGTGACTTTATTTTGGAGACAAATAATATCCCTGATTAAGTACCCTTCTTGTTTTGAAAGTCCTCGAGACAAGTTTAGTGTTTACAAAATTCCTAATCCACTTTTCTTAATCTGATCTGCTGAAGCTATCACTCAAAATTACTAGACTCTCTTGTTAACTTTTCTCTTGGATAGGAAAAGAGCTAGAAAAATGCAATATTTTGAATGAATTGTATTGTCTTGCTGTTTCCACTTCTTTCCAATCACATTTCCTGTTAAATTCTATATCCCCAACATCACAAGGCCTGCCATCAGTCTGTTGCTGCCCCATAACCTGGCTCTCTGTTTATCATCAAAATATATTGGGGACCTCCAGGGTCCCAAACTCACACTAAGGGACAAAGAGAAGAAACAGCTTAATCAGAAATCTCATATCTGCTAAAATTCTGATTAGCTAATGAGTCCTTTCAGAAAATAATATGCCTTGATCAGCTGAAGTCCTTAAGGAACTTTTAGTCCCTAAGACTATAAGGAGAGATACTTCTTGTCCCAGAGACCTTTCTATGAACTAAGAAAGTAATCATCTACTTCATTCATGGGAAAACCCAGATCCAAATAAGACCTTTATTCTTGGAGTCCTATCAAAAATTATTGGAATCCTAAAGCCTAAATGGTGACTATGGACTATTTCTTTAATTTCATAGTTGAAGAATCCAAGTTCCAGAGAGATTTATTACATTGCCCAAGATCAATGAAAGAGTCTGTGCAAGACTGAGTTTAGAACTCAGGTCTTTGGCTCCCCTACCAAACATACTTTCCATAACATCCTGCTGCTAAATTGGGAATTTCTAATAGAGAATAGCCATAGAGAATTAGGAGATTTTTAACATAAGATACATTACAGATGTTTGGAATTTAGCCTTCAAAATATTTTTCAATAGCCCTTAGATTAAAAACGTTCTAATTGTTCTGGAAAATGTGTATCAACCTTAAATATAATTATCTTTTCCAATGCTAATTTGTCTGTTGGATTTCCTGTATTATCCAGTTTAATTTGGTATTATGTAGTATTTGAAACAGTTAATTGCTTGTATATAGTTGCCTGATTGCTGGCTTTTTTTAAATCCAGAGATAACAGCATGAAAAATGAAGGCAACTATATGAATAATTTAAGCAAATATATTTTTGCATTTATATCAATATTAATATTGTAGGTAAAAGATTGGTACTATCTGATAAAGCAAATCAATTTCCACTTCCTGTGTAGATTTAATACAGAAATTTTGAGAAGGGATAATACATTCTTTTTTCCTCCCTAATTTTTATGTATTTTACAAATAACATTTAATAATACTAAAGGAAATAATGAAGGAAGAAGACTTGCAAGGAGAGGGGGACAAAGGGAGAAAAGCTGCCTATAACTTGAATGCAATGACTGTCTTCAGTTTTATATTCTCTTCTTTATGTGAATTGTTTCAGAGTTGTGGACATCAATAAATACCATTTTGATTGCATAGCAAACATTAAACATTTTGCCATGGATATAGGTATGTCATATGGATTGCAGTAATTTATAAGACTACTATGTCTGGTGGCTCTTCACAGTTCATTAAGTTGAAGAACATGTGTCACCTAAACCACTGTACTATGAGGCATTTTATTGTTTTCCAAATTTTGCTAATGTAAATAATGCTGCGTAAATATATTTGAACAAGTGTCATTTGCTCTTATATAGGGTACACATTTCTAGGACATTAAAAAACTGACCCATAAATATGCAATTTTGTGTCTCTTAATACATAGATCAAATTACTTTGAAAAGACATTGTGCCAATTAATCATAAGGTAGATCATTCTTAAAATTCTTTAAAAGTGACATAGATTGTAATTTTAGGCACTCTATTATAGGGATACATTATATTTATGATTATGTGACTCATTGACTATTCTTTACTTTCCACAGATAAATAATATACGAAATTAGACAAAAAAAAGTAGGTCTTATCTTCCAAATCTTATAATTCCCAACGTTCTCTTCACATTGGATATGGACATGGTGAAAGGAATAGGCCAAAAATAGAATACCTTTACTATATTCAGATTGGGGATGACATTTTTTGCAAAATGTAGAATGAGAAATAAAGCCTATGGATTAAACATGGCCTAAATTGATCGGCTGTGCCTACAATAGCCACCCAAGAGCAGTTTGACTATAGCTTTGTCTAAATACAGCAAACTGGAGAATTAACGCAAATGAGGTACAGAAAAATTATCTGCAGTTATCTGAATATCTTAGGTGAGGTCTTATTTTTAGTACCTGACATCCATCCAAATATTTTTTTCTACCCTTGAATATATTGCAACACTGGGTATCTATGAAATCATCCTTTTCTAAACTGCATTATAAAAAAAATGTTTTAGTCTCCATTCCACTAACCGTAGCCATTATATAATTAGAGATCCAGGAATTGTGATTATGGGATCACATATCTTCAATGTAACTTAACCATGGAAAACTTGAAAATATTATATTGATATTTATGAACTTTTAGATTTTAGTTGTGGGATTTGAGGAAACTCTATATGAGAATTTCTAAAAATGTTTATTAAATTTCTCATTTTCAGTTGCAGTAAGGAAGAAAAGTTTAGGAAAGTGGCATTTCAGACACACTAACAGGTATCTTCAGTTTAACAAGCAGACCAAAGCTTAACTTCAGAGTCAGGAATTTTGAAGAAATCTACTAAAAAAGAAACTAAGTTAAAAGATTTTTCTGATTATCTTAGCAAATTCAATAAGCCTAGAAAAATAGTCCACCTCATTTCACTTCCCAAATTTCATGAATGCAAAGTATAATTTTCTTAAATCCATGAGAAAGACAACTTGAAAGAAACATGTTGTACACAAATATAAGAAAACAGAATTATAAAAAGTCACTGACATCATTCTTAACCCCAAAAATACAACAAAATCCAATTCTAAACTATCTTTGAAATAATTCAGTTAGCAAAATGTATCTAGTGGTTGAGTTAGAGAACTATCCTCTTTAGGTGTGCTTTTTAAAAATACTTTGGAGACACAAAGGAAAGAGAATTCTTGGAAAATAGTTACTTTCCATTATATACTAATTTGCATCTTAGAATTCTTATCCAAAACTGGATCTATTTTCCAAGAATAAATTCTTCATTAGTTGATTTCTCACTTAGGCTGCACCTTCTCTTTCCCTAATCCAATGTATCCAAAGGCAATTTTACATTTGACTTTCTCCCTATGTCTAATTTTTAAAAACAAAATCATATGAATTATTATAAGAATAAGTAACAGTAATTGAAGATTTACTGTGGCAAAGACATTTTGCTTTGCACTCTACATGTATTTTCTCATTTACATTTAACAACAGTCCTATGATAGATACTCTTATCTTCCTGTATTGATTAGGAAAATGACATGAAGAGAAGCCACGTGTCTTGTTCAGTGTCGTAGAAATAGTAAGTGGTGAATCTGCAATTTGAGCTCAGATCTTTAGCACTTCAGAGTCCTCTAAAGATGCATTTTTGCATTATATTGCCTTCTGATTGTTACCTGAGATGTACTATTGTCTTTGATAAAAGAGTGGGATAGCTGAATATGAACCTGTGTGGAAAGGATAAAGTTTTTAATGAGTTGAATAGCAAAGATTTGGGAGATTCTTTTAGCATTATGAAAATACATATTAATTAGTTTCTGGATTGGTCAATTTAATGGAAAACATTTAAGCAGGCATTGCTTATAGACAAAATTTAAGAAAGTGATTTGTATTCCTTTAAGAGGGCCAGGAGTCTCTGGCTAGAGCCTGGAGGAAAAAAGTTCAAAGATAGACAATCTTTAAGACATGTGGTTCAGACTTTTGGTCCATTTCTTAGAATTACACTACAAAGAGACTAGGTATTCAAGACAGAGAGCAGAGCAGATGTGTAATAGGTTCCTTTTGGCTCCCAATCCAGGGAAAATGAGCCACAGTTGACTATTCCAGCTGGAGCTCCCGGGTGGTCTCAAAAGGTAGAACCAAACAGGGAGTTTCCTAATCCAGTCTGGAGGTCCCACATGCGCAAGGGAAGAAAGTGTTTAGAGTGTCCATAGTAAACACAGTACTCCTACATTCTTTTTCTGTTGCTCCCAAGGATTTCAAAGGGGCTGGTTTCTCATTAAAATGGTGCATATAAAATAAATGTTGGAAATAAGAATATTGGTACCATCGGTTGGTCAAAGAGCAAGGATTTCTTTACCCAACATAGATTTTAAAATGAATATATAGTGAGTGACTAGTATATACCAGCCACTATTATTGATCTATCTTTTCATTTAATACTTCTTCCAACCTCTGAAGTAAATAATAGAATCCCCATATTACAGAAGGGAAAACTAGGGTTCAAGCACCATATGGCTTGCCTCCAAGACCATATAGCTTGAATGCAATAAAACCAAGTTTCATATCTAAGTCATCCTGAAACTTAATGCAGCATTCTGACTTCCTCTCCCAGACTAGCATTGCCTTTTGTAGCAAAGAAGGACAAGGCTGACCTGCCTGCTTTCATGACATTCATTCTGGTCACTGAGCATCCCTGGCCCTTCCCATTAGGCCTCTTTCTTCCTATTAGCCCTTACTTTCGCTCACTTGTTTGGGGGAAGGTACACCATCTTTGTACTGGTCTGTCTTTTGGGCTCTGACAACATTGCAGGAAAACCACAGAGACAATTAAAAACCTAAGTCAACACACCAGTAATGTTTTGGGGAATCTTTCAATCCATGATCACAATAAAGATAACAATTTTCCCTGTGACATACTGAAAGAAAAACACATTCTCCTGAAACTGTTCATCCCATACGTTTCTACATGTATTCAAAGGACTGATGCCTAATTATTTTGGCCTTATTCCATGATTTTGTAAAGAATTTTAAAACTATTACATCTTGTCTTTTGATAGAAAAAAATCCTAGTTGAATATGCATTGGGAATTAAGTGAACACATTAACATTGTTTTATGAAGATAATCCAAAAATTACATCATGCTGCTTGTTTCTACGTATGAGTACAATTTTGTGTGAAACTATTTGGAAACTATGGAACATCTGCTTCTGAAGTTTTTCTATCAAATTTCTAAAGTAATAATGCAGAAAGCAGAATCTCTTTTATGCAGATATTGATACATTTATGAGCATTATAATCCTGCTTGACAATTTATAGCTATTCTTTTAATTTTTAATGAAAATCAGTGTTTTTAAGATTTTCGTGATCATCACAGGAAATGCTTCAGCAGAATCACACCATTAAGTAGTTCCCAGTATGATTCTGTAAATTACCATATTATTTACTTCCAGCTGACTTACAAGGGATTGCAAATGTATACCAATGTAACTTTTCAAAATTAGCCTTTTTCTTCCTACTCCCTCTTCTAGACAATAGAGAATGGTGGTGTTGGTTTCATTACCCCCATTTAAGTGTTGAAGAAATAGAGGTACAGAAAAGTTAAGCAACTTGCCTAATGTCATCCAGTTGTTGGTGGCAGAAAAATGACAAGTGCCCAGGTGTTCTTGATTCCCAGCCCTTATATCATTACCCCAAATCAGGTCCGTGGAGGACTAGCATCCTGATAAATGTGAATAGGCATTCTGATAAAAATAACTGTCCCAAGGTCAAGTAAGTTTGAGAAATAATACATTATGTATTTTACCATTTCCTTTAGAATTTCCCAGCAGTCATAAAATATTAAAAGATCAGTGAAGCCCTATAATTTAAAAATCTGTTTAACTCAGAGTTTCATCAGCTTATTTGTCCATGAACATATGTACAGGGGAATGCTGGTGGATATGTCAATAAGTGGCGAATTCAGTCGTGTGTGTTACTACGTGAATGATGCTGCACACTACAGATACTGTTCTACAAGTTGTTTTCCACATAGCACTGTACTTTGAGGGTAGGGTTTATGTCAGTAACAGCTGTGGCACAGAGTTTTGTTTTAATTTCTTTCATAGTACCCTATTGCCTGGGCATATGATACTTACTTTCTGATGATGGACTCCAGATTTGTTTATGTACATAGTTTAGAAAATGTTACATTAGCCATATATGTAAGTTTTACTTTGTCTCAGGACTGAAGATAATTCGAAGACATCACTATGCCTTATATATTTTGTTTTTCACAAAGTCAAGACAGTGCTAGAGCTAAGAGTTTAATGAACACTATTTGAGTGATAAAATCTATGATACAGGTATTCATAAGTAGAAGCTTAAAAATACGGATGTTAGTTTATTGAAACCATATACTAGTTTTTTTAACTCCCCCCTTGAAAAACAAAAACCAAAAAAACAAAAACAAAAACAAAACAAAACAAAACAAAAAGAACAGAGAAAGAGGATAAATTGAAAATTCTCTGTGAGCTGGAGAAATATATGTTTTATGTGTTGCAGTAGGGATACACATTGAGAAAAAAATGCAATAATATGGAGAAACCAAATACATTAATAAATATGTATTAAATATATATTGAGTACATTCTCTCTTCTAGATAGTACAAATGCTTCCTCATTTAATCTTCCCTGATCTTTATGAAATAGTGTTGTCATTTCAATAAACAAGTCAGTTAGCCAATCCGTATTAATTATCTGAAATGTGCTTATTGACCTATCCTTCAAGGTTTAGTTTAAAAGTCAGGTACATGTTGACACTTAATAAATATTTAGTGAATGAATGAATGAATATATACAAAATCACTGTCCTCACTGGCTCATACGTTATCATTATACTAAGCTGTAGATCTCAGATGCAAGGCTCTCTGCTTTAGGAAGGTAAAAGACCATTGTTCTAGTACTCATTTGTTAACAACTAGCTCTCTAAACTTGGTTATGTTATGGGAGTTCTTTGGATATTTTCTTCATGTTATTAATTGTTCGCATGAATTTGGATAGAACAGTGGACCAGATAGTTGATATTTAGGCAATAAATTTACTGGTTGGGTTACTACTTTGTGGCTAGCCTAAATGGTTTGTGTCTCTTAGTGGCCAATGTCCAGCCATCCTAGTTGGTTAAATATTGCAACTATTACCCTAGGTAGGGGGAATAGCATTGAAAGAAATTGGACTTGAAATCTCTAAGGTTCTAAAATTTTTGTGATTCAAGGACCAAGGGCCTATACACCCTTATGGATTCCTGATGGAATTTATGAAGATGTCATTAGCCAGACAGATATAAATAATAATTTGAGTCAGATTCTAGTCTTAGGAGCCCAGTCATGTGGTTTATAAGTAAAAGCACATATCCTTAGTGACATTCTGCCATGCAAATTATTCTTCATCCAAGTCTGAGGCATCTCAAGAAGGTGGCAGCACTTGGCATGATTATAGGGTTAACATGAACTCAGAAAATTTAAGCTTTTACATTTAAAGATCCATGTCAGACAAAATATTATACTCAGCTTGTTTGGAGCTCAAAACGAAGTGATGGTTTTGGCTCTGAGATTTGAAAAAAAAAAAAAATCCCCAAAATTCAATAATGCCTTGAGATGCCAGAGTCATCTTGTTTCAGTTATCCAATCAATAAATATAACGAGATGTTCTAGGACCAAAGAATCAAAAACATTTGCTGCTATTCCCAAAATAAAAAGCAGTCCTCACAGGTGTGCTGTGTCAGTTAGAGCCCTTTCAACTAAACTGAAGCCCCATGTTCCCATTGGCCATTCATCATTGACCATTCACAGAGGTATCCCATGAAGATTTTGTAGCTGTTGTGAAGTAATGCTCGCTTTCTGCCAAGATCTCATGAGGACTGAATTACTGTGAGTCATGATTTCCCCAGAACAGCCAGGCTCATATCTCAATAACAGCTCTGCTGCCAGGGTAAGTACAGGTACATTTTGATACTCAAACATTCCTTGAAGTTTGATTTGGCACAAACTAACTCAGACTCTTCTGTGGCCTGGCTGTATGATTGTTAAAATAATTTCCCATTGGAGAAAAAAAAATGGCCATTTGTGCCTTAAGCGCACACACCAATAACCTATTGCTATTCTCTTGAAAGATTAGCTGGCAAGATTTATGACTTGCATCAGGACATTCTGTTTGTTTTAAGACAGGTGGGAAACAATGGCTTGTTTGGGCCTACTTCTACTGGCCTACTTCTACTGGCTTTCTCTAACTTAGATCAAATATTTGCTGGAGCCAGGCCTTGTTTCTTTTCCTTGCTGAGGTTTGGCTCCACAGCATGTAACAGTGAAGGGATCGTGGTATGTCTTCCCAGTCACGTCATGGAATTTTGTTGTTTTAATTGCTTGTCTAAATGCTGGCTCTTCCTGTGAGCATCGGTTTGACTCATTTCCTTCATGAAGGCTTCCTCAGTTTAGACCAGGCTTCAGTAGCCTTTTCTGCATTTGCAGCAGTTGAAAGTTTTACACACAAGGCCACAAAGTGGTTTTTCATAATATGCTTTCTTGTTTTCCGTTGCCTTCTTCGTGTTCTTTCTTTCCTTCCAAGCTGAAAATGGTGTGTAGGGCTTGTGCTCTGGAGTCAGAATTTCTGCAGTCAAAACTTGGGTTTCACCTGCTAGTTCTTTTACAGTGCGTAGGTTCCTGATTTTTCTGTGCCTCATCTACAAAATAGTGATAAGAACAGAATCTACACATTGGGGTAGTATGATTATTAAATGAGATAACGTCATAAACTCTTCCATAACACATTGCCTGGAATAGTAAGTGTTCACTTAGTGTTGTTGGTATCATTGCTAGCTTCTGGAAGTTAAGAGGCACAACTGTCAACGTCAGAGGCTGAGGGAGAAGCAGAGTTGAAATTCAAAATCAAGTCTACCTTAAGTCAAAGACCAAGCTATCTATATAGGTAGATATAATATATGTTCAAAAGACAAAAAAAAAAAAATCACATTATAATTAAGCTTCATATCCTACCAGTTAAATATAGCTGGTTTATAATTAGTCTAGGGTCCCAACATTTTGCATGATTTTGCATAATTTTCTCAAAAGTTACCCCTATTTTTCAACCTGGTAGTCCTGGAGCTGTATTTGAATTCAATACACATACTTTTTTTTTTTTGATTCTTCAAGCTGCCTACTGAAAATCTTCCTAAGATACTAAGGTAAAGGAAGATAACTTGCTTTTGAACTTTACGCTTCTTCCAGAACCTCCTCCATTTCTTTCTTCATAGGAGACAACTGAAGGATTATACAAAGAGTCAGATAATAATGATGAGAGCTAAGCAATCCTCACAAACACCCTCTGATCCCTATGTTACCAATAAGGAAAATGACACCTAGTAAGGCTAACCAATTTGTCCAAGAATCCACAGCCAATGTGGTTAAAAACTCAGTTAGGATCCCACAACTATGATCCCAAAGCTGAAGCTCTGAACTATTATAAATTATTGTCTCCCAAAAAATTAAAACCCAAGAAGAGAATTTTGAGGACTACCATAGATATTTCACTTGGAACCTTGAGGTTTAGTATGTCTATAGGAGTTCATGTGTATATGTACATATCAGAATGTCACTGTGTGAGCATAACACTGTTCACCCCTGCTCTTCTCAGAGTAGCCATCTATCCATTTGTAATACCTTCCCACAGTTACAGGGGAAGAGTTGCACCACACCTCTGATCTCTCTCCCCAACCAAGGACCAGATTATTTAATTAGAAGAGAAATCAAAAAAACTATAAACTATAAAAAGGTGGCATATATCATAAATATCAAAAACACTAGAAATATAACATATTTTTATTGTAACCTGCCTGATATCCCTTTATGATATATTTTTTATATTTCTTGGCCTGTGTACTCTTTGAATGTTTCTTCATATGACAATACCCTTTGTAATATTTCCTGGAGAGAAAATAGAAAGATAAGTTAACCTTTCTTCTATCATGGTTGATATATATATTTTTTATTATTGATAGTTAGAGAAGTTTCTTTCAGCCTCTAAACTATTATTGATAATTCAATGTAAGCTTTTAAGATGCCTGTCAAGTTTGGAAAAAAATTCAGCAATATTCTATTAAATGTTTTCTCATATGTAGATTTTGAGATTTTGTGGCAGTTTAAATTTTCTTATTCAGTGAATGACATTAAAAATTTTAAATTAGTGATAGTCTTCAACCAGTTTGTTCTAGATGTTTTCATTTTAATGCAATGAAAACACTAGTGTTTTTTGTGGTTTTTTAAATGTTATTTTTATTCATGTTAGTATTTCATTTCAAATCAGAGAGATAGCCACTTCTTTTTCTTATTCATATGATTCATTCCACTTTGTTATCTTAATTTTCCATCAAAATAATAGCCTATTCATAACTTATATTCAAATGTATCTTTTCTTAATAAATTGCTTCTTTGGATATAATGAGAAAAAAAATTGTTACAATATACTTCTCAATATCAGAATAATTTCTAGGGCGCCTGGGTGGCTCAGTTGGTTAAGCGACTGCCTTCGGCTCAGGTCATGATCCTGGAGTCCTGGGATCGAGTCCCGCATCGGGCTCCCTGCTCAGCAGGGGGTCTGCTTCTCGCTCTGACCCTCTTCCCTCTCATGCTCTCTGTCTCTCATTCTCTCTCAAATAAATAAATAAATAAAATCTTTAAAAAAAAAAAAGGAGCCCTGGTTCCTTTAAAAAAAAAAAAAGAATAATTTCTACAGATTGCATACAGTAAGCTATGAAAAATAATTTCATTGTACAACACACTAGTAATTTTATATGCTACAGTATTGAGAACACTCCTAATAGGAGAAACTCACCATTTGGACTAAATGTTATTAAGAGTTGAATATGCAGCATTAAATATTATATCTGATATTGTAAAAGTATTCCTCAGACTAGATTTTGGTTCCTTTCATTTCAAATCTTGTTTCTCCTCCACTACCTGCATACTTCCATTGCCCAGATGCACTGGGAAAGTTCACATCATAATATGGCATCTGGCCCCACAGCACTCACTCTCAACTACCGAGTGACATGATCTTTTGGGAGTTAGGATTATCCCTGTGAGTCACACTACACCAAGATGCCTAAAAATTACTTAAATTTACATGGAGATGACTGCAAGCCTCATAAACATATCCTGTTAAACCCAAACTAAATGTATCCTTGAGCCAATTTCCCATTAGTCGGATCCCAAAGATACCCATAGCCACTGCAGCACCATCAGACAAAGAGCAAGAGGGTAGAAGTGAGATTGGAAAGAGACAACGGTCTTAACCAATGGTGCTGAAAAATTTCTTACTATGTTGGCTTTGTTCAGTGAGAGTCCCTAAAGTTTAGCCTCATCAGTGTCACAGCCAATCCATCTCTGCTCACACCTGTACTCTCTATTCTACCTCCCATCTAGATGCTTCCTGCCACACAAAACTCACTGCTATGCCTCTCTCTGAACACACTTCCCAATACAACTTACCCCTGTTTTCTTACCTGAATTTCCTGAGCCATCTTCCTTTGTATCACTCTCTCTTGTGCCCTAGAATCTTGCTACTCAAAGTGTGGTGAATGAACCAATAGCCACAGGAGACTTTTTTAAAATTCAAAATCTTGGGGCGCCTGGGTGGCTCAGGTGGTTAAGCGTCTGCCTTCGGCTCAGGTCATGATCCCAGGGTCCTGGGATCGAGCCCCACATTGGGCTCCTGACTCAGCGAGAAGCCTGCTTCTCCCTCTCCCTCTGCCTCTCTCCCTGCTCATGCTTTCTCTCTCTCTCTCTCTCTCTGTATCTCTGTGTCTCAAATGAATAAATAAAATCTTTAAAATAAAATAAAATAAAATTCAAAATCTTAGGTCCCATGCCCAAACTATTAAGTCTGAATCTTTTTTTTTTCTTTTAACAATATCTCCGGGAGCACTTCATACACTTTTGGGTTTGAAGAGCATGTCCTAGAGGACCCACCATTCCATGGAGATGAAAAGAACACTTATTTTACTCTAAAGGAGATTTTCTCATTGTTAACTCAATGCCCAATCAAACCCAGGTTTTTCCACACCCCCGATAACATGCTTATCACCACCCTTTCACAAAGACTGCCTCCACTTCTTAGACTCCAGGTAGGATGGACTGGCCTTCTTTCTAAATACTTGTTCCTTCTTCTAGACATCAAATCCATTATTAGTGACTAAGCAGGCAGTTTGTCTCAGTCTTGGAAGATCATCAGTACTATTAATTGCCTCCACAGACACATTTAAACATTAAAGGGTCCAGCACTAGTATCACATTTCTTTTCTTATCCTTCATCTCATAATTGTTCACATTTTGATGACCTGCAAAGCTGTTGACCTCATGTTTCTACTCAATCTAAGCCACATAAGCATTATTAATTATTTCGAGCAAAGTTGTTGTCTCCCCAGTTAGTTTTATGTATTTTGAAGGCAGGAACAATGTGGATGATGCATTTGAGCCTAGTGTAGTACTCGACACATTATAGCTTTCAATTAAGGCTTCTGCTTTAATAAGATAATAATTAGATATTTCCCTGATGACTAAGGAACATTCAGGGCTGCAGAATTAACACTTTGAATTTTAATTCTTACTGAATATGATAGAGAACCAAATGTTTTATTGTCATAATTATCATCAAATGTGCATTTCTCACCACCATGTGTCTCACACAGTTTTACTGGAAAGAATGGAGTTTTTATCATTGTTTTATATTGCATCTTAACCCCAAAAATTTAGTGTAATGAAAATGGCATGGAATCAGAAGTGCTGTTTACCAGTCCCTGAACAGTCAGTCATCTATGGGCTGTGTGACTTGAGTTCAGTTAATAACCCTCCTTCACCCTGTTTTCTTGAACAATGACAATGCCAACCTCATGCAATTGCTAAGATATTTAATGAGATAAAACATATGGGAAAAACTTTAAAATCTAATATAAAACCTTGATGTATTTTTCCTCAATTTATTATTCTAAATTATGATTTTGACACTGAGATTTACATCATTTTTCTTGTAAGTACGGTGGCATTCAGTATTAATTTCAAAAGTAAAGAACAACCAAAAAAGTTTTAAGTTTGGAATTAAGCTATGGCTGTAGAGCTACTTGTATTCTCCAGCCTCCAAGTGAAACATGGAAATTTCAAAATTAACAAGGGAGTTTTGTGCAATGACTCAGATGATTAAGAAAGATTAAAATTCTTCTAAAAAATAGAGCTAGGGTGTGAGTCTTTTTCACTTTGTTCTTTGAAGAAGGAGGTGTGTTGCTTGAGATTGGGAATGATGATGAGGCAATGCTTACTTTCAATTAGCCTTAGGCTTCTGGACTTCCCCAAGAAAGTTTATCAAATGCTGTATGCAAGAGTTCTAGAAGTTGGACAGTGGAAACAAGCAAAGAAAGCAAAGAAAGAACAATGGACTGAATGTGTCTGTCCCACCAAAATTCATATGTTGAAATCATAACCCCCAATGTGCCCTTATTAGGAAATAGGGCCTTTGAGAAGTGATTAAAACCTCGAGGTATGGGGTAGAGACCCCATGAATAGGATTTGTGCTTTTACAAAAGAAACCCCAGAAATCTTCCTCACCCTTTCTGCCGTATGAGGACCAGCTAATGAAATGTGAGTGAAAGTGATACCCACCAACGCAGAAGCTCTAAGGTATTGGCAGGATCTTGGCCCATCGTGTTTTCCTTCTGCCAGTGAGCCTGGCAAGGTTTACAGGTATTAGCTGCTTTGTCAGTCTACCTACCAAAGAAGGATGACAACAACACAGGACCAACACTCCTAGGTAACCCACACTGGTAATAGAGCAGGATGCAGAAATAAACTCTAGTGGTTTTAAGCTACTTGGATTTTGAAATTATTGTTTAAGTTAGGGTTCTCCAGAGAAACAGCCAGTATGATATATATGAAGAGATTTATTTTAAGGGATTGGCTCATGTAATAATGGAGTCTGGCAATTCCAAAATCTAAAGAGAAAGCTAGCAGGTTGGAAATTCAGGTAAGAAAATTGATATCAGAGTCTTGATTTGAAATTCGTAGGGCAGGTCAGCAGGCTGGAACCTCTGGCAGGACTTTTATAGTACAGTCTTGAGGCAGAATTCCTTCTTCTCCAGAAATCCTCAGTTTTTGCTCTTAAGGCCTTCAACTGATTGGATGAGATCTCTCATACTATGGAGAACAATTTACTTTAGAGTCAACTGATTGTAAATATTAATTATGTCCACAACATACCTTCATAACAACACCTAGACCAGCGTTTGACTTAATAACTGGGCACCATAGCCTAGCCAAATTGACACATGAAATTAACCATATTGTTTTTGTTTTTGTTTTTTTACTATAGCGTAATCTAGCTCAGCTTGACTGATAAATACATTTGTTGAAAAACACCTTAGAAGTTAAAAAACAATATTTAAAAAATGCAATTACTCCTATTTTACCATAAAGATCTACTATAAATATTTCATTGTACTATATTCCAGTCATTTTCCTACACATTAAAAAAAATTTTCTCCTACATTTAAAAAAATTTGTCAAAAGCATATTATGTACCTGAATGGTTTATATGAACAGAAAGAAATCCAGTATTATATGACCTTTGCTAACATCCAATGTGTTAACTAATAAAAATAAACATTTCACTAAATATTTACATATCACTTGCACAATCAATAATTTTTATTTAATACATTAGGCTTTCCCAATATTTAGCCATTAACTACAAATTCAAACTCTCCTAATCATAAAAATTGCAAATTAAATAAACTAGATTATTTCAAATGTTTTAATCATCTATACCTTCAGAAAAAAGTCCTCACTGGTTATTACTATAATCATAAAACCAACCAACACACTTTATGTTAAAACCATTTAAAAGTGCTAAATATTGTGAATTCTATTTATATCTCTATTATCTTTTTTTTCCTCTGATTCTGATTTCTTATTCTTCTAAGAGCTATAATTTCATTTCCCCAACCTAAAGAGAGGTTTGGATTTAGGGCAGAGAATGATGAGTGAAGATTTCTAATAGAGTCCAAGTCTTGGGTATTTCAAGAAGATTCTATTTATGCTCATTATCCAACTAAATTGGTCTTGTTTTTAGATCTTGACCATTATATAAAGACTGTTAGAATTATTAGCTCTGACCAACACTATAGTGTATGATTTGTGCGTATATCTGTATGGGTTGGTGGGGAGTACACAAGTATTATTATCATCATTAATCTGACTTGTTACGAGCAGCTTACTTGATAGTATGGCCTGGTAAAGGTGTACTTTGCAAGTATTTGTTCTCAACGTCTTCATTTTGTTTATATATCAGATATAAGCCTCTGTTTTTTGCAACGGCTTGTTCTGAATGGGTCCTGTTCAATTAAATCTAAAGGCATTTCTTTCTTTAGAAAAAAAAGGCATTTCTTAATTATTTCACTGAAATTGCAAGTTTTCTTCCTTATGAGCCAGTAAGACTTAGAATGTTATGTCATAAGCATTGTTTCCATAGCTATAAACTCTTGAAACATGTGTCATGACTATATAAAATTCTGTGGTAAGAACAAAACATAGTTCTGACAAATTTTATGTATACCACAAAGCAGATGATGATGTTCTATGGTGTTTCATTGCTAATAATTTTCAACATACCTGTTTATGTAAAATAAAATGTCAACTAAAAATACCTAATAGCATTAATTAGTATCTAATAATAAATATTTTTATTTATTTATTTATTTATTTTTGTCTACAGGGTATTATGCATATTTATTTGTTGGTTTTTTACTAAATTCACTGGAAGTTTGAAATTGTTTAGTATTTACCAGTGAGTCGTAATTCAAATTCTATGTTCATAATGGGTATAAATGTTAATAAATGCCTTAAAATTATCACTAAATAAAAACAGTGAAAAGTAAGAGGAAAAAAAATCCAGATTTGAACTATTAGGAAGAATTTGCACATAACTGAAAAGAGCATCTGTGAGGCATGGACACTTGCTAACCGATATTTATGGTGAGGAAACACAGCTGAGAAATGTCGGGCTGTACAGCAAGTAATTGGGGATACTGAGGACAGGGCTTGGCACAAAATGACCAATAACTGATAGACATTTTAAAATTGTTATTATCATCCCCTTCATCATTGTCATAATTATCATGATCAAACTGAAGTTCAAAAAAGTTAACTGACTTGTTCAAGACCACCCAACTAGAAAAGAATCCCTGCTCTGATGTGAATCCTATCTATTTGTCCAAGTCCTTTTTCTCTGCTGCTGGTTTAGAAAATTTGTGGGGGGGGGGGGGGCTGGAATACCAACATCAGAATGCAAAAAATGAAGTGTTGCAGCCCACCCAGTTTGGGCATCTGGAATTCCTGTTCCAATACATTTTTACAGCAATTCCACAGATGTTGTTTAGCGCTAAGCATGAAGACCAAGGCAGAGGGTGGCCAATGGAAATACCTTCCATTTAATAATCACAATTTTCCCTTAGAAATTTTTATTTAAAATGCTGTTAACCTATAATGTGACTAATCTGACCAAGAAGGTGGATCCCATACTTATCATTTCTTTGCTCAAACAATAAATAGTTCATGAAAGTGTACCATGATTCTAGTATTACCATGATAAATTAGACCCATGATTCCTGCTTCCAACTAAGTCAAATTATTCTTAGTGTGTTTGATTGTCTCTTTATTTTTTCACTTTTTTCCTCTTGTCTTTCTTTCTTATTTCTGCTGGTTTGGTCAAGTGGGTAATTCATTAAATTCTGTAATTTGGGATTTCCACTATACTCTTACACCCTATTTAAATTTAACTTTCCTTTCTGAACAAAATAACCAAACACATATTTAATTATTTTTTTCAGTGAGGGAAGCTCTTCCCTTGGTTAAGATGTCTATTTCATCAATGATTTCTCTCTTTCCCCAATACAGCTGGGCCATTAAAGGTGTTTCCTTCCCCACATCCCCCCACTCCATGAATCTGTAAAAGGCACTTACTTTCTCCCTCTGCCTGCCCTTCAAACTCGACTTTGCTGTTCTTTTAATACTTTTGGCATGAGACAATTATGAAGGTTTCCCTTGCAGGCTATCTTTTCTAGTTTAATAATTCTTATTTTATGCTTAAAGTCCTCATTCCCAGTCACATCCTGATTATCCACTTAGACTTTGATTATAACCGTTGCAAAACTTACTGCTCTTCTCTTCAAGTCATATTCCATTATCTTAAACCCTCAAATCTGATTTATTTCCTTTTTGTTTAGAGTTCCTATATCAATATTCCCTCAGATGGGATAGATGAGTGGTATATATTCTATGATATCTTGATATCTTGATGTATCTTTTTCTTATCCACACAAGTAAATGTTATACCAGGTTTGCAATCATTTCTGATAACTCTTCTGTACATGCTACTCCACCATTTTCTAGCTTCCAATGTTTCATATGAAAATGAGATGCTGATTTGATTTTTATTCTTTATAAGAAAATTAAGCCTTTTTCTATCTTCTATCATCACCACTATGTAAAATTCAGTAGGTACTTTTCCATTTTCATTATCAGTTATTAATATATATTTTTTGTTGTTTTTCTTCAATTATTCTCTTTCCTCCTTTTGAAATCTCATTATTTTAGCATCATTTAGCATCCTAGATCTATCCTCTGAGACTCCTTTCCATAACAATGCCCATCTCTTGGTATTTTTAATTTGTTTTGAGATATTTATTCCAAGCTCTAGCTAAGGTTGTAGCCATGACCTAGTTGACTAGATGCTTTTTTTAAGTTCCTAAGTCATGTTTATTTTTTTTTAAGATTTTATTTATTTATTCATGAAGGACAGAGAGAGAGAGGCAGAGGGAGAAGCAGGCTCCCAAGGAGCAGGGAGCCCGATGCGGGACTTGATCCCAGGACGCTGGGATCATGACCTGAGCCGAAGGCAGACGCTTAACCATCTGAGCCACCCAGGCACCCCTAAGTCATGTTTATTAATAGAAGAAGATTGGGCTTTTTGTGTGTGTGTGTTTTATCTTCTTTTTTTTTTAAGATTTTATTTATTTATTTGAGACAGAGAGAATGAGAGAGAGAGAGCACATGAGAGGGGGGAGGGTCAGAGGGAGAAGCAGGCTCCCAAGGAGCAGGGAGCCCGATGCGGGACTCGATCCAGGGACTCCAGGATCATGACCTGAGCCGAAAGCAGTCGCTTAACCAACTGAGCCACCCAGGCGCCCCATCTTCTTATAGGTGATCTTTTACATCTAAAAAAAATGCTGTTGTCTTTCCTCTGGCAGTACCATTCCTCTGGGAGCCGTATGTTTTCTGTCTTCTGTTTCTGTTTGCTTTCTCTCTCTCTTTGCTGAGTTTATTTGCGGACTCAGTGGAACTCAGGATCAGCTGTTCAGGTGGCCCAAGTGGCAGCAGTTCTTTGGCAATAAGCGCAGAGGTCTCTACATATGTGACATGAGCCACACAACTGGCATCAGAAGAAACCCTCCTTGCTTTACTATTTCCCAAGCCACCAATGCTGGCAAAAGCTGGCAAATTGCAGTTGGCACTTACCCAGCTTCAGGAGAAGAGGAGATTAAAGTCCCTTGTTTGACTTTGCCACAGCTCTTGATACTCAAAATGTGGTCCTTGGACATGCAGCAGTGAATCGAAAAGTAAAAACTTTAGGAGCTGGTTAGCTCAATGATGCCCAATTTGTTTGACATTTCCTCCCACCAATCAGACTGGATTCATGAGTTGAGTGTTGTATTAGGTCTCAGCACAGACACATGCACTTGTCACATTGTATTATGTCTGAGTGAGCCCAATCTGCCTAAAATGATGACTAGTAAAGTAGCATACAATTAGCGTAACATGTAGTATATTCAAGGATCCCAGGATTATAAAACTGTCATGTTCCACAGATAATTTGTGATTCAGAATTGTAATAATACTTTCTAAGCTCTGTAGGATCATGGATTTATATCTGATAGAATTTTTTTTTGTAATGAACATATTCCTGGGAAGCCAACTTACAAAACTTTGTCATTATTCCTGTAATACATTTCAACTTAATATCCCAACTCAGGTTTTTCTCACTGATTGCCTTCAATATAAAAAGTATAATTTTAATAGGTACAACATGTCTTGTGAAATTGAAATTGAGCTGTGAGGCACACAAATAACGGGTCACATTCTGAAATCAATGGAGCATCCCCAAATTCATTCATGAAGTCTGCTTTGCCTTCTATCTTATAATTAGGCATTATAGAGTTCTCCTTTGTCCTGCTTTTCCTTACCTATGGAAAGGACCATATAATGATACATTCCATTTCCTTTTGTTTTGAATGTTTTGAAAAGTTAAACTGGGATCATTTTTAATATGTAGAATTTAAATAACCTAATATCTTTCATCCAGGGAAGGACATAATAAAGGAAACTTATTGGAATACATCTTAATGTAAGTAATATATTTGGTAACATGATGTTAGATCAGCCAGAATTCATCTGGAGCCAAGCACAATATTGTCACAAGATGGCAAGAGCCCACAAGAGGATGGTAAAAGTACCAGACAGAGCCTAAAAGAAGACACATTTTTAGTCTTCACTACTCTCATCTCTTCTGAATATGCCCTAATCATTATTTATTATGGGATTTAGATTGTTCTGGTGATTGGAGAGGGACAACTTATAAGCTCTTTGGACATAATAATAACTAAATAAAACAAAAACTTTATCCAAAACCAAAAACACTTCAAACTAAATTTGCTACATTTCTTTGCCTTCTTCCATGAAACTGATGTGTAAAAATTTCCTAAGATTTCTCAGCTCCCTGCTCAGCGGGGAGTCTGCTTCTCCCTCTGACTCTCCCCCCTCTCATGCTCTATCACTATCTCTCTAAATAAATAAATAAATAAAAATCTTTTAGAAAAAATTTCCTAGGATTTCTCAAGGCACTCTGATCCATCATCTCTTTTATACCATCTGACCACAAGAAAGACACGCTTTGGCAGGATTCTCCTGGCAGTAAAAATATGATGCCTTTGGATTATTCATAGGATCCCTTAAACCATGGAACAACTAGTAGCAGCCCCTTCTAGGCCCTTTGCTGTTCTCAAAATCAAGTATGCCACAGAACCCTTACTATGTCTCCAGCATTACACCATATTTTAGTCCCTATTTCCCTGGACATGTCTTACTGTTCAGGTACAGAAATCACAGCCCCCATGGTGGGTGGGAAATGAGGGAAAGTAGGAAGGTAGAAGGGCAAGTTTGGTCTTATAGTCTCTCCCCATGCCTCCAAGCATAAAGATTCTCCTTGTTCTTCTGCTGTAAATAGGTGCTAGAAGCAAAGCTGATGTGTGCTTATAGATTCCTCTTTTTTACCTAGGAGAAATTTATAGTCCAGAGGGGAAAATTCATTAGCTCAAGTTCACAAAACCATACTTTGGATGGCACTACATCCTGGGTCTTCTTTCAGTCAAGTCCTCTCTACCACCTTCATGCCTTGTTGTAAAGGGAAAAAGAAATGTGAGTTAACATGTGCCTTGTTATATAAAAACAATTTTTAATTATGATCTTACAATTTTTTAAATTAGGATTCAGGGATCTCACTCCCAGCTTCCTACTTCCACTCCCCACAAGGCTAGTGTAACAGGAATTATAGAGAAAAAGTGCCCTACTGATCTTCAATATTCATTGCTATTTAGAAGGAATTGACCCATAAGGAAGACATCATTTTACCAGGAACACTATCGATTTAGTCTCTTGAACCCAACAAATGTGTTTGAAAGCATACCCCAATGTCAAGTCATGAGCATTGGATATATGAACAGTCAACTTCCTGGGAAGCTAAAAGATCATTTTTTTCTGAGGATTCAACTTCTTTTAATGGAAAAGACATTATCTCACAAATAGGAGCTTGTTTCCTGCTTTTTGTTAATAAGGGAAGCCAATGTTAGAATGAAGGACTTGGGGATGAAAAAAAAATGAGTGGAACAGTTCTTTGGCAAGGCTGCCTGAGCGATTTGGCTTCTTGACAGTGAAAATAGGCCTCAACTATATAAATTATGCAGGTTGGGACAGCCTGAGTCTCAGCCTTTCTTGACGGGGTCATGTGGGAAAGAACGTCTAGACATCAGAAATCAAGTTATTGCTTTTATAACTCCGTATTTTAAAAACTGCTAAGAGCAATACCTGCAGTGGACTCTAATGTGGAGCTGTGCGACATCAGTCAAATTGACTTCAGCAGCCATATGAAGCACACATTCTGACCAGTTGGAAATGATCAATTATTCCAAATAGCATCACCATTTGGAAAAATACTACTTCCTGTTGATTGGAAAGCACAGTTACTTACAGTAAAAAAAAAAAAAATGCTTTGTAAAAGGAGAAATTCAACTGACAATGAGCCTACATCTACAACTGCTATGCATGAGTTCTAGAATGAAGCCTTCTCAGAGTCTCCCAGGGAAAAAGAGCCCCCCTTTTAAAGGTTTCTGGTATCTCAGTTTGTAGTTAAGGAACATTAAAGGAACACAGTAAACAAAACTATAAGCTAGTACCAGTTTAAATTGGTTAGCCATAATCAAGAATAATAGTAAGGGTGCCTGGCTGGCTCAGTTGAAGGAGCATGCTACTCTTAATCTCAGGATAATGAGTTCAAACCCCAAGTTGGACATAGAGATTACTAACAAAAATAAACTTCAAGAAGAAGAATAAAAAACAGTAAATATTTTGGGTTTCAGAGAGAATTCAAAACTCTGAAAAAATGGACGTAAAATGTGATAAAGAATCAATGTAAAATCATGCATTTTGATTCTAAACAAGAGTTCTTGAATTTTCAGTTTACTACAAGAGCACTATAACCTTGTAATGTAGTAAATCCTTAAACTGACCAATGAAATCTTTATTTCTTGGGTAGAAGTAAAATTTCTATTCGGAAGTAATATTTCCATTTTTATTCCTGAACTTGTCTAAACCATACCTCATGCATTAGGTTGATTTTTGATCAGGTGCAAATATTTTACATACATTCTCAATCAATTCCCACAAAACCTATTAGATAAGTATTCTTCTTATTCCCATTTTACAGCTGAAGAAGCAGATCTTAGAACATTAAATGACTTACCTGAGATGCCACAGATTGTAGATGGCAGATCTGGAACTTAACCTAGGTAGACCAATTCTAGAGTGTATAATTGGAATGCAATAATTTTAATATCAAATTTGAAAAAGCAGTTATATGAGGAATGGTAGAAAAAACTGAAACATTGTATTTTGGTTAAATATAAATATGGATATAACTTTCTTCAACCATTTGAAGAGGCATGATGTGAAAGAAGAAATTGCTTTGGAATATAGAACTAGGATCAGTAGGTAAAGTGACAGAAGTTCATTTTCTGAATGAAGCTGATTCTTATGGCAATTTGACTTATTAATGAAGGATTATAGACTATCATACAAAATAGTGATATTAGCAAATATTTTCAACCAGATATTATTATAAGTCTCTCAGAGGATTATAGCCGAAGAGATTCTGGCACTGGACATTTTAATATTGGAGTTTATGAAAAAGAGGGAAAGGAAGATCCTTCCCTTAAAAGTATAATTCATGATTCATGATTCCTAAGCTTTCTGGTGGAAAGCAAACCTTTAATTGGCTACCCAAATGTTTCCTGTATATATGGTTTATTTTTAAATACACTGGGATCAGTATCTGTACCAAGAATAACAATCTGGAGGAAAATAAAAAACACTATACTCATTAAATAAATACCCTTCACCTAATGATAGACTCATCATGTGGTGGGATTCTCAGGAGCAAAAGTTGGTTGAGTCTTTTACTCAAAGCTTAAGTTAAGGGGATACCGAAAATAGCAGAGTTGGGAGGTAGACTAATCTCAGCATTAATTGGGAACCTGAATCCAGAACATTGGCAAGGGAATTCTGAATGGGTTTTTTAAATTATGGGACCAGAAGCAGACATCAAATACTGGAGGCCATGTTGGAGAGAAGAACCAGCCCAGGAGTGAGCAAGAAAGGGGATTCAGAGTGAAGAGAGAGCAGAACCAGATCTGACTGGTTTTCTAAGTGGGGCTTCTCTGTGCTCAGCTACAGGAGAACTTACAGCATGAGTCCGATAGTAGTGTTGTGTTTGGGTTCTTTTGTCCGAAAGAAGGGAATGAACGTAAAACAAGAGATTTGTAGGGGCTTATATATCATTGAACCAATGAACTTATGCTGTTTATTTTGCAACCAATTTGAGGTTTTACAAGAGATAGAAATGTGACTCAGCCTCCTTTGCTCACTCCATTACTTATTCCTGTGTGTGTATGTATATATATAAAATACAATATAATATATGCAAAATATATAATTCTAGAATACATAGAATAAAAGAAATGTCCCAATTTTTTGTCTAAGTTAAATTAAATCCAGATTGAAGCTCATCAACAAGTTGGCAAAAAAAGGTGTTTTTGTTAAGAATCATTCTCCTGTATGCCCTATGTGGTATAAAAATGTCCAGCACCTCATCCCAGAAAGAGAAGAAATAAGCTAGTTCAAGGCCTCAGTCCATTGGGATCATCCCTGTTAATAATTCTTTTTAACTCCCAGTACCCATGTGAAAATGGGTAGCTCTGCACAGTCTCATTACTTCATAAGGAAAAACGCAAGAAGCTGCCCACAGCTCCTCAAGCTTAGTGCCAAGTGCCAGAGGGCAGTGTCCTCCAATCCCTTTTGCATGGGAAGTCTATGGGTAGAAATTAAACAAAGACGGTGATATTTTTCCAGTTATTATAATTGCTTCCTGCCTACCGTTTCTTCCCTTTTTTTTCTGTCCTAACTGATTTCAAACATAATTTATAATACTTTAAGAAAAAACACAGATGTAGCAAGATCAAATTCCTCTAAACCAGAGGAAAACACCTAAGACTTGTTTTTAAAAACTGGGTATGAATGAGGTATTTGAGTCTAAATGTAGGGACAGAGAGGTGACGGCAATGCGCACAGAAAAATAAGTACAACATAACATCTGTCTCAAGGGATTTATAGGTCAGCAGGGGAAATACCAATAATAATAATTATAATAATAGCAATCCCTTTAGTTTGTACAGCAGTTAAGCTTATAAATTACTCTAGCATCCAAGGCCTTTGCTTGCACAAAGTGGCCTCATGCAAATTACAAAAAAGTGCCCCTTCCAGGTGGATAAACTGCAAAAGTATGCCCCAACCTCCCAACCTGTCTCAAGTGGAGTTCCTCACATGAACCACAGAACTCCAAAAATAATTTCAATAACTCTCTTCTCAGTTCTCCCAAGGATGGTACATACCTAGTAGCATTCTAGATTTATAACAGGTATGCTAATTAATTGCAGGCAGTGGATGCCTTAGGGCATTAGCGTTTGTTTCTCTTATCAAACTCTAAATGAGAAGGATTCCTGGACACAGATTTGGATTGGACTTAGCCCCTATTTTCTCCTTCATCAGCACAACTGAATATAGTGGCCCAAAGAGTTGCTTTAATAGTGCTCTGACTTGAATTCGGGTCTTTAACTAGAAGTTAAATCATGACCCCTTATCCCCTCATTGCCTCTTCATAGTAAGTACCAAAAAAGGGTATATTTGTCCAGAAAGTCAAAAAGTGTTTTTAGTCCAAAAACCAAAAAATATTTCATGAAGAAGATGATATTTAATATTTTAGCCCTGTCTCTGTGATATGATTGTAATAGTTGGAATGGGGAAGGAGAGTCCTGGTAAAAGGTACTGAAGTATGGATACATCTCAATTATGCTGGAGTAGAAAGTTTGTGAAGGAAGGTAAGTTATGACAATATGGTATAGGATTTCAAATGTGACTGAGACATCTGGCAGGCATGAGGAAGGAGACATCATCAGGAATGAGCGCAGGGAAGACGCTCTGGTACTGATGTGTATAATAGATTCAAGGACAATGACTTAAATGCTTATCCTATCTTTAATCTGTAACAAGCACTACTAAATCTGCTTACATTCTAGTAACAATTAATGTAAACATGAGGGAAGAGATATGATATAGGAAAGAGATATGCGGAAGCAGCAAGAATACTGGTTAGGGGCAGTATCTATAGTCAGACAGACTTGGGTTTACACCCCCATCTCACTACTTATTACTTGTGTGAATTGAGACATTGTGCTTTCTGCCTCAGTTTCCACATTTATAAAATTAATTTTAAAATTGAAAAATAGCTGTCTCACGGTTATTTTAAGGTTTAAAATACATCATGCATGTAAAAACTAAACATGCTGAAGTTCTCAGTAAGTGTGGGTGATGATGATTAACGATGGGGGAGAAAAAGGAGACAGGTGGGGCAGGCACGGGGCTGGGTTAGGCATGTGACTTGCCACATGATTGAATGTAAGGGGAAGAGAAAAAGCCTGCAGAGCAGTCAGTCAATGATAACTTAAAACTTCCAAATGTTTATAACTGGGAGAATGGCTGTGGCATTCATAAAATCAGGGCTACGAAGTTGGAAAAGGGAAAAGAAAACAACTGTGCAGACTTTTCGAGGACATGGTACAAGTTGATCCCACTTCCCTGACACAAATAGAGCCATTCAGACCATGCAGCAGCTCCACGACAAGGACAACACCCCAGCCTTCTGTGACCCTGGGACATCTAGCTCCCTGCTACTTACTCAAATGTGGTCCATGGACCAGCGGAGCAATTGAAGAGCTTGTCAGAAATGCAGAATCTTTGGCTTCTGGGCAGACCAACCAAATTGGGCTCTGCGTTTTAACAAGATTCCACGGTGATTAGTATGCAAAGTAAGTTTCTAGAGGCACTGTTGCAGCCAACAGTGGAGGCAGGAAGAGGGAATGTCAGCTAATTAATTAGATGACTGAATCTCAACTGTTTACTTACCCCTAGTCTGTAATCTGATTAAAGGAATTTTATTATGTTTGTTGACTCCATGAATAAGTTAAAGGATCACCGAGCCTCACTTTGCCTCAGTTTTGTTCCATTTTAACTTTGTGGACCCTTTATAGGTCTGGAAGAGAGACCCCAAATAGGACATGCTGCATTGTTTAAAATAAACCCGTCATGGAATTAAAATAGTCACACATTCAAATTCCACAAAATAATAAAAATTATTACTAAGTGATGACATTTCTCCCTCATAAAGAGACTAAGTCTTGACTCTTAGCATTATGTTCAGGTTTTGAAATAAAAACTCTTCTATTCAATTACTCAAACCATATGTTACATTTTCTGTAGCAAACTTGCCATTGTAAACCCATGCAGTTTTCTTTTGCATGATTCAGGTGTAATCTATACTAGAGTTTTGTATAAAACAAATTATTTTTGACAGTGGTAATTTAGAAGAAGCTTTCATAAAAATGCCACACCAGACCATCTGGAATTGCTCAAAGTCATAGTGGAAGTATTTACTTTTATTGTCATAGCAGATCATCTCTATTACATATTTTGTGGTGCATTCAATGTTGATTTATAAGAATTGCTTCAGAAACAGTTTCATGTTTTCCCTCCTGCATAAGGAGAAGAGAAAAATTTTAAATGTGGATATTGAAAATCAGAATTAGATTTTTAAAGACATATTAGATTAACCAAGAGTTACCACTTCACATTTTTGTTTTGAAGAGTCAAAAACCGGGGCACTTGGGTGGCTCAGTCAGTTGAGCATCTGACTCTTGGTTTCAGTTCAGGTCATGATCTCATTGGGTCATGATCTCGTGGGTCCTGGGATAGAGCCTTGAGTCTGGATCCACGCTCAGCGGGGAGTCTGCTTTGAGATTCTCTCCCTCTGCCCCTCCCCCCACTTGCCCTCGTGCATGTGCACGCGCTTTCTCTCTCTCTTTTTAAAATAAATAAATAAATCTTTAAAAAAATAAAATATAGTCAAAAATCATTACCCATATTCATCTTGTACGTAACTGAATGCCTGTGAATTCATTTAAGAGATATCTACTGAACACTGACTATGTGTAAGGTATTAGAGACTATGCATTGGGCACTAAAAATACTATGGTGAGCAAAAAAAAAAAAAAGGTAATTTCTCTGAGGGAGCTTACAGAAATTGCACAAATAATGTACAATGACAACCATAAGAAATGTACCTAATGCAGTGAGACTATATGTTACGGGCATTTGAAATTTTCTGAAGGTGTCGTCCTGAGGAGGTAACAGGACTGGTAAGAGATGGAGGGAATACAGCAATCAAACTAGGTACCAAGAGTACTAGAGATAGTGGTCAGGGAGCAGAAAGCAGCCAAAGAGTGAACTCCAGGCACAGGAAATAAGAAAAGCTCTGTGGCATGACACGTTAAAGGAAATAAAAGATGGCATTACCAGGGCAGGATTACAGGAAACAGAGGGCAGCATGGGAAGGATGAGGCTGGAAGAGCAGCAGAACATCGTGGGTCATTTTAAGTATTTTACTACGTTATCCTGAGGATTATAACAAGCTTGATTTAAGCAAAAATGTGTCATTTGTTGTATTGGCATTGATGAATTAGATAGAATTAAAAGTAAATAAGGGAGACTCTTCAGGAGACTCCTGCAATAGTATCAGTGAAATACTATAGAACCTAACCCTGAGAAAAAGTTTATTGCATGTTCATCTGTGACCCTTTCTAGGGACCTTCTTTTCAACCTCATCTATCACTCTCTCAACTCCACAACCATACATCCTTCACTTCTTACTCTGCTGTAAATGTTCCATCTTTCTTTCCTCTGAGACTTTATACACAGTGTTTCTTCTACTCAAAATACCTCTCTCCTGTCCCTGCTTCTCTCTTTCTTCAAAACCCAGTTCACCTTGCCAGGCCTCCTCAGGAAGAGTTCCTTGTTTCCACATCTCTGCTGGCACTGACACCTTATAATGACTGAATACATAACATGGATCACATTGCACAGTGATTATTTTTGTTTCCCTCCACCAATAGATCAGTGGCTTTCAAACTGTTGTTTCAAGCCATCCAAAATTATTCAATGAACTCTTGTGGAAGCCCAAAATATAAAACAGAAGCACAGGGGTTTTCAGCTTAAGCAGGGATAGAAGATCCATTACCCATCTAGACTTGCCTTGGAGAAGAATCCAAAATGACCCCAAGTTAGCTCTGTCTGTGAAGTCCAAAATGAATCATCAACAAAACACATCTTGGATTTAATATTGATGGAAGTGAAGTTACTTCCCAATACAGCTATTCTATGATACTAGAAAACCAGTATCTATTACCTTTAGAATATTTTAGGCATCAGGCTGGCAGCAGTCTCTTTACCCCCCACAAATTCCAGGATACAAGTCAAACTCCATGTATGTTTTTTTAAGGCATTGTCACTTGGCTTGAGAAGAAAGATAAGCAGCCCACCCCATTCAACCCCATTTGAAGGGTATGGGATTAAGTAAGGTAAAATAGAACATTGCTCAAGTCCAACAACCCCCTTTATTGAAATTACCTCCAAAAATGGTGCCTCTCTAACCTTCCAACCTCTGAGTATTATTGAGGAATTTGTTGAACTGAGAATCACAAAAGTGATTCTCAACTATTGCCTTTATAGATCTGCATGGGTGATCAACATCTCACTCAGGCGTCTGAGGGCACTTATAATTTCTTGTATTGTTCTCAGACTTTGGTCAACACTAAAACATAAAGAATCTCATGATAGCGTTCTGTTAAATATGCATAGCTTATCTTTAGTATAAAGAGGAAATGAGTGCTGTTCATCATTTTCAGCAGGACATACTTAAGTATTTTATTTTATATACCGCAATCACATTGCTAGTAACATCTGCCCTTTCAAAAATGTGAGTGCTGACCATTTGAAGACATTGGCTAGAGCTTACATTGTGCTATGGGAGAATGACAATAAATAAACAAATAAACATTTGATGTATGGTGATAAGTGTTTTAAAGGGGAAAAGTAAAGCACAGTAAAGGTTCAGAAAGTAATATAGTGGTAAGTGGAGTGGTCAGGCAAAGTCACTATGAAAATATATTTGAGTAAAAACCTGAATAAAGTAAAAGAACAAGTCATGAAAATAACATAAGGAGGAGCCTTCCTGGCAGAAAAAAAATGCCTGAGATGGGACCATGCTTGGTGTGTTCAAGAAGCAGCAAGGGGACCAACAGTTAGCTCTTCCCTGAATCACCTGGAAAAGAATTGGTAATAAGAGATGGGTCAGAGAGGTGGTCAGAGACAAGATTAAACAGAGCCTTGTAAATCCTGCTTAAAACTTTGGATCTTATTCTGAGAAAGATGGAAATCCCTAGAATGTTATGAGCAGAAACAGTGACAAGATCTAATGTGTTTAAAGTTTTCCCTGGCTGCTGGTTGACAACTGAGGAGGACAAGCCTTGTAGCAGAAAAACCAGACAGGAAACTATTACAATAATCCAGGTGAGAGACGATGGCCTTGGGTAGTGGCTGTGGAAGTGGTGAGAAATGGTTAAATCCTGGATATATTTTTAAAATAGAACTATTAGGAGTATGTGAGTCTGGAGTTTACAAAGAACAAGTTGGGACCTGAGGTAAATGTTGCATTTATTAGCACATAAATGGTAATTAATGTCATGGTACAGAATGAGCTCACCTGGGGAATACATGAGAAAGGGATGTTCAGACACTGAGCTTTGAGACACTCCAATGTGTATACAATAAGATTAGAAGGGGGGGCACCTGGGTGGCTCAGTTGGTTAAGCATTCAATTCGTGACTTTGGCTCAGGTCACCATCTCAGGGTCGTGAGATGGAGACCTGAGTCAGCTCTGGGCATGGAACCTTCTTAAGATTCTCTCTCTCCCTCTCCCTCTGCCCCTCCCCACCAGGCTCATGCACATGCCTTCTCCCTCTCTCTCTCTCTCTCAAGAAAAAAAAAAGAAGAAGAAGAGGAAGAAGATCAGAAGGACCTAACAAAGGAAACTAAGAAGGAGCAGTGATCAAATCATAAGAAGAACCAAGAGAGTGGTGTCCTAGATTTCAAGTAAGGAAGGTATCTCAGACAGGAACAAGTGAGTAACTGTGGCATATGCTGCTGAAGGAATAGAAGACAAGAAAGTTCAGAAACTAACAGAGATATTTGAGGAGTTGTGCTATAAATGGAAACAAAGGAAAAGAGAAGTAGCTGAAGATGAAGGGGAGTCTTTTTTTTTTTTAAGTTTTATTTATTTATTTATCTTAGAGAAAGAGATAGCACACATGAGCTGGGGGAGGGAGAGGGAGAGAATCCCAAGCAGACTTCCAGCGGAGTCCAGCCAGGGGCTTCATCTCACAACCCTGAGATCATTACCTGAGCAGAAGCCAAGAATCAGAAGCTCAACTAACTGAGCCACCCAGGCGCCCCAGCTTCATCTCCTTTTGACTCCATTATACACTAAACTATTTGCTGTCCTTCAAATGCACCACATTCTTGGCACCTGCTCTCTTCTCTGCATGAAATACCCTTAATCCTAATGAGTCTTTAAGACTTGACTCTTGAACCCCCTTCTTGGTCTTTATCAGCCCCCTTTACCTACCCTACCTACCAAGGTATTCACAGTCTACTCTGTGTTCTCAAAGTACATTAAATATAACAACTTTTAAAATATACTAGTGGTTCTATAGCTGCCCTTTTTCCCTCACCACATTATTTAGCTCCTGAATAGAAAAACTCTTTCATATGCCTTTGTATCTCCAGAGACTACCGTAGTGCCTGGTATACCATATGTCCTAAATAACTAACTGATGAAAATGGGGGGTGAGGGGAGGGAATGATACTACATTAATGTGAGGAAGTACCTGAGGGACTGAAACTCAGAAGAGTTAGATCAACCTAACTTACAGCATAAACTTGGACACATTTCCTTCACTTCTAGATTTTGGTTTTCTCATCTTTAAAATCATGCCTTTTAACCAGATAGTCTCAAAGGCCTTCAGCTCTAAAATGTTCCAAATATATCTGTTTGAAATCAAGTTGTTTAATGTAACTCTGCTTTTTCAGCAAAACCCCAAAGCATGCAAAGTCATCTAGCCACCTGAGAAAGTCAGTTGTCTTCCAAACAGTGAACAATTTATTTCCCAATCACTGGCAGGAACACTTCCCTTTTATAAATAGAAATCTTCCAGTAATATAAACAAAATTGATTGGACCAAGAGATTGAGCCTTTGGAAAATATGAACATCCTCCGTTGGAAGATGAGTAGGATTTTAAGAGGTTTCATCTGAAGTCAGCTTGTAAATGAAAATCCCACTTTGGATGTAAATGGCATTCATGCTTGGAGTCTTCCTTCTTAATCTCCTATAGTCATTTGCTAAGTTCAAAAGTATTTACAAAATAAGTATTTTTGATGAAATATTTGCTTCCCTAATAGCATTTGGAACTAAAAAAGTCTACTTGCTTATGGAATATTCATTATTGGCAATTTGGGGTGCATTTGCAAGCCACAAAAATCCTCTGCTGATTATAGACTCTCTCCAATTTGTCATAGTGTGTTCTGGAACAAGCTGAATTTGGTCAAACTGGAGCCAAGGTATAGCGGCCTTATGCTGGAGACACATATGGCAGTCGAGTATCATGTTATGCTGCAGCACAGCTGAGTAGGGAATATCCTGTGAGACACTGGGAACACACAAAGATACTTTTTTAAACTGCCATTTAGTCATAGGCAATACATAAGAAAAGCTGACATTCAGCGACTGTGAATATGGTAACCCTGTGAATGCTATAACTATAATTACTTATGTTTGTGGTACAGAATCAACTAAGTTTCAGGACAAAGTCATTGATGACTGATGATGAATGGCAGAAATTCAGCTTGCCGTGGATATAATTCCAATCTCCTCCTGCTAAACATCAGCTTTGGTTGCCGGGATGTCTGTAACTGGTGTATAGAAGTCATTCATACCATACCTAATACAAAAGCAAAATTGGTATATCCCAAGTTATTTTCAAATGTTGGCCCTAAAAAATAGCTTAAGTCAAAAACATTTTAATGGTTTCAATTTATTTGTGTAAAATGTGTCTATTATTTGTTTGAAAAGTAAAGTAGATTGAGAAAAAAAATTCTCCTCTCTGTCTTCCTGTCTCTCTCTCTCTCTCTCTCTCTCTCACACACACACACACACACACACACACACACACACAGAGTAGTTCAGGACCTGACCAGTATGTTTCTGGGATGAGAAGTTTGTACCAGCATAAGGTAGTAATTCAGAAGAAAGTTAAAATAGAAGTTCAGTGAGCATTTAAACTATAAAAACACTGTCTGATGAAAAGTGATAAATGACTATTTGGAGAGTTTCTTTCAGTGGTTAAGAAGCAATGTGTAAATTTAAATAAAGCAGTGTTCCATTTTCCTCAGTTTATATTTCTAACAAACTCAATCCTCCAGATATGCCTTTAAATTAAGCAAAAAAAAAAAAAAAATGGTCCTGACTTCATGAAATAGCCATTACAAAACTCAAGCACCGAAACCATATGCTTTGACAGGCTTACAGAATAAACCCAAGGGTAGGAGAGTCCAAGAGAGAGAGGGAGAGAAAAAGGAAGAGAGAGAGTGCAAGAGAGAAAGAGTGATTTAAAGATCATAATTTATTGTTTAACATAGAAGAAGAAGACAGAAAACTGTAATGCGACACAAACTTTTATCAGCATCAAATTCAATAATGGAAGTCCATAAGAATGATCCTGGTTTATCAGAAAAATTGTTACAAGCTCAGTACTCCCTGTTCAAGAAGGCAAAGGAGTAGGGAATTCATATTTTGTATGCCAATATCTGTTACTATTTTTCACTTTTGGATTTGAAATAAACAATTTCAATTATGAGAAACATTTATTTATACAGAAGAGTGGCTTTTGTAAAGTTACCTAACTTAAAGAGCACGGCTGTGCATTTCTAAGGGAACAATGCACCCAACACGCTAGAATTATAAAGTGGTGTGTATTTCATTTCCAAAAGACTATTGGGCACATTTGCCCAATGGCAGTTTCTGACTACTCCTCTGCATGACTCCAATAAATACTTATCTTTTCCCCTCTTCTTTCCATAGTGACTTTGCCAAGGCCATGTGAGCCAATTCCTGGCTATGTTGTCCATTAGCATGAAGGCAACCACTCTAGCAGGACAATTTGTTGAGTTTTCCTGATGGCAGAAATGATGAAAATGAAAAGAAGAAAGTAAACAAGGCATAGTTGTTCGGGTTTATGCTTGAGAAAAGGGAAAATCAATAATGTATTTTGAGAAAAGGTAATCTTCCAAGGAAGTCAAAGGAAAGACTTCCTTTCATATTTCTGGAAGGAGAAAACCTGCCATATCTCTAATATTTTCTAATCAACTTCACGGATGTTAATAGAAGAGCCTTCTGGTTGGAACACCTGCAGCTCAGCTCTGCAGCTCTTGAGGAGTGAGCACAAAATGACCTTACCAATATTATAACAACCAGATAAAAAGTTAAGAATGCTCTCCTGAATCTCGTGTACTCTTCACCAAAGGTTCTGAACTCGTCAGTGAAGACTAGTGGTGGATCTCTGAGCTTTTTGGAATTGCTTACCACGTAGCTTAATGCTTTCCAAGGGAAGCAGAAGTGTCCTGGTATATGGGTTGAAGCCTCCTGGGAGCCACAGCCTGTTCTGATCTGATGGATAATGAAAGATACTGTCTAACAGGGAAGTCCCATTCCCTGTTTTCTTCTCCCTGTCAGATGTTCACGATTCTTCCTCACCTTCCTTCCTCTTCTCGTTCTTCTTGTCTCTCCTCCACTTTCTCTTTCCTTTCTTTCTCCACTATCATCTTCTTCCTTTGTCTGCAGCTTCATCTTTCTCTTTCTCTTCTTTTTATATTTATTGTTTTTCTCCTCCTTTTTCAGTTTGGCCCATCACCTGCAAGTGTCAGGCACTATTCTGTGCGATGCAACAATGATTAAATTTTAACACTACAGACTTGTACTCTAGGAGGTCACAATCTCCTGATGAAGATGACAAAGCATGAAACATATTTTTACCACTTACAGTAGGCCCGCTTATTACATTCAAGTTCAAGGCTAGAGTAAAGGGATAAGCCTAGAAGCAGGGAGACCAGATTAGAAGGCTCTTGCTGTAGCTCCCCAGAGAGATGATTAGGCTAGACTAGGAGTGAGATGGAGTGGTATGTTCACATTTCAGCTATGTTGTGTTGGTACAGTCATCATGGTTCTTTATCCCTCTTTATCCTTTTTTAGCAGATAAGAAAAGAGAAAAGACCCAAGCCTAGTTTTTTTATTCCTGGACTGTACTTCTGAGGAGGAAAGATGGTACCAGAAGCAACTGAGAGAGAGCTAATAGCTTTATTTAATTGTCTGAACTTTACTATCGTAAGATGCTTTGCTGATCTCTTACCCTCCACTTGGGCCTCAATCCCCAACCCCGGTAGATGATAAGATGTTAAAAAAAAAAAAAAGTCCCCAGTGTTCCAAAACCTGACTGGTTCCAAAACCTGATCAGTCAGGGCACTTTCTTAAAAATACAAGTTCCTGGACATTACTCTAGACCCATCAAATCAAAATTCTCTAAATGTGGGGCCCAGGAATCTCATTTTTTAAATCTTCCCAGATCATTCTAATGATGATGAGTTTAGGAACCAGTGGAGCAGAATATATGTAATATATCCCTGTGGATTCCCAAAGATGAGTGGAAAAGACCCTGCAGGTAATAAGGAAAGAGGATTTGAGTGTCAATAAAATGGTTGGCATATTTGCATTCAGAGACTAGTGAGGCCTCGGGATGAAACACAGCATGTGTTGGAATTCAGCCTTTTGGATCTGGGAATTCAATAAACCCAGATTCAGTTTCAGCTCATCTACCTATTGGCATGTTTATCTCTGGGCAAGACATGTAAATTCTCAGTGTCTCAGTTTCTGTACCTACAAAATGAGGTTAAGAGTGCCTAGCTTAGAAGATCGCTGTGAGGACTGGATTGAATGTCTCTTCCCTGCCTATCACCATCTCTGGCACCCTAGTAGGAACTCAATTAACATTCAGAAAAGGACACATAAACAAATGAGGATCAGTATAAGGTCTCTCTTCTCTGTTACAAATTTCTACAAGAAGAATGTTTGGAAGGCAGTAGCCCATTTGGAACAATTTAAATGTTTCTTGTTTCTTTCAGAACTTTCACTTAGACTGAACTTGGTTGAAAAACAGAAGATAATTCTCTAGGGGCATGAAGTTTTCTAATAGTGGGAGTAGTTCTCTATGTGGGTCATTGGCCCTGCCTTGAACAAAGTTGTTATGGACTTGGATGAAAATGTACAAGTAAGGCTATGAAATCTGCACATGACAGGAGTAGGGAGGGAGAGCTACTGCATGAGGTACTAAGCCAAGATTCCAAAAGACATCGTCTGCTTATCCTAGTAGGCCAGAGTGGGTAAGATACAACATAACTAGTATACAAGAAAAACTGAGCACTGAGATCCAGGAAATCACTTGTTCAAATAATGGATAGGAGAGACTTAATAATAGTTCCTGAGAAAATCCCTTAGGAGTTTTAATTCACTGGAGAGAACAGAATTGGGTCACATCTATTTTGTGTACCCACAGAATGTTATTCCTGTGTCTATAATAGCACTTAGAACATTTTGTTATATTGTTTATTTGGGTTTTGTCTCCCATTTTAGTCTATGTGCAAAATAAAAACAGCAATCACATCTTGTCCATTTTTAAATATCCAATATCAGTATCAGGCCTGGCATAAAGTACATGCTCACTACGTATTTGTTATATGAGTGGACATAATGTATGAATGTAAGAACTGTGGTATGTATCAGTGGGATATGGCTCTTAAAATCAGAATGATTTTGAATTATGAATGAAATGGGTGCCTAAGGAGGGGTGCAGAGAAAAAAATATTTATTAAGCAACATTGACGAGGCTAACTTCTGAGATTAACTTTGTCTGCATAACAATTTTGCAAGTATGCTATGATAGTGTGATCCTCGCAAGGTACTCTGAAGAAAATAAATATTGCAGGGAAGGGGATGTTTCCTGTGTTCAAAAATGGTCAATAATTTCTGGATACTCTGGCACCTAAAGATTCACAATGTACTTTATTATGTTAAAGGCTCTGAGGAGTTCTGTTGCAAATAAACCTAGTTAGCCTTGTTTATCCTAGTGTTTAACCGTGTTTGTGGATTAATTTGACCATGCAACCACTTTTGTGGGTGAGAGAGAGAGATCTATTAACCTCCTAAGGAAAGCACTTGGGAAATGTTGTTAGACTGGGAGTTCTGGACTGAGCATCAAGAGCTCCGGGTTCTAGTCTTGACTCATCATTACCGACCTCATGACCTTGGCCACAACACCTTCATTTCCCTATCTCTAAGAATGAACTGTTAGTGCTGGATTGCCTTTCAACTTTATTACTGTTATGCTTTATTATCCATGGAATTGGGATCATGCTCCAACAGCATCAGTAAGTATGGTAGTGTAGTAAACATTATTACTTTTTAAAGATTTTATTTATTTATTTGAGAGAGAGCATGAGAGAGGGAAGGGTCAGAGGGAGAAGCAGACACCCCACTGAGCAGGGAGCATGACACGGGACTTGATCCCGCGACTCCGGGATCATGACCTAAGCCAAAGGCAGTCACTGCACCAACTGAGCCACCCAGGCACCCATAGTAAATATTATTAATGCTTCCCAATACCCAGCTCCTCTCTTCTTCTGGGTATGTAAGGGAGACTACACTTCCCAGCACTTCAGGGGGAGGGAGGGACATCTGTCTAGTTCTGAAGAATAAAATACAGATGGGAAAGGGATGTGGCACTTCCAAGCGGAGTCAGTGAAAAGCCCTGCATGATTCTCCAATCTGGTTTCTTCTGTCCCAGCAATCACGGAGAAATGCTCACCTGAGATGGTGGAGTCCCAGACTGAACTAAGTTCGGACTGCCGAATCCCCGCCCTGGCCACTGCCCCGGAGAATTGCTTGGACTTCCAGCCAACTTTGCGTGAGTGGGAAATAACTTGAGGTGTTAAACCACCCACATTTCAGGGTTGTTTGTTACCACAGCATAAGCCTAGCCTCTCCTGACTAATAAAGCGAGGCAACTACTTTAATTAAGAAACCATCTGATCCCATGTTTAATGGTCATTGGAACCAGTATTTTATATGCCTTTAGGTTCTTGCCACTAAAAGATCACCATAAATGAAATATACTAATTCTTCTAACATCAAATAATCTTATTTAAGTCACTCTTTCAAACAGCAGCTTTCAGGAAGAAAATCATAATGCCCCACCTTGGGTCTGTCACTCCTGACTTCTAAGTAGTTCGGACTGCTTTCACACATGTTATTCAGTTTAGGTTCCTACAGTCCAGGGAGGTAGGAAAAAAAAAACGATATTATTATGCCTATTTTACTAAGAGCAGGGTACAATGCTCAGAGAGGGAAGGTAACTTCCTCAGAGTCCCCAGAGGGAACAGATTTTATAATCATGTGTCCAGCTCACCCATGCTAGAGCTCTACCTATTCCTTCCTTGATTTGGCTCCACTCCACGACTTTGTGACATTTCCTCTTCAAACTCCCACAGGCATTTCTTTATCCCTCTCTGGTGCCATGTCTTGTTTGTTTAGAATTCCGATTTTGCCAACCCTTATGGAGCCCCTGCAACGTGAAGGATGACGTCTCTGGCTGAGAGAGGAGTGAGGAACAGAAGGCAGGGAGAAGAGATCCAGATGCAAATTAGTGTCTTGCCACCAGGAGTCCACAGTCAAGTAGAGTGAAAGGGAAGCAGACAGTAGACAGTAAAATGAGGGCATGAACAAAGACCTTACTGTGTGGAAGTCACCGGCCTGCAGGTCCCCTTGCAAAACTGTTTTAGATTGTGAGAGAGATTGCTTTTAAGTGTAGTCCATAGGGCCTGATTAATGGGAGAAATTATTCCCAGATGTGAAGCTAGAAGAGGCATTCTCTCCCTAATTGTGCCTTACCTACAGATGGAGCATAAGAGTTACTCAATTAATTAATGAAGAAAAAGAGGTGGCAGGAAGAGGATACCAGAAGGAAGGAAGAAAGGAAGGGAGGGAGGGAGGAAATGGTGCCTCCTAATTTTTAAAAAATATTTTATTTTTTTAAGTAATCTTTACACCCAACGTGGGGCTCAAACTTGCAACCCGAGATCAAGAGTCACACACCCTGCCGATGAGCCAACCAGGCACCCTGGTGCCTCCTATTTTTAATGATCTATTCTAAAACCATATATGTTTTCTTTACACATTTACCCAGTCGGAAATTAGACCACAAATATTCTAGGGGTGTTGGAATGAAATATAATACTGGCGATGCTACAGAATAGAAGGCTATTCTGTTCCCTCTTTGTCTAAGGTGTGTAGATATCTTGAGGACCTGTCCAAAATATTTATGATTAATAAGCATGAGTAGATACACTGCATGTATGGATGGCAAAGCAAATCTATGCTGTGTGTCCGACTGCAATAAATATAGATCCCTGCAAGAGTACTTTTTCACAGATTCCCATGAATTGCCTAGATGTTATGTAACTAATACAATTCTCATGTGTGAAAACTTGTTCTCTTTCTCATTATATTTCTGGCTTAAGACAGAGTGCTTCTTTTCAGAGAGAGAAATGGATGATCACTGTTGAAGAAGCAGCGAGGGGCATCATGCCGCTGACAGGAGAAGCATTTCACCAGCCGGCTGCTCCCACTCTTCCCCGCCCTGTGAAACCTACTCCATATGGGTATTCTGTTTCCCAGTAGTCCAAGTCACCAGAGAGAAATGGCATAGATTGAATGTCCCCCGTTTAAGGTTAAAATAAAAATGATTGAGTTTTAATGAGCCCGGTCATCTAGCAGAAGTGCCAGAGACCAGGCAAGAAGGGAAGGAGCGGAGAGGGTCAGTGGGGGACATGCAGGAGAGGACACAGCACAGAGGACACCCACTTGATGTACAACTCTAATTCAAAAACTTCAAATAATCGACTTACATGAGGACTCCTCACTGCCCCTAAGAAGCTGATGATCTAATTAAGTAGATTCTACTAACAGATAATACATAGACTGATCACACAGGATGGTTTTCCATCTATTCTACGAGTTCTCTGATCCTGCCATTTATTTTATATCCAGTGCTCCTGTTTAGTTTGAACCAAGATTGTCTCTTCCCTGAACACAGAAGTTTTCTACAGTGTTCACATAAGGGTTCACCTAAAAACACTTAGCACATAAGTATGTCAAAAGTGCGTGACTAGTTCCCACCCACACCCACAGAGACAAGATGGCACAAGGACATGAATACCAAGAAATGGGATCCCCAGGGGCCACCTCAGAGGCTTTTTACTACAGACAGATGGCAGATGTTCAGCAGGAGAACAGCCTCCCAAGATTTGAGCACAAACAGAGCAAGAGGTCTTGAAGGGAAAAATATCAAAATGGAACTAAGAGATTATTTGAGACCTGTGACAATACATCTGCACGTGTGAAAAATAGTATTCACAGGCATGTTGGAAATGTGCTGCATTTAGAAGGAAGTATTGAAAAATTTGAGACAATTTCAACAAAGGGAAAGAAATAAACATAAAAGCAGGCAGTTTACTTGAGAAAGAAAATAAAACGTATGATAAAGAAAATATTATCAGAGAATACCCACTTGGCTCAGCAGCAAATAATACTTACGTGGACAAAGGCATGTAAGTGGTCACTCAAGAGAATTGTCACATAAACTGTGCTCAGAGGGAAGGTGGGGATGGAGAAGTCAGGGGCAAAGGAAGTGACACACAGCTAGATCTCCGTCTGCCCTAATAGGTCAATAAACCATTCCCCAAAGTTGACACCTGGCTAATAAATAATTTCTAAAATTGATAAATCCAGAGAAGTCAGCATTAATGTATTATGTAGGAAAAGGAAGAAAGATGCCAGACAAAGAGTCAAAATATTTTAAAGTTGCTAGAGAATGGAACCAGGATGTCACGGGAGAAAGCTGGAGGCTGCTGTTTTTCATGATAAAGTTTTCAAATATACTGTTTAAAAAACAAAAACAAAAGCCTATTAGCATATGTTTATTTGGTGAAAATAAAAATTGAGTTTGAAAACAAATATATTAAGGGCAAAGATTCTTTAGGCACTCTATTAGGTGAGAAGGATACAAAGATGAATAAAGGCCATCTCTGATTTTAAATTCTTATGCTCTAATAAAACCCACAACATAGAAAGGTTTTCTTTTCTAAATGGCTTACCATACCTATGTCTTGTAAGGGCTTATCTCTTCGCACTGCAATGGAAGGGAGTTCTGATTGAAGGAAGCTTCTGATTAGCTGGGTTGTGTTTTTTTAACTTTTTTTTTTTTAATTTTATTTTATTATGTTACTTTAGTCACCATACAGTACATCATTAGTTTTTGATGTAGTGATCCATGATTCACTGTTTGCATATAACACCCAGTGCTCCGTTCAGTACATGCCTTCCTTAATACCCATCACCAGGCTAACCCATCCCCCACCCCCCTTCCCCTCTAGAACCCTCAGTTTGTTTCTCAGAGTCCATGGTCTCTCATGGTTTGTCTCCCCCTCCGTTTTCCCCCCTTCATTTTTCCCTTCCTGCTATCTTCTTCTTCTTCTTCTTTTAACATATAATGTATTATTTGTTTCAGAGGTACAGGTCTGTGATTCAGATTAGCTGGGTTTTAATTACTCAGAAAACAAAAAGTCTCTCCAGCTTTGCCTCCTTTCACTTTTCTCTACAACTTCCCCAGCACGTCAGACCCACCTTGCACCAGAGGCGCGGAAGGGGGAGCTGACCCCGGCCCTTTGAGCTGGAGAAGTCGGCACTTAGGACAAGGGTTCTGCGTCCCTCTGCAGCTGCTAAGCTCGCTGGCCTCCCTGGGCAGGAGTAGCAGACTGTGCTTCCAGGTCCAAGCTACGGATCACATCTAAAGTGTTATGCTTGAAACCCAGAGAAAGAGAGGAATGTACTTACTGGAAAATGTGTTTTCACCATAAAACTTCTGAGAAAGTATAAACTGTAAACTAGTTAACATTTTTCCTCTGGACGGTTGGTCAGATATAAAAGTGAGCTGGTGATAGCTCTTGTAAATGTGATTTCCATAGCAGAGTAGTTGCAGAGCCCAAACAGCTTTATAAATACTAACAGCTGACCAGTTAAAGGAGATAACCTCTTTTATTTCGCTTGGGGCAGCACGCAGTCTGGAGTGGGAAACTGTCTTCTAGAATGACACAGAGTTGGATTTTGAAGCTCCTGTATCTACAGAAAATTTCCTTGTTCAGGGATTCCATGGTTTTAACAGTCTGGCTTTCGGCAACTGCTACAAAGGAAAAAAACACTGATATTCACACTGCCAGCAATTTGTAGAATCCCTTGCAGTTCACCAAGTATCATTGCAATAAAGACTATATAGATCAATGGTCCTTGCATTAGAAATAGGGGGCATGAAAAAAATAATGATGGCCAGGCTCCAACCATACCAATGAAATTAGAATCACTGGGGGTGGGGCTTTGGCATTTGTATTTTTATAACCATCCCAGGTCACTCTAATGTGGTTAACAGTGTCTGGGAGAATGTTAAGAATGGGAAGCATGGTATGGTGGAAAAAGCTAGAGTCATGGAACATGCTAGTCCTTCATGTACTGGCTGTATGACTTTGGATCAGAAATGCCATCTCTTTAAACCGTGGTTTCTTCATTTGCAAAATGAGGATAAGAATCTTCCTGTCCCTTATAGAGAATTTTAAGGCTCAGAAGAGGTCCTCTGAAAGCACTTTGCAAACTATGACACTGACCAAATATCAGCTCTGAGGTTATTCTGACCCTGGTTCTAACACATAGAAGTGTCATATAAGACAACAAAGCAAAACTCATAGCCAGCCTGACAGCTAAAGTCTCGGGATGGCCAGGGGAAAAGAAAAGCCAAGGAAATGATTTCTAAGGCATAATTACTATGGTCATCAAAACCCAAATGGTTGCCTCTTTATAGGACCAACCAAGAGAACAAAATTCTAAGAGTGGAACCTCGGGAAGGAGCAAGAAGTAAGAAAGAAGATTCAGGAAGAAGGAATTCACGAGGCCTCCATGGTCTTCCTAAAATCCCAGCCCTAGAAACCTGCATATTTTGTGTGAGTTTAGATCAGCCCTTACTGCTTGAGTACTGGATTCATGTTATGATGGAGGTAAACTGCCTGGTACAGAGTAAACACTTGAATGTCAATTAGAATATTGTCTAAAATCTCAGTATGAAGAAATGTTCTCATTAAAAGGTTGTGTCTAGGGCACCTGGGTGGCTCAATTGGTTAAGCACTTCCTTCAGCTCAGGTCATGATCCCGGAGTCCAGGGATCGAGTCCCGCATCAGGCTCCCTGCTCCGTGGAGAGTCTGCTTCTCCCTCTGACCCTACCCCCTCTTGTGCTTTCTCTCTCTCACTCTCTCACAAATAAATAAAATAAAATCTTAAAAAAAAAAAAAAAAGGTTGTGTCTAGGGATGCCTGGGTGGCTCAGTCAGTTAAGCATCTGCCTTCAACTCAGGTCATGATCCCAGGGTTCTGGATAGAGCCCCGCATTGGACTCCCTGCTCAGTGGGGAGCCTGCTTCTCTCTCTCCCTTTGCCTGCCACTCCCCCTACTTGTGCCCTCTCTCTCTTTCTCTCTGTCAAATAAATAAATAAAATCTTAAAAAAAAAAAGTTGTATCTATGTATGGAGGCACAATTTGAACCCTACAGATATAAAGACATGGAGGAAAGAAGGATGTGTTAGCCATGAAGGACGTGGGACCAAAGGTCTGGCCACAAAGGCTGGATCATTAAGTTATTATTAACCACCATCCCAGGGACTGTCCAGGACAAAGGACAGTATCTGCCTAAAGCCCTCTTTACCCCTTGGACCTAAGGCCTTAGTCTTTGAGCATAATCTGTTGCGTTCCTGACAATCACTACACTCTAACTGGTGTTAAAGAACCATAGTCACCGGGGCACCTGGGTGGCTCAGTCGTAAAGCGTCTGCCTTCGGCTCAGGTCATGGTCCCAGAGTCCTGGGATCGAGCCCCGCATCGGGCTCCCTGCTCCACGGGAAGCCTGCTTCTCCCTCTCCCATTCCGCCTGCTTGTGTTCCCTCTCTAGCTCTCTCTCTGTCAAATAAATAAATAAAATCTTTAAAAAAAAAAAAAAAAAAAAGAACCATAGTCACCGTAGTAGCAAATAGAGATCAAGGAATCCTGGAGGAAGCCTTCAGGAGGAGATGGAGTCTGAGCTGAACTTGAAGGTGGACAAGATTGAACAAGCCGAACAAAGAAGATATGTTAATGAAGCAAACAGCATGATTAAAGGGAAAACCACAGGCCCAAATAAATGAGACCACATTAACTGTCATCTGTTCTCAGGTACGAAGGGCCCACTGCCAGATCATGTGGGATGAGAGCAGTCCCTGGACAGGTCAGTGTGACAGTGGTCCTTTTCTCTACCACATTCCTGGGTCTAGATGATTTCCAGTAAAGTTGGTTGGAGGGATCCATGTTTTTAGTAGAGAAATAGAAAGCTAGTTCATAGCTTTCTATTGAAAAGACACAAACTTATTATCCATTCATTCAACAACTACTTATCCCACAAGTGTTGGGTTTTGGAGGAGTTTGGGTTTGGGGTTTTTGTGGGTTTTTTCTATTTGTTTTTAGCATCTTCTGTGAGTGAGGCTTTATGCTAACTAATGAGGGCTCAGGGTTCAACAATTCATGATTCCAGCCCCCAGGGAGCTTACAACAATCCTGCCATTGAGAAAGCAGTGGGACAGTCTGTGTGACCTTAGACAAATGACTCACCTTCTTGAAACAGTGGATTCAAAATTTTTAAAGTGGGGTAATATTTATAACCACTTCATAGGATAGTTAAGAGTATTTAATAGGATAATGAATATAAAGCACTCAGCAAAGCGCCAGGCACATAATAAGCACTCTATAAATATTAACTATTGTTATTCTTGACCCACGTCATTGGGCTTGGTCAGGGTAAGAAAATGGGAGGGATAGGTTGTTCGCTGGTGCTGAGCCTACTGTTAGCACTCAACCAGCAGGCTCTCCCGACCAAATGAACATGCATTTGGCTGGATTCCACAACTCCAACCTTACAAGTTCAGTTTCTAAACTTCTCCTGGAGAACTGCTCTCACAGAGTTGATGAAATGCGACTGGTCATGCTTGTATTTTAAGCTAACTACGCCCCTGCCATATGCCTGACATATGTGCTCCCACCATAAACAACCGTGTACGGAAAGAAAAAAAGGAAAGAAAATGACAGTTGCCTTTCCAGTGGAGAGGACGGGGGTAACCTACAACACAGAGTTTGCCATTTACAAGAAGTAAAAGGAGCCCTTGGAGTCCTCAGGCTGGAGTGTTTCCACTTGGACGCAGCAGCTGTGGGCCAGATGGTCGCTTGTGGGCAGATCCAGGCTGGGAACCTAAGCGTGGCCTGTGATGATGGGGAGGACCGAATGCAAAACAAAACTTGCCTTCCTTTGGAAAATATTGCCTCAGCTTGCTGAGGGACTTTACCTCATCAGTAACCACAGTCAAGTGAGGGTGATTAACAAGAGATGGTGAAGATGAATCTCTCCCTGCTCATCCTCAAACAAAGGGAGCCTGTGGATTCCTATAGGGCTCTTATTTCTGGCAGTGAGGCAGGTGATGGGTAGGATTTGGTCTTAGGTGATTCAGAGACAAGATGGTTTTAGGATTCAAGATGGTCCTCAGAGATTTGGCCTCCTTCGTGGAAAGATCTTTTGAGAGATTTAGGCTTTTTCAAGACTCACAGTTTTGGCCTTACCTTGTTGATGCAGGTTCCTTTATCTGAGAGCTCCTTAAGGCCAAGGACCACAGTTCAGCAACTTTTGTAGGGCTGACACTATGTGTTCAGTAAATGGTGTGTGTGTGTGTGTGTGTGTCCTTGTGTGTTCATGCACGTGCTCATGTGTGTGTGTTGAGGGGCAGGGAATGAGAGAGAGAGAAACAAACAGATGAAGGAGAAGGGAAAGGGGGAGAAGGCAAGAAGGATATGGGAAAGAGGAGGGAAGAAGCAAAGGGACAAAGAAGGCAGCACAGAGACCACGGACCATGGAAGCCAGGTGGTACACAGACCTCTCAATAGATGTAAATACAGACAGTCTGACCTAACAAGGGTTCTACTTAAAGCTTTTTTGACTTTAGAATGGTGTGAAAGCAATACACATTCCGTAAAAACCATGCTTGGAATTTTGAATTTGGACCTTTTCCCAGGCCAGCAATATGCAGTAGGATCCTCTCTCGTGATGCTGGGCAGTGGCAGCCCAGCTCCCACTGAGGTGAGGTGATCACGAGGATCACCAGTGATACACACGCAACCATCCTGTACCCACACAAGCACTCTGCTTTTCACTTTTAGTACAATATTTGATAAATTACTGGAGATATTCCACACTCTTTTATAAAATAAGCTCTGTGTGAGATGACTTTGCCCAATTGTTAGCTAATGTAAGTGTTCTGAGCGTGTCTAAGGTAGGCGAGGTTAAGCTATTAAATGTATTTTCCAGTCAAGATATTTTCAACTTAAAATAGGTTTAACAGGATGTAATCCCGTCATAAGTCAGGGAGGTTTCAGTCTCTTCAGCAGATGATTGAAGAGTAACTGGACAACTCTTCCTCCCAGAAAATACCAGAGTGATGACTATTGTTCAGACATCAGTCCCAGGAACTGGGGGAAATGGATTGGAGAACAAGAGGAAAATCCTGAATGGGCCTGAGCTTTCCATCTGAGTTGGCCAAGATCACCTGGAAGTGACTAGGTCAAGTGACCTGTGGCAAGTGGAATAGACGGTCAGGAGCGAAAGACCAATTATAGGAAAAATACAGTTTATTTTTGCATACTTGAAATTTTAACATCAGCTGTTTGCTGTGTAAATTGTTTCACCTTAACTCATTTGGACAAGTATTTGTTGAGAGCCTGCTAAGATATCTGAAAAGCCATATTTTTCCCATGTGCAAATTTTTTTTGCATTGAGTTAGGAATTGAATCAATTTGGGGCTCTTGCAGTGGTGATTCAGACATTCACTTTTCTAAAGGCAGAGTCTAGAAGATACAATCTCTCAAATGCCTTCCAGCTATGAGAATAATGATTTCAGCGTTTCTGTATCATAATGAAATCCATGTATCTCCATCGCACTTTTCAACTACCACATGTGATACTGGCATTATTGTCCTCCTACTAAAGAAAGGGGAAAATGGAGAGCAGAGAGCTTAATAAATGACTTGCTAAGGATAGTTACTTGATAGCAAAACGAGAACCCAAATCCTCATCTTCTCATTTTCTGTCCACTTCATTACATCTGTTACTTATGGGTCCAGTTAACGGGCTTGGTTTTGCAGGTTCAGAAACTAGATTTTTTTTTTAAAGATTTTATTTATTTATTTGACAGAGACGCAGCGAGAGAGGGAACACAAGCAGGCGGAGTGGGAGAAGGAGAAGCAGACTTCCTGTGGAGCAGAGAGCCCCATGCGGGGCTCAATCCCAGGACCCTGGAATCATGACCTGAGCCAAAGGCAGACACTTAACGACTGAGCCACCCAAGTGCCCCAGAAACTAGATTTTTTTAACACTTCAAAGATTATTGGGTTCTGGCAGATGAATTTACTGAACCCATTCACAAAAAAACTAACTTCATCTGGGTTGGGGAGAAGAAATCCCTGGTTCTAGAGTGAGGGACAATTATCTGCCCAGGAGACTCTGGAGTTATCTGGAAAACACAAAACAGAGAATATGGGTGGTTTTGTGTGTGTGCATGTGCATGCCTACATTTCTCTTTGTTTCTCCACTTACTGTGTGAAGTGTACTAACCTGACTGGACACTTTGCTGTTTCTTGGAAGCAGTGACCAAGAGAGATCCACGGTGCCTTAGGTCCTGCTGTAAGACTGCATACACATTGGGGTGCCTGGGTGGCTCAGTCAGTTAAGCGTCTGACTCTTGATTTCAGCTTAGGTCGTGATCTTAGGATCATGAGATCAAGCCCTGAGTTGGGCTCCCTGCTCAGTGGGGAATCTGCTTGAGATTCTCTCCTTCTCCCTCTGCCCCTGCTCCCCTCTCTAAAATAATAAATAAATAAATCTTTAAAAAAGATTTTTACCCTATCTTGGGTTCCTGGAGGAAAGGCCAATTTTTCCCTTGGTCTCATCTTGCACAGGGAAGGCTATTTCATTCAATGGAGAGCCACCCAAGTCTAGTTGTGACAAGGTCTACTTTGCCATAGGTCAGGGCAGCAAGTTGTTGTTATGGACCGTTGGCATGTGCTGGGGCAAGTAGAGGCTGAAGTTCAAAAGCCTTTCTCTATGGCATGGGGAGAGGAGGCAGGCAACCCCTATTTGTCCTAGATCTGTGTGTGCCCAGGGAGTCACAGGCTGGGGGTGCACTGCTTTTTTAGCTAGCAGAGGCAGTAGGCAGGTGACCGTAACACACATTTGTGGTTTGAATGGACAAAGCAAAGCAAAGGAAAGAAAAGTCAACCAATGCTATGTATTAGTTTAAGGACAAAAAAAAATCTGAAGTGGTGTGAATATGGCCAATGTGTTTAGAAGATGCTAGTTTAAAGTTAAATGGGACTCTTTATCCTAAGATTATTTAGAGGGTATTTTTTAAAGAATTATTTATTTATTTTTATAGAGATTTCAAGAAATATCTACAAGTTCTTATTTTAAGAAAGAGAAGTGTAGACTAGAGGTGTTGAAAATTGAATACTTTCAAACAGTGGTTCTGTCAAGCTATAGAAGCTTCAAAAGTTGTCCTTCTCCTCTCCAGGGACAAAAGGACTGTGCCTAGAAACTACTGTGCCCCTCCCTTGAAGAAACTGAAGATGTATTGGTATATTTTTGCATCTTGATTCCCTGCATTTTATATACCATACTAACTGCTACTTTTCTCTTAATATACTGTCCTCCTGTGGACAGTATGACCCGGCTGAGTGGCTTACCATTTTGTTTACATCAACTACAATTTCTTCATGCTATTGTTAACAAATAATAACAATATAAATGATTAATTAAATGAGATAATGCATTGAGTGCTTATTTTTCTTGAAACGCCACCCTAGACACTTTACACACACTACTTAATGAGTTCCTCTAATTGTTACTATTTTTCCCCATATTATGGAGAAGAGATGAAGGCTCAAAGAGGTCAAGTCACTCTCCCAAGATCACACAGTTAGGAGGGGATACATTTGGAATTCTAACCAGATTATATTTAATGTAGGTACCTGGTAGTTAACTAGTACAATATTCAACTTCTACATCTCTTGATCACCTTGACTGGGCCTGGGAGACAGCTAAATGTTATTGATGAAGACCGTGGACATGCCCATATATTCTGGTCTAGCCCTCAAAATTGGAGGTGGAGAAGCTTCTGAAAGCGAGGGTAAAATGTATCCATTATGCTGCACAGCAACAGCTAGAATTATTTCCTAGAATCATAGAGATAGGAGAAGGAAAATTAGAGACAGTAAATGTGGCCAAAAACATGTCTCTAGAATTAACCAAACTCCAAACTTAAGGGACAACCCAAAAGCAAGAAGAGGTGGCAAGAAGAGGTCTTTCTTTGAGGGGTCTCAACATCTTCATTAATTTACACATCTCCAAACATTAGAGTAGACCCAAATTGTGCAGTGACTGTATGTTCTAGACCAAAGTTTGGTACAGGAATTTCACAGACTTTTTTTTCTTGATGCATTGATTTTTTTGAAGTCTATAAGGTTATAAACACTAAATAATTAAGCATTCTCTTTTATGTATGTACATAAGCATGTACATATGTATTTTCCAAGCCACTTTTATAAAAAGGATTTAAACGCCCAATTATTTTTTAAACATGTGCTAAAAATAATAAAATTATATGAAATTTGAATCATCACATTACTATTTGCAGTCCCTTATGTAGTAATTAGCATTCTAATGTTCTCTTGTTTCCCAAAGCATATAAGTTTAATCAACTGTTTTTATTTTTTACAAAAGTTTTGCTAATAATAATCAAAAAATAACCAAAAATTCATGGATTTGGGATTTGGACTTGTATAATTTTAAGTATACCTATCCTGAAACTATATGATCTTTAATATGCAGCATGTAACATATGATGCCATGGATATGAAAGGTGCTGTCAGATACCCCTGCTGCTCATCAGAGAGCCTTCAATCTTTTTCCCCTTTTAGGGATTGTTTCAGCTGCAGAGAGCCATCCTGCCCAAAGTCATTCCTTTCCTGGGAGAGCTCAGATACAATGACTAGTCAAGGTGAGAGATAAAGCCATTTCAGTAGAGACAATTCTGATGGGCTGTTTTAGCTCCAAACCTCCCCGTGGGGTGGCCAAGACTGTGTCTGAGAAAGTGACATGGCCGCAGTGTGGCTTCATTTTCCCTCCCTCTAATCCTGGGTTTGTTATGTTTTGTTTTGTTTTTTTCCTTCCACAGATTTTGATACCAAGAGCACCTATTAATAAATGTGTTGGCCCCTAAACTCCATATCAGGGTGTGCTTTCCAGAGAACACAACATGTGACTTACAAGTAGAATAGGAAATTCTTAAGAGCAGGGATCTTTGGCTATCTTGCTCACAGATACTAATTGGTTCCCAGTGCCTAGAATGGTCTCTGGCATATAATCAATTCTTAATAAATACTCGGTAATTATATAAAGCTTCATCTGCATGGTGCTAAATGCCAAAGAACAAAATAAGATAGTTGTAAAAATGGAGTTGAACTTCCAAACCAAGAGTCCCCTGACAGTTTTTACCATAAACTAGCCCACCTACAGAAGCGGGGCTATAGAAATAGCAAATACACCAACTTCATTCATTGTTGCAACATTTACGGAGGGCCTACTATGTGTCAGGCACTAAATGGGGAAAAAAGATAAAGAAAAAAAAAAAACCTTTTTTCAAGAAGCTCACCATACATTAGTGGAAGGAAATCAAGTCATCAGTGATGACACCACAGTGACAAGTACAAAGACAATGAACACAAGAGACTTTCAGAACACGTGAGAAAAACAAAACCAAACAGTAAATCCAGCCTTAGAGAGAATTCTTCTCAGAGAAAGTGACATCTCTGGGTGATTCGGTGGAGAACTACATGGCATTAAGGGCACAGACTGAAGTCCATCTATCTGGGTTCAAATCCCAGCATTAATCACCAGAGATGGTAGGCAGACAACTTATTTTCAACCTCTGCCATACTAATCTTTAAAATTGGAAAATTTAGAGTATTATAAGGGTGACATGAGTTGACAGCTGTGAAGCATCGAGAACACATCTGTCAAATAGTAAAGTCTCACTGTGAATTGAATAGATACAATTAAAATGGATAACAGGATTAGCCCAGTAAGGAATCACTTCCCAAACAGAGAGATTAGCAAGTACAGAGGCAGAGATATGCATGAGTCTGGAGCCTCCCGGGACCTGGAGGTCACTTAGTATGTTTAGGACAATGGGGGACAAGGGTGTGAATCAAGAAGGAACCAGAGAGAAAAACGGGTGGGTAGAAGGGAAGGCCTCGATGGAAGCCATCTTCCAGGAGCACATGCAGGCCCACCAGGCTTAGGTCATAAATTTCTACAAAGGGAAGGTCTGTTGAAGGGTCCTAGTGCTTAATGTCTAAAAATTCCTCTGAAAACGTTGGCCTAAGTGTGAAACACTCAGCAGATATCACAGTCATCTGAATATTGGAGCTTCTGTGAATGGGTACATTGAATCTATCGGCTAAAGAGAATGTGAAAATCCCTTTTCCATAGAATTTTCTTTTCTGCTCTGAAGGCAATCATTCAGTGTGAGGCCCCTAGTGTCTTTGAGGAAAAATGTGATATCTGGAGTATTTCATTTTACATGTTTGTATATTACTGTGGAATCAGTAGATCAGTGTCAAAATGTTCTGGGAATATTTACTTAACCCCAGATATTTTAAGAGGATGAAAGTGTTGGTTTCAGAAATAAGGAGTAACTACTGACTACCGTGCGGTGGACTTCCTTCTTACTTGGTCATGTCTTGATTGCAAATGCATCCTATTTCCTCCTTGCAAAAAGTAAAGAATAGTGTATTAGTTTGGTCAAGCTGCCATGTCAAAATACCACAGACTGGGTGGCTGGAACAACAGAAATTTATTTCTCACAGTTCTAGAAGCTGGGAAGCCCAAGATCAAGGTGCCAGCCCACTTAAGTTCCAAGTGAGGTCTCTCTCACTTGCAGCTGGACCACCTTCTTGCTACATCCTCACAGGAGATTTCTTCAGAGCATGGAGAGAGAGAGAAAAAGAGAGGATGGGAGGGGGTAACAAGATGGTTCTCTGGTGTGTCTTTGTATAAGAAGACTGATTCTATAGGATCAAGACCTCACTCTTTTGACTTCATTTAACTTTAATTACTACTGTATGGGCCTCATTTCCAAATACAGCCACACTGGGGTTAGGGCTTCAACCGATACATGAATTCGGTTCGGGGGTGGGGGGGAGACAAAAACTTTAGGTCCATAAAAAAAAAAATGCTCCCATGATTCCCTTTTAAGTGCTTTGAAATGCTAGGAATTTCTAGTTAATAATGGACTGAGTATAATCACAGTTTAATAAACATTTTCTGTGGTTGGCTTTAACTTCATCTAGCAAACAATTAAGCTCTGACAAATATGGATGACCCAATCAGTGTCTCCAGTACACTGGTGAAGGATATGGTAGAAATGTCAACACTATAAACAACCTTCTCTGTGAGCTACTTATGTGTTTTATCATTTTGCTGCAATCTAAAACAGATAGCAAATCATTGTCCTGAAAAACACAGCAGTTGGACAGAAATGGCTATGTTCATTTTTCCAAATAAATAGATTATACAATCCATTTGCAAGGAAAATCCAGAAGGATTGTATGATTCATGAATTATCTTGAGAATTGGACTTGAACACATTGATAGAAAGTCCAGCATCCTCCTGAGTCCCCAAAACAGGCCAAGGCCATCTTTATTCTGCCTTCCCAAGTCTTCTGAGGTTCACTTAACTAGGACCACTTTCACTGAGTGAGATAGAATCCTTGTCATGATGTGTGAGATGACACTGAAGCAGAAGCAGGAAAAACATGAAACAAGCCGGTCCTCCTGTAGCAAAGTAAAAACTCAAATTCCTCTCCCTTGGCCAGTGTATGCTTGTGCATTGAGCATTTCCTTGTCTGGCTAGCCCAAGGTAAGAATCCTTCGCTCCCTGTGGAAATGAAAGAACAAGACTTTCAGGTTTGCTTTCGAACACAGCCTGGGACACAGAAGGATCCAATGCATTAGGCAGTTTTTTCAGCAGAAAAACATTTGGAGAAATGTCAGGCTGTTTCCACTTCAAACTGCATTTCAAGGCCCACGGTTAAAGCATAGATTCAGAAAATATTGCTTCAAAATGCACAGGCCTGGCTGAAATCATTTGAGCTTAGTGTCACTTCTCTGCCTTTCTAATGTTTCCACATTCCTATTGTTTCACTCTTTATCATTCTCTTCTCTCCTCTCTCTCCTGTTTCTTTCTTTGCTTTCTTTTTGTCCCTTTTTCTTTCTCTTTTCTTCTTTCAATTACTCTTCCTTCCTGACCATTCCTTTCTTCCTTCCCTGTCATCAAATTGTCATCAGTGTCTTCCCTTACTTTCTTCTCTTTTTCTTTATTTACTTCTTCCCTCTTTCTTGCCATCATATTTCCAGCAAAGTTTGTTTCTAAAATGAAGTGAAAGCCAGCCCAGACAATTATTTAATCAACCATGACTATACTAGATCCTTATTAATAAAGAATCCTAGCACCTCAGGATAATCAAGAGAACAGAGTCTCTAGTCTTTAATTTTGTCAAGGAGGGAAAAGAATAGACCTGCCATTGAGACATGAGCAAGAGAGAAAGAGGCAGTGTACATTCCTTTCCTTCTTTTCTTCCTTATTCTTTATTTTTTCCCACCTCTATTTCACAATTTTCTCACTATAACCATTCTCCAAAATGAGGACAGAGGGTATTGCTAATCCCATGTTATAGATCAGAAAACTAAAACCCTGAGGGATTATTTAGCTCAAGGGTGGCATAGTTAGTGATCCTATTCATCCTCTTCATGTGAAAGCTGATGAACAAGCTCTTCCCCCATCTCACCCCCAGCCATAGTGACACAAATTTATTCCAACACCTCAATCAATCATTTGAGCAAAAATAACAGAAGAATAATCCTAAAATAACCCCACCAGGAAACACAGGTATAGATTCATAAGTTATTTACTGCTTGCTTATATGTGTGCTAGGAGTTTAGATACAATCATGGATAAAACTAATCCACATTTTATTTAGTAAATTATAGTTTTAAAGCGGGATTTTTTTTTCTTATTTGAGAAACAGTATGTCATATAGTCTAAAAATATGTATTTATAGTCAGGCAGATCTGGATTCCAATCCTCACATAACTTCTTAATTACATAACTTCAGACAATTACTTAATATCACTAAGTTTTCAGTTCTTCATTCATAAACTAGAAATAATTACTATATTTGAATAGTTATAATTACAAAAGTAATATGCTGACTACGATGCCTGACACAAGAGATAATAAATTACAATAAATACAGAACTGAATTGTTAGGATGTTTGCACAACTCTGTAAAATTTACTAAAAATTGTTGAATCGCACATTTAAAATGGTTGAATTTTATGATATATAAACTGTACTTCAATAAAGCTATATATAAGGCTATGTATGTATATATATGTCTACAAGCAGACATGAAGTCACCAGGTAGACAGAAGCATTTTAATCCAAAGAGGAATCAAAGTTTTGGCTGGTCAGTCTTGGATTCATGCTAAGAATTTTGGATGTAATCTATGAGACAGTAAAGAAAATTAATTGCTTTTGAGTCAAAGGTAAAAAAAAAAAAATTGAAGTGTGCCTTATTGATGCAGGCAAGAAGAGCTGCTGGAAATCTACTGCCAAACCACACTAGAGGTGATAAGGCCCTGCCTAGCTAGCAGAGGGAGCGGCAGGGAGGGAGCAGCTGTAAGTGATCCGTGGGGGGAGGGGGCTGGGGGGTGGGGAGGTAGGAGTAGAGGAACAGGTTGACTGACTCCTGAGAAGAATGCAGAAGAAGAAATCAAAATGACTCAGATTTTGAGCTTAGGTGTTGAATTTTAGGTAGATCAAATCTGAAATGCTGATGACACACATATGGATGGATATTCAGTAGGGATGTTTAGCAGGTTGTTAAAATACGTGTCTGAAACTGGAACCAGAGATGGGAATTCATGTGAAAAATAGTGCTAGTTGAATTCTGAGCTCAAATTAGACCTCAGGTTTACACTGAGTTCCTAACCCCTTAGCCTCCTTGCCTGAGGCTCTTGTTCTCTACACTACCAAAATTACTCTTGTGGGAAGGCATCTTTGTCTGAGGAGGGTGTCTGAAGCTTTCATCATATTCGCAAAGAAGTCTGTGACCCCAAAAACGTTAAGAACCACTGGTCTAAACAAAGTCAGTCAGATGAAAGAAACCAGAGGGTTGTTCAAGCCTGTTTACTCTCTTCTTCTATTCAAAGGTCTGGCTCAGGTGAGTGCATAGAAACACACACACTGTGGCCCCATTGTTGGTGCATGGTACCATTCTTCCATATTTACATTTCAGCTTCACTCTCATGCTCCAGGTTCCAGGTGATTTATTTGTAGTTGTACCAGTTACTATTCAAAGAGAAATACATTTCTAATACATTTTTTATTTTTGAATAGAATCCTGAATTCTTTTTTTTTTTCTTAATTTAAAGTCAATTTGTCAATATATAGTACATCATTAGTTTTTGGTGTAGTGTTCAGTGATTCATTAGTTTCATATAACACCCAGTGCTCATCACATCACATGCCCTCCTTAATGCCCATTACCCAGTTACCCCATCCCTCTACCCGCCTCCCTTTCCACAACACTCAGTTTGTTTCCCGGAGTCAAGAGTGTCTCATGGTTTGGCTCCCTCTCTGATTTCTTCCCATTCATTTTTCCCTCCCTTCCCCTATGATCCTCTGCACTAGAGAAATACATTTTTTAAATGCTCTGCTAGTTTATATTTAATTATGAAGAATTATCCTTTAAAACATTTTGGAGCTGGAACATCTCTGTAATTGCACTGACATATCTAAGACCAGCTTTCTGAGAGTCAAGGATGCATGAGAAATCCAGGATGTCATATGAAATGATTTTTTAAAAATAGAAAGTATTTTTAAAAATTATATCCAGACAGTCATTATTTTATGCCATCAGTGTGGGCTTGAAAGGCAAGTTAGTGAAGAAAATTTAAGAATACAATTGTTTTACCAACTAGTGAGCTTAAATTAGAAAAGTTGCAAAAAACTCAGATGCATTTTGTTGAAACAGCTCATTTTCCTTTATTGCTTGGTTTCATTTTTTCCTTGAAAAAATATTAAATCTAATATGTTGCTGTGTGTAAAAATACTTTAATTAGGCTATGTGGTACAAAGCATGGTTCAATGAGGGAAACACAGATGTTGAGGGACAGAAGCATACCTAATTGTATTGCTTTTTTAGCAACAGCTCTTTTATGCACTTGGAAACCATAGAATTAGGGCCAGATGGAGGAACTCAGCCTTCCAAGTGGCTGGGTAAAAGGACAGAGCATCTTCCTGCGTAGGTGCATGACTCCACAACCTTGAGAACCAGTTGACTGTGTTAGAAAAAGGATTCAGAGAATTGAGATATCTCTAGGTTGCTGCTATGTCTGTTCACGGGAGTTAAAGGCAACCTGCAGAAGGAGGACCAGGGGAAAGAGGTCTTGGGATAGAAGGTCCCAGGCCAAGGAAACCAGGGGCTGGCTTATTTTAGGCACTCAGAGGCAGCATAGCTGGGTTAAAGAGGAGCAGTGTGACTGTCAGAGTCACAGGATAAAACATCAAGTCTTAGGGGTAAGATAGGGATGGCTTTTGGAGAATTAACAGTAAAATGCATGGCTGGAAGGAGAGAAGTCAGATGGGAGTAGATAAGAGGAATGGTTTAAGAAAAGTGGACGAGAACAAAGATGGACAATGGCCAGAGTGTGTGCTATGCCTTCCCGATGGCTGTGTTTGGGGCTCAGAAGCAAGCCCCTATGAGTGACATAGGTAGAACTGAAACTCTGGAAATCCCATGCATTTAACTATTCTGCTGTCTCTAGTGTCAGAAACAGTCAGAAGACTGTGTCTTTAGTTCATGCTTAAAGTCCTCAAGAAAGTTTACCATGTATCAAGGTGGGACATTTCATCTTCTGGCAACTCCAGCTTCTAGAAAGACATCCATTTTATTCAGCAGAAATCTAACTCCCAATAGAAGACTGTAGTAAAATCAGCCTTATGTCCACTGGCAAATCAGAGAGGCTCAAGTTCTTTCTATAACTTTAAGAACCCACTACCACTACCTCTGTTAGAAATCAATAATGATGGAAGGAATCAGTCAAGTGGTTTTTGAACTTTGAATATATTTGATGCTCTAGTTACTAAAATACTTCAGAAGCTTCACAGGGTGGTACCATGGATCTCCTGGGTTTGAAGACCCAAGTCCTAGAGTCTAGATTTTATGTAATTATTTTGGCTTCTATGCTGAGTACCATGCTTCCTCTCCCAAATTCAATTTCTGGTGGAAGATTTCCAAGTGGGGGATAGGCACTGAATATTTGTCCCTGAGCAGCCATACGTGACCCTATATCTCAGCCAAAAAGCAATCCCATGTAATTGACGTACATCTTTGAGCTTGGTCAACATATTCCAGTTTGGGGATTTTGTGATTTTAGAAACATACCCATAAGAGACAAGCAGGAGCGAGACTGGGGAGCATGCTGAAGAGGAATCCCACCTCCACACTTGCCTGTATTTTCAACCCACCAGTCTCAGTTTTACCTCCTGAAGACACATACAGTAAAGCCTAATCCTGCTGTTCCAGCCTTCAAGTATTCTCAGGGAGCTATCATGCCAGCTCCAATCCCTCTCTTCCCTGAGCCAGTGCCTCCAGAGCACTGAACCAGTCGCGTAACATGCTTTCCAGTCAATCACCAACCTTGTCTCTCTCCTCTGATTGTGCTCCAGGTTGTCCCTATATCTCAGGAAATGGTGGCTAGGACTAAATATAACATATTATCTCACCAATCCAGGGACTACCTCACCCTATATTCTTGAGATGATAATTCTGTTTATACAGCTTACACCTGTATTATCCCAATACCATTATAAACCTCCCTCTCTTGTCTTGGTAGTCTCATTTTAGACACTACCCTACCATGGCTGCTAGGTAGCTACTGAATGCTGACTAGTACAATGGGCCTTGTAACAGATCAAGAGAAATAAGGGGCTGTCCTGTCTGAGGGACTCAGAGGCTACTCAGAGACACACATGTGTGTTCAAATGTATCTAATTACATCCCACAGTCAATGGTTTCCAGAGTCAGGGAGCTAAGACAACTCACAGAAGGGAGATGATGTATTTGCTAGCACGAGTAGGTGATTGTTCCAGAGAGAACATGGTGCTTGGTAATTGAATTGCTGGCTAGAGAGAAGCCTAAGAACGCATTCATTCCACAAGTATTTATTTTTACACTTATTATGTACAGAAACAAAAGGGGAAAATTAATTTAATTAGGAATCAGAGAATATTCTGATATAACCTACTTTCTAAAAATATCAAGGATTCCCCAAGTGCTCAAATTCTTTGCTAAACAGGCCGTCTGGAAAGGAGGTGAGGATGCCAAAATTGGTTAACACTTTCTTTGCCATAGTCCACTAAGGCACAGAGATATGAATGGGCATGAGATGTCTCAGCAATCACAACTCATTTGGAAACTAAACAGAGGTGAGCAAGGACCCGAGGAAAGATCTTATGCATCACACCAATGGGTGTGGACTTGCCCCAGGAGGCAGTGGGGACTTACTGGCATACCAAAAGGAGAGTGGCAAGATCAACTCCGTACTTTGCCAAGATCATGACAATATTGTGAACAGGAGAATCAGAAGTTAAGGTGACCACCTTGGATACACTTACAAGGGTCTATAGGAGAGAAAAATGACAGTCTGGGTTAAGCTGATAACACCATAAGATCGCATAAAGAACTGACTTGGGAACCATTGCAGAGGTAGAATCAATAGCTTGGATTTTTTGGATATAGCTATTGAAGGAGAGGAAAAACCCAGAAATAAAAATAATGCATTTCGCTTACCCTCTAGGGTAGTAAAAATGAACTACCTGAAAAAAAAAGCTGTAAAACTCTTTAATATGTAAGGTATTTTTATTTTCACAAGATCTTATTACTATATAGTATTTCAGTTTAGTCTTTAGCACAAGGAAGCAGGTCAAATGCACTGTGGACAACGTAGGACCATGACAAAGAGAAAAATACAACATATAGTTTTGAATGTATTTGTTTGCACCTCCAACCATCCTTAACACCAGTATGGATTAGGCATTGCCGAGCGTGAGGGACACAGACATGAATCCTCCACACCCACTGAAAGGATCAAGAGGTCATTGTTTGAATTTTCTTAAAAGAAATTCACCTACCTCAGTAAAGAATTATGTCAGTCCTGAAACAGAACTTTAGGTGAGAGGCAAAAAATGTTTAAGTGTGTGAATCTGATTAACTATCCCATCAACAAGTTTCCAAAGTGAGCTTTTTGATAATTAGCAAAACGTCTGTAATAGGATTAGCAGCTCAGAAACAGCTGCTGCTCTCGTGGCCAGGGAAGGAGGTGGGGACATTGAGGGGGGTGGGGTGGGGAATTTGGACATGAACTTAACTTTAGCCCAGCTGTTTCCCATTTGAAGAAAGGATAAAGGGTAGACACTGAGTCAGTGGGAAAGCATCAAGACAAAAGTGAAAAAGGACATGATATCAAATCACACTGGCCCTAAATTGACTCAAGTGCATACCATTGGCATGTGGTGAGAAAAGCTTCCCTTCTCTCCACAGTCCTGGGAGCTAGCCTTAGTTGCCAAAAAATGTCCCAGTAAAAATATTCATATGAAAACAACACAAAGGCAGTGTTAAGAACACCGCTGACCTCTTACAGTTTGACCTCATCTCTCCACAGCAACAAGAACTTGGAAAATCTCCCTCTCTCTGTGGATGATGCAAGACTCTCGGTTACTCTAGGTGGTTTGAGCACTTCCTCCGGGCTTTGAGCCTTCAGACTGGGAGGAGCCTGTGGGAAGCACCAGTGGATTATAGGACTCTTTCTATGGAAGAAGCAGTTCCTGCCGAAGGAGGCTGGGACAAGATTTGGGCTCTAGCTCTCTAACTGGGAAAGGAACCTAGCTAATTTCAATCATTCCTTTGATCGAGCAACTGGCAAATATTTATTGAGTACATACCATGTGCAAGGCGATAAACTAAATGCAGCAGATAGTATATTGAAAGGGATAGACAGGGTCCCTGCCCTCATAGACCTCACAATGTAGGGAGAGTAAATGGCAGGAAAATAATAAGTATTGGGCTGCCCATTTTTTTATGAGACTTCCTTAGTCTCTCTATCTTTGGTCCTACCTGTGACTATTTACTGCATTCTTTTCCTCTAGTATCTATTCAACCTCTGACCCACTAGCTCACTCTGCACCCTTTTTTTCCTATTGATCAAAATTCTTTCTTCATCCTGAGTAATCAATGAGACACCCATCCAAGAGATTAGACAGTGTTGACTTCATTTAAGTAATGCCAGGCCCAGGCCAAAGCTAGACTCAGAGGGGGGTCTTTAAGCATAGGTAGGCCTGAGCAAAAAAATCTTTGGCCAACTTGACAAGGCTTATCTTTGATAGTGTGCACCTCCCCAGGAGGCACTATTTCTTCCTGTTCTAGACTAAACAATGGGAACTGGCTTATCTCAGTATTTTATGCAGCAGAGGTACAGAACTTTGCACATAAGAGGGACTTAATTAGAATATAGGTCTTGGGAAGGGTATGTGCTATGGTGAGTGCTGTGAATTGTGTAAGACTGATGAATCACAGACCTGTACCTCTGAAACAAATAATACATTATATGTTTAAAAAAAAAAAAAAAGAAGATAGTAGGAAGGGAAAAATGAAGGGGGCGGAAATCGGAGGGGAGAAGAACCATGAGACATTATGGACTCTGAGAAACAAACTGAGGGTTCTAGAGGTGAGCGGGATGGGGGAATGGGTTAACGTGGTGATGGGTATTAAAGAGGGCACGTATTGAATGGAGTACTGGGTGTTATATGCAAACAATGAATCATGGAACACTACATCAAAAACTAATGATGTAATGTATGGTGATTAACATAACATAATATAATAAAATTAAAAAAAAAGAATATAGGCCTTTAGGTAGATAAAGTTAGCCCATTTGTGAATCTTGACACTGCTTTTTGATGAAGAGACATCTCTCAGTTTTCTCATCTCATCAAAAAACTAATAAAGAAAAAACTAATAGCATGTCCCTAACAAGCATAAAGAAAATAGGATTGCTAAGAACAATAAGTGTTATATCAGATGGGAACACCCAGCCTAGACTCTGGTTCATTCCATAAGAGTTTGTTCACTTTCTTTCTCTCAATGTGTTTTTACTGAAGTAAAATGAATTGAAATTAAAGAAATTGAAACTGAGAGATATTAAATAGCCCATATTTTCCCCAAATTTGGCTTTACTTGTTTTCTTATAATTCCATCATTTAGAGCAAGGGTCTGCAACTACAGCCCATGGGTTCAATCTGCCCCCAAAGCTACTTTCATAAATAAAGTTTTATCGGAACACAGCCATGTTCATTCATTTACATACTTGCTATGGTATCTTTTTCATTAGACTTGTAGAGTCGAATAGTGGCAATAGCCAATATATGGCCATAGCCAGCAAAGCCTAAAGTACTGACCCTCTCTCTCACCCTTTAGGAGAAGTTTGCCAACTCCTTATTTCCAGTTAAGGCTCTCTTTCTTCTGAAAACTCTTGTGAAAACTCCACATACTACCTCCAATAAGTGACACATCAAGCCACTTGTCCTTTCACCATATTATTGTAGATCAAATCACCACATGAGGTTTGGAAGCAGGGAGTGAGAACTGAAAAAAAGAACTCTCTGGCAGGGACAAAGAAGGAGAGTAATCTGGGCCAAAGGCGTTGACTCGTGAAGCAGAGAAATAAACTTGACTTTCTGAGTAGGAGAGTGGAGAGCTGATAATCAAATTAAATCTGAATGAGAGGAGGGGTAGGGGCAATGATAATAATGTTACCTCTTTGCCAAATTTCCCCAAAATATAAAAACAAAGATAAAAATTTACATACTAACTCCCCCCAAAGTAGTGGGATCACTATCCCTGAAAATGGAAGTGACAGAAAAAGAGGGGTAAAGCAGGTAACAAAGGAGAACAATTTTTATAGCATGTCCCTAACAAGCACTACTTGAGTGCTCAGTCTCGTGGGACATCTTCAGAGAGATACCTGGAATTACTCTCTCCAAAACTGGCTGTCAGGGAGTAAAAAGGAGGGATAGCTCCTAGCCCCAATTAGTCAAAGGTGCCCCATGGGACATGGACTCCACCACACCTCAGGATTGTCCTTCCTGGCCTGAAGAAGCTGGAAATCAAGACAGCAGTAGAAACACTTACAGCATAAGCCATGGCTTGAGGAGCCAACCTGTTGGTGACTGTCGGCCTCATCTGCAGCCTGTAACCAGTGGTCTCGCTGGCCTGGCCAAGTAAACCAAAGCCCACGTGTAGGCACCAAGTGAGTTTCAGGGAAGCAGGGAAGCTGTAGAGCAGAGGTCAGAAGTGAGACCGGGCACTGTCAGGTCATGACTGCCAGTGACACAAGGGGCCCAGAAAAGTCCACACAGTGGGTCTGGCATGGCCCAAACCAGGGAGGGCTGCCATGTGCTCAATGAAGACAGAAACCTCCCCCTCTGTGTCCTGTAGGAAAGCAACTGATGCCAGGCAATCTTCCTCAAGAATCATTAGTCACTAGACAAAAAGTCATAGAATCTGGGGAAACTCTTAAACTGGCTTTGGCACACTACAGCTTATCGAGCACCTACTATACGCTGAGCTTTTTTCAAACATATATGTTTTTAATCTTCAGGAAATCCCCATAAGTGTGAAACAACAATCACCATTTTACATTATCAGTGAACCGAGACCCTGAGCGATTAAGTAACTTGCCCAGTATCTTCATTATTTGGGGACCTATCATAAGGAAAAGGGACTAGACCCTCCCAGGTGCCCCCAGGGAGCCAAACTGAGAACAATGGTAGAAATGCTTAGAAAACAGTACTTAGAACAGGAACTGAGAGTCTGAGCTAGTTCTTCAAGCAGGCAACAAGCTATCATACAGAAGAGTGAGTTGCTCATCTGTAGCAGTAACGAGCACAATGTCATGCCTGTAGGAGAGAGAGGTAAGGTCCCCCAGTCTGGTAGAAGCCTGGGCTAGATGAAGGGTCAAGTCTTCTAGGGTCTTTTTTAATGAAGAAAGAGTCAATACCAACACAGATATTTTTACAGTTGCTATTTGAATGTCAATTTGGGAGAAGAAAAGATACTTATAAAATAATAATAATATATTAATAATAAGATCTACTGGTATTTGGCATTTAATATGTACCAATTACTTTTCAAATAGCTTTATACATATCATTTTTTTAAAGATTTTATTTATTTATTTGAGAGAGAGAATGAGATAGAGAGAGAGAGCATGAGACAGGGGAGGGTCAGAGGGAGAAGCAGACTCCCTGCTGAGCAGGGAGCCCGATGCGGGACTCGATCCTGGGACTCCAGGATCATGACCTGAGCCGAAGGCAGTCGCTTAACCAACTGAGCCACCCAGGCGCCCAATATCATTTAATCTTTACAACAACTATGGGGTCATCATTACCATTTTCCCCACTTTACAGATGAGAAAACTGAGGCTGGCAGAGACAAAGCACAGAAACTTGCTTGCTAAGGTCTCTCAGCTTGTGACTGTCAGCAATGGGCAGCTGGTGGCTGAAGCCCCACCCCTACTTGCTCTGCTCTGTTGCCTGGATTATTCTACATTTGCCTACCGCTGTCAACTCAAAATCACTGGAGCCTGAGCTCCTGGGAAGGAACAGTCATGTGTAAGGTCACTTTGGCAGACAACGCTGCATTTTAAACAGCTTGAGTATTTTTTCTGTGCAAATTTCCTGAAAATCCTTTCCTCATGAATCCCTTATTTTTCCGTTGCATTTAAAACCTCCCAGGCTGCCATTTAAAATGTTTTGAAAAGAAATTTTGCAGGTTTCTCCCAGTGAAAAATCAACCAGATCATCAAACGACAGACCTTTTTCACCTCCTCGGGATGAAAATGATTTTGGAAAAGAATGAGACAATTGAAATAAGAAAACAAGCCTCCAGAGCAAGATCCTAGGATAACAAAGGGCCCAAGACAGGTAATAAGCGGGTGATTCAGAGATGGGTGAGGCTGTAGGGAAATAAAGGCAGAAACGGAGAGGAACTTCTGCCTTCTGAAGGCTTTGGCATCAAGAAGCTAGAGACGAGATAGTCCAAAACTGCATCCATGGAAAATCACAGCTGCAGGAAACCACAGGGTGACAGACTAACATCTCCCACCACAGAGCTTCCTGCCCCGCCTGAGACAGCACACAGTTACCAGTTGCCTCACAGCAAAAAATCCTTAAACACTTAAACCATATTTAATTTTGAAAGGACACATCTTGCTACAATTTACTTCTTTGATTTTTCCACCACAGCTGAAAAGTTTTGCCTTGACTTATAATCTAACACTTTCCTCAGTTTCCAGCATAGCCTCTGGAAGTCAGACTGCTCCAGTGTCTACTGTTGGCTCCATCACTCGCTAAGGGACGTGAACCTGGGATAGGTTACTAACCTCCCTAAATCTCAGTTTTTTCATATATCAAATGGGAGTGATTAGAGCTCATTCCTCATACAGTCATTATTTTGAGTTCATGAAATAGTGTATGCCCAATGCTTGAAACGGTTCTTGGCACACAGGAAACCCTCTAAAAAAACACCAATTACTATTATTTTTTATCTATGTGAAAGAGAAAGGTAGTTATCTTTCCAAGGAAGTAAAAATCTGAGAGTAGACCACTTATCAAACTGTTGAGGGCCAAGTTTTGAAATAAACTTTTAGAAAAAAATAATTACCCACCTGGCCCTACTGTGCCCATCATCTCTTTTAATGAGTCGTCTTGACACTTAGTCCCCTTTTGCTGCCTCAGATTCTAGTCTAAGAAATATGTCCTCTAGAAACGACACTCCCTTAGATGCATTCTCCAGAGTTCACTTGGTTTTTACCTCCAGCCTCTGTCTTCCACAATGGAGCACCTTTCCTTGGTCTGCAACTTTTATCTTCTCTTTTCTCCAGAAGATTTTCATTTTCAAGATAAAACAGTTTATAGGATTATTAGAGGACTAAAGGAGATGATACATATAAAGTTATTAGAATACTTCCTAATACAGAATAAAAGGAAGTGTTTGATATGAATGTTGAAATATTAATATTCCTCCTTACCTCTTGGCAAAAAAAAAAAAAAAAAAAATCCTCCTGCCTGTGTGACCTCATGGTACTTCTGCTCTTTGTTATATCAGTAGGTCATCCTGCCATCCTAGTCCATTTGGGCTGCTATAACAGAATACCATATGGTTGGTGGCTAAAGCTACAAACATGTATTTTTCATAGTTCTGGAGGCAGGCGAGTTTAAGATCAGGGTACCAAAAGATCTGGTGCCTGGTGAGGGCGCTCTTCCTGGTCCATATATGGCCATGTTCTCACTGTGTCTTCATGTGGTAGAAAGAAGGCAAGAGAGCTCTGGGGTCTCTGTGATAAGACACTATTCGAGCTCCCGAGGGCTCCACCCTCAAGACCCAATCACCTTCCAGAGGCCTCACCTCCTAACACCATCACACTGCAAGGTGGGATTTCCACACATGAATTGGGGTGGGGCTGGGGTGGGGGATACAAACATCCAGTCCATAACACCTGTCCACACACTGTCTCATTTTACACACCTCTAGTTCCGAGGCCAAGGAAGAATGAATAATAACTCATGGCAAGCACCTGGAATCTGATGGCCATCATCTCTTGGAAAATGCCTGTAACCGTTGCCCTGGTTTGTTCTGTGTCCTGGCTCGTACATCCCCCATCGGAACTCTGCTTACACTGGATTGCCTTTTCAAGGTACATATCTATCTCTCCCACTAGATTATGTGCTCCTAGACAGCAAAACTAATCTTATTTATCTATTTCTCCTTGAACCTCATGCAGAGCCTGGCATAGAGTAAGTACTCAGTTGTTTGTTAGACAATATACTTATTTTCGTTTGTAGGTAGAGGAGCCATTGGAACCTAGTTCAACTCACAGCACAAATAGAGCTAAGTCCTGAGTCTATGTGGGGGCCAGGCCATACTCCTTACATGTGGCAAATTTGAGCATATTATATACGTGTGCCAAATTTAAGCAACTGGATTTACTTCACTTTAAAATTCTGAACTCAAAAGATGCACGACACCCTACCAGAAAACTACTTTGCCTCGAACTGGGTAGAAAATTCAAAAAGACCATAACGGAAGAAGGCTGTGATTGCCTGTGCTATGTGCCTATGGTATTTGGGATCGGCCATCCTCATCTAGACCTCTCATACTGTCGTCCACTTTGGTCCAGGACTTCCTGGCAGCCCTCAAGGTGGCTTGCTTAGTGTATTAAGCAATATACTAATGTTTACATATGACATTGTCTATACTTTCTGTTTCTGGAATTAAATCTTTTGCTTTTCGATTTTTAATAGAAACGAGACATCACGTCACTGATGTGTCATCAAAAGCAGTGCCAGACTGCCTGTTCTCCCTGGGAAGGATTTAATGGCTAGGAAGAATACATGGAGGAGATCATCCTGGGGAATTCAGCTCAAATATATGCAGACCACAGAAGCACCAGCTCCAGGGGCCCAAGACGTAAAATCAGCTTTGCACAAAGGGGATAGGCAGCTTCCGAATTAAACTGCTCGAAAGGCTCAGATGTCTGGAGTTGATTCATTCTCTGGACAGATGAGGATTTGCCAGCTATATGCCAGTGTTTGTGCTGTGTGCTAGAATCACAGAGATGAAATGTGTGTGTTTATGGTACATTTAAGGAACAAATAGAAGAGTTATTTCATCTTCTAAAATAGATGAAAACTATATACTAGAGGTAACTGATGAATCATGACATTCTGGTTATTTAGATGAAGAGCAGAAAACTGTAGGCATATTAGAGTGACAGGAAAAACCAACTAAGTTCTTCTGGCACAAACCATGTGTGTGCCAGATATCATTTTGTGTGTGCATGATATCATAAACACTAATGTCATTGGCCATTGTTGTTACACAAGTTGTGCCAAAGTGAGCTACATATTTTCATGTATGATGTCTGCATATTTGCACCGAGAAAAATACTTAATGTTTACAAACTGCATAACTGCTTGCTGGTCTTGTTTGCTCACCCTTCCAAATACAGTTGGGAAGAGGCTTGTTTGTTTGTTAAGGTCTAACACAGTTGCTTATACAATGTCCACTGTACACTAGCATTAGAGATCACAAACCCCCACCCTCTCCAAAGGATTATGAAGAGGCAAGTGCTAGAGAAAAGGCCAGAAGTCTGCAGAATCTCTGGTACAAAGTCCAGAAATTTCTCCCCAAACACACTCTTACTCTGGGACAAAGGGTACTTGGAAAGAGTGAAGTGTCCCGCCTTCCAAAAGCTAAAGCAAAGGCAGTATCTAATAATGCTTGATCACTGTATTTAATAGGGAAATAAAGAGTGTGTGAAACTCTGTAGCTAATTTAGATAACCTGAAATTTTATTCTCATTGTAAATAAAAACAGCAAAGTGGAAGAAGAAGTGGGGAGAGGGGGAGAAGAAGAAGAAGGGAGGAAAAGAAGGGAAGGAAAGAGAGCAGATAAGAAATTAACAGAAGAGAGCATCCAAACTAGGATATCTGTTTAGCACAGGCATAACTGGAGCCTCAGAAGAAAAGAGGGCACAAGAAATATATGAAGAGATATGCTGAGAATTTCCAAAAAATAATGAAAGTCAATAATCCACAGATCCAAGAAGCTCAGAGAACTGTAAGCAGGATAATTACACACACACACACACACACACACACATATCCCTCTGGATACATTGGCGTTTTACTGTTGAAAAAGAAAGAGAAAGAGAAAATGTTGACAGAAGTTAGAAAAAATATATATTACATAGAGGCAAAGAAAATTCACACAGACATTCATGCAAAAAGAAAAATAACATCTTTCAAGTACTCACAAAAAATTTGTCAAGCCAGAATTTTATATCAAGCAGAAATGTCTTTTAGACAAACAAGAGCTGGACCATTTATTGCCAGCATACCTGCACTTCAAGAAATGTTCAAGAAAATTCATAAACAGAAGGATTAAGATACCAGATGAATATTTGGATTTACCCAAAGAAATGAAGAGTGCCAAAAGGGTCCAAAGGAGAGTAAGTATTAAAACACACTTTATTTCTTGATTTTAAGGGCTTTCAGAGATCATCGATGGCCAAATGACAAACAGTAAGAATATATTTTGGAATACGTCACATATGTAGAAGTAAAATGTATGCCAATAATAATACAAATGATAAGAAGAAAGAATTGGAAATATATGTGTTAAGGTTCTTTTTCTAAATGTGCAGTGGTATAATATTACTTGAAGGTAGATGATTATGATTTAAATATATATATTGAAAATGCTAGAGCAAATACTTAAAGAGAGATATAATGAAAAATCCTGGAAATAAAATTTTAAAATATTCAATTTTTTGAGAAAAGAAGAAAGAGAAAAAAAACAAAAAGTAAGTGGGATAAAGAATAAATAACAAAATGGTAGGTTTATGTCCAACTATATCAATAATTACATAAAATGTAAATGGTCTCAATCATCTCAATTAAAAGGCAAAGACTGTCAGATTGAAAAGAAAAAAAGGCTATTTTGAAATTTATTTTACATATAAACAGATAAAAAGTAAATGATAAAATATAGTCAATATTTGTACGTAAAAAAAAAGGAGAACTTAAGGACTGAAGTAAAGTTTTACCTCAAGCAGCTTGTGTAGCAATGTTGTTCATAGAGGTGAAGAGGATGGGAGAATAACAGGTTTGGGAAGTACAAACAATAATTCAGAGAGTGTATTAGTCAAGATCAGAAATTAAACTATGGACTTTGGACCAAATCCAACTGGCCTCCTGTTTTTGTATGGCCTATAAGCTAAGAATAGTTTTTATATTCATAAATGGCTGAAAATCAATAGAAAAATATTTGTGACATGGGAAAAATATGTAAAATCCAAATTTCAGTGTTACTAAGAAAGCTTATTGGAACACAGCTGCACTCATTCATTTACACATTGTCTTTTGCACTGTAGTGACAGGGTTGAGCCCTTGTGACACAAACCATATGTAACACTAATCTCACACTTCTCCTCAGTGCACTATAAATTACAGCGGCATAGTTACTACTCAGCAGTACTACATGTCACACATATAATCATGATGTGTTATTTTATGTAATTTTTATTACCAGTGAATACCCACCAAATCAAAAAAAGGAGAGAAAAGTTGACATCAGATGTTATGCTTTTAAGACACAGTGGAGTGTGGATTACTTTGTTATCGAATTAGACAGCAAAGCAGACTTTGCTTTGGTTTATTATTCAATAACACCGAAGCTATGGAATATATTATGTGATGATATTACCTTATCAAGCATTCACCACAATATTCCCAATTCATGGGAAAGCAACAGTCAAAAAAATTAGAAAGTTTAAAACTTAGTATCTCATCACAGCGGACTCTCTTCACCCAGATATAAATAAAAGTAAGGCTACCACCAAAGTAAATTTCCAAGTGGCTCATTGGTTAGCTAGCCCAACAGGGCAAGTTATCGATGCTGACTCACTTAAATCTGTTTGATTGCAGCAGCCCAAGAAATGTGTGCAGAGAACACTTGCTTAAGAGCAGTAAAACCACTGCTCAAATAGTTGAGAATATGGGGAACAACATCAGTAGTCAAAAACAAAACAAATGCTTTTATGTGCTTTTCAAGGCTCTTAATGAGTCTGCAGTGGTTACCAGTACTGTTCAGTTGTTGTTTATTCAAGGAGTTAATACTGAGTTTGAAGCAACTGAAGAATTAGCCTGAGTGATCTGGGTGGAATAAGTACAGGCAGGAATAATTTCAAAGCTAAGAGAACATAATTCAATATAAAAGGAAATGGAATCTGCTAAGATGTGTTACAACTAATCATGTTAAAAATATAGATGAAGTAGAAAAAGACACAATTGAATAAATTTACAAAGCTCATGAAGAGTACAGTTTCTGTACGCATTATATGCATCAGAATATTATTAGTTATGTGATATCATACCATAGAGGCAACGGTGAGCTTCGTTTGCTCATGACTTCGTTATTTTGGATTTTTTCATTCTCAAACCTGTGTGAGAAAGAGGAGTACAGGGGAATTCACAACTGTTTTATCTACCATGGAATGGAAGTGACAAATCCCTTCTGCTTGATTTTAGAGTCATCAGAATATAGATGGTATTTAAAGACATGAGAAGGAATGTGAACATCTGTGAGAAAATAGAATGAGAAGGGGCAGGGAACACACCCCAAGGCACCTCAACGGATACAGCCCCAGTCAGCCAGAAGAAAATATGAGAAGGCCATTGAAAGTGACAGCTGGAAGAGGAAGAAAACCAGGACAGTTTGATGTCACTAAAGCTAAGCAAAGTCTCAGGATGCAATGTGAGGAGGTGCCCGGGTAGCTCAGTCAGTTAAGTGATTTGGCTCAGGTCATAATCTCAGGGTCCTGGGATCGAGCCCCATGTCCAGCCCCACTATGGGCTCCCTGCTCAGTGAGGAGTCTGCTTGTCCCTCTCCTTCTGCCCCTCTCCCATCTAGTGCTCTCTCTCTCTCAAATAAATAAATAAAATATTTTAAAAAATGCAAAGTGAGAGGTCATGTATACCTGTGGTATCAGTTACCAACTGTGACTAAGGCAGGTTACAACTTCTCGCACACCTGTATATTCATATATTGATAGTACCTACCTCAAAAGATCCATTATGTAGATGAAATGCAAAGTGAATATGAAAGTACTGTGAGCCCTACGCCAACAATGACAGTAATTGTTGTCACGGTAGTTACCTGCAGAGACTCCTCCACTTTGTGCCAAATCGGCTTGAAGAGAAAGAATTCTCCCGTAACCTACTTCAACCATTGCCTCCACCTTACCACATCAGGTTTTACCAAACTAGTTCGGGTGTGGATAACCACAATCTAATTGAAATTCAGTGATTCCTAATCTAAAATGTTTCTGAGCAAGACCCACCCAAGGATATGAATCTCTCTTTCAGTAAAATGGGAGTGGTGTGTTAAATCCTTACAATCTTTCTGGAACAAATATCCCACTCAAGTTTGCAGCTCCTGAGCCACCACAAGGCCATAGGCAGGCACAGTAAGCTATAGTCTGAATTCTGGTAAATAGTGCCCCAAATTTCAGGGAAATCATAAAAGCAGATGAATGAAAGCTGTGTCTAAAGTGCTCTGGCTGTTAGGCATGATCAACAGTAAAGGTAAAAATAAGCAAATATAAATGTGTCTCTACTTAACTCCGGAACTTTCACTTTATAGATTTTTATTAAAACACATTTGCAAAAGTACAAGGGTTAGTTTGTGTTTTCTTTTTCTTTCTTTTTTTTTTTCACAATGATATATTGGCACTGTTCAATTGAAACCATATGTTGGCTCGATAATTCACATTCGCAAAATGTGTACCATTTTAAGACCCAGTAAAAACAGAGGGGAGATACTGTGTTTCCGATCTGTGGGAAAGGAGGAAAGCCTCCTCTTTGATCAATTACCTACAGAGCAGAAATGTAAGGCAATTGATGTAATGGCACACGGGGGTATTGGAAAACAAAACAGAAGATTTAATTCCAGCTTTTCCACCTATGGGCTCTGTGTCCTTTTAAAGCATTTGTAATCTCACTAAGATTCACTTTCACTTCTTCTGTCATGAAGATAATAATGCCTACCTTGGATAATTGTTACATGGACTAAATAGACTTTAGATAAAGGATTCATATGCAGAGTCATGGTTGAACTTAACACCAAATGAAATGGATGACAACTTAAAGTTCATTCTATACTCTACTCTTCTTTGTTTTCATTTTGTTTGTTTGATGGTTTCTGGACATTAATTATGGAAAACTGAAAAGCTGAAACTGGAAGCTTGAACAGGAATGAAAATGAATCTGATCAGTCCTGAGCAACTTCTATGCACCCCTTCACCCAGTGAAAGCTTCTTCAAAGCTAATGTGTATCCCAATGACCCAGGGACCTTGATAAAATGCAGATTCTGACTTAGTGAGCCATGGGAGGGTTCTGGAATTCTGTTATTTGTAGCAATCTCCAGGTGATAACAATACTTAATCGCTGGTAAACAACTTTTTTTTTGTTTGTTTTGCACAAGGGATAATTTAAGGAAAATAAAAAGGGTTATAAGCTACTTTTTTTCTTCAAAATTCAGTAGCTTTATTGAATTTCATGGGGAAAAAATGCTTGTTATTAAGACTTTAGGGTATTAACAATAGCCAACATTATTATTGAGAGCTTACCATGTGCTAATTGCAATGCCAAATGCTTTACAAATATTTGTAAAGAGTCCTTATGTATCTATTACTGTGTTATGTATCCCCATAATAAAAAACCAGAGACCCAAAGAACTTAAATGACTTAACCATGTAAATATTACAGCCAGCTTTTTTAAAACAAGTCTGTTAGATTACTGAGCCTATGCAACTTTCTGCCTGTGGTTTACTAACAAGTAAAATGTCAATGATAAATTAGGTACCATACTTTACAAAAATGTTACTAAAAGAGAGAAAATGTGATATTGAGGAATATGGAAACTTCTTTCTAATCTCTTTGAATAGAGCTTTAGAGTTCACAAGGGTATTTATATGCATTGTCTTATTTCATCTTGGAGACTCAAGTTCAGTATTATAATTTCTAGTTTATTTCCAATGCCTAGAGCAGGACCTGGAATATAACAAGTGTTCAATAAATACTTGCTGAGGTTCAAAAATTATAAACATCTTTGAATAACAACAACAAAAATTCTTGCTGAAGTAATCCACATACAGATGAATGAATGAATTTATTGGTAGCCCTGCTGAGAAAGATGTAAGGCTAAGATAGACAGTGTGTTGTGATAGATTTGTGATGTGTGCCATGGTGTGGCACAGCCTGTGTTATAGAACTTCCATCTTTGTAGTAGGACGTCAGTCCCGGAGGGCAAGATTAATTTATCCTTAAATCCCCTGGCTTAGTATAGGCAAGATATGGGAGAAAATGAGGTTAAAAAACATGTGGGAACTGGTGTAAATAGATTGGCCTCTAAGAGTCTACTTCCAAAATAAAGACAAAATAGGAGATTAGAGATTGAAATGTGCAAGGGTTGGCTGGTTTACTCATGGTCACAGCCTGTTCAAACACAGAAGAGGTAGAAGATCGAGGGTTTGTCCACAAAGAATATGGAAAAAGGGAGAGTCAGAGTGACAGTTCTTAATAGTGCCAACTAAAGACAATTCAGCAAAGATGGTGTGGTAGTTAAAGGTATGGCTTCTCCAGTCCTCTTTGTGGCAGGTAAATCCCCATCTGGAGATGGATGTCTCAGTTCAATTTCACCTGGTAAAGTTAAACATTCAAAATATTTACAGCTAACTTATCTTGCACTTGGGGTATGTTAACTGGAGTACCCGAGTCTGTAGTCTCCTCAGAATACTCTGTAATCATTTCACATTCTCATACAGAGCACTGAACAAAGACAAAGGTTGAGGCAGAAATTGACCTCACTCAGGTCATTGATGATAGGTCAGGTTATGGTGTGGTAACAAATAACTGCAAAATTCAGCAGCAAGCAGACCAAAAGTTTATTTGTCACTCATGCTCAGTGTCTAGTTGGCTTGGCAGTGGCTTCTGCTCATTGCATCACTGGAAGAAACAGGCTGAAAGAGGCTCCACCTTAATACACGCTTCCATAGTCACTTCAGCAGCTGGAAGGGATGGCTTTCAATGTGAATTTCCAGGACCAAAGAGTTCTTCAAGAATTCTCTTCCAAAGACCAATATATTGCCTCTTAAGGTCACATTCTGTGGGGTTCAGCCCTTGGCCCCCGTCAGGCAAGACCTGGGCAGGACATTTCTGACAATTCTATTCTAATACTTGCTGTAGCAAATGGACCACATAAAGGATGTTATTTATATTCTGCTTTATTTGATGTCCATTAAAGAAAGAAATTTATTCTTTTATCACATATCATTCATACTTTGCTAATACTCTTGAGATAGACCTATATTGAAAGGTTCAATTAAAATAATAAGAAGCAATATTAATTCTACCTGATAGGCCTCTTTTCTCTAAACCAATCAATTCTACCTTTCCACCTGGACTCCCAGAAATGGATGTTCTCCGACAGGTGAATGTGGATCTCCCTTTCACTCTGCTCTTCTCCTTCGCCCAACCCACTCCCTTTTGAGCATGAGAATCTATGCTCATTGCCTTTGGTATAATAGCCAAACAGAAAAAAATATGTATTCAAAATAAGGATGATCACAAAGTGGTCTATTATTTGTTGACTGTCAATACCCTTTAAGTGGTATTTAATACATTTTAATATAGCAGTAATGGATAACACTGTTGGAGCCTGGAGAGTTATCCAAACTATCTGGACTTTTACATGCATCTTTATGAAAGTAAGTTCCCGTTACAAGTCTTTTCTCAACAGTTGTATTTTCCCATAACATAACTTTGGTATATTATGGACATTCAATACTCAGAACAGATTATAACAGCTTTTATTCATTCTACAAATGTATAGCGAATACTTACTCTAAATCATACAGTGAAGTTTGCTTGAAGAGCAAGCAAATAGTTTAGAACAAAAATAATGTAAAAGTGATTTTGGAGAGCCATACTAACTTTAAAGCAGCTTTGGACTCCTTCATTCCAGTCCCCAAAGCAAGGATAGCACAGTGGTAAGGAGCTTGGGTCCTCTATCAGGTAGAGTTGTGTTAAAATCTCAGTTCCTCAATTTGCCAGTTTTATGACCAAGGGCAAGTTATATACCTCCGTGAGCTTCAATTCCCTCATCTGCAAAATAGAGATGAAAAGTGGTAATCCTGATTTGCAATGATTACTTAAGTTCTATGTAAAGCACTTAGCCAGTGATAAATGCTCAATGTTGAATTTCTTTAGTTCCAAAATGCATTTTCTATAATGTTTTAACAGCTCTGAAATTGGGAAGCGTCTTACAATAGATGTGTAGTGTAAATGCGTGACCATTAGCTTTTTTTATTGTAATGTCAGTGCTTGACATTAAGCTTTGGTTGTCAAGGCATCCATTTCAAAGACATCCATCTCAAATAAACACATTGGCGGCTACACAACTAGATAAAGGGCCAGGCCTCCCCACCCATGAGTTTCCCCTTTTAAAAAGCCCTATCTGAGTAACCGTGCTTTCCCTTCTCCAGGCTTACGTCCCACTCATGTTTTAAATTCCCCAATTAATAGTGAACCTGGAAAACTCTAGGTGTCTCTCTGTCTCTTTCTTTCTCTCTTTCTCTCTCTCTCTCTTACTGCTACCTTATCTGTGGCCCTGGGTGTGGTATGCATCCTCCAGGACTTGTGAGTAAGAGTGTTTCAAAGTTTCCTGATGGTTGTCGCTGAGGTGTGTTCTGCAATCATAGTAAGAACCACAAGGTTCAGTCCAGGAAGAGTATTGTCTCCAATCAGGAAATGTCTGTTAGGGCTAGTATGGGCACAGGTGAGTGCCCCCAGGCATTTCTACCTTACAGCATCATAATCAAGAGGCTCAGAGCAACTCAGAACAAGAGAACAATTTGTAGTCTCTGTTGACTAGGGAGCATCTGTGAGGTCAATGTCATCCTTTGTGCTTGTGTGATTTCAAACATGGATGCCCACATTATTGTCACTTCAATTGATGTATGTGCATAGTTGTTTGTATATGTGCCGAGTGTCATTGGCTTTTTCGATGTCTTTTAAAAAGATAGCGCTATGATTCCAATTGAAATCATAGTTAAAATGTATTCTTGAGGTCACAGAAAATGAATATTGTGACATTTGATATTAAGGACACAAATATCATTGTTAAAATGTATTCTTGAGGTCACAGAAAATGAATATTGTGACATTTGATATTAAGGACACAAATATCATTGTTGAAAAATCACAAAATTCCGTATTTTCTTGCAAAGCAACAATCAAGACCTAAGAAAGATACCTGATGGGGAGAACAAAGGCAGAAAGAAATGCAGGTAAAATTAAATTTCCTTATAACCTGCAGCCCACCGACAAATACTTGAGGCAGGTGGAGTATAACATTCCTTCAGCAAACTCCCAACTGTCTTAATGTTAATGTTTCGCTAGAGGGAAAACCAATATTAGCTTGACAATAGCTAGGCCTCCAGGATCCTGTGAGTCTTCTTTAGCATTTGAAAATCCTTGTGGAAACTTCCCTTTATCTTTCCTTCCCCCAACCCCAAAATATACAAATCAGTTGCTCCTCACAATCCTGGGGCACCAGTTCTTTCTGCCCATGGGTCCTGACCCTGCGCTTCAATAAAACCACCTTTTAGCACCAAAACATCTCAAGAATTCTTTCTTGGCCATCAGCTCTGGACCCCAGAATTCCAAACTACATCGATACCTGCAAGTAAATGAGGCTGTTAACGTTTTCTTACTTAGGTATCTACAAAAAGATTATCTATAACACACCAAGCAGTAGAAATGAAGACAGGATAAACTGATATAGGGAAGAGGTAAAAGGAAATGACAAGCTGATATGACAAATTCATATTTTACAGAGCACAATAGGGCATTAAACAAGAATTTGTAAAAAAAAAATTCCTTCCAACTTTGAACTTAAGTTCCAGAGCTATAGGATCATGAAGACAAAAACAAGAGAGGAAGGAAGGAAGGAAGGAGGGAAGGAAGGAAGGAAGGAAGGAAGGAAGGAAGGAAGGAAGGAAGGAAGGAAGGAAGGAAGGAAGGAAGGAAGGAAAAGAGGGAGGGAGGGGAGAAGGAGGGAGGGATGAAGGAAGGAGGGAAGGAAGAAAGGAGTTAATTTCTCTTGTATTTTCCTTTAAATATACTCCCAAAATGGATAAATGATAAAAGTTTATGTTTAAATAAGTCTAAAAGGGCTTTATCAATAAATTATTTAAAAAAATATTCAAGAGGGGTGGCTGGGTGGCTCAGTCAGTTAAGCGTCTGCCTTCTGATAGGTCATGATCCCAGGGTCGTGGGATCCAATCCCGCATCAAGCTCCTTGCTCAGAAGGGAGCCTGCTTCTCCCTCTGACTGCAGTTCCCCCTGCTGTGCTCTCTCTCTGTCAAATAAATAAATAAAATCTTTAAAAAAAAATACCCTTTAAAAAAAATTAAAAATACTCTAAGAGCATTCTGCTAGAGTTTTATTGACTTTTTTTTTCCTTTTGGTACACAAAATGATAGTACATCTTAAAGCTGATAACATCTTAGACTGGATGAAATATGACAAAGGTTAGCTATTGTTATAGCCATTATCTCTGCAACATTAGCAAGATTTCTCTCAAAAATATTTATCGATAGAAGACAGTGCCACTTTACACTTTTAAAGTTGCTCCAGGGGCGCCTGGGTAGCTCAGTCGTTAAGCATCTGCCTTCGGCTCAGGTCATGATCCTAGGGTCCTGGGATCGAGCCCCGCATCGGGCTCTCTGCTCTGCGGGGAGCCTGCTTCTCCCTCTCCCACTCTCCCTGCTTGTGTTCCCTCTCTCGCTGTGTCTGTCTCTGTCAAATAAATAAATAAATAAAATCTTTAAAGTTGCTCCATGACTATCAGGGTCCATTTTACAATGTGTACAACAATGACCAAGCATTAGACAAAAATTAAAAATTCAGTCATTTACCTATTTCTTCCATCTCAAGTAATGTTTGGTAATCTCCTGTGACTTTTCTCCTGGGGAACTTCTGGTAACACTTCTAGGCTCAGACACATGACTGATTTGCCTGTTTAATCCAAGAAATGATTCAATAGATTTTTCCCCAGTGAACTTCCTGCCAGGGCTGTAAGCTCCCAATCTGAATAATAGTCTATAGACCATAGAAGGCATTAGGGAGCGTTCTCGATATCATAACCAGGGCTAGCCCTCGAGAAATGCTGCCCATCAGCTAAATTTGTCTTGAGTGTTAGCCTTTTTCCCCTTAATAACTCATTGTAGGTGTGCACACACATGCATGCACACACAGTACTCTTCTGACTCTCAGCTGGCTATGAAAGAGCAGAATAAAGAAAGCTCAACATAAGCAATGTGCCAGGAGAAAATATTTTCAGTTCTAACACAGTGATAACCTGAGTACATGTGGTATTTTTTTGGTCTCCTACAGTCTATTTGTGAAAGGATGCAGTGAAAGAAATGCAAATAAAAATAAAATAACTCAAATTGAAGGTTTTAAGTTCCCAATAGTTCAGATTCTGGCATAAATAATAGATTTGCAGGAAGCGAAACAGTTTCCTACTACAGAGAGAATACACACAACTTCTATGGGCTGGAGGAAATAGGAAGAAGATTTTCAGAGAAAGTAAAAGAGTTAGACAGAATTTGGTAAGCCGGCATATTTCTGACTCCAAGAATAGAGCCCTGGGGTAGGAGTAAGGGAAAACAATAGAACCCCTAATATAAACTCAAATCCCAAAGTAGAAGACTCGTGGGCCTTTTTTCTTGGGTGCAGCCCAGAAAAATGAAAAGCACTTTAAAGAAATATCTCACACTTGCCAGGACAACTATAGTAGCTGTGGTAGGGGACCCACTGAATCTGGAGGTACTGAAGGACAACAAGACCCTCACAACCTCCCATGCTACCAGAGCATATAAAAGGGGAGGAAAGATGGCTAGGTAAATGGCCAGTTTTATGCTGACCTTCTAGTGTCCTTACCATGGCTGGCCTCTCACTCTACCAACATCCTACTGCTGGATTTACCATGTGGTATGTCTGGTGGGTCCAGTGATTTATACCATCATGGCAAGAGTGATCCTCCTTTGAGGCCACATCTTCTCTGGCTTCATTTTTTGAAAGATACTTGTCCTGGATACAGAATTCTTGGTTGATAGTTTTTTGGGGTTGTTGTTTGTTTGTTTGTTTTTATTCTTTCAGTAACTTAAAGATTCTCTACTGTCTGCTGGCTTACATTGTTTACCACGAGAGAAATCTGCTGCCATCTTTGTTCCTCTGTTCACAATTTGTCCTTTTCCTTCAGCTGACTTTTAGGTTTTCTCTTTATTACTAGTTTTAAGTATCTTGATTCATGTTTATTTTATTGTTTTTTTTTAAGCTTTTTGGATGTGTGGCTTTACAATTTTAATCAAATTTGGAAAAGTATTGACTATTGTATCTCCAAATACTTTTTCTGTTTATCCTTCTTTTTCTCCTTCAGGAACTGCAATTACATACACATAAGGCTGCTTGAGGTCATTCCACAGCTCACTGATAACTGTCTTCATGCTTTTTTAGTCTTTTATGTTTCTGTGATTCATTTTGGATATTTTTTAAGTCTTCAAGTTCGCTAATCTCTTTTTCTGCCATGAGTTATCTCTACCTTTAATCCAATAGGGTTTATTTTACATCTCGGGCATTCTTTTAACTCTACAGTTTAGTTTGTTTCTTTTTTATACTTTCGATGTCTCTACTTAATATCATCAATATTTCCTCTTGCATCTTGAATAAATGAAAAGCAATTATAATAACTTGAATGTCTTTGTCTAATAATTCAATTATCTGTGTCAATTCTAGTTCAGTTGCGATTGATTGATTTTTCTCCTCATCATGGGTTCTGTTTACCTAGATGAGGAATGTCTGGTAATATTTAATTAAATACTAGACATTATTAATTTTAACTTGTGTGTTAGCTATTTTTGTATTCTTATAAATATTCTTCAGTTTTGTTCTGGGATATGGGTACATTACCTGGAAATAATTTGATCTTTATAGGTTTTGTTTATAAGCTTTTTTAGTATGGCTCAGGGCAGCATTTAGAATATGGCTAATACTTCCCCACTATTGAGGCAAAATTCTTTCATGTAATCTACCCAACATTCAGTAAATAATGAAGTTTTCTACTCTGCCTGGTTGGAATTGGACCTCTTTTCAGCCCTGTGTGAGCTCTAGAGATTGTTCCCTCTAATCCTTCCAGTGGTTTTTTTCTCCACTTCTGGTAGTTTCCTTTCATGCATGCGCTAATCACTACTCAGCTGAAGACTTGAGGAAGACCCTCTACAGATTTCTGGAGGTCCTCTCCACTACCCTGCTTTGTGAACTCTAGCCAAACTAGCCTCCCTGGACCTCCAGCCCCATTTCTCCACCTGGTGTACCCTTCCTTATACCATCTCTGGTTTTCCAACTTTCTGGGGTCATTGTCTTCCTTGCCTGATGCCCAATGTCTTGAAAACTTTTTTTTAAAGATTTTATTTATTTATTTATTTGAGAAAGAGCACACGAGCAGAGGGAGGGGCAGAGGGAGAGAGAGAGGGAGAAGTAGACTCCCTGCTGAGCATAGAACCTGACAATGCAGGCCTCAATATCAGAACCCTGAGATCATGACCTGAGCTGAAGTCAGACACTTAACAGACTGAGCCACCCAGGTGCCCCTTGGAAATTCTTATTTAATGTACTATGTCAGGTGCTTTAGTCATTTCAGGTTGGAGGGTATATTCATCTTCTGTCATCTCATCTTAGCAAGAAGCACAAAATAGTGTAATATTTTTTCTAGTGTCTTAAGTTTACTGGTAATATTTGAGTTCATATATTCTGATGATATTCTGTTTGGGGTGATCTGGGATGGCAGTTTTCAATCAATAGTCTTTCTTCCTCAAATTAAAATATCTATAAACATCTCCTTGTTTAGGATTCTAAAGCTAAGATCCTAATGTATTAAAATGTCTAGAGTAAGAGCAAACCACAAAAACATTTTGCTTACACATTGCCAAGTATCTAAAATCTAGATGTATCCAAGTAGCCTGATGTTTGATTTCATATAAACCTAATATGTGAATGCTTACTTTTTCTCTTTCCTGTCAGCTGTTGGAGTTCAGTATCCATGAGTGCAAACTACAGACAATTCACCATTCCAAAGCTAATCCCTTTCTTCTCTTTAAGCAGCTTTGGAATGTAGCCATACCTGAGCCAAGGAGGGTCCAGGAGGTTAAAAATAAGAAATATTTTTCTCTAATTGGAGATTGTAAAAATCATTCTACAAGTGGAAAGTAACTTTTTAATGACAAATCACTTTTTAGTTATTTTTAAACTTGTTTATATTCTTCTTGACAGAAATATTTTTCTTCTCTGGGGATCATTTTGTCCTTTTCCATTTGGCTTCTACTTTTGAGATAAAGCCATTATCAATAAACCATTTGGGAGGAGAAAAAAGGAAGATAGCTTATCCTAGGCAGAAAGCCCCATACTCATCTTATCCAAACATGCATGGACCCAGTGACACACCCCACAGCGAAGTGGCAAAGTATACCTAATACTAATTAAAATCTCTAAGACTGAGAGCATTTTTATTTTGTGTTCTCTCTCTATTAAATACCTTCAATCCTATTATATTACTGTGCTGTCACAACAGTGTTATTCTAAGTCACAAGTCTTTCCACTATTCATAAATTATAGCTTGCTGTCAGCTTGTACCAAGCACTGGCCTACTTTGGGGGAGAAAAAAAGGATTCTCTATTTTTTTAAATACAGTTAAGAGTCTTTCTAAACATCATCAGTTACTTGGTTACTTGAAGGACCTCCCCAGTAGCACATGCTCTATTTTTAAACTTTCTTAAAATCCAAACATCATTTTTATTTTTATACAGCTTAAAAAAAAATGCTTCAAAGGATATTTTCATTGAATTGTGTTAAGACCAAGACAAATTTTGTTGTTATATTTTATTAAAACTGCCCTCTTTATTTTTCATCATTGAAAATGGAAAATTACACTTTTTCTCCCATTTTCCTTATAACATTTGCATGTAGACAACCACACATCTTTCAAACTTGGTTCAACTATCCCTGAAGGAAAACATCATTTACATTAAAAGAAATGAAAGAGAAAAAATATGGTAAGTATCTAACAATGTAGATTTTTTTCATTTTCTCATGTACATTACGGGATATAATTTAGTCTCTGAAGCTACCTAATAGAAATTCCTTCCATTTAGGTGGTGGTATGAGGCAAAATCTGGGAAGCAGCAGTCTTAATAAATCTACAAGGGACCTGGACCCAAGAAAGGAAAAAAATTAAAATCCAGTTGTCTTGAATTATTTGGCCTGACCGTAATTCCTGGATTTTAGGATTTCTGGTTAGAAATCCTACCCAAGTGTAGAAAAGCTTTATCACAAAATAACCCTCTACAACATAGGGATTTCATCCCCCCTCACCTTGCCCTCCAGCCCAACCCTTAATACGAGCAATGAAAATTCTGATCCAAAAGATCTAGGAATTTAACCTCAGAGTCCACAGTCCGAGAACGTGCTTTTATTTTGACAGTAGAATGAATCTACCAGAGGTTACCAAATCCAAAGGGTTTGGGTATCTGGCTCCAGCGCCATGCGGTTTAGGAGACTAATGCAAATGAATGTCTGCTGTCTGCAGACCCAGAATCAGGATGTTAGAGAAGCTTTCTGCCTAAAGAATGTAAGTCAGGAGCTCTGTGAAGCGGATGCTTTCAGAATATAGCCCAAGATTTTCTACCTCTCGGTACTATTTTCCTTTCTTTGCTTCTCTTTTTCTTCCTAAATTTCATACTATACCCTATTATGGAAAATATGAGAAAGGCAGACCAAATTAAAGAATAACAGCTATTACCTCCATAGAGGTAAGCATGCTACCTTTTGTCATATTACCATCTTGGCTTTGTATTGTTTTTATTGCTTTCCTTAGTAATCATTTTTCATATGGTATTGTATCACAATACTTTCTCATTTTTATTAAAAATATCTTAAATTTAATTTTCAGGGGCACCTGGGTGGCGCAGTCACTTAAGCATCCTACTCTTGGTTTTGGCTTATATCATGATCTCACGGTCATGAGATCAAGCCCCACGTTAAGGCTCCACACTCAGCACAGAGTCTGCTTAAGTTTCTCTTTCCCTCTCCCTCTGCCCCTACCCGCCCCCACCGCTCTCTTTCTCTTAAATAAATAAATCTTAACAAAAAATTTAATTTTCATAAGATGTAAAATCTTTCCAGTATAAGGATACACTATGTATTTAGTTTAGTTTTTTTTTTTTTCTTCTTGGGAGATTTTGCTTGTTTCTACCTTTCTATTCTTAAAAACAGTGCAGCAGTGGATGTCTTTGTTTATAAATCTTTCTATGTATTTCTATATGTATTTATGTTTCTGGCATATATTCTAGAAGCAAAATTACCGGGTCCAAGTGTATGAAAAATTTTAAATCTCTCAATACAAATAACCATACTGCTTTGCAGAAAGGTCAAACCCATTAATATCTCCATCTTTAATATATGAGAACACTTGTCTTTCTATGTCATTAGAGCATTAAGAAGTATAACTATTTTATACTAATATTAGGACAAATCCTATCTCATTGTTATTTTCATTTCTGGTTTTTCATTACTTACAAGTTTACATATTTTATATGTTAAATAGGAATGTAGTTTTCGCTACTGAAAACTGCCTACTTGTCTCACTTGCTCATTTATCTTCTGAGGTTCTAGTGTTTTTCTTCTTGGGTTCGTAGAACTCAGTATACACTAAGAATATTAAACATTTCTTATCAAAATGTGTTGCAAATATCCCAATTCACAACTGTGACTATAACAACTTTCACATATGTTTTGTATGTAACCAAATCTACCATACTTTCTTTTTATAGATCTTTACATTGTTTTATTTGCTGTTTGTTCTTTGCAGAGTTGCAATAACAAGCTAAAGACAAGGCAGGCTGCAACCCGGACTCACTGCTGACAAATTGTTTATTATGATCAAAAATTTTGTTCATAAAGGTCATCGGCAAATGAGTACATTTCCCCAGTCCAAAGAATCTTTAGTTACGTGATCCGTAGTCTGTTGCTAATAAACTGTCTCAAGTCTGTCCCCATTGAGCCCTCTCGTGTCCGTGGTTCAAAACATATGGTCAGTATTAAATTGATAACCCCACTTACAATCATTGGCTTAATAACTTCCAACAACAAATATTTGCTGAACACCTACTCTGAACTAGGTCAGATTGAAGAGCATCCCAGTTTTAAACAAGAGCATGCCCTAAACAGATTCAATACCTAAAGAGCATATTTAAGTAAATTGTTATATCTCAAATGTCTCTATGAGCCTATTCTTCTGCCTCCATCTGTTCGACATTTAGGGCCATCAGTAATAAGGGCCAAATGAGGAGTAGGCAACAGGAGTGAAAAGTTAAGTGTTAGTGTTCATTAGGCGCATAAACAAAGCTGCAAAATAAGAAGTGGAGGAAATTGAGTCCAGCCTGGAACCAGGATCTGCGAATAGGCTTTCTGAAGTATTCAGACTTTTCCTCCCAAAGGCAATACTGACAAGCCCATTTTGACTCATCTTCAAAATAGCCCCTATCATCCTCTTCCAACTGCATTTCTTTAGAATTAAAAACTGGATTTGGATTTGGATTCAAAACATAACCAAGGACTTTTTCACTGCAAGACAATTTTTAATCTCCACGATCTTGAAAAAAGGCAGCCAAGGACCAAGAAACACAAGCATGGAAGATATTCCTGTTTTCTGACAAAGAAAGTGAAATGCTATTACTAATCTGGCCACATCCCTTCACTCCCCACCCTAACTGATTTCTGAGGGGCATCTGTTTGGCCATTTTGTGGACTCCTTTATAAATTTCATTAAGACCAGAACTAGCAGAGTTCCTTGAACAAGGGGACTGACTCAGCCCCATTGTTCCTCAGTAACCTCAGTCAGTGGCTCTTGGCCTAAAAATTTCATGACACTTGTCCTGTTCCCAAGCTCAGATGTGAGCTTTCACTCTGTCAAATCATCACAGTCTTTGCAGGTCCCTCTCATCTGATCCTCTTGTATACTTCCATCTGGAGACTCTTTGCACCCCGAGTCCCCCGCAACCTCAACAGATGATACAGCTCCTTCTGCTCCTCCTTGTTTTCCCATGTGGTTGCTGAACAAAGTGCTTGCAGTATCAGAGTGAAACTGGTATATCCTCTCTCTTACTCTATCTCTCTGCCTTTTCTCATTTCCCCCAATTCTATTGGTCTTTATAATTAAAATGATGAGGGAAAATAAAACACTGCTCAGAGAGGGGAAACAAACAAGGTTTGATTCTTCTCTGACCTAGCTGGATTATAACCCAGGACATGCACTTCCAACAGCAGTGAAGTGAAAATCTTCACCAGGCTAATAAAGTACGCTGCAGGGTGGTCTGATGCTTCTGTAGTTTACAAACCAGAACACTCTAGGACCATATATACAGACTGCTGCACAGTTTACTCAGGACAGGTCAAAAGTCGCCCTTCTGAGCGATACTCCCTTCTGAATGTTCTGAATATTGGAACTCGCAGAACTTTTTCCCTTCTCTACTGCCAGATTAAGTGTGACACATCACTGGCTGACTGTTGGCCAGATAAAATATGTATTCAAATAGATAGATTATCTGACCATCATTAAATTATAGAATTCCTTAAATTCTACAGCTTAACTATCACAACAACAAATATTTGGCTCTTGCTATATGCTTGGCTCTGTGCTAATCACAGAGAATATAAAGGTAAATTTAAAGGTAAATAAAATACACTCTTGGGCACCTGGGTGGCTCAGTTGGTTGAGCCACTGCCTTCGGCTCGGGTCATGATCCTGGAGTCCCGGGATCGAGTCCCGCATCGGGCTCCCTGCTCGGCGGGGAATCTGCTTCTCCCTCTGACCCTCCCTCCTCTCATGTGCTTTCTCTCTCTCATTCTCTCTCTCTCAAATAAATAAATAAAATCTTAAAAAAAAAATACACTCTTACCCTTGAGGAATTCACAGTCAAGTGGGGAAGACAGACCAGTTCATAGATAATCCAATGCAATGCAACACACATAACAGAAGAACAAAGAAAAAGTACCATTGAAACACTAACTCCAGTGCAACTGATGAATGACTAAACTCTACCTCTGAAACTACTAATATACACTATATGTTATAAACTCTCTATATAAACTTTGCCTCTGAAACTATAACATATACTGTATGTTAATTAATTAAATTTAAATTTAAAGAAAAGACAAAAAGAAAGGAGAAAAAGAAAAGAAAAGAAGAAAAGAAAGAAAACACTAGTTGCAAAGAACATCTTGCCGAAACACTAACTAGGAAGTGACTAACTTCACCTAGGGTGCTAACATGTATTCATTAAGCACTTCTTATGACTGTATTAGGCACTCAGGATATAGAAGGGAACACAGCTCCTGTCTTTCAGTAGTGTAAACAAAGCTGGAGAGACAAACTTAGAACAAATAAATACCTAAATTAAAGTACAATCATAAACAATAGAAAGTGCCATGAGGGAAGAAACAGAGTGGTATAAAAGGAACTGATAGGGAGAACTAATTAAAATTGGGAAATCAAGGAAGGGCTTTTAGAGGAAATACCATTATAGCTAAGTCATAGAAGAGAGTTACTGAGTCACCCTGACTTGCAGTGGACTTGAATTTGGTGTTAACATGTTGGTGATATTTGTTACTGCAGCATATCACAGCCTTTTCTCACTAACGGAGACAGACTGGGAGAACTGATCAAACTCTTCCCACATTATACTTATTTCCTTGTAAGCATTCTCATTAGGTTTCCATGGGTGTGTTGTATTGCCTATATTTCATGGGAACTTTGTGATTGTTCTTGTTAAGAATTGCCCCTAACCAATGTTATTATAGCAAATAATAATAACCACTTCACTGAATTAATGTGACAAATAAATTAGATCATCAAAATTTATTCCACTCTCTCTTCTTTTTCTCCTTCTGTCTTTTCTTCCTTCTTTACTTGCTACCTTTCTTCCTTACTCATCCATTTCTTTTCCTTTCTCCTTCCCACCCTCTGTAAACAATGGTTGCTAAACAAATGCTAGTGATTTCCTGTTAATTGATAAAATAATACCCAAAGTGCTAAATACTGGGGCTTTCTTATCTTCTCCCCTTTGTCTTCCTTTTCTCTCTTCTCCCACCTCAGAACCCCTACTCTGGTCCAAGCTAACTTCCTTGTTTTTTTCTTCTCTGACATGGTTTAGGGATTCAGTCTGAATTCAGCCTCCCCCCCATTTGGGGGAGGGGAGGTGTTGAGAGTGAGAGCTTCCACTTCCCAGAGACACACTTTGAATTTCTAGACTGCGTAGTGGGACCTCATCTCTTACAAGCCTCTTTGTCTATAAAAATTCCACTATTATCATAATCAGAAACAGTCAGGGGATCACAAAAGTCTTTGGCAGGGGGAAATCATGGAGCTTAAGAAATCTTATAGGTCTTTAGGCTCATGGTGCCAGCCTGATTTCCTGCTTCCCTCTCTGAAGTGGTAACTGGACCAAAGGAACAAGATTTAAAGTGCGCCGAAAAGAAGAAAGGATACACGAGCTGTAAGCTAGCCAACCCTGCTTGCATTGCATGGCAAGGATTGCAAATAAGCAGCTGGTACTGGGTGAGGGTGCTTATCTACTTACATGACTCCGGCCACTGCTGCTGGGGTCCTCCTTTATTCTTAATTTTATCCAGTTCCTGCCCTTTGACTTCATCTCTAGTTTTCAGCCCTAGGACTGAAAACTCAACTATTGTCCCTATCAGCGGATCGTACTTCTCGATTTTACTTCTCCAAGTTCTCCGTCCTGTATATCTGGGTTTGGACATTTCCTCTGGCTCCATTTACTTCAGGCCAATCATTAGAAGCCCACCTTAACTCTGACTCTAGTAGATCAGCCCAAGACGGGATTGTGCACATATGAAGACCTTATAAATAAACAACTTTTTAAAAATGAACAAGATGAAGTGTTTAGTGCAAAAGGCCATGGTGTGCTGGAGGTAACTAGTACTGGCTCGTGAGAACTAATTGTTAGGTTTTTAGGAATTTTGCAAGTCAGTTGTTAAACAGTCATTATTGAAAATTATGTTATTTATACTTGCAGTTAAATAAATTATATTAAAATAAAGGGAATGCATATGTAAAACTCATCACTTTGAAATTACTATTTTCTTTGCTCTTGGGGTTATCTGTATCTAATGTATCTGTATAATGGAAATGCTATATAATGGTGTGTCATTGCACGCATCTTCCTAACTCTGTCTGTATTCAGTGATCCAGGCATGGTGAGTGTATTCACACCATGGAAATCAGCAAATGCTACAAAGAGCTTTTTTCTCCCATAGAGCCAGCTGTTAAATAGTTGACTGTGCACAACTACAAGAGTGCTGGTGTCTTTCAGAAATGCTTAATAAAGACAAAAGCATGGGGTAGGGAGAGTATTTGTACTTACTTCCCTGGAATCCATTCTCATACTGTCCCCTTCCTAAATAAGACCTTAAATTTTTCATCCATGTAGTTTGCATGGTACCTTGCCTTCAGCTGCAGAACAGGGTCCTTTTTCATTTGTTGTCCCAAGCGCAGTGGCCAATCCCAAACCTCTGACTACAGTCAACCTGGTTCAAGGATGAATTAATGGTCCAAATCAAACCAACATGGCCACTGAGGCTGATTTGAAGGACCTGCCATTCATAACCTTTCATTCCTACTACATAGGAACAAGGACGTTTGCAGCTGCAAAAGACACTTGTAGCTGTCCTGGAACCACAAATGAAAAAGACTACCCAAGGATGAATTTAAGCTGAGGAAGTAGAACCAAAAAATGGTGAGAAAGAAACTAGATTCTGGACCAGGCGCAGACTGAAAATCTAATTATAGACTTTCTGTAAGTCAGTGAATTCCTTTTTGAATTAGACTTTCAGTTACTTGTGCCAAAGCGATGCCTTCCTGATACATGACATGGAGTTTATATCTTTAGATGAGGTAATTGTAGGAAAAAGTAAATACTCTTAGCCATTCGTATCATGGTTGTTTGTGTATATAGGCCTGACTCTTCACCAGAGAGCAAACTCTTTGTAGGCTGAAACTTCTTACTGCACATCTTTGTATCTACAGCTCACTTAACACTGTGCCCTGCATAAAGTAGGGGGCAAGTAGTAATAAGTGCTTAATTTAGGTTTGCTTAATTGAATTGGTTCGTAAGTCAGGGAGGGATTGTACAAGAAGTGGAGTGAATCCGAGTAAATTCCTCTTCCCTTCTTTGGCCAAGCAGCCAATTTGAATCCATCTGTTGTCATTTGTGAATGTCCCAGGAAAAAAAGAATGAAGTAATATGACTCTTGAGTCCAACAGTCCAGTCTCTCCATGGAGAAGGTGGTAGTTCTCTGCCGGAATGCAGTGAAAATAAGTCATCATCTTTTTGGTTAGCATAATCGCTAAGAAGACTCCTTTTGTCCGTGTTTTCATGATGTCAAATATCTGGATAAGAATTAAATGTGCAGTCAACATGTCTTGTAAAATCTATGCATGTGGCACCACAGTGACGAAATATCCAGGTACTTAACCAGACTTCTCATCTATCCACAAGTCTGGGTTGTTTATGTCAGAAAGTGACGGTAACAAGTATGACAATCCCAGAACTCTATGGCACTGTAGCTCTGAATGACACCAGTCCCTTATGACTTGGAGAGGAAGATAAGTACTAACACAGGCAGATCACATGAGTATTTCAGCTACATTTCAAGGCCGAAGGAAATAACTACAAAAACAGGAATTCTGCCTCCACTTTCCCATCCTTTCCCTGTCTTTTCTCCAACCCTCTCACTGTCAACATGCAATGTATCTTCTTTATTTATGTTAGTTTAATTTTCTCTCAATTTCCTAGAATGTAAGCTCCAAGAGGGCAAGTATTAGTCTCCATTTTTTCCACAGCTCTCGTAGCGGTATCTAAAATAGACTCTAGCATATAGTAAATGCTCAGTAAACATTTCTGGGACAAATGAGTTGGCCGATGGATGGCAATTTGTTAATTAACTCATAGATCAGAAACTAAAAAGGCCTGGTAAAAACAAAAAAACAAAAAACTTTGTTTTTCTAAATTAAATGAAAAGACCCTGTGCTGGCTCCACCACAGTCTAACTTTGTGACTACAAACAATTTGTTTCTCATGGTGTCCCTTGGTTTCTCCAGATAATAGTCCCAGCCCTACATTCTTCAAAAACTTTTAAGTATCTCAAAAGAGACAATAGCTGCAAAGGTGTCAGGCTAAAGATGCATTGCCGAAGCTCAGCACGGATGGTTTTTCATAGGATTAAACAATTATCTCAGTTGTCCACTTACTTATTAAACTGGCAAAATTCCATTTTCAGCTTTTGTTCCTGTACATACCAGCAACCATGCATTAATCAGTTTTCTATATTGCTATTGCTTTCAATGTATTGTTATTAACATTTTTAATTAACTAACCATTTCCAAACAAAACTGCCATGTCTTACACTACAAATTTGCCTCCGAAGTCACAAACTTTTTAATGATAAATATAGACATACTTAACAAATCCAATCGAACTGGTACTTACTTCAAATGTGAAGTAGTATTTCTCCAGAGTAATCACTCTTCCCTCCAGTATGTTAACAGCAAATCAGTCTTTCTGTTGTAAGCATTCTGTTTACCCTGTTCTTATTTTCTCCTTCAAGCTAAATTCTATTTTGCAAGGTCCCTCTTCCAGTCTTAAAAAAAAAAAAAAAAAAAAAGATCCTGTACCTTTAATAGCAGAGACCTGATGAGAGGTTTCTTTCCAAACTTGTTCCCTGGCTTCCAAGTGACGAAACCAGCTGTAATTTGAGAGCAGAGAGATCCTCAGGATATCATTAGCCAAAGGAAAAGCTCCACATTCCCACCCAGTCCAGAAGTTGAAATCGTATCAGAGGGCAAGAGCCTCTCTCTCCAGCTACAGGCTCCATCTCTCAGGAGCAAGGGGGAACTCCGAGAGAGAGTGGGGCAACCGAGCCCTGGAGGAGGGGTTCCCTCTCCTGCCGGTGATCCCGCCGCCGCCGCCGCCGCCGGGAAGGAGCCGGCTGAGTTCCAGCCCGGAGCGCAGGAGCCAGAGCCTGCGTGCATCCTGCGCTGTGTGGCCGTGCTACCCAGGCGCCGGTGACACAGCCACATGAAGCCTGCCGGGGAGGGGGGGCCAGGGTGCAGCAAGCCGGCGGGGACTGAGGCTGTCGCCGTCTTGGGGAGGCACTGACTCCCCGGGGGACCCCCTTCTTCGTGCCCGGGCGAACTGTCTTCTCCAGGGGTCCCCGGTCATCCTGACTCTCCAGGATGGTGTTCCTGAAGTTGCTCTGGATAGGTTTCTTCTGCCGCCTGTGTCAGGGCTACTTCGATGGCCCTCTCTACCCGGAGATGTCCAATGGGACTCTGCACCACTACTTCGTGCCCGACGGGGACTATGAAGAGAATGATGACCCTGAGAAGTGCCAGTTGCTGTTCAGGGTGAGTGACCACCGGCGCTGCTCCCAGGGGGAGGGGAGCCAGGCCAGCAGTCTGCTGAGCCTCACCCTCCGGGAAGAGTTCACCGTGCTGGGCCGCCAGGTGGAGGATGCTGGGCGTGTCCTGGAGGGCATCAGTAAGAGCATCTCCTACGACCTGGACGGGGAAGAGAGCTATGGCAAGTACCTGCGGCGGGAGTCCCACCAGATCGGGGATGCCTACTCCAACTCGGACAAGTCCCTCACTGAGCTGGAAAGCAAGTTTAAGCAGGGCCAGGAACAGGACAGCAGGCAAGAGAGCAGGCTCAACGAGGACTTCTTGGGGATGCTGGTCCACACCAGGTCCCTGCTGAAGGAAACGCTTGACATCTCCGTGGGGCTCAGGGACAAATACGAGCTGCTGGCCCTGACCATCAGGAGCCATGGGACCCGGCTAGGTCGGCTGAAAAATGATTATCTTAAAGTGTAGGTGAAAGGGCACACTGGCAGGGAGAGGGCATCAAGTCAGCCCGGTTGTGGAGGGTGGGGGCAGAAGACAGGGCTAACATTTCCCTTATACTTCTTATTTTTTATATATTTGGAGTTGCACTTGGAGAATGATCTGAAGTGAACTTTAAAGGAAATGAGTGAGAGTCGAGTTGTTTCGTTTCTGTACATTATTTATGGAATTGCTATTGATTTGTTACTTGGAAAGAACAACTTATGGCCATGCCTCCTGCCTTCCCTAGAGGACTTTATAACTCTGCAGAGACACCTGTTTCAGCCATGTCTAGAAGGACACAGTTTATGCAGTAGGGAGCGATTACATTTCCCCACCCTGGAGATTATGGGAAAATACTCAGAGAGGATAGTGCAGAGTTCCCTTTCGCCCTCAGCCTTGGCTCTTGGGCTCTGAAAGTTGTCAGTTGTCTGTTTTTCAGATGAGGTCCCAGGTGCTGCTCAGCCTGCCTGCCAGCAGATGGAAGTCGCCAGTTTCTTCTTCTCCTTTTCTCTCTTATTTATTAACCATGGTCTCCAAGGTTTTGTTTTTAGTTTTGGGGGTTTTTTGTTTGTTTTTCGGGTTTTTTTTTTTTTTTTTGTAAGAGTATTGCCTAGAAATATGCAAATCGTCCTTTGCAGGGAGATGTCCAAGGTGCCTCTTGAGTGTAAGTTGAAGTGACCACATTTAAGAAGTCCAAGCTTTGTGGTGGGTACACACTCATGTTGCTAAGCTGATTTGTTGTGTCTCTCATTGTATGCCTGTGTCCTCAGAGCTGCAGTCCATTACAAAAAAGTAGATAGATTGAACACACCCCTGAATGCCGATGATGTAGGTTACCAATGTATTCGTTCTGGGTTTGGGGGTTTTGCTTCTGTTTGCGTACTGGAAACTTGTACTTCAAGTAGGGGGGGATTCTAATTTTAATAACTCCTTCATTAAGTTTTATTATTCAGCCAATAAATATGTTCGCATATAATACTGGCTTATTTTCTAATTGATATCCATAACTTTCATATTGCAAAGAGAAGTACAGTGCAAGAGGAAAGAGAAGGGTGGGATTTAAGCCAGTTTACTCAGAGTATATGATAAAGAAGGCAGAGGGATGGCTATGTATTTGGCAATCCTCTCTTCCCTGGCCACCCTTATCATCCTCAAAAGAAAAAAATCTAGGTCTAGCCAGAAGTTGATCTCTGCTGGTCTGCCTAAAAACTCCATTTTCCCCAGTTTTTCCCATAGAAACAACTGGAAAATCTTATGACAAGGCTTGTTAAGTTATATGCCCTCATAATGCAGACGGAGGGTTCCATTCTAAGTTATAAGAACTATAATGATGTTTAATAATTTTGAAGCCAGGTTTATGTTATTGACTAATGATTTCAAAAGGTGGAAATGCACTTTATTTCATGTCTTCCCCCAGCCCCTCACTCTCACCTTAAATATGTTTTTCTTTCACACACACACACACACACACACACACAGAGGAAAATAAATAAATGTTCATAATCTACTCTTCAACAGTGAAGCATTTTTTTTCCTCTCCCATGCCCGAAGACTCTAGTTTTCTATTCCTATGATGTGTCCAATATATCCTCCTATTACTTTAGGGGAAACTGAGGCCCAGAAAGTGGCTGACCCTTGTTTTAACAGCTCCTGGTCTCTTACAGTACAGAACTTTCCCACACTGCTCCTTGCAAGGATGCTGAGGCCCAAACCTTTGCATAAACCTCATTGTTTAAAATATAAAAGAACAACACATGGAATAATACTTAAAATAATTGTTTGTAATTTCTTAGCTGCCTCTATACTGGTGTGTGGGGGGAAGGTAAATGATTGTTGAAAAGGGTTTCCTTCTTTATTCTATGAAAGATGAGGGAAAAACACCAGAGGCAAAGGAGATGATATTTGGCACTTAAATGATTGTAGTTTGTAGTCACAACACTTAATATCTCAAAACTTTCCTATCACTCACTTCACAGGACTGAAGTCTAATCCATGGACATATTAAATGTCACCTCTTCAATTTTCCCATCTGTAATAGAATATTAAGCACATGACAGTTAGAAAACTGGCTTCCCTGTGCATGCTAATTTCAATCAATCCATAATGGCCTCATACACTATTAGGCTAGGAAGGATTTATAAGGCACCTTTTAAAGATGTAAAGAGGGCTGTCCCCAGTTAGAGATGCCTTCCATGGGTGCAGAAAGAGGACCAGTGGTGCATCTGCTACAAATTTGAAAACCCTGAAACAGATTGTGTATGAGGTTCTTTCTAGGGCGAACATTCTATGAGTCCTGCAGAACCAGAACGAAATTATCTGACTTTGAATCATCCATCCAAGGCTAGAGGTACAGCCAGGAATCCCACAGAGTCTTATGTAAATGGCCCTAGAGGGCAAATGAGAATTTCCAGGGGTGGGGTGGGGATGGGGGTGGGTAGTGAGCCGTCCTAGATACCAACCCAGAGGCTAACATCACAAAGCTTTTCCAAATCCTCTTATGGGGGGAAACAGACCCACTCAGTTCTTTCCTCCCCACTTCCTTGTTATGCTTATTGGGACCTCCTTGCTTGCCAGGTGACAAATTCTTTTCAATAGTGCTTCTTTATTTCTCAGACCATGAAATAATATTTTGAGAATCTGAAGAAAACTACATACTTTCTTCCCTGAGAAATCTGACAAAAATATCCATACATTTTAGGATATGCATTATTTTTATAAATACCAATCACTTAACATGCATCAGGTATGGAATTAGGTTGTGGGTAATTCTGGGATTCACAAAGCCTTGGGACTTAATCTAACTAACAGTTTTAAAAAGCCTCTTGGAGTTTTATTTGAGTAAGAGACATTTTTGTTATTGCTATAATTTTCAGTTAGTTTTTTTTTTTTTAAGATTTTATTTATTTATTTGAAAGAGAGTGAAAGAGAGAGAGAGCACAAGCCAGGGGTAGGGGAAGAGGAAGAAGTAGACTCCCCACTGAACCCGGAGCCCGATGCAGGGCTTGATGTGGGGCTCCATCCCAGGACCCTGGGATCATGACCTGAGCCAAAGGCAGATACTTAACTGACTGAGCCACCCAGGCACCCCAAGTTTCAGTTAGTTATAACAACAAAACTGCTAACTTTTTTGAGAACTCAGGGCCTGTGCTAAGAACTTTGCCTGAACTACTTTGCCTTAATTCTAGCAACAAACTGTGAAGGAAGTATCATAGAAAAGGAATTATTCCATGCCAAGTGCTTTGAACAGTACCTGACACAGAGTGAATCCTCAATCAATGTTACTTACTAATATGGTTAGTTTGGTAACTGAGGCCCAGAAAGCCTAGGGAATTTTCCCAAGGTGAGAACTGTGTGATGTCTTACATACTTCACTATATTCTCCCTTTTTAAAGTGATGGTTATCTAGTGGAGTATAGATCAAATTAAAGAAGACTGTGGAGGGTAGGGGTCCCCTGGGGCCACCAGCTGTCTACTGCACATGTTGTCCCTATAGGCCTGTCAACTGACTTCCTACAGCAATTCAGATGTCTGATCTCTGTCCATCAGAAGCTGAGTGGCTCCTGTGTTTACCGAATTTCTCGCTGAGTCTTTCTCTGCGTGATGCATTGTTAAATACCACTACTCCTCACTCTCCCAATCTGACCATGTGAAAATTTCCGTATACCTACTTTGAAACATTCCATAGGTATCTGTCTATCTAGAGTCTGTTGATAAAGGACACCAGGCCATGTTAGCCTTTGCAACCATCAAAGCCACACTCCTAGAAGCCGGCAGAAGCCTGCTGGTGTAGGTATGTTATGAAAGGCAGCACGGAGAGGCTGTTCCATAGTTCACATAGTTTTCATTGCCTTTTAAATTCTTGTTTATAACTCTGCTAAGGAAATAGGCTCAAAGCTTTCTGAGAGAAGCCTTGAAACTTAGATTATAAACTATTTTAGCAAGTAATAAAAATGTCCATGAAAACCACCAAAGATATGAAATCACTCTAAATGGGTTGTATGCTCAAATTTCCTTGGGACATTTTTCAGAGGATCATTATTAAAATCTTCTTGATAAGAAACAATAATTGGTTGTGAAATATAAATGCTAACTGTGGTTTGTCAGTGTTTTCATTAAAAAACAACTGGAGACATAAGTCTTGGTTAGAAATAGAATACAGAAATGTGTAACAATAATTCGCTGATATAGAGAATGAGATTCTGTGAATCATCTTAGCAATTTTGGAATTGGGGTTATCCTTAGGAATATTATCTCCACAGTCAAGATCCCAATAGGTATGTCATTCATCCAACATTTTTAAAGAGCCCCTGTATGAGGTACCCACAATGGAAAATGGCATATAGACACATGAGAAAAAGGACACCTAGACAAAGAATCAGAGCATCATGTGGGATTGGCAAAGTACAAGCTTCTATGGGAGCTTAGCAAGAATCTAAACTAGAATTGTTTGGGAAATGTAAAGCAGTATAAATAAAATAAGGATTTGGAATAATCACACATTAATAGATACAAGGGTTTCATCGCTGCTGGTATTATTGTTGTTCTGCTTTTAAATTTTAACATTTTTTTCCAACTATATAAGCCGTAACTGTTATATTCTAATAACCATGTAAACAGCAAAACACAAAGAAAACAAAATCATGCATAGTCTCAAACTCGCCCAGCATACACCTACTATTTGCATTTTAGTGTACTTACTGTTTTAGTATTTTTAATACAAATCTACTATGTAACTATATTTTCCTTTGTGAAAAAAAATGATATCCTAGTAATACCTTGTTTTGTAGCATCTGTCTATTTTAGGTATTAAATATGTTCAGTAGCATAGATCTTTTAAAAATGCTTAAATCTCCCCACGGTACTCCAGGAGGCAGAGGTTCTGGGTTCTAGATCTTGCCCCACCATGTATTAGTTGTACAGCTTTGAATAAATCCCTTAAGTGTTCTGAAATTCCATCCCTTTGTTTGCAAAATGCAAATAATAGCCGATATTTATTAAACAAGCACCGCTCAAAGTATTTTTGGTGTATTATCTGATATAATCCTCCCAGAGTTATATTCTAGGTAGATGTTACATTTTCTGAACTTTTTGGATAAAGAAACTGAGACACAAAGAGTAAGTTAAGTGACTTACCCAAGGTCTCACAGCCAGACAGAAATGGATTCAAGATTCCAGTGCAGGCGGCCTATCTCCTCTACCACCCTACTAACCACTAATGATGCTTTTCCTTTCGGAAGGCAGGAGACACAGGATTTCTTAGCTCCCTAGCTATTCTAAATGGCCTGTGAAATGAACATTTTCCTTGTATGATTTCTTTAATTGAAAAAATGCAAACCCAATTTCTCTCAAAGAACTTTTTTCTCTGCTTGATTTTATGTTGGGTGAAGAATCTCCTTACACATATGTGTGTGGCTCCATGATTCTTTGCCTAAGAGCAACCAGCTTCTTGCTAAATCTTATATTTTCCAAGCACTTTCACTCATACTATCACATTTGACAACACATGATTATCGATGCTGAACCAGCCAGGACAGCTCGTGGTGTTCAGCATTTGGTGATGGGAGCCCAATGTTCACATCTAGAAAAGTTACTCAGTCAGGACTGAAGCCAGATGGAAAGATTCTTTGTCCAGGCACCACTTACCTTATAGGTCTGCCTTTCATGCATCTATTCATCCATTCAAAACACATTCACCGAGTTCTTGCTTCAACAGCATGTATACTAAAAATGGAACAAAATACAGTCATTGAATGCCTACTAGGTATCAGGCCCTGCTCAGGATACATCAATCAGACAAAATCCATGCTCCCCTTGATCTTATATTGAAATATGCAAGTTTAATGACTCGTTAGGACTCCTCTAGTGGGGTGATAACAAATAAATGAAAAAATATATATAATGGGATATTAGGCAGTGATATGTACTATTTTAGTTAAGATGGTTAAGGAAAGCCTCACTGGGTAAGTGAGAGATATTAGAACAGAACCTTAAATATTGAGTACAAGACCAAGAAAGTAAATGTTAGAGGAAAGAGCATTTCTGGTAAAAGAATAGTAAGTGCAAAGTCCTTCAGGAAGAGATAATTTTAAGTTTGAGAAGGCAGGGGGGAGGGGGGCGGAGGGGGAAACAATGGGCCTAGAGCAGAGCAAATCAAAGAAAGAATTAGAGAATTTGAAGTCAGAGAGGAGATCCAGGCTAGGTAATATAGGAACTGGATGGCCATCAAAAGAAATTTGGATATAATTCTAATTTTAATGCACTGGAGCTCTAAGGAGAAGATATATTTGGATACTAACTAATATATTTTATATAATATATATAACTAATATATTTGGGTACTAAGGAATAATATTTGGATATTATTCAAATTTCAATGATCTCATTTCCATTTGAATTTCAAACACCAGAGGTCTAAGGAGAGGAGTGATTTGTTCTGATTTACCCAAAAAAGATACTCTGGGAAAGATTATCTGTACGGAAGCAAGAATGGAAGCAGGAAGGCCATGTGGTTGGGTGACTACTAGGCCATCTGATGAGAGATGATGGAGGTTTGCTCTAAGGTGGTGGTGGTGAAGGTGGCAGAAATGGACTTCAATCTTGCACATTGCCCATTGTTGATTTTTGTCCCAGAAGAATGTGAGTCATTCCTCTTAATCTTCTTATGTATTATTCCAATTCCCTAACTCTTGGCTCCATTTCTTCTATTCCTCCAACTTTGGATTTGACAGTACTGCCCCCCTCAGATTCTTGACCACCTTCCCCTCCCCCACCAAGGCTGTTGGATATGTGTGAATTGAATTCAGCTGCCTTCCTGACGACATCAGGAAATACATGGACCCCAGCTGACCCCTCTGACTCAAAGCCCCAACTGGGGCCCACCAGCCCAAACCCAGTCTAACTTACTTGATGGGTTGGAATGACACTGCTCTGAAGGTGGAGATTTGCACTCAACCACAGGAATGCCTCACATGGCTGACTAGTACACAAAAAATAACTGTGATTGAACTAAAGCTTAGATATCTATCTTCCCTTTATTTTTTTTTAAAGATTTTATTTATTTATTTGAGAGAGAGAGAATGAGAGACAGAGAGCATGAGAGGGAGGAGGGTCAGAGGGAGAAGCAGACTCCCCACCGAGCAGGGAGCCCGATGAGGGACTCGATCCCGGGACTCCAGGATCATGACCTGAGCCGAAGGCAGTCGCTTAACCAACTGAGTCACCCAGGCGCCCCTCTATCTTCCCTTTATTAATGATCTCAAGCAGCATCACTGTATTTCTGCATTTTTCTTCACAGGCATTTTAAGTAGATAAGCTATATCTAAAGATAAAGCTCTTCTCTTGAGGCTTTCTGATGACTTCAGAATTTTGCATTGCCATATATTCAGTAAAGATACAGACCATCCTATTTTGACTCTAAGAAGCATTTTCTCAGAAGGCTTGTACATTGCACCATTTCCCATTTTTTGCTATCACACAACCCCCCCCCACACACACACACAAAAACCACCAAAAGATATTTTGTGTCAACAGCTTGCTGTTTACAAAGAGGAACCTGACAGTTATGATTAATGAGGTAAAGCCTCCATCCTCCAAGGTTGGCAGTAAAGGCGTGCATTTTCCAGTTGTGAAAAGTTTCCTCCTGCAGGCAGTTAAAGAAGTGTGTTTCCTGAATGTCTTCTCTTGCTTTGATTTTTGCCCAGCGTTCATTCCAAGACCAAGCAAATGTGGGCGCTCCACTCAACTTTCAAAATGTATGCTTTGCTGGCAGTTCCACTGAGTCAGCCACTAACATTTTCCACATGATTCTACTATGAATTAAATTATAAAGAGCAGAAAACCTAGTGGGTTCGCTTTGCTCTGAATTATATTTCTGCCTACCCGTCAAGTGTCAGTTTTCTCCTGCCCTGGTTTCCCCCCCTCCTTCTTGCCTTAGCCAAACTCTTTCTCCCTGTTTCCTCCTTTGCTCACTCTCTGCCCCTCTTCTTGCTGTTAGGAGCATGGAAAGTAGAGGCAGAAAACTCTGTTCCCCGTAATGCCTCTGTAATTTATTAACTGCAGGACCTAAGCAAATTGTGTAACTTCTGAGAGCCTCTCTTCTTCCCGCTGTACAGTGGGGATTGTGACACATAGTTTGCATGGTTTTTGTGAGGATTTGATGAGCCCATGTATGGAAAGGAGTTACCATAATCTTGAACAATAGCAAGTGCCACTCATCCCACAACGTTTGACCACGCATAGCTCATTGAAAATCCTCTTTTAGGAAAGGACAATCTTTTGAGAAGGGACAGCCTTTTAAGAACGTTGAAATTTGGGGTGCCTGGGTGGCTCAATCGTTAAGCATCTGCCTTCGGCTCAGGTTATGGTCCCAGGGTCCTGGGATTGAGCCCCGCATTCGGCTCCCTGCTCAGCGGGAAGCCTGCTTCTCCCTCTCCTGCACCCCCTGCTTGTGTTCCCTCTCTCGCTGTCTCTCTCTCTCTGTCAAATAAATAAAATCTTAAAAAAAAAAAAAAAGGTTGAAATTTTTTTAAAAATGTATTTCAAGGGTGCCTGGGTGGCTCAGTTGGTTAAGCGACTGCTTTCGGCTCAGGTCATGATCCTGGAGTCCCAGAATCGAGTCCCGCATCGGGCTCCCTGCTCGGCAGGGAGTCTGCTTCTCCCTCTGACCCTCCTCCCTCTCATGTGCTCTCTCTCATTCTCTCTCTCTCAAATAAATAAATAAAATCTTTAAAAAAAAAATGTATTTCAAATAAGCCGTGGACATTCTATGTATGTCCCCCGAACCAGTATTGGGCTTCCTTCCCATTCCAGGCAGGCACCTCAGAAGCCAAAGATGCATCGGTTCCCATTCGTCTAAGAGTTGCTCCTATGTGCGTGTTTAGGCCATTTAGGCCAAGAGAATGAGTTCTGCAGCAGGAAATAGGTTAGGAATCTCGCTGCCCCTCCTCTCCAAATGTTAACAGTGCCTTTGCTCTTCGCCTCTAGCATGACAGGGAGGTACATGAAACGGGAAGCTCAGCACACAGGTGGCTACCATGAGAGAACTCTCAAAACTTGGCAACAGGGCTACCAGGTGAGAAAGAGTAAGAATATTAATTCTTGGGGCACCTGGGTGGCTCAGCCAGTTAAGCGGCTGCCTTCGGCTCAGGTCATGATCCCAGGGTCCTGGGATTGAGCCCCACGTCGGGCTCCCTGCTCGGTGGAGAGTCTGCTTCTCCCTCTCCCTCTGCCTGCCTCTCTGCCTACTTGTTCTCTCTCTCTCTCTGTCAGATAAATAAAGTCTTAAAAAAAAAAAGAATATTAATTCCTAATATTTATTGAGCATCAGTTATATACTTTGGCTCTGGATACCTTGGAAAAGTCCAGTAGTTAGGCCTATAAGCCTGAAGGCCAGCCCCTATTTGCAGTGATCTCAATATGGAAAGCAGGAGGGTGAAAACATGAGTCTCTTTATGTAACCCCAGACTCTCTCTGTGTGGTTTGCTGTCCCCAACCGCCTGATAGGCCTCTAGAGTCTCCAGGTCATGAGCTTGCCAGCGCTGATAGAATGGAATGATCCAAGTGGGCTTCACTGGGAGTACTTGGGGCATTTATAGTTTTGCAGACTTTCTGAAGTAAGAAGGCAGCTTTGTAATTCTATAACTCACCTGCTCCTGTTCCTGGGTAACCTCTCCCCGGGCTGCAAGGGAAGAGACCTTGGCTCAACTGAACATGGACTCAGGATAAGGCACGGTGACCCCTGCAGCTCAGGCCCAGAAGAGACTTGAATCTACGTCCTCTTCAATATGAAAGCAGACATGTTGACCCGGTGAACACTAATATGTGCATATATTGAGCAATAAATATAGGGGGGGAATAAGCAGTATTTCTTTTCTAATTAGAGGCATTTTCGTCACTTGGAAAACTTCAGAAGTAGAACAATTTTTCACTGTTTGGCTCAAACAAAAACTCATTCAGGCTTAGAAATTGGCAAAGGGCAGACTAATGATAAATACTTATCCCAAATCACATTTTCCATAGACCCTCTAATTTCCAAGAGTTTTACCATAAAAAGAATCACAGTGAAAAATCTGGACTGACAATTCACAATAACGACATAATATTAACAGGATGTCAGAGTTTACGGAGCTTTCCCATTTCCTCTGTAAAAGCCTTACCATTACCAAAACATGCAGCCACCACTTTGCCTTTCAACCATTTGTTAAAAAACTATTTTTCAAAGGGGCTATTCATTAATTTTTCTATTCATTCAACAACTATTTCTTGAGTACCTACTATGTGCAATCACTAGACTAGATTCAGAGGCTGATAATTGCAATAATAACAGTAATAACAATAAAACAAGACAATAACAATAACAATAAAACCCAGACAATATTTTTACGCTACTTACCATGTGCTCAGCACACTATTCTGAACACGTCACATATATTTTAACACAGATAATCCTTGCAACAACCCTTCACAACTGTTGCTTGCAAACTGCTCAGCTACCTTTCTAGAATATCACCTGATGCCTAAACCAACTCTTGTTGTTGTCTCTTCCCCGATCTCCAGCCTTGCTACAGTCCCTTCTCTGACCACCAGTCTCTTCTGGTCCATCCTGTCCTCTAAAGGAACCCTAATTCTGGAAGTACCAGGAAGTCTTTAAATCAGGAGTTCAGGAATATTTGGAGAAAGTTCTTCCTCAGTGACCCAGGGAGCTAAAAAAAAACAAACTTTGTATTTAACTGAGAACAAAATGTGAGGAAATTAGCAAGAGAGAACCTTGACCCCAGGCTCAAGTTTCCAGGACTGAGGCAGCCAGCCTGAGAAAGAAACCCAAGATTTCAACATTATGTTAACCTCTGTCAGGTTAAAAGAGTAATAAAACTGTACTTGTAACTATATCCCTATATATAGTTTTGGCCCTGGAGGCTGAGACCATCAGAGCTAGAAATAACCTTCACACATGGAGAATCTGAAGTCTAAACAGGTAAAGAAACCTAATCTAGGGGCACCTGGGTGGCTCAGTCGTTAAGTATCTGCCTTCAGTTCAGGTCATGATCCCAGGATCCTGGGATCGAGCCCTGCATCAGGCTCCCTGCTCGGTGGGACGCCTGCTTCTCCCACTCCTACTCCCCCCGCTTGTGATCCCTCTTTCACTGTGTCTCTGTTAAATAAATAAATAAATAAAATTTAAAAAAGAAAGAAAGAAACCTATTCTAGGGGCGCCTGGGTGGCTCAGTTGGTTAAGCGACTGCCTTCGGCTCAGGTCATGATCCTGGAGTCCCAGGATCGAGTCCCGCATCCAGCTCCCTGCTCGGCAGGGAGTCTGCTTCTCCCTCTGACCCACCCCCCTCTTATGTGCTCTCTCTCTCTCTCTCATTCTCTCTCTCTCAAATAAATAAATAAAATCTTTTTTAAAAAAAGAAACCTATTCCAGTTCAGGTAAATTCATGGTATTAAGGCCAGGGTATCACAGAATCACAACTCAGAGGGCCAAGCTCAATATTCACCAGGTCATCAGTTGCCTGAATCTTCCCTATAATATTACAGCCTTGCCAAGTGATTATAGAGCCCATGCTTGCACCCCTAAAATTATGGGGCACTCCCTTCTCTCTGGAGGAGTGCATTCATCTGTTGGATAGTTCCAACTCTTATGAAGTCCTTCCATATTTTGACCTGAAATCTTTCTCCATGTGGCTTTCTTTTTAATTTTTTAATTTTTTTTATTTTTTTACCCAGGAACCCACAGCCCCCATTTATCCCTTTTTCACATCAAGTTAATCAAAGACCTAGCAGCTCTTTTGGCTAGGCTCAATATCCCAAGTTCCTCCAACCCTTCCTTTTGTAATTTAACAATAACCAAGTTCTCCTAGCTTTATAGGAAGCAATGATTTATGATGGTTAAAAGCACGAGCTTTGCAAACAGATAAACCTGTCGGTTGAATCTGTTCTATACTTACAACATTATTTTCAAAGGGTAGTTTACTTCTTCTGACCACACCCTGGGTTACTTTTATGTAAATTGGTGATGATGATACGCACTTCAAAGAGCCCTTGTGGTGAATAAATGAAAGAAAACTCGAGCATCATATCTAGCACTTCATAGGAATTGAAAATCTATTCAAATGGATGAATGAATGAACCCCTCGTTGGGTGCTAATAAGGGAGTTTTACAGAATGAATAGCAAACCTGGAGAAGACCCTGTAGAGGAGAGTGCCAAAGGAAAAATGAAGGAGAAAGGCCTCAGTGAGAATCCAAAGCAACCATGGATGACAAGCTTTCTGTGCAGGCCATTCTTTCACAAGTTCATCAACCATCTGATGAGCAGTGTACTTCATGCTCATGACTCTGCTCAGTAAGGGGAGAGGAGGGAAGAGTCTTTTTAAACTAATTCTGGACTTTCTCATAAAGGTCTGACCACATGCTAATTTGAAAGCCCAAACAAGAAGTTATTTTGGGAATGGGAGAAAAGGTACTTTATATCTTTTTTTCTCCCTTCGACAAAAACAGCTGAACAGACTTTCCTAACCCTTTCCCAAAAGTTTCATGTTTGGGCTGAGCTCAGCCCTGGAAGGTTTCACTCTCAGGAGGAAGGCCTGAGAAAGTCATTAAAAGCAAATGAAAGCCCTGGAATGGAAATACACAGGGAAGATGGGAATTCAATTGGCTTTTTCTCCAGGTGATCCATCTTGCAATAACAGGGAGATGAAACCAAAGCAAACTATCTCAAGAATAATATCTCCTAAATAATTATAAACTTTAGCATAGCATATAGGAGAGACCGACGGACAACCTGACTTGCATTGATCATGGCTCATCCTTTTGTTATCAGGGCTATCTGTGGTGAATGACTGAAACTCCCTGGGATTTTGAAGAAGACCAGATAAAAGACTCCAGTGTGGTATATGGTCTGGCACAGGTGTTACACCATTTCATGAGGTATAAAGTGACATAGAGCAATCAGTCTTTGTTAGTATGATGGGCTTGAAATAATTAATACCCAGAGTCCATACTCTTTCTCCTTTTCCTTGCCTCTTTGGCCTCTCCTCCTCCTCCCTTTTCTCCCCTGGCTCTTGGTAGTAAAGAAAATACTGCACTGACACATTATCCACCCCACTTCCCAAAAAAATTTTATCAATTTTATCAACCACATCCACTGAGGGATAGAGTGTGACACAGGAAAAAAAAGGGGGGGTAGAGATCAAAGAGGCTGATAAGCATCTTACAGTGCATAGGACAACCCCACAACAAAGGATTATCTAGCCCACAATGTCAATAATATCAAGGTTGAGAAACCCTGACTTATAACATGTAAAACCTAAGGATATTGTGGGATCAGGGGGAGGTAGTAGTTAGATTGAGGATCTTGAATATCAGACTAAAATCCTTCCTAAAGGTAATGGGCGTATTACAGGATTCGAGGCATGAAGAAAATAGAATTTTAGCAAGATGTGTATTACAAAGGTTTGTCTAATATATTAGAGCATAGAGATACCAGAGAGTTCCAGGCATCCTGATGCAAATTCATATATTTTATATATTATTATGGTTATAATGCCCCAACATCTGGCTGAAAAGTGAAAGCATCTATCAACAGGCTAATTTTATCTCCTCGGCCTCCACAGACAAAAAAGCTGGATTTCTGTTCTTTCCATTGATTAGGGCTTCCTCTACACATTGGCAAGACAATTAAAGGGGATGAGAGGTGTTGATTTAGTCTAACTAATAGTTTGGCATGATGTAGACAAAACATCTGGTTGATTGGCGCTTTCATTCTTCACATGGTGGTTTTGACATGGAAGAATCATAATCATTGTTGGATACTTGCTAGTCATCATTGTAAACCCAGCTGATAACAGGGTAGAATCAACTGGTCCTAAAATAAAGAATTGTAGGTATGAATCTTCAACCTGAAAGACTTTTGCTTATAAGAAAGGGGAGCTCTAGAATTGAGAATGAAGGACTCAGGAATAACCTTAATGTTTCCCTGTGATTGCTCCTATCCAAATACCCTCTCACAGTTGCCTTATACTCATGGGAAGTTTGTGCAACCCATAAAAACATTAAGTTAAGCCATATTCCCTGGATCAGGAGATATCTGCCTGAAGAAAGGGGCTCCTTTTTCTTCACACACATGTTCCTGTCTGCTCACAAACCCAAGGGAATGTGTCCATCCAGAAGAGGGATATTGTCTTTTTGTTATTTGGGTGGTTTTTTTTTTTTTAATTATTTATCTGTTAAGAGGGAACACCTTGTTCTAATTCATCTAAAGGAACACTATTGACCATGGAGGTCTTTTTTCTACCTTTCCAAATCTTATATATTGTTCCAAGCCCAGCTCATTCTACCTCCCTAAAGTCTTCTCTGAGGATCCTGTCAAAAGTGATATCTATAATGCATAAGAACTTTGACTGGTAAAAGCTACTGGGGTCACTGCATCAAAGTCTTATTAAAGCTCAAGGAGAAAAAATTCTGTGATTCATAATGTAGTGCCTTTCATGATTACAAGATGGGGAGGAGGTAACATTAATCAAATATCTGCTTTCCTCATCCTTTCCTGCCACTTATTGACATTGTCGTTCATTTTTGGTATCAGGGCCAGACACCTGTGTAGCAACAGTGAGCAACAATAGATATTACCTCTGTGTTCTTAGAACTTAAATCTAGTAAAACAAGTTAGTAATCAAATAATCATATACCTTCTGATGAATTAGAAATAGTCCCATTTCTTTACTACATCATTCCTCAGAAAGTGGCATTTACTTCCCTCCCCTTGAATCTGGATGACCTTGTGACTTGCTTTTACCAATAGACTGCATTGAAAGTGACACTGTGCCAGGTCTGGACTCAAGCTTTAAAAGGTCTGTCAGCTTCTACCCTTGCTCCTGGAAGCTAGCCATCAAGGAGTGATGAACATTGGGCTAGACCACTGAATGAAGGAGCCCACGTGGAGAGAGACCAGGGAAATGAGAGGCCATGATGATCACAGCAGGACCAACAGATCTCCCCACTGAATGTAGCCACATCAGCAAATACATCTCACAATGTAGAACAGGGAAACTACCCAGCTGGCCCCAGTCATCTCAAAGAATTGTGAGAAATTTAAATGGCCATTGGTTTAAACCACAAAGTATGCAGGTCATTTATTACACAGTGATAGCAAAAAATAGATCATATCTAAGGTAGACCTCTATCACATTCTCTTTCTGTCACATTACCCTTTTTTATTTTCTTTAAAGCTCTAATCACTACCTAAAATTATTTTCTTTACTTTCTGTTGTCTCCCCCAACAGGAGAAAAACAGTGAGAACAGGGACTTTGCCTGTACTGCTTCTTGCTGTAACCCTTGTGCCTAGAACAATGCCTCACATAGAGCAGAATGCTCAATAAATATTTGTAAATTAAGTGAATAGATGGATAGTTGCAACTAGGACAGATGAGTTAAATGAGAAGCAGATATTGCTGTAACGGTTTCTAAATGAGGGGATTAGAGGGGTACCTGGGGGACTCCATTGGTTAAGCATCTGCTTTTGGCTCAGGTCACGATCTCAGGGTCCTGGGATGGAGCCCTGTGTAGAGCTCTCTGCTCAGTGGGGAGTCTGATTGTCCCTCCGCCCCTGGCCTTCCGCCTGCTTGTGCATTCTCTCTCTCTCTCTCAAATAAATAAATAAAATCTTTAAAATAAAAATAAATAAATAAATAAATAAGGGATTAGAACTGGTGAGGGAAGTCAGAGAAGATATGACTTGTTTTGATAAAATCTTCACATGATTATGTCCAGCAGGAGAGTGGGGATTATTTTCTTTCTAGTTACTGTTCAATTAACTATTCTCTCGTAAGTGACATTATCACTTTAAACTTTTTGTGGAGGCAGAATATAGAATATTTTTCAAACTATTTTTAAAGCAACCTTCTAAGGTTCCATCTACTAATTAATTAAGAAGTTAAGGAATCCCCTGAGGTATCAGAAATTCATTTTGCAAAAATTGCTCAGGAAAAGAAGATGTGGCATCTGCTCTATTCCTCTGCTAGAAATTGAAATTAAAGAGAAAATTCTTGCTTAATTTGAAGAAATATTTTTTTCTAAATATGAGGAAAATTTTTAAAAGAGCATTTCGTGTTTCCTAGGCACAGAGTTCATTTGGGAATTTCTTTACATAGAAAAAGAAAGTGTTCTTAAAAAGGGAAGTCAGCAAGAGAGAAACATGGAAATATCTCTTTCCTCCTTCTAGAAAATGTTTCTTTGCTGGCAGAAGAGGTCCAAAGTTGTGTGACCCAAATGCCAGAGTGCTGTGGACACATTGTCTCAGGGCTGTGAGTGAGCTGGTGAGTAAGCAACCAAGACCCTTCCTTTAAAGCCGAACAATGAAGATAAGAAAATGAAGATCAAAAAGAGAAAAAGAATAAAAGTGAAAAGGAAATAATGCAGCTAATGTAAATTTAGATGTGTGTGTAAAATATATATTGGGGTGGTGGTAAAATTAAGTCTATTTTCTTCCTCATACTTTTATATATTTTATACATGTTGGGTTTTTTTTTTTTTTTTTAAGATTTATTTGTTTATTTTAGAGAGAGAGTGTGAACAGGGGGAGGGACAGAGGGAGAGGGAGAGAAATAATCTCAGGCAAACTGCATGCTGAGTGTGGAGCCCAATGCAGGACTCAGTCCCACAACCCTGAATTCATGACCTGAGCTGAAACCAAGAGTCAGACACTTAACCAACTGAGCCACCCAGGCGCCCCATAAATGTTGGTTTTATACACATACACACATACATACAATACATAGATATAAAAATATATATACATGTACATATAAATATATACATACTTATCTATGCATATATATTTATAAATAAAATACATGTGAACATATATATAAATATATACATGCATATATATGTAAATCTATGAATATATATATATGCATCTTGGGTTTCTATCTGTTTTATAATCTTTCTTTAAATCACCATTTTGATCTTTATTCAAAGCTTAGTTTTGTCTGTCTTAACAGAAGATTAGGTAAATTGTTAGCATGAACGAAATGGATATTCATGGTTATATAACTCTGAGTTGAGTTTGAGCAAAAAATACTATCACTCGATATACAGAGAGATAAGATTCAGATCAACAAGTAAACACAGACTCTGGATTCATTTGGATTTTTGTTTGAATCTTTGATTCACCACTTGCAATCTCTAGAAACTGGGAACTTTATTTAGCTATTTATCTCTAAAACGCAAGTTCTTTCCCTTCAATTCAAGAAATATTATGGGGTACCTTCCTTGCTAGCTTCTGAGACTACAGCTGTGGACAGGACGGCTAGCCACTGCCCTCGTGGAGTTTATAGTTTGTCCGGGGAAAGAGACATCTGCAAAGAAGATGATAAGTGAGCTGAAAATCTTCTCAAAAGATTTTCATTTAGCAAATTTCTCTTATCAAGTGGTTAAGAGAATTTTGCGAAATAATTCATGCCATGTCCCTGGCACTGTGTGTAGTCATACACAGTCACTAATTTAGAGTTCCAAGCCCCTTGGCCTTAAAGCAAACAGAAAGTAGACACCCAGTACTTTCCATATTTGAAAGGTTGATGAGGGCAAGTTCTTATCTGTGTATTCCCCATGACAGTTCTGGTGCTTAAACTGGGTTAGTAGACGACTGAATTGATCCCTCTTAAGGCTTAAATACAAAATAAATTTTGTAAGCATGCAGCTTTGTAGCTCTGCCTGCTCTTTGAGGGCCAGAACAGTGTCTCACGCACCTTTTACAATCCCACGGTGATCACCACAATACTTAAGAAATTATAGGAAGTGTAGACCAAAGGGAAAACACTAAAATGGTAGAAGAAATAGCTCTCTCTCCACACCACTCACCTGAAAATTATATAACCTCTAAAGGCCAGAACCTTTACTTTCAAGTGAGTTTTGAAATTCTTGCTTCCCTCACAAAATAGTGAAATGAGATAAATAAGTGAAAGTGTTCTGAAAACTTTAAGACACCACAAAAGCATACAAGAGTGCTATTATTAAGATGTTTTCATGGTTTAACCCCCTGAAGTCTGGCTTTACCCAACCATCACTTCTCTGAGACTCCTCTCTTAAAAGTTACTCATAAACTTAGTCTTATCAGTTTCTCAGAGTTGATTACATTTGCGATGATGACTCGTGCTGATTTAGATATAGAACCCGGGGTATATGTTTAAAAAGAGAAATAGACAAACTATTTCTGTTGCATCTTCTTTCCCAGTAGAAAAGTCACATGGAAGCCAATTTATCAGAAGGTACCTAAGTAGGCAAAGAACTGGATCTCTTGTAGTCAACTCTGGTGATGGGAATGTTTAATGACTCCAGTGTGTCTGATTCCAGGATAAGAAGGCATCTGCCTGTGAAAAAATGGATGTTTATACCATCTAATCAGGGCACTCATTTCTCTGGCTTGTGTCTGTCTGCTTCTCTCTTTTTGGCCAACGTCCCTTCTGAATGACACGTTCTTTCCTTTGATAAGGTAATGCCTTCAATCAGGTTTCAATCCTGTCTAATGCCTGGACAGCAACTGTTTTTTATGTAACCCTGCCTGTCTCTGCTCCGTCAAACCTCAAGTGCTCATTTCATGGTTTAACTCTCCATGGCCATCCTATTTCATTTTCTTTGTATTCTTAGAGGGTCCTTCATTGTTACCTCATTTTTCACCAACAGCAGTGGTCTTCTAATTCATCTCTGAATCAATGGCCCCTTATTTGTTCTCATCTTCCTTCTCTATGCAACATGACAATGTCCACCTTGCCTGCAGTAGACTTTTCCCAACATTATCTCTCTTCTCAATGGTCCCCCAATTTCTTGTGGGGGAATTACCTTGTCCTCCTTATATCTAAAGTTGGTGGAAATGTAATTCCTGGCTTGCAAATGCCTACCTCCAACTGTGGACCAGACTCTGGTTCAACCAGTGCCGGACTGTGGCCAAATCTCAATCAATCAGAAGCTTTTGGGATTTTGAGGGGCAGTCATTCTTATAACAGGGGAGGACAGAGTAGCAGTCACTACAATAACACCAGCATACAGAATACTACAGATTTTTGCCAAATGGCCCAAGCGTACCGCATTTTGGGCCTCTGGATTGATGTATGTAGATCGACATTTATATAGACACACATATATATAATGGGTATTATATAAACACACATATATACTTATGTAATAAATGTAAAGTATATAATATATACTAAATTATACAATCTATATATTATGTATTATATCTATTACGCTATATATTACATTAGGTTATGTCATATATCATACATTGGTTTCTATCATTCCTAAGCCTTGTCTTTCTACTACTGTTTTAAAAAATATTGTAAAACACTTTCATTGCATTTGAGGACATTTTCAATAAGATCTTGAGTTTGAAGCCTTGGCTAGGTAGTCCTTTTGCACCCCATTGCCAGTTACGGGATTTATCAAAACTATAAATTCCAGCATATTGACTATTTCAACACTTTATTCAGCTGTTCCTATCTAACAATCTCATTAGCTCTGAAAAACACCAAATATAAATGCTTAATATATAGTACAAACCAACAGGTTTTTTTCACAGAATAAAACAACAAAAGACTGATTTTCTACACATGTCCCCTGTTCGCTAGATCTTTAGTAATATTACTCAGGTTACTTCAAAGGTGATAACATTTATATACCATTACTTATGTTTTTCTCAAATTTTTTATCTGGCTTCTGAAAGGTATAAATAAGGATGCATATAGTCAAAATTGTTTTTATAGACTTTTGATGTTTATATTGTCATACGTCTTACACAAACAAATATATGGAGAGAAGGACAGATGTACAATGACAAGTGTACGTTTAAGTCATTAGTGGTTATATGAATTTTGTTTACATGGCTATTTGCTCTTACGGGCATTATAAATGACAAGAGAAAATAATTCTGATTTTATGATCTCCTGAAATCCTTCTACTAAATCCATTCGCTTCAAGTAGTGGGTTTTTATTGCCTGCTGCCAAGAAGTGTTTAGTCTCCTTATGAAAGCAGCAAAATGGCTTCTCATCACCTCCCCAGCACAGGGCCTTGTATATAATAGGTGCTCAATAAAGTCTGTATAATCCACCTATTGTTTATTAGGTATTCAGCAACTGGAGCTGAAATGAATTGAATGGGCTTTTCTCAGACCCATAGCAACTACAAAACTAGACTATTTCACCACCATTCAGAAAACTGTACTCACAAGATTACATTCTGGAATCTTGACAAATAAGATTTCAGCAACTCTTTATTTAAGCACTTCTTAGACAAATTATGTGTCGCACTGTTACTGGGAGTTCTGGCAAGGATCTACAAGTCTTGTTGTTCCAAAGCAACCGCGTGTGTTTGTCGGCAGTGTGACTATGAAGTGGCTGTAAGGAACTGCGCTGTTGGTTTGGGCCTCCGGTTTCACCAGACTCTGACTCAACAGCAACATTGGTTTGCAGAATCAGATGGAAGCAGGTATGCTGAATCGGAATTGCAAATAATAGAGTGGGATGGTTTCTGCCTTCTGAAGCACAGAAAAAAAAAGTGTTTTCTCTCTCTGTTACAGGGTTTGTATAGTACCTCCCTTATCTAGCATGATATCAATTCTATTTGGCAGTTGTGCGAAAGTCTGTTAAATAAAAATGAGAGATTGCAGTCGTGTTCCTGGGAAACTTCTTCTTAAGCAACTTATTCAGTAAAATATATTTTAAAAATATTAAGAATCGACTTTTTTTAAAAAAAGATTTTATTTATTTATTTGAGAGAGAGAGTGTGCTGGCGGGGGGGGGGGGGCGGGTGTGTGGGGAGGAGCAGAGGGAGAGGGAGAAGCAGGCTCCTGGCTGAGCAGGGAGCCCAACGCGGGGTTCCATCCCATGACACTGAGATCATGACCTCAGCCGAAGGCAGACACTTAACCCACTGAGCCACCCAGCACCCAAGAATCGACTTTGATTAAAAAAAAAAAAAGACCAGTATTTATGTGACTCAAAGGTTTACCAAAACAAGACTATGTGCTAACTTTGTCAAGGAGTATTTTTACTTCTTCCTGACAATGAACCTCTCCCTGAAAAGAGCTGCCATAGAAAACCACTAGTTCTTGCTATCCACAGAGATCTGAGTTTCATCAATAAGGCCACAGAATTCACTAAACACCACCCCACACTTCTACCGGGCACACAGATGCGGTGGAGACAATACCATCTCAGCAGTTTTTCATTCCCGACCCAGTGTGTCCTTCCCCAACTTTGCAGAACACTCAAGCCTTGAAGTGTCAAAATGACCCTGGAATGTCATTGATGAAACCTCCACGGAGGGTGATGCGACACTCAAGGCACGCATGCTTCATCTTTAGTCACCGATTACGATCAGGGAGGGAGGTTTTGGGGGCAATAATATATGGCCAGATTCCTGGAAAATCACCCTGAAAGAACATCTTTAAGAGAAATGGCTTAGAGCAAAGCAAATCAAATAATTTCACCACTAAGAAAAATGTAAGAAAGAAAGTTAAACTGGGTTAGCTAAAGAAAAAACAAAAGCCTTGGTGAGGAGACAACCTTCCCCCTCTTAGTTAGAGTAATGATGGAGACTTTGTCTCAGGGAATAAAGGATGTGTGATCCATTCTGTGCCATGCACGAGTTTAACCCATAGAATGTCAAACCCAAATTCCAGAGATTACCAACGATGTAATAGATAAACCACCACAAATTGGTTATTCATATAGGAAAAAGTAAAATTAGATTTCTGCCAGTTCCACAAAAATCAACTCCAGATGGATTAAAGATCTCAATGTCAAAAGTGAGCATTTTAGTGAGAAATATACGTGAATTTCTTTCTGGCCTTAAGGGAAAGAAGGATTTCTTAAAACACAAAATGTGCCAATGTGGGTGAAAAAAAAATGGATGAATTTAGCTATATTAAAATCAAGACTACTTTGTTAATGAGAAGACACATTAAAGAAAAAAGAAAATTCTTGTTAAACTGGAAGATATTTTTAATATGTATAACCAATAAAAGATTAATAACAACATATAAAGAACATTTGGAAATCATAAGAAAAGCACAAATAACAATAACAAATGGTCAAATGCACAAGCAAGCACTTGGAGGTAAAGGAAACATACTGCCAATATATATACAAAGAAAGATTTAGTTTCATCAGATATATGGAAAATACAAATTACAACGTAAGATATCATTTTAGACCATTTTGACTGGCAAAATAATGAAAAAGCTAATGCTAATGTTTAGCAATTACCAAGTGTTGAGAAAAATTTAGATGAATAGGATCGAGAGGTAAAGCTTAACTTTCAAAGACCAATCTACCACAAGCTGATCTCCCAGAAGTGGAGCTGGCCTCCTGCAAAGCACCATGGAAACTAGCATTGGTCAAATACTTAACGTGACACTGATTCTAGTTAACCTCAAGGCTTAGACCACAGCACCCTGATTATGCCCCGTGATGGACTGGTGATTCTGGAAACATGGACACTCATGTCAGGCAGCAAATTCTGCCACTCACTCACATCATCATACAGCTACAAGTGATAGATTGGGAACTTGACCTCTTGATCACTGCAGGAGAGAAGTTGATGGTACAATCTACTAGGAAGGCTCAACCAGCAAGACAGGGCCGGACTAAAAGTTCTGCTATGTCACTTGGCTATTTTACTTTGTAGTCTAATCACACTGGGAGAGGAGCTGGAGTATCATTAACTATACAGATTAAAAGCCCTACAACCCAAGAATCAGGATCTTCTTCTATAGCCTGACATCTGCCCATGCCAGATAACTGTGACCTACCCCATATGGAGTGGCCAAAGTGGACTTTGCAAGTAAAATTCTGGTTCTTATATTGAGTGGTGAATCCTTAAGTGGTTGTTGTATTTTTGAAAATAAATAATTATGAACAAATAAGTAAACAACTAAACAAGTTCATCAGTCAGTGATAAGAGTGCTTCATGGCCAAAGACTATGATTAATCCAACGCTGTGCTCCTAGGTGCAACACAAAAGAAAAAATGACTTTATATACCTTTAACTTGGATGGTTTATATACCTCATCTAAAATTCTAATAATAATTTGTGATGTAGCTACTTTTATATCCATATTTTGCACAAAATAACAGGCTCACAGAGGATAAGTCAACAGCCCAATACTAAGTATCTAATAAAAATTAAATATCAGATTTGGATGTAACTCTATCTGATTATGTGTTGGTTTGATTATGTTGCAGTGACACCAACCTCCAAACTTTTGGTGGCTTAACACAATATATATTCACGTATCCACTTAAGAGTCCCAGGCGTCACTGGAGTAGCTCTGCTCTGTGTGGTCATCCAGTGGCCTAAACACCTTCCACCTGTGGCTCCATAACCCTCTAGATCCTTACCATTGTATGTAGGAAAGAACGTGAAAGAACATACTAGGGAGCTGTATAGGCCAGGTTTAGAGTGATATTCATTATTCCTACTCAAGTTGCATTAGAGAAAGTGTCACTTGAGCACACTTAACTGTGGGGGAGCCTGGCAAATGTGGGAAGAGTAAATTTGAGTGGACAGCTGGTGACTTCCACCACAGGTTCCAAATATCAGGGTCTTCCCAACGTAACGTAGGTTGCTTCCTGTAAAGATAAATGCTAAAGATCAAAAATGACTTTGGACAATCACTTGATAATGGCAGGCCATGAGGAACAAGTTCTGTGATGCTAGGGCACATGTGCTCCTTGGGTACTGAATTTGTTAAAGTATAAAAAACATAACCCAAGCAAAGCTGTGAGGTGCTTCTTCATTATGCTTGAATCCATGGATTCCCACTAAGCAACTGTATTATACAAAGAGCTAATCATCCTTGAATTAGTAACTTGTGGAAGAAACTACACTGACTGACGTGGTATGTGTGTGCGCGTTGGAACGAACACAGGGAAGCAATGAAAAATGGAAACAATCATAACATTGAAAATCAGTATATGTTGATTGTCATCCAAGACCACCTTTCCTGGGAATTGCTTCACCAAATATAGAATTTTTATTTTCTCTTTTTTATTTTTGGCCAGATAGTCAATTAGAGTCTAATGCATTCAAGAATAATCAATATTAATTGTACGTTCTTAAAAATTAAGACTTGTAAAAAGAGAGGGCTTTTCAAACAATTTCTGAAGTCTAAGTTACTAGGAGACAGTAGCAGATATTGTCTAGCTAAGCATGTACATGCCCTACTAACTCAATCGGTTATCTGCTTTCTTACTTTTATAAATAATAATAGTAACCATTTGTTAAGCACATACTGTGTGCTAAGAGCTTTATATACACTGCGCCATTTATCCACAATGATGCCATCTGGTAGTTACTAGGATTCATAATTTTCAGATGCAGACACTGAATTTAGAAAGGTTAACTACCTAAAATCACAGAGCTAGGAAGTAGGGTAGATCAGGGTTATAATGTGGATTTCTCTCATTCCAGCACCCCTTGTTCCTCCCCATCATGATAAGCAGCCAAAGTCTAGCTCAGAGTTAGTAATGTTATTCACAATGTAGACAATACCCTTATTTTGATGCGAGTTTTTCTACTGGGAAGGCTACAGCTGGTACTATGTATATGGTGAGTATAAGTAATATCCTTGCACTTTGCATCTCAAGATTGTTACAATTATCTACCCAATTCTACCCAAGATACAGGGTGCCTGACCGCTGAATTGAAAATAGAAGAGATTGAGATATTCTCTTGGTTTAGTCCTTATGGAAACAACACCTACCCCTATGCTCCCATCAGTTTAGAATATTAAGAGTGTGTATTTTTTTTTCAGTGTGGGACTTGAAGTCACTGACCCTGAGATCCAGACCTGAGCTGAGATCAAGAGTCAGACACTCAAACGACTGAGCCACCCAGGAGCCCCTAAGAGTGTGTGTTTTTAACCAATACAGGATCTTTTTGATGGCACTCAAGTTATATTCTGCAGGATGAGCAGTTTCCCTAGTAGCATGGCTGCTCTTGACTGGAAATCCATTTCACATATACTCTGTAATATGAAATTGAATGGAATTTTTCCCGTTTCCTTAGAACTGACTCTTAAGACCCAATGCTGACAATGAAAAAGTGACATTTTTAGAAGAATAAAAAACAAAGTTGAGCCAGGTTCTAAGACTTATTTAAAAGCAATAGACCTGGCTCTTCCAAACCCAACCATGTTTCAGCTACATGAATTCATCTTCCTTTCCCCATTCCCTCTAACCTCCAGCCTAAATAAAGAGAAAGAGCCAGAGGTGTATGGGAGTAAGGAGTCATTGGGCTGGGGAATGGTGCCCCCTAACTTCACCCCAAACCAAGTCAAGAGGGCACTCGGGGAACCACATTAGAACCTGGGGGTGCCTGCAGGAGTGTGGAATTATCATCTCATTCCTCAGTTGGACTTTTGCTTAAGCAATACACATGCTAATCTACCTATTTCAACCAGGGAAAGGGACTAAGGAAAGATGGCAACAAGCAGATAGGGGCATCGATGGTGAGACTTCCAGAGGTGTGTGAAAATATCAAGGTTAAGTGGACATTGCAAGAGGTAGTTGAACAGGAAATATCTTGCTGTAATACATATGTCCAAGAAGGCTGGGCACTCAGTAAGATATCAAGAGCATCAAGAAGTTGTGGGATAAACTGCCAGGAGCACAAACTGAATGGTTTCAAGAAAGTTAAATTAGAAAGAATCTCATATTAGAAAACTATGCAATAAGGAAATCTCAAAGGGCCCTCTCGCATCCCACAATAGAGCCAACATTGAATGTTTGCATCAGCAGCCAGCAGGTCTTAGCCAGAGACTCAGAGACTGCCAAGAGACATGCAGAATTGAAGTGACCTGCTAAGTTAAAGACACTTGTCCTATTCCATCTTCTTCCATACTAGAGAGACCAAGGGTCTCTGACCCTGGGTCAATCTGAAGTGGGATGCAGAAGAGCAGGACAAAAGCAATAAATTGACTATGACATTGAGGTATTAAATTCAACTAGACTGGACTGAACTTCCTTGTATCTAAAATTTACTGGAAACCTGTCAGATCTGCCTAAAATAGTTTAGATTATTAACATAATAGATGTCATTAGATTATTTGCAAATGGTCACTCCCTCCCCCTTGACCTCCTCCATAGGCTGGAGGAGAATAGCATGAATCCTGCCCATTCATGCAGGCTGTGGCTATGGCACTTGCTTTGGTATATAGGATGTTGGCAGACTTGGTATAAGCAAGAACTTAAACAGCATTTATGTGGATTGGCTGGCCCCTCTTCACTCCTGCCTTTCACCATGAGAAGAACATGCCTCAATTGGTCACTGGTCCGAAAAGAATGGGAGACACTTGAAGAGGACATGAACCCAACTCAGGAACTACAGCCAAGCCCAGTCTGGAACAGCTGGAGCCTAGCCAACTGGTGCAATGTGAGAAATAAATGGACAGATATGAGTTAATTTAGCCATTCTACAATACTGATAAGCATTAGGTTTTTATCCTTTCAATTTTTTTAAATTCAGAATTTGCTTCAATGAACATATCTTTCCATATCATTGTGCATATGAGGGATTATTTCTATAAGCTAGATAACTAGCAAAAGAATTTCTGGGCCAAAGGTATTGTACACTAAGACTTTGCTATACACTGCCAAAATTACCTGGAAAGCTGTTGTAACTATTCATATCATCACTATTGACATTCCCTCCCACTGGCTATAAAAGGGCCTATTTGTCCATGCCCTCCCAAGGACAGGCCTTAATAATCTTTCACAATTTTACCATACTGAGGGGGGAAAAAAATCTCATTGTTTCAATATCATTGGTTGAAAATAGTAAAGCATTACTATGTATGCACACGTGGTAGGGTTTCTACAACATAAGTGAAAGATCAAGTTGCAGAACTATATGTAGGGGTGCCTGGGTGGCTCAGTCGTTAAGCGCCTGCCTTCGGCTCAGGTCATGATCCCAGGGTCCTGGGATCGAGCCCTGCATCGGGCTCTCTGCTCCGCGGGAAGCCTGCTTCTCCCTCTCCCGCTCCCCCTGCTTGTGTTCCTGCTCTTGCTCTCTCTCTCTCTCTCTGTCAAATAAATAAATAAAATCTTTAAAAAAAAAAACTATATGTAATATGATCCCATTTCTTGTATACACATATGAACTTACACATGCCTTGTGTATAAATGTGTGCACATGTATGTGTGCGTGTGTGGGCATACCTTTATGTAAGTCTATATAAACATTTAAATCTGGAAAAATATTCTCCAAACTGTTACCATGATTCTCTCTTACAAACTAGTTTGAGGACAAGGAAATAAAAAGAGAATTTTAGCTGTGCACTTTATTAGTTCTGTATTGTTTAAAATTTTATGATCATGTAAGATTTTATAATAAAAGAAAGTGATACAGATAAAAATGTTTGTTTGAATGCAAAACAAAAATCTTCATTTTCCCAAATTATGCAGCCATAATCTCCATTTAATGATTTCTTTTATTTTTAACCTCACTGAGAAATAAGTTAGCAGAGTCATGTGATATATCACAATTCTTGTGTGTTTGACATTTACATTAATGTTATTTAACTTAGTAACATATCAAATATGGCAAGTTATAAATAAAAAATATTTAAAAATTGTTTATTGATAAGGCAATCAGTAATAATAATCCTCTTATTAATTACAGAGGAATGAAATTTTAAAAATCTTATTCTAGATATATCTGTGACTGGGCATATGGGAGTGACAAAGTAGTGCTAATGTACTCTAAAACAAATGAGTCCAGGGGTGCCTGGGTGACTCAGCCAGTTAAGCATCTGCTTTCAGCTCAGGTCATGATCCTAGGGTCCTGGGATCCAGCCCTGAGTTGGGATCCCTGCTCAGCGGGGATCCTGCGTCTCCCTCTCCCTCTGCCCCTATCCCCACTCATGCTCTCTCTCTCTCTCTCTCAAATAAATAAATAAATAAAATCTTTAAAAAAATGAAAAATGAGTCCATATTTCCACTTGTATTTCAGGAGTCTGTTAGTCTCAGAGCTCTGGGTTTATCTTTTTTTTTTTAAGCCGTTAATAGACCACCCTAATCCTTTAGTTTACTAGAAGAGTAAAACAATTTCTCCATTGAGATGTTTTTATATCTCCAATTTATCTACCCAAAAGCATCTCACAATTGAAATTTACTCCTACATTTGCAAATCAAGTACACATGTCCAGATGAAGAATTTTTTTAGTGGCTTTTGATACGCAAGATGACATATTCTCTGAAGTAGGAAAAAAATCAAATATTTTGAGGAATTGATACTTGGCTAGACAAATAATGAACATACAAATCATTGTTTCTCAAATGCTTTATATAAACAGTGTGTCCTCTTCCCCCATTGTTCCAGTCATGCAGTGAGTACGGAGTTACACTCTTGTAAGCCAAAAATGCAATCAGAGCCTTGTGAACTAATTGGAAAATGATCATGAAAAAGAAACAAAGAACCTTATAAAGTTAAGAACAAATAAAACATATTGTAAATACATCTGGATAAGAATATAAGAGTTAGGATCTAGTTTCAAGTGCGCAAAAGACATTAATATGCTTTCCCAAATGCAAGTTTGCCCATGAATTACACACATTTGGACAATGTTCTTGAAGAGATTTCAATGTAGCTTTTTTTTTCCCAGTCACATTCTAAATTCATCTTTCACATTCTAAATTCATCTTCCACAGCATATTATCAAATCCTAAATCCATTTTCCCAGGCATATGTTGAAGTGTTTTGTTGAGGTATTCAAACAGCCTGGAGAGTACTTCATTTGTTAAACAACAATTCAACAAACAGAATTATTTTTTACTTTGTTGAAGTTATTTGATTGCTGGTTTCCAGAAAGGGTTCATGCAGGAGATACACTTACAAGAAAACAGTATGGAAACTTTCCTTGGGTCCCACTGGGACTCCTAGAATTTAGCTAAAGGATAAAAGACATGGTCCATCATTGAGATCACTTGAACCTTTGTACTGAGACTCAAAAGAAATCCATTAATTTCAAGATAGACCAATACGATTCAGACCAAGGTTGCCAATGTTACAATATTGGTTTGTGAACCATTTGATAATCTTAGGAAGACAATAGTTTATCAGTTTATGTACTCAAATCCACAGGTAACATTCAATCTTATTTCCAGCTTTTTGAGTTAACCTCAGCCACCATCAGTTTGTTACATATCCTTCTAAATGTAAAAATTCTAAGCACTAACTTTCAGAGAGGTGGAAGTATCTGAGGCCCAGCTGTTTGTAAGAATGTTTGCTGGAGGTTTGCCTGGGTGGCTCAGTCAGTTAAGCATCTGCCTTTAGCTCAGGTCATGATCCTGGGGTCCTGGGATCAAGTCCCATGTTGGGGTCCCCACTCAGCGGGGAGTCTACTTTTCCTTCTGCCTCTGTCCCTCCCCCCCCCACTCATGCTCTCTCTCTCTCTCAAATAAAAAAATAAAATTGTTTAAAAAGAAATTAAAAAAAAAAAAGAATGTTTGCTGAACCCAACTGCAGTCAGTACTATAGACAATCTCCTGTCTTGTGTTCAACAGATGTTTAAAGGAATGCAATGGTTTGCGTATCTAAAACCAAAACTGTGGTATACACCTGTGAGCTTTGAGGGATAGAAGTTAAGAATTCCTAGGAGCAGGTCTAGCCCCTGGAAAGAAATACATGTATATATACAAACTTCTGTCTTCCAAGACTCTTCACCTTTTCCTCTTGAGCCTTTTATTTACATCCAAGAGTAGATGGTTTTCCCCTCTTTTCTGCCTTAATTGAGTCCTGCCCATCTGTCTAACTTTGACACTTTCGGTTTTCCCTTTATCTGTACATCTGCAAGGGTCTGTCTGTTCCTCAAGTGCACCACACTGACCTCTATCTCAAACAGTTTTGCATTGCTCTTCTCCCTGCGTGGAATGTTCTCACACTGTCTCCTGTCCTTCTGTTCTCTCTGCCTGGAATGTTTTTCAACCTTTCCCAAAAGCTGATTCTGTCTCGTTTTTCAGGTCTCAGCTCCAGCATTTTCTCCATAAAATTAAAGAAAAAAAAAAAAAGCTTCCCTGGACCGGGATACTAATAGCCTTTCACTCAAATTTCTCTCCATCTGATTACCCTGTTTAGTATTTTTATATCACTTATCACTAACTGAAATTATCTCATTAACTTATTTGCTATTGCATGTGTTCCTCAGTGGAATAATAGCTCCTTGAGGAGAATCTTGAAGAGTTCATAGTAGGCTCTTAAACATGCTTATTGAATAAATGAGTAAATGATTATTGCAGTTGCTTTTAGTCTCTACATTGCTACATAGCAATGAGAAGCTCATGTTTTGAACTCAGAACTACATTCGAATTCAACCCTTGCTAATTACCAGCTTAGTAGCTTGGACAAGTTACCAAGTTTCTTTGAGCTTCAGTTTACTCATCTGTAAAGTTGGAATAATAGCATTTACTTCACTGAGTTTTGTGAAAATTGAACAAAATAAAGCATAAAACACGGACCAAAGTTTCTGCTCTATAAGAAATGCTCAGTAAACATTAGTGACAGCGTTGGAGTTCTCTCAAAGGACATTTGTATTTGAAAAGATCAGGAAGAGACTCAATCTTAACGGAGATGCTGTGCTTTGCCGACAGTAGGACACCTCCCACTGCTAGAGTAGGCAGTTAGACCTGAGCAGGAGGGAAGAAAGCCAGACGGCAGATAGGAGATTGCCAGGGACTACCCAGTCTCTGCCCAGAGACTACCCCTTAGACCAACCCCTTTTGCGGTTTAGCACAGCCTGATAAGTAGGAGAGCCGGGCCACAGTGGCTGGCCCAATTTTGGAGCATGTGCACTTAAGGAAAACCGTGTCCGCTAGTAACCCCAGTGCTGTTTTAATATCATTATAATATCATATACACTGTGGTTTTAGCCACCCCTCCCCTGCCCCGTGGGTTTTGCTTAGGTGCTCGTGGGAAGACGGTGTACATGAACCTGTGTCAGAGGTTGGAGGGAAGGAGACCCGGGCGGATCCAGAGGGTGGCATGGCAATGACAAGATAGGAGGGAGGAGACCCAATAGACCCACCATGAAAATAATCCAATGTGGAACTCAGCAGGCTGCTACCTACCCCCCGGTCAGGCTGCTCCTACGACTGTGGAGAGTATTTTCACTTTGCTAAATAAAAGCTTCACTGCTTTAACTATCAAGTCTCATCACTGGATTCTTTCTTTGAAGAAGTCAAGGGCTGAGGAATTGTACAATTCACTACCTGGTAACACCACAACTGGACTTTGTTTGGGCAAAAATGAGATCATATTAAGAAGGCAAGTTAACTAGCACCTTTCACATCATACTTGGAAGAGAACATTGCCAATGGAGAAGGCAAGAACAGCCTTTGGGAGACTGAGACAGGAGGTCAGATGCTGCCAGAAGATTACCTGACTGGTGAGTAGAAGGTCATATCCAGCAGCATTTCCTGAGTGAATTTCCCAAAATCAGTTACTAGCCCTGTAGATCCAGAAATGTCAGTCTTCCAGAGTTGATAAGACTCAGTGAGGCTGCCTTGCAATATCCAAACTAAAGTGTATAAACTAGAGACCAACTTGTTGAATTAGAATAAGAACCCTCGGGGCACCTGAGTGGCTCAGTCGGTTGAGCATTCTCTTGATTTAGGCTCAGGTAGTGATCTCAGGGTGGTGGGATCCAACCGATCTTGGGTCTCCTGCTCAGGGTGAAGTCTGCTTGAGATTCTCTCTCCCTCTCTCTCTCTGCCCCTCCCCGCACTCACATGCCCACACGCTCTCTCTCAAATAAATAAATAAAATCTAAAAAAAAAAAAGAAAAAAAGAATAAGAACTCTTAAGTTCAAAATGTCAAATATTCACATTAGCCAAGAAGTCCCTCTTAGAAAAAAATCCATGAAAATCAAATTTTGATGTAAAAATGGCTTGGTGAGCAATAAAACTATTTGTGCATGTTAAATGTTATCAGGGATGTGCTACCAGACACTAAGGCACCCATCTGTGCCGCCAGATCCTTTGATGGTGTTGGAGGGACAATATCAGCTTTCCTCTTCTAATTTCTGTTGTTGTTGTTGTTGTTTTTTTAGTGTTCCCTCATCTTTCAACTGATCCCTTCCTTAGATATCTTAACATCAATTTCCTGCAACTGCTCGTCTTACTAATTTAGCTAGGTGAGAGATGGAAGAAACTTTTCAGCCAGTTAGCCATTAAATTCCATTATAATTTTCTAGAATTAGTTTTCTATAAATGCATTCTCTAAGCATCTTTTGAAAGGTCTTATTATGCTTTAGTATATTCCATGTTTATGGAATGACTGAGTTCACATACTATGACTGAGTTCACACTTTTGAAAATTGTCAGTGACTATAGGAGTAATAAGGATTTGTACACATTGAGGCTGTTCGCAAATAATTCGTTTCCTCCTTCCAATAACATAGCTGGATTGCAGTTCACTACCTCCTTGAAGGGATACATGACTGTTGATTTGCTTAACTGATGAAATGGGTAGAATTGATATGTGACACCTACAGGTGGGAGTCTTTAAATTCTAGGCATGATTAGCCATTCTTCCTTTCCCTCTGCCACAGCATCTGGTGATGTTCCAGGACTTCATCAATCTTGATCCTTGAGTTCATGGAGCACATCTCAACTCCCACCCATGATGGGCATGTCATGTGTGTAAGAAATGCCCATCCCTTTAATGTCTTAAGTTGCCAAGCTTTTGGAGTTACTTATTTATGCATGATAACCCAACCTATTCTCACTAATAAAGAAGTGAAAATCTCTAGAGTATCCCCTGATGATTATCTGGGTTGTTGGGTTCTCTGTTTTTCTTTTTGTTTTTTTTTTTAGCTTAGAAATGTTTCATATTCACCATCTATAAAATAAGATTATTAGATCAAAAGATGTCTAAGATTCTTCCAAATGGCAAATTATACTCTGCATTTACTAGTTTTCCTGAGCTCTGCCTTTAAGTTGATGCTCACATTGATGAATCTGTGTTTTCATTAACAGCCTTTCAGAAGAGTTTCAACTCTTCTGTGATCTGATCATAGAATACTCCTTTGTGGAGATCTTTTAATAGTGTAAGGGAAGATTCCCAGACAAGATCTTTTCTATGTTTACAAGAGATTTCTTTCCAAAGTTTTGAGTTTATAGAAACAGAGCTCAGCTAAGCAACTTTTTGGTAGGAATTGGTAGGTAAAACAAAAGACTCCTTGTGGCCCTGTAAAGGGAAAAAGATGTCTGTTTAACTGCTAAAAACATGTTGAGGAGAGGGAAAAAATGGTTCATTGAGCACATGATAGCAATGCTGAAATATTTGGGGAGGAAGAAAACATCCTCAGGAGAAATAAGATATCTGCTATTTAGGAATTACTGAAAAGAAATAATTCTTATACTAAATGTATCCATTACCAGCCAATGGAATATGTTTGTGAGTGACAGCTTTCTCAAGTAGAAATTATCACTCATCATTAAGCTTCATGCAATTAACCAAACAGGTAAGAGGGAAAATGCCACTGCTGAACCCTTTAGGCTTCCCATTTCTCATGTATTCGTCTTGAAAACTCAATATATTCCTCACTGAGAGTAACATATGGAATGACTAAATCTTAAGTATTAATTCAAAGCCATTTTTTTCTCTCCACTGTCCCAGGATGCAAAAGACAGCTGAGAACAAAGTCAGAATAGCCTTTCTCCCCTAGGCTCAGATAACAGACTTGTAGCCAAATGGAATTTTACCAAACTTTCTAAAATGAGTAACATTGTATGAGCACTGTTCCCTTGGGAACTGTGTAAAAATGAGATGTCTATCTCAAAGGGTTCTCCAAGAAAAATCCTTAAAGAAATGGACATTTGTCTTGACCTAGAGACAACTGCAGAAAATTACAAACACCCAAGAATAGCTTAACATAAAAAACTTGAATTTTTACCAAATATGATAATAAAAAAGATATTAAAATGTATTGAATGTCAATTATTCATTCTTTCAACAACATTTATTGATTGTATATAAGGTGCCAAGAACTATGCCAGATGTTTTCACATGAACTTCATAATTTGGTCAGGAACTCTGTAGAGTACAGATTACTTTATAGATAAGTGGCTTATCTGAAGTCACACAACTAATAGGGCTTTTTATTCAAAAGGTATTCATTAAGGCTCTACTACATGCCAGCACTTTTTGATGCACTGGGGTGTATCATTAACATTTAGAAGGCCAAGGATGAGAGTATAAATTGAAGCCCCTATACCATATGTCTAAGTATTTAAAATTATAAACAGTGATGTGTTGGATCCAGCTTTTTGCAGTTCAGAAGAGCCAACTGTATTTATCTCTTCCCAAATTCACATTCAGTAATGCTGCATCTGTACCTTGAAATTAGCCATGGCAGGAACATTTATACACCACAACAAACGGCAAATGCTACAAATTGGGTGGTGATGGGTGTTGCTTTCAGGGAGTGTCTTGTTGAACACTTACCAGCATACCACTGCTTATAACAATCTAACTATTAAATAAAATATGTTCTATCCTCCAACTTCGAAAAATATAAAAAAAATTTAGGATTCCCAGATGCCATATTATACTACATGCTAACTAACTAGAATTTAAATAAAAACTTGAAGCAACGACAACAAAAAAATAGAATTCCCAGATGCCTTGTTCCATACCAGAATTTGGGGAGGGAGGGCTAGTCCCTAGGCTGTAGTTCCCAGCCTGCAGGCTGAGAGCCACAGACCCCTCCACTTTTCATCCTATCCCAGTTTCATCCTGCACAGGGAGGGAGACTGTGTGGATACTCCAAAATACACATCCATGCTTCATCTATCCATACACCCTACACACATAACACTGCTGCCCCTGGATCATCCCATGGGCCTCAGTGTGTATATACTAGGGCTGTAGTACAACCTCAGTGGCCTGGAGAAAGAGAAGAGATCACTCACAGACCCTAGAAGCAGGCATAAGTCTTTGCAGTTCTGAAATTTAAGGGTCTGGGCTTGCAGAGCACTATCTAGGATGGAGGGATAGTGTAGGTTCTAGGTGGGTTCCTTGGTCTCACAGATGGATCACACATGGTACAGATGAAGGAGCATCAGAGTAGAGCCCCCTAAAACACAGGGCACTATTGCCTGTTCTAAGAATGGTACAAAATACAGAAGTCCCAAAGCCCTCATGGAATTCATGTTCCACTAAGAGGAAATATAACAGTTTAATTGTTTAAAACAAATTATTTCCAAGGTCAAATTGGCTATATTACCACCCTTTTTTTCAGCGCAAGTGAAAAAAAATATTAATATTTACCATTTATTGACATCTTATTATTTATCAGAAATTATTAAATTCTTGGAAACCGAATAACTAAAAACTCAGAGCTTAGCTATTGATTTTATTTCCTAAAAATTTATTTATGTATTTATTTTTAACTTAGATTTTTTTAAATTTTTTAAAATTTAAATTCAATTAATTAACATAATTGTTGGATCCTATTGGCTAGTATTTTGGTGAAAATTTGTTTCCATGTTCATGAGGGATATTGGTCTATAATTCTCCTTTTGGGTGGGGTCTTTGTCTGGTTTTGGGATCAAGGTTATGCTGTCCTCATAGAGTTTGGAAGTTTTCCTTCCATTTCTATTTTTTGAAACAGTTTCAGAAGAATAGGTATTAATTCTTCTTAAATGTTTGGTAGAATCTCCTGGGAATCCATCTGGCCCTGGGCTCTTGTTTGTTGGGAGATTTTTGATTACTGCTGGTTATGGGTCTGTTCAGGTTTTCTATTTCTTCCTGGTTCAGTGTGGTAGTTTATATGTCTCTATGAATGCATCCATTTCTTCCAGATTGCCTAATTCATTGGCATATAGTTGTTCATAATATGTTCTAATAATTGTTTGTATTTCTTTGGTGTTGGTTGTGACCTCTCCTCTTTCATTCACGATTTTATTTATTTGGGTCCTTTCTCTTTTCTTTTTGTTAAGTCTGGCCAGGGGTTTATCAATCTTAATTCTTTCAACAAACCAGCTCTTAGTTTTGTTGATCTGTTCTACTGTTCTTTTGGTTTCTATTTCATTGATTTCTGCTCTAATCTTTATTATTTCTCTTCTCCTGCTGGGTTTAGGCTTTATTTGATGTTCTTTCTCCAGCTCCTTTAAGTGTAAGATTAGGTTGTGTATTTGAGACCTTTCTTGTTTCTTGAGAAAGGCTTGTACTGCTATATACTTTCCTCTTATGACTGCCTTTGCTGCATCCCCAAAATTTTGAACAGTTGTGTTTTCATTTTCATTGGTTTCCATGAATTTTTTAAATTCTTCTTTAATTTCCTGATTGACCCATTCATTCTTTAGTAGGATGCACTTTTGCCTCCACGTATTTGAGTCTTTCCAAATTTCTTCTTGTAGTTGAGTTCCAGTTTCAAAGCACTGTGGTCTGAAAATATGCAAGGAATGATCCCAATCTTTTGGTACCAGTTGAGATCTGATTTGTGACCCAGTATGTCATCTATTCTGGAGAACATTCCATGTGCACTTGAGAAGAATGTGTATTCTGTTGCTTTAGGATAGAATGTTCTGAATATACCTGTGAAGTCCATCTGGTCCAGTGTGTCTGTCACTCAAAGCCGTTATTTCCTTGTTGATCTTATGCTTAGATGATCTGTCCAGTGCAGTGAGGGGGGTGTTAAAGTACCCTATTATTATTGTATTATTATCTATGTGTTTCTTTAATTTTATTATTATTTGGCTTATATAATTGGTTGCTCCCATGTTAGGGGCATAAATATTTACAATTGTTAGATTTTCTTGTTGGATAGACCCTTTAATTATGATAGAGTGTCCTTCCTCATCTCTTATTACAATCTTGGTTTAAAATCTAATTTGTCTGATATACAGATTGCCATCCCAGCTTTCTTTTGATGTCTATTAGTATGATAAATGGTTTCTCACCCCCTCACTTTAAATCTGGATGTGTCTTTGGGTCTAAAATTAGTCTCTTGTGACAGGATATTGATGGGTCTTGCTTTTTTATCCAACTTGATACCCTGTGTCTTTTGATTGGGGCATTTAGCCCATTTACATTCAGAGTAACTATTGAAAAATATGAATTTAGTGCTATTGTATTACCTGTAAAGTGACTATTTCTGTATATTGTCTCTGTTCCTTTCTGGTCTATGTTACTTTTGGGCTCTCTCTTTGCTTAGAGGATCCCTTTTAATATTTCTTGTAGGGCTGGCTTGGTGATCACAAATTCTTTTAGTTTCTGTTTGTCCTGGAAGCTTTTTATCACTCCATTTTGAATGACATTCTAGCTGGACAAAGTATTCTTGGCTGCATATTTTTCTCATTTAGCACCCTGAATATATCATGCCAGTCCTTTCTGGACTGCCAGGTCTCTGTGGATAGGTCTGCTGCCAGTCTAATATTTCTACCCTTGTAGGTTACAGACCTCTTGTCCAAAGGTGCTTTCAGGATTTCTTTTTGTCTCTGAGATTTGAAATTATATGTAGGGGTGTTGACCTATTTTTATTGATTTTGAGGGGGGTTCTCTGTGCCTCCTGGACTTTGATGCCTGTTTCCTTCCCCAGATTAGGGAAGTTCTACAGTATTACTTGTTCCAATATACCTTCTGTCCCCCTCTCTCTTTCCTCTTCTTCTGGGATCCCAATTATTCTAATATTTTTTCACTTTATGGTATCACTGATCTCTCAAATTCTCCCCTCATGATCCAGTAGTTGTTTATCTCTCTTTTCCTCAGCTTCTTTATTCTCCATCATTTGGTCTTCAAAACACTAATCCTGTCTTCTGCCTCATTTATCCTAGAAGTTAGAGCCTCTATTTTTTATTGCATCTCATTAATAGCCTTTTTGATTTCAACTTCGTTAGATTTTAGTTCTTTTATTACTCTGGAAAGGGATTCTCTAGTGTCTTCTAAGCTTTTTTTCAAGCCCAGCTAGTATCTTTATAATCGTTATTTTGAACTCTAGTTCCAATATCTTACTAACGTCCATATTGATTAGGTCCCTGGCAGTCAGTACTACCTCTTATCCTCTTTTTTGAGGTAAGTTTTTCCATCTTGGCATTCTGTCGAGAAAAGAATAGTTGAATGAGAAAACAAAAACAAAATACTAAAATGGCAACAATGACCCCAGAGAAATATGGACTAAACAAATCAGAAGGGACCCAAAGCCAAAAAAAAAAAAAAAAGAAGAAAGAGAATATAATCAGACAGGTGAACAGAATAGAGCAACACACTGGATTCTGTGCATATTCTGGTCTGTTTTTTAGAAGACTAGATCCCAAAATTATAATATATATATATATATATATATACAAAAATAAAATGAATACAATGAAAGGATAGACTGCAAATGTAAAAATGAAAATTAAAAGACAAGAAAAAACAAAAGATAAAATAACAACAACAACAAAAAGGAAGGGATATAAACAGACAGGTCAATAGAACAGATCAATACACTATCTCTTGAGTGTATTTTGGTCAGTTTCTTAGAAGAAACTACATCTCAAAATTGTAAAGAAAGAAAAACTTATATATACAAAAATAAAATTAAATACATTGAGAGGATAGAATATAACTGTAAAGATGAAAATTAAAAAAGACTAACAGAATAAAAAAACAAAAAAGAGAATATGATCAGACAGGTGAATAGAACAGAGCCATACACTAGATTTTGCATCCCAAAATTGTAAAGAAAGAAAAACTTATATATATACAAAAACAAAAATAAATACAATGAAGGGATAGAATGTATATGAACATTTAAAAAGATTTTTAAAAAGAGTTGATAAAAAGTTGGTTGAAAAAATTAAAAAAAAAATTAAAGTTGAAGGACTAAAGAATCATGGGGGGAAAGCCATGAATTTCAAGTGCTGTATTCCCCTAGTGCTGGAGTTTTGCAATTCTCATTGATCGGTAAACTTGGTCTTGGCTGGATGTTCTTGCTGATCTTCTTAGGGAGGGGCCTGTTGCACTGATTCCCGAATGTATTTGCCCCAGGTGGAATTGCACCGCCCTTGCCAGGGGCCAGGCTAAGTAATCCCCTCCAGTTTGCTCTACGTGGCTTTTGTTCCCTGAAGGCTTTCTGTACAGCTTTAGAGGATGAGAATGAAGATGGTGGCCTCCCAATCTCTGGCCCAGGAGGAGCCAAAAGCTCATGGCCCCACTCTTCAATCACTCCTGTCAACCACTCCTGTCTCCCTGGTCTCTGTCCACACTCCATGTTCACCCAGCCTGTGACCGAGCATTTCTATATCTGGCACACGATCTTGTTTCGAGTCTCCAAACCCTGCAAACTCCTGTGGTGTGCTCCCGCACCACTCCTCCCTAGGGAGGAAGGGGGGTCTCACTGGTTCTGCCTTGTGTTGGGCCCCCGCTCAAAGAGTAGTCACCCAACTGTGCCGTGGATCACAGTTTATGGCAACCCCGAGCTGAGAGCCCACTCCTGGGCTCACTCTTTGCAGCTGGCTCCCCACTCTGATGCCTGGGAGCTCTGCTGTACTTAGGCACCCCCAGGCTTCTTGTGACCCTGAGGATCCTGAGACCACACTGTCCCACCTATGATTCCATCCCCACATCACCACCTGAGCACCTTTCAGGCAGGGGCATCTCTCACTGGAACAGACTTCTAAAAGTTTCGATTTTGTGCTCTGCTGCTCTATCACTTTCTGGTAACTGGCTTACAGAAGCTCCCTCCCCCTGTGGTTTAATCTCCCATGAATCGCCCTGGATTCACTTCTCCGCACGTCCTACCTTGCAGAAAGTGGTCACTTTTCTATTTGTAGAGTTGCAGCTATTCTTCGATCTCCAGTTGAGTTTTCAGGTGTTCAGAATGGTTTGATAGCTATCTAGCTGAATTCCTGGGACCAGACGAAACTAAGGTCTCCTACTCCTCCGCCATCTTCTAGCTACTGATTTTAGGTAGCAAAATGATTACTAATATTTATTTAGCATCACAGTATTTGTTATGGGACAGACTCAGGACAGCTTCTCACTCAATGCAAATGTTCCTTGTAAACTACCTGGCTGAATCCTTTTGCAAATTCCAGACTGGGCTTGCTCCTTACTCATGGTACCTGTCACCATGGGTGATAAAAACACTTTCTCGTTATTTACTTGAGGATTAGGACCATGTGGGCACCAAGAACTGGTTGTTCATTGTTTACCAGCACAGCGCCGGGTTTCACATTTGTATAGTAAATATTTCAGTATAGGCCAAAAAAAAAAAAATATATATATATATATATATATATATATATATGAACAATAATTATATTTGGGAAAAGGAACCCAAAAGAGGGAGAAGAAAGGGGTGCCTGAGTGGCTCAGTTGTTAAGCGTCTGCCTTCAGCTCAGGTCATGATCCCAGTACCCTGGGATCAAGCCCTGCGTCAGGCTCCCTACTCAGCAGGAAGCCTGCTTCTCCCTTCCCACTGCCCCTGCTTGTGTTCCTGCTCTCACTATCTCTCTTTCTGTCAAATAAATAATAAATAAAATCTTTAAAAAAAAAGAAAGAGAAGAAAGACTTACTTTTCATTTAATCTTTCTATATTTTTCTTAATAATGTGAGGACAATGGGATTATGGGCCATTTTGGTTTCCTTTTTATAAAATTATATAGAGAGTCTTTTTAAAAAATATTTTATTTATTTATTGGTGAGAGAGAGAGTGCAGAGCAAGAGAGAGAAAGGACAGGAGCAGGGGGCCTGGGGGTAGGGGCAAAGGGAAAGGGAGAAACAGAAGCAGGTTCTCCACTGAGAAGGGACCCTGGGATCATGACCTGAGCTGAAGGCAGACGCTTAACTGACTGAGCCACCCAGGTGCCCCCAGTCTTTTTTGAACTTCTTAAACCTTTTGAAAATGACTAAAATTTAAACAAAAAGAATGCTGCTATATATCAACTGTTTATATGGTAAATATTCTTTGTAAATCCTACTGTTTTTCCTTCTTCAAAATAGGAAATTGTGTAAGCAGCAGAATTTTCCCATAAGTCCTAGATTTCACTGAGGCTAACTAGTCCTGCCATCTATAGTAGCTTCTTAAACCCAGGAAGTCCCTGAGCATCACCATACGTTAGATATAATACGATGTACATGTGCCGCTGCTGAAGTCACCAGGCTTCCTCCTCCAGAGACACCACCAACCTTCCAATCTCTGAGTGGGGTCTTGCTCAATCTCATCCACTCTTTCTGTTAGGACAATACTGAAGAAGGCTTTCAAGAAATCCAGAGCCGCTCTTGTTGGTGCTCGCTCATCATATATTTCTGTGTTTCTCCTGCGTAACACACTGACTGTACTTAAGTTCAATTCGCTGCACTTAACATGGACTTAATTTTAAGAATAAACTTTTCTTAAATCTGAAAAAAAGAAAGAAAGAAAGAAAGAAACAGATGGGCAAAGTGTCAACATTTCTGGCTCTGGACCCAATACTACTTCTTGCACATTTGGTTACCTTCTGTAGTTCATGAACCTCTGCGGTCTCATTTTCTCCATCTAAAATCCAGAATAGTGCTGTGGTTTGCTACTTCCTGGATAGTACCCTAAACAGCCATATGTGAGAGCAAGCTGAAGACTATGAAAGATTGACACAGATAGGAGAGAGCCCTCAGAGAAATGCTCATGTATTTATTTTTTTTAATCTTAAAGAGGCTTCTCACAGTCAAGGGTATGATTTGTTTGTTTGTTGTTATTTTTCAGTCTGGGAATTCATTCTTTAAATGCAGAATTTAAATCTAGAATTACTGACAGGTCTGTTTGTTTTGTTTTGTTTTACTCTTCTGTTAGAAGTCACGTACGTGCAACACTTTTTTTCAACAACTTTCTTAAAGCTGGAGCCGAATTTACCTAATTTACTCCAGTGATGGTTACAAAAGCACAAAGTGTGAAATAAAAATTAATTGAATATATTTCTATGATGTCATCTAAATGTTTAGAATATAATTAACTGATTGTTTCTGGCACACCTATAGCCTCAGTTACCGTGGGCTTTAAAATGCTGGCAACGTGTATGAGGGCACCTCACATGCACATACCCTCCTCCTGTCCTTGGGAAACAAAACCTGCTGTTATTTTCACTGGACACTGGGTGTCAGTAATTTGACCTGGGGACTTGGGGAAAGGAAGAAGGGAGATGGGGGAGGGGACCACAAATGAAGAGACACCATTTAGATTTTACTGTGAAAGGAGATGACAGGGCATCATGGAGGGAGGGGACGCTGCAGTTTGGGGAGTGGGAGTTGTCCTGGGCAAGAACCCACAGCAGAGGCCATGGGAGAGTTGGGCTGCATTTTCTTTCTCCAGGGTTAGCTCTTTTCTTGCTGCCTGTCTGTCTCACAGCTGTGAGAATCCTTCAGGCAAGAAGCAACAAGTTGCAGGCTGAGGCTGCTTCAGTGTCTTTTGGGAAGGGTGGTTTTGGGGAAGGAGGGCAGAGGGCTCATGCAGCTCTCTCCTGGACCTCAGTTCCCACATGCAGACTTTCTTTTAGTGGAAGCCCCCACCCTGTTAGGAACTAGGACTTGAGACTTGTCCACCAGCCCTCCCCCTGCACTGGGCACTCTCCATCTGAATGCCTGGCAGCCAGGCTTTGGGTCCCTGGCCTCCCGCCCACTCCGGCCTTTCCCTTTTGTTGTCCTCAGGCCTGTGTAATTGTGAGTCAAGTCACTGGGCAACCAGGTGCCTTCAGAAAAGCCCCATGTTCTCTGGCAGCTACTGTTCATTTCAGCCAAAGCTGCCAAGAAAGGAGGGCAATCAGGCTGAAAGAGACCCATCCCAACCTTCCTCCCAGCCCCAGAAAGAGTCAAGCTCCCTTCAGAAAGGCTCAATTGGAATATTCTATGGGCAAGCAAATACCACCTCACCTCTGCTGAGGTGGGAGCTGGTGGCTCCTCCCTGTGAACTGCGCATCTCAATGTCTTTTCTCCAAGTGAGTTTGACAGTAAAAGGACTGTCACTGTGAACAGGTGAGACAGAAGTCTCCTTCACTGGCTTCCGTTGCTGCTGCTGACTCAGGGTCAGAAGAACAGACAGGTGAGAACTGCTCTTCCTTCTACCAGGAAAGACTGAACTAAGGCAATGCTTTGCACTGAGCCCTGGGGTTTTGTGGCTTCAGGCACTAATATGATATCAAGTCTTTTCTCTTTCTGTTTCTCCTCCATGCCATAAAAACTCTTTCCTTTTCCTTTCCCTTCCTTCTGTCCTTCCATTCTTCCCTGTCTCTCTCTCCCTCCCCACCACCTCTCTCTCTCTTTCTCTTTCTACCTCCAAGTTCCCTTCAGGAGTTGCTACACCTTCAGATTGGGACATCCTTCCTCATTGGCAAACCTCAGCTGTGTTTGGGGGCAGGGCTTCTGTGGAGCTGCCAGGAGCAGAAAGAAAGGCTCCCAAGTAATAGTGCTACATCACATGTCAGATGTAGGAAACTGCGGGCAGATCAACTGGGATGTGCCAGTTACCAGAAGGCTCCCGCCCCAAAGGACGTTGAGGATCAAAGCTGACTGTTTTCTTTCCTTGGTAAATTTTGCATGGTTTGGCGCCTAAAGCACATCTGAGAACAGGTAGGACTGAGCTCAACTTTGCCTTATTTGAAGAGCTTCAGGTCTGTGGATGGGGGGTGGGGGGGGCGGACATCTAATTGGAAATCCAGGCACATATGTCTCACAGCCATGTGGGCTGCGAAGGGGATGGTCCATCAGGCATTTGGAATGGCTTGATTTTGGAATGCAGTGGATCTGATTGCTTCTTGGCAGCTTTCCTTTCCCAATTATGTTTGGCTTAGTCTAGTAGTCAAGTTACTTTACAGTCCCTACGCTGATCCAGAAAACCTACAGAGGGGACAGAGAGAATACTGTCTCAAAAGCAGACTGGGTGGTGGAAAAGGGAGGGTTCTGGCTAGATTTGGAAACAGTCACTGAATAATCCACAGCCAGCCCAAAGACAGGGACTGCATATTATACCTTGGCCCTTTGTTAAGTCCAAAAACTAATGGAACATGCTTCTCTAGAATACTGGTCAATTAAGACTGACCTTTGTGTGTGCTTTCAGTTGTTCCCCAAATGTAGCTCAAGAAGAGACATGACAGATATTTTGAATTGATTTTATTATAAAACATAGGATTTCTCATAACAAATATATGTCCTGGTTCAATGATTCAGAAATCTTAAAATATAGACCCAGTATGCTGCATTACATGTATGGTATAATGTATTATGTATATAATATATATATAATATGTAAAGTATAATTACATTATACTTTGATATAGGAGTTTCAATCTGAATGTGGTAATTCTACCAGAGTGAAGCTTTTTATAAAAATTTTTCTTGTTTAGGGGCGCCTGGGTGGCTCAGTTGGTTAAGCGACTGCCTTCGGCTCAGGTCATGATCCTGGAGTCCCAGGATCGAGTCCCGCATCGGGCTCCCTGTTCGGCAGGGAGTCTGCTTCTCCTCTGCCCCTCCCCCCTCTCATGTGCTCTCTCTCATTCTCTCTCTCTCAAATAAATAAATAAAATCTTAAAAAAAAAAATTTTTTTCTTGTTTATAATTTAGGAAGGAAGTGTTTACACAAAATTTGATACTTTAAACAAGGTAGCAGGCAGAATGGTAAACCTACTCAAGAGAATGGAGACTGTTTTTTCTAATGGCTTTATAGAATTCATTATCCACAGGAGTATATTCATGAATTATTAAGTAGCTCAGCCACTTACTAAATCAAGATAAAAAAAATTAAAAACCACAGACTCTAAGTTGAAGGCCCTTAAGTAGCAGGTGTAATGAGTGGAGTGTGCATGTATTCAAATGATACTAACGTTCGGACACTCAAATACAGTCTGGTCAACCTTTACCTTACCAAATGGAAATGAGTTGAGTTTTATGATTTAAAGGTTGATATATAAAAGAATAGTAATACTTCCTAAGCCTTTATGGTGTAATGTCTGGAAAACTTCCTGTCCTCTTCTTCCAGTGATGAAATGTCGGATGGTGAGGTCAACTAATGACCAACAAACTTGAGATTTGGCTACTATTTTAATAGTACATTTTTGGTAAATTAAAATTATTGCCTGGGAAATTATTCAGCCACAGGTTCTCCATGATGTAGTTTGGTGTAGTGGTGGGGTTCCTATTTCCTCTGCTTTCAAGTCAGTTACTTCACCTGTCCAAACTCAAGGTCACCTGTAAAATAGAAGTGATAGCACTGAACCCAGTGTTTCTGGAGAATTCAATAATTAATATAATCAAAAGCATTAGCAGAGGGCCAGAACATAGTAAGTGCTAAATAAATGATTTTATACATACACCACACACACACATTCCCATACAATTTGCATGTTTCTTGCATTGTGATCATTTTCTGATCCTACCACCTAGAAGCAGGAGGACAGACACACTAGCGAATCCTGATATCTGATCATAGCAGGTCTGATGACTTAACCTAAGGAAGAGAAGATGGAAATTAACAGATACTGACATTTGATAACATGAGTCCACTCTGTTCTTTCCTTCTCTTACAAAAAAAAAAAAAAAAAAACAGTCAAAAATTATAGCCTTTTGTTTTAGGGGTCAGTAATCTAGTAGATGAATCAGCCTTCTCTGATGTATATTATTAATTTCCATCGATTTAAATTTTATGTATAGTAACTGTGGAGCTTCTACATCAACTTCCTGAGAATACTATCCAAAACCCATTGTACAAATTAGTATAATTAATTAGTGTTTGAGGAAATTTTGCACTCTCTTTTATTAGAACTAGGAAATGTTTACTTTTTATGTGCACAGTGCACTGGCAAACCTAGGTTTGGAGTACCTCTCCCACCAGCCAGCATTGCGGGCTTGGACAAATCACACCCAGCATCTCTGAGCTTCCATTATCCTTGCATATCAGATGAGGGCACTGAGCCCAGTGATATCATGAGTTGTTTCTTTCAGGCTCTGAGAGTTCTAGTTCTAAATTCTTTTATTTCCAAGATCAATGCATGAAATAACTTTCAGAGCTACTTTCTTGAGTTTCTAAACAGTGCTAGAGAAAACCAGCTGAAAGAACCTGAATTTATAAAATTTTTAAAAAGACAAAACCACACCCATTGCTGAAGTAGAATAATCTCTAAAACAGACCATTTAGTTGTGCCAAACAAGAGTCCCAAATAAACTTCCATAACTCTGAAGGGGAAAAATATGGTGAGTCAGTTAGGGAGGAATATACACACACCACCCCCCTAAGTGATGGGATTAAATTAAAAGAAATCTGTCCTATCAGATTGAAATCCCCTTAATCCAAGATTTGTTTTCCAGGATAAGCAAATCTACTCCCTCCCACCCAAACCAATCTGATATTTCATAAACCAAATTATAATTGTAAGAAGTCAAATAATAATTAAGTCCTAAAATAAATAAACATTTTTGTTTTATAGGTGCCCTTTAATTTAGCAAAGAGGACCTACTGGTAAAATATATTCATATATCTATGAATATATATTTATTTATTTATTATATATTATATATAAAAGATATATAATACATAGAGATATATATTTATTATATATAATATATAGAGAAGCTATATAGAGAGAGCTAGGAATACTACTTTTTTCTTTTTCTCTTTTTTTCTCTTCTTCAAAGAAACAGTTTATCTAATAGCTACAAGTCTATGATGCTTCAACAGGGCTCAATTTTAACAGGTCACATGGGCTAAATGGAAAAACGGATTTCAACAAATCACACTTATGTACAAGCCTACAAACTTGCAGAAAGAATTTGCCTTGAAATGCTGATGATCCTTGATCTTCCTTTCTTTTTGAATGTTCCTCACATTTGCCCCAATAGAGCTTTAAGTAAAACAAGATGAGTTAAAGAGGGAAACCATATTCCCATTTCTCTCTGTTTTTGTTTGGATTACCAATCACATTTTGTCATAAACTGAGAAAGGGATTGTGAAGAATAGAAATGACCTGACAAGCTCCTTCATAGATACCCAAACAATTTAACTTCAGCCAAGTCTTTCCAGTTCTTCCACATTCTCCCGGTGCCTCGGGCAGCTCCCATCAGCCTCTGGTCCCGAAAGCACCTCCTCTCTTGAAATACCCTCCCCAGGATCTCCATTCGGCCAAGCAGGCTGCAGGCTTGGGGGGAGGGGGGGGGAAGAGTCAGGTTCCCCTATATCTGGAAGTGTGGTTTTTCCTTTCCAGTTTAAACATGTTAGATAGAAAAAAGAAAGAAAAAAAGAAAAGAGAGAGAAATGGAAAGCTTCGGATGGCAGGTTGGAATGTAATTGTTGTTGGCTGGTACAGATGTCTATAAGGGGTGATCACTTTAACAGTAAGTGGGATATGGGCACAGTGCCATCTTTAAGTAGAGGGACAATGTGTATTATAGTGGAAAAAATGTGTTCACTTAGAATCAATGTATCAAGTTTCAAGTTTTATAAAAATCCTTTCAACCAAAACCTTTTCAAACCCATTAATGAACCCATTATAGAAAATGAGTGGAGGGACGCCTGGGTGGCTCAGTCGGTTAAGAGTCTGCCTTGGACTCGGGTCAGAATCCCAGAGTTCTGGGATCAAGCCCCACACTGGGCTCCCTGATCAGCGGAGAGCCTGCTTCTACCTCTTCCTCTGTCTGCTGCTCTGCCTACTTGTGCTCTTTCTCTATGTCAAATAAATAAATAAAACCTTTAAAAAAAATGAGTGGAGTCTGAAATATACACCGACACTCATGGAATTTTGATGATAAAAATAAATGAAAAGAATTTATTTTTTTAATTGTCTTACTCCCTTGGAGACCTTAAGATGGATTCTGCTACCATCTGTATGCTGATATTCCCTAGCCTCTTTCTTCTGCTGTTTATTCAGGTAATTGCAGTACATTTTTCATTGGGTTGTGATGAAGATTCCATGAGTTATTGTATGTCAAGCACTTAGTATATGATTGGCATGAAGAAGACATTTGGTAAATGTAAACTTTTACTGTTATTACTAATACTGTAATCTTACCAGCAATATAATTAAAACCAATATTCTTATTGTACAACCAAACTAGTTATTCTTTCTTAAGATCCTATAAACAGTTACCACTATTCTTCCAAACTCTCAAGGTAAAAAAAAAAATTAAAAATTAAAAAACTTCTTTCCTCATTAAGGTACTAATTTCTCTTTTCCTTATATTAGAAATGTTACATCTGTGCTATATTGTATAATTTGAAGTCTCACATTTTGAAGGACATTTAAAACTGGAAAGTAACCATGCATCCTGAAAGGTACAGAATCAAGAGATCACATATTATAAAGAATAGGCTGAAAAATGGAGTAGATTTAGAGAAGAGAGGGAATGAAGGAGACACATGATTTTAGTTCATTCTATCTGAAGGACTATTACAGTGGGATAAATACATCCTATACCATTTTGAAATCAGATCAGGGCCAATATGTCAAATGTATTTTAAATGGTAGCTATGTTGGGGCACCTGGGTGACTCAGTGGGTTAAGTGTCCTGACTCTTGATTTTGGCTCAGGTCGTGATCTCAGGGTTGTGGGATTGAGCCCCACATCTGGCTCTGCACTGGGGGTGGAGCCTGCTTGAGATTCTATCCCTTTCCTTCTCTCTCTGCCCTCCCCCCGACCGCCCCCCCAACACGTAGCTATATGTTCTCAATATAAAGAGGGTGAGCTTGAAAGCTACATATATTTATTTTGTGTGTGTTGATATTCTGAGGTATCTTTTGCCTTTGATTCTTGGCAAGTTATTTTAGCAAGTGAATAATCCATCAGTTTATAAATAGATCAGGTTAAGTACCAAAACGAATAAATAACAAGAAAAACATATTAGGATACATGCATGTATTTTTTTTTTCCTGCTTCTATTTTTCCTGTGGACTCCCCATTATCCATGTTGATATTTATTTGCTATGAAACCAGAACTTTTTCTATCTCTCATCTGCTTGCCACCCACTGAAAAAACATAGCTTTGTACTAAGAAGACTTGTTATAGCTTCATGTCTGGTAAACATATCCACATCTCCATATGGCTAACTATAGGAACAAGGAATTCATATGCATTCAGAAGCATTGATCACATCCTGTCATCCTCTCTAAGCAGGTGTCCTGGAACTTCTCAGACAACTCTCAGTGCTATTTGTTCCCTGCCTTATTTTCTTGTTTACTTTCATAATTATCTCACTTTTTTCTTGAACTCTGGAGCTTCATGGTGAAATCTGAACTTTCTGATACAGCATTTCAGGCAAAAAGAAGATGCTTAGTATTATTTGAATAGGTTTAACTTTATATATAAGGAGAAATGAAGAGAACTATTTTCTGTATTTAAGTATGATTGTCTACCACTGTAATAAAAGCATGCCTTATATCACTCGGTCAAGGACAGCAAATTCTTGCCTATGGGCTGAGTATGGCCTTCAGCCTGCTTTCTCCAGCCTGTGAGGTAAGACTACTTTTTACATTCTTACAAAAATTTTTAAAAAATTAAAAAGAATATGTGCTAGGGACTCTAGATAGCCTGGAAAGCCAAAAATATATACCGTCTGCCCTTTTATAGGAAATATGTGTCAACCCTGACTTAGATAAAGAGTTACTACAGTTCTCCTTTTTGCCCTTGTGTACCATGTTATTTAAGGATCTGGTTAGATTATTCTATATTTACTGGAATCATCACTGTCCTCTGAAACCACACATAGAAAAAACCTGCCAGCTTCCCCTTCTCCCATCAGGAAAATTAAGCACTCTACCATTCCTCATTGAAACTTATGTTTGAACTTTCTGAGGGCCTCTTAGTCGAAATCTATGAGGTAAACACCCAAGTTTGAACTAATAATATTTCCGATGATTTTTCTAAATAGTAGTGCTGCCCTGTTTCTATATAAATTATTAAGAAAAAAAAAATGGATGAGAGTTCCTGAGTAGGCATCACCATGAAGCCCTGTGAACTGTGTTTCTCTTTTATCATTAGGTAACTTCAGTGTGGTTGAGCTAACTGGAGAAAGCAATCTTTTCTTGTCTTGGCCCGGCTTCATAACCTCACTAAATAATCCAAGTTAATGATTTGAGGAAGTATATGTAAAACAATCACCTAAAAGTTGTTTTATTTTAATGTAGTGTAAAGTATTTTTGAAAGTGATGTTAATGGTACATAAAGTCTTCCTGTCTGTAAGTTCAAGGAAGACAGGGAGCTGCTTTGTCCTGCTTGTCATTGAACCCTCCAGTGTCTACTGCAGTGCCTAATTCACAGAAGGAATTTGTTTAGCAGTCACTGTGTGTGTGTGTGTGTGTGTGGGCGCATATGTATGTGTGCACGTGCACACGTGTGCGTCCCTCCCCTTCATCCCAAGACAGTGAGGTCTTGTTTCTATCATCACATGTCACCTTCTGTTAATGAGCTAATCATTACATGGAACAGGTTAAGAAGTTCTACTTCTAAAAAAAAAAAAGAAGAAGTTCTACTTCTTCCACATAAATTCTACAGTTTCCAGCTAAGTTCTATTTCTTCAATCTAAATTTAGAGTCCTGGCAAACTATACATGAAAAAAGTGAGATTTAGAACATTGACACAATTTCAGAAGACCCCCCCCATGTAGTCATTAATGGAATCATAATCAACACTGAGGTGTTCAGTCTGTAATACCTTGTGCTTCTCTTTTCACTTGATTTCCTTTCTTATAAATACTTCATGCCCTCAAAATTTGGTGTGTTTCTTTTTTTTTTAAAGATTTTATTTATTTATTTGAGAGAGAGAATGAGAGACAGAGAGCATGAGAGGGAGGAGGGTCAGAGGGAGAAGCAGACTCCCCACCGAGCAGGGAGCCCGATGCGGGACTCGATTCCAGGACTCCAGGATCATGACCTGAGCCGAAGGCAGTCGCTTAACCAACTGAGCCACCCAGGCGCCCATGGTGTGTTTCTTAATAAAAAGAATTCATTATTCCTAAGTAAGGTGAAGGTTCATGAAAATACTCAGTGAAGGTTTAAATTAAATGAACCACAATATCGAGGCACACTCTTAATAGATAACTATTTTCTGTTTTAATAAACAGAAAATCCCAGAGAACAAATCAAGCAAGACAAGAATGGGAAGCTTGCAGAGCCTGGGAACTTTTATACGGCATTTAGAAAATGAATTGTATCAGTAAAAAAGTAAATGATAGAATAGAAATAGCACAATGTACTGGATTATAGTACCTCTTAAAATAAATAAATTGCATTAAAATTTCCCTCAGTAGAACAAGTTACTAATTTAGTGCCATAAAAACATTTTTTTCCCAAAAGGCACATGCAGCTGGATGTCAGTTAAAATAGCACAGCTATCGTTAGTGATACTTTCAATTTGTGGAGCATTTTTCTCCCTTAAAAAACTTTCAGAGCTTTTATGCCAACATAATTATAAAGTGCCCATGTCATTGGTTCTGAACTCGTTATCTAAAATTTCTGGAAAAAAACAAAGAATTCTTTTCATCCGGATCCTGATTCAGCATGTTTATCTTATTTACTTTTAGTCACCGTGTTTCTATTTACAGCATATGAAATACTCTCACCAGAACAAAGGTCCCAGTGCTGATAGGCAAACCTCAAACTCTGGCAGCCGAGCGAACGGCAGGAGCCAGAGTCCACTTGGATTGTTCACAGGCTTAGAAGTCAAGTTCAGACTTGATCTGCCTGAGATTCCTTTCAACCAGGATTTGTCATAGCAGGTAGCTGACAAGATTTCCCTGCGAGGACCGGCAACATGCACTGTGCCATCCAAAATGCAGTGGTGCTGGATGGGGCTCATTTGATGCAGATCTTCTGGCATGACGGCTCAGAGTCTCTCTACCCAGCTGTATGGCTGAGAGACAATTGCCCGTGCTCCGATTGCTACCTGGATTCTGCAAAAGCGCGGAAACTTCTCATCGAAGCTCTTGATGTGAACATCGGTATTAAAAGCTTGACGTTTGACAGAAAAAAGGTAACCCGCTCTCAATGATCTCTCCTTTCTCTCCCAAGTTCAATGAAGGGGCTGGTCTCCGATAACTTACACAATGAATTACTTTTCATTTGATCGTATGTATAGCTACATCTGGAAGCACATGTGCTTCGTGGCTTGGTGCAAAGTAAGCATGCTCAGTGAGTGGGAGCTTCTGTTATTGTTACTGCTATTTTTATTACTTCTATTTTGAAGAAAAATTGCAGTATTGCTCATTATTCCTTCAGTACGTGGACAGCCTTGAAGACACAGGTGATTTCTATAATAAAAAGAATGCTTCTGGGCCTCAGTTTACTCACCTGTAAAATAGGGATACTAATAGAACTTGTTCATAGAGATGACGTGAGGATTCAGTGAGATAATATGGGTAAAATGTTCAACATGGTGTCTGGCATGTGGTGAGCACTCAGAAACGTGTATTGATTAATGTATTTTTAGTCAAATGCAAGGCTTGTTCTAGGATTCCCAAAAACATAGCTCTCAAAACTACAAACTGGATGCGGCCACCAGCCTGCGTTTCTCTCTTCCAGATTCACTAGGATAGTTATCAGAAGAGCAAGTGTGACCAGCGAGGTCATGGCTCTCCCCCCTTCTTGTCTTCACCAGGACTCAAGGACTTTACTCCCAGGGTTCATGGCTTGAGAGCTGTGGTGACCTTAGAACTGTTATTCACTCTTACGTCCCTCACTTGAAAAACATGAATACCAGCAGTACCTTCTTTCTAGACTTGTATGAGGACTAGATGAGTTATGTCTGCTGTGCTCGTTACGCAGGATGCACTCCAAGTGCTGCTGTCATTGTTACTTATTATGATGACCATCTGTCTCATCATCATCATTCCTAGTTCTGATCCTCTTGGAAGGAATACTAAATCCAGTGATACCTGAATTTAAGTCATCACAGAAAGTTTGGAAACAACAGGTTTAGAGGACATAGAACAAGAAAAGAACTTCCGATCTAGCCAGCTTTTATTTCTTGTGTGATATTTAAGGGACCTCAGACCACAGATGTATCCCCTTGGCCTTCAGTTTTCTTGTTTTCCAAAAGTGTATTCTATGCCTGTGAGTACATAAGTGAAAATAAGATAAAATAAAAATAAAAGACTAAGGGCTAATTGGATCCCCTGAATATCTTAGATTGACATTCAAAAACAGAGCAATACTATGGGCGCCTGGGTGGCTCAGTTGTTAAGCGTCTGCCTTCGGCTCAGGTCATGGTCCCAGGGTCCTGGGATCGAGTCCCACATCGGGCTCCTTGCTCAGCAGGGAGCCTGCTTCTCCCTCTCCCACTCCCCCTGCTTGTATTCCCTCTCTTGCTGTGTCTCTCTCTATCAAATAAATAAATAAAATCTTTAAAAAACAAAACAAAACAAAAAGCAATAATAAACCAAAGTACATAGACGCATACTATACATATACATAATATAAATATACATATGATATTTGCTTTCTGTGTTACAAGGTTTGTATCACGTGGCCAAATGAGCATTACAGCGAATTTGAAGCTGACTGGCTGAAGAAAAGATGCTTTTCACAGCAGGCCAGAGAAAAACTCCAAAGAGAGTTATTTTTGCCAGGTAACCTTGCCGTGGTCATCAATGTCTTTTAAAACTTGTATGGTAAGAAATTTGCTCAGAGAAGCAAACTCAAACCCTTGTGCTTTGGTTAAAACCTTATTGTAATTTATGCGGTATGTTTAATGATTTACCAACACGGATCATTTGGGTAGAGATGAAAGGAAATATAGAGGAGTTCTAGGCATTCTAAAGAGCCAGGAAGAGAAAAAAGTGCAGCAAACTTGTATCCTTGTCATCTACCACGAATCCTGGCACACCAGATACTCCCTAAGTGACCACTGCAAAGGAGTAGGGCGAATGAGGCGGACTTCTTAATTTTATCTAAAGCCACAACAACACAAAATCAACAAAGCAGGAATTCCTAACCTGATATCCACAAATAAAATTATGTGATCCCCGAACCCCATGGGATGGTATACACGGCATTGAGTGAGCACGGGGAGTGTGTGTGTGAGTGCATGTGTGCATGTGTGTGCATAGCACGTTTGTGTGGAGAGAGATTAATGGGTCTCAAGAAAATATGTAACTACAAAAATGTTCAGAAAATCTGCAGTAGTTGGATTTGGTGGAAAAAGACTCTATTCTTGAGCTGAGAGACAGAATAAAAGAAATACTTAATACAGGTAAAAAGTTAATTATTGACTCTGTGTAACTTGAACATTTGTATCATAAGACTATGTGGGTCAAAAGCAAATTCTAAAAATACCATGATTCTTATGTGTTTACCAGAATTTTGACTTCTACACACACATTAACAAGGCAAGTCTCCCTGAACTTTCTTTTCCACTGTTAACCAGATATATTGGACCAGACTTGTTAAATTCTATAACACCCCTTCTGAGGATTCTGGGTCACACACCAAGATAGAGATTTCACCTACTCCTTTCAGAACTGAAATTCTCAAACATGTATAGTAAGTGGTTTTAAATGCTAGTTTCCTGGGTATGGAGATGTTACTAATTAATTAGCTTGAACCACACAGCTCCACTTTGTCCTATGGTTATCAACAGATATCATATCTGTTGATATGATATCAATATCATGTTGACATCTGTTGACAATATCAACAGGCATGATATTGTCCTCTTCCTGTTTAGGCACAGGCCGTGTTGTCAAGAACTAGGTTCCTCTATGTCCTTAGTCTCATCATTCTGACAACGGACAAGGTTTTGCTCTAGTGCTTTCTGTCTAAACTGCCAGGAATCCACTTTCTTCTTTACCTAGCTAGCTGGTGGAATCCAGATGGGCATCCAGGGGAAGATGTTTATCCTGCCCTTCCCCAGAGAGTGTACTGTTAGATTCTTCAAGGAGTCTCCAGTTACATAACTGAGTAGCAATTGTCTGGGTCAAGTAGCTGTTTCACGAATGTATTATTATTTTTTATTTATTTTAGATTTCTTCTGGTACTCAAAATATTTTTCCTTAACTCTGCCCTAATTTTGTAATCCTGTTGGATTTTGCTTTCATTTCCTTCAAGTTCTTCTTTTGATTACTTCAGGAACAAAAGCCAACTTTTTATTATTACAGCTTAAGCTTTTAAGCATTGTAAAAAGATACAGCCACCCTCCTCCATTAATATTTCTTGACGAATGCAGTTTTATAGCTTACATTTCTCAGTACTATCAGGCAGTAGCAAAAGGGAAATGATACTACACTCAGTTAAGTAGTGGAAAAAACCAGTCACACGGACAGGCTGCGGTCATGAATAATATAAGGAGACCTGGCTGCTATTTTGACACTGGAAAATACTTTAATGGTTTAAAACAAGATCAGATTTTTAAAATATATTCTCAAGCTGTGCAGTTGGTGGGGTAAAGGAGAAAGCAACAGGCCATTTTTGGAGTATTGCTTCTATGGCTTTTTGCCTGCAGAATTTGACACCTTATTGTCCTCCTGTCGCATATTTTCAAACATTTATACTCCAGAACATGCAAACAAACTCAGTTCCATTTGTGAAGGATTTTGTTTTTTGTCCTCAGTGGCCACGTTGCCTTTACTGCTCTTTCCTTAGAGTGAGGAAAAACTTAAAATCTGGCATCAAGATGCAGACCACTTTTCCTTGATCTTCCCTTGACACTAGCTGTCGAACTCGAAAAGACATATGATGATCAGCCAGAAAGACTCTTGTCCACGGACAGCCACAGCTGGAAGGAAAGACATGGATAATAGTCATTCCCTCATAAATTTCTATTCAGTTGCACATATATTGGGCATCTATTTTGTGCCAGAAATGCTAAGGAAATACCAAGTTAAAAAAAGACACAGATTCTGTCCTCGAGCATTTATCATGTCTAAGAGGGGGACCCGAGCCATGAAAACAAATAAGTATAATATTTTATTTTAAGTGCATGAAAGCATGCAGAGAAGGTTAATTATAACAAAGAGAAAGGAATCTGAAGAGACAAGAAAATAATCTTCAGAAGCCAGGTGATACTGTGAGCTGGATTTTGAAGAAACAGTTTGTTAGGCAAAGATAGTGAGGAAATTCTCAACAGAGGAAAGGGCATGAAGAAAATCATGGATGTATAAAATAGGAGGGTAGGCTTGGAAACTGCAATTTGTTTAATACCGGTGAAGTTAAAATTGTTAAGGCAACAGAGAAGAAAGAAGGGGCCAAACCATGAAGCGACTTCATGCCCTACTAAGGAGCTCAGTCCAAAACCCTGTGGCAAGGACATTTTCTCAACATAGAGCTCAGGTATGTTCCCTTCCATTTGTTTTCCATGCTGATTCTCTTCCTATAGGACCAAAGAAATGAGTTCAATATCTTTATAAGTTTAAGAAGGATGCTTTATTTTCTTTCGAATGCATTTTTCATCTTCAGAGTTATATCGTTCTGATTTTGACCAGATGCATATAATTTCTCAAATGCTGACAAGCTTGTGAATATCTTCTTGGCTTCCTCTTTCTCTGGTTGCATTCTCCCCTGCCCCAGTAGGTCCCTTTGGTTCTTGGTTTGTATTTATTTTCCAAAAGAGATTGGAGTGATCGGATCTGTGTTGGAAATTCTTGGTAATGGTCATCTGTATTGGATGGGCTGATGTGGGGAGTGGGACAGGGAAGAGGGTGAACGTAGCATGGCCTAGAAATAGTCCTTCAAGAGGCATTGAGAACGTAAGCTAGGGAAGTAGCAGAGATGATGGGGAAGAATTTGAATTCAAAGAAACAATATTGGCCTGTAGGATAGGAGGTTGCTGGCCTTGTTCTCTATTCTCCACCAATTTAAAAGTTGACTGTTGAAGCCTAGTATGTAAATGTTTCCAAACATATGAATGAAAATTGGAAACTCTAATAAAACATTGGAAATATGAAGAATTTTATTAATGTAATTATATTTTAGCTTCCATGTCAAATTGGAATGATTATACTCTCATTTTTGTGCTTAACTTTGAGATGCAAAATTCCCAAAATATAATTGATAGGACTAAAATGGGAAAAATCCATATATAGTTTGATCTTATATATAGGAACCTAAATATTTGTTCTTTTTATTAACATTCAGTGTCAGAATGAATGTTCATTTTCCTATCTCTTTGAATTGGTACTACAATATTTGTATACTATTCTCTGACTTTAATAATATTTGTTATTTCAAACTGAGGTTTAAAAGATTGTAATTTGAAGAAAATCTTTTTTCCATGGAAGCAGTCTACTCACTTTTCTCAGCAGTCCAGAGATTGAATACATTGCATAGTCAGAAAAGAACATTTCCCCTCAATTCGATATAGCAGAGCAAATCTTCACCTGCCTATTTAATTGGATTACCACCCATCATTTCATAGCTATAAACCCCTCTTTTGTTTCAAGAAGCACATGACACAAGAGGGAGTCAAAACTCTCATGTAACTGTCAGGGCCCTCTAAAATTTCTGTGCCTCTCACATAGCAGGGGGGCGGGGGGAGGGAAGCAGAGTTCCCCCTTTCTTGTCATGCATTTCCTTGAAAATGAAAATTTTTATTATGGCACGAAGAACAGGGTTGGTCTGGTGCAGAGGCTATGTTTACAGAAATTTGTCAAAAAAAGCAAAAATCACTATTTTTTAATTAGCAAATAATGAACACAATAAGTATGTCTAACTCCAACTGATAATTCACCCATGTCCCTAAGCCTTGCTCCACACTTCACCCATTCTTGAACCCCCAGAGGTGGGAGTCTGCAGTGCAAGTCAGGGATGGAGTGAGGGTATTTGCTTCATATATTACTTGGTAATTATAAAAAGGGCTGGGAGCTTATTTTTTTTCAGGCTGCCTCAGAGTTCCCCAACTGGATCAGGGCTGCCAGGTCCTTATGGCTTTGGAACAGCTCTGTGAAAACAGCTGCATCGGGGGAGCCTGGGTGGCTTAGTCGGTTGAGTGTCCAACTCTTGATTTCAGGCTCAGGCCGTGTTCTTGGGGCTGTGGGGTTCCTTGCTTAGTCGGGAGTCTGCTGGAGATTCTCCCTCTGCCCCTTCCCTGGCTCATGTGCTCTCTTTCTCTCTGATAAATAAAGAAATCTTTTTAAAAAACAAAAACAAAACAACCCACTGCCTCAGAACAATCTAGCCACCATGTCATGTACCCAAATGTAATGCCTTCCCAAGAAAGACCTAGTCAACATCCCTTGCTTGCCATTATCCAGGCTCACACTCTGATGCACAGGTGGGAGATTAGCTCCAAGTCTTCATATGTTTAAGAAGCAAGTCTCTGTTCTGTTTTGCCTATCCTATCTGAAATGGACCTACTGAGTTCCAGAGAAATGTCTTTGGGGTTTTGATGAAATGAATACAGGTATCTTCAATGTCTGTGAGTTGACAAATGTGTATTTTGCTTCATTTTTCCTCTGTGCCATATTGATGTCTTCCAATGTGGCCTATTTTTTTCTGAATTACCTGTCATTTATTAGTCAATGTCTGCGTTGTACTTGACAAACCTGGGCATAATAGTTAAAGAGTGTAACGTCCCTACATGGGATGGGGCCTCCCTTGTCCTGTCGGTGAGCCCAAGGTGGGAGACTCACAGCTTGAGAAGAGTCCTGCAGTGCCTTCTATGCAGCAGATGCCACTGACCTGGAGGTCGTTCCCACACTCATCTGCCTAGTTTGGGATCACTTCTAACTTTAGGTAAAATCCGCTTCCTTTCACGCTTTCTTATCTCCATCCGTACTTCCAGCAAGAAAACACATAACCACATTCTGAGAGATAAATATTAAAGAGAAGTCTATTTTACAACTGGATACATGACAGAAATACAGAAAGAAAAAGAAAAAAAAAGGATGTATCTTCTTTTATTCCTTGTAAGAATTCTTAGATAAGAAACATTAATTACATTCTTTTTAAGAAATGATTTTTTAATTAAAAAATGATTTCTTAATAACTTCATAAAACAAAGTATCGTTGCATCATCCAATGTTAATGCTAAACAGGACCTTGAAAAGCTGGTGTCTTTAAAAGTCTTGAAAAAGTCTGAGGATATTTTTGAGAACCTAAAGCAAATGTATCTTAAGGAAGAATTATTGCAGAATGTTTCTTTTTCATATTTTCTCAGTATATTTACCACATCCAAAACTAAGGAAAATATACTAACATTTTTTACTCTTAGAAAAGTAATTTTCTGTTATTATGCCAAAGTATATTTATTTTTTTCTTTTCTTTTGTTTTCTCTTCTTTTCTTTTCTTTCCTTTCCTTTTCTTTTCTTTTTCCCCCCCAAAGAGAATAAAAGTAGAATGGGCTTTCTTCAATGAGTGAAAAGCTTGTTTCTCACAAACTAGTCTTGCTTTTTCTTTCAGCCTGGGAATGAATTTTATAGCATAAGGCAGCTGGATTGTAAATTTTGAATTTATAAATTTAGAAAATTCCAAATGGTGTCAATTTCAAGAAGTAAAATTGGGTTGCTTTATATGCTGACTTCATTTTTACCAACCCTACACATGAGTTATATATTTAACCTGTCATCTTTGCTAGGGCCTACACACCAGGAGAGTCACCAGTCAAAAAAAAAAAAAAAATGGAGGACAACTGATTTAAAAACTGTTACTTCTCACTTCTGATTTCACTTTGCTTCTTCAAGATGGCAGACCATTGAAATACACAACTTTAGTTCCAGGATAATAGATATCTTCATTATACTTAAATTTCTTCCTTAAAATTCCAACCCCAAAGTTTCAAATGTGCCCATGGAAAAAAATTGATTAACTTTTTTTCAATGTTTCTATCCCTTAGGGGAAAAAAAAGGTTAAAACAAATGATGTTGCTATTTACACATTCTGTTGATTTGCCTAATTTCTAATTTAGTAAATAAAAAAAAATAATTTAAGCTCTACTCCATTCAGTGGATTCACTAACTTTATTATTTTTCTCAAAATTTTGTATTCTTCTCAATCTGCAACTTTGCTCTTAATCAAAAGAACAATATAGCACTAAAATCAGAGTGCTCTTGACCCTAGGCCTTGTTAGGTCTGCGATTTTGAACAACTTATTTTTCTATACCCCCAAATCTTTATCTGTATGATAGAGATAGCACCTAATTACCTTTAAGTAGTGTCAGGTTGGGTGAAAAGCACTGTTGCACTATACGTATAAACTCACTTCATCTTTACACCACTCCCTCGAAAGCACTATAAATAACCAGAGAACAGCCCTGAGCTGTTCTTGAACAGTGTATCAGTTTACAAAAAAAATTAAACTTAAAATTAAAAACGCAGAATTCTATTAGTGAAATTCTTTCTCCTTTACTCCCACTGGCTGTCAGGCTTCTATGCACAGGGCCTGCTTGTCCAAAGACTGATATTCAACAGGTTATAGGGAAAAACGATTGTATGGGTTATCCCTCTTGCCAACAACTTAGCTGGAGCTTTTTATCATCTCATATCTAGATTACTGAAATAACATGGCCTCTGTTCCCACCCGCCTGGCACAACTCTGCAGGGTAATCTTCCTGATGCCCACCTTGATCTTTCTTCCCCTTTGCTCTGCTGTCTCACTGTGGCATGATAAAGTCCTAAGTCTTCACTGGAGCTTTCTAATCATCCCACAGCCTGGTGCCCCTTCCACGAACATGTAGACTTTGTCCAAACCCTGCCTGTTTTCTGGATCACTTATTCCATTCTTTCTATCCGACCAGACTTCACCTATCCATTCTGCAAGGCCCACCTCACATCCCAGTGAAGCCCTTTGCCAAAAATTCCACCCTATATTTATATTATCCCTAAGCCAAATTACAAACTACAAATAAGAAAGAAAGCCCAGAAAACAGACCTTAGGAGAGAAAGTGAAGTGTGGTATGTCAAGAAAGCTCTTCACCTGTGAAACAACTTTGTGTTATGGAATGAGAACAGGCTTTGGAGTCAGCAGAGCTGGCTTTGGCTCTCTGCTCTGTGAACTTGACTTAGTTTCATAAATGATCTGAACCTCACCTTCTCCATATGTAAAAAAAGGCAGTGCCTCTCAGTTTTGGAACGTGAAGAGTAAATGATAAAGTACTTGCTCCCTTTTTCCTCCAATTTAGACAGCCATGAACGTAGATGAACATAGGAGCAGAGGCATATCAAAGAGTATTCAGGCAAGGACAGAAGGAGAAATAAACAACAGTGACATGACAATATCTTATGCTTGAGTTCCCCTTACGTGGAGAATAATCATGTTCTATTCCTGACTAAAAACATGAGAGTGGCTTGGAGGTGAACTGTCGCCATGAAAAGGATTTTAATCGCTCAGACACTGGCTTGAAGTCTGGACCAAAATTTCACCTGCCTGGCAGATAGTTTCATTTAAATAAATTTAAGGAAGTCAGTGAAAGGGCTGGTCAACTATGAACCTAATTCCAATCAGGGATATAGAAATGTTTGCTGAGGCTGGGGTGATCAGCAAACTCTGGGGAAAATGGCTGTGTTATCTATTAGCTAAGGATTGCTACAGATGAGTATACCAACCATCAGCTGACATATTTTTCACGTACAAGCTAAATACTTCAATGAAAAAATCCCTGACCCAAACTAGCTACAAGCTCATGATCACATAAAAGCAGATAATCTCAGTAACAAAGATAAAGGGAAGCTATTGAAAGAGAATGGTGTGCTCATGCAAGAAGGAAGTGCAGAGTCTCTAAGCTCTAACTTTAATAGAGCGTAATAGAAGTTTCTAGCCCAGAATAAATTCATCAAGCCAAATATACAATGGACAACCAAAAGGGGATTTATAAAGTGATTTGTTTGGAGCAATTTTTTTTTAAAAAATGAGGAAACCAGAGGAAAGACAGCCCCCCTGATGGGAACAGATGATTTTAGGGAATCCTGTCCCACTCTTTCTCACCTTAGTTGATACAATTCCTTCTCTCTGGCGGCAGGATCATCCTTGACTCTTCTTTATCTCTTTTACTACACATCCAGTGTATCAACAAAATCTACTAGCCCTATTAGCAAAATAATCTAGAATCCATCCACATCTTATTACCTCCACCACCAATCTCTGTCTGAACTACCAATGTCATTCACACTCTTCTTCTTCCACCTCTTCTCCTACTCCTTCGCCAATCTTCTTCTTCACATTTTAAAAGCATTGCTCTATGTCAGGCACTGAGCTCAGCACCTAATATTTATTGCTCTATTTAATCCTAGGAGCAACCTCATAATAGCATTACATTATAACTATTTTACACATGATAGAAATTAAGTAAGTAGTCCAAAATCAAAAAGACAATACATAGCGAAGCCAAGATTTGACTAAAGAGTATCTGCTCTATTAAATACCATTCTATCACTCTCACCTCCTCTAGGTGGTTGCTGCGATTTGTGTGGGCTTCTGTCTCTGTGTCAATGCAATTATTGCCCTGAATGGTCATTGTGCGTTTGACTGTCTTCCCCAGTCTGAGGAATAACTAATATTAGTAAAGGTGTCATTTATTGAGTACCTACCATGCACTATGAATTTATTCAGCAAATATTTAAGTGTCTTCTATGTTCTAGAACAGGCAGTCTTCTAGGTGTTGGGGATGAGGTGGTGAACAAAACAGAAAGACTCTATCTATAGGGAGTTTACATTCTATTAGAGAAAGAGATCAATAAATTAAAAATATATACATATATATGCACACACCATATATAATATATATAAATTTACAAGTACATCTACAGCACATCAAGTGCCATAAGGAAGGACATGGACACAGGCAGGTTGGTGGATGGGGTGGAGGAAATGTATAGAAGTTCCCTTCTGAGTCCTTCTATTTTTCCACGGAAATAAGAGGCAAAGCTGTCAGCTGAGTATAAGGAGGAGGAGGAGGTGGAAGGTTTGAGGACAGAGAATGTGAGAAATGGTCAGCTGGTAAGAGAGAATTAAGCAGACATTAGTAGACATGCAATAAGATCAGTTATCATGGTGTGTTTTCCTTCAGTCATGTTCAGCTGCTCCAGTTCACATGCAGATTTAATCAGGTATGCTGTGTTAAACTGCTTATAGGTAGCGTATCATTTAAATTTCATAACAACCCTGAAAGCCATTTTCATCCTGTATTTTCTGAATGAAGTAACTGAACTGTGAGAATGTATCACTTTCTGACGTTCTTGCAGATGGAAGTATCAGAATTCAGGTTTGAATCCAGATCTGTCAACCTCAAACCTCGAGTTATTAACTTTGACACAATGTGTGACACAATCAAATTGGACCTACATCCCCATCTCCACACATGCTTCACACATTCTCAATGAACTACCTTCGGAAACGAAGACGTGACTGATAGACAATTTTTACACATTTTCACTGATTGAAAAGTTAATCTGAGTCAACAGAGTTGAGACAGCCAAAAAAGATTAATTAGGTTTAGGTTGCATGAACGAAAATGTGGTAGTGAGCCTACCATGCAGGCATGGGCCAGACCACATCTATAGGATTATGTCTGGTTCAAGACATCATTGCTGTTAGAGAGTATCAGCAGACTTGAACACATCATACAATGAAGAGCAGAGAGCCTAGGGCAGGGATTGGAAGCCATAAGACATGAAAAACATGGGGAATAAAAAGGCTATTTGGACTTAGAAAGAAAAACAGCACAGTTGCTGTGCTTATATGCATCTCCAAGACTGTCATATTCTATGGGATTATGGAGCGCAGAATTAGGGCCTAAAAGAAAGGTGACAGAGGTAGATTGTATCTTAGCATAAGGAGGAAGCTTATGAAAACTGGAGCTTTCTGGAACCAATAAGGGCTGCTCCATAGGAAGATGTGTGCAGTGTACATAATTGAAAGTGACCAAGAGGGTTTTCCATAACCTTTACATGGATATCCTAGGGGAGAGTCACAGCAAGAACAGAAGGTAAAACTGAATTTTCTATTTGCCCTGAAACTCTAAGGAAGTCTGAGATAATCGTCTCCCTTTCTGACACCTTAAGTGATTGTTTTCCTTCAACATATGCTTTTTTTCTGTAAACTGTAATCAAATTATTTGTGTGGTTTCCCAGCTCTGACGAGCACTAGCTGTGTGATTCTACACAAATTATCTAAGATCCTAGGCCTGTCTCCTAATCTATAAAATGGGAACAATACTAGGACCTCTGTTATGTGGTTGTTGTGAGGATTACATGAATTAATCCATATTAGGTGCTCAGAAGAGCACCTAGAATCCTAAGTGCTCCATAAATGTTAGCTCTCCGTTTTCAAGAACTCACCACACCCTGCCTTTTCATGTCCCTGCCTTGTTTTATCGTGTGTTCTTGGATTCTCCAACAAGAAGGTCACTGTTGTCATAGGGCTGAGCATATAGAATATACCAAGTACCTAATAGTCCAAAAATTTCATTTCATTTCAAGCAACATAAACTTGTGTAGAAGTGTGTTTTATACATCCTTGGGGAGACTTTTTGAGTTTGGTGGGATTATCACCTAGGGAAAAGGTTTTATAGATTTCTCCATCTTTTAAAATACTAAAGAGTGTTCAGACACAATCTCATCTTTCAGGGTGTGCCTCCAGTCTCTAGTCCCCATTAGAAAATAAGCGAAGATTTGTTTAGGATACAGACATACTAGTTTTCTGGAAATCTACTGCTTGCCAGCCTTGGGCTCTATGCTGGAGGGTGGAGGGAGAATGGGGCAGTAGAGGTGAGGAATTAAAGATATGTGATATGCTCTCCGTCCCTTGCAAGGAACTTGTAATCTAGTGGAAGAAAGAGAGATAAGTCCTGCCTGACCGACCCTTGTTAACTTTTACACTTCATCTGCTACCCTCCTCTTTGCCTGGGTTCTAGCCCTAGAAACTTTGAGTTCCCCCAACAAGATGAGATTCTCCCTCTTCCTACTGTCTCTCCGCCGAGACACTCTTCTCCCTGCCCTTTGCGTCTTTGCCTTCTCTCACCCACTGGCGTCTGGCTTCAGTAGTGTCTCTTTAGCTAGATAGTTCTTAACTGCCATGTGTAAATATGTTCCCCATCTGGCTCCCAATAATTGTTTGCAGAGGCACCCCATTTGTTACCTCCAGAGCACTTGCTACAATGTTCATTCTTATGTATTTACTTGTTTGCTTCCTTGCTTATTCACTTTTCCCTTCACAAAACAGATGTGCGATCACATCATTTTTATTCATGAATGTGATCTCTTTTGAATAGCAAGGCTTTCCACAAGTATGTGTTGAATAAGTGCAAGATCATTTCAGCACAATGTGGCAAGCGCTGAGGCTGAGGTGTGTTTCAGTGCCGGGGGACCACAGAAGATAGCCATCTAGCTCAGTCTTATAGACCCTAAAGGAGGGCATTGCAGAGGCTGGCCGTGCCCCCACCCCCCACCGCCCCCACAGCCCTGCAGTACTCTTCCCATGCATGCCAGCCACTTTCTAGCACAGACTGCCACTCAGCTGAAGGGGTTTCTCTGCCTTGGTCTCCACAAGTGCCTAGAGAAGCGGCCAAAGAAAGGTAGGCATGGGTGGCATCTGCACCCCAGCTTCCTTGCCCTGGGTGGGACAACCCTGAAGTATAGTCTACAGTATTGCCCTAAGGCCCAGTGGTTCATTTAACCAGTCATTAAAATGATTTCCAGAGGCTTCCTTCCCTGTCTTACTTCCCCACCTCCTATTAGTTCTCCCAGGGATCCCTCCTTAATACATGGCTTGCATTCAGATCCTCATCTCAGGTCAGCTTCTGGAAGATCTCAGTCTAAGAGAGAGCAGTGATCAGATTCTTGAGACATGTCAAATTCACTAGACAAGAAGTTAAAGAATATCCAGAGAGGCAGGATCGCCTTAGCCCAGGGAAGAGACTCAAAGCCCTATTTACACCCAGGTACGTTTCCTCTACAAGGGTCAGATTTTGGCTTTGTCTGGGTCCTGCTAAGTATTCACTGGAAGAGACAGTAAGTGATTGGCTGATCTGAAGCACATTAGACTTGGTATTTCAGAGCCAAGAACAGTTCAGTGCAGGTGGACGGAAGGTTCTAAACTCAAAATAACACATTGCAACCCAGGATGCTGCACTCAGGAATCTTTAACCAAAGAGCTTCTTTGTGTCTTTTCCTTTTTTGAAATACAACTCAAGATTCAGGAATGTGATGCTTAACCCCGAGAAGGAAATCTTGTACAAACAGTTCCTTGAAAGCCAGCATGTAGCATGTTCATAAATTTTATGATGTGTGAAGCACATGTTCAAGGAAGTATTTATTAGTAGGCCATAAGTTAAATTAGAAAGGGTGTTTCATGCCTTAAATATTCCGTCATTTTCCATACTGTTTATGTCTCCAGACCCAAGTGTGAAATTTAAATTTGCTTTTAATGTATTCACCTGACAAATGATTTACTCTAGTCAAACATGTTTTCTCTTGAGTCCATGGTAGTTCTGTTCTGTGATTGGGGGAGACTGGGGAGGAGCTTCTAAATTGCTTTTTCAATGTTGAAGTTTCTGTGCAGATATCATGAAATGATTTTACTGGTGGATTTATTGAAACTTAGTTTATTTCTCCCCACAAATTAGAATATTTTATATCGTGGATGTTATGATGAGTTTAGAAACTGGGTAGTCACAGTGCTATCTCGGAAAGTCACTTGTAACATAACTGAGTGTATGAGTGGCTCATATTAGGAAACGGGTTCTATAATGAGGTCTGGCCCTTGGTTGCTGATTTTTGTCAAGTCCTTGCCAGGGCATGCCAGAATGAGAGCTGGAGTTGGAAAATAGTGAACTTTACAGAACTTAAAAGGCATTGTAACCGCCCTCTGATAGTAAAATCCTGTAAATCTGAGATTACTTAGAGTAGAGACTACACTTTGTGTAGTACTGAGAGCCTTGGTTTATATTGGAGTCTCAGCATGAACATGGTTAATTTTACACATGTAACGAGTAACAGACTTATTGAAAGAACCTAACTCATTCTGTTTTTAGAACGAAAAACAGTGTGTGTGCCCATGTGTGTGCGTGTGTGTGTGCACACATGTGTGTTATTATATAATGGGAAAATGACTCATGTGGAAAAAAAACCTCATTAAAACATGCTATAAATGTATATAGATGTATATGGTATGTGCCCTAAGGAGGCCCTCCTTAAATCCACAAAGTAGTCAAAATATGAACTCGAAGTTTTTAAAACATTTACATCTTGGAAAATGTTTTTGCAATCTCTGTGTATTCTATTTCCCTGACACATGGTCACTGACACTCTCTGGAAAGTGATAATGGCCCTAAGTTAAAGCAAACCGACCTGGACCCCTGAAATACACTGGCATAAATTAAGAAGAGAAGCTCGCTGATTTTTAAGCCTTGGTTCATTTCACAAAAGGTGGACAGCAATGTCATTGTAAATGAAACCTACTCCACGTTTTTTCTGCATCTAAAATCCTGACTAGGAGCCAAGGTTTATCTTTAATTTTTTTTAATTCCATTGTTTCTTGGCCTTTTGGCTAAAATCAAGTGTAGTAATTTTTTTTTTAAATTCCAGTATAATTAACACACAGTGTTATATTCAAGATTTATCTTTAAACACCCCTGCTTGAACAAGTTCGGACAAAGTGGTCCTAAGTGTAACTTGCTTTGCTTTCTTTTTTTATCTAGTAGATTTCCTTTGTAAGGGACAGAATAAGAAATGGACATTCAGACATAGGGCATAAAAACACATGTGACAACAGTATTTCAAGGCATCACCTGTTTATTTTATGTGTAGTTGTCAAAATTATAGACTTTGGAATCGGTTGCCTGGATTTGATTAACTAGCTCTGCAAATCATTAGCTCTGCATGATTTGGATCTCTCTTCCTCCCTTCTTCATAACTTGGGAATGCTGAAAGCATCTATTTTTTATTGTGGACATTAAAAGAAATAACATATGGAAAGCACCTCGCACTGTGCCTACCATCTAGAAAGGACTCAACAAATACTGGCTATTACTATAGGTGGTTGGAATAGCAGTTGTCTACCATGTGCCAAGCACTATTCTAGGCTCTTTGCATGGTCAACAGATGACCTGCATGGTAAATATAATTGTGGCTATTTTATAAATTAAAAGATGGAGGCTCAGAAAAGACACCAAGAAACTAGCTGGTAAGATGCAGGACAATGATTGAAACCCAGGCCCTGTGCCTCCATTCTTTACCCTATTCATATCCTGTTTCATACAGTACTAGCTGCATGTGGCTGATTAGCTGGTGGGAGAGCAGGAGGTGGCCTCCTCAACCTGCAGGCACTTTTTCACTTCTAAGACTATTATCTGACTCCTGAGAAATCTCCGTTTCTGCAGAAACAGCCATGATTTCCAGTCTACAACAACTACACAGGAACATTGATCCAGTCCTCATTCTTAAACTGTGGGCTTGGGGCTGTTTTCCATAACATGATGTATATTCCCCCGTTTGAGAAGTGAGGCATGGCTCAGGATGATACTGAGATCATAAGATCTCGTTCTGTCACTTGTTGGGAAGGTTTGCCTTCCTAAGGCAGATTCTTTCTTCCAAAACTGAAGAAATCAAATGGATTAGATCGAGTTAGGTCTCTCCTGAATGCAGTTGTTAATATCTGAGTTATTTCCCTTGGCAAAATGACATCTCTGTGTTCTGCCTCCTTTGGGAGAGCCTGATTTGCAAAGCAAATTATTTTTTCCATTTGATTTCCTTTCTGTTTCTTCAAGAAGCAGTTGATCATGAGGAATCAGAAAGCTAATGAAGGCATTTGATTTTATCTACTGTGGTGTTGTCATCAAAGGATCTATGCAAAATGCATTTTTTATGCATCCCAGGACCACACCTTTCATCTTTTCTTCCCCATGGACAGTTTTTGTTGACTCCAAAGAATGATTTGACCTCAGAGAAAGCTTCTTATCAGGTGAAATAAGAGGAAGAAGGAGCTGTACCGGTCAAGGCAAACACTCCTCCCACCTCTAAGAATGTGCATATGCTGTTCTAAGTCCATCATTCAGATTTTATCATCTATTTGGAGTTGAGCAATGTAACACGGCCATTAAAACACACAGGGTCTCAGTGGAGATGTTTCTAAGCAGAGTCCAGGCAAAGAAGCCCTAAGGACGTACAGATCAAGAGCTATCCATGAGCTAAACATTCTCTCGACAAATAAGGTCTAGTGAATACCTGTCATGGGTCAGGCAGTGGTAGGCAGGAGGTATATAGTAGATTGGCATGGCCCCAGGGAAGAAAATCTAGTGGCTTGGGCAATTCGAATGTGACTGAAATTTCGTAAATCCCATGATAAATCAAAGGTCAACTTCAATGAACTAGTCCCTTCTCAGAGGTTCTCATTTTATATAAAAGCAACGTAATCCCATCTGGTTTCTTCTTTTTCTTATTCACAGAATGTCAGTACTGGGGCACAGAGCTCCAGCTACCTACACTGGATTTTGAAGATGTTTTAAAAAATGATGAACATGCCTACAAGTGGCTCTCCAGCCTCAAGAAAGTAGGCATAGTACGACTCACAGGAGCATCTGACAAACGAGGACAAGTTTTAAAACTTGGGAAAAGGATTGGTTTCCTTTATCTCACATTTTATGGGTGAGTCACCAAATAGTTTATATTCTGCCATTATATATAAAGTTTGATATATCTCCCAGAAGGGAGACACTTATGATTGGAGATACAAAATTTCCATAATGCCCTGAGCAGGAAGTCAAATGGGAAGATGTGCCTAAAATCCCTAACTGGGATTTTAAAGGATTCTAAAAGCCCAAGGTCATCAGACATCAAAGACAGGCTAGTTATAGAGGGTGTGTTAGTTTGCTAGGGCTGCCATAACAGAGTACCATAGAGTTTGGGTGGCTTAAACAACAGAAATTCATTTCCTCAGACTTCTGAAAGCCAGAAGTCCAAGGTGAAGGTGGTTGCAGGTTTGGTTTCCGGTGAGAGCTCTCTTCCTGACTTGGAGATGGGTTCTCATATGGCCTTTCCTCTCTGCCCCTGCACTGCTGGTGTCTCCTCCTCTTCTTATAAGGGCACCAGTCCTATTGGAGAAGGGCCCCACCCTTACGATTTCATTTAACCTTAATCACCTTCTTAAAGGCTCCATCTCCAAATACAGTCACACTGATGGTAAGGGCTTCATCACTTGATTTTGGGGAGAGTGCCATTCAGTTCACAGCAGGTAGGATGGAAGACTGTGTTTCTCCAAGACTTTTATAAATGCTGAAGTTCATTAAAGTTTTACCGCCCAAGACTTGGTGCAAAATAAAGTAGGGCCCTGGGGAAGTGAAACCAGCCCCCAGATGTGTTAAAAAAGATAAAACTAACATGCAGAAAATTAGGTCTATGCACTTTGGCAAGTAACAGGAAATGTATCTGATTTTAACTTTGGAACAAGAAGCTGTTTGCATAAGAATTGCCTGGGAGGTAACATTCATTATGGATAATGAAACACTAACAACAGGAAATACTTATTTGGAAGTGGGGAATATGACTGTATTTCTAATCTTAGGGTGAACCTTTCATGCGGGACGTATATAATGATTCTTGGGCTCACGGAGCAGAGGGCATTGGGAGTGAAAATGACCTTTAAAATCCAAACGTTGCAAAACAGGTAGCACACAGGCTGTATTCAGATATGTTTTGGTTGGCCCACAGGATGTTGAAAGAAAATAGAATTAGTTGTCAACACTTAAAAATTGGGAGATTTTACATTAAATATGGGTCTGACTTTTCTTGAAAAATCAAATCTGGCAACAACTGAGACTAAATCCCTGTGTGCCAGGAACCTGCTTGATGTAAGCAGAGGCTGCCCCTTGAAGAGAGCATGTTCTCACGCTCCAGTTGCTCAAATTGTGCCCCCACCACCCCCCAGACCTGCAAGGGCCCTGCCTGCCCTTGAGTTTGCCACCCCTAATCTAGAGTAAGACCCTGTCTGTAGATAAACAGAGGATCAAAAATAACTAATCTCTTGCCCCCAATGATTTGATCAAGTTTATTCATGGCAGAAGACTCTATCACGTGTAGGCTTAGATGACCCAGCCCCCACCCCCACCCCAAGAACTTACTGCTACCATTAGCACACTGTGTCCTACATAATTTTTATCTCCCCTACATCTGCAAGAATTTAAGCTGTTTTAGGGCACCTGGGTGGTTCAGTTGGTCAAGCAGCTGACTCTTGATTTTGATTCAGGTGATGATCTCAGGGTCATGAGTCTGCTTGAGATTCTCTCTGTCCCTCTGCCCCTCCCCCCACTCATGTGTGCGCACTTGCACGGGCCTATTCTCTCTCTCTCTCTCTCTAAAATAAATAAGCCTTTAAAAAAATTTAAGCTGTTTTAGAGATTATATCAGTAACAACAGACAAAACAAAGAGTTGGAAAAAGACTCGAAATTATTAAGAGCCTCAATCTAATTATTTGTTCTTTAATGTTCACAATTTTCTGAAATAGGTAATTTCCCCCAGTTCGCTGATAAGGAATCTGAAGTCCAGAGAATTAAACTATAACCCAAGTTTTCACAGGTAGTAGAAAAGGAACCAGAGTTAGAATCCGGGTCTGTTTTATCCACGGGCTTCCTAATCCACGTCACTATCAATGATATGAAGGAAGAACATGGAAAGGATGCTTTTAGGCACCAGAAATAAAGAGAATACTTCAAAATAAATCTCTTCTATATTCTTCTACTTAGTTTTTATTTGCTGACAACAGACTTTTTGTATCTATGCAACAAATGTCACAATTTCACAACAGCAGCCAAATTTGGGGGGCTCTTTGTTATAGTTTCCTAATGCTCACCCCCACCCATCATATTTAGGGTCAGATTCTTAGTCCTGATTTATGACTTGCATTTTGTTTTGTTTTGTTGTCACAAATCCTAAAATGGCTTGATAATTTGACCACTGATCTAATTGATCTAATCTTGTGAAATTTACTGGAATAAATACTCAAGGTTTGTTGTCAAAAACAAATCAGACCTCCCACTACTGTTGTATTTCGTTTTTCCAAGACCTTTACATCTAACCAGACAGGTTTAACCTACTCAATCTCATCTTCCATGCAGAGGATCACATTTCTTCCCTGAACCTCTCAAACTATACCACATGCCAAGAAAGGCCTCTCTGGCCACCTTACTGCTACTTCCACAACTGATTACCAAGATCTCTATGGGCTTTTTGTTTTTTGTTTTAATTTTAATTTTTAATTCGTTACCTCAAGAACTTACAGAAGAGGACAGTTTTGCTGTTGTTGCTTTGTTTTTGTTTGCTTATGTGTTTTTTGTTAAGAGAATGAGGAAAGTGAATGTTTTCCTGAAGTGATTTCCCTTTTCTGCCCCTTTCCACAGTAATGTGGAAAGTGATATTAAAATTTCTGTAACATGAGATTCAAAAGAAGAAGGGATATTTAGAGCAATAGTTCTCAACTGAGGTTACACATCGGAATAGCCAATTTTAAAAATGCTGACATCTGGGTCCATTCTCCAGAGATTTTTCAAAACAGGATTTGGATTTGACCTGAGTATCAGGACTTTTAAAAACTCTGCAGGTGATTCTTGTGTGCAGCTAAGGTTACAAACCTCTGGTTGAGAGGAGGGGTTACTTCAAGAGAAGGCAGGTCTCAGTTGGTGTAGAATTTGGGTGCTTTACATCCTCTCAGCTCTTACAGTTAAATACACCAAGTGGCATTTTTCATGTTCTTCTTTGTGATGTGGTAATGCCTGGACATGACTTATCTTTATAACAGAATCAGCAGCTGCCTGCAACGTGGTCCCTTTCTTTCATAGCTTTGTTTCTCCATTGGCAAAGAGCCTTATTCTTGTTTGAAACATAAATGACAGGTGAGTGAGCGAATGCAATGAATAAATGAAGGCAATAAATAATGGAGAGGAGGGATTGCCAGAAATAGAAGGATAAGGAAAGGAAAGCGGGAGGAGGAAGTCTAAAGGCTAACTTTGCATTCCATGTAGATTTTTCAAGGAGCCTGGTTTCTACTCTTGCTTGGATGCCAAAAATAATAATAGCATGGTGCCACTTTACACATGCCTCCCTTGGGAAACAAATATCCACCCAGCACTTTTCCATTCAAATAGGATTACTAGTTTGGAGAATTTGAATGCATGGGTCCAAAGTGAGAATTCTAATATCTATTTTTGGTTCTTGGCTGTCATCTCAATTGTTAAAGTGTTGGTCAGAGAAGTAAAAACAGTAGATTCCAGCATTTTGCACAGTCTTAGCATATAGTAGGTAAGGAATAAATGTTTAATAATAGATGCACACCTAGATGTTTTCAAAAAACTATAAAGCAACAGGTGAATGCAAAAATTATCAGAGCATTTCATAATCATAAAATTATGTTAAAATACTAAATCAAAATGGTAATAGCTTTGAGGACAAAAGTATATATCATTTCCATGTCTATATTTTCTCAGATGCTTATCATTATTTTGTCAGTGCATCATCTAGACAATATTTTTTTCATGCAACTCTGTGAAATGATCAGCAACCTTACTGCCTTGATGATGAAAGCACTCCTGGGAGAAAAGAATAAGACTTGGTAAAGAAGCTCTCATTGTCAATTTTGTCAGATATATATATATGTAGAACAGTATGTAATGAGATAACATTTTCAGAAGGATTTAGACCTTACATTTGGATCGATATAGTTTTTACAGAGTGGGGCCAAAAGTCTTTTGACTTTTTGGCCAAAAGCCAAAATATCATTCTGGATAATTTTCTTTTAATTATTTATTTTTTTTAAATTTACATTTAATTAATATACAGACTGATACTCATTTCAGGTGTACAATATAATGATTCATCAATTCTATACATTACTCAGTGCTCCTCACAATAAGTATACTCTTGATCCCCTTTATCTCTTTCATGCTCTCCCCATCAGCCTCCCCTCTGGCAACCACCAATTTGTCCTCTATATTTAAGAGTCTATTTCTTTGTCTCCTTTTTTCTTTGTTTGTTTGGGTTTTTTTCTTAAATTCCACATGTGATATGGTATTTGTCTTTCTCTGACTGACTTATTTTGCTTAGCATTTTACCCTCTAGATTCATCCATGTTTTGGCAAGTGGCAAGATCTCATTCTTTTTTATGTCCACTGTATATACACCACATCTTTATCCATTCATCTATGGATGGACACTTGGGCTGCTTCTATATCTTGGCTATTATAAATAATGCTATAATAAACATAGGGGTGCATGTATCTTTTCAAATTAGTGTTTCTGTTTTCTTTGGGTAAATACCCAGTAGTAGAATTAGTTCTACTTTTAACTTTTTGAGGAACTTCCATACTGTTTTCCACAGTGGGTGCATCAGTTTGCATTCCCACCAACAGTGCATGAGGGTTCCTTTTTCTCCACATCCTCAACACTTGTTTCTCATGCTTTTGATTTTAGCCACTCTGACAGGTGTGAGGTGATATCTCATTGTGGTTTTGATGATAATTTTTTAATTGAAGAAATTATCTGAATTTATGACACAATCTAACCCAATGGGAAATAGTCATTGTAAACTAGACTTTTTCTATACACTGCCATCCTCAATGATTATACCAAGTTAGAATGTTTTCAAGAATGCTACCAGCAGAATAAATCTGAAAGGAAGTACAGTCGCTGTCGATCACACTGAATGTCTTGATTGGCAGTATTATTGTTTTACCCATCTGTACACTACACTGTGCAAGGCACTGTGTTAAGCATTTTGTTCTGACCTAGATTTGGGTTTCTACTTTATGAAAAAGCCTCTGTAGCTCTAGGAAAGACAACCCTCTCCCTCTGTGAGATCACTACCCTCTGTGAGATCACTACCAGCACCTCATCTCCAAGCCCAGGCAAATAAATAAAACAAAATAAGCATTTTACTCCTCACTCAAATGAGCCCGTTTTGCATTCTGAATGACCTAGCCAAAAAGAGAAGTGGAAATTCTCCTCTCTCCTGCATATTCATAATATCTAGTAAGGAAATTTCTATTTTTTTTTTTTTAAGATTCTGCTTCTAGCAGAGATGCATGCAGTGTGAAAGAAAATCAACCGCTCTGCTGTAAGATATCCTTACTGTCTGTTTGCTGGGTTTTAGTAATGCTTACTGGTCATGGGCTTTTGAAACCATACTTCTGGTAAGAAAACATTGAGAAGAACAATGTTCTTCCCTAAAAGGGCAAAATCATACTGTGATTTTAATTGAAGAAATTAAATATGAAAATATTATGAAATTATTCATAATTTCTATGAATATATTACTATGAAAATATTCCTTTTCCATTGGTTGGACAACGAATTAAATGGGCCAAGTCAGGGTTTTGTTATTTACATAAGTTCCTGTAATGGTGTGTGTGTGTGTACATGCATGTGACACGGAGAGAAGGAAGAGATTCAGTGTTGATTTTTTAAAGTATTTACCACCAGCATTGTGTATTAACTAGCTGTTTTGCTTGTAACAGGATAATCTCTGAAAATAAGGCATGCATATCTCATTGCCATCATTGCTGTCATATTGAGCTCCTTGTAGACTGAAATGGTGGCCTAATCAGAATGATATCTTCAGTCCTAGCTCAGTGCCTGGCACACAGTGAGCACTCAGGGAATTTTAACAAAAGGGAATGTATGCTAAGATATTGAGGACTTCATTTGGTCAAGACATCAAAAATTCTTTCTTAGCATTGTCGACTTTTTTTTTTAAGATTTTATTTATTTGCTTGAGAGAGAGAGCGAGAGCTAGAGAGAGGGAACAGAGGGAGAGGGAGAAGCAGACTCCTTGCTGAGCGGAGAGCCCAATGTGGGGCTCAATCCCAGGACCCTGGGATCATGACCAGAGCTAAAGACAGACACTTAACCGACTGAGCTACACAGGCGCCCCAGCATTGTAAACCCTTAGTGAGAAAATTAACCTTGTGAGCAACTCTGAGTGACCCTTCTTCGTCAGAAAGTCAAGCAGAAGGAAATTTGTATTTGTATTCCCAGAATACAGTCCAGAAGTTTCAGATTTTCTTCTTTCTAAGAATGTTTTATTTGCTGGCATAAGCAAGTTGCATTACTACATTACCATATTCTTATTAGATTAATAAGAATAATGAGGTGAAAATGAAAAATGTTTTTCTGAAACACCAACATCAGGAATAAAATAGGCAGCGACAATGAGAAAAAGGGGTAAAAGGAACTTAATGGATCCTGGTAGTAGTCAGATTTTATCTTGTGGAGACAAGCATGGAAGCTGTACAATTACTGAATAAAACTTACAAGGTTACAAATGGTAGTGGGAAAATTTAAATAAATACTTTGGAACACTTCATTCCTAAAAAATGGGGGGAGAGTTGAGAACCCAACGCCCCAGAGCATCTGCATTACATTACTGCCCGGAGAGCTGCCTGTAGGACCAATAGAGAACCACAGTTGAATCATGGCTCCACCACTGGCTATTTGTAGGTGAGAAGGTGATCTAAGCTTTTCATGTAATTTCCTGGAGCTCTATGATTCTCCTCTACTGAGGACTTGCTTCTCTCTTTCTACAGGACCGTTTTAATACCTGGCATGCCCTTTGAAACCTTTAGATGAAAGTTCGCTGGAAAATATAAGAGGCTACTCCTGCTGCCCAGTTTTGCATCTGCATGAGCGCCTTGCATGCAGGCTTCATCAGATGAATAAAATCATGTCAAACCAAAAATGTTTCTAGTGGGCTGTTTGTCAAATACACCAGCCAGGCCAGTTAAGAATTAACAATATTGAAATGGCCTCTGGGGAGTACAAGAATATAGCCTTTCCAGCATTCACTGGATTTCTGCTAGCATTTCTGTAAGCCAGCCCAGCAGCATTTCACACATTCGGTTGTATTAGTGATTGAGGGTCTATGAGTGAAAAATATTATTATTCCTTGGCTTCCGCCCCTTAGAATTTGCTCCTACCACTAGCACTGCCTCCAAACCTGACTTTGAAACAGCTACTTGTTTGATATACATGTTACTGGAAAACATTTGTGAAGTGTGGAGACTTAACAGGGAAAGAAAAAACAAGTTTATCCATTTTGGTGAAGTTTCTAGCCAAGAAATTGTTTGAGAAAACCACATAGCCCTTCTTGAATAAAAATGGCTGAGTTATGAAAAACCAACCTAAAAGCAATTTAGACTTGAGAAGAAAACCTGTCTGAGTTCTGAATCTAGTTGTAATTCCATCCTACTTTGTAAAAACTTCACACTGGGATTTCTTAATGAGTTGTTTTAGACTTAGTACTGACCCTAGTGTTTGAGTAGGGGTGGGGAGAACCTTTAAAATGTGTATTCTTGTGAGTATTAGGGTTTCCCAAGCAAAGTAACAAGCTGTGTTCTTTCAGCCATTGTGAACCCCAGCTTATGTTATCAGCCAAGAGAAAGGTCCCTGGGGTTCCCTTTGTAATACTCAGTTTCGCAGTAATTAAAGTTGCTGCCAGCAAAACCACTTGAGTATGAGATCATCTCATGAATGAAAGGAAAAATAATTTCTGTGTCTCATGCTCCCCTAGAAATCACTTGAGGAAATTTTGAGACCCTAGTAAACCACTTGCTTCTCCACAAGCCCTGACCCCCCCTTACCTCCTCGATTTTCCTCTGAGCCTTGGGTTGGGACAAAATGATTTTCTGTTAAGCACCTTTTATGTGCCAAGTATTGAACTCAATGTTTTACGGTCATTATCTTGAATCTTCACAATTCTAATAAGAACCATTATTCCCATTTTAGAGATAAGGAAACTGAGGCAGAAGAATCAGGCTTCAAACCCAAGTTTACTTGATTCAACAGTCTGCAGTCTTTCCTTGGCACTGTACTTGTATGGTGGTTTATCTAGCATTCCCCCCATAGTTCCTAATGCCATAAGAATTATTAACTACCAGGGTGCCTGGGTGGCTCAGATGGTTAAGCGTCTGCCTTCGGCTCAGGTCATGATCCCAGGGTCCTGGGATCGAGTCCCACATCAGGCTCCTGGCTCGGCGGAGAGCCTGCTTCTCTCTCTGACCCTCTCCCCTCTCATGCTGTTTCTCTCTCGCTCAACTGTCTAAAAAATAAATAAAATCTTTAAAAAAAAATTATTAACTACCAAATGTGGCTTCCACACATATTTAGAGCTCAGATGCAAGGGAACACTTTAACAGGATTATATAGAAATTTCTCAAACTAAGTCATAACAACAGCACCAGAATATTCATTCCCATCCCATCTATTAAGTTCAAATTATAGCCAACTGTTCATGCAAAGGGAAAGTGACAATTGACAAGGAATCAAATAACTTGTGACAAGAGAAAATGAAGTTTATATTTTAACCTTGCACATCAAAAATCTAAACCAGCATCTAGCTCCTGTTCTGTTGAAATAAATTAAGCACAATTTGACCTACCACGCCCAAAAAACTAAATATGCTTAATGTGGAATTCTCATAAGCTTTTTTTTTTTCTTCTGCAATGCACTGCATTCTTAGTTTTTCATAATGAAACACTTTAGAACTTTGGAGGAAATTGCTAAAACTTTTTTCTTTATGTTTTTAGAGGTGGTTGCCATCTTTCTATCATTACCCGTCTTTATTTTTATTATTGGGAGTATTATTAACCTTTCAAAATAAATTTTTAAAAAAGCAACTTCTCATGGTAAAATACAATCCAGACACAGAAAAATCACATAAGACAAATATATAGCTAAATGAATTTTTGTAAGGCACGTGCTCTTGAAACACCATCCACGTCAAGAAATAGACATTGCCAGTCACTCTGGAACCAATCCACATGCCCTAAGCAATCACAAACCTCTTTTTTCTCCCCAAATGTAATAGCTCTCCTGAATTTTATGGTATTCACTATCTTGTTTTCCTGAGCATCCCTTTTTTTTTTAACAGTAGTTTGGTTTCCCAATTTTTTAGATTTTTTATATATTTTTTCTCCCCTATTAGTAGTTCTGTGAGTAAATAAACTTTACTACTTAGTACAGTGCCTGTGTGAATGTATCTCTATTCATTTGGGTTGTCTGAATCCTATTCTCTTGTAAATTCCTCAGGAAGGCCCCAAGAGAACAATATTCTCTAAATTCTTGCATGTTGACAGCAATTTAAGATCTTTATACTTGAAAATCAGCTTGGCTAAATATAAAATTCTTGGCTCACATCATCTTTAATATGTCACTACAGTTTTATTGGTAATCTAATTTTCTTTCCCTTATAAATAATTTGATATTTTTACTTGGACGCCCAAAAGATTTTTCTTTTTAAAGACCAGTAACTTTATAGGATATCTCGGTGTTGGATATTCTGGGGTAACTTTTTCAGGGAGTGTATGGTTTGGTCTTTCAATGTTTCAAATCTTTTTTTTTTTATTTTCAAGATTTTTTTTTAATTATAGTTCTTAATAATTGTTCTCTTTAATCTGGATTTCTTCTTTTGAGGATTCATATTATGTGTATATTAAATCTTCTCTTAATTAAAATTTATTACTTTCTCTCAGATCTTTCTTATCTCTTGTCTTTTTTGATATTTAAGTTTTTCTCCTTTTTATCTTCTCCTCATCCAAAGGTGTTATCTGTTGTGCTTATTCAATATTGCATCCCTTCTAGCTTAGTCTTCATTTTTAATGATTTTTAAAATTTTTCCTTTCTGAGTGTATCACTCCCTTTCTGAGTTTCTATCTCTGATGTAAGTTATTCTCTCATATATTGTATCATTTCATTAATGTCTTCTGGACTCAACAGAAGTACGTATAAATAGAAAAATAGAAGTTAGAAAAACTAGAACATTTTTTATCTTTGGGGGGTGTATCCTTCTGGCATATATTATCTATAGGTATGTTATTTTGCTATTCATTCTCTTTTTCTCTTAAAATAACTTTATGAAACTAAATCTTAATCAGGTGCTATTTCCAATTTTTATGTGAATTTTTTTCTTCACTATTAAAAGGAGATATGATTCAGAAACATTTTGTTATGGTTTTAAGCTGTATTTCAAAACAATGGCTGATGACCTTCTAAGACCTCCTGGTTTCTCTCCTTTACTTTTAGCTGGAACTTCTTTTTCCTTTGTCCTTACTGTCCCCGGACTGCTCAGTTTGGCGTCATTTTCTCAGGAGGAAGCTTCCTCGTGGATGAGAGTTTTATCTGTTAAGTATTTCGAGTTCCCAAGGGCCCAGACTAATCCAGTCCCTTACCACGGACCCCTCATAGGCAGCTGAGTTGGAACGTGAACATACCTCCCAGGTTGACTGCTATTCTCAAGGTGCCTTTCTACAGGTGCCAGTACCTGTCATTAGTGCTCTGGGAATTTTTCGGATCCATCCAGTACCTAGTTGCTTCCCTCTGCTTCCTCCTCTGCACCGTTTCTGATGCCGCAGATTGTGGCTTTGGAAAGTCTGTCTCTATAGCCCACTCATATTTTGGGCTTCATGGATATATCTTGTCACCTAATTTGGGTTTAGATGTTGTCCCTGAGTTTTTGGGTCTGCACACTAGATGTCCTATGAAGAAAATTCAGAGAGATTAAGAACTATGTCACCATCATCACCCCAGGATCCTCCTTGTTTGCTTTGTATCTTTATGCTTCATGGAGATTTCCATATGAGTTTAATGGATTGAGTAAGAGCAATGCTAGATATCAGACAGGTTACTTTTGTTCTTCCAGTTTATAGTGGGGATATTAATTCTCACCAAAAATGATATGGAGTTTTTCATTTTCAGGAATAAATGCAATGTAAAAATGAGTGTCCACAATATAAGTAGAACTGAAAAGATGATGGCTTTTTAAAACACAACTCTAGCAATTTTGCCAAGTATTGTTTACAAACAACTGTAACGCTTCCCCTAGAAATCAGACAACAGGAATGATTGGTGGCCAAATTATTCATAATTTAAATATACCTAAAACATATAGCTTTGGCTAGGACTAAAGTTAATAGCCAGACAGTCGGGAACATAACACAAATTACTGTCTTACAGTCCATGCCTTCATTCAACAAATATTTTTGGCAGTGAGTTAAATGCTATGAGATAAAGAGTATGTTTCAACTCAGTTCCTAACTTGATGAGATTTTTTTTTTTTTTTTTTTTTTGGTAAGACTTTACAGGACAATAAGGGAAGGAGAAATTTGAAGCAAAGTCAGGAATAACCATAGAGCAAACCATCCCCACTCTGGCCCATATTTGACTTCTATCACTTCCCCTAAGAGGCTGTGTTCTCTCCCTCCACCGGACCTTCTCACATGCTATTTCTTCTGCCCACAATGACCTGTCCCCTTCTAGGTATAGCCTACTCAATCTTCAGGTCTCGACCTAATCTTCACTTCTTTATTCTCATAACACCTTGTACTTCAGCTTTGGAAGGTAAGTCACACTGATTTTTCTTCCCCATAGATCGTATGTTCCATGAGGTGCAAGTACCATGTCTGCTCGGTTCACACCTGCATCCTCAGTTCCTGGCCCACTGTGTGGGTCTAACAAGTGATAATGGAAAAATAAATATCTGAAGCTCAGAAGGGTGATTGCATCTGGGAAGTCATATGTGGATTTGTCCCAACTACAGTTAGAAATGATAGGGGCACCTGGGTGGCTCAGTTGGTTAGGCGTCTGCCTTCAGCTCAGGTTGTGATCCCAGGGTCCTGGGATCGAGCCTCCCATCAGGCTCCCTGCTCAGTGGGTAGTTTTCTTCTCCTTCCCGCTGCTCTTGCTCTCTCTCTCTCTCACTCCCTCCCTCTCAAATAAATAAATAGAATCTTTTTAAAAAATTAAAAAGAAATGATATACAGTGTAATATTCCTTTGGATGATTATAAATGTTTTTGTTTATTTTAGCTAGGAGATAATTTTCTTTTTCTAAGATTTATTTATTTATTT